>NC_071667.1:76482500-78882500 GCF_028554725.1 Zeugodacus cucurbitae | reverse complement strand
TGGCCTACAAAAATCTGCTTTCACACAGCAGATATTCCAAAGGCACATTTTCTTATTCGATTGAAAGCCGCGAGCTGCTTTCGGCAAGTATGGAAGCGCCCGTTGGCGGAGAGGAACGACATGCGATTCTAACATTTTAGCATCATTAGCATTGATTTATGATTAAATGCAACCTCAATTTTCAGCTAAATCGTTTTATTTTCACCGTTGCTTGGCGTTGAACTTTCTCAGCAATTTTTTTTTATTTTTTATTTTTTGTGTGTAAGGCGTTTTATATTTTGTACGCCACTTTTTTGGTGTGTAACTTTTGAGGTTGGGGTTGACGTACACAGTGACATGAGTGTTGAAGTGCAGATGAGCATCTGTGTTTCTGGGTCATTTTCGACAGAATATTTAATAAAATCTTCAAATATTATATTTAAGAAGCAGCTTAGAGATTTCAAACATTATTATTTTACTTTAAAGTTACTAATTTGAGTTAAGTTTCCCAGTTTTAACATTCTAAACTGACTGACTTCACTGACTTCTTTCTAGATGTAACGAAATATCTTCCCGGAAACACATTTCGGCGATAGATTTACTTAAAACACAGAGTAATGAGAGAAATATACCATTGGAATAGTTAAGAGTTTCATAGTAAACTCTCAGCAATAGTTGACTTAAAATTTTAAAGTTTTGCTGAAAGTTTTACTTATGAACGGCGTTGAAGACGAGTTATATAAATTATTTAAACTCTAAAATGGATAATAAACTCGAGTTTATTAATAAGTTCCAGAACATATTTTATTTTATAATTGTGATAAAGTCTAAATATAAAAGTAGTGTTTAACGCTAAACTCCAAAATGAACAATAAACTCGAGTTTATTGACAAGTTGACATTAAATTTGATAATAAAATCGAGTTCATTGACCAGTTGAAGTTACGTGTTTTCAATAAACTCCATATTTGTAAGTAGTGTTTAACCCTAAATTTTGAACTGAACAATAAACTCGAGTTTATTAAAAAATTGACATATTTCAAATAGTAAAGTCTAAATTTATAAGCATTGTTTAATGCTAAACACTGAAATGAACAATAAACTCAAGTTAGTTGCTTAAAGAGAACGCGCTCTACGCCAGACACTGTTTACGATCAGAGAACGCTTGGTTCTTCTGATTTAATGACAAGTAGCTCACTTTGATATTCTCTTTGGTTTCTATTTTTATTGATGGAGAGTATATGGAGGAAGTCAGTTAATGTTATTATTAATAGATTAGTAAGCTAATTACAACCGGGTTGTGAGGTATGAGTTTACAACATTGCTTAAATTATCCTGAAATTGTTTTTATGCCTTCACTGTTTTTCTTTCGATCATGTAGCGTCCAATTTAAAAATATTATATTTACCTGGCCACGCATAAAAAATAGCCCACAGTGCCGCTGACAACACAAAGTGAACTCATGTTGATGATTGTATTGAAGGCGTTTTCTCAATCAAAAATCTTAATATGCAAAATAATCACTCAGCATTATACAGTGGATTATAAATAATATGGCAGGGCTGTAACATATCGAGCATAAAATTTTGAAATACCGAACCAGCAAGTGTCTGGAGATGCTGAGATCGGCAGGCGAAAGTGTAGGAAATAGAAATATGCCGACGCCTGTTTTTGATTTTGTTAAATAAAAAAAGTTTAATGAAATGATAAATAGACTCTTAAGCAATAATAAACTTATAGAAATAGCTCAATATGATGGCACTTACCAGTTGTTGCTATAAATTTAATAATGTCTGCATTTTATGGAAATTTAATGTATTATAATGTAAGTAATATTGTGTTAAAATTAATATCTAGAAATGTTATAGAAGTAAATATTGGAAGCAAAAATCTTTTTTCTTCCTCTAGCAATATTTTTCATCAAATCTCTAATTTTGCACACCAATCTGACTCGCGTGCCTTCTAGCAATCGCTCAAATTTCTATTTCTCTAATTCACTTATGCAAATCCTCCGTTGTCAATCGTAGTATTAAGAAATCAAATTTTATATTTGCTTACGAAACATAACGAAATTTCCGCACAGCTGCACCGTAAAGTTCCGCTTCGCTGCAGATTGCTAGCGGAAAATGTCGGAGTAGAACTGCAGCATGGCAAATAGATATGGGCACACGTACAGATGTACATATGAATATGCATGAGTGGAAAAGCACTATAAATATACATACATATATAAATATGTTTATATGATTGTATGATCATATAATGCATGTACAGTTGTATGTGTATCGCTGCGGATTTTGTATTGTGCGCCAAATTTTGCACCAGTTTCTCCATATTAACATCGATTCGCTGCATAATTTACTCAATTGGGAGGCATTCTGTAGTTGCAAGTGGATATATATGTATGTATGTGTGTTCGAACATCTTCACTCAAACAAATATTTAACCGAATTTGTACGCGACTTGCATGCTACTCAGCTACATATGTAGTATATATTCATATATTGATATATTCATTAGTTAGCTTAGATCGATATGCATGCCTAACGTAAGCCCTTAATATCCGCAACTGAAATAGTGAGTTAGTTCATCTGAGCAACGAATCACATATACAATACTATTTAATAACAATTTCCTCTTGATTTCGGAGTTAATGCAGTAATATTGCATTTATAGCTCACGACTCCTCTCTCTTATATGAATGTACAGTAGAGGAGCATATTACTCAGTACACATTATTTACGTAATGTGATGGTAAGCTATCAAATTTTAAATCTAACTAAAAAATTTTAAAATGAAATAATTCTATAGGTGCTTTATTATCAAATTCATTATATTTCCTTGTTGCGCCTTGAACTTTACTGTGTCGATGGGTGTTGCTAGATTGACCGACTCGCAAATGATAATAATAGCTAATTGGTTTCATATTGACAGGAGCAGGTGGTTTAAGGTTTGAATAAACCCTGAAATATTATTTTTCTTGAAGTTGATTAGATGGACAAAGACACATTCCACGCCACTATAAAATCTTCCACGAAGCAAGCTAGATCATGTCATAATGTGCTTCACAATCTATATTTTTATATCTGGTATCTCTCGAATATTTAATCCAAAATCTTGTCTTCACCTAATGGCTTATTCGAAAGGAATAGTAGATTCTAAAGACGAACCGCCATTTTTAGTGCTTAGTTGATATGACAATTTGAATGAGGCACTTACTTATTTATTTAACAGAACATTTTATCATCCAACCTATCAATACTTAGAAACAAAAAAATGATATTATCTACACCATGGAAATAACGGCAGTAAAAAGTAAAAGTAGTAAAAGGAAATTCTCTCCACACCCATCTGAAATCTGCACAATCTAATATTTTCAACAAAAACACTACATTAAACAGATGAGAAGGAAGTGTTCGTGATTGATTTTACTCATGGAAGCCATGCAAGGCAACTTAAGAACACTAGAACCTCGAATTTTAAGCTAAATCGAGTGATTAGTTCAAAGGTGTTTAGCTCTACATTATATTTGTCTTTTAAGTTTATATTGATTGAATCAAACTGAAATCTTTAATGACCTATTAGCATAACTTGACACATGAGTTGGTGAAAATATGAAATTGTCTCTTCGTTTTCTATGAAAAATTTGGTTTTTCTTAAGATAAACCCTAAGAATAAACTCAGTAGAGAGTGCCCGATTGAATAAACGATTGCTGCGAAAAATTAGCAAAAACTGAGCCTCTCGGCTGGAATTTATTCGAAACCGCCGCTTTGAAATCCTTTTGAAAACATAATGGCAAACTATTATTTTTAGAATAAAGCCAAAGTCTGGTCCATTACATTAAATTATATGCGTTTTATTTCTTCTTGAAAACCTATAGGTGGTGAAAAAAACACCCTTCATAACACCTGTAAATTCTTTTTTTTTTTAATTCGGAGTGATAAGCTTCCATCTGTCTCTGCTAGTTATAACATATATGAGAATAGTTTTACTTGTATACACAGCTTCAGGAAATCCCTTAATATCTCTCAATAGCACTACAAATGAAGCAAAAGTGCAATAAATAAAAACTATCAGCTTTGTGTCAACTTCCAGAGCTTAACATTTTAATTAACCATTAGAAATGGTTGACAAACGTTTTGACAGCTCAATTGACTTTGTTGTGTTTGACAAACTTTTGTGTTTCTTTTTTGAAACAAAAATGGCTTCATTTCAATAGAAAAAAAGTTGAAAAGTTTCAACGCTTCTGCACAAATCGCTTCTGTGCTAATCATTTCTCTTTCTACGCTTTCAACAAACTTACAACAAAAGGAAGCCAAACAAATTGAAAACCCGTTAATCGCTACCAGTTTACAGTTAGCAGTTTGCAATTTTGTTTGGCAGAGCAAAGCGTGTGTAATTTGTGTGAATGTTTTTTTCGAATTTTTTGTGCAGTGAATTCACTAAATAAAATTGAGAAAAAATTCCATGTAATGGACATAGTCCAAGTCATTTGAATTTGTATTAATTCCAGCTATTCTTCATGCGCATTTTTTTTTTTTTTTTTTTTTTTTGCTCAGCTCTATTTGCAACTATGCTCGGCAGTAGCATTTCCATTCACTACACTTTCAAACACTTTTATCGCAATCAGCTTGAGTGGAGCTGACAAATGTTGAAAGCAATTACACAAACATGAGCGTCAGAAAAATGGAAAATGGTCGAACAGAAAAACTAATGAACGAAAGAAAAACTAATTAAATTCTTTGCTAATGCTTTGCGACTACTACAACAAGAAGAGAAGCGAAGCAAGCACAGGTTTTCATGTTTGTATTAGTGTTCAATGTAGAGAAAAAGGGTAGCGACATGAATACTAATGCTCATAATGGAATGCTGTAGAAAGCTGCATGAAAAGGCGCTAAGCGTTCAAAAGAATTTCTTTTTGTGAAAATTAACAACGTCAGGTGATTACTTAAAGTGTTGTAATGTCGGAGATATTATATAATATAGTAATAATAAGACTATAAATATATTTGAGTTAGAAACTTTCAACTAAAAACCAAGTTTATTTGCATAAAAATATTAACCTGAGACGTTTTAACAAATAATGGAGCTTCAAAAACAGCCCTAAAAAAATCACTCTCCACTATCTGAGGATTTTTTTACTCTTAGAAAATTCACTCTACACACAATAAATAATGCTCTAATAAAGTATGACTCCACTAAAGAACTGATCAAGTGTGAAATAAAATGCAGTTGCGTTCAAAAGGTTTGTGAGGAGTATGAGTATTCCAATTTTGATATGAAGCTTATTGAAGTTGCTCATACGCAGTGGCAAATAAGTTTGAGTACAAAACTATGTGTGTTTGCGTGTGCATATGTTTATTGCCTCCGCAAGAGCGCACAGTTCAAATCAAACTTACTTCTGTTAAAATACTGAATATACATATATAGCTAGTTGACGAGCTTGTATATTAAACTTTTATCTGAAATCAATGTGAGTGCCGGCTTGCCAAGCTGTTGACAATTTTATTGCCATTCCGTTGCAGATGGCGTATTATTTGAGTGCTAGGAGAGGCAAGTGATCCATAAAAGCGCATCGATGCAGTATTTTATATAGCAGATGTTTATGGGAATCCTAATATGACAGAGAATGCACAAATTTCATAGGTGTGAGTATTTTCAATAAAATCATATGAAATGTTTTTATTATGATTAACTAAGAACAAATTTAATTAAAATTAAATATTTCACCTAACTTGTGGCAAATATCCAAGCAATCCTATACAAATAGTTTTACTATAAATTGTTTATATTTCTATATTTTTATTTTATTTTTTGTTTTTGTATTTATCACAATTTAAATTAATTATATTTTACAACTATTCTTACACAGCTTAATTGATAATACCCAAGTTTTTCTCCATTAGATGACAAATAAAGGAAAGCAGTATTTTATAAAAATATATATAATTGTTCTCCCATTGCACTATTTCATTAATATTCTATAAAAGCACTTATCTTCCTTGTAATTGTATAACTTAATCGCAAAAGTAATGTGTCTTAGGAATATGCTTCACTACTATTTTTTAAATTGTTGGGTTGCTGGACTTCGTACATACATATGTATGATTGCATGTTACATGAAAAGTAGGTACATAATATGTGGAACCCTCAAACCAACTTTTTCAAATTTCTGCGCAATTAAGAACCAATTAAGTAAAATAATTTTTTATTCGCTATTAAAATTAAATGAAAACGCCAAAACTGTTCAAAGATATTAGAAGCGTGTGCCAAGTTTAGTAGTCATATTTTTTGGACTAAGCAAGCATGAACAAAGCTAAATTGCCGCGTTGAAATGGGTTAAGTGAATCTCTGGTACGATTGTCACTCTTCTTCTTACTTTTTGGATTTTATTTCATAGATTTTATACTATTCATTTGAAGTTATATTGACGACCACTCAATTTGTCAACCAAACAATTTGTCATTCTAAGAGATTTAAGAATCCCCAAATACTCCCATATTTAAGTTTAATGGAAATTGAAAGACAGTTAAAAATTCAATCACCGAAAAATTAACGGGCTGACTGTCAGAAAAGGATTGAATTAACGAACCATATTTCAGACATTCCAAGGAAGTTGAGATCTTTCAATGGTTATCCTCCTTTAGTTATGCATTACTCTAATTTCAGTTGAAATTGAGTTTAATAAAGCCACATTAAAACAATAAGGAAGGGCTATATCGGGTGTAACCGTACAGTTTATACTCTCGAAATTTATTTATTTAATTTTATTAAAAAAAAACAAACAATTTGACCCACATATTCGTCATATATATGGTATAAAGTACATTGAAATTTTGAAACCCAGTATTAGGTATATGGGAGTTAGGTGCAGTTATGACCCAATTTCTCGCATTTTTGGCACGGAGACATATTATTAAATGAGAGGTATTCCCTCTGAATTTCTTCAAAATATCTGAGAGACCAAGCTATACTTTACCTGAGGTCCTCATGTTCGATAAATGATGCCTTGAAAACTTATGGTCCGATTTCGACTATATTTAGAAGAAGAGGCGTGGTTGTGAACCGATTTGACCTATTTTCACAACATATCATTGGGATTCAAGGAAAATATCACAAACCAAAATTCATTGACATTGATGACAATTTATATGATTTTGAGCCCCAACTCGCCGTTGGCATTTGTGCCCTACACTTTTAGACTCTTGGCAGAGTAATTACAAGAGCTCTCTCTCAGAAGAATATTAACTGCTTCTATTTAAAATGCCATACTGTTATATCTAATACTACTAATTTTTTTTTGTTTTGAAAGAGGTTATGAGTTTGTACGTACAGACGGCTACCATGTGGTTCTTTATAATTACTGAGATATTAGGTTACTGAGATTGGTTAGGTTGGTTTGGTAGACCTGCAGGCATCGCATAGACCAATTTTGGTCCGAGAAATTAAGGCCAACAAAATTTTAATCAAAGTATAAGTGCCTCCAAAAGTATACTGTTACATTTCAACAGAAGACACGCGTCAAACTACGCTTAAATATTAGAAAAAATTACGAAAGTCAAAGTGTTCAACTTCTTTGCAAAAATCTTCACCATAATTTATGTGAATTTAACTGATGTCAGGCATAAATTTCCAATAAAACAAAGACAGTCTTATTAGTGCCCTCCACTAGCAGTTACATTTCAACGCTTAGTATGCACCAAACGTTATTGAAATATGCCAATCACGCTTCGGCGATAATTCATAGCGCGCGGCTCCGACAGAGAAATTGGTGTCGCCAGGTCGCGTTATGACACCGATTTTGGCGCTAATGTACGCCATACATACATATCTACTTAAATAGGTAAGTGGCAAGTTAGCGGCGAGAAAAGGTATTAGGGTCACGTGCACAGGTCAAAGGGGCGTGGGAAAGACATTGAATGGTGGAATGCTGAAAAATGTGGGAAAAGTGAAAAATTAGAGTGAGAAAATGACTGTGATGACAGCTTTTGTTTGATTTTATTTTTTCTTTTTCATATTTTTATGGGATATTGGTGATAATGGGAAACACAAATTACTTTAAGTACCTAATTGACGTTATTTTAATAACACTTTGATGGAGTCTTAGATATTTTGATTGATCAGTGTAATTTTTAGCAGAGTTATGCTCGGAAGCGTTAGGGCTGTCATGGTATTTTGGGTGCTGCATATAAAAAATAATATTTTTAGTGAAAAATTGGAAAGGAGAATCAATATTACTATCTTGAGGTCTCCTTAAGCTTATATTGTCTTCGAAAAAAATACTAAATCAAGCAGCATCTCTAAATTTTTACAACAAATACAAGCTTCTATCAAAAATGCCTCATTATCATTATTTAGCATTATAGAGTGACTATAGAGTAGTCTGAGTATATTTAAGTAAAACCAGCTAATCATGTAACTAAATCACTAGCAATTCACTGAGTCAACCTTATGTCCGCAAAGCTCAACCCCAACATTTTTTATCTACCAAAGTACCCTGAGGAGTCATCCACACAAGCGCACCTGTCCTCCTTGACATATCTCTATTTAACATACACTGCCTGGCTTGGCAACTTTCCCGTTAACTGTCTGAACTAATCACTCAAGTGTCTCGCTTGCTTTGCACGTCTCCCACCACCCCTGCGTTGTCACAACGCCTGCTCCCAGCAAATACTTGGCAGCAAACACGAACCTACCACAACAAGCTGCCACAATAATGTAACTCATTACCAAACTCATTTGCAGCATTTAACGTATTCATCACAACGGACAACGGAAGACACCAATACGAGTACGAGGCAAGTTGTACAAGTCAAGTCGTTGAGAGTAGAAAAAAACTGACATGAAGAAGAAAGAAAAATTAAGCCAAGAACGCAAATAAAAATCCCACAACTCGACACAGGCATACAAAGCGTGTGAAGCGTCAAAAGGGCGCGCTCCAAGTGTGGCATGGAGCTTGACGGTCGGCAATGGTGCGAGCTTGGCATGCAAAGTGCCAAGCACGACTTGCCAAATCACTTTCACCTTAATAACGAACCGTCAAGTACAAATTCATAAATGAACAGGGATTCAACACAAATTTGCAACATAATAGCTACGGCCAAGCAGTGGAACGAGCCACCCCGGGTAGGTATGTGTGAGTGCGAGAAATGGCATTTGAGGATGATAAAGGAAGTGAGCGGAAGCGAGCAATTGAGCAAAGGCACAGACAGACAGCAAGCACACTGGACAATGGCAAGCTCTGGAAAGGAAGGCGTGGATGCCGATGTGGGTGTAGACCAAAAGAGGGAATGCAACTTGGACATATTGGCTGGCAGGAGTGTGGCAGGAAGTAATGAAAAGGACACCACTGCTGGCACGCAACGAACACACACACACATCTAAGTAAAGGGACAGACAAATAGAAGCAAATAATTGTATTCATACGTTTACACAAGTGTTTGTATGTGTGTGTGTGTTTCCAGCAGCTTGGAAAATACCAACTTATTAACCGCTAAAAGGGCAGATGACTGGCCTGGCGCCCGGACACTGCAGCAATTTATGAACACAAGAGCGTTAAGTCATAAATGCTACTGGACTTATATATCTACATGTATACATACAGATGCTAATATATATATATATACACTGCTGTCTGGTCCCTTTGCCTGTGCCTTATACTCGTATGTTTGCATTTGCTGACTTTCCAAGTTGTCCACGGCCTCACGTGTGTTTGTGTTTCTTTATATGTATATGTCCACACACAGTAAAATATATATATATATACATACCTATGTATATACACTTAGGTTTATATGCCATCGTCCGCTTGGAGGACCCTTTTCTGTTGATGTTTATTTCTTGTTTAGCTCTATTTTATGTAAATTGCAAGATTATACTCTGATTTAGGATGAGTTACAATTGGCTTATGGCATATTAGCGTCATGATATTACACGCCTCTGTATGTATATATACAACAGAAGGTATGTCCGCATGAATGTATGGCGAGGCAGCAAGTCGCCAGCTGTTTGCTGCTGTAGGCTGCTACTGGGTCAACGGTGCGTATACGTAACATTAAATTCGTTTTAATGAAGTGTCGCACGCGTTTCATGCTTGTTATTGCCGCTGTTGTTGTTGTTGTTATTGCTTTTGTTGTTCCGTCTGTTGAGGCGTGCCGGTCACGCATCGTTGATTGTCAGCAGCAGCAAAGATTATCTGCATACGCAGTTGAAGGGGCACAAATTTGTAGAAATGTTTATTTACTTTTATTGCTTCATAATTTTATAATCAGCCGCTTAAATGCGGCAATTCCATTTAAATACATGCATAAAATGTAATGAGTTTTTTACTTTTTTGTTTTGAGATTTTTTACGCAGGTATTTTCGGAAGATATGGTATTTTATTTTAAACTTCTATTTTATAATTTTTTTAATTTTTTGAAGCCTTTTCAAAAATTCCACAAAATCAATTTAAAAATATGTATACAGATTATATATAGTTATTTATGTGTTCGAAACTGTTTACATACATCTTCCTTTTGCAATGGATTGATAGCAGCCCAGTAAATGAACCAAAAAAATGGTTTCAAAATCTATCGGTCAAAGGTCAAGGGGCAGCTTATTATTAATTATTATTTATTGTTAAGTTTTTAAGAAGATCCAAGGTAATAAGGTGTAATACCTATCTGACTTGTGATGCATATTGAAGTACTTTATATTTAAAATTATATTTTTCGGATCTTTCAAAATGAGAAAATAATAATTTTTGAGAATCAGTATCTCATAAGTATATATATATATAAATATATCTCCCTTCCGCCTTTTTGTCTTCTGAATTTCGCGGCTATGTATAAAGCGTTACAGAGTTCGTATCGGGCAATACCATACATGTTTGAAAGGTCTTGACATTACCTACAAAACGACGCTATGAATGATTAGTTTGAATATTGCGTTCAACAGTTATAGACGTGTATACATGGAGTTCACTAACCCCGAAATTCGCGCTATTTTAAAGATTTCCTTCGTTAAAGGCAAATCCGCTAGAGAAACGTTCCGTGAGATTAATTGTATTTTGGTGGATGGTACTCTATCACTTCGAACTGCGGAGGAATGGTTTCGAGGTGAAAACGACACCATGGATAAGCCCGCCGACGGAAGACCTGTGACGTCGAATACCGATCAAATCATGGAAAACATCGAGTTAGACCGGCATATGGCAACTCTAGATATCGCCCAGGAGACAGGAGTTAGTCACCAAACCATTTTAAACCATCTACAGAAGGCTGGAAACACAAAAAAGCTTGATGTTTGGATGCTGCACGATTTGACGTAAAAAAACCTTCTGGACCGTATCTACACCTGCGATATGCTGCTGAAACGGAACGAACCCATTTTTGAAGCGGATGGAGACTGGCGACGAAAAATGGATCACATACGACAATATCAAGCGAAAACGCCTCAAATCGTCACAGTTGGATTTGGCCAGGAATGTTTTGCAGTGTGTTTGGTGGGATTGGAAGGGAATCATCCACTATAAGCTGCTCCCACATGGCCAGACGCTTAATTCTACCATCATCCAGAAGAAATGGTGTAGTGTTTCACCAGGACAACGCCAGACCACACACTTCGTTGATGACTCGTCAGAAGCTACGGGAGCTCGGATGGGAGGTTTTATCGCACCCACCATATAGACCGTACATAGCACCAAGTGATTACCACCTGTTCCTGTCCAAAAAAAGAGGCTTGTGAAAGGTGGCTGTTCGAGTCCTTCGCAAATAAGGAGGGGCTTCATGAGGGGGGTATTATGAAGTTGCCGTCTAGTTATCGAACGAAAGAGCGCATATTTAAACTAAATCCGATCACTGTAACACTTTTTATAAAGCATTGAATAAAGAACAAACAAGCGGAAGGGTGAGATGGGATAATGCTAATATATTATAAAATAAACGTTGAAAAATATTGATTGTTGTTATTTAGCTCGGACTGAAAAGAGACTCTGGAGGAAATACAAAATTGAATGTTCCTTAAACTCATAAAAACTAATGGCTTTATAAAAATAATTATACATATAATTGATAGCTATTTCTACTACCTCTGCATATATACTATATCACCTCTTAATTATATTTAGTGAGAATTGATATGTATTTATATGCATACTCACTTCATAATTAAGAGGTCAACCATTACGCATACGCCATGTGGCACCATAGTTAAACGCATTGGATGTTATTACAAGTAAATTCTATTTTCAAAACTCAAATGACTTCATTTTAACGATAACTTGTTAATGCTCATGAGTGTAGAATTCAAGAGAATAACGAGTTTTAAATTCAGCCATTTCCGTTATTAAGCTGTAGCAAAGCGCTTAAAAACTCGCAATGGGAATAGCATGCTGCACGGACACTACAACTAAAACTGTAATTTACTCAGTAATAACATATTTTGAACTAGCGTATGCATTAAATGTAAAAGTTATGCGAGATTACGACCTTTTACATGAAAAAAAAAAAACAACAAATTACAAAATGTAAAAGTTCATTTGCGTTAATAAACTATAAGCGCATTTAAGTACTTAATTATGCTAATGCGGCTACCCATATTAATTATAATGGGGTTAAACATATTCGTGAAATGTGGTTGAAAGTACTAAACGGTATTAAAAAATATTGCAAGTGCAAAAAATGCTAAGCAGGTTTTAGGCGAAATGCTATGGTTTGCTTTGTTTGGTTACCTTTCTGAAGAATCAACATTTCGCTGCCAACTACTCATTGCGACCTTCCCGGCGGCACTTACAAGTAAGGCAATCTACCTTAATTACATAATTAACCAATTTATTTAAACTGCCTGACGCTCTTTGTCCACTCATTCACGTTGGAAGAGCTTCCATTCTTCAAAACAATCATTGCAAGACAAAACAAGTGTGCAAAAAAATGAAGATAGTCCTATAATATAATATAATAGACCAACACAACAACACCCGCGCACGCATAAACAACAACAAAACAACGCCTAACCGTTACAGTTTATGTAATCTTCATTTTTAATGTCTGTTTTCTTTTGTTCAAATTGTTCAACTTCTATAACAAAAGCAATAAAGGCTTATTCACACTGCCACTGTGGAGAAAGCGGCATAGCAATAATAAGAACAGCAAACCGGCCGCCAGCAAATATGCTTTGTTGTAGACAGACACATTGTATCCTTCATAATTTTTGATGAGCTGCTCAAAATAGACCCTCTCTGATTTTATACTTACACATTCACCGGGTTTTTATACACACATACACCCACACTTTTATATTCCCTCTTGTCCTCAAGAGCGTCCTTTGATAGGCCTAGACCTTTTCTGGTTGCCTTGTTGAGCGTGGAGTTTGATTTTATTATTTTGATGCGAAAAGTTTAATTGAAAAATCTCAGTGGATTACAGTTTATTTCGCTACTAATTGGCCTAAATTTGACAACTGAAATACCGTTAAGTTGTGCGGAGTCTGAAGGTAGAAGTTGTGTAGTAAATTTACAAGTGATTCAAAGTGGAGACGACAAAAATTTTGAAATGACGCTGGATTATGATAGAAAGAGTAACTTTTATAAATCAACAAAAATTATAAAAGTTTTACATCAGTCTGGAAGAAGTTGGCTAGCAACGCCTATAAATTTGGTGAGCTTATAAAATAAAGTATAATATCTATAACATTATCCATACCTAGGAATATTAGTAAGATGGATTATTCGGCAAGCATCAGGAATTCATAGGAAAGTGATAACATGTGACGTGTGACTTTTGAGAAAAAATAATAAAAAACAAATAAAAACAAGTAAGGAAAGACTAAGTTCGGGTGCAACCGAACATTTTATACTCTCGCAAATTATTGCTATATTTTTATTAAGATAACACACAATTTCACCTATATATTCGGTATAAAGTCCAATAGAAAAACGAAAATCATTATATATGGTATATAGGCTGAGGTAATTCCTGAGCCGATTAAACATCATTTTAGAAGAAAAAGATTTCCTCTGAATTAAATTAAGATATCTGAGAGATTTACCGACATTTTGGTTGAAAAATTACCATAAGGCACTGAGTTCTTCAAATTCGATATCCGGGGCATTGAAAAGTTATAGTCCGATTTCGACAATTTTTTCACAAATGATGCCACTGATCATATACAGTATTTATGTAAACTTTTATTTCGCTATCTTCATTGGTTCCTAATGTATATCTTATAAAGTGAAGGAATCAGATGGAATTCAAAATTGAGTTATATGGGAAGTTGTCGTAGTTGTGAACCGATTTCATCCATTTTCCACACGTGTCATCAGGGTGTTAAAAAAATATTATATACCGAATTTCATTGAAATCTGTCGAGTAGTGCCTGAGTTATGGGTTTTGAACCATAAGTGGGAGATGCCACGCCCATTTTCCATTTTGTAAAAAAATATGAGTGCAGCTTCCTTCTGCTATTATTGCTGTGAAATTTAGTGTTTCTGGCGATTTTCGTTAGTGAGTTAACTCACTTTTGGTAATTTTCAACCTAACCTTTTTATGGGGAAGTGGGCGTGGCCACGCCCCCACATCGATTTTTTGTACATATCTCGCAAACCAATAAAGCTTTATAAACCAAACTTTCTGCATTCGTTTTTTTTACCCACATCTTAATACAGTCCAAAAATGAAAGAAATCGAATAATAATCACGCCCACTTCCCCAAAAAAATTACTTCCGAATATGTCCCTTCATAGTTCGATCCTTCGTACCAAATTTTATTTCTATAGATTTATTTATGGCTTATTTATGGCACTTTATGTGTTTTCGGTTTCCGCCATTTTGTGGGCGTGGCAGTGGAGGGTTGCCCATTTTCGAAAGCAACCCTCTCACGGACCAAGGAACATGTGTTCCAAGTTTCATTAAGATATCTCAATTTTTACTCAAATTATCGCTTGCACGGACGGACGGATGGACGGACAGACATCCGGATTTCAAATCCACTCGTCATCCTGATCATTTATATATATTTAACCCCATATTTAACTCTTTTATTTCTTGGTGACCATTATGTGAACAAAACTATAATACTCTGTGCAACATGTTGCGAGAGTATAAAAAATTGCTTTATTATAAATATAAGGTTTGCCATTATGTTATAAAAAATGACTGCCGCGGCTTATCATACGAGAGGCACAATTTTCAAACTTTTGTTGGGCCGTAAACGTTGTTCCGGAGTAAGTCTGTTCTTTATGGAATAGCAAACCAAACCGAGTATAAATCCGGTAAGAACTGTCAAAAAATAGTAAATATAGAAAAATGGAAATAATGGTATTGTAATATGCAGGTTCGAGGAATGTATAGTCCAGATGGAGATCAAAATCAGTATAGGAAATATTGCATAAATGTTCATAAATACTGTTAGTTTTAATTGTTATTGTCTAAATTAGTTGTCTTTCTTTCATTAATTGGTTAATATTATATTCGCTAAATAGTTATACACGGCGTATACGTAACATTTAAAGTGCCGAGCTACATATATCTATTCATTTTGCATTAGTATGAAAACGAAATGTTTGTATTGTCTGGTTTTTATTAGGACAAAACAATTGACATCAAAAAATGCCTCAATGAACAGCTCTTCATTTGGTGTCAAATGCGTTATCATTACATTATGAAAAATGACTAAATGTCGATATAACAGTTCATTTCAAAACTGTCGTCAATTTTTGGTCTCAGATGATTGACAACCCACTTTCACTATAGGTGTAAATTTTGAGCTGGAAGTTCTGACAGCTGTAGGTGAAAGTGAAAAATTCGATAAAAGAAGATTTCTCAGGACCCAAAGTGAAAAACTTTCTGAGTACTCTGACTCTGGAAGACTTTGACTTTTTAGTGGTGCGCCTAACCCAAAATGTTTACAAAACAAATAGAAGATTCCATGAAGTGTTCTCGATCAGTGAACGACTGGCTCAATTTAACTAGAGGAATGTAAATGTTAATCATTAAATATTAATATATATTATTATTTTAACACATTCAGATAACTTCCTTCGACTTATAAAAATACTTCTGTTTCTAGCGAACAAAATAGTCTGCTTATTAGCATTAAACGACAAACTAGACATAAAATGCATAAAAAGTATTAACATTTGAATTTAGTAATTAAAGTGATATTTCTATACCAGCGATGAATTTGACGGAGTTACCTTGATTTCATAATGAAATTACATTAAAACTATATTTGTATGTAATAAATATCAATTAATTATTACAAAGGAATATAATTTCCTCTCATCACATTAAATATTACTAGGAGTATAAATGCGAAAAGGACTATCAATTATGAAAGTAGCACAGAAAACTAATCAACAGCACCGCTCCAGCTTTTATTAATTTTGAGCAACTACCAAAAAAGCTAAGAAAATCCAAAGAAAATCTAAAAACCAAAAACAGAAATCTCCACTCCACAACTATGCAACAGCAGTGGAATCTGCTCAGTCAGCCAACAGCAAAGACAAAGCACAAAGCAAAAAACTCAAAATCAGAAGCCAAATATCAGCAGCAATCTCAAAAACGCAGACAACGCAAAATTCTTCGGTTGCAAGAAAACAATTATTTCAGCATAATTGGCTTTAATTGCTGAAAGCACCGTTATTGCGCCGCAACGTAGCAAAAGTGCCCTGAAGGCAGCAGCAGAAGACACAGCAGCAAGTCAGCAGTTTGACTTTGTTTTGACGAGTAAAAAAAAAAACAAAAAAAATAGCAAACACCAACAACAACAGCAATAAAATTGTTACGAGCGATGTAGGACTAGAGCTAAAGTGACGAAATAAATAGGCAAACTGAGCCTCATATCCGATTATTACATCCGTTTTGTGCTGTTGAAAAAGCACTCGGTACCATGTTTGTGTGTGTTGGCGGCTGTTTGGTCCATTATGTGGGCGTACACACATTTATGGTAACCGCACACATACTTTTATGCGAAAATGTATGTGTGATGAATATAAGTATGTGTGTGGTGACTATAAGTATGTGTGTGGTGTATATATGTTTCTATAGGCGTGTGGTCTGTAGTATGCAAAAAGGCGTCTGTAATGGCATCTATCACTTTGAGGAAGCGGAAACAAGTCATTTCGTGGCATGTTTGGTGGCATGTTAAAAGCCATGTAAGCACAGTAGCTACAACAACAACAACAACAAGTTGAGCTGTGCTAAGTGAATTTGTAGCAAGAAGCTAGTATGATCTATGTGAGCAAGGCTCTTAAAGATGTTAATGTAATCTGATGGGTGGTACAAATTATAAAAGTATTTAGTGATTTATTTCTGAAGCTTTTCAGATTAAACATTATTCACTTAGAGAATTATAAGTAGTGGAATTTACATAAATACTTTAATCTTTAATTTCAAAGCTTTAAAACTAAGAATTCTTTCGGGTCAAAAGCTCGGGAAAGGATTTAAATTATTCACAAAAAAAACAACCTTAGCCAATAAATATGGAAATTAAATACCTGCCACTTCCTTCTTCGAAAGTGCATTTTTATTTGGTTCAACTAACTTTAAAAAACTTCATAATATTTTTCAGCAAATATACAAACAAAAACAAATAACAATTAGTGCGAAAACTTTCGGGTATTAACTGATGTAGTACGACTTCTTTAATTCCTTCAACTTCATTCATGGTACTTTTTTCAATATACACCCAAAATACTTAATGTCCGGACCACCACTACTGTGGTAGAATATTACTCATTTCTCATACTCAAGTAAAAAAGAAATTGCCATAATGTTCCACTTTACGCGTTTCTTAATTCTCTTCTACTTACTCGCCTTCTTTTTAATGTCTTTCATGGCTGCTTTTCGCACTCATTTCCTTTTTATGGTTTGCTGGTTTCTTTTGGCTTGTAGAGGCTACAGTTTACTTTCGGTCAAGTGAGAGGAAAACTTTATTTTTTATGTAATTTACTTACACAGTTTGATTTGCTTGTTATTTCGCTAATGAAGTCAACGACGGACGCAACTGTTTTTTTTTTAGATTTTATTCCAAGTAAGTTGAAAAAAAATAATTCCGGGAAGTGTAATTGAAGTTACTCAAATTAGCTGTCATTGCATTCGTACTGCTTTTCTTGAGTATTGACACCACTAATATCACTAATATAACATCATTATTATGCATGGAGAAATAAAACTTATTCTTCTATGACTATTGAATTTGTAGAAGAATCAAGTGAAGAAGCAAGTAGGCTTCAATATATATATTTAAATATTTTGCAGCGTTGATAGCCTGAAAAGCTGTAAAAATTTCATCTCAGCCCAAACAAATTAGAGGTTCGAATCCACTACTCATTACATGAGAGTTACTACTTGCTACTGATTACCCTTATTGTGGCATCCACAATATGTCGAAACACATGTCTGTTATGTATACCCCTTTTTGTAACTTATATTAAACACAATATTGCGCAAATTGTTACATTTTATTGAAATCACAATATTGGCAATTTGTAACAGTAACCATTTTGTAGTTATTTGCAATTGTTCTCAGTATTGAAGCAATTGTAAAACAATAAAAATATATTGATATTCAGGATTAGCTGTATGAAATCAGCAAATGGTGACTGTTGAAATAATATTTATCTGTTACAATGGCACGCAGATATTCATTAGGGTGTGCCTTTTAGATAAGATTAGATTGGAAATTCTCATTTTTAATTTTCCCGCTGAGAATATTTCAATAAAAAAAAAAATTTTCCCAGATTGGCACAACTGTCAGCCACTATTCTGTCAATATTTATTGCTATGTGTCATTTAGCTTGTTTAGGGCGTCATTAGGAACAAGTTAATCTTTTGTGTGCGTTGCGATTTTTACTATGGATAAAAATATTGAACAAAGATTTTGTGCGAAATTTTGTGTTTCAAACGAAATTTCTTGTGCCAACACGTTGGAAATGTAAAAAAAAAAACATTTTGTGTTTCAACCATATAGAAAACTCAAGTTTACGATTGGTATAAATCGTTCAAAGAGGGGCGAGAAGAAGTGAACGATTTCCCACGTTCAGGACGACCTTCGACCTCTTCAAGTGAAGAAAGCGTCGACAATATAAAGGAAATGGAACTCGAAAATCGTTATTATAGTTTGCGATATATAGCCCAAATAATGGATATGTCTCATGAGACCGCTCGTTATATTTTGATTCATGTTTTGGGTATGCGGAAAGTCGCAGCGCGATTGGTGCCAATAGATATGAATTTTCTTCAAAAAATGAATCGCAGTAAGGTTACTGAAGACATGCTTGAACGCGAATATTCCGATTCAACGTTCATCGACGAGACATGGGTGACGAGACATGGGTTTTCGAGTGTTAGTTTTTCCTGTTTCCAAAACTAAAATTATCACTTCGTGGAACCCGTTTTGAGAGCATTGAAGATTTCAAAACTAATCCACAACGAGAACTTAAGGCCATCCTGGAATATAGTTTTAAAAAGTATTCTGATGATTGGATTGTTCGTTGGAAGAAGTGTATTGCCTCAGAAGGGGCCTATTTTGAAGGGAATATAATAAATTTAGATGATTGATAAGTTGTTTGTATTTTATTTCAAATTTCCGGGTACTTATTTGACAGAATATAGAGCTTATTGCAATAATACTAATTAAATCTGGTATAACAGTTAGGAAATAAACATATAGACATAATCTTATCTATGATATATAATAATCTTCGGTCAAGTTTCTATGACAGATAATATAAAATTCAAAATAATTTTATTAAAGAAATTTGTTTTTTTCATAACAAAACTAACATCTCCTTTATTAAATATATCGATTATTAATTATACCAAAGCCAAATTTTGAAGAGTTACTCATAGTAAAACATTTTCTTAGTATATGTACAAGTCACACCCTAATGTACCATATTACATACATTCTATTATGTTTTAAGCGTGTTACGTGTCTGTATAAATATGTAGTTTTCTGTCATATTTTACACGACACATGCCGACTTGTATGTGCATAACGGTTTATTATGCAAACAGTTTGTTCATTTCGGTCTTTATTACTTACTATAGTACGCCATTGCAATAGTTGATGTTTTCATTTTCATACTGTGAAATGTTTGCTTTATGCAAATCAGATTTCTAAAATTTATTGTATTTCAAGTGATTTCCTTGCCATATCAACAATATACACATACAAGTACATAAATATGGGCATGTATACCCAGTGACTTTGTGCCACAGAATAGCCGCAACATGCTGTTGATGCAACAAAAAAGAAAAAAATACAACAACACACATAATACTACGCGTTTACGGGTATTCCACATGCGTTTATATATGTAAAATGTGTGTGTGTCTAAACAGAAGTTGTTGTTGTAAAAATCATGTTTCACTTGCGCACAAGTAGTTTGCACATGTTGTTGTTGTGGTTGTTGTAACTGTTTGTTTGCATTTTTGTTTTGTGAAATAACATCAACATAACCCGAAAGTGAGTGAGTGAATGCGTCCGTTTTCACATGTCAAATGTAAATATTAACAACGGTGGCCAAAACTCGAACCTGCTGGATCCCCACCCCCACACACTTCCTCCAAGCGCTAGTTGTCACTGTAAATGGACTTCATGGCTGTGAGTGATTCTCTTGCCAAACAACCAATATCTGTGTGCGTGTGCATGTGTGTTGGCACATATTTGGCACCGGCACTTCACCCCACGCACTTCCGTCCGCTTTTGTTTTCATTGCATACATTTCGCTCCGTTTCTTGTGTTTGCCGCGTATGCGTCGACATCTGCTGCGTCGCTGCGCCCGCCGGGAAGTACATTCCACACTTAGTGCCCTGCTACTATTTTGGCGCTTGTACGACCGCATGGCGCGTCCACTTTGTCGTCATCATCAGCGTTGCAAAACCGTTGAAAATGTTCCGCAATTGTGCGGTTCTGTGGCCATGCCGAACTGTTTTTCGGTTGCCTTCCGAACCCTTTTCTGTTACGTTTTTTTGTTTCTGTTGTCTGTGTTGTTACAACGTATGTTGTTATGTATGTTACGTTTGCTTTCAAAACTAGCGATTGAAAGTGTCGCAGATTCGTCGACAAGCGTTTGAAAGGAATTTTGAAGAATCACAAAAACAACAACGCGCAGAAATGGAATAGACGACTGCGTTTCTTTTTCAGTTACGCACTGCGGATGAAATACATATGAACACTTACCAGAGTTTTTCGTTCACACCATATGCAAGCTGCCCTTGCTTTAGTATCTCTGCTTTAAAAATCAAGTTTTGAAAGTATAAAAAAAAAATTAAAAAATCGTTTTGGAAGAACCGCTGACAATTACTCACAGCACTGAAGTAAACCGATATTCGAATGAAGATTAGTCTTTGCCTTAGCTACTGTGTTTTATTTCCATTCGAACATTTTCTCAATTTACAAAAAGTTAAAATGAAACACCTAAAGACCCAGATATCCTGAAAAAAAATGGAAAAGTTATTCAATAGTAATGTTTTATGAGTGAGAAATGAAAGATATATTTTACCAATAATAATAGCAGTGGAACCATTTGTCGTGCTTTTGTCATTATTTATTTAAACAGTGACACTTCGATATACATTTTTTCCAAATTTCAGAGACCTTAACTCCTAAATAACCATAAAATATTTACACAACTTTTTTTTTTACTGTTGCAATCCTTTTGTCATGGGCTGGGTTTCAGTTCGTCAAATTTAATGACAGTACCAGTCAAACCAATGACAATACTTTTCAAGTCATAGTAGTAACTTTTAGAAAGAAGAAAACATTTTTCTTGTCGGTCAAGTTATTGTGATTTCTTATGGAATGTCAACTTATCCGATTGTTACCATTTGAGGAACTATCGAAATTGTACTATTTATTGTCAATTTAGTGCCATTGAAATTGACATGAGAACTCCGCAAATATTAAATATTTTTATGAAGATAGTACTGTCTAATAAAACCATTTATGCTTCAACATTTCAATTTCCTGTAATTCCTATGAAATCCAAATAAGCATTTCCTTACTTTTTGACAAGATATCAACCGGTCTTTTTAACAGCTGTTTCTTGATTTGTACTCACTTTAGATTACCATTTGATAATGAACAGATATACTTCGGAACAGCGTTAATTACTGAGATACGGCACCAATTACTGCAAAAAGTGATCGCAAATTGATCCTCTCGTCCTAATCGGGATTTATTCGTGGCAGCCAAGGCGGTCACATGACCAAAATCATTTTAAAACATAATGGCAAATACTTGTCTTTCTAATGAATCTAAAATCTTTGTCATAACTTTAAATTATATGCGTTTTATTTCTTCTTTAAAATCACATGCCTAAAAAAATCGTTTTAACTATCAAACGGTCTCTATTATATAAAAATTACAAATAATATTCTTTAGCATCCACCTCGTGTTCAATTACTACCAACTTTACCATATTTACCTGTTAATTATACTCGTTTATACCAGTTTTCTATTCGTTTCACCGCTCTCTATGATTTAGTGAATCCTTCGGAGGTAATGATTACTTATCAACACATTCCTTTTCTCCTTTATTTCTATATCAACTCGGTAAGATGATTTAAACATTTCTATTTTCTTGATAAGTATAAAAATAGTTAAAAATACGGTATAATCGCCATAGTCAAGTATAACGCTTAAAACTTCCCTTAAACAAACATAAAATAAAATTTAGAGAACTGCGCCATCAATATACGTACGAAGGTATTTGCAGAGTTAGCTGAGAATGCAAGTATTTCCATATATAACAGTATGTATCGTTGCCATGCTTCATCCACCCACTGCAGCATAGAAAATCTTCAAATAATTGCAATTCTTTCGACAGACTAGCACGAGAAGCATGCTAAAACTATGTCGAAAGTATTTTGCTGGCAAGGCAACAACAAGTGGTATATGTATGCTTAACAAGCGAACCACTTACCTTACAATAAAAACAAAAGCAGCAACCATGCAACCGTGCAAACTTAAATATCAATGTTGCCGCTGCAATGGAAATATATATACATATATTTGTATATAGCAACATGCTGCAAACTACCGCATCATTAGCCACAAACCTGGACCCACACAGCAGTAGCAATGCAATTGAAGCGTTAGCAAGCGGGCGCATAGGCGAGCGGGAGAGCACACAATTCGCGGTGGCCAATTAGCAATACAAACAGTGCCTAATTAAGCGCACCACGCAATGAATGACCAATATTTATACGGATATATGCAGCCCGAAGTGAAATTTACTCCACCAAGCAATATGTGTGCATTTGCATATGATTCACAGGCAGGTCGCGCACTTACGACCTTTCCACGCGCTGTTGCCCTCACTGACACAGGCGTTGAGTTCATTGAGGCACGAATTCACGCACACGTTCAGGTACATACTATGTATTGATGACCATGCACTTTTGGCTGCTATCAATTGTGTGTGTGGCAGCATTTTAGGCGTTAACAATATTATCAGGTTTCACCGCATGCCACATCGCTGAAATCAATTCAATTTCAATAGAATTCAATTTGCATCAAGTCGGATTTAAGCTCTTGTAAGTTGCACTATGAACGACTGAATTTAATGAGGATTTTTATGAGGATTTTCAATGGAAGACTTTTAATTTATTTTGGTTGTGTAGTTTACGAGGGAAAATATTGAAATAACAGTCCGAAAGGCTGTGATATGAGGACAAGTGTTGCTATCGAAAAATAAAAATAAAAAAAGAAGTATTAAATAGATAATAGATAATAGATACTACATACTAAATACTAAATACTAAATACTAAATACTAAATACTAAATACTAAATACTAAATACTAAATACTAAATACTAAATACTAAATACTAAATACTAAATACTAAATACTAAATACTAAATACTAAATACTAAATACTAAATACTAAATACTAAATACTAAATACTAAATACTAAATACTAAATACTAAATACTAAATACTAAATACTAAATACTAAATACTAAATACTAAATACTAAATACTAAATACTAAATACTAAATACTAAATACTAAATACTAAATACTAAATACTAAATACTAAATACTAAATACTAAATACTAAATACTAAATACTAAATACTAAATACTAAATACTAAATACTAAATACTAAATACTAAATACTAAATACTAAATACTAAATACTAAATACTAAATACTAAATACTAAATACTAAATACTAAATACTAAATACTAAATACTAAATACTAAATACTAAATACTAAATACAAAGTACAAGTGGACTATAAATCTCGCCTTCCAAAGAGCATAACCTCAACTTATTTCAGACAAACTGACAACAACAAATAATAATAACGATGAAAAAACACCTACAACTAGCCACCAGCTACTAAGCCAATTTATAAGCAAATAAAATTCAAAAATTTGTGCCCAAAACTTTCGCGTGAAAGAGTTTATGACTTGTGTCAGGAGTTGTGCCACAACAGCTGTTAGAAATTATGAAAAGTGGAAAACTTTTTGCATTTATAACCAAACTGAACTTCAACTGAAGGCGCATGCAAACACACAACCCAAACCCAGCAGATCGTTATCTTAATGACTTTAAACGTTAATCAGTTCGGGTGTCCCTGGAATGAGCGGACCCACTGTCTGACCTCAGCTCGGCACAATAGCGCCTGCCGGCCACTGTAAGCAGCTTGCACCCTTCCGGTTGAGGCTGCGCACCGCATTTGCAAATCGCAACAGCTTATTTCGGTCAACTTTGGCCAAGTATAGCCTGAAAAATTACTGCCACAACGGAAGTACGACTTGCGTCAGTGAGCGTAAACAAACACATACAGTTTTAAAGTGCAGACAGAGTGCCACCAAATGGACACATATATACAACACAAGGGTAGCCGTTGAAAAAAATAGCGAAGGATCAAGGTTTGTTCTAAAATTATATATGAAATAGTAATGGTTGGGGCTCAAAGTACCCCTTAACATATCCTCCACTCCCCCATCCATCAGTAAATATGTTGGTATGCTTTGAAGCTGGCACGCTGCAACGGAAGTAACTCACTGAAAAATTAAAATAATAATTTCACTTCTTTCCGTTGTCCTTGCTAATTTTTCGCTGGCATTTTCGGCTAATTTCTGCATCCGCCGCGAACCGCACAAAAAAACACCTCTTCACACACACATAACCACTAAGCCAGCCTGAATTGCTAAACCAGTAAAACTGCATCCGCTTAGCAGATTTGCCGCAGATTTAGAGGCTTGTGGCAAGCTAATAACCAAAACAAAATAATTTTTTTTTGTGTTTTTCTATTTAATATTAATTTAAAAATTTATTCCTACTATTGCCTACAGTTTTTCCAGAACAAAATAAGATAAACCTCATCGCAAATCGAATTCATATTTTTGGAAGTTGGCGCCTCTCTGACCTCTTTTAGCCACCCTCTTAAACACATTGATAAATACGAAATTTAAGCAACGCCAAAGCTGCAACACTAAGCGGCATGTCTGTGGCAAAATAAAGCCTGCGTCGAAGAAAGCAAAACAGAGTGCGGTGCAAAGTATCGAATATGCGAAATAGCTGTGCTCATTAAAACTTACTGTTGCATTCTAAATAAGTAGTCATTTAACTTGGTCCCACTAATTGCTTGCGCTCGCAAACGAATGCTAGCAGTCAATGCGGACACTTAAAGTGGCAACTGACAACGTGATTTTCCTTCCTCGAATTTTATTTGTGTGGCAAGAAGTCACTGGCTGCAACCGTCATGGCTAGTAGACAGGTTGCATAATTGCTCGCAGAGTGTAAATAAATATTTTTAAGTAGATTAAATACAAAAGTTGGACCTTATATGCGATCGTAAAGCTTTTTTGGTCGTCATTATGTAAGAAAATGGATGCTTAAAGGCAGTGAAATTAAAAAAAAAATTTTGTTTTAAACGAAAATAATAAATAAACGACTTTGTTTATTTTCTGTATTTTCAAATTATAACAATTTATTTTATTTTATTTTATTTTATTTTATTTTATTTTATTTTATTTTATTTTATTTCATTTCATTTCATTTCATTTCATTTCATTTCATTTCATTTTGATTTGATTTGATTTGATTTGATTTGATTTGATTTGATTTGATTTGATTTGATTTGATTTGATTTGATTTGATTTGATTTGATTTGATTTGATTTGATTTGATTTGATTTGATTTGATTTGATTTAATTTGATTTGATTTGATTTGATTTGATTTGATTTGATTTGATTTGATTTGATTTGATTTGATTTGATTTGATTTGATTTGATTTGATTTGATTTGATTTGATTTGATTTGATTTGATTTGATTTGATTTGATTTGATTTGATTTGATTTGATTTGATTTGATTTGATTTGATTTGATTTGATTTGATTTGATTTGATTTGATTTGATTTGATTTGATTTGATTTGATTTGATTTGATTTGATTTGATTTGATTTGATTTGATTTGATTTGATTTGATTTGATTTGATTTGATTTGATTTGATTTGATTTGATTTGATTTGATTTGATTTGATTTGATTTGATTTGATTTGATTTGATTTGATTTGATTTGATTTGATTTGATTTGATTTGATTTGATTTGATTTGATTTGATTTGATTTGATTTGATTTGATTTGATTTGATTTGATTTGATTTGATTTGATTTGATTTGATTTGATTTGATTTGATTTGATTTGATTTGATTTGATTTGATTTGATTTGATTTGATTTGATTTGATTTGATTTGATTTGATTTGATTTGATTTGATTTGATTTGATTTGATTTGATTTGATTTGATTTGATTTGATTTGATTTGATTTGATTTGATTTGATTTGATTTGATTTGATTTGATTTGATTTGATTTGATTTGATTTGATTTGATTTGATTTGATTTGATTTGATTTGATTTGATTTGATTTGATTTGATTTGATTTGATTTGATTTGATTTGATTTGATTTGATTTGATTTGATTTGATTTGATTTGATTTGATTTGATTTGATTTGATTTGATTTGATTTGATTTGATTTGATTTGATTTGATTTGATTTGATTTGATTTGATTTGATTTGATTTGATTTGATTTGATTTGATTTGATTTGATTTGATTTGATTTGATTTGATTTGATTTGATTTGATTTGATTTGATTTGATTTGATTTGATTTGATTTGATTTGATTTGATTTGATTTGATTTGATTTGATTTGATTTGATTTGATTTGATTTGATTTGATTTGATTTGATTTGATTTGATTTGATTTGATTTGATTTGATTTGATTTGATTTGATTTGATTTGATTTGATTTGATTTGATTTGATTTGATTTGATTTGATTTGATTTGATTTGATTTGATTTGATTTGATTTGATTTGATTTGATTTGATTTGATTTGATTTGATTTGATTTGATTTGATTTGATTTGATTTGATTTGATTTGATTTGATTTGATTTGATTTGATTTGATTTGATTTGATTTGATTTGATTTGATTTGATTAGATTTTATTTTATTTTGTTTTATTTTATTTTATTTTATTTTATTTTATTTTATTTTATTTTATTTTATTTTATTTTTTTTTATTTTATTTTATTTTATTTTTTTTTTATTTTATTTTATTTTATTTTATTTTATTTTATTTTATTTTATTTTATTTTATTTTATTTTATTTTATTTTGTTTTATTTTATTTTATTTTATTTTATTTTATTTTATTTTATTTTATTTTATTTTATTTTATTTTATTTTATTTTATTTTATTTTATTTTATTTTATTTTATTTTTTTTTATTTTATTTTATTTTTTTTTATTTTATTTAAATAAAATTGTAAACACTTGCAAACCTTTTTTGTGCCTTCACATCACTTCGGTTCATGGCATGGCTTGTTCGCTTTTCCAACAGTGCATGCGACACCACAACGGAATTACATTCCACTAAAAGTCGCTGTGACAGCTGTTACTACATTTACACGACAAATGGCATGAGCAGTCACAGCCACAGCCACACTTCAAGCCACAGCGGTAGCCACAGTCATAACAAAAACAACAACAATAATAGCAGTAGCAGCGCTAACAGTAATGACGACCAAAAGGAAATAACAATAACACAAGTTCAAAACTCCATAAATGCGACAATTGTTGGTCGAATGAGCTCGATGAATGGCGACGGACGGACGTTGTGGGTTAGGAGGGAAGTGAGAGAGGGTGAGTGGTGTGGGTGAGGTGTCACATACATACAAAGGAAAATGTGAATGTGTGCTTGCACATGGCTGGACTGTAATAATGTTGTTTAATGATGGCAATAATATTGCTGGCGGCGAGTGGTGGTTGAGTATGTTGTTGGTCGTGGCCACCGTCGAGTAATACCACTTTGAGCACACAACTTTGCGCTATTATACGGCTCGCACATACTCGTACAATAAAAGTGTCGAAGTCACAAGGCCAAATCCGATTGAAGTGGCAGAAGCAGCAATTGTGGCGACAGCCAGTGCTTTGAACGAAACTAACTGTAAACTGCGAATAACGCGACAGCGACCGCCAGTTGTGCCGCAAACTGCAAATTCATTAAATGACTGCATTGTGAGTTATTGTTGTTGTTGTTGTTGTAGTGGTTATTGTTGTACTTGTAGTTGCAGTGCGGCAAGAGACTGTCAATGGTTGTGACACAGTCATATGTACTAACTAAATAACTAAGTGCACCATGCACTCACAAAGCGAAGAGTGTGTGTGCGTTTATTAATGAATGTGTGTGATTGTGTGTGTTGGTAGTAAAGTGCTTAAGAGTGTATTAAATTCCGCACAAGTGCCACGGAAGTGGCAGCCCTGAAGCATACACATATGCAAGCTTGCGTATGACTCTTTGATGGTAGCACAAAATGTTCATTGTTTTGCTTTTCGAGTCAAATAACTGTTAATTCAATGGTGTTGGTATGGTACTCATTTCCATTAAAATGGAGTTATTCAATAAGTCTGTTAGACTAAGAGTTGTTTTTCATTTGTGTAGCTGACGACTATTCTGTGTTTTGCTATTGGTTCTTTTATTAATTCATCGCAAGCCCAAATGTAGGCAACGTTTTACGGTTATAATAGAATGTATTAGAAAATGAAGCCTACATTTTGCGTTTAATAAAATAATGTTCTAGTGAACTGACACACCTTTCGAGCTATGTATTGCAGTTTTTAGAAAAGTAAAAAAGTTCACGAGAAAAAAATTTCGGCTGTTTTCATTGCTTAGTTTGTCTTTAGCTCTCAGACTGGAATTGTTTTTATGAGATGAAATTTGCTTTATCTGATATGATCAATTTCGTTTCGTTTGAAGATTGGCATTTCATGGACTATTCAACTATTACTGAAACTAATAAGGATCTAACATACTTAAAAAGGATATACTTGTGAGCTGGTTAAAGTAACTGAATCAGATCCGGATTTATATCTGGCCTAATTATCATCTCAACAGTATTCTCAAAGCTATATATAGACATTTTAATATTACAATAGCAACAATAGAAGATTCTGAGAATTCTTAAAGTTATTTAAACTTCCTTCCAAAACTTCAAAATTAGATAGCAGTAGCCTTAAAAAATCGAGAACATTTTAATGTTAAAATAGGTATACAAATGTTTGTAGAAGCATTTATTCTTTCAACTCAGGCTATTAAAATTTTCTTAACATAGCGAGAGAATCAGATCCTATATGGTTAGAATCTCTTTTCCATCAAAGTGTAAAAAGCTGCTTGATTTTCCTATAACAATTGAATTACTTATCCACAATCAATTGTTTCCGATCAATCTGTCGTGGTACATATAATTAATTTTACATCTGTATATGTATAATTAAATTTATTATTTCCAAAAATCAGGTAAAGTCTTCAAATCATTATTAGTCTAAATGTCAACTACAAACATCCGTTTTCCGGTCGACTTTACACGCACGATGCACATATAAATAATAGCTTTATATTCCCTTACAAATATATTTACCTTAAACTCACAAACACAAACTGTGTTTAAATTCAACTTGCACCTATAAATATGCATTAGCTCACACACATAGATATATGTACATCTCCATCAACATCCTCGCCTGCATAAATAATGCATATGACTATGCTATGTTTCAGCCAAAGTTAGTTAGTCGTCTTGTTTTGCTAGTCATTGCGGCGGTTTCGTTGTCACAAAAACTTTTGCATATGCTTAGGCGCACTGGCCTATGTTGGCTGCATTACAACGCAACATAAGTTATTTAAATATTTCCCACATCAATGCAATTGCATTAACGTTCCAGCACCACGCTGCACAACTTTTAAAATGTTACTCAAACGCCAACAAACATACTCGTACACACATCTGCTTGAGTAGTCGGTGGTAAAAAACTTTGTCCTTTATGCGCCTACGACAAGCATTGGCACTCAAAAGTATGCAAAGTCTGCCTGCCTATATTGAGTGAGAGACTTTTTGCCCGACAAACACTTTTTGTGAGCATTTGCACACCTTCGAGGTGACAAACAACCGCGTTGGTCGGCATAGCTTCTGTGCAACTTTGTGGCTTTAAAGCTGCCGTGAGACTAGGAAGCAGTTCTATCTATGTATATATGAAGTCTACTTTTTAGCGCCAAGCCAGCCGCCTTCGTCTCACGTCACCCTTTCGCTATTACTCGTCACTTTATGAGAATGTAATTTTTCCATTTGCCTTTCACATGATTTTCCACGTCGTAAGCTGCAATTTTATAGAAATCGTTTTTTATAGAGGTTATGAAATCATCATCGTTCTTGTCGCGCTTGTAGCGCTTGTCGTCATTCATGTCGCAACAGCGCGCTACTCTCCAACTCTGAACCTCAACCACACACCCACTAAAGCTGTCACATTACAAACACCGCGCACAGCTCAGTTTCGCCATCATTCAAAGCGGCTGACGGCGTCGACACTATCGCTGTCATCTTATGCCACACACCTAACCTCACATTACCAGCGATGACATCAAACAACCGCATAGTCCTAACCGCCGTTGGCTGACGTTTCGGTTCGGTTCGGTTAAGTGTGCGTGTGTAACGCGTGGTGCTGAGAGTTCCGGAATGCGTTGAAGCGCGCTCTCTGCGCCAAAAGTAGCGAATTGCACATTGATCGCATGCGACAAAAATCACTTGGAGTATGCTGGCTATTGAGTCCCTACCCGCCCTCACAACCAACGGCAGCGCGTCTATCCATACTACCGTTTTTTTGTTATTACTACTGTTTTTGTTGTAGATATTTTTCTTGCTCATTGGAATTAAATCAAATTGTTCGGAAGCTGTAAAAAGCAATTGCTCGGAAGTGTTCGAGTAGCTTTCGCGCCGACGTTGGCAAGGTACGAGCAATGTGCTGTCATATGAAGCGCCGACAAGCCGAAAAGAATGTGAAAAAATTGACGTTAAGAAGGCTAGAAGTGCACAGGTGCAATATTATATATTTAAGTGCATGGCAATAAATGTAATATAACTGTATGATCTAGTAGATATGTTAAAGCTCATAGTACCCAGTTTGCAACTCTATTTTCTCTTTACTCGGGGCTAGTTCTGCAAATCTCGAAGTTGTGGACTGGAGTATCTACTTTGCAACCAGTATTTCAACGAAGAATAATATCAAATTTAATTGTTAACCATTCTAAGTTCTTGGTCGTAGCCCAGCTAAAAGTCTCCGAAGGCCATATGGTCATCCTCTTTTAGTTCAAATTGGCCCCAACTTTGAAAATACTTTGTGGGAATTTAAGAAAAGCACTCAGGAGACAACGAAAAAGGTACTGGCTATGTTTGAACTCTTAATGGTACCTCAGTCGAAAGCCTCCGAAAACCAGGTCGTTTTCCCATTTTGTTTCGAATGAACCCAACTTAGAAAACACTTCATGCGAATTCGAGAAAGTCGCTTAGGGGCCAACCAGTATGAAACCGACCATGTCGAAAATCTGAAAACAAAAGATTTCATTTCGTCGTATTTTTTTAAGATTTTTACCACTTCGTACAACTTAAACTTAATTAAGTATGATCTATAGGTGTTTCCACTATAAATTTATGATCAAATTGGAAACATTGGGTTAAGTCAAAGGGTCATTTCCTTGGAAGATCTCTCGATGATCGCAAGGAATCATTTTTACTTCCTGGATTCTCATAACAAAATCTCGGGATTTAACACAAGTATTACTCGGTATTGATTGGACTGGCCCATACACATATACTCTCAGTATCAATTGACTGTCGCGCCAACAAAAATGCTCGATTTATGCAATGAGCTGCCAATTTTCGCGAATTGACGACACAAAAAAGTTATTGCTTGGAAAATCACACGCAAATAAAATCGAGAATAGTTACACAATAAAATTGTTTGCCTAAAACAACACTACAAGAAACAACTAACTAGCTGCAGTTTCTGGCACTTTATGAATTCAGTTCGTAGCAACGAGAAAAAAAATAATAGCTTTTTTGTTTGTAGGTTTCCTACAAAAAGTGAATTTCTTTGGAAACTGCGAATAAGTTCCGAGGTTGTAGCAATAAATGTGATGCAATGCTAAATATTGTAACTTTTTACAAGTTTACTCGGGTGAAGCTGGAGTGCACAGTGGAGCGAAATCTGTTTTCAACATTGATATTGTCACAGAGCGCTGATATATAGCTTTGAGCTTCATTACATCATACATCAAGTTCATTCCCATATAAAAAGAGCAAAAAGAATCTTAATAGAAAAACTCACTGAGAAATAATTTAAAAATTTATTGAATTAAACTAATTTATTGGCGCAACCCTACTCATAAGTAATCTAGCAGAAGATAGTCTTAAAACAGTAGAACTTACAAATAAATTCACGACTTTTCGCAATCAATTTTTTCGTTACTTCACATTCTGTTTCGTTCCTTCATCTATGAACAAAATTTTGGTATTCTCTCTTCCGCAGTGCTACACTAATAATAAGTAGCGGTTAACAGTAGCTACACATAGCGTGAGAATTCCTAAGGCTCTTGCCACTTGTAAGGCACCCTGCTTTTACTTTTTTAGTCTACATACACACAAAGAGAGATATTTTCGTACTTCTTTTTCGGCTGCAGTTTTGGTTTGGTTTGGTTGCCGTGGCAGCTGTCACTGATGGTGCCACTGATGCACGCATTATGATGCCTAAGTTGCACTTAAAAGTTCCATAATTTGGCGCATATGTTGCTACTCAACGGGAGGTGAGGTGGGTAAAGTAAGGAAAGTAAAGAAGAAAGGATACTTGATGCATTTGGTTACATAAAAAGAGCTTTAGAGAAGTCAAGTTTTATAGTTTTATAGCTGTGGAAATGTATTTATTCAGGGTCGTACAAGTTTTTAGTACACTGAGTATTTCCATTTTTTTCTAATAATTGAGAAAAGTAATAGTTCTCTTACATCCTAAAAGTTGGAAAATAGTTTTCGACAATTTTCCTAATCGAATAAGATTTTCGACAAGGTCATTTAAGCTGTGATTATGGGGCCATAAAACAAAGATGGGATGTAAACGGCAGACCGCCGGTACTTCTTATTTTTCCATTTTAACGCCTTTGACGTCCTATGCTTGTCTCTTTCCGTTTCACTATGTGCCTTATAGCCTTTTTTCACAGCAGCTAATTGATCAATTAACTGGCCTCTGCTCGATTAAACCGCTTATTAAGACCGATTTACCATACAAAACAAAAATCTACATTTAATATCAATCAGCTGATGAAACTTACCAACTTTTTATGAAGTTGATCGGTTATCGAGTCGTCGGCAGTGTAAAAGACAAAGAGTGGTTTCTCAATCAAAATTTTGAATCAATTAATTAAGCTGTCTAAAGACGCTATTAATCTCGAGCGAAGTACTTCATCGGCATTCAGCGATGTTTAGGAAGATACAACAAATTATGAAAGATGAGACCAGCGCCGTGTTTTTATGAGCTTGTCTATTTTCGTTTATTTAAAGCTCACACTTCGTTGATTTCTCGTGAATTCTGGAACAACAAATGCTTAATGATGCCTCAGCCTCCATATTTGCTACACATGACTCTGTTCCAAATATCCTAATATGAAGAGAACTTTAAAGGTTCGCTTTAAAGGTGACGATTCATACGAATTAGGAATGGTCTGGGCAATTTGTCTCTACTCTGATCTTTCAGAGGAATATATGAAACGAGAATATAAATATATAAACCTTAATAATAACCTTTGTTAATAAATAATCAATTACTATAACTAAAACTACAAAAATCTTCAATATTACTCAATTAATCTAATTCTAGTTAAGTGCTGCCCACTTTTATCCCTTCTAAAGTTGCTCTTTCTCTGCCGTTTCACCTTGCTGGCCATGACAAAAAACCACTGGCATTCATGCCACACGTCATTAATAAACATGCGACACAGACAAAAACAGCAAAAAAAAGCTAATTAAGTTTATGTCACCGGAAATTTGTTTCACCACAGAAACCAACGAAACAAATCCGACGGTGAATGGAGCGTACAAAATTTACTCGAGTGCACAGATATACCCACACACAAGCAAGGGAAGATGTTGAAGGAGCCACAGCGCATATACACATGAGTGCAAATGTTTGGAAACCTGGTGAAATGCCCCTGAAGGCAGCGTAAGGTGAGCAAAATAATTATTTCGTATGTTTCGATGGCGTCTCTGCTCCCAGACTACTGGTAAAGATGTGTTGCTCATTTCCCAAAATACTTGCTCGCTTCACATTTGTACATTTCACTGGCAATTAAGTTGTATGGGCCAGGTGTGCTACTACCGATTTCTCCATACTTTGTCTCTTGCATTTGAAAGTTGAGTATTTGACTTCCAAATCTATAGTTCACTAACTCCATGTAAGCCTTGACGTTCACTGCAGTTACGAAGAACTCTACGCTAACTAATTGTACCCCCTTCTCTCACCCTCTCACACTCTCTTTATTTCTCTTTCTTCTCGCCAACTGTATTGCCAAAGTGACAATTTAATTTTTAGCTGTAAAATTTCCAATAATGTCTCGTATCTACCGATCCGCACATATTACACTTGCCTCTCACTCACTCCTGCGTGTGTGCCCGCTGTATGTACTCGTGTTATTCGTTGTATTAGTTTGTTAACAGCCAAATAGCTCGTAATACATTTTGTCACAGGGTGTCGAAATTGATTTGCCTCTGTTTTGGGCGGTAAATGCCGGCAACATTACACAATGACCACACTGCCGAAGCAAACACACACTTCGTTACACTGTGAGAAATACAGTAGCACAGTGTACCTTGTCACAAGCGCCTGATCTAAGTCTAGTAAATATACTGATATCGAGACACAGAGTTACACCATTAAGTGCTGTTTGTTGTTGGCAATGTTGCTAGACTTATTCGCAACATTCCGGCACACATATAAAATATTATAGACACACACACATACAGACATACACAATTAAGCAGTGCTTTATCATTAAATGCGAAGCCTTGTAGATGTGCGTGTGCTTGTGTGTGTGTGTTTGGCAAGCAAATGAATTGAGTGCGTTGGCATTGAGTGCTTCACAGGAAATAAGTTATGCTGTGCCAACAAGAATTATTAGCCTTGCCTTGTCATTGTCATTGTGTGGGTGTGTGCAAATTAATTGCCTGTATTTGTGCTTGGCTAGAACTGCTCTGACTGCCTGCAATTTGTTGCTTTTACTGTGAGCCCAAAAACGGGTGAGACGGTGCGTGGGCGCGTGGGTTTGGGGCAAACAGTGACCGTATGCGCTCGGATTTGTAGTTTATAGCTGTCAGCTCATATTTGGCAAGTGTGTGTGTGTGGTGTGCGTGCGATTTACTTCGGTGAATTATAGGCTATATTGTAAAGGGTGATTTTTTAAGAGCTTGATAACTTTTTTTAAAAAAAAAAACGCATAAAATTTGCAAAATCTCATCGGTTCTTTATTTGAAACGTTAGATTGGTTCATGACATTTACTTTTTGAAGATAATTTCATTTAAATGTTGACCGCGGCTGCGTCTTAGGTGGTCCATTCGGAAAGTCCAATTTTGGGCAACTTTTTCGAGCATTTCGGCCGGAATAGCCCGAATTTCTTCGGAAATGTTGTCTTCCAAAGCTGGAATAGTTGCTGGCTTATTTCTGTAGACTTTAGACTTGACGTAGCCCCACAAAAAATAGTCTAAAGGCGTTAAATCGCATGATCTTGGTGGCCAACTTACGGGTCCATTTCTTGAGATGAATTGTTCTCCGAAGTTTTCCCTCAAAATGGCCATAGAATCGCGAGCTGTGTGGCATGTAGCGCCATCTTGTTGAAACCACATGTCAACCAAGTTCAGTTCTTCCATTTTTGGCAACAAAAAGTTTGTTAGCATCGAACGATAGCGATCGCCATTCACCGTAACGTTGCGTCCAACAGCATCTTTGAAAAAATACGGTCCAATGATTCCACCAGCGTACAAACCACACCAAACAGTGCATTTTTCGGGATGCATGGGCAGTTCTTGAACGGCTTCTGGTTGCTCTTCACCCCAAATGCGGCAATTTTGCTTATTTACGTAGCCATTCAACCAGAAATGAGCCTCATCGCTGAACAAAATTTGTCGATAAAAAAGCGGATTTTCTGCCAACTTTTCTAGGGCCCATTCACTGAAAATTCGACGTTGTGGCAGATCGTTCGGCTTCAGTTCTTGCACGAGCTGTATTTTATACGGTTTTACACCAAGATCTTTGCGTAAAATCTTCCATGTGGTCGAATAACACAAACCCAATTGCTGCGAACGGCGACGAATCGACATTTCACGGTCTTCAGCCACACTCTCAGAAACAGACGCAATATTCTCTTCTGTACGCACTGTACGCATTCGTGTGGTTGGTTTAATGTCCAATAAAGTAAACTGAGTGCGAAACTTGGTCACAATCGCATTAATTGTTTGCTCACTTGGTCGATTATGTAGACCATAAATCGGACGTAAAGCGCGAAACACATTTCGAACCGAACACTGATTTTGGTAATAAAATTCAATGATTTGCAAGCGTTGCTCGTTAGTAAGTCTATTCATGATGAAATGTCAAAGCATACTGAGCATCTTTCTCTTTGACACCATGTCTGAAATCCCACGTGATCTGTCAAATACTAATGCATGAAAATCCTAACCTCAAAAAAATCACCCGTTATTTCATGTGTGTGTGTGTGGGTGAGAAAATTAAATTTAATAGCGACAATTAAAATCGATGGTTAAATAATTTCATTGAAAGTAAATTACCGCAAATTGTTATATAAATGACAATTAATTTGTGGTTTGTTGCCGTGAAATGGGATGCGTGTTCTGGGAGTTTAATAGAGTAAGTGCTCAGTAATATTGACTAGAGTTAATTGGATTGATTAATTGTAATTTTATTTGGTAAAATGGTGTGTTTAGTAATTTCTTAACACTTTTGATTTCAGTTCCTTAAAAATGTAGTATATAATGTGTTTAATAGCTTAAGAAGTGTGTTGTGTGTTCCAAAAATAAAGGGAATTTTCGATTATTGAAAAAATATTATTAATTATTCGATTCCATCTACGCTTATAAAATGACGTTCCTTTAATGGTCTCTTTATTATTGGAATATTTAAACTGGGGCATAGTTACAGTATTGTTTTTGGGCAAGAATTCACGAACATGCAACGAAATGTAAGTTTTTAACAAACGAAAATCACCAAGCTCATAAAAAAATTCTAACGACTGCTACAAACAAAGGAAGCAATGAATACAGCTGAAACTTTGATCATACTTCAGGGACATCTATATCTTTATAAAAAAAAAATAATTTTATTTACAACTGGACTTTTGAAAATTTTAAGATTTCAAAACAAAAAATTAAATGGTCTTCCGTTTTAAGGCATGTGAAATAATGTCAAGTAGCACATATTTTGACATATTTGTAAAAAAATATATTAGAAAATAACGCCTCGGTTTTGCACACGCATGCGGTGAGCACGATAAATCAAGAACAGCTTATCTGAAATACATGAACGAACAAAAAACTGTTAGTTTGTAGTATTCTTTCGTTCGTGAACGAAGGGTTTTACTTAAAAAATTATAAACGAAAATTGCTTACAGTTTTTCAAAAATGTCGATTTTCGATATTCTCAAAATTTAGTTTTCCAACCAAAAAACAAAAAAAAAACCAAATTAAATTTCCTTCGTTCACGAACTAGTTATTATTAATATAAACAACAACTGAAAATTTCAGAACAATCAGTAAAATGGTTTTCGAGAAATCATGCTCATCGTTAAAACAGTTTTCCAAAAATAAAATTTCGAGATAATCGAGCTCAAAGTTTCAATAAACATCATCAACGGCTCGAAGCGACACGTTTGTCAAATTTAGTTCTATAACTCCAATTTTTAAAGAATATTCTTAAAATAATAAATTTTTAAAATATGACATAAAATATTAATAATATAAGAATGATTAAAGTCCACTATTTAAATGTAGATGGACTTTGTTCTTGGTATAAGAAGAATATAAAAAATAGGTGAAACTATAATAAATAAATATTTCAAATTATCCAGAAGACATTTCGACAATCTCATATTTGTGGTGAGAACACTGACATAAATTAGTTTATTGCTTGTTGTACCTACAACCCTCCTAGAGACAGTCACGAATTTGCTTATGATGAACCCACTAGTTGAATATCTCTTTTGTCTAATTTCTCTATACCAAGAGTTTCGTACAACTCCCTGTGATACCAAGCCTCTTTATGGGAGCGTTACTTTTGATCTGATCTCTTAATTCTACTAAAGGTGATCTTACAAAATTTGATTATTACTACAACACTTAATAATTCAATTTAATAAAAGAACACAAGAGAAAAGTAAAATACTATATCAAACATATATTTATTACAATACTTACATAATATTATTGAAAGCAAAACTACATTTTAAACGAATTATCATCTCCACATCTCATTCACAATTTTACAATTTAATAAATGTTGAAAATTAAATTCAAAATATTATTATATTTGCCCTTGCAATAAATAAATCATAAATATTACTACTTGCTCTTTAGCAAAGTCGCTTCGAAATGCAATAATATGCCATAACTTGATTTTCCACTGATGAATGAGCGAATTGAAAAGCACAATGGCACAAGGCATAGCACACAAATAAACGATATTCAATAAAATTATTTACAAATATCAGTCGAGTAATGAAATAAAAGTAGTCATAACAGGATTTTCTATTCTTTGTTGTTGTTGCTTTGTATAGATAGAAACCAACTGGGCAGAGCGAATTGAATTGCCAGCACAATAGTACAAGAGAGCACAACAACAAAAAGCGCACAAAAGCAAACAGATAAAATTGAAATCCTTCAAACCCAAAGGAATTTCAAATTGAAGAATAGCACGTAAGGAAGATTGAGGTTCGAGTGAAGTCGGACGTTAGATGTTATGGTAAATGATGATTGATATTTTAGAATGTGAAGACAAGTAAGGTGATGGTATTCAAAATTGCGTTATATAGGAAGTACGCGTGGTTGATCATACCTAAACCCACACCAAACTTCTGAATTTTTAAAGGAACATCTGTAGGTTATATATAAGTTTGTTCCAAAACTCATAATGAGAACAAGTTCATTATACTCTGTGCAACATCTTGCTGTGGTATAAACGAACAGTTAAAATGAGTGAAATTGTTGAAGCGACTTAGGGCAGTATTCTGCTCAGGGCATTGCTTCAGCTTCAGTTTGAAGTTCAGGTGGCAAAAGTACATAAGAACAGCGAATTAGAAAGGGATTTTAACACTTCTATTTTGCCATTCAGCTTTAGTGTGGCTTCTGTAAAGTTGGAATGTGAGATTTCAAGCTTAATTTGTTGAAGAAAGTGTGTATTTGAGAAATCTTAGAGCTCAGTATTGATATGTGGAAATAGAATGTGGACGAAAATTATTTATAATTTTTCCAAATAAATACTATTTTATGAAATTTCGGCATTTATTCTAGCATTACATTGCCTAGTATAAACAAAAATTATCCCATTATACCCAACCACCAGCCGCAAATACAGGTAATGATCCCTCGCGGGAGCTAAGAACGCAAGCGAGCATGGAAAACAAACCCTAAATGCCTGAGGTAGGCTCTAATTGCCACAACTACTCAAACAATACAACAGCAGCAACAACAACAAACACGCTTAAGTATCTGGCATCAGGCCGGTGGGAATCGCCAGCGGATAATGGCAACTCGGCATAAAGTGAAATCAAATTGACGCTAACTCGATGATGTGCTCCTCGCTAACCTCCCTCCTTCCCTTACTACTCACTCTTCCTTCAGCCGTGTGTTGGAAGTTCGAAAACTTGCTGCCTTCGTTTGTTTTTGCTGTTCGTTTACGTTGGATTACTTGACTGCAGTCAAGTTTTTCGACCAACTACACATCTTCATACAATTCTGCTGCTGACCATGGTGGCTTGTGAACGAAAGTTTCAGCCAACAATCGTCTTGGCTGCCAGTAAGTCAAGTTTCATGTACCTCTCTTCATCAATTTACGTCGTATGTATGTGTGTGTGCTTGTTTGATCTAATATTTGTTTGTGTAGACATGAACTTTGCCAGCCCTCGTGTTTGTTTCGAATCAAGTTATGTCTAATGAAAATTAAATAAAACGGAGACACTCACAACCTAAGGATATTTCACTGCCAAGAATTTGTTGTTGTACATAGTCAAACAATGGGATGGGATCGCTTGTAAATTGAGTTGCGTTTAAATCTCAATAAAGAAATCGGGATACTACAATTTCCCGAAAATTTCGGTATCCCGAAAATTGGTTGTTAACTCAAAATTTCTTATCAAATGATCTCTAAGAAAAATTTTCTATACAAACTATTCGAATTTCAAGCTACATTTCACTGACAATTTATTTATTTTATTCACTCTCAATTTGTAAAGTTAGAATTCCAACAAAAAAATATGAGATACTGTAATCCCGAAAATTTCGGGATCCCGAAAAATGTTCTATTCACTCAAAGTTTGTCATCTTCGCAAAAACATCGAAATTATGTTTAAAAAGCTTTTGAAATAAATCTAATTGAAAACTTTAAAATCTTTAATTTATATAGGAGTTCTACTTATGGTATTCACCTTAAAATTGTATATGTAATATTCCAATAAAAAAATCGGGATACTATAGTCCCGATATTTCGGAATCCCGTAAAATTTACAGTTAACTTAAATTGTCTTTTTTTCGCATAAATATCGAAATTTTCTCTGATAAGTCTTTTAGAATATATATATCCAATTGCATTGGCAATTTCATTGATTTTCCATGTTTATAGTTAAAATTCCAATTAAAAATCGGGATATGGCAATCCCGAAATTTCGGGATTTTTAAATTGACTACAAGCTTCATACGAGTATATTTAAAAAGCAATTTTTCTTATTTTATTAACTTCCAAATATGAAAGTAAACAAAAATCCAATAACAAAAATTGCAATATGACAACCCCGAAAATTTTGGGATCCTAAAATATTATTATTTTTTTCTCTTTTACCTCAAATGTTATATTCTTCGCATAAACACCGAAATGGTCTCTAATGAAGTTTTTCAAATAAATATTATTGAACTGAAAATTGTTTTAAATCGCTCTTGTTTATTAACTTTTAATTTTTATAGTTAAAGTTACATTATAAAAAATCCGGATTTCCAAATTTTCGGGATCCCGAAATCTTTTTTCGATCAAATTTTGTTGTTTCTGCTTCAATAACGAAATAGTTTCTGTATTTAAATGATAATATTATTAATTCGTTTTGAATTACGGTTGAAATTCCAATAAAAAAGTCGAGATGATACAATTCCGAAATTCTGGGTCCCCAAAAATAATCTCTTAGAATCCGATAATGAAGTTTTAAACATTGTTAAATCACTAGTTTACAAAAATTAATTAGACCACAAATAAAAGCAGCTAATGGTTACGTTAATCACAAAAGCTTACTGGCATTAAGCACACACAACACCTATAACTACCTGTACCACCTGAAATTAACCTTCAAAATTCCACTTAATAATTTCACTTTCCTAACAAACATCAACACTCTACTATTTTACCGTTACTTCTTACTTTGATTTACCTATTCAATTTGTTTATTACCAGTGTTGAGTTCATAATTCAGCAGTTGTGTGGCTCCACAACGGATGTGGCTGCAACAAATTGCCTAGCAACATGTGTCTGCATGTGTGTTGTTTATTTGCTTATGAAATGAATATATTTATTTATTAGCACACACCCGCACATTAACACTTAAGCGAATGTGAAGATGTGTGTGTGTGTGTGTGGGCGCCTCGACATGCACGTACGTTTATAAATGCGAACCGGTTAAGATTACTTTATTTGCTTACTTATTCATTATTTGCACGACAGACAAGTCAACATGTGCCGAGCAACAACATGCTCGAGTGTATGCATAAATAATACGTATGAGTACACAGAGAGTGTACGAGTATGCTACGGCAGTATAACATTTCATTGCAAGGAAGTCGTTCGTCATCTTTATGACTTTCGTGTAAATTTTTATGCGCGAAGATAAATGTATCAAGCAAACATGTGTGTATGAATGTGTATAAAGAGATGTATGTAGTTACATATTTACACACTTGTAATCTCATATTTACGAGTGTGTGTCTACCGCGACGAGTGCTGAAATTGCGACCGCCGACTTTTGGCTCTGGTCGCCTCTCTTTTCTCGCCTCCATTCTCACATGTCTCTTGACTGCTTTATTTGCACGGCGCTTCACCTGCTATTTGTTAGCCGCCCCGCTTGTTGTACATATGTTCCTTCGCCAAAAAGCGACGGTCAGAAGGGTTGGTGGCTGAAAAAAGCGTGGAAAATTATTTAATGACTTTCAGCATTTAAAATGGCATACTTCAGTCGTGATTTAAATATTCGCACATGCATATTTCATATACATACATATGTATGTGGGCGTAAATGTTGGCACTGCTGAAAGCTGGCACTTCCGACAGCTTCTGTATTTTGCTGGCCGCAAGCTTCTAGTTGGCTTCTGCTTTTTTGGGGGATTTTCACACACAACTGCGAGAGTAACAGAGTTCTTTACATTTTGCAAATAGCATAACAGTGTCGATCTGTCAACAGCTTTACTTGTCGCGGAATGTGTTTTAGCACTTACTTTTGGTAATCTGTATGGAATGAATTAGTTCAGAATTGGATTGACACGAATTCGCAATATGATTTAAAACTTAACTGGATGGAAGAGTACATTTGCTAGTCCTAACCTAACATGTTGGCTGTCAAAAATTTTATTAAGATAATAATGAAAACAGAAAGATAATGGATGATGATTCTATAAATCGAATTCTATGTTAATCCAGAGCCCTCTCCAGCTTTTTTTTTTTAACTGAGGTTTACAAAGATTCAGAATCATTTTCAGAAATGCCTTTAAAGTCCATTCTTCCGAAAAATATTAATTCCCACTTCATTTACATACACCTTGACTGCATGTCATTTCAGATCAACTTCGAAAGCTTAAGTCGTAACTGAAAGCAATTAACTGCCAATGCAAAGCCACTACGTCCGTCCGTCCATTTGAGGCATTGCATTTAAGCTTTCGTTAAAATTTCTTTGCGGCTATCAAAGTGCCAACACCGAAATGGCTATATGAATAATGATTTATCACCGAGAAAGGTAAAAGACACCAAAGATTTATATGCGACAGGTGGAAGAAGCGAAAAAAGAAAGATAAAATTACGACTGGTGTCAACCATGTCTTCGGAGCCTTATGAGAGATATGGGAGTAATAGATTTTGGTGGTGAAGAGCTGCAAAAGAAAGGAAGTAGTATTAAAAGCGAAAAGCAAGAAAAGAAAATAAAAAGGAATCGAAATTGATTCAGTTATAGCTGTAGCAGTTGTAGCTATACAATCTACATATCTTTGTGTGCATTGTTTCACCAAAACAAACAAAAAAACATAAACCAAGACTTGCAGCTAAGTATCTACACATTATACAAATACATTTTGACACACTTCTTTCCTGCTTTTATTTTATTTTTACTTTTTTAAACAGCATCTATACTTCTTACTACCTTTTTCTGGCTTTCATTAGCGAAAGATATTGGAAAGTATATTCGTTTTATTCGAATTCCTTTGGTAATAGATCCCTGCCAAAGTGCAATTTGTCTTTTTAGCCTTTGGTGAAAGTTGCCCAAGCCTACGGCAATCGTTGCCACTGCCGAATAACGCCTTTTCAGCAGCTACCAGCAAGTTTTTTAAGCCACTTCCTTTTGTTATTGTAGCCGCTGAAGTTGATGTTTGCCAAGGATTACCATAGGCAAATGCAGAAAGTAGGAGTAGATAAACGAAATGATCGAATGACTCACACAGTGGTCGCGGACGATGTAGACTTTGGTAAAATCATATTATTGTAGAAACCATTCTTAATGCCTCGCTTCAATTTCTAAATAAAAATGAATCTGATATAACTTGACGCCTTCAAATAAAAACAAACCCGACTTCAAGTGATCCCTCAAAATGTAAACAAACCTTACATCGCGTGACGTGGTTTGTTTACATTTTGGTCGAGGTCATTGACGTCTGTTTACATTTTGTTCGAGGTCATTGACCTTTGGCAGGGGTTTATTTACATTTTGGTCGAGGTCATTGACCTTTGGCAGGAGATTGTTTACATTTTGAATGAAGTCAATGACCTCTACAGGAAAGAGTTTCGAGTTAAGGGTAATTTTTTCGGGATCCTAAAATTTCGGGATTGTAGTATCTCGATGCTTCGAATGCAATGTTAGCTGTAAAAACTTCACATGGATAAATGAAGTAAATTTACAATTTATATATAGTTCTAAATTCAATTAGAAAAGTTTACCCATAAATGATTTCGATGCTTATGCGAGGGTAAGAAATTTCTAGTTAAAGATAATTTTTCGGGATCCCGAAATTTCGGAATTGTTAAATTTAAAATATTATCCTTCCTACGAAATAATCTGCACGATTTAACTCTACTTATCCCACTGTACCGTGACGTACTTCATCACCTCCATAATCTGCCTCGTCGGCCACTTTTACACACACATACAAATTTACATGTGTGTATGAATATTTGTATAAGCTCAACTTTGCTTTAGTTTGGCTTTCGGCATTCAATCGAATTGACATTGGGTTATCCAAATTCGACTTTCCACTTGGCTTCAGGCAGTGTACTCGTAGCATTAGAGGCAAGGCTACCTGCCACCGCCGTTGAGTCACTGACACCAACAGATCTGGCGGGTTATGGTCATGGCTTTGGCTTTGACTTTGACTACAGCTCGTTTTGCATTTTCAAATTTCGAGTGAGTTGAAAAAAAAAATATTAAAAAAGAAATAATAATAGAAATGAAGTATAATCTTTTTTGAACAGCCATCGTTGGCAAGCTGCAGTGTTTACAGTGCGGCTTTACTCCGACATTTCAGCTTATTCACATTTATCCGCCCTCCTTTTGCCACGCTTTCTATCTATTTGCATGTATGTGATCTATTCCATACATACGCATGCAGTTCGTAATTCTTCAATTATACAAATGGCATTTCTACGTGCAGACTCTTCCGCTGTTTGTGGGATCTTTACGTCTTGTTGACATGTCAACAAAAACAACACAAGCAGAATGGTAAAAATCGAATGTCAGTGATAAAACTGCAGACAATGGAGATTTGCAAGCTTCTAGTTAGGAAGCTATGTATGCGCTTATATTATATAACAGCGGTGTCACATGCGCTGACGATATTTTGATGGCAGTCACTGCCGGAGTGTCACTGATCCCTTAAGTTAACGATGTAGTGATATTGAAACATAATGAATAATTGATGGTTTCTATGCGAGCTTTGGTCGCTGACGAAATTAAAGTCAGTTCACTTGCTCACATAACTATTGTGAAACGGAATATTGTCATAGAGAAATATCTATTGTAATTGTAGGGAGTTGAATTTAAAATTAAATATGTACTTGTGTAATTTCTATCAAATCATGAAAACGATCGAGTTAGCTTGATGGAAGCTTGATGTATGGGTGCCGCATGATTTGACACAAAAAACCCTTCTGGACCGAATCAACGCCTGCGATATGCTCCTGAAACGGAACGAAATCAACCCATTTTTGAAGCGAATGGTGACTGGTGACGAAAAATGCCGGGATTGACGACCAGAAAGGTTTTGCTGTGTGTTTGCTGGAATTGGAATGGAATCATCCATTATGAGCTGCTCAAATATGGCCAAACGCTTAATTCTACCATCTACTGCGAATAACTCGGCCTCTTGAAGCAGGCGATCGACTAGAAGCGTCCAGAATTGGCCAACAGGAAGGGTGTAGTGTTCCACCAGGACAATGCCAGACCACACACTTCGTTGATGACTCGTCAGAAGCTACGAGAGCTCGGATGGGAGGTTTTATCGCATCCACCATATAGCCCGGACCTAACGCCAAGTGATTACCAAGTGATTCTTCGCAAATAAGGATGGGGGCTTCTAGGAAGGGGGTATTATGAAGTTGCCGTCTAGAAGGAAACAGAACATCGAACGAAACGGCGCATATAAAATTGAACTAAATTCGATCACTGCAACACTTTTCATAAAGCATTGAATAAAGAGCAAAAAAGAGGAAGGGAGAGAACGTAGCTTTGACACTTAAAGGCTTTCGACGAATTGAAATAAACTTCGAATATATTGTATAAAGAGATAACAAAAATCAAAAACTCAGACAACTAAAAAAATAAGAAATTTTATTTAATTTTAAATTAAACACGCTTTTAAATAATTTCCGTAATAATGAAAACTTCCAGTAACTGTTAATTAATTTCACTTTAACTCATCGACAGTCCTTGGCTATTATCAAGTAGAATTGCCAACCATTATAATGGACAATAACAAAAGATTCGCCAGACTATAAAAATGCTTGACTGCAAGTTAAATAAATATAGAATAATGAAATATGAAAATCCATTAACACAATGATTGGTCGCTGAGCGTACGCCACGAGCCACGGAATAAACGCATAATGAGTGTTGATTAAGTTATAAATAACAGTGAAATAATATATAAGTATTAAATACTTAAACGGATCGATGAGCTACCAAAGCAAAGAAGCAAGAAATTTGTGAGCTGACAATTTCGTTTAAATTCTTTAACGAGAAGTGCCTAGAAGAGTAGTAGTATAAAAGAAAATTTTAGGTACACATATACGGAAAAAATTGTTAGGGAAGATGTCAACGCCACTGCCGAATCTCCACAAAATCTACTTACTTGCGCCTTGGCAGGCAGGCAGCCGTATTGTTGGAGTGTTTGAACAGCGTCAATGCTATCAATTGCAGCAGCAGCCTAGCAGTCGCTTCGAGCATATTGGTGAAGGTTGTGTGTCTGCGGCGAAATCAGTAGAAATGAATAATAATTTACTTTGCGCAGAATTGTCTTGTCTAATGGCAATTGGCACTTGTGTGGAGAGTAGATACTGAGATTTTATTTTCAATTGAGTTTGAGTGAGGTGTGAAAGTCTTTGAATATATTTGTGTGCGTGTTTGTCTGTGTAAAGCACTTGAAAAAGTAATGAAATATTCATATCACTTTTGAGGATATTCGCACATATCTACATTGTTCATGTCTATGTTGAATGGGGTTTCAGTGCGGAAATTTATATTATAAAAAATATGTTAATATGAATATATTATATGAAATATTTGTAAATTAGATAACACTAGAAATACAAGTAAGGCATGGTTTCTTCCTCAATAGGAGTTATGAAATTAGAATTACAATAAGTTTTTAAATATTTAATTGAAAAAATCGTAGTTTGCCTGATTTGACCTTGACCATGTTTTGAGTGCGCTGATTAGAAATTAAAACATGTTCAAGAACATGTTCCATATTCAATAAATGGTTTGATGGAATGGAATGCATGGAATGGTTAAAGTCTGTCCTTTCTGCTTGGAAAATAAGATTGTTTAATACAACTCATGGAAATGCTATCTAACGATTTAAGAGTTAAAAGTCAACAGATTTCATTAAGCAGCATTTTATATGAGACCATTCTCTTCCTTTGATGAGCAAGGATATTGTAAGCTATAAATTTCATTCTTTGAAATTATTCATAACTCTTATTTGAAACTTATTTGAAACTTGTATTTTTCTTCCAATAAACGTAGCTAACATGTAACTATTGAAGCACATCCATAAATTTCATTGTTGCAGTTCTTTCATATTCGTGATATTCTCCCATTACAATACAACGATAAATTAAAAGAAAAATCGAAACAGTCAAGAGGGCTATCTCTGTCTGAACTCCGGCAGTGGTTACTTGGACGCACAACAATAAATGTTCGAAACAGAATATAAAATACTAGCTTCCATTGATTAATGTAAATGCTGTTATAAAAAATGTCTACTAAATTCATAAACTCAATTTGCATTGCGCTCTGTATGGTACCCCATGTGGTATACGTAACATACAACTTCTTCGTTCATATCAATATTACTCATACGACATGGCAGCTGGTTAGATATATTATTTACATACAAAATTGGATTGCAATATTACTAGTGGCTGGGAGTAGGTAAAATATATTGCTGGATAGCAGATATTTCGAATTAATATTTCATTTTTTTATTTTTTCTATTGTACGGGAATTTTCGTTTTTTGAAAAAACATATTTTTTCATATATCTACCTTAATGTTGTTGCCTTTCAAATAGCCCCCATTCGATATATTGCAGTAATTATTATTTTTTTTTTATAGATTTTGGCTGTTTCACTGACATCTCGTATTCTTGGCCCTTTAACAAAGAATGCAGTAAGATTAATTGCAGTAGATAAATATAAATACTTTTTCTTTTCCGTTTCTCCTATATTAGGTCGAACTAATTTTGCACCATTTCTTAACGAATGAATTTACATCCTTTCAGAGTCAGCTAACCTAGTTCTACTTGAAGCGCGGCTTAAAATTTTATATAGCACACAGGTACTTAGCGCTGCAGTTTTCTCATGCCTTGCAAATGCAAACTTTGAACTTTGAAATCCACTTCTTGTACTTTTGTATACTTAAATTTATGTACACACTGCGCTTCAAGATGTCTGTGCAAATGCATATTTTTAGCCACGAAGCGCCCCTCAAAGTGAAGCAAGACAGCGGCGCATTTAAATAACCCCACCAAACCTAGCGACCGCGCTAGCTGCTGTCTCTCGACTGCTTAGCAACTGCAAATTGTTGGTTTGTTGCGCCATTTTTAATTTCCAGTACTCCCGTGGGATGACTGCAGTCGAGGGCGAAGGCGAGGGCAGTCAATCTGCTCAAGAGTCATACAAGAATTGCAAATTAAGCGCCCGCCGACTGCAACCAACCACCAAGCGACCGAGTCAATTTGACGCAGCGCCGCAGTTTGGTGTCGACAAAACAGTTATGCGCTGAAATAATACATGCCTTGCCACCTTGCCTGCTTGCACTCACTCAAAAATGTTCCATTAGCATAATAATTTGACTTTGTGGGCTAGACGCGAGTGTTGTGGGTGAAGGCTGCGGCGCGGAATGCCAAGTACAAAATAAACAACGGCGAAAAGAATACAAGCGAATAAGTACTACAATGCGAGTGCGGTGAGCGTTAAATGCAACAACAGGTGCTTTTTGTCTCAAAGCGGTGGCGTAGGCAGAGACGTCAGAGGCGGCACGCGACTGCAAGTATGTGTTGTTGTTGCCACATCCGGCTGAGCATTTAATTGGGCGAAACTGTATTTGTGGCGCTTTCTTTAAGTTGTTGTTGTTGTTGCCGTCATTTGCGCCACATACAACGCCTGGGGAACAATTAAATGCATCGCACTCACTTACAAACATACATACACGCTTGCGTAGCATGCATGTGTGCACTTAAGTGCCGGATGGCGGTGCTCGGTGAGCGCATAAGTGCCGGAATAACTGTGAATTCATATGGCTGCTTGCGAGTGTGTGTTTGTGTGCGTGGCGCTCGCTTGCGGTTACAGCAGCACTCAAGTGCATTTGGGAAATTGTTTTGCATTTAGTTGCAGTCATTTTGTTGTTGTTGTTGTATTCCTGTTATTGTTGTTATGGCATTAATTTGTTGTTTCTGTTGTTATTGTTGTTGTTGGTTGGTTAGTTAATGGCGCGGGAGTGAGTGTGTAGAGCGGTAAATGGGCAAAAAATTACTTAGTAAAATGTTTGTTTAATGTGTGGTAAAATTTGCTGCTGCACACAACAACAACGACGACAAACATAAGTTAGCGCATTTATGCATTAAACAAGTAAATAAACACACACACAAACACATAAAAGCGCTTACATGCATAAATTAAGATGTCTAGTGGCACTGCAACAACAACAACAAAAAATATGCTTGTTGTTGTTGGTTGTTGTGTGCATATTTAAAGGTGCCTCCTGCATCCACAAACACACGCAAGGTGTGACTGGCTTGAATCACAAATTAATGTCTCGTTTCACATTTTTAGTTTCGCCAGCAAGCAAATGCTGCCGTCCCTCCGCTGAGCAGGTGTTTGTGTTTGAGAACTCAGGTTTGAGTTTGTAGTTCTCTTTCAGATCCGCTTTTGATTGCGTATTCATGAATTATATATGTATGTTTGCTTTGAGTGTTTGCTCTGAAAAGTTGGATTATAAATTTTTTGCTTTAGCTCTAAGTTTCCAAGGCATTAGTGGTGGCATGCAAATGTTGAAGTGTTGATGGCAAAGGTTGTGTACTGCTCGTTTTTTCAGGATTTGAAATGAACTTTTTTTTGCTTCTTAATAATTATCACTTTTATATTTTTCATCTTTACAAAAAAAATCTTAAAAAAATATTTTCAGGATTTATTCAGATTATTTTCTAAAAAATTGTAAGATAGTAATTAAAATAAAAGAAAACACGTAAGGAAGGGCTAAGTTCGGGTGTCACCGAATTTTTTATACTCTCGCAATTTATTTATTTAAGTTTATTAATATAACAAACAATTTGACCCAAAGTTGGAAACCCTAATATTAGTTATATGGGAGATAGGGAAGTTATGTCCCGATTTCACTCATTTTTGGCACGGAGATATACGATTATTATCGTATATTTAGAAGAAACATATTCTCTCTGAATTTCTTCAAAATATCTGACAGACTTACCTATATTTTCGGTAAACAAATTGTTAGAAGCACTAAGGTCCTTATATTCGATATATTCGATATATAGGGTCATGAAAACTTATGGACCGATTTCGACGATTTTTAGAATGGAGAAGATTGGGAGTCCTTAAATGCAGTTTTTTTGCAAAGTTCTGTTCCGATATCTTCACTATATTGTAGAGTAATCGATTCAGATCGACTTCAAAGTTCTGGTATATGGGAAGTAGGTGTGGTTGTGAACCGATTTGGACTATTTTCACAACACATCATTGGAAAGCTAGGAAGATATTACGAACCGAATTTCATTGAAATTGGTCGAGTAGTTTCAGAGATATGGTTTTTGACCCATAAATGGGCGACGCCACGCCCATTTAAAATTTTGTATACCATTTTCAGTGCAGCTCTTCTGGACTATCTTTATATAGAAATTTATATATAGAAATTTCAGGTCTCTGGTGGTTTTCGTTACTGAATTAAAGCATTTTTAGTAGTTTTCAACATAACCTTTGTATGGGATGTGGACGTGGTTATAATCCGATGTCCTCCATTTTTGGACTGTATAAGGTAGTACCTAAAAGAAACGACTCTAGAAAGTTTCCTTGATATATCTTTAGTAGTTTACGAGATATGTACAAAAAACTTACTAGGGGCGGGGCCACGCCCACTTCACCAAAGAAATTACATACACATTGCATTTTGTGGGCGTGGCAGTGGTCCGATTGCGCCCATATTCAAACTTAAACTTCTTATGGTGCCAAGAAATACGTCTTCCAAGTTTCATCAAGATATCTCAGTTGTTACTCAAGTTACAGCTTGCACGGACGGACGGACAGACAGACATACGGATTTGAACTTTACTCGACACCCTGATCACTTTGATATATATAACCCTAGAACTAACTCGTTAAAAGTATCGTTATTCTAGAATAAAGTATTAAATTCATTCCAATAATTCATAATACCAAAATTCAGTGTAGTTTACAATTTGAGCATCGTAAGCTGGTTACGTAATAAATTATGTCACATTGTGCCAAGTTGTACGAAAACGGTAAATAAGATTACAACTACTTTTATTACCAATTACTGTTACATTACTGTGCTGCTACAATTTCCTCCGTTTCTTGTTTATTACATTCATTTGCGAACATACAACCAAAGTGCCTCAGTGTCTCTCTTAACATACGAAAACTTTCACAGAAAGCTGCCATTGAATGCCGCCACCTGACAATCTGATTAGCTGCCACCACTTTCACTAGCCAATTAACAGTTTTAATGTTTATTTAATTTGTTTAGAAAGCATAAAGGTTAAATAGGTCAGTCCACTACCAAATAACGGTGTATGTGTGTAAATGGGTTAACACTCTGCCCACTCTCCCACCAAACTCTCACAGCTATCTGTCAACTGTCTCTCGGAACTCAGGCGGCACTTTATATAATGACTGCAATGGCAAAAGTTTTGCATTTGTAGCAAAATAAAATAAAGCCAAAATTTTGACGTTTGCTTGCCTCCGAGAGCTTGTTGCGGGTGTTCGGCTCGAATGCGAGTTTGAATTCCCGAGGCATGCACGCGTCAACTTGCAGGCACATTCTTATAAACGAATTAACTTGTTGTTAAGTAAATTCTACATTGAATTCATAGAAGAGGTTCGGGCTTTTGCATTGCGATTTCTTGAAGCTGTCTGATTATCTTGGGGAATTGCTGTCTGATGGTGTTAATATTATGACAGAATAATTCAATTTAATCAATTTGCAACTCTTCTTCGAAAATCATATTGTGGTTAATTTGAAAAGAATTGTAGTTGTTGTCATTGCCGTTATTTTCTAAATTGTTGTTTTTTGGGAGTTCTTAGAAAGCAACTAAAATGTGTCTGATTTTGGTAGCTTAACGATTTTGAGGTTATGCTCTGTTTGTAGATCTTGAAACTCACAAAATGCTGAGATTATGAATGTATCATATTATGTTCTTATACTCATCCCTAACAAATATTGAATGTTATCCATTTACATTCTACAAAAAATAGCAATCACCCTTCAGAGTTTTCGACCTTTTGCAGAACTTTCGACTCAGACAAATATAACAACTAGCTTCAGCTCAGAGTCGAGCCTATTTCAATTCAACTTCCAAGAAATCTTTATGAAATTATTAACTCTTGTACAGGGGTCAAATGAACTCCCAATATTCAGTTCAATCACATATAGCATCCTTAAGTGAGATCTGTCCTCCATAGTTTATCAGCGGCTATAGAGACTCAGGATACTTCAAATATATTCCAAGATAAGCTGAAATGGAAATGGAACCCAATATCAGACTTGCAAAACCTTTTTTAAGTAGGCAAGGCACCATTTTGTTAGATTGAGCATACTTTGCGGAAGCAACCTGATGAGATCTGCAGACACCCGCTAGAGTGGAACCCACAAGGCAGCAGGAAGCGCGGAAGGCCTATGCACACTTGAAAATTAACGCTTGAAAAAAACTTACAGCTAACTGAAAGACCTATTAAAAAATCGTGAATTATCTATCGAGACATTTTTTGTCCTCAAGGGGCCAGCAGAATTAAGAAGAAGAAGAAAATCCACTTGCAATATTCTTTAGAAAACTAAAAGTCCAACTAATCTAATAATTCCCGTAAAATAATAATTTATTTGACTATAAACAGTGCCAGCATAATAAAAATCGAACATTTCACTCCAACCTGCTTGTGTTCTCATTAAAAATGAATAACAACTTAAATCAATTTACGATTGTTCTCTATCTCCACAGCTGAAATGCACACCGTCGGACTGTTTAACCAGCAATTACATTTCAATTTGCGAAAATAGCTCATATATCAACAAATTTGCCGGCAAATTGTCCCTCTTTAGACCAATTAAATGACCATTTCCTGCGCGGATCTTCCATTTAATGCATTCATATTTGCTCAAGGCTTGGTATAAAAGCAGTGCAGCCTTTAAGCCAGCTCGCAGCAGTTAAATAAAAAGCGTCGTTACGACAGCAACAGGCAAACGACAGAAGAAGAAGCTACTGTAAAATACAACGCGTATTCTGCAAACACCAGGAGAAAATGTGGCCAACGCAAACACACGTCACAACTTTGTTACAGCTCTTAAGTAAGTTAACTGCATACCTCCGGCTGTTCGGCTGACGGCTACTGGAAATAACACTGCGTTACCGTTAGCACCCAATTTACATGCCATTACTCGAATTTCACAGCCGTCATCAGTATCTGTGTCTCGCTAACTGCCAGTGCCACTGCCACTGAACGCATTGCTTGCTTTCTCTTACAGTACAAAGATATTTCGCACAATTCTCCTCCGTGCTGATTGTTCATGACGGGCGCGTTGATGCGGACAGCGCCTTGCAGCGGGAGTACCTTGAGGCAGTGCAGCTGGCGTTCCGCAATCTGTCCCAGCAGGGACGCGTAATTGGACTGCAATGGATTGATGTCAGTCAACTGGACGGCCAAGGAAGCAGTAGAGACGGCGACAACAGCGGCTTTTGCGGCAGCTCCGCAGGTAAAGACAGTCGCAACAACAGCGTTGACAATTTGGCCTACGACGATGAGCTGGAGTTGTGTGTGCTGCGTGCCGTTGACATTGTCACCGAGGTGAGTTAAGCTTCGTGCAGCCTTCGCAAACAACGGTAATAACATTCGCGCGTTTACTGCCTGGAGTCGCCTATTATGCTCTTAGTATATTTGCCTCTATTGAAGTAAGTAGGTATGTCTTTACAGCTTCATTTATGTGCACTCTGCATGTCTTGAGTTTTGCGTGCAAACGCGTACTTGGTTAAGTGCATCTGCTATACATTTCCCTTACTCTCAGATTTATATCATACCCTTACTCTTTTGGTTTTATATTTCTACTTTAGTATTTTCCTAAATAATCTTCTTTACAGGGCTTCATCACCATTCTTTCGGACACTGTACGTTTCTTACATGCTCGTTACTTTGCCACACGCAACGCTGAGTTACGCCTCAAGGATAAATTTTATCTATTCTTGTGCGAACACGAACATTCCGAGGAGTTGCTATCCACCGAGATACTGCAGTGTAAGTGAAAGTCGATTGGATTTACGAGATTATATAGATAATACAAATGTGAGCAGTATTTTTATTTCACTTAAGAAGGTCAATAACAGCTGTCAAGCTGTTTCACTATGAAACTTGTTTGAGTAGAGATCCACAGCAGAAGCGCTGAGAACTGCATAGCCGTTGAGCTCGCATCCCTATTTTATCAGGTTGGGAACGAGGTAGTGCTCCTTTGTCCTCTTGACCTCTGATGTCTGGCCTCTATGGGTCATTCACGAGCTCGGTAAGCGTTGGTTAACAAACAGCACCTACTCCGTTGAGAGATCCCATCAGGCCAGAGTAGAACGCAGGAATTCCGCCGAACTAATACATCTCACATTGTCGCAATAGTAGGATTTCTTACTGGAGACTGTGCAATAGGTATACATACGATGATGCTAGGAATCCTGTCGGAAACGCAAATTGTCAAACTTGTGGATGGAGGAACGTGAAGTGGAAACATCTAGTCACTTTTTCATCCAGTGTCTAGCGTTCTCCAGACTGAGGTTGGAGCATCTCGCTAGTCATACCTTCGACGAAGCCAGTATCCGCCTCAGGAAATTTGTGATAGACTCAAAGAAGCTTCGGTGATGTATAAATGTATATTAAGATCTAAACATTGAAGTCCTATGGATTTACAATGGACCAGCGTCTTAAGCTGGCATGGTACTTGTCGCGCGGATCATCCTCAGAACCTAATCCTTCTATAGCTTTAAGATAATGATGAAACTGCTTTGATCTCTTCCTCCGAATGATCTTCGCAAATTATATGTATATCGAAGATTTCTTAGTTTCCGATTTCCTTTCTTCTTCTTTTTTTTGTTAGTAGCACTTGTTTTAAACCAAGTTCGAAGTCCAATTACTTATTGAAAATAATTTCAGTAAATATTTGTGTTCTTGATTTCATTCCTAGTTTACCCACACCACCTTATGGTCACACCGGAGAAAATCGGAGCACCGCAGAGAGACAACCCACAAGGTATTTACTACCAAAACAAAAGTCAATTCAAAGTAAACTCACTCACCTTATACTCAAAAAACAACAGCAGCAACGGCAACTCGTCGCAAGCGCAATGCCACAAAACCAACAACAGTAACAACAACAAACCCGCTACCCACACTCACCACAGCAACTCCAAGCGCGCACCGCGACATCAATATCCAACTGTGGACACAAAAGTTTGTCGGCGCCCGTGGCAATTTGGAAGCGCTGCTGTTGGACGCCTTCTTGCCGAACGAAACTTTTGCCAGGAACGTCGAACTTTACCCGAATAAAGTTAGCGATCTGAGAGGGCGCAACATCCGTGTCGGTTCCATTACATACATACCGTATGTGGTGGCTAATTATGTGGTATGTTCTGTTATGTTATGTTATGCTAAGCTAACGGTACACTTACTTTTGGCTTATTACTTTGTACGAGTACTTATTCAGCTTGTGCGTTTATTGTGCGGGCGGGGCGTTTCAACCGCAGGGGGGCTGTGCTAGTGGGTTATATAACAAATGTGAAGGGGGCGTGTGCGAAATTTAAATGTAAACACGTGTAAGTGGGCGTGTGTTATGCGAGTGTTTGCTAAGATTATAGATGTGTGTAAGATTTGAGCACAACAGTAACAATACAAGAAGAAGAAAACACAGCAAATAACACCAACAATGGCAATGACAAGTTACAAAGTTTTGTTCACACACAATTGTTGACTTAGCAGGGAAACACAAATGTTCGTTTTACATGTGGGCGCTTGTGTCATTGAACATTTCAAAGCGCTTGTAGCTATTTGCCAAAACTTGTTTATTATTACTCACTTTTATGCTTTCGCTCTGATATTGATGTGCTTCGATAAACCGATGTGCCTTTATATATTCCAGAACATAGTGCGCTTGTTCGGTTGACAGTTTGTTTTAAATCGCTTGTATTCACTAATTTGAAATCTAATTTAATTGCTAATCCAATCGGCGAAACTTCATTTGAGGTTATGCGCTTATGGTCAACCCAAATAAACTTAGTCATTAAAGTTTCGACGGCTCATTAAACAGTAACAATGCTTTATGGTGTGAATGTAGCAGTCACATGGCTCTCAGTTGATTTCATATCATTCATATTAGGGTGTGCTGATGTTTTCGAAATGTTTTATTACATGATACTTACTACATTTAGAAGAAAAAGTTCATGAAGTCCATTTTAAATGGTATCAATGACCTCTTCAATAATACAAAATTGGAGGATTTGACATCTCAACCCATTATTTGTATTCATTTATTATGAAACTTACCAAAAATTACTTTTGCTAAACATTTTATCTTATTCTGCTTTGATGAACACTCCAGTCTCGGCTCAAAAGATTTTGAGGTGAAGCCAGAAGTAATAAACGTCTTCTTTTCTATTTAATTTTTTATAAGTCTTTATCAATAGTTTAGTTAGTTGTGATATTGAAGGACTACCCTAATATATATATCTAACCTCAAATAAACTTTAATTTAGTATACTAATTACTAAGTTAGGAACTGTCTTAATTAATAGCCAGCTGGTACAGGCGATGTGGATGCATTGAACTCCAGTGATTACAGCCGCACCATATCATATTTGGGCTCGGAAGCAGAACTTATGAAATCTTTTTGCGAGGTGCGCAATTGTCATCTACACGTGGAACCATGTGAGTAATAACACAAAATATATAGATTATTTAAATTATTGTGTGATATAAATATATAATAAAAGAAACCTTAAGAGTACTTGAAGATATTAAGATTGATATAGGTGGATGAGGAGAGTACCTTTTCACAAATTTTTCGTCTAATGTTTTCGTTTTTAATGTTTCGTCAGTTTGAGCTTCAGATTTCTTTTTGCGTCGAGGGCAATCTAGGGTTTCCAATACAATTTCTTACTTGGAACATTCTGCAAGAATCAGGAGTAGCTAAAAATGCCTTAGCGAAAAGAACTTGGAAGAACTATACTACTATATATTATCCTCGATCATTTTTCTTCACAACATTTTTGGACTTCCCTCGATAGTTCTCAATAATAAGTTGAAAGCAACACATAGTTCTACCTTGGTTTAACAATACTCAAGATTTTGATTATAATTTTCATGAAACCTAAGACGAACCCAAGACTAACAAAATCCTCTATAAAGTATTTTTTAAAAACTTATGTAAATTAAGGTCTAACTCCTCTAGATGGCGCTGATAACTGGGGTGTAATTTATGAGAATGAGAGCGCGACTGGTATGTTGGGTGATGTGTACACACAAAATGTCGAAGTTGCCGTTGGTTGCATTTACAATTGGTACAACAACATTACCGAAACATCTAACGTCATTGCACGCTCGTCTGTTGCCATTTTGGGACCATCGCCGGCGTAAGTTATTATCTGGCATAAATAAAGTAGAAAGTTCACTTTTTTTCTTACTTACAGACAATTCCCCGCTTGGCGTGCCATCATAATGCCATTCAGCACCGAACTTTGGATTTTCTTAATACTAACGATTTTGCTTTGTGCCGCCGTTATGTACTTTATACGATTTGTAGCCTCTACGCTGGACAAATGGCAGAGGAGTCTACAACAGGATTTTCAACACACAGCTGCAATTGGACAAGCGATATTAGATATGTTTGCGGTTTTCATACAACAGCCATCGGGACCGACAAGGTGATTTTTCATTCGACGATGAAAACTCAATCTTAAACCTAGTCTCTGGTTACTAAAAAGACGGTAACTTCATAGCTATAATCAGCACCAAAAGGTCTGTCGAAAGCTCTTCCGAAAACTTTATTGAAAGCTCTGTCGAAAACTTTATTGAAATTTCTGTCGAAAGCTCTCGTATGCACATTTTTCTTTTATCTTTCAAAATGCTTTTTTCATTTCGCATTCATACAGTCTGCACACCTTCGCCGCTCGTTTCTTTCTGGCAATGATACTTTGTGCTACCATTACCTTAGAGAACACCTATAGCGGTCAATTGAAATCGATACTCACCGTACCACTTTTCACTGAAGCTGTTGATACTATGGAGAAATGGTCAAAAACCGATTGGACTTGGTCGGCACCATCTATTGTGTGGACTCAAACTATAGACAGCTCACACATAGAGAAAGAGCAAATAATGTCCGAGAAATTTGTGGTACACGATTACGATTTTCTATATAATGCCAGCTTTCGACCGGACTATGGACTGGGTATCGAACGTCTGATGAGCGGTTCTTTCACCTTTGGTGATTTTATAACGGCGCCTGCTTTAGAAACAAAAATTGTAAATTTCCTAGATTGCTTAAAGAATAGTTTAGAAATCTATACAATTCTCTCAAGATCTCAAAAGATGATTTGTATTTCGATTGGACGCGTGCTGTCTCCATAAGGGGCTGGCCATTGATGGCGCTTTTTGACGAGCATATTAGCGCATGCATTGAAACAGGACTATTCGTGCACTGGGAGAGGCAGGTAAGGAAGGGTATATTAATATATATAATTGGAGGATATGAAGAAGCGTGAGTGAGTGAGTACAGTGTTATGTGGTTCCCTGCTACTCCATATTTGGCGTACTGGTAATACATCAAGCGACCAAAAGCTTCCCTGAAAGTTTAGGTTTTTCCTTATTACTTCGCTCATTTTGTAACCAGAAACATATTTGGCACTATTTAAACTTTCAGAACGTCGCCAAATACTTGGATCGCCAAACACAGCAAATTATGCTGAACTTAGCCTCGGGACATATCAACAAATCACCGCCACAAAAGTTAACCATAGAGAACATTTCGGGCGCCACATTTGCATTGATTTTCGGCTGTCTGATTGCGAGCTTTGTATTCCTGTTGGAACTAAGTATTTATAATTTCAATAAATTTCAGGATTTCCGTAATAAAACAAAATGAAAAATCTAAAAAATTGCTTAAAAAATAGAACAATAAAAAATATATGATTTATAAATTTCTCGTTCAAACTCCATTTTGTATTCAATTTCTTATTAAAATAAGGCAAGCAGAGAGTTGGTCTTAAATCCTAGTCTAGTTTGGATATCAGAAGGCCGACTTCTCTTCACTTCTTCATCTCACTCACCACTTGAGCTTCAATCATCTTAATAAAAATCAATACCACTTTACTACACTTAATTCGCCCCAAATAGCAGACATTAGACGCACATAACGAGCAATCAAAGCTCAACTGCCATAAACATCGAAATACTAAAAGTCAAATCTCGCTACCTTCAAATATCAATTTCAAGTTTAATCCAGCACGCACCCACTCATATGGACACACACTAAGATTACATGCGTTAGATACCCGCCCACATCCATTAAAGGCAGGATTGACGAAATACAGGCATGTGTTGACTCTATTATGTTTCGTCCATGTCAGCGATCAAAGGTCCGATGTGGCTCAAACTGAAGTTGTACATGTAGACACAACAGCAAACTGTGCGCACGAAGAAAGCTAATCGAAGCAATTCAATTGACTCAGCAACAAGAGAGCAGCCACGAACAACGGCCCAGTTGATTTGCCACAACAGCGTAACAGTAAACCACTCAATCAAGCAACCTTATAGCCTATTACCTAAGCTGCCACAATAAGCGACGTCGTGGCGGCGATGAGGGTAGAAGGAGTGAGTGCAAGTATCATGGAGAATGTAAACACAAAATAGGGAATCGGCAACAATGTGTACAACATGTTGTTGTTTCACGGTCTCAACAACCAGCCGTAAATGAGCCTACACCACAACATACACGCGCTTACGGTACATATATATGTATATGCTCTGGTCATGTTCGAAGTTGTAAGCGAAAGCTAAGGTGCAGATTAAAAGATTTGCCATAAACGCACCCACGCATCGCCATGCCGGCATTCTGCATAATGCCTATGGTTACAGGGAAACGCTGGACATTAACGTCAGCTGCCGTTGAGGTCTTTTAGCCAGTTGGCGGTTGTGCTATGATTGTGGCAATTACGTAAAACTGTATTGGAGCTCATAGTAACGCACTCGCAATCGACAACATATGACAGCTCGATAACAATGAAATCAACGTTACTGAACGCCGAGTGATGTTGAGAGCTTTACAGGTCACAGTAATTAAGCGCTGGAATTGTTTTCATCGCGCATTTGCATGAGTTGTATGCTTCTGTTGAGATTCATAGGTACTTTCGTCAGGTTGATGCTAGGTAGTGGATAAACAAGTCCGATGTAGTGGTTACCTTATATTAATTATTTTATTAAATAAAGCGAACAATTCAATAACTTTGACCTTTAAAAAAATATTTTTCTCTAAACATAGTCTCCCTTCAGCTCCATACTCTTGGTCCAGCAATGTTTCAACTTGTCAAAATATCTTCCCTGGTAGCGATTTTCTGTTTCTTCAAAAACTGACGTTCAACCACATTAAAATTCTTCTTCGGTATCAAAGATGGATAAAAGTTGACGTATACATCATCAAAACTATCTTTTATTTTAGCGCATTTCTCTTCCAAAACCATGAATCGGATCCCCGGACGATATTGATCTGTGTAGACGTCCTCTTCCAAATGCAATCAAACTAAAACTCCGATTCCGTTGGAATTATGATACTCCCCAGTAAAGTAAAAATTTGATAATTTTATTTTCATTAAATTTTATTTAAATATCTTATGTATTAACCTATATATTCGGCAAACAAATATATTTGCCTAACAGACCCCTCTCTTGACTCCAGTCTTAAACTACCACAACCTCATGTGATCTCTAGCATGACTGCAATTAAGCCTTCAAAATATAAACAATGATGAACTCGCTTGACCTTTATAATTTTGAATAAACCTGATCCTAAGTGACCTCTCAAAATGTTTACAACCTTGACCTCAAAACGTAAACTAATGTATCTTCACGTGATTCCTCAAAATGTAATTAATGTTGACCTGACAAATTATGAACAAACTTTTACGTGACCCCTTAAAATGTAATTCAACTAGCTCTCAAGTGATCGACCGAATGGTAATCAAATCTGACCTCTGAAATCGTGCACAAACCTGTAATCGTGAGCTCTAAAAATGTAAACAGATTGTTTTAAGGGGTCACATGATAGAGGGTCACATGTCCAATTATCAAAGAGTAACATATGGGCCTGAAGGACCTAACGATTTTCTTTAGCTGCTTCACGTACTAAATATAAATTAGTTTTCAAGTGGGAAGTTAATAGCCGATTTCACAAATTTCCATTACTCATTGTGTTTTCTGTTGCCCATTTCCCTTCTTTTTTTAAAGACCAAGCCTCCCTCGAGCAAATAAATAATAATAAAGTCTCATAAAGTCATAATTAATTGAGATCCGCAACTTTGTGACTTTCCCTTTAATTTCATTGCTATAAAACGGCTAATGAAGCGAGTATTAATTACCAAATGGGCAGCACCAACGCCACCGGCCACAGGTTGCCATTCAACTCACTTTGTTGCATATTGCAATTTAGCAAGTGCCACAAGTGCATGGTGTAAATTCCTTGCATGCTGCATGTGTGGGAATTCTCTATCTCTCTAAGAGGAATGCCACTGATTAGATAGGTTGGTGAATTGAGTGTAGGAGTGAAAGGGTTTGCAAGCGGTCGAGGTGGGCGGGTGTGGTATGCGGATAATTGCTTGAATGTGTGCATACCTTGGCAACTATTTGAGTTCGTGTTAGTGTGCTTAAAGAATTTCCATGGTCAGAGCTCTCAGGCGACCGACACTTTCCAACAAAAAAAAAATTACAACTATTTTCGAAAAATGTGGAGATCAAGTGTTGATGGCATAGTTTTGGGCAAATCAATGCATTTTAAATGAATTTAAATTTTAATTAATTTTAATTTAATTAATTTTAATTTTAATTAAGCACGAATATTAACAGCTGTTTTTCATTTGCAATTTCACAATGATTTCATGTAATAAACACTGCATAATGAATTTTAAATAGTTGCTCTGCATATTTTCAACAAAAAATTATTTATTTATGAGTTAATTAGCGTATGACAAACTTTTAGTTTTTCTGCGAATGTAAAATACCCACAAATGATTATCACCGCTCAACGCACATTTAGTAAGCATTGTGTTAATCGGATTTCGCAGCGGTTGCCCAATAGAAGGGATTTTTATGCGTTTTTTAATGTATTTAATTTTGTGTGAAAATAAATACAATTTGTGGTCTTTCGCTGCATTTGCCATAATTAAATTTTCACGCTTAACTCGTTACGTAAATAATCGGCCATATATGAATATATATAAAGTACTTACGTAAAGTATAGGTGGATGTAGTATTTTTAAACACTCAATTCATAATGGAAATCTTCAATTATTAGTGACACGATTATATTGATATTGGAGAGACAGAGCAGAAATCCTATTTCTACGAAAGTCTGTTTTATATAAGAGGAAGTAATTTTAATTTACCCAATATCCGTTACAACAAAAATATTATTTAATTTTAACTACACCGACACTATCACAAAATAGCTGGTTTGTTACTCTGATAAGTCTAAAGCAAAGTTGGGCACCATAAATAGAATATGTCGAATCCTTTTAGGCAAATGCCGCTAGCAGTGAAGGCTATAACCTCCCTTCGAATATCGGCGAAAAGTGTTTTGAGTAGCAGAGCAGCAGTGGAGAGTGTCGCCAGGAATATGCGGCTAGCCTCTACTGGGGGGCAGGCGATAAAAATATGATTGACATCGGTATACCCATGCACTGTCTGTACGACGAACTAGACAGTTGAAAAAACAAAACGCGCTGGAAGGATCTACCGGATTGTAAAACCGTAGGAACATGATTGGCATACTTACTGTTCATAGTCTAGTAGCGGCAGCACACGCCAATAAGATGGGGCTGTCAGATCGGGAGGTATGCAGAAAGTGTCAAGAGCAGGGCACCATGAACTCAATGAAGCATCTCTTGTGCGTTTGTCCTGCTTTAGCGAGACAACGATTCAGGTATTTAGGGGCCCCGCAATACGATAAGTTGGTGGAGATATCGTCAGTGAGATCTCACGATCTCTTAAAATTCATGTCAGACGCAGGCATCCTAAACGATGACTACTACTCAGGGAATACGTGAAGGCACTCCATCGGATATCGCTAAGGACCATAAGTGGTCTATGCGTGGCCTGCAGACCTACCAGACCAACCTAACCTAGCCTACTAGTATATCGTTTTTTACTTCACATAGCTCGAGTTCCTAGTAGCAGCTTCGTCCGTATTGGTCCTGTTGATTGCGATGATTCCGAAAATTTTGTAATAAAATCTCAATATTGATTCAGGTATTTAGACTCAAATACATATTTTATAAAGCCTGAAGGATGAGAAATTCCTTTTCCTCACTTTCGGAATGAATTCTCAAGGATCAGTATTTTTTGAGAATGTCGGAGGGTTGAGAGAGAGTGGACCAACAGTTTTGCAGTTAGTCTTTCTGAGTTAAGACCACTTTTTTATTTTTAAGAAGGACATAAGATACGAAATATGATGTCTTAAAAGAGGAATTTACTTACTGGATACTTTTGATGAAGCCACTGACATGTAAGCTTTTACCGGACTACATGAGGTATGTTCAACAAATAACGGGAATTGTGTGAATCGACGATTGGAGGAAGCGCTGGCATATATATTTAACAAATACGAAATTCCCGTAGTATTTTTAACAGACCTTGTATATAGTACACAATTATTAGAAAACGAAATCCAAATTATATGACTTTCTGCCTATTCGATTTTTATGTATTTTATGAGAGTCAGACTCTCCTTTAGATACTTGAAATAATTTGGCTTTTCATTTCATTCGCTGTTTTCCGTTCAATCTCATTTAAGATAGTAAATGTCTATGAGTCACATAAATTCCAAGTTTCCATTTCAATTCAACACTGACAAACGTAATTATTTTCAACCAAACACACAGTAGAAAAGCCAGCGCCATGCATCACAAAACTCAAGTTGTCATAGACTTTACATTACCACAACGCTGCAGCGCCGTTACACATGTCAAATGTGTAATATGGCCAGCATTTACACGACCTTGAATTGCACGCCGTCCAACAATTTCAAATGCGGCACGCTGCAAGGCACGAGCTAAGCGTTGAAATTGCCACTTCGAAAATGTTGTTGAGCACACGAGTGGCTGATTGTGTGCGAAAGAAAAACACTGACGCAAAATCACCCAAAGCACACACGCATAACAACTACAAATAACTGCAAATACGCCTACGCGGTCATATATTCCATCGCAGCTCGTTAGCTGCGTAATTTACCACATTGTGGTGAGCAGCAAGCAGCCTTGAAACTGTGTAGTTAGTAGTGACAAACTTTCAACGGCAATGCCAGCATAAACAACAACAATTGCAGCAATATGTACGGCATATGCTGGCAAATAGCGGTATAATAAGTTAAATGCGCGTTGCATGCAGCAAAAGAAGAAAAAAAAACAAAAAAAAACTAAATTGCAGAATGTTGTCGGTGTTGGTGCTATACTGCGTATGCGTAACATTTTGCACTTAAACAGCGGAAGTTTATCGCCACGCTTTTAATTGCGTATTAAACTGATCTCGTTTAGAAAATTATTTTAAATTTATTTAACTTTAATATAAGAAGGCTACAGCTCGATAAGTTAAGTAAGCTGTGGTTCAAGACCTCGGCAACCAAATGCCTTGAAATCTAATATAACAACCTACAACTCACAGCTTTCCCTCAAAATTTACATACTACCAACTTATAACCTTCGCAACTGCCTCATTAATCACGCATTACACCCATGCAAATACTATTTTTAATGCCTTTACACTTGTTGTTGTTACTTTCAACTTTTTCCTAATTACAATAATCCACAACAAATTGGCAACCGCAAACGAACACATGGTTGGCAACACTACAATGGTTGTCATCAGATGTGCTCGTAGTCAATGAGTTAGATAACGCTGCTCTGTGTAATTGTTGTTGTTATTCTTGTTGTTATGTTATTGTAACACGCAATGATAGTTTCAGTTGTCCTCGCATGTCCTTTAAGCGTTTAATTAGGTGTCAACATGACATTTAATCAAGCCAACAATGACAACCATTTATAGCTGCTGGTACGAGTATAATAATAAACACACACTTAAGCGCTTATGACACTGACGCAGAGCACAATGGATGGTGTTGGTTTGCTTTTTAGAAATGACGTAAATATAGAGGTATATTATTGTAAGAGTGAGAGAACTCGTATGTATATGAATTTTATGGATTCTAAAACCATTGAACTAATCTGCATAAATCTTTGAAGATAGTTTTATGAAACTCGAGAAAGTTTGAAACCGCTAGATGGCGCTATGAGCAAATTATGCATAAATTCGTATTTACAACCAGCAACTATTTCTTTAAAGGACCCCTGACTTTCGAATAAATAAACCAAATAATAAATTTGGGAACTGCTCGATAAATGGTGCTGCATTCCAATTATTACCGAAGCTCTTATTAATGATCCGGAAATGATAGAACCAATTGACTGGAACTAATGTCGAATATTATGCTTGCACTTTTAAAAAATGCCGAGTTGTTCGACCAATGAATTTATTACCTCTTCATTAATTATTATCACCGATTGATTAAGATTTATCACCGGCAATAAAATTATTCATATTAATCCAGATAGATTGTTCATTCCTATATCTCTTCACTGTTGTTCATTGATACTTTACCGAATATTTTTATATATAGCTTTTCGGAAGATGCTTGTCGACATTGATCAGCGAAAAAAGAGGCAGGGAATCTTTAGTTTCTTCGGTAGTAGATTCTGAGGTTTACGGAACCTAATTTGTATAGCTGAATTCTATGTCTGAAGCAGACTGCAGTATAAGGTCATTTCAAAACCGCTTCAACCATCCAACAATGATATTTATCAAAAGGATGGCAATAATATCATTAGGATACCTCGAGAGATGAGGACAATACATACAATACAGAGGCAGAGATGAAGTAGAGTTTTATCTTCTGCGAGGAATTAAAGATACACCCCTATTGCGAATATCGACTAGTAGACAATAATCGCTCAGTAGTCGATATTCGATCTCGAGCTATTGTTAGTCTCGATCAATCGCTCAACCTTCGTCTATGAATGTATAGTATAGCAAATTAAAATTTAATCAACTCAATCGACTGGAGTTTATTTTAATGGCAGTAGGCACTCGCAATAGGAGGGAAATTTTGAATTATCCTTCCAACATGGCATTATCTACACCACATAACTTTGTAGAAATCAGTCAATTCGACGTAATGACATGTGCCTTGTAAGATCCTCTCTCTGGAAAGAGTGGCTACCAATGTCCATATTGTTTTGATTGAACTTACCTTCTATTATCTACAATATTTTCCTGCTCCATTCATTTTGACACCACATGTTATACCTCATAACATTGAGGTGTATTACATCCTGGCATTATATATATTTAATACAAGAGCTGGAAGTGTTTCCGTTTAAATTAAAACTCACAACTAAATCGCCGCCTAAGTGCTCAGCCACTTCAAGTGTGCACCGTTGAGTGGCAAATAAATACTGGAAATGAAATTAATTTCCGCATGCCGTTACGAAACTAGAAACTTTTGCGACCACCGAAAGCCACAACAACAAAACAAACAAACACTAAAATAACAGTAAAGTGTGCATAGTGAACTTAGCGGTAAAGCAGGAAATCGATTGGAAACATTTCATCGAAATTGCAACTTAAAGTGTCAGTGCAATGTGATGCTCGAAAATGAGAAAAGAGTTGTTGCTCAATTTCAAATCGACAATGTAAGCCGCAACACAGGCCAAGCGTGCTAGTGTTGATTGCACTCAAGGATTGCTAGTATTCGTTGGCACAGGAAGTTTACACCTGTCGTGCTGCCAGAAAATATATAAAAGAGAAATGAAAGCATAGAATAACTACATCATAATAATTCGATGCCATTATGGGGGAAAAGTTGAGCTCACAATATTTTCATGCTGATTTTAAATTGAATGAAAACTTGGCACTTCATCTTCGGAGGTTATTATTTTTGGATTCTTTGTTAGATTGGCAGGGTTTCGTAATTAATTGTTCGGTGATTATTATTTCACTAAATTAATCATGGACGTTTTGATGTTAGGTTTTTATTGAATTTTTAGTATTTTAGGTAGACAAAAAAATTATTTGAAACTTGTTGCTTTCATATTCGAATCTTGACCATACTCAAGTTTAGACAAACTCTGTTACGACACAATCCTGAAACATGTGTACAGTAAATATGTATGTCGAAAATTCATTTTGCCTACAAATTAAACTCATTCTCATTTGGCAAAATATGTTAATCGAGAGGCTTTTATTATGTCTGGATGTTAAAAAAAGTTAATCGAAATCAATTGTGTTTCCAAAACTCGTTCAAATTGCTGAAGCCATGATGTACATGCCTCTCGGAAATGATAGCAGAAAAAATAGATGCTCGCATCTCACTAGGGTTCCGAAAAATAATTGTTGCAGGCATAGAACCACTTGTGGCACCGAGAAAAAAATTGTGTGTACATGAACACCCATGTTGCTAAGTAAACAGCTGACATGATCTTGAATACAACGCTGCAGCAGAAAGAAGACAAGTAAATGGGTGAGCAGAAAAAGTTATAGCACAAGTTATGCTTACGCTTACCATTATCAAAACTTGAGAACGAACGAAAAACGCTTTTCACTGAAGAACAAGAGTTAAGCTTTACAGTTTGTTTAAAAAAAATCCATGACATGTAAAGTTATAGTTTATCGCGGCATATAATTTTTGCTAATTTATAAGATTTTCTTGATTTTTGAGCTGACTCAGACAATTAAGCGTCATGTAGTAGTAAAATGCGCGAACGATCTTCCCTCACCACGTACAAATATTTAGTCTATAGACAACTAGCACATTTCGACATATTTACTTTCTGATTAAACTTATTAGAAACAGCTTGCAATTTGCATCACCGACTTTTTTCCATGAGATCATTGATACACCGTTATATTCGCAGTACGAGGCTTTTCCGTCAAATTTTCCATAGAGATCGCAACGCATGCCAGACTCTCAGCTGGTATGCTACACAGCGGCGGATGTATACGATTATAACGGCCACACTTCGCATTTGTATATTCTCCCTTACAGAATTGCTGTCGCTTCAATACGAAGGCCAGCGATGACGTATTATACACAGACGAGGCGTTCGATGATGAACGTGAACTTGAACTTTCTGAAGTGGAACTAACCGCGGACGACTTTCTGCGTTGAATTTCCAATAATCTCGAATACACATTGATCGCTTTTGTGTACGGTGTACCTAGAGGGATAAGTTCGCTAAAATTCGAGATTTTCCCAACGGAACTTTGTGTCGACAAGATATTGTCCTCATCAAATTTTGGACTTTTATGGCTCCCCAATAGTGATTCACTTATATGTACCTGTCTGGAGGATCGTTTTTGTTTTGAATGTCTCTTCGGTTTGTCTTTAAACATTTTACCACCACCGACACCCTTCACAGTTATGTGTGGCTTAGTGTTGAGCTCAGCGTTTGTCCGGCTTTTAAAATTTGCAGCCATATTGGTAGAATTGGCTTAAATCTTACAAATTTCTTATTTCTGATTTGTACTGAAGAATTTTTATTAGTTCTCAAGTGTAGGAAAAAAATTTCAAAACATTTTTTTTGTTATTGTGTCAATTTAACTTGTATGGCTTTTGCTTTTCTTTTAAAGCAAAACTATCGAGTATTCTTAAAATCAAAGAGTGTTGCAAAGTAATAATAATTATTACTTTATTAGAAAAAACTTTATTTTGGTGGTATGTTCAAAAAAATAAAGGGATTTTTCGTTCCTAGAAAACAATATTTATTCATTGGTCTACCTGAATGTTATCGCTTTCAAAATTGTCCCCATTCGATGTTGTCCATTTATACTTGCGTCTCTTCCGATCGTTGAAACAGAAGTGTTCGATCTTGGAATAGAATTTGGCTCTTTCAGCGATATCTCGTATATTTGTTAAACGACGGACCTTTAAGGTTCTCTTTATTTTTGGAAATAAGAAAATGTCATAAGTCTAATTACCGTTATTTTTTGAACACACCTTGTCAAGTCCAGAATCATCGATTTAAAATTTTGTGGAATAATCTTGAATGGAGTTGAAAGTTCATAACGTAACTGAGACTTAAGTTTTCTCTACAATGCGGATCATGAATCATAAATCAAAGGATATAAAATAAGGTTACCAGTGTTAAAGAAAAAACAAATAAGGAAGGGCTAAGTTCGGGTGTCACCGAACATTTTATACTCTCGCAATTTATTTATTTAATTTTAATTATATAACAAACAATTTGACCCACATATTCGGTATATATATGGTATCAAGTCCATTGAAAGTTGGAAACCCCTAATATTAGTTATATGGGAGATAGGGAAGTTATGATCCGATTTCACTCATTTTTGGCATGGAGACATATTATTAGAAGAAAAATATTTCCTCTGAATTTCTTCAAAATATCTGAGAGACTTACCTATATTTTCGGTAAAAAAATTGTTAAAAGCACTAAGGTCCTCATATTCCATATATAGGGTCTTGAAAACTTATTAACGATTTTTAAAAGGGCGATACCACTCTTTAAATGTAGTGTTTTTGCAAAGTTCTGTTCCGATATCTTCACTAGTGCTTACTTTATATCTTGTAAAGTAAACTATTCAGACCGACTTCAGAGTTCCAGTATATGGAAAGTAGGCGTGGTTGTGAACCGATTTGAACTATTTTCACAACATATCATTGAAAAGCTAGGAAGATATTATGAACCGAATTGCATCGAAATTGGTCAAGTAGTTTCGGAGATATGGATTTCGACCCATAAGTGGGCGGCCACGCCTAACCCCATTTAAAATTTGGTATACTATTTTGAGTGCAGCGCTTCTGTACCATCTTTATAATGCAATTTAAGGCTTCTGGTGGTTTTCCTTACTGAATTAAAACATTTTAGTAGTTTTCAACATAACCTTTGTATGGGAGGTGGGCGTGGTTATAATCCGATTTCATCCATTTTTGGACTGTATAAGGTAGTACCTAAAAGAAACGACTCTAGAAAGTTTCCTTGATATAGCTTTGGTAGTTTGCGAGATATCTACAAAAAACTTAGTAGGAGGCGGGGCCACGCCCACGTCCCCAAAAAAATTACATCTACATATGCTCCTTCATAGTGCGATCATTCATACCAAACTTTACTTAAATAGCTTAATTTATGGCGTTGCAGTGGTCCTATTACGCCCATCTTTGAACTTAACATTCTTATGGTGCCAAGAAATACGTCTTCCAAGTTACATTATTTCATGGAAATTTAGTCAGAATTACCACAATGCTACAGTCTAAGTTTACAGTTTATATTGAGTACCCGGACTATGCCCCTCCATGACCTCTGACTCATTTCACACAATTTTATCGTGTGATTTTTGTTATTGCACACCTTTAAAAGCCAATTGAGCTAAAATCTTACTAATTAAAACATCGAAAACGTGCGTTTTTTTCTTTTGCCTTCCATATTGCCGCAGCGAAAAGCTAGCAATTAAATGGATGTCTATCCAACCGGCATATGACAAACCGCCAAATCAACCAGCTACACAGCTCTTACTAGCTGCATGCTTTTTTCATGCATACACATACAAATCTAAATATGCACATACGCATGAAAAGTTGAACATTGAATTTTCCAATCAAATTGGCAGTTTTCAATTGAGTTCATTCATACAAAATCCATTCAAATGAAAAGCGCCGGACGCAGTGGATTCACAATTGAGCACAGCGACTATATACATAAACAAATATATATTTATGTATGTGTAGATATATTTCTGCGAGCTTAAATTAAAATAAACAGCCACTGCTTTTTCCTGCATTTCAATTTTTTCATTTAAAGCCATTTTTATGCCAGCAAATAGTGCTGCTAACAAGTGATATTTTTTCATTTGCATATTTGAATTTTTTTTGTCTTGCTTCAATTCATTTCCCATTGACTACCCATATCCCGCACAAAGCTTTTAATTAGTTGCCAATTTGACTGCGAGATTTATATGTATATGGATTTTTATCTTTTCAGCATTTTGTTTTTCGTGCAAATTTCACATCAACAATCAATCGCCGTTCATTATCAACAGCCATTTCCGCTTCCGCTTACTAATTCAACTTGATTATTCCCATCTGATATGCACATGCAACCGCATGAGGGAATTTGTGCTCTGTAATTTCACTCATAATGCAATTTCAGGGTATACACATACACCCGCACAACCACACGTCAGTTACGAATATACTCTAGCATATTTTTAGGCGCCATACGAGTTTTGAGTCAAAAAACCGAAAATCTGACAATTGAGACTGTAATAAACTTATAAAAATTCGACCATTGCACTCTATGCCTTTTTCCCTCCCTCTCTGTCTATATCTCTCTCTCTATATATCTTTATCTTCACCTTAAACATTACATACAAAATTCTATGTTCCTCGATGTCTCAATCTTTAAATACCTCGAAGTTTATATGACCTGATGAGATTGAAGAAAATTTTCCTATTTCGACTGATAATAAATTTAGGATCTGAGATTGAAGATTTGATTCTAAAAATCCATAACCTTTCTCCGTCTCAGATCCATTCCTGATCTTTAAAAATCGCTGGGAAACCTATTAAAATATATTCCTTATATTATGAATTACCTTCTAAAAAATATTTCAAATATATCTTATTAGTGGACTTAGATTTGTTTTTTAAACATTCTTCTTCTTCTTGACTGGCGTAGACACCGCTTACGCGGTTATAGCCGAGTCCAAAACAGCGCGCCACGTATCCCTCCTTCTAGCAGTTTGGCGCCAATTGGTTATACCAAACGAAACCAGGTCCCTCTCCACCTGGTCCTTCCATCGGAGTGGAGGTCTCCCTCTTCCTCGGCTTCCACCAGCGGGTACTGCATCGAATACTTTCAGAGCTGGTGCACTTTCATCCATTCGAACAACATGACCTAGCCAGCGTATCCGCTGTTTTTTTATTCGCTGAACTATGTCTATGTCGTCGAATAACACATACAGCTCATCGTTCCATCGTCTGCGGTATTCGCCGTTGCCAATTCTTAAGGGACCATAAATCTTCCGCAAAACCTTTCTCTCGAAAACTCCTAGTGCCGTCTCATCGGATGTTGACATCGTCCACGCTTCTGCACCGTAAAGTAGGACGGGAATGATGAGGGACTTGTAGAGTTTGGTTTTTGTTCGTCGAGAGAGGACTTTACTTTTCAATTGCCTACTTAGTCCATAGTAGCACCTGTTGGCAAGAGTGATTCTGCGTTGGATTTCCAGGCTGACATTGTTGTTGCTGTTAATGCTGGTTCCCAGGTAGACGAAATTATCTACAACTTCAAAGTTATGACTGTCAACAGTGACGTGGGAGCCAAGACGCGAATGCGCTGACTGTTTGTTTGATGACAGGAGATATTTCGTCTTGTCCTCGTTCACCACCAGACCCATACGCTTCGCTTCCTTATCCAGTCTGGAAAAAGCAGAACTAACGGTGCGGGTGTTGTTTCCAATGATATCAATATCATCGGCGTACGCCAGTAGCTGTACACTCTTGTAGAAGATTGTACCTTCTCTATTTAGCTCTGCAGCTCTTATAATTTTTTCCAGCATCAAGTTAAAGAAGTCGCACGATAGTGAGTCACCTTGTCTGAAACCTCGTCTGGTATCGAACGGCTCGGAGAGGTCCTTCCCGATCCTGACAGAGCTTTTGGTGTTGCTCAACGTCAGCTTACACAGCCGTATTAGTTTTGCGGGGATACCAAATTCAGACATCGCGGCATAAAGGCAACTCCTTTTCGTGCTGTCGAAAGCAGCTTTAAAGTCGACAAAGAGATGGTGTGTGTCGATCCTATTTTCACGGGTCTTCTCCAAAATTTGGCGCATGGTGAATATCTGGTCTGTTGTTGATTTTCCAGGTCTAAAGCCACACTGATAAGGTCCAATCAGTTTGTTGACGGTGGGCTTTAGTCCTTCACACAATACGCTCGACAGAACCTTATACGCGATGTTGAGGAGGCTTATCCCACGGTAATTGGCGCAAATTGTGGGGTCTCCCTTTTTGTGTATTGGGAAGAGTACACTGAGATTCCAATCGTCAGGCATGCTTTCTTCCGACCATATTCTGCAAAAAAGCTGATGCAAGCACCTTATCAGCTCTTCGCCGCCGTATTTGAATAGCTCGGCCGGTAATCCATCGGCCCCCGCCGCCTTATTGTTTTTCAAGCGGGTAATTGCTATTCGAATTTCTTCACGGTCGGGCAATGGAACATCTGCTCCATCGTCGTCGATTGGGGAATCGGGTTCGCCATCTCCTGTTGTTGTACTTTCACTGCCATTCAGCAGGCTGGAGAAGTGTTCCCTCCACAAACTCAGTATACTCTGGTCATCAATAACTAGATCACCTCTGCGGGTCCTACAGGAGTGTGCTCCGGTCTTGAAACCTTCAGTTAGTCGCCGGATCTTTTCGTAAAATTTTCATTTTGAACATTCCTCAACTGAAAATCAATTTCAGCGACCTCTACGAACCATCTTCGCTTGATATGTGCGCTCCAACTCTTATGTGCTCATAAAAACAATCGGTTTTCTAATAAGAGAAAATCAGTAAAATTAAACCATAAAGTCTCCCAATCATTTTATCAGCTTAACACATGGCGATAATGTCATAATTGTGCCCATATAAGTTTCCACTTAAATAACAAATTTCCAGATTTACATAATTCAAATCATTCAGCATCCATTACGTGATGTCTCCCTTCAGTCCATAAGCCAATATTATACTCCCTCTGTGCTATCTTTTCATCGTCACTATCATTATCTTAAAACGCAAATTATTGCTATTAAATATGATTACACGCCATGAAAAGTCATCTTCGCTGCTTATTGGCAAAAGGCAGCTTCAATGGAATTTGGCAATAGCAGCCAATTTAGCGACCCATCACAGCTGTTGCCAAAAGCAAAAGAAATGCATATCACTCGCAATAAGCGTCTCAATATTGCGTAAACTAAATTTGTTCGACATAACTATTTGAATCACATGAAATATTCATAAAGTGGCGTTGTTATTGGTGTATCAATAAAGCTTCGATGCCATGGAGTATGCTTTTTATATATTTCATTACTTTATTACGCTCTCGCAACATGTTGCAAAGGGTACAACAATTTTGTTCATCTAATGGTTTTATCGTTCGTCCACACCTCTTTCAGTATAAGTGACACTTGAGAGTCAGTTTAGATATCTTTTTAAAAGTAACTGTTTCTTGGTATACTGAAAAGCCTGGTTTATTATTATTTGGATCTCTTGATACTACTTGGACATTGGAAATGCACATTTCAACCAGGCCCACTGATCTAACACTGGCTGGTATTTAATATTGCCCGGATTCAATTAGAGAAGTCCTTCCTGCCTTTGCCAACTCGTCTGCTTTTTCGTTACAGGAAATGTTGCTGTGACCGGAAACCTAGATCGTGACCAAATGGAGTTTATCTTCCAGTGAGCTCAATACCTAATTATATTTAGCGACGACAGGGCCAGCAACTCACCCAGGCTATCTGTGTATATGGTTGCTTTCTGTATCCTCTTATAGGTATTCAATAACGCTTCACAGACCTTCTCTATGCCCAGCACTTCCACTTGGAAGATGTTAGCTGATATGATATTACCGATACTTTGCTTATGCCAGTCTTCGATTTATACCAGTTTTTTGTTCGATTTGGTTTGACACATCGAAGACTGTTCAGAGTTTTGCATTCGGAGTTAACACAGTTAGAAAATAGTGTTGGGTCATATCTAATCTACTAGATTACAAACGAGATCCGTGGGATTAATATTAGGTTAAGATATATAAAATTATTTTATCTTGTAAGTAGTGTTAGAGCCATAATAAGCTAAGTAAGGGGTATAAGGTTAATAATAAGACACTGAAATCTTGACAGATGTTTAACTGCAATTCCAACTGAGTTCATCTCCTACTTGTGAGTTGTAAATGTAAGATCTTACGCTTTCATCATCATAGGATCCGCAATATAAGACGTCAAATAGGATTAGAGCATCGTATATATTTCAATAAGCCGAACTGCATTAGTGAAGGAAATCGTACAAACTTTGTACATTTCTCGTACTCATGTGAAAACTTATGTGGTAACATTTGGAAAATAGCCATTTGTATGCTTGAGCATAATTCACATAGAATTTAAATCAATTTGATAAGAATCATTCAAGAATAAAGATCGCGTAATTTCCATGCAAATACACTTAAAAACATACACTCCACATGCAAAGGCGGAAAACTGTAGTCAATCGAAATAAATGGGACCATCTCGTTGCTGATAATGTTTGCGGAAGAACTGCGTTAGATTGAGATTTGAGGGGCTGGACCGGATGCTGCCTGTCTCATCGAGATTTGTAAGTGGCGGATGGACTTGCATCGATTTACGTTGCCGTGTTATAGTGAATTCACCCTTACAGAATATCTTACGTTTGGTTACAAAATCCATAGGCACCTCACCGGGTTTCAATGATAATGTGCTAAAATCCCGTGGCAATATTGGGTCAATGAGGTTTTTCATTTCTTCATGATATTGTCTGCTGCTCTTTCGATTATCCGTAAGACTCAGACGCGTGCCCGATGATCGTCGCGGAAATGGTGTGGCCGATTGTTTGATCTGTATATAACCGTAGTCCTTCAACACCGGTTTATACGTCATATCAATGTTGCGTTGATCGAAATGAGCGCGCCGCTGTTGTGATGATTCGGAAGAATCAGAGCCTGCATAAAGTATACCGCTTGATATTGAAGAACCCGACTTCCGTTTCAGTGATGATCGTAGCACAATTTGTTTTTGTCCCTCATCGCTGACCTTTTCTTTTATCGACGTATGGCTGGGGATTACAAAATGTAACGATGCCATGGATTTTTATTTTGATAATTGCTTATATTCCTTTTTCAAAAATAATGTGTGATTGAAAACAAAAAATATATGTAAAAAATACAATGAAGCGCACACGTCTTCTCAGACTGGAAACACAAACGGAATGTTTGTGATTTTATCGAGAAAATCAAATCAAATATCAATGTTTGAGTGTTTTTCAATTTTCTGTTCCGCACAAAGTAGAGTCGTTTATATAGAGTCGTTTTCAAGTAAAAACTCAAAGTTTAAATATGCATAAATTAATTATTTATTGCTGAACTCGAAACTAGTTAAAACTGCAGCTGAAATCCACAACAAAATAACTAACTGCTTTTGAAAAAACGCCGCACAATTATGGATTACGTGGTGTGCGTGGAACCCCCTATCACTCCCTCGGATATGCTCCCCCTTTTTAGATGGCCACTTCGGCAAACGTTTTAAAGACTACGATTGGTGGGTATGCACCGGAATAATCTGATCTTTTAATTGGAGAAACTTTTGATGACCTCGGAAAATCAAAGTTGGAGTTACGGGATGTTGCGGATCTATTACAGCCATCGGATTTACGGCCGAACACTAGTTCTTTACTTAAACCGGTCCTTTCTCTCGACCCGACTATCAAGAGAACGTGATAAACAAAGACAAGACGAAATATTTCCAGCTATCAGACATGTGTCTTGACCTGACTTGACGCCAGTGAAATATCGACCAACGGGAAGCAGATCCCGCTTTATAAACTCAATATGTATTTTATCATTCCCGTTCTATTATACGGGACGATGACCAACCGGAATGAGATGGCACTTGGATCATTCAAGAGAACTGTATTCCGCAAGATCTACGCTTGCCGGACCATTTCGTACGTAAGGAAAACGATGCTCCTGTGAAAAGGAGTTCCTGCGATTCTAAACCCAAGGGTGGACAAAGGAACCAAGGACGCCCATGCATCCAATGGAAGAACCAAGCGCATAGGGAACTGTCTGCAGTGCTGTAAACCTAGTGTGACTTCGCAAGCGATAGTGGCAACTGGCGAATTTTTGTGTCTCCTCGACTTATACCGACCCACGCTTGTAGTGACAAAGAAGAGAAGAAGTGCATTTGCGGAGTACATACATACGTATGTTCTCTATAGCCTCACTTTTACTATTAAAGCTTGTCATACTGTCTGCTTAACTCACCATTTATGGCCCAGTTACCCATTATTTTCTAATACACCAATTGCTGTAATCGCTCAATAAAATTTGCTAGTATAAATACATATATGTATGCCCACACACTGCACATGCTGCATCTGGTTTTAATTAGTGCGTGCAACCGAGTTATTCTCAGTCGGTCAATTTACCGCAGAAACTTCATCAACAAACTGTGGCATTTCAACCTGTGCTGCACTTTGCCGCATTTTAGTACTCGTAAAAGTGACAATACACTCACATACATTCATGCATACATACATACATACATATAAACACACACACAGTTACCGTTAGACGCATTAAACGCCACTGCACTAGCACTGCATCCGACTGTGGTTAAGTGCCTTCTTTTTATAAGCTCATCAACAACAGACAACCAAGCAATCACTGCTCCGCTGGCTGCCATCCCGCCTCATCTCATTAGTCTGCTAAATAGTTTTGTTGTTTTTACGTGATAATTATCTGCAAACAATTTGTAGTACTTATTGATGATCAGCGCTAAATAAATGGCGTCGAAGTGAGTGTCTCAATAAATTTCATTATCGATTAAACTGGGAAGAGTTGAAAGTTGAAAATAGATTATATACTTAGCATTTAAATTTAAAATTTTATATAAAAAAAGCAAAAAACATTTACGTTTGATTTGATTTTATTATAGTCAAGTAAATTTTAGTAGAATTGGAAATCTCTAGCGGCCTACATATCACATGTATGTATTTAATTATATATTTGAAGTGATAACTATTAAAATTATTTACAGATTATTTAACTTTCACACATTTTTGTAGTAAATATCCCCATTGCACAAACCCGGTACAAATCCTTTCTATGGTTAATTCAATTTATTAGTTTTTATAATCTATGATTTTTTCTCTCTGTGTTTTTTCTCAGCGTCTGATTTTCCACTGACGCTCCTGGTCTTTGGTTTTTCAAATTGTCCTGTTTCTTTCTTAATCAACGCTTTCAATTCAGCAGTCCAGCCCAATGCATCGGTTATTTTCCACACAGCGTCATCACAATCTCCCACATAAGTGATATTACGCTTATTCACCGGACTCGTAAATTTATTAACACTAGTTCTATTGATAAGTACACGTAAACATGTCGGTTCAGCGTATCCAACCAATGAAGCGAACGGATACACCTCCAATGATGTACCCATAACAAAGAGCAAATCACAGTCCTTGAAATCTTCCGTTGGCATATTATAGAAACTGTCTGGCATATTTTCACCGAAGAAAACAATATCTGGCTTTACGATGCCAGCGCAATGGTCGCACAGCGGTATAGTATCGCTAAATATTTTTTCCTTCATCCATTCTTTGGAATACAATGTTGTACATTCAAGACAATGGTTTGTGTGAAAAGTGCCATGCGCTTCTACCATCTTATCTTCCGGTATGCCCGCAATACGTTCCAAAGAGTCAATATTCTGTGTGTAATGACGTACCAATAAACCTTTATCGTTTAAAAGTCGTATAAAATAATGCGTTGGCGTCGGTATAAAATTTCCCGGGTAAAGCTCTTTGGCCAAAGAGAAGAATGGCTTGGGATTTTCCAAAAAATAGTCCAATTCAAATATATCGGTCGGATGTGGTAGATCGTATTTCTTTAGGTTGTCATAAAGTCCCGTGCCAGGTGTGCGAAAGTCCGGTATACCAGCGGCTAAAAAAATTTTTAAAATTTTAAATATTAATGTTTTTATCAATAGTAATTTATTCGAAGTACTACTTACATGTTGATATACCGGCTCCAACTAATGTAATTATTTTTTTAAAACCATTATCTTTCCAGTGTTTGAGAAATCCTTCAAACGTTAAATTTGGAATAACCTAAATATTAAAGAATATTATTACACAAGTTCATTATTTAAAATATAATTTAAATTCACCCTTACAGTATCGTGTTCATGTTGGTGTACCGATAGCCTGGAAAATAAGTTGGTTATATTCGTCCGAATAGATTCCAGCACACCTAAAAATATGGGAATATTTAAAATAAAATATACAATTTATTAATATAAAATAATAAAAATATAAAACTAAAAATAATACCATGTCGTAATAAAGCGGGCTTTACTGTAGATGGAATTATATTATTCGCCAGCTTCTCATTATATTGCGCGTAAAGAAATGTATTATATAAAAAATCATGCAATTCATATTTTTTTAACAATTAGTTTATATTTAGAAAATGCTATTTTCCACTAGACAGTCTACTGGTTGGCAATTAAATTTGTGTACCCCAGAAAAACAGTACGTTTTTAACCCTACTGTACCAATTAGGTTGTTTCGGTTTTTGTATACACTAGTGCGTTTGACCACGGATGGTTAGAAACCGGTCGCATGGCATCTCAAACGCAGAGATGCATTTGTAAGTTACACTTTACAATAACAAAACCAAGCAAACTAAAAAAATTAAGCAAAAATCAAGTCTTTGGCATGCACAAACACATAACAAAATAATGTTTTTATTTTTGTTTACACACTCGAAATTTTAGAAACAATATATAAACCATTTGCACATTATTCACTGAAACTTACTGCTTGGGCTTGGTGCAATATCCTCATCTCGTGTATTGGCAGTTCGTGGTTGATGATGTTCTTCATTTGGATTTCTCGACGGCCCGGCTTCGCCTCTATTACTCATTACTGTAAATTTTGATGTTATAGACAGATGTCTAATATAACGAAATATTGAATTTTTATAAACCAGCGCCGTCTTTGATGAATAAATGTTAATTTATTTATTAACAAAACATTAGACAACACAAATTTTGACAACTGTGAAACGCAATATTCAAAATGTCACCACTTTCCAATCAGGGTTGGTATTGTTTTTTGTTACTGCGTGTTGCCACATTATTTTATAACTAGTGTTCACACCTATAACTGCCTTAAAACCACTTAAGTAGTAATAGTTGTTGGTGTAATATAATAGCGTATTTGCAGATAATTCTAAAATTGTTTTTATCTAAATAAATTTAGTTTTCAAACACTTATACCACATAACAACTGTGCTAACCAGCCGATAAGGTAGCACATATTCGTGTTTTCACCACAAAAGCCACGCTATCCAACTGGAAACTGCAACACTGCCAACTGTCAATTTTGTTTTGATAGCTTGACACTGACCAACCCAGCTGGTTTGTTTTCTTTTCCTGAAAATTTTTCATCCTTGAGCGTCGATTTTTATACAATTCAAAAAATAATCCATGCAAAATGCAATTTTACATCAAAGAAGTGTAGTATTTATCAATTAGTGTAATATAATGTGTTTTCCAAGTGTAGTTTTTGTGTTTTTGCTGTGAATAAGTGAAGCTGGTAACGGGTGGCACGTTGCCCACTGCAGACAGCTTAAAATAACAATTGAACGGTGAGAAAAAACTACCACAGCGTCCTCTGGTGTTTGATAATTGTTTGTAATTGGATTTTTTGTAGGCATTTTATGAATTTGTGCTTCGAACGCAGACAATAAAAATTTAAACTATCGATTTTCTACGATACCTCATGAAAGATGCACCTCAACCACGCCACTGCAATGGCTAACTACCAACATTACCCGCCACCGCAAATATCAACGCATGGTGGCACGCCCACCACGGTACAGCAGCAGACTACCATAGCGACGGGCAGTACACCATTTACACTACATCAATTAACTGCTGTACAAGCTATACAACATCCGACGCACCAGGCTATGCTGCATCCGCAACACCCGCTGGTACATTTACTTGATATTTCTACAACAAATACACCGAATCCAACACCAGTGCCGCCAACGAAAGTGGAGGTGCCGGAACCCGAACCAATTGAGGTGAAAGTAGAAGATCCACGCAAGAAGAAGGAATGCCACGTCTGCAAGAATAAATTTCGACAGTTAACTACTTTGCGCAATCATATGAAAATCCATACCGACGAACGGCCGTACAAGTGTAAGCATTGCGATCGCGCCTTCCGCCAAATTTCAACGCTCACCAATCATGTGAAAATCCATACTGGCGAAAAACCATTCACATGCACTATATGCGCTAAAGATTTTCGCCAACAAAGTACACTAATCAACCACATCAAGACACATAAAGGTTAAGCATTTTAATATACTGACAAGCGTATAACTGTTGCAATTTCAAACTCTTATTACAGAATCAAGTACACCAACCTCATTGTTGAATTATCAGCCGGGTAATAAGATAAATCATCGCAATTCGAAATTGGCTCAAAATCAAATGGTAGACTATCAAAATCGATCCATAACAAAAACCCTATATACTGGTAGCTACAGCTCACCGCAGGCCGAGGAGCTGGTCAAACCGTATCAGTGCAATGTATGCAAAAGACGTTTCCCACAATTGAGTACACTACACAACCATGAGCGGACACACATCGATCCCAAGCCGTATAAATGTGACACATGCGATAAGTCCTTCACACAACTGGCCACTTTAACCAATCACAAAAAGATCCATACCGGTGATAAGCCATATGCCTGTTCCTTTTGTTCCATGCAATTTCGACAGCAGAGCACTCTAACCAATCACATGAAGACACACACCACAGGTGAGCCTTTTGTGTGTTCGCCGTTCGACTGAGAAATTTTAACTCCAATTTCCCCCTAACAAAGCTTTTATTTAAATTTACACGCAAACAGCCGCCAGCAATTCGAATGCAGTGCCAACAACAACAACAACAATGGCAGCACCACATGGCATCAACCATATGACATCAACTCTTGTGGCACATGGAGAACATCCACCACTCAATAACATGGTACACCAGCAGTTGCAAGCCGAACATCCACTTTTGCATTTTCTCGATAGCAATACAACAGTTAGCACCATTACGAAGGAGCCATTCAATCCCAATACCAGTCGCCGTTTCAAAAACGAGGCCGACAGCTTAATGCTGGAGAGTCCGGATCGCCCGTTCCCGTGCGCCATTTGCCGCAAGGCCTTCTCACAACAAAGCACTCTGGCTAACCACATTAAGACGCACACCGGCGAAAAGCCATATAAATGCAAAGTGTGCGAGTCGAATTTTCGACAATTGTCCACCTTGAATAATCACTTGAAGATACATACTGGCGAAAAGCCCTACAGCTGTTCCTATTGCCCTAAGCAATTCCGGCAGAAAAGCACTCTAATTAATCATGTCAGAATTCACAATTGTTAAGAAATGGCCATGCAAATACATAATTATAACCAGTAATAAGTATAATGACGTTGGTGGTTCTAAAGCTAGATGCAGATGCAGTAAAAAAAATAAAAATAATAATAGATGTATTGGCTCTAACTAGCCCAATTGGAAAGTTGGCAATTTGGCAGATAACAAATAATCCACACACACAACCAATAAACATGTTTTAAATGGCATTATCGGCGCATACCTACCACACCACACCACACGTTGTTACAGGTGGATGCGAACAATGGTAGTAAGGCAACAACATTGTTAGTTCGATGTTCAAATAACTATAATCAGCTGCTAAACGTAATGAGTTACCTACCTGCTGTGCAATATGTATTGTCCATGTAAATTTATTATACATATACTAAAGAGAGCTGCGAGAGTAAGTGCGAATTTCGTATGACTAACAATACAACAACAACACTGTTGAATTCAGGCTCCAGGAAAGTTGCTTCTGCAATAGTAATATCTTACAGTTTGTCGTTGTGAATATCTGACTTCTCCTGATTGGCCCTCTTAAGTAATTTGGCATGCAGTCCGTTCCTTTGTAAAAGTTTGTTTCAATTGTCAACCGTTATTGCGTAAACGTTAATTTTTGTTGTTAACTGTTTGTTTTAGTATATCCAGTGCAATCTATTATGGCATTATGGGAATGATTGCAACAAAGTTAATATAGAAGCTTCAAATTTTCAATCTACAATTTTTTAGATATTTAAGTGCTTTGAAGCTGAAGAAAAACTTTCTGACGTGTTTGTAGATATTACTGTCTTTTATCTACTTGACTCCGAGTAAACTGCTTTTTATTTAATAGTCCAAGCTTAGTAATTGTGAACCCATATTTGTAATTGTAAATAGAAGCTTTGAACAAAATTTAGAATATTTTTAGTTAGAATTTGTTATGTAATAACTGCCGAATATTTGATTTTTTTTTTGATTTACTCAGCAATAAATTTGAAGAAAAAACGGAAATCTAAAAATATTCCAAAGTTCAGAACAGAGTTCTGCAAAGTTAAGCAAAAGTGTTTGCAACTTTTTCCGAAAAGCAATTGGCGTCCAAATTATCCATCCACAGAGTATTTATAACGATAGTTTCATATTACTGTTACAACAACAATTCCTGCGATGTCATGAAAATGAGTTATATGTAGTCAACTACATACTATGAATTGATGCGCTTACTCTTGCAAACCTCTGCTATATATATACATACACATACAGGGTGTTCTCTTTTGTTTCCAAAAAAAAAAAAGTTCGCTTCTTGTTTGTGCGGATGTTTTTGTGAACAAAAAGCAAAAAACAGAAAAGGTAAAAATAAAATAAAGTAAATTAAAAAAAAAAAACAAGAACAACAAGCAAAGTATATTTAGCATGCATAATTGTACTATTACGTATAAAACCAATTATAATGTGCGTAGAACAAAAACGTTTAATAAAATTCATGTAGAATAAAGCGATATTTGTAAGCAGAAAATACCCATGTGGCTTTTAATATTTCTATATCCATTTAGATTTTAAGGTTTATGCGCATTTCCACAATATTTGATATTAAATATTTTATGTATTTGTATGCAATACTATACTCTATAATCAATTGCGTGTATTTGCAGATATTTGAAAGGAACTGTCACTGCTTTGACTGACTGCTACTTATGTCGGACTAAATCAAAGTTTTGAAATGTTTGCACGATTTTGAGTAAGCTTTAGCTGTGAGACATTCAATGACAATTTATTTTGTGTGATTTCCTACTCCATTTCCGTTTAAATCTTCTTTGTTTATAATTCTCAACATTGAATTTTTGTGCAAAAATATTTGTTTATATTAAAGATAATTAATTTTTGAAAAAGTTGATATCTTTTAGCACTGATCAGTCGCAAGTCTACTTTATAACTGTTAATGATCTTGGGCAAATCAAATCAACAAAGGTGATGAGATCTGATAAGAGTACTCTATCTTGTAAGGCTATGCCCACATCAACAGTCATCAAGTGGGAAAGCTGATTGGTTACAATATATACAGGAAATTCTTATTGGAATGCTTTAGCAGTTAAAAAACCAACAAAGACATAACCTCTATGGGAAATGAAAGTCGAGCGTAAAATGGATTTATATACGTCATGGGGTAATTAATCTGAATAAATAACGAACAAACTGATACACCTTTTTTAGAAATCAAAGCTCTGTATTATAACTGAAAATAATAAATTCAAATAAATCATAAAAAAATAAAGTTTTTACAAAATAAAAAAATCTTTTGTTATCATGTTAGCTATGAGGATATATTGTATTTGGAACGATCTCGAAAGTTATAATTCTCTATTATCAAGTGGGATCCATTTCGAAGTTCTCTACTTTTTTAAAGAAAAAACAAAAAACAGAAAATTCAAATTTAATGGGGAACGTTTATTTTCATTTGAAAGAACATTCTTTAGCATTTATTTTTTAAAGATTATCTTTTTCAAATATTGGCCGCGGCTACGTCTCAGATGGTCCATCCATTGAGTCCAATTTTCGATGACTCGTTCGAACTTTTCGAATTGTAACTGGCGAATGACACGCGTGCTGTTTTGCTCCAAGGCATGAATCGAAGCGGGATTGTCGGAATAGACTTTAGACTTTACCTATCCCCAAAGGAAAAGGTCTAACAGCGCGATATCACATGATCTTGGTGGCCAATCGACAGGTCCAAAAAGTGAAATTATCTGCTCACCCAAGTGTCCCCTCAATAAATTCATGCAATGTGTGGGAAGTGGCGCCGTCTTTTTGAAACCTAATGAATGAATTATGAGCTTCAATGTTAGACATCAAATATTCGGTTATCATGGAATGATAATGGTCGCCATTGACGGTTACGTTCTCACAGGCATAATTTTTAAAGAAATATGGACCGAGGATCCCACAAATCACATCGAACCGTTGTTTTTTCTGGATGAAATGACACCTCTTCAATCTCTTCGTTCCAAATGCGGCAATTTTTCTTGTTTACATACTCAGCCCTGAGGCCCATCGCTGAAAAGAATTTGGCCCCTAGAGCTAAGCGATGTCGTTTGGTAAGCGGCTTCAGTTCTTGCACAAACTGTATTTTGTACGCTTTCAATTTAAGATCTCGGCGTAAAGGTGCCAAATATTTTCATACGTCGGTCCGAGTTGCTGTGAACGGTGCCGAATTGACTCTCCACGGTCTTCGCGTACATCCTCAGCTACGGCTGCTATATTTTTTTCACTGGACGTGGTCTATTCGGTCGAATATTATCCAATAATGAATGCTGGGTCTCAAGATGGGTGATGGTGTTGCGAACACCCCGCTCACTAGGCCGAAAAGCTGGACACGACTCACGCGTGGTCTGTCAAAAAACGGCTATTGAAAAAAGTACCACTACTTGAAACACCCTTTATTAGTGAGTTATATTTTTTACAATAAAAACTGCATTTTATTTATAAACATATTCACGCTAATATAATACCAACCACAACTTATACCCAGCACTCCACACCTTCAGAATTAAAACACAAACGCATTAAAGTATAGTGTTTCGTTTATTGGACTTGAAATGTTAACAGCATTTTGTGTACTTATGTAGGTATAATCATCGCCGTGTGTTACACTTTGTAGTTTGCTTAACAGAATAGATTTCATTTTACAAGCGTACATAGCAATTCTTACTATAGACTAATGGTGGCTAATAAGCGATTTCTCGTGTTGATTGATGCCTGTCATGGTGCTATTATTTGTTGGAAAAAATTTTGAATTTTCAATACATATGCAGTTACGGTGCGTTGTGTGACCGAGAGATTTAAAGTGTGTGTGTGTGAGAGAGAGAGACAGATATTTTACTAAATGTTTTTTCGTAAATATTTATAAATTGTGTTTTAAATTTTAAATGTCTTACTTCGTTGATAAAAATCACGACACGTTACATACAATCATAATATGAAATACATACATATATGAGTTAAATTACATAATATCGCGCTAGCACAATAAACAACACGCAGACGTAAGCTTCTTCTTCTTCTTTATATTTAGACTTAAATTATTTGTAATTTTATTGAAATAAAAATACATACTTTTAGTAGTTGTCAAGGAAACAAATTTATAGGTAAATGACTTTTAAAAAGTACTCTTTTATAAAGAAATCAAATTTCTTAGGTATGTTTACAGTGGGTCCATATTAAATTCGGACACTTAATATTAACTAAACTATTAATGGTTGTAAAAAGAAAACTAGAAATTAAATTTTTTGTAGAAAAATCGACCGATTTCTGCTCACAAAAAAACTAACCTCAGAACAACTTAGCAAAGGAAATAATTGTTGTTGGAAATATGTGTAAACCAAATCCAGTTTGTTTTTTGATATTACTATAGCAATTGTATAAGATTTCAACAATAATAAATCTGCGAATTTCTACTCGAGACTGCTTCACGTTACACTAACTAAATTTCTGAATGATTTAAAAACTAAAAACTGTCGAAGTTGCAGCTCTTACTGAACTTACTTTTAAGGTCTAAAGTGAAAAAAATTTATCAATTGCCAGATAAGTCACTGATCAGTAGAACTTATCTCAAAAGCCATCGAAATTTCTTTACCATAATGAAATAAAAACAAAAACAATTATCTCACTTATTAACATACAAATCTCTTTACACTTTACATGCAAATACATAATGAGCTTATGTATATAAATATATATGTATATATGTATAAATTTACATAATAATTTCAAACCGTCTGGAATATAAAACAATAATATGCATGTAGTGAAGAGTTTCTTGCAAAGTTTACAACCTAAACGCGAAAAATACAAAGGAAAAATATTTAAAAAATAGCTTAACATAAACCATGAAATTGAGTTAATACTATATAGTAACATATTACTTTAAAGTTGATCATTTAAAGTTACGCGTTAGAAATGTGTACCGTGAAACCGTAACGTTAAGCGCTAATTACGGTTACAACGCTAAGTGTACAGTATTGTATGTATATTTTTTGTTGTTTGTGTGAAACATATTGCACACGGTCTCGATGCGCTGACAACAACAACACATCAATGAATATTTTAACAATAAGCGTTTTACCTAACTAATTCAACCGCCTCCCATTTTACAGTTACGCGATACATGGATTTACTTAAACATCCATTTCATGACAAAGCAGGCTGCCAAACCGACGAAAGCGTAAACCATTGATTTTATAACCACCGTTTGTGGCACAGTGCGTGGCACAATATCAGCATAACGGCCACCAGCTGTCGACGACCCCATCAGACGCGGATTGTAGTGCATACGCTCGAGATTTGTTTGGATCAGACGCAGTTGTTTCGTTTGCTCCTCGAGCGTGTGATTCATCTTTTCAATAGCTGTGGCCAATCTGAAACAAAATATATTTTGTATGAATAAATTTAATTATACTCAAGGGTAAAGTAAAAGAGTAGTGTTACCACTTACCTGCGTATTGATTTGTTCGATTTCTGGTGTGGCTCCTTGCTCACATCCGGATTTGATACACTCGAATCGGACTTTTCATCGTCGTGTGAGAGTCCCAGTATCGCACTATGGCTTTTATGCTTTACCTTCAATAAAGAAGATGATTTAATTAACTGCATTGGATCGGCAGTCACGATGCTCGGGTTACGCACCATTGGCGCACGATGGCGTGTCTTCGTGAGTACTTTGTAATTGGCCTCGTACTGCTTCAAATCGTTGCGTTGATCCCATGGACGCAAGTCAGCGTAATTATACATCCACTGTTGGGAGAGAATCGAATAAGCAATAATGTAGTTAAGTGGAACTAAGTTAACTAAAATTTAACTAAATACATACATACAATAACTACTAGTTCTTAACATTCAGACAATGAATAAATTATCCAAAGCTTAATACATTTGTTTTACTATGCTTCCATTAGTTTCTCAAAGTAATTTTTAGGTTAACATATTAATAAAACTAATTAACTAAAAAAAAACAATTGCAACCAAAAAATTACAATTATCATCAAATTACTTATAAAAAATTAAATTATAATCATTACAATATTACACTAAAAACACCAAACACATAAATAAATAATACACAATAAATTTTATAAATACAGTTATAAACCAAAAAAACAGCAAATTGAACCGTTGCTATGTCTCATTGTTTGGTTTAATTTAAATTGTTTCTTCGACTTTAAATTCGTTAAATTTGAAAAAATGCACCGTTAAAAATCCAATCGAATGATTTTTTTATTTTTTCATTCTTTTTTCGAAGTGTTCTTCAGATAATCAGAATTCTCCAACTCTCTTGGTTCATAAAAACTACTTTTAGAATGTTGCAGATCACACCAAACTACTAATTTAGTTATATTTGATTACCTTTAGATTTTCATAACAAATCCTTAACTTCATAACTTACTGCTTTTGTATATACAATATAAACTTCTTTGAAAAGAAGCTTTAACTTTATGCATTTAACTTAATTGCACTTCAACGACTTATTTTTTAACGTTCAATGAACTCACCTTCGATATTATGGGATCATAATTGAAATGTACTGGGATCCAATCCGTCGATAATACTTTACGTTCCTTTGCCGAGTTGCGCTGCGCCTCCTCCAGCACGGTCTTCTCCTCGGTTGCACCAACCTGATCGTCGTTGCGTATCGCCAGGGAGACTTTCTCCCACAAACGTTCCGATTCGTTTGTTAGCTGCGCATCCAACGGTACAACATAGCGCACCAGACGCTTTTGTTTCGTATCCGGATCGGCTTTGAAAAGTATCGTTTCTTCGCCAGTTTTAGCTTCTTTGATTGTCATTTCGGTATCCCAATGACCACTTATGGTGGCCATGGTCTCTTTGCCCAATTTAATTTTACCCGAAATTAAATTGGTATAATCCGAGCCACCCAGGAATGGTTTCAGCTTGAATTCCAGTTCCGTCTTGTAACCGGTGTTCTCGCACTCAATGTTCACTTTGCCGCCCAACTCCATGGACAGTGTACCCACCAGTATGCCCTTACAATGGGCATATGGTGTATTCAATGTGTACGTTTCACCACGTGGTAACAGCGTGAGTGTGGCAACGCCTTCCAGTACAGCAGATGTGCTGTTGCCATAGAACTTCGATTTAGCCAAGATGGAGCAACTGATGCAGAAACCATCCTGGCGATTGGTCACATAAAACGCCGACACGGGTGGATGATGTGACACCTGTTCGGCAATGTAGAATGTACGGCTACCGTTCGGATGTTCCCAATAGCAACGGAACGTCTCACCCAATATTGGATTGTAGGGTTTCTTTAGGCCTTTGGGTTTTTTATAGAAACCTGATAGATACCATTGTACAACGGTTTTCATGCGCGTAAAGGGATCATCCTCGGTGACGGCCCTTTAAATGCAGATTGGTAAATAAAATTCAGTTTAATTTACAAAAATTTACGATTTCTTCAACACTCACCTCGACAAAATGTCCGCATGATAATATGAATCCGATAGCTTATCCAAAAATGAACGTGGTTCGAGTATAAATGTCGGCAAGACGACCTTACTCAGATCCATGCCTGGCCGTACTTGCTTAACCAGTATCCAAATTAAGCTTTTATTCTCCTCTGCAAGCTCTTCCACCTGCTCACCCACCTAAGCGATACGGAGGAAGTTGTTAAATGCTTATTTTTATTTTGCTCAAGACCTTATAATATTGAAATAACGAACTTACAGAGCCGAACTCTTCTTCGGTGAGCGGCACATATGGTGTTTCTGGCTCTTCATCTTCAACCACCGCTTCTTGATCTGATTCTGACTCCGTATCGACGCCCGACATAGCGGCTGGACCACCTTCGTTCTGGCTATCGCCATCCAGATCTGTTTGAGAGTTAAAAAAGAAGAAAAAAATCATTATAAATGTGGATTGGTTTTAATTGCTTAATGCAAACTTGAGTAAGTAAGATTACTGAATAATATTGGCGGCCACATTCTACGTTATAATTGTGGCTATAATATACGGTTTGTTTCAAATTGAATTATAGTACTGAAATGCTAAATATTTTCTTTGATTTCTGAAAATGACAAGCAACTTCAACTTCAAATACGGCGAGCTTTTTATATTATACGAGTACAGTTCGGGTGAAATTTGATGAATGTGTAGAGTTTGATTTCTTTTTATTTTTAAAGACACTTTTCAGTATTAAGTTCATACTTTATTTATATGAAGTGACTTATTTGAACTGATTCTATATCATAAATGGTTATAATATACGAAATGTTTTAGAGTATTCGGCTCGGTTCGGTTCTACTCGATTTGGTTCGTCTGCTAAGTTAAGATACCGAACTGAAATTCGGTGACCTTTTCTCTTGGAAAACTTTAACCTCAAAAGTTCTTAATGATAGTTACTTTGAAACGAATGCTCTATGAATAGACTTCAATGAGTTCCTAGCTTTATATAACTCCTATTGAAATGAAATGTATGTACAATTAGCTGAGCATTAAGTAGCGTACATATGTAAATATATATGCGAGTATGAGAACTGATGCATTTTACTGTTTCCAACCAAATCTAAAATTACTGTTATGATTTTGCGCGCAACTAGCCAACCAACAGTGCAATCACTCAATGCATTTAAGAACGAACTAATGTGAAACGAGTGAAAAAGAAACATTGTTGTCTTCAAACCCTTGACGTTCAGCACAAAAGGCGGAGCGCTCAATGCTCTAGATGCGCACGTTCTTGCCTGCAACTCTGCAGTTTCATCAACCGAATCACCCGATGAGGACGTCTCATGGGACATGGGACCTAATGAAGCCGATTTCATAAACTGTTTTTGACGACGTGTCTTCAATTTCAACGATTGGTGTGTCTCCAGCATAGAGGTGAAGTCAACGCTTGAAACATCACTGAGATCACCCATTGAACTCATGCCCTCGAATGAATCACGTTTGCCCAAATGTTTGGCTTTACGTAGTTTGCGTAAATTCTTCTCCGCCGAATTGGCAAAAACACGCTCCCAATGCGTCATCGTCATGTACAGTTGCTGTAAAATTGGTGTCTGGGCACGAGAGGTCAAGCTTGTGTCCGAACTACCGTGCGATTTGCTCAATTCAGGCACCATAAGATACTGAGCGTATTGCTTCGGTAGGTTACCGCTCGGTGAGAAGCGCTCAGGTTTTATATCTTGTGAGAATTTTTTTTAGAAATTTTGCCGAATTTTTAGATTATTTTTTAAAATAGAATGTGCAACAAAATGAATTTTGAAATGAAACATTTCAGAGGCTTTTCGTATTGTATTATTAATATTTCTCAAAGTCTTCTAAATACAAATTATTTTTAGTAAACCAAAGCTATAAAAAGTAGTATTTTAGATATCTTCATAACCTCAAAAATATTCAAAACAGCAGGTCAATCGTACTTAACCTTAAAATATACGAAATTTATTTCATTCCCACTTATTGAAGAGGAAAGTGAGGTTGGGAAGGTGTAAATTATTTTTATAAGAATCAAGTAGACGAAATCTGTTGCACATTCCTTTCAAGTCTTGACATTTACAGACTACACTCACCATGTTCGTTGAAATGCTTTTCGTAATCCGCCTCCGACCATTGGGTTTCGTGCGATATCTGCGCATTGTCGGTGGCACTGGTGCCCTGTACGGCGCCCAAACTGCTGTTGGAACGCAAGAGCAATGCTGAACAGCGCAAGGAGAGCTCCAGTGCATCCATCCAACATTTACCAGCCGCCTGACTGGGTGCGCGAAATATCAGGTAAGCGGTTGGTAAGGGTTGAACGACTGCGCCTGTAAATTTTAATAAAAATTTGTTAAATTTTACTTTATGTAACATTTGTTTCTCTCATATTAAAAGCCGTTAAAAATAGTTTACTAATATTAATAAATAATAAGATAATTCCATTAAACTTTTTTTATTAAAGATAGAATTATTAATCAGACCTATTGTCTCCTTGTCTGGTCCACGTGGCGCCCATATCGATTGCTCCAGCGGATGGAATAGCTTAAAGCAGAAACCGTCTTTCTTACTCGGCCGCTCGATGACCTGACATGAGGTCAGCATAATGGTGCCCACCCAATGGCTGCTCTTCAGCTTGGGACTCTTGTAGAGCAACATCATGCCGGGCTTTAGCACACACCATAGCTTCGTCCATGACTTCAATGTGCCACGTACCTATTAATTAGTAGTGAAGAATGTCTCAGTTAATATATTAATTAAAATAAATTAATGATAATATTTCAAAATGTCAATACTTTGAATGAGTGTTAATTATATTATGGAGGCTTCTAGGGGACCTTGTACTTTGTACATATTATATTATATATATTTTTATTTGTAGGTGCAAATTTTAGTAATTTACTGCTTTCCAGTAAAATTTTGTATACATAGTGCACGGTAGACTCTACGACATCATCAAGAAATTAGTGTTTAACCTTTTACTCATTAGTAACTAGTAAAACAATTAAGTAATTTGTATTTTATGGGCTTGTTTGTTATAAAAATGTGTCTACGCTGGTATGGACTTGCTTTTATCAAACATACAAGTTATGTTTAACCTTTTAAATTAAGGGACAGACTAATTTAATAGTAATGAAAATTATTTTTAATTAACAGAATAAATTTGAAATCTATTTTTGGAATAAGTAAGTCTAACTCATGAATCATGATTATAACTTGAAAACAAGTCAAAGTTCGAGAGTAACCGAACATTTTATACTCTGGCAATTGATGTAATATTATTAATATAACATGATATATTTGGCATAAAGTCCACTAGGATAACGAAAATCATCATATATAGTAGATGAGGGCTGAGGTGATTCCTGAACCGACTTCACTAATTTTGACCACCAAGATCCAAGACCATACGCTCACTTAATTTGGCTAAGATATTGCACATATTAATCGATTAATAAGGTATAAAGCCCACTATATTTTTGAAAGACCTACCATTAGGTATATGGGAGCTAGGGGAAGTAACGAACAGATATCACCCAATTTTTGTACAGAGGCTCATTAATAGAAGAAAAATATTCCCTCTGAATTTCTATCAAATAATTGTGAGATTTACCGATATTTTTGCTTAAAAATTATCCAAAGGTATTCATGTTCGATATCTGAGGTCTTGAAAAGTCACATGGAGATTTGGAAATTTTTAAATTACCGATGCTACCTCCAATGTTGTATTTGTACAAAGTTTCATTCTGATATCTTAGAGTATATTTCAAGCAGAGGTCTTCGCTATTGAGAGCTAGCCTCCAACACACAAGCCCAATACTCTAAAATTAACGTCTACTCTGACAGTCAAGCAGCAATTAAGGAATAGGACATAGAAAGGTGCATGGCAAGAAAACTCAAATCTCGCTGGAAGGAACTAACGGGGTGAAAAACTGCAAAGGCTATGTGCGAAGCGGTAGATCAAAAATATACAAGGTTCCTACTGGCGTTTGATAGGAAGGGCTGACATTCTTACTGGTCACAGCCTAGTAGCGGCACATGTCTATAAGATGGGGCTGTCATATCGGGAGGAATGCAGAAAGTGTAAAGAGCGGGGCACCAAGGAAACGTTTCAGGTACTTAGGGGCCCCACAATACGATAAGTTGGTGGAGATATCTTCAGTGAGGCCCCATAATCTCTTAAAATTCACGTGACTACTACTTAGGGAATACGTGAAGGCACTCCATCCGGTATCGCAAAGGACCATAAGTGGTCCAACCAACCAAGACCAACCTAACCTTCATAAGTGATTAATTTATATATGCAATATTGTTTTATATGGGAAGTAGGCGTGGATATTGTTTTTGATCAAAAACTGGGGGTTGACTGCAGTTCTCCTCTATCGACTTTCCCATAAAATTTAGTGTTTCTAATGTTTTTGGTTAGTGTCAAAAATGCACAAAAATTCCTCGACTAACTTGCTTTGTACAGGTAATTTACATTAGTCATATATACGAATATATACTATACAGACAGTTTAGATTGATGATGTATTCCACAGTATATAAGGAAGTGTAATTCTATATATGGCGTCACCACTATCAGTCACCCAAAAAAGTCACTTAAATGGGATTATTAAGCTTACTAGAAACCATCATACAAGCACGTACATACATACATATGCACGAGTATATGTAATGTAATACTTGCTGTCAGACTGCCGGCAATTACATATTTACGAGTATACTTTTGGCGGTAACTTAATTAAGTGACGCAATTGCCACGGTGGCTCACCATTCTTATCACTGCTATGTACATAGCGACTGACAATGCTTTGCGATAAAAAAAGAGAAATGTTGCAACAATTTCGAAAATAAATAATCGGTGATAATTTTTGTGTAACATTGTGATTAGCCTTGTACGCGATATGAGTGTGAGTATATTAAATATATATTGATAAAATTCATATAAGAAAGAGGCCATATATATGTATATGTAGTTAATTTCGCTTCCGCCCATTTGAATATACTTATGTCTATTAGTTACTATACCTACACTTATAACACTGTTGACAGTTGTTTTGCAAACAACAACTACAACAAACATATATAATTTATCCTAACAGTACACCTGGTGCATATCGATTGAGAGGGATAGTAATAGTATTACTGTTATAAACAGCATGTGCAACAATTAATAGTCGTCTATGTATATACAAATGTATGTGTGTGTTCCTTATTTACCTTAAGCCAATCAGCTAACACCACAACAGTGGGATCCTGCAGCGAATTCAGCAATTCAGACGCAACACGTTTCTTCTCGCGCCGATAATTCTTACGTTGCGCCTTATAGGACTCCTTCCGATTGAGTTTGGAGGGATCACCCGGTGTCTGAAAGAATGGAAGATAATTTTTAATTTAAATTGAAACATAAATTTATACACTTTGTAATATATTTACACAATAAAATATAAATAAATTTACGTTAAATTATTTCTACAAAATATAATAGTCATATACATATGTACTAGAATCGAGTTGAACGTAGCTATAAACAAAAGCGAAATATATGGCACCACGAGTGTAGAATAAACATTACATTGACCGGGTGTGAATATTAAAAAGTCATCGACACGATTGGAGTGAACCACCCCCCATTGAGTAGTGATGTCTGCTTATGCCATTTTTATTGACTCAACTGTGTTTCCGCTTATAAACAAATATATTTACATACATATATTCAAGCAATGCGAAATGAATTTGTTGTTATTGTTTTTTTGTATCATACCATATGGAAGGGTGTGAGCTAATACGAAAATTTTATTAGCTTATTAGCGCACAAAATGCTGCAAATACTGGCAAATATACTCAACCATTTAAGCATATATGTATGTATATATGTAAGTATTTATAGTTGTTCAAAGTATTAAAAAAAAGTGCAAAATTGTAACATTTGACTTCAATAAACAGCAGCGCAATCTGTTAGACTATTTTATTGTCGATAAACGCGCACTCCTCTCTTAATATAGCAGCAAGTCTATTAGCTTGCAGATAAATAATTTAAATATACTCATAGTGCCAAAAGTGATACTTAATACAAATAACGTATGGCTTGTTTATCTCTGCTTTGGCGGATATTCGGTATGTTTATTTGAATGTTTTTTTCTTTTTTTTTTCTTTTTTGGTTTTTTACTTTTAAGAAGGTGAGAATTTGGACGTGACTCACATAATTAAAGTTCATTAGATTGTTTTTTTTTTTTTTCAAATTGTTGGTAATTAATGAAAAAATGAGCAAAATGTGCGTACGTGCATAAAGAAAACATAAAAGAAAAAACAATAAAAATATTGGAATATTTTTGAAAACTAAATGAAATTAATATTCTTTATATTTGCAAGCAAGGTTATATCAATTTTTAAATTCTCAGTATATAGAAGTTTAAATTTACAGTATTTTAAAAATAAAAAATTGTTGTAGAATTTTAACTCGACTTAGACAAGGTTTGAACCAGCTGGAACATAGGAGAGACAAAATAGGTAACAACACTTTTTAATTGAAGCATCAAAATCTATGCATTCTACCAAATTTTAATGAAAGCAAGAAAAATGGAGATCAAAGATTAATTTTAAAAAGATTTTACACAGTCATCTTTTAGGCGCAAAATGCATCACACCCTAGATGTATGCTTTATAAAATTATAATTTCTTTTTCTTCTTATTTTAATCCCCTAAACGTTTCTTGCTTTGCCCACAAAAGTATTCTAGTCACTTTTCGTTTAATAGTCGAATTTTGTTTACAATTAGCTGAACCAAAGATTAGGTCTAGTAAAAATATATCCCTTATTTTTGTATAAAATTTAATTTAAGTTTATTTTGCATAGGTAGAATGATCCGCTTTCTAATAAATATGCAACGTTCTGGGAGAGTAGATTTTTCCAAGCCTCATTTGAGGCGCATTTTTCACCAACCAAATTATTCAAAATACACTGGAACTGGTTGTAATCACTTGGAGCCTGGACCTGGCTATAAGGTGGATTCATAAAAACCTATCAACTAAGAACTCGGTGCTTCTGGAAAACAGTATCGATGTGTGTAGCCAGAGTCCTCTTTTTTTTTTTAGACGGTACAGTTGTTGACAGTACAGGTCCGACGGTCAATACCGACTTGAGCACTGTTCTCATCGTTTACCACGATTCGACCACAACGGTTTTCGTTTGAATTTGTCCTTAATGAACCACTTTTCAACATCAGTAACTATCCCCATCAGAAATGTATCGTTTTTCGTTCGATTCAGCAATTATTCGATCCATGAGGATATTTTGCGAGTGACGCACATACATCGAGCTTCTTTTTAAATACGACCTTTTTTAAATGGTACCACAATAGTTCCTGGGACTTCGAAACAAAGCTTACTTAACGGACGAACTCGACGATAACACAAAGCGATCTCATTTAGACAAAACGAGATACAAACTACTAAAGTCATATATTGAAAAAATAACGGATTTTTTTTTACTAAACCTATAGTTGGTCTGAAATAAAATCTTGGTATGAAATAAAATGCCATATTCACTTTCGAGTAACAATTGGCGACCAAAGTTTATCTTTCTTTCTAAAAATCGGGAAGCGATGTGGTTAAATAAAACTTCGACATGACTTATTTGTAGCTAGCAAGGTCGGTAATATTGTTAAAAAAAGTACCGCAAAAGAAATTGGAATTCACCAAGGCGAGAACCCTTAACCACAAACCATTAGGACTGACGTAATCTAAACCACGCAGACATACCCAACATTCGCAGCCGGAAGCCGGTTTCAACAAGTGAAAATAGCAACAGTTAAGAAGAACGCGCGAACAGTCACGAAGGAGCGCGTGAATAAAAATCAATACAAAATGTAGAAATGCGTTTGCAATTTTAAATTTTTTTCTCACTCATATGCAAACCAAACGTTCATTTGTAGAATACAAATATGCAGAATTATTGGTTTGAATAAGAAAAAATTAAGAAACTAGTAAAATAAAATAATAAAATTAAATAAAAAATAATAAAAAAATAAAAAAGTATTAAAAAAAATAAAAAAAGTATTAAAAAATATATGTATATAAAATAAATTTAAAAAAGCAAATACAAAATTTGAAATATAAGTTTTTTGTTTGCATGCCGATTAGTCACGCCAACGTAACAGCGGGCTAAGCATATGTTATATAGTATCTATGCATGTTTACAGTTATGTACATACATAAAAATAAATACGTGTTTAAATACTAAAAACAAAAATTAACTTTAGGAGTGGAGTGTTTGTACTCACCTTATCTGTTTGATTGCCATCATATTTGTCACGACTATCTGTTGCCCAACTGGCAAGTCCTAGAAGAAATTTCATGTTTAACATTTAGTTTTGGGAACACACTGTATTTAAATAGTTTTGTTTTTTATATTTTATTTTTTGTAAAATTAAATAGTAATTTATTTATTTGTTGATTTTTTTTATAAAAAAATATATATTTTTTTCATTTGCAATTTGTAGCGTTACATAAAAATGTATTTTTCATGTAGCTGGCTGAACCACACAATGAACCGATCAACAGCCAAATGCTCAACACATTCACTTATTTATAAATTCGAATTAATGTTGCACCAGCCCACTCGCGGACTGACTGACTGACTGTTTATTTGCACAACTGACGGTCTTGGCTAATGAACTGCCATTTCGTAAATATATTTACTGTTTACAGTTGACTTAAAAGTGATGGTTAACTCTTTTCACAGCATTTGTTAGTTAGAAATGGTGTATAACGGCACTCAATTATTAGTTACAATGGCGCAACAGTCAGTGCCACCACCACGGCGTCAACATTGCGCACCAAACTCTGCGAGAATACACGAGCAAGTTTTAGTAATCTCGACAAAAAAACACAAAAATCACAAAAATCAGTGCAAACAAAACAGCTCAACCACAGAGCACGGCACAGCACATTAGCGAATCTAGCGAGTGAACATAACAACAATATAACGCAACGGGTGTGCGACACTGAAATCAAAAATACTAAACTGAAAACTAAAAATCAAAAGCTAATGAAAACTGGCCATCGAACAAATTGTCGGACAGACAGAGCACATATGCATATGTATATATGTATGTATCTGTGTATATGTTTGCATGTATTAGGCGTGTGTAGAATGATTGAGGGACACCGGCGCTTGTGGTGATACATACATATATATAAAGTTATGCCATAAACGCATGCACAAACACACATAGAGATAGAGAGACCTAAAGCCATTAACGCTTGCATTTATTATACATATTATTTGCATAAATAAAGCCAACTGAGGTGAGCGCAAAACTAAATATGGTGCCATAGCAATTATTCAATTAATTATCTTTTGTTGTGTTTTTTGGTTTTTGTTTTTGTTTTTGTGCTCTTCGCTTATTTGTTTACAACTTAGAACTGTCCACAGTTGCTTTTTAAACAAACGACACAGCAAAAATTCGCGAAATAACCACGAAAAAATAAGCAAAAACTAAATATTCAATAAAAACCAGAAAATAATAATAAAAAATGCAAAAAAAAATATTAAAAAACTAAAATAAACATAATAAAAAATTAAAAAAAAAATAATTAACAAATAAAAAGAAATAATAAAAAATAAATAATAAAAATTAAAAAAAAAATAATTGAGAAATTTAAAACATAAAGATAAATAAATAAGACAACAAAAATGTGTGTGAAATTAAAAAATATCTACAGCAAATTAAAAATAAATAAAAATAATGTAAAACAAAAATACTAAAAAATATTAATATACAAAAAAAAAATAATAATAATTAAAGAAATAAGGAAATATAAATACGAAATTTGAAAAAAAAAACTATAAAAAAATCTCAAAACAAAAATCTTAAAAAAAATTTTGAAAAAATAAGAAACAAAAATTAAAATAAAGAATTAAGAACAAATATTTAAAAAATTGTAACGAAATAGAAATGACAAATTAAAAAATATAAATAAGCCAACAAAAATTAGATCGCAAAATTAAAAATTATGTGCAGAAAATTAAAAAAAAATACAAAACAATAAATATAGAAAAATAAATCAAAACAAAAATTAAAATAAAAATATTAAAGATAGAACAAATAATACACGCAGAAGATATGAAAAATTTAAGGAAATACAATACAGAATACAGACTGAAGATTTGAAAAATTTAAGGAAATATAAATGAGAATTAAAAAAAAAAATCATAAATAATCACACAAGATAAAAACAGTAAATGAAAAAAAATATATAAAAAACTTAAAAAGAATAATAATAAATAAGATAAAATGTGTGCATAAAGATATCAAAAAAAATATCTACAGAAAATTAAAAAAATAGAAATCAAATATCCAAAATTTTATGAAATGGTCACACAAAAATGTGCGCATTTAAAAAATAAAAATTAAAAAACAAAAATTATAAACAAATAAATACAAAAATAAATATAAAAAAACATAAGGAAGTATAAATGAGAAATAAAAAGAAAATAATAATAATAAATAATCCCACAAAAATAAGCGCATAAAAAAATCAAAATAATAAATAAAAACGAGACCGCAATAAAATACAAAAACTGTGACAAAGAAAAAGGCCGCAACGCTTAAATTCACACACACACATACACTCATGCTGTACCCGACACACCCGACACATGCTACTCGCGTTGGGGGGTTCTTAGCGCTTTTGCAATTACAAATGCACCGCAGGCGTCACATACGTCACCGAACGCCACATGCATGTTATGTTACGTATGCGACATGTGGCACACCGCACACATTGGCCGACGATGAGCTGAGCTGGCCAAACAGCTGCTGTGTTGCCACTTATTACTTTCACTTACTTGCAAAAAATTTCCTCTTCCACATTTAACACGCGCGCTGCACTCACCGCTCGATGCGACACAACAACAACAACATTCAACAACGTTTGCCTGCACATTGCATTATCAGGCTGCATAGGCGATGGCTTAATTTCAATACTACGGACTAGTACTACAAATTAAACACCGTTTTAGAGGCACTTTACTTTACTTTAAATGTTTCGGCGCTTGAGTACAAAAACAACACACAAATGGTTATGAGTTAATGCCGAGTTTCACACGAGAACTTGTAACACTTGAGATATTAAACAACAACAACACATATATATGTATTTGTTTTTGTTTTTGTATGTAAACACAGTTAAGTAGCAAATAACAGTTACTGCTGTTGTGATTTGATACAAAATGCAAATTACGATGATAACACTTGTGAAAACACTCCACAGAGCTTAGCGTTTTATGCGTATTACATACGGCGACGATAGCAACCGCTGACTGACTCAGTTAGCGAGCGAGCGATGGTCGAAAAACACATGGCTGCGCCAACGCGTCGAAATTCTCAGGCGATCACTGAGCACACAATAGCGGCGCACCGGCTGCTTGGCTGTTGATTCTGCTGACGGCTAACAACTGCTGACCGTCCCGTCCCGCACCGCCGTCCCACCAATCAACCTAAGTAAACAATGCCAATAATGCGCGCGCCAAATGTGGATGCCAGCCACAGCGGCGGACTATAATATAGACGATATGTAGGCGCTCCGTAGCCACCAACAGCCGCAAGAGCTGTGCTGTGTACTAAGTGCTGGCAGAACGTAGAAATTAGCAAAAAGTCAGACGAAAAGCAAGTGTGGGACAGGCGTATAATCGCAAATCTCAAAATAATAAGAGATAAATGCGGCAATCGCATCGTCGAGACGATCGTCAAGTGTGCGGTGGGGCGTGTTGCGGTGCAGCAATCAAAACATACAAACAGCAACAACAGTAATAACAAACAGTCGAAAAGCAAACGAATGTCGAAAATCACAATTTGATAGACTCTCAGCACCGTGGTACCGGTCTGTTGCGGAATACTCGCGGTTTGGCGCTCAGCAAAGCCAATTTCTATGCCGTTCTTTTTATTGTTGTTGTTTTTGTAATACCCGCGAGCAATTTGTAGCATGAGGTATTATAGTTTAATTCAATAACTGTTGCTTGTAAAAATAATCCATCAGATCTACTTTGGTTACTGTTAAAATCGACATAACGCAGAGCTCTACTAAATCACTAAATTTCAACGAATAACAAAGTATTCAGATGATAAGCTTTACATTCTACAAGCTTTTCAACAAAATGGACTTTCCTTCGACCGGGCACTCACCACCGGGCACTGCGAAGTAGGCATTTCGATGAGGTTAAGAATCTAGGCGGACGCAAACTGTCATAGCTGAATGGAGAAAGGCGAGGTGAAAACAATAAGTCATTTCCTTCTTCACTGTCCATACGAACTAGCCGGATTAGACATTAGCATCCTCATAAAACTTGTGATAAGCTCAAAACGCTTCGGCGACACCTAAGGGTCTTCTTTGCGATCCATACTTAGAAGTCTTCTTGCATCATAACATACTGGCACCTTTAGCTATCCAAGTGGGATCCATCGTGAATTCTGTGGCGTAGGTCAACCTTTTTAACCTAACCTAACTTATTTTTATTGTTGTATCTAGGAATACGGCGATAATAGTTAGGTTAGATTCTGTAACTGATCCTCACAAGAGAGGAATAACCACTTTAATAAGTTTTAGTTTATATAAGGTAAGTATCGGAAAAGCGCCATGAACATAACCAATCGAAAACATTTGAGCTTCGTTCTCTCGGTAAAGCATGGAAGTCCAAAAGGAAGCAAAAGTGAGATGAGGAACTTTCAAGCTTCCAAGAAACTACTGCAGCTGGTCTGCGAAAAAAAAAATTCTAACCTTGTGAATATCGATGGGACAATGGCCATTTAGAACACCTTCAACTGGGGAAATACGAACTTTATTGAGAGCGAAAAGCTACCTTTACCCAAGTGTGAAGGTTAGACATAACTATTCAAAAAACCAAAATAATTTCTTTATAGAATGTGCAAATAGCTTTGTTATAGGATTTTGCTAACCTACCTACCTATGGAAACCTAGAAAACTCTCCCCCGATCATAAATATTTATTTTGTTCTTGGCGTGTTCTTTCGATAACCAAAAATATAGAGATCTAATACAAGAGAATATTATATTCGCGTCTACACGTAACTAGGCTCTTCCTTACCAGCAATCTATTGATGGCGAGAATTTGTTACGTCAGCAATGTGACTGATGCCGGCAATCATTGAACGCTTGAACGATACACTTTGAATATTTCGCTTAAATCGCGTACAATAAATTAGTAAAGATAAAAAATCAATTAGACCATATTTCCTATCGATAAATATATAAATAAATTTTTCAATAATGAGCAATTCGCTGGAAATGTCGATTGTGCCAGGAAATTTAAATGGGAAATTAAGAGCGGCATTAAAGGCAATTCAAATGGCAGCGACGGCAAGAATGATGGAATGAATTTGTGAAAATACTTAATTGAATTGATTCAAATGTTTACCAAAATGAAAATGGGAAATGGAAGTGCTGTATTCTTATCGTTAATCGTTGAGGATATGAAAGCAAAAACGAGAAGGAACGATATAATGTTGGACTAGATCTTCAGTAGAATTGACTACCCAGTTAAGATAATCAGTTGAGTCAACGAATTGCGGATACTGCATCGTTTTGGTACCAAGGTTCTTAGATGTGGAAGATGATCTGAAACTACTATAAGTCATTAATAACTTTATCAAAATAGCCCATTGGCCTAACTGGTAATACCTTTTCAAACCGAAAGTGTTTGGATTTTCTTTTGAAAAGGTTGTAATTGAAATCTAATTATGTAACCACACATAACCGAGTATCGTCTGTATATCCAGCAAATAAACGTAGAAAACAACATTAAAATTTCGGGAGGTTATATCAAGAGCAAAGAGTTTTTACGCTGCCTATTGATAAGCCAGCAGAGAGCGTAGATAATAAAAAACAGAGATGATAATAAAAGTATTTGTGAGTTAATTAAGTTCCAAACTTATATTTTTAACCAACAAACATAACGCATATTGCGTCCTACATAACTGTTAGACTATTGCGATAACAAATATACCACAATTTAATAATGTTTTATCAATTCTAAGGAGCATGCAAAACCAGGTTGACTCTCAGATAAAGATGTTCATAAATGTATGTTACAAATAAATATTTACAAAGCAAATATTGGAATGTGTACGTGGGTGATTAGCGCACTACAGAGAACACCTCACGAAACTCATTACCACGGAACTAGGTGCAATGTGATTATTGGGCTCTCATCACTTCGGAAATACAATACAAAACCTTAAAACCTTAGGACCATATCATAACTGAAATCTTGAAAATATCTAACTGTTAGTATCTGAGTTAAGAACTAATTACATTTATGGGGTTTTCAGGAATTCACTAACCTCTTCAAAGATTATGCTGAGCTCAGATATTGAACGCATCTAGAGGGTCAAAATTTCTTAAGTGGTATCTCCAAGCAATCAAAGACAATAAACTGAGTATATAAGTACTCTTTTGGAATATCGACGTTGAACTAATTCCGTATAAGTTCTAAAATTGCCAGCTTCACTACAGTTCTCAACCTTTTTAAATGATTTTTAAAATATTTTTCATGCGCTAATTACAATTGTAGCATTTTTAATGAAGTTGTTAATTTTTTTTCGAAATTATAATTAGCACAGTTGTAGGTTTTGTACAATGTACATTTGTAAACAAACTTGAATTTACTGTTTGCCCCACATGTTTGTAGACTCATACTAGGAAAGTTGTGTTACTAAATTTACGAACAAGCAATTAACACCTTGACTGCAAAAGCTTTTGTGCTAATAAAAATACATATTTTTTGCCATTTTGCATACATTCATACATACGAGTATATAGTAGATATATATTGAGATGGAAGAAATGTTTGAGCTCGTGTAGACGAAAGTAAATGATTCACATGCCTTCAAACAAATTTCGTATAATTCTTTCCTTTGATTAAAATCGCAAAGTATTAAAGGCTTTAATTATAAAATACCCATTGAAGGCAGTGCATGGTAACAATATTAGGTTCTATTGCACTCGTAGTTATCATATTTCTGCTATCTTGATTTAGAAATCTGGAGATAACAGCGGATATGGGAGTAGTTCGTGGCCTATATCGGGCAATCGGACATTGAATCAGCCCAAAAATCCTCTTTCTGGCTGATAGGACTGGCTTCGCCTCTGACCTGTTTAGCAGTGGAACCATGTTCCGTGGATGGTCACGAGTAACACAGAAATACTTATTACTTAAACAGCGCCTAACATTGCCTTCTTATATCCAATATTTCAAACAAAATATTGCTCAAAACAACATAGTGCACTTTTGGCCTCCTATCTCTTTATCCTCCGTGGCAGCCGTTTTGAGGGCAGCTGGGTATGACTAATCGAAATTTGACGGGCAAGCACGTCCAAACACGTTATTTCAAACATCCACACATCAAGTACTTTTCGAGCCATCCTCATAGTATATTAAAAGTTAGCCTAGACAACAACCCTCGCTATACATAGACACGCATTTGAAATTCTATATTTGAAGTATGCGCGTATATGTTTTCATCATTAATTAAATTATCACCAACCAAAATGACATCAGTTGAGCAAATATTTCTACTAGAGACTGGGGTGGAAGTACGAAAGATGAGAATAATGTTAAGTGATGATGCCAAGCAGCCAGGCAAATTAGACATACATACATATTCTCATAAGTATGACGCATACTATAGTCATATTTACAGTGTTCCAATTTGAGCAATTTTAGCAGCATTTTTTCATATGCAAATGGTGTTGAAAAATTACATTAAAAACTAACAATAATGATTTTTAGTAGTGTATTTTTTATTGAATTTAAGCTTTTATAAAAGTCTGCTTTGAGAAAATTGAAGTATTTCCAATATGATTTAGGATGATGTCAAAAAAAATTTTGATTAATCTTCTAAAAGTATACTTTTTTAATTAGGTTGAGGTCATTTATTTTAATTATTATATTAAAAAATAACGCTTATTTTCGTATTTTTAAAAAAACATATTTATTCATTCAGCTGAATTAATGTTTGTTATTTTTTCCACATTTGATATTATGCACTTATCAGCGCATCTTCCAATTGTCGAAAAAACTTTTCAAACTGGATTTTTGGCATAGCCTTTGTCTATTTCAGCGATTTCTCGTATGCTTGTAAGACGACGGGGTCATATCTAGAGACTCTCCAAAAACTCGAAAATATAAAATTCCCGATATTTTTTGAACACACCACTCGCTTGTCAAATTTGAATTCATATAATAATTATTTACTAACATTATGCAATAAATAGCTGCGTATGAAAGTGCGCATGCGTACTACAAAAATTTTACTAATTCAATAAATGTCTAGGGGTGCAGAAATTTACAAAATTTAATGAAGCAAATATACTAGTATAATTTAGAATCGTGTATAGATAAGTCAGAAATCTACAACAAAAATTACAAATTCACAAAACAATATTGATATAAATAATATACAAATTAATATACAATTTTACTACATTATTTTGTGCAGCACACACATCTAAACATATTCTTTGAGATCATTTGCATAGTATATACAGAGTATAGAACCACTGGTCTTATCGTGCTCACAGACAAACTCGTACGACATATCACGGTAACGGTTAGGATGTGCTTTTCTCACTTTTCGTGTATTCATCATATATCACTTCACTTGTTATGGCCAATCATAAATTATTTTGGAACAAAGTGTGTGTACATAAATTAGCTAAACATTAGGTACATTAGGTGTACATACAAATTGTAAATAGAGATTGAGTTGTATTTAGAAAAAATTTGGAAAACAATCACCTGGCGATGATGGACCCGGACTGTTGCTCAAGCTATCTGTGGACGGAAGTTTTGGCAATAGAACTTTTGAGGATGCGCGCCGCATAAACTTGAAATCAAAAGCTGCGAAAGCGTTTCAAACATACATAAATATTTTCTTTTTAGAGATTATTTTCAATTCACTACAGTAACAACAACAGAAACAACACATTACAAAGCCACTGAGATTAACAGGAAAACTAATAGGCACAAATATACTTTAGTATTTAAAATAATAAACAAAGCATAATATTAACAATAGTTGAATAAGAAAAATTTTAAAAAAACTTGCATATGATAATATGAAAGGTGAAAATTTACATTACAGACAACGGCACACACTAGATAAATCTATTGAAATGTAATAAATGAAGTTAAAAGTATGAAAATATAGAATTTGTATTGCACTTTATTGAGTAATTATGTTGCATGTAGTATAGTTTGTAACAGTTTTAGTGTTGATGAGTTGCTACCAGACTATTTAAATATAAATATTACAAAGATTTCAATGAAAATGTCACATTCCTCGAAAGTAACAGTGATTAAACTCTAAATCTAAGGTTTCGCTTTTAAATTTACTTAAATATGTATTATTGCAGTCTTTTGTGTGTCCTATACTGATCGAAGCTAGAAATAAACTTATGTTCCAATACCCGAATTTGTACGAGGAAACTCTAGTTAGCTAAAATAGACCCGAGCTTCATCATGCCTATATTATTTGGACTAAAGCTGAAAGCAAACTATCGAGAGCATCATATCCCACAGACCTAATGCTAAAAATCTGGGATAACCTAGTTCGGCAAGGTCTCAAACTTTTTTTCGAAAAATGAAAAATAAAAATATTTCAACAAGACTCCTAGGCGCCTGGTCTGGACTAACTAAAGTTGGATTAGATTCAGAATGGAGAGACGCTCTGCGACTTATGGTCTATGTGCCCTTTCCTATTACGAGGGCTGCTATATATATTTCTGACCTAGGAAACACTAAGTGTTGCCAGGTGCAATCTGACATATCCATTGGAAAGTTTGACATTTTTTAGCATAACATCACTCAGAACGTTTTGTCATTTAATCGTGAATTGTTTTATTTACAGAGAATTAAAAAATTCATCTCGGCCAAAAAATGGAATTAACTCGTGAACATTTTCGTGCGATCATTTTTCACAACTTTCGACGTGGATTATCGCGACAAGAGTGCATCGATGAACTAAAATCTTTGTATGGCTATGAAGCACCATCCTATAGCACTGTGAAAAACTGGTACAACGAATTCAATCGTGGCCGACGCTCGCTCAAAGACGAATTCCGTGAAGGTCGTCCAAAAACAGCCGTACGTGAACTGATAATGCAAGACCGTCATGTAACATACCTTCAGATAGAGTCATACCTATGCATTTCTTGCACCAGCATACATTCGATATTGCATGAACACCTGGCCGTAAAAAAGGTTTGTTCTCGTTGGATCCCGCACAATTTGACAATCGCTCAAAAAAAGGCTCAAAAAAGTGCTTCGAAAATTGGTTTGAGCGCATGCAAAAATGTATAAATCCATTTTTTTTTTTTAAACCATTTTCGGTGATAAATATTCCAATTTTCATTATTAGGCCAGAAATATATATAGCAGCCCTCGTATCACAGTACAACATTTAATACCATCGCGTTAAGAAAGCTTCAAAAGTGTTCCAGGGCTATTAGACGTGATACTATCTCTACAGAGCCCACATTATCTGACTACTTTTACTCGCGATCGCCGGACAGTCTAGGAGTAATTGCTCAGGTGTATCCGCTCTATGATAGTCAATGATCCAAGTGCAGATTCCTAGTTTATGCAGATGTCTCCTTAGTCCATATTTAATCTCCCCTCTATCCGAAAGGTAAATTTTTTTGGATATTTGAATGTTTTAAGAGCCATTCCAAGGAAAACAGCAGCTTTCAAATGGATAAATACGAGGATACCAGCCGGTGCTTCGTTTTGGGTTCACGACCTCAATCACTTTTCCACCTCTGATGCCTCTAAGAAATCTTATGTGGTTCCAAGTCGCTCGATATTCGTTGAATCCTTTTAAGAAGAAGCGGTTTACATGTCTTTGAAAACTATCCAGATCAGATAGAATACAGGCAGGCGTGTTTCAAGGGTCCATATAGCCTTTGAAAACGATATCCAAAACTGATAGAACACAATATGGAAAATATGTATCAATAAATTATAAAAGCAGTGGAAAAAAATTTCAAAGGACAGACCCCTGGGCAACAAATTATTCAAACTACAAAAATAAATTAAATGAAATTAAATATTAATTTCAACTTATGGACCGCGAATATACATCGATTAAGTGTTCACACATGTCAAAATAATGGACATGAGGTCATCAAAAATAATGTTTCGTGTTAATAATACATGTAGAGCACCCATGACTAACTTATACTTTGCTCCACATACATAAATATGCTAATCCATTGGGTGAGCACTTCATGTTTATGCCTTTCTACTAGAACAGCAAGTATGTTTCGCCTGCAACACGAAAAAGCTACTTAAACACGAAGAGCTTACAATAAAGTCATAATCGCATAGCACTTAAGCCATATGACAAAAATAATGAAAAAAGGAACGAAAAAAAACAAAACTGTACAACAATGCACTGTACCAAAGTGCAATAAAACCCAGTAACCCGAGCAATGTGCCACTCAAGAAATAAGAAACTCTTTCAGCGCCAACGCAATTCGCTGCATATGGCAACGGCGAACACACGCCGGCATACATACAAATGTACATAAATTGAAAAGTACGTCATAACGCGGAAAATGGCAACAATGTCGGCGGAGTGGAGGAGTAGTATTGCGGATTTTACAACGCCCCGGCGTACGACCCCACCGACTTGGGGTGTAATTTTCCAGCTGTTGTACACAATTCATAGCCTAATTAAAAGTTCCCCGCTGCCTTCACGCTCATCCTTCACGCAATTCCGAATTATGAACAAAGCATAGCTGGTGATAATATAGTGAAAACTAGTGCAGCAGCAGCAGCATGGTGGCGCCAAAATGCATAAAGTGGGCGTTGGTAAGCAGTCAATTACCGAGAATTATCTCGAACCAGCTGCTCTGAAGTTAAGAAATTATAGTCGCTGCACGAATTTAGATATATTTGGTGGGGGGAAAATAAATCGGATCTGAATTGGATCTGAATAGGAGCTAGTTACAAACTAGTTACAAAATCGAAGTTTCGGTGAAGCGATTTTTAGAATATTTCATCTCTAAGTGCGTAAATTCGAACGATTTTAGAGAATGCCCACAACTTGAAATCTGTATATCCATATTAGTAGATTGATGGATAAAATAAATATATTCCTCAATAGGATCACCGACAAAAAAATTTCGACCTATGACACTTAACTTCGTCCATCTTTAAAATAGTGTATCCATTTTTTTTTTTTTTTTTAATATGGAAATCTCAGATTTTTTTTGAATATAAGCGATAAGTACAATGAGTACTCTTCAACTCTACTTTGAAGTTAGTCGGGTCTACATATCCAGGACCCGGTTTTATGTATATTATGCTAAGAACAGTCTGTCATGACTCAATAATATTTGAACAATGTTTTGTGCCGCTACAGACAACAACCCAGATTGTCGTAAGAGTATTTTAAGAATATCCGTTTCCGCTACAGTCGGTTCGGCTTAACCGATACTGACCCAGATTTATCTGGGATTGAAAATTGAGTAATGTGTGAAACTATAAGCTACAGATCAGCCACGAAATAAACGATTCCCTTAAAATATTCATAATTTATATACATCCACAGCTCATATCTATGTGTTCCATGAAGGAATTTATACAGCATTACCCGAGAGAATTCAATGGAACCCATTAACACATGAGTAGAATGCAAAGTATATACGACACACAGTCCAGAATAGACTATAGAATAACTGAGTAAAGAGGATGAACGGCAATGCACATTAGACAATAGTCATTCGTATGTACTGAAAGCATTTCCATTGTTATCGGCTACAATGCAGGCAAATATAAGAGGCAAAAGCGAGAGTAAACTGCACACGTGAGCTGTGTGCCGAATGACGAGATAATTTATTACTGGAATTGAATTATAATTTGACGCTTGCGTCAATAGAACTGTCCGGATTGATGATGAAATTGAGGTAAAGTGAGATTTGAGTAGATAATGCATAGAGTGCGATTGAAATGAAGTGAATTATAATAATTGCATTATTGAACGGCATTTAAATATTTCCAAGGAAAATGCACCGATTGATTTGCATAGGATTCTATTAAAAAATAAAATTAAAGTTTGTTGGTTAAGGTGAAGGACAAAAGAACAGTCGACAGTCGACCTCAAAATCATTTGAGGAATGCTTTCTGATACTGCAACAATTATAAGAATCATAACAAAAGATGGACTTGTCAATTTCCATGAGAGTTGGTTCTGCGGTAGCGGAATAACTTTGATTTTATCGGGCCAAGGGCTGTCGTTTCGGCAATCTGAACCTGTTTGGATCGGTAAATTATACATGGATCTGTTAATTGATTACCATATGGGTTATATATGGACCTGTTAATGAACCATAAATTGGTCACATAGGCCAAGTAATGTTATTCCATTAGACCATTTCTTAATTTTTTTTTTTTCAGATTGAGAAAAAAATATCATTAGGCATTCTAAAAATATTCGATATAGCAATTTTTAACTCAAAAAATTTAAAAATAACTTAAGAAACTGTCTTTTATTTTAAGATACCATCCAATCCCCAAAGAAATCGCCGTTTCAACTTATCGAGACAAAATAGTTACAAACACATGCCTTTTAAATTATAAATTTAATAGTTTTCATTTCAATTAAGTAATTAAGAATGCATTAAACCAGTAATGCAGATTTTATTTACCGCATACTTGTGTGCGTCATACCCGTTAACTGTGCGGCGACACAAAAACCCAATCGTGTGCAAACGCCGGCCAATAAAATAATGATTAGCAACTGCTCGAGTGGGTTAGGTCAGTGAGAATGCAACAAAAAAAAAACGTAACAGATGATGCGATTAAAGTCTTAAAGCTTATTAACGCACACATTCATACGAATGTTTAAGTATAATCAACGGCTTAAATGAAATGTATACAAACCACAAACAGACACACATTTTAGAAATGAATAAAGTTAGAAAGGCGCTTGAAAATAATGAGCACTGTTAAAGAGAAGTTCTGGAAACAATAAAATTTCCGTTTTACTTTTCAAACTTTTCGCCTATGAGCAATCGATGAATTATATCAGCACCGTTATGAGTTCGATTTTAGTTTGAATAGTTATAACGGCCATAATAGCTGGAAACGACGGCGGCATTTATATTCATACATGCATAAATATGCATTTTAATAATAGAGCAAGCAGCCAAGGCGAAGGCGAGCTTTGTGAATGAGCACAACTCAGAAAAACAACAATGCAAAAGTCTTGTTTTGCTTTGATTTTGCTGTTTTTTTGCTGTCAATATTTGCATATTTCATTGATTTTACGCTTACACCATAGCAGGCATAGCCAACATTATTGAGGTTAAAAGTGTGCGACCGACAGTTCCGCACACGCACACACTTCTATAATATATACACATACAGATTTACATATACATACAAATATATTATATATTTGTGTGTGTATCTTTATATATTTGCAAAGTGTTCAATGTTGGACCCCAACCGTCCACTATGTGGAGCGCAAATGACATGTGTGTAAGCCATTTGCATGGCACACGGCGCTGCTGGTAGAATAGCCAAAACATTGCGTGCGAAACCATTTGAAATTCTACCATTGTCCAAACACATATGTGTGTGTTTGTGCTTAAGTGAAATGCTCGCCATTCTAAAGTGAAACAACTGAAGCAGTCGAAGTGGTCGTAGTCATTGACAGTTTCTATACCATGAATTATTTACGAGTTTGAGAATTTATTATTCCTTTTACCAACCCACTTTTATACTACATTTTGAGTGCAATGAGTATTAGGGTGGTTACTGCGGAAGTCGGCAATAAGGTTGCAGAATTTTTTTCAATTTGGGCTTTAATAAACTTATGATACTATCCAACTCTTCACATGCCTTCAGACCTTGTTTGTTAGTCACTGAAAAAATCTGATAGATTCATTAATAACACATGAATTAAAGTAAAAGTGTTCTATGGAGATCGTTTGGAGTATTGATTAGCATATTGAAGTAGCAAACCTTATTTAAACGATGCGATAAAGTGAAAGGGCCTTTCCTAAGAATGTAAGCAGACCGAACCTGTCAATTTGATAATTCGTTAGTTGATGCTCGTTAAAGCTCTTAAATGTGGAGAAATTTTAGAATTTTAAATAAAAATTAAATGAAATTTTTTGCAACGACGCAAAATAAATAGAAAATTTGTTGTTACCATGTAACGAATTAGAATTATCAAGACTGGTACTTCCTTACTCGGTAAAACGTACTTTCTTTAATTTTACAAAAACAAAATACACGTAAAAACTACCGAGTAACGACTAACGAATTAACCCTAATGTGTTTTCCCATTTTCTGTTGTGAAAAAAATATTTAAAAAGTATTTTTAGTTAAAAAATAACAATCTTTAAATTAATAATCATAAATGTATATAAAATTTTTACGCCTTCATTTATACTGTGACACTATAACGAATACCTACAAAAGCAACAATTAATTAAAGTGAGTCTATAAAATGATAAAAATGCCTTTCGACGTACAATGGAATAAAATTTTACTTTAGTATACAACTAAATTGGCTTAACGTCATAGCTATGCAATTAAAATTTATGTAGCAAATTTAGTAAGTAACGAAGCATATACTTAGTATATAAGTATATATGTATAAAACTAAATGGATGTGCATATAAAACGCGGACGCAGGCAATAAAGCTTGATCCACAACCATAACATATGTATGAATGTAGTATATGGATGAGATGATGTCACTGACAATGGCAATTTTTATTCTAACGTCAATTTTACAACGCGTAAATACGAAATGGACATTGAATGTATGGGACTTTACACATTTTTCAGATATCTATATGTATGTAAGAACACACTAAGCTATACATATGAACAGTTGTTGTCATTTTACATATTATACCGCGCTACAAAGTGATGACAATGTAGTGAATCAAAATTTCTACACTCTACATTCAACATTAGCTGGAAGTATTTCGTAAAATTGACAATGTAACTAATCCTATTTGAGACAGATGCTTGTTTTTATATAAAAAAAATAATAATAATAAATTCTCTCTTTCAAGGCAATTACTCAGATTTTTAAATATTTAGCACGCAAAAATCACAAGAAATAAGCAAAACAAATCGATATTTGTTGAGCAAAATTAAACAACGCCTCAGAGTGACGGAGAAAGTGGTGGCTACAAATTCGCAATGCAAGGTAGGACGCAAAGCAATGACGAGCAAAAGGTCAAGGTGAGTAGGAGCTAATTTTGCGTGCAGCGCTTACCATGAAAATGGCAAAAAACATGCAAAGAGCAACAGCAAACTGTGATTGTATTTGGCGATAATATCAATAGCTTTCATATTTTAATTAATTATATTTAGCTTTAAGGATACTTATTTAAGACGCAATTAATTTATGGCACGCATTGTTTGTGTTCTGAATAATTTACACAAATATGTACATATTTTTGGTGTTAAAATAGCAGTCACTCGATTGTATATTACAGAACATTTAAGGTAAATGAAGTTACCAGATGATAATTAAATTATTAGGACTATGAAAATAACGCAGTTAATGCAATTATTTTATATTATATTACCAAACTATATATACAATGTATCTATCTTGTTATTGCAATTCTAATAAACAATATTTTTATATTTATTAGAAATTCAATATTTTACGCTTTGTATTACTTTTCAGCATTCAATGTTGTCTCGGGGGAAATTACGCACATGTTGGAACAACCATTGCGTTTTATAATTTAAAACAACTGGAAAATAATGTATTATATTTTACTTTTCTATTGGCAGTGACCATGACCTAGAGACGAGAGCCATGGGAAATGTGCCAATTGGGAAAGCAATAGCATGGCGTATACTCACTAATATTATATTGCATGTTTGTACAAATGTGTGAGGAAACACACATATGTACATACATATATAATTTTAGACATATATACATTTAGCATGTCGTGAGAATTGCTAAGCAATTATTACAATTTATTATATTTTTATGCAAATTTGAAAATTAAGTAATTCAATTTTTTTTTTACATTTATGAAAATCAAAATTTTAATAAATCGAAATATACACGTATAATATATACGTGTTTGAATGTGGATAATCACATATGACGTGTTTAAAATTAATCCAAGTAAGTGTCTTTTCGAACTCTGAAATTCTTGTATTGTAAAAAAAAGTGTAAACGTAACAAAACAGAAACAAAAAATTTAGAAAACTAGAAAGGTTGTTTAACTAAATAACTATGACATATATGATCTGCTGTTAGACTGGTATGTAGACACAGCTGAATTGTTATCTTCTAGACCTTGAACCTAAGTAATAAGGTACGATTGTACCCAGTTTACTAATTTAAGTAAAAGTGTTAGATTATTTTATTACTGCCAAAATGAGAGTTTTAAGCGCAAAAAATCCGTAGACATACAATTAGAATTCCAACGTGCTGTCAATGTAGAGACCTACTTATGTGTACGTAGTACAATATAAAATATTTCTCATTTCACGAAAACAACTACAATACAACCTTCGATAAGATACGCTTTGTCTTGTTGTATATAAGTTAATTGACGGGAAACAACTACAACAGTATGTGTTACGACTAATCAGTTGGGTTCATTTGTGGCGTGTACAAAAGCAGAACCACATATGTAAATTGTGCCTATATACCCTTCACATAGTTTTGTTGTTGTGGTTGCTAAGCACTTTTACTTTTTTGTGTTATTGTACTCAATTGTATTCTTTTAAGTAGCTGTTTTTTATATTTATTTGAAGATGTGTACACATATACGTAAATTTAATGAACGCATACAAAATGCAACAAAAGATAGAAATAAGCCCCTTAAATTCATTTACACACACAATTAACGACAATAAGTTAAATAAACTTACCACCAGTTTGTCGCAGACCGGCACTGTTGGGCGGTGTTATACTGGAAACTCCAACAGCACCCGCACTAACGCCTAGGGATTGATTGGAGGCGCCCATAGATAACGAAATTTGGCTTTGCAGCTGTTGACGCAGTGTATCGGTTGCCGCAGATGGTACACTGCTGGATTGGGGCACAGCAGATGTACCAGCGCCAGCGCTGCCTCCACCACCGGGTGAAGATGAATCATTTCCGGTCATAGCATGATGAGTGGCCACAGAAGCTGAACTGTTACCATGATAACTGCTCAATCCACTGCCAATACGTATCGGCGTACTACTTGTCGTCATCAAGTTGCTGACATTGGGACCACCCGAGCCAGCTGGCGTAGTTTGCGTCATTGCAAATAAAATGTAACTCGTACGCTTTTGTCTCTAGTTATGTTTTATACAAAATTACGAATATGTTTTCCGTATTATAAACAAAAACTCTAATGCGTCCAGGCACTGTAGTCACTTTTATTTTGTAATATTTCAACTGAAAACACTTTTTTTAATAATAATGTATTGATTTTTTTCACAAGACTTCACTGTGGTTTGTTAAAGACTTTATAAACCTTTACTGTTTATTTAACTTATGCAAAGTAATTTCAACTATACCAACTAATTTTTATATACACTCAATCGTTTTTAAATCAATTAATTTAAACCAATTCTATACCCTTCCACCCGCACGCCACATCTGATCTTTCCAAACGTAACCAAAAGCAACCAAAATCAGCGAATCAGCGAATCAACCTATTCCAATGAAACCAAATGAAAGTCCATGCGAAAATGCAAAACATCAACCAGGGTTGCTATTTATGGCAGCGAGATATGGTGAATATAATTCCTAAAAATGGAGCAGAATTACAGCAAGGAGCAACAGGGAAGTTGAATTGAAAACCATTTAACTCTTTGTTACGTTCGAATATAAAAAAAAAATTTTTTTTTTCATTAAGTTTATTATACAATAAGTTAAAAAAAAAACAAATTTCAATTTGTTTTAACCGCTGAAATTATAAAAATGAGATTAAAAAATTTGAGAGAACCGATAGTTTAATCACCCGTTTAAATTCTCACCGTGTTGAATTTGTAATTATACTCTTCTACAGTGAACTCGCTTTAAGTTGGGCATTAATAATTAGAAATTAGCCTGTATAAAAATGCATGTACTCCTGTACTATGTACACAACAAATAATTTAATTTATTATACTGTATAAATAAATCACTATAATAGTAATACATAATTCAAAATACAGACAGTTGCATGTTTAAGAGTATTTTTATTATTTTCATGAATCAAACGTAAGAACACAATTGATGAATCCTTAAAAATAAATTTAGTTGTTCATGCATATTTCAGTTAGTTCTATGTAATAGTATAAAAAATAAATATTGTAAATATTCTAATACGACCTAAGAAAAAGATTTGTGAATGAAAAAATACGCATGTACTGATTTGTTGTCTTTTCCAGTTTCTCCTACAAAGGACAATACTAAATTTCACCGCGTTTTGTGCCTTTTTTGGGTTTAACCTGATATTCTTATTTTATTATTACGCAATCGTAGTTAAGCATGTTTCTGCTGTGTGTTGTATTGTTTAAGCTTTTGATTTGTTTGTTACTTTACCTCTACAATTAAAATTTACTTTCTTTAATATTAATTTAGTTATGATTGAGTTAAATTTGCTAAGCAAGCTTTTCAAACCCTATCCTTTTTCAAGACACACTGTGGATACTGCAGTTGCCAACTTCTATAGAAGTGCTGTTAATCATCAAAATCTATGTCAGAATCATCTGAGTCATACCCGCTGCGAATGGTCTTGTTAACACGGTTGATGTATGCCTTCTTCTTCACATCAGGTGGAGTCATAAGGTCACCCTAAAGTAAAATGCAACATTAAATAAATTAACAAAATATTAGCTGAGCGCGCTTGCCTTATAATCAATGGCACCAGATTGTGCTATTCGCCATTCCAACATTTCTGTCGAAAAATCATCGCAGTTACCCAAGTCGGTGAATCCCACTATAAAGTCCTTCGTTTTACTGTCCTTAACAAGTGCAATGGTTGGAATCACTTTTATGCGCAGTCTTTGCGTTAAGAAAGGTGACTTCTCAGCATTCACTTTACAGAATTTCGCCTCTACATGTTTACTTGCAAGTATTTTCAGATGCATATCAACAATGCGGCAGCGTTCTGTGGAGTCTCGATAGAAATGACAGACAATGTTCGGAGACTTTTTTGATACTTCAAAGAATTCTTTTTCATCAGCCAATTCGGTGTATGTGCCATGGCCCTGGAAAAACAAGAAATGAAAAATACAATTTACATAAAAAACATGAATTTTTTTTAGCTACACCCACATTTTTAAGCCACTCCTGCTTTTTACGGTTAAGATCTTTCATTTCTTTGAGACGTTGTTCTCGTATTGATTTCAAATCATCGGAATCCAAATTCTCCAGCTGATCCAATTGTTGATCCAACTGCCTTTCAATCATTTGAGCAGCCGTCAGCAATTGATTTTCCAACATGTTAGCCATTTCTAATGATCACTACAGACCGGCGTGGCAGGTGTAACAATTATTGAATAATATACCGAAGAGAAGCACGTGCCGCAGTTACAAATAAAGTAGTCTCGTTGTATTTGTTGAAAACTACTTGATTCCTTTTAGTTTATTATTTTTCTTTATGAAGTAAAATAGATTTTCGATTTTTTTGGAATTTTTAGATGTTTCTATACACGAAAATGGAAAACATTTGTCATTCGTATCGTTGCCGCTCCCAAGCCCTTGCCACTTTTTCGTGAAAAGTAAAGTGATCAATGGTCTTGAAGTATATTAAGCGCTTTAAAATGTTATTCAAATATTTTGCATATAAGTAATTGTTTTAATAACTATTAATTTGCAAGGAAATTGAAGATCCTTAACTATAAAAGTTATTTAATCCAAACAATATTTTATAAAAAATTTGTCCGGTTACACCATGAACCATAGTTGCATTGCAGCTAAATTATTTAAAATTTTAGTTTTATACATATAAGTTCAATATTTTAACGTTATAAGATTCTTTTATAATTTAATTTAATTTAATTTTGTATTAATAATTTACAGTTTAAATTATAAAATTTTTATTGCACCACCTTTTTTTCTTTGAAAAATATGTAAACCTTTCATTTCTTAAAAATGTCGCTGTCATTGTTATAGTTTGTGAATAAAAAACTATAAATTTTGTAAATAAAGGATTAAAGAATTATTCTTATTACTAATAAATCCATTTAATTTTTAATTATTTAAAAAAAGTTAGGCTATTTGACACACTTCCAACAGCTGATAGTGTTGGAAACTGCTTAAATTATAATATGATATATAAAAGATTTTCATTAAAGCTATGTATTTCGGTCAAAATTTTATATTTTCCATGCTACTCTTATATTTTTTATACTATCAATACAAGTTCAAAATATATACTTAAATATTTCAACTTATATAAAGATCAATGGTTGTGATTACAAATTTTTACAATTCGTTTCTTTACCGGTATTTGGCAACTCTGTAGAAGTTACTAAAATTCACTTAATTTTGTTTTATCGAAGGTCTTTATTACTTTGGTTAGAGGAAATTTCCTACTTTTACGCTTCAATTGGAAGCACAAATATTTAAATTTCAGTATTTTACTGAAATTTATTAGCAGGTAAATTAAACAGTTCTTTCATAAAATTAAATTTGGAACACTATTACGTTTTTGATAAATTTTACTCAGTGAAAATAATTGTCGGTACAAAGAAAAAGTTAACACATTTTGTCCTACTTTTGGTTAAATGAAGTATAAAATGCGTAATAATTGGGGCCGAAAAATAGCCATAATATATTTGTGAGCTATAGCAGAACGTGTAGTAATTTTTGTGTAAAACAGAGCATAAATGTGAAAGTAATCAATGTTCTGAAGCTGAGAATCTAAACAAACACGTCAGGTGGCTGGTATATGCATATACATACATATGTAAATCTCAATTAAGTATTCCTACTTTCCCTTAGGTACATGTGTAATTACAAAACAGTTTACATACAGACTATGTAACTCCATTGCATGGTGTTCATTACCTCTAGTATATCGTATATTTATCACAAATTTAGTTTCTACACACTTGTGATGAAACACTTATTTCAAAATCTCATAATAAAATATTCATAAAATACATACATATGTACGGGTATATGCATTGCTACTGCAGGAAAGTGCTGTCTTTACTACGTCATAACAGACTTACATCGGTAGGGCAAGTTGACTGGGAGTTATATATTAAAGATTTGGTTATAAAATTCTATTAACCATAGAAAATCGGTGCATACGATATTTGTTGTAATTGAGAATTTTGTCAAAATATTTGTGATGCAATTATGCATGCTGTTATCATAAACAGTCATACACTTACATGTGCATACATATGTCTGTATGTACATACAATATTTTTTACGTAATTTAGTAATAATTCTATAATGTTCCGACATTTTAATGATTGCATGAAAAAATAATAATACATAGTTCAAAATCAAGAGGGCTTGGAAATATTAAGGATAATTTTGAAATAAAAATATGACAAAATTTTAAAGGTTTATAAATATTTGAAATAATTGACAATGTCAAAGAATAATTACAAAAAATATGCATAAAAATTAATAACAGTTCATTTAAAAATTGCTGTATGTAAAATAGGAAAATATTCTGGAAAATAAGAAGGGAGTGGGAAAAAATTAGACGTCATTCAAAAAACAATAAAAACAAGTTAATAATTAAATAGCGTCATAATAATCAGTTGATTTACATTTATATATACCATTTCAGGATACTTTTCTCTTTCAGCTCGGAAAAGTTGAAAGCGTTGGAGGAAGCCCAACCTTTTTCTCTCATTCAGTTTTTGTTTAAACTGAATATAAGGAGCTAATAAAGAATTAACGCTAAACTAAATTAGACAACAATATTAACAACAAAAATGGAAGAGGATAAATCTACAACAATTCTTATGGCTCGTGATCTCGCTAAAGAAGAATGCTTTGCTGATGGTAAGATGGCAATGGGAAATGCAACAGATAACAACAGCGATTTGGAATCGCCAGTGCACTCCTGTGTAGAATCGATTTTACGCAGCGATGGAGATGACGACGATGAAGATCTCATTTTCCAGGAGGTCAAAATGATATTGCGTAAACGCAGAGGTTGGGGACCCGAAGATTCACTAAGCGCTAACGACTTGGATTTACTTGAGTATGATGATGAGTTGGTGGAGGAAGACGATGCTGGCTGTCCCTTGCCCTCTACACCAGAGGACACACAATTGATTGAAGCAGAGGTGAGTCGAATTTTTGCTGAACTTATGTACATTGTTTACTCAACATAATCTCAATGTTGAAATGTATAATTTGTTTACTTAATAACGGCATCTATGCATGTTTGAAACAATCTTATCGCTGTTATTTGAACTTAGGAGCAAAGTTGTGATAACAGTATGTGAGAGCCGATGTTGTTGTAGGTTTTTATAAATCAATTAACGATAAAATATACGTTAGTACACAATTAAAACATTGTGTCTCCTGATAATGACTTCATATAATAATTTCCGCTTAGGAATTGACAATTTATTACTCTTTTTACGTGTGTATGTATGAGGCTAAAAAAAAGTTGAATTCTTTCTCTTATCAATAACGCATATTTGTTAAATATTTTTTGCGTATATGTTATATAGTTAGTATATTCATAACCATGTCTAGCGTGTTGCAACGATAAGGTACCGATGCAAAACGTGTTCTATGGCAAGTTTTATTTGAATAACAAAAAAAAATATATAAAAATATTATTTCGTCCGTTTAATACTCTTACAACAATTTCAGATGACCGAGGTATTGAAGGCGGGCGTCTTATCGGATGAGATCGATTTGGGTGCATTAGCACACAATGCTGCCGAACAAGCAGAAGAGTTCGTCCGTAAGGTGAGTTGACATACAACGCAAGCTATATCAAGCTTTTTGTAATATTTTGAATTATGTTTTTTTAGGTTTGGGAGGCTAGTTGGATGGTATGTCATTATAAAAATTTACCCAAATGGCTGCAGGACAATGACTTTCTACACCGCGGTCATCGCCCACCACTGCCCTCATTCAGTGCCTGCTTCAAGTCGATATTTCGTGTGCACACCGAAACCGGCAACATCTGGACACATTTGCTCGGCTGTGTGGCTTTCATTGGTGTTGCGTTGTACTTTTTGTCACGTCCATCCGTTGAAATACAAATTCAAGAGAAAATCATATTTGGCGCCTTCTTTGCCGGTGCGATCATTTGCCTTGGCTTCTCATTCGCTTTTCACACGCTTAGCTGTCACTCGGTGGAGATTGGAAGACTGTTTTCAAAGTGCGTAGCTTTGCTCTTTTAAGTTATTGGCATTATTTAAAAACAATTTTTTGTTGTATTCATTACAGGTTAGATTACTGTGGTATTGCGCTACTGATTATGGGTTCGTTTGTGCCCTGGTTGTATTATGGTTTCTATTGTCATTATCAACCGAAAGTCATCTACTTATCTGTGGTATGCGTTTTGGGATCGCTCTCGATTATTGTTTCGCTGTGGGATAAATTCTCTGAACCTGGTTTGCGTCCACTACGTGCTGGCGTCTTCATGAGTTTTGGGCTCTCTGGCATCATACCGGCAATACATTACAGTCTGATGGAGGGTTGGTTTAGCAAAATCAGTCAAGCTAGTTTGGGTTGGCTAATACTGATGGGTAAGCATGCAGCTTTTGTATACAAATGAAATTGAAATATTAATTTCTTACATTTTCTTGCATACTCGAGGCCTGCTTTATATACTTGGCGCACTCTTATATGCTTTGCGTGTGCCGGAACGTTGGTTCCCCGGCAAGTTTGATATATGGGTAAGTTGATTGCATTTTTTTTTTTTTAATTTTCAATTAAATAATTTCCTTTAATATTTTCTCAAACAGTTCCAATCGCATCAATTGTTCCATATACTCGTAATTGCGGCCGCATTCGTGCATTATCATGGCATCTCCGAGATGGCAATGTATCGCGTAACGGTCGGCGAATGTACTGTACCTCACGAACCAATCACGTTCTAAGCGAAAAGATATAGTTGTTTAATGCTAAAACTGTTGGTTTAATTAACGATTATTTGTTTTGGCTGCGTATATGTTTGATAAAAAAAGAGAAAATTAAAGTTTACAATGAGCAAGAGGCAGAAGTCGAAAGTTAAAATTGCATCATTAGTATCATTTATAATTTATATATTATAATTAAAAACTCTAAAATATGGCGATATAAAAATAGAAAAATAAATATAATCATAAACACTTTCATATCTATTGGGACGAAATTATAGAGTCCATTTAGTAAAAAAAAAGCAGCTGACTGTTAACGACATAAAGTTATTGAAAAAGATGTTGAAGAGGCATTGTTATTTTTAGTACACATCGCACATCTCACATTGCAACACACACACACAGAAATCATGAATCATATACACACATGTAGACTTTGGCACCCAACAAATGTACTTTGGACGCACGTTCGTTCGTTCATTTATAGCCGAAACGAATTGCAGCTTTTTTGATAAGAACCGTTTTTATGCTAATATTTACATTCGAGTATACCGTTATAGCTTTTACAAGCGCTATTATAACTGCAGTGAAACATCAAATATTTAGTTTTAAAATTTGAAATTTTTTACGAACTTTTGTTTTTGTTGTACGCAAGTTAAAGTCCGAGCGGTGCTTAAATAATTTTTTTATTATATTTATATATTTTCCTATTTATATATATTTTATTATATTTATATATTTTGCTTAAATTTTATTTTTTTATTTTTTTTTAAATTAATTTTTTATTAAATTTTATTTTTTTTTTCAAAAATTTGGCTTAAATTAATTTTTTATTAAATTTATATGAATCATAAAAAAATTTGTTCTCCAAAATTTGGCTAAATAAATTATAAATTTCCTTGTTTTTCACCAATTATTATTATTAAATTATTTAAAATTCTATTTGTATATTTAAATATTGTTAAAGTTGTATCTCTTCTCTTTAGTCTTTTTTTGTGTTCATCATTCAATTGCCACATCAATTCATAATACATATTTACGCATGCATCAGTTACATACAGACATATATAAATTATTGGAGCAAAGACATTACAATAAACTAAAATAATGGTTGACAACAATTTATACAACTACTAAGAATGCTAGTTCTAGTTGTTTCAATACAAAACAAAATAAATTTAGTTCGAAACATAGAACCTATAAATATATCGATTGTTTTTGTTATTGTTTTTGATCTTCATTTCAGCGGCTACAACAGCCAATGCTACAGCTATGAGGAACGTGGCAGCAAGAAGTTAATTACAGTAATTAGATAGCGCACATCTTCGCAGATTTTATAAAAAAATGCAATAAAGAATAGGAAAGAAAAAAATTAAAAAACAAATGCTTCTTGAAGTAAATGAATCATTTGGTTTGGCCATTAATGTGGATTCTGTCTGCGCATGCGCTCAATCAATGTATAACTAGCTGATAAACAACAACTTCGCACACAATGCTAGTTGCTGTTATGGCTTTAAGCCGTTATACAATTTGTTTGTCTGCTTTGTTTAGCACCCGGCATTTTTTGTGTTGTTTGTCTGCCATGTTAGCAGAGCAGCAGACCAATTTATCGCTAACTTTACGCGGCTTTGACCTGCTTCATTGAATGTTTTTTTCTCAGCTATTTTTTTATTCGCTCACTAATGTGTTAATAATGAAACTAAAAATTGTTGGTTAGTTTTCAAATAAGAAGTTAATTTATATTCTTTATAATTCTATGATGCTACAAAAAAATTTGGATTTTTATGGGTTTAAGAAAATAAATTTTGTGTATTATAATTTGTGATTTACGAGGGTAACTTAACCAAATTTTTTCCTCAGTTGTAAAGGATTTCAGATCAACATTAGATTTCCTTAATTTAATTATGGAATAATCTGGTTGATCAACCAAAAAAGCTATGATAGAATCTATAAATATGAATTAATCTCCAGTCAAGGACTGTTGGATTTAGCAGCATTCTACAAGAGTATTTGCGAAACGGTTTAGAATAATTCAAATACTATGGATATGCACACAAATTCATTTAATGTAATTTGTTAGCGTATTTCAAGGGTTCTGTCTGCTGGTTCAGAAAATAATGGGTTGGTCTGTTTGAAAAATCGCAGTTAAATTTCTTGTTGACATGTTGCGTCTTTGGTTTTAGTTTATATATAAATCATTTATTGATATGTAAATCAATATAGACACAAGTTGGCATTAATATAGTGTTAATTGAGTAAACTTAAAAGAAGATTGTTGGTTGCAGATTTGAAGGTTCTTCGAGTTGATGTCGATCAATATGATTTTTTTTCTTAAAGTTTTGGCAATCAATTTTTTGTTAATTTTATTATATTCTGCCGTATTTTATTAGTATAATACAAATACAAATTATACAAATTAAAGTTACAAATTATATTGTGCGGAATTAATGAAAAAGAATCACTCTTTATTGATCATTATACGAAAAAGGTTGTAATTAACTTGAGTCAATCCTCAATCGCATCGCATTCCATTGTTGAGCTTCCATAACTCGAACTCTTGAATTGACAATAGAAGTCAAATTTCATACCAATTTCCTTCCATAAATCGAACTTTTCGACCAGGACATAATACAAAATTTAAAATTTTTCTATCAAGGAACAATTTTAAAGGAGTCTCTATATTCGTATGGAGGCGAACAAAAATATGATATTACACTTATGGATTGCATAAATCATGTGACAAAGGCATGGGATACAGACGTCAAGAGCACAACAATAGCAAACTGCAACAAACAAAATTAAAGAATACATACTATTAGTATTCTTGAAAAGCAATTTTTGGAAGGATGAAAGTAAGTTCTTGTTATATTTATAATAAATCTTTCCAATATTTTTTATTAAACACCAAAGCCAACCTATCCATTAAGTAATTTTCAAACCTAAGCTTTTAGGCTTGACCTTTTTTTTTGTGTTTAATAGAACTGCAAAATCCTACATTCAAAATGAAACATTTAATAATTTGTATTCCAAAAAGTTGCGCGCCATAATCTATCAATGGGTCAATTACCTAGGCGTACATCTTTTAACTAATTTTGTTATAATAACAATTCGCAGAGAATATATGTATTTATATAAGAAACTAAGCGATGTTTATCAATTTCTCGTACAAAATTAAAGCTATTTGGCTGCAAATATTGCTAGTAAGTCACTCGTATTCTACGAAAATGGCTAGTAGTTCACCCATTTTGGCCAACTTGTTTTAATTTTGGCATAAGTCAAGCAAACATAATTTGTATGGATTATTCATTTGTATATTGCAATGCAAATACTTGTATGTATGTATGTATGAGAATATATGAACGCCGTGTCAAAAGCCAAACAAAGCGTCTTAAGTGCGGAAGGAAATGAATGAGTTGCCATTTTGGCTAAACAGCGTTACTTGAATATATTAAATGCTTGTGACTTACTAGAGTTTAGCGATTAGTATTTTATTTTTGTTTTGCGATTTTTTCTTCTTCTTCTTCTGCCATCGTTGCTATGGTCGTTGGCATTTGTATTGAAATGCAGAATTCGTTTTTGGTTAATGCTATCGAACTGATGCTGTTTACGGTACTATAATAGGCATGGTTTCTATGAAATAGCTTGTCTTTGGAAGGTGTAGTTCAAGGTCATGAATATTTATAAATCATCAACATGCATAGATTAGTTTTAGCATAAGCGTTGGCTTTAATACATCTTTTGAAGCTGTTGAAGATAATATGTGTATATTTTAATTGTTTTAAAGTCCTCGAAGTTGTGCTCTATAGTCGTAACTTGACCGACTTATGCTTTACACTGTTATCCGGGAGATTTAAAGAATTTGTTCTAAGCCTCATGTCTTCTATGAGAAAAAATTTGGTCTCGATCTCCTGCTTAATAGTCGACATATGTATATATGTAAATGTATATAGAGGAATACGCGTTGTGTTCAAAAAATACGGGAATTTTGAAACTTCCAATTTTCAAAAAGTCAAAGTGTCAAAGGCTATCCAATCGTCGAAGCAATCGAGTTTGAAAAATGTTTCGACGTAATATCGAATGGCGACTATTTTGAAGGCGTCACCATTTATATAAATATTTTTTCGAAAAACGAAAATTCCCGTTATTTTTTGAACACACCTCGTATACCTCTAAAACTGCATTTGTATGTTTGTATTGGAATGAATATGATAGACATGTACTACAACTTCTTCTTTTCTTGTTAATCAATTCCTTTAAAAACAGTTATATACCGATTATTTACATATTTATGCAAATGTAAATACATTTCATTTTCTGCATACTACCGACATTTAAACATATGTATGTATATTATATATTTAACATCTCTTCTTCACCGTTCTTCGGCTTGAAGGCTTTCTACGCGTCGATGTTAAGGTCAAGGACGTCGGCACTCTTGGTTGGTTGGTGCTTTTTGCATTGGTATTTCCATTGAGGATCGTAACAGTAACCGTAGTTGTCGTAGCAACGCTTTCAGCTCTGCTTTTCTTTATGAACTTCACTGTAATTTGCAATAAAAAGAAAAATATTTTTTGCGATAAAAATACTATTTTATTTCCTGTCACTGGTCTTGGTGGTTCTCGTCCACTATAAGTTGCTAAGTTGTAGGCCAATCTTATGAGCCTGCAGGCTCCAATTTGCATTACTTGTCGGCGTGAACTTTATTGTCGCGGTTTTGTGAACCAAATGAGCTGAGTTAAGAAAAACGGGGAATAATAAATGTATGAGGTTGTCATGTATGTATGTATATATACATATATCAAAAATGATATGAGAATAAATAAATATGAGTTTTAAAGCTTATTTTTCTGTCTTCAGTCTTTAATGAATATTGGTATGTAAATTTTTTAGCAGCTAATGAAATTATGAAGCCAATTTCCAATTTCAGGTTTTTTGGAAGTTCGATACTCCACTTGGAATATTCTGATCTCTAAATTATAATAATATTTTTTAAGCATGAAAAAATTTAAATTGGTGGTTATGCTTCGCATATAGACTTAATTTCTAAAAATATTTTCAGATTTTTTGTTTGTAATTTTTTTTTGTGAATGAAATAAGTCTTCAAAATATTCTCGCTTACCCTTCAGCTCTTTTGTTTTCATGTAAATAAATTTTTTTTGCGTAAATTTTTCGATAACCATACCCGTTTAAACAAAGAGCGTAACTCACTTTGAAGACCACTTCATTTCTTGTCTTATATGGGGGTATGATATTATAAATCTAATAAGTATTGCATGAATACACACTAATGTGAGATTGAATAGATATTGTGAAATATACAAATAATATAAAAACAGCCTAAACAGCACTGAGATACAACTTTCCAAATAAGTATGCTGAATATTTGCAATTAAATGCTGAAATTTGTATAAAAAACACTGAAATAGATTTTGGAATTTTTCAGCAAATTGCTCTTTATTATCGATTGTCTGGTATTTTACCGTTGTGGGTCACTGCCCAATCATTTACATACAAATCTGTATATTTGTTCATAACCTAACACAACCTCTGAGCATCAGGGCACCCACACAAATCGCCAAAAATAAGCAAAACTGGTCGCGGTGTAAGTGATGAAAACATTTTGTGGCGACAAAATGAATATAAAAATGAAAAAAAAAATATGAAAAAATGTGTCACATGACCTTGATAGAATAAAAACAAGCCGAGAAAGTTCTTTGGGATCAAAAGTAAAACGCAAATGTGATTATTTGTAATTAAAAGGAAATTAATACTTTACTTACTTGTTAGGTCGCCATATATAATATGTGAACTTATTAAACTCAAATAAAGCAACACATTACCATAATGTATGCTTGATTGAAGTAATTGCAAAAAAAAAAATTATAAAAAATTTCATTAACAAATTAAAAATAAAATTTTTAGAGACTTCTTTGTTGCACTTGAGATTAAATTTACTCTGAGATGAATATATTTATTTCTACAAAAATATGAAATTCTGTAAAAAAGAACATAAAACTTGCCTCAAGGCCTAATGCAGAAACCTTGCCATTTGTGCTTTTTTGATAAAATTAGATTTAATAAAAATCATAATTAACTTGTCTTATTAATTAATTACAAATTAAGTGAACACGCAAGATAATAAAGCCATCAGCTGTGAGTTATTGAAAAATAAATACAGCCGAAACAAGAAAAAACGTTAACTTCGGCTGTACCGAAGCTAATATACCCTTCACAGGTGCATTTCTTTTAGTAACTATGTGTTTAAGCAAATCTAAAGACGTAAGAAAAAGTCTTCGGAGATTATATTATTACCTTAAGCAGTAATCCATGTCAAATTTCGTGAAGATACCACGTCAAATGCGAAAATGTTCCATACAAGCCATTGATTCCTATCGTTCGGTTTGTGTGGCAGCTATATGCTATAGTGAACCGATCTGAACAATTTTTTCGGAGATTAAATTATTTCTATGAGCAATAACTCACACCAAATTTCGTGAAGATATGTAGTAAAATGCGGAAGTTTTCCATACAAGCGCTTGATTCCGATCGTTCAGTTTGTATGTCAGCTATATGATATAGTGGTCCGATATCGCCAGTTCCGACAAATGAGCAGCTTTTTGAAGATAAAATAACATTTACAAAATTTCAAAACGATATCTTAAAAACTGAAAGACAAGTTCGTATATATACAGACAGACAGACGGACATGGCTATATCGACTCAGTTCAACATACTGATCATTTATATATTTACTTTATAGGGCCTCCGTCGCTTCCTTCTGGATGTTACAAACTTACCCTGTTTAGGGTATAAAAATGTGCATGCGATAGGAAGAGGTTCGTGTCTTAAGTACACGAAACAAAAAGCACAAAAGCTTGTAGCCGCCGGCGGTCATTGTTTCCCATTGTAAACACGTGCTAAATCATGTTTTAATCGCAATTAATGAAACTGATAACTTGAAGCAACATTTTATGCGTCGCAAGCAAGCGGCTCGAGCCAAATTAGAACTGCGCAGGCGTATGAGTGACGTGAAATGACACCTACTTGTTAGTCGTCACACATGCGCACTTTTATGCGTCAGGGGAATATGTAATTAAGGGTTTGCGAAAAAATCGCTTAGTCTCAGTCTAATTGCTAGATGCTTGAAATATTAACACGTCTACTTCATAATATTTGACAGCAACAAGCTGCTTAATAAGCAACGCCTCACTATCACTCAACAGTCATATACAAACATTTCTGAATTATGATACCCCAAAATGCTTAAAGATATGCATACTTGTAAATATAAGTACACGCATACATACACATACACATTTATATACACATGTATGGGTGTGTATTTATGTTTGTTCGAAATGTGTTGTTTGAAAGCGAATTATTGACCTTCAATAAAAATAACCGGAAGAGTAATGAGCCAAAAGCAGAAAAATACCTGCAATAATAGGAACTAAAGAGTTGGCAATTACAATAAAAACAAAACAATATAAATGCACACACACATTTGCATGAAACTTAAGCCGAAAAATCTGCTGAATCTGACTTGAGAGATAATCAATAGCGCTGCGCAAATTAACAACAAACAATAATAATAACAATGCGTCTAATCAATAGTCATTTGATTGTTTTTGAATAAATGCCACACGTTGTTAAACAAAAAATGTAAATATCTATTTATATATATATATACACTCATATACATATACATATATATGATGTATATATGTAAATTTACATATGCAAATAATGGTAACTATGCACAGTCCGAACAGTCCAACATTGTGTATATGAAAAAAGCACGTGTGCCCGCTGTTGAACTTAAAACAAAAGTGAAAACAAACGTATTTCAATTATTTAATGACTTTTCGTGTGAATTATTATATGTAATTTTTAAAATTTTTATCCATAATTGCAGATATATAATTACGTACATATAGTAGATGCCGTTTAAATTGCATTCTGATTTTCTTTGCGAAAAGCGAAAGTTTGTTCTATGACTTTACATCTCATACGAAAATGGAAAATAAAAAAACAAATTTACTTATTTTAAACCAAAAAATATGTAGAATTTTTATATTTTGACTTTAAGAACTCTTTTTTGGTATTCTTTTCTAGATACGACAACACAAGAAGAATGTTTAAAAAAAATAAGTTAAATTAATTATTGGAATGTAAAGCGAATTGGGATGACTTCAAAATGTCTTATTAATTAAAAGCACTAGATATAACGTGCTACTATGGACTGAGTAGGCAATTGAAAAGTAAAGTCCTCTCTCGACGAACAAAAACTAAACTCTACAAGTCCCTCATCATTCCCGTCCTACTTTATGGTGCAGAAACGTGGACGGTGTCAACATCCGATGAGACGGCACTAGGAGTTTTCGAGAGAAAGGTTTTGCGGAAGATTTATGGTCCCTTAAACATTGGCAACGGCGAATACCGCATGTTGTTCGAATGGACGAAAGTGCCCAGCTCTGAAAGTTTTCGATGCAGTACCCGCTGGTGGAAGCCGAGGAAGAGGGAGACCTCCACTCCGATGAAAGGACCAGGTGGAGAGAGACCTGTCTTCACTTGGTATTACCAATTGGCGTCAAACTGCCAAAAGGAGAGATGCGTGGCGTGCTGTTGTGGACAGTCAAGAAGAAGAAGAATAGACATAAGCTTACAAAGCGCTACGTCGTAAACGAAACGAGCTGTCTTAGTAACAAAATTTTCCTTTCCTTTTGTTCATCACGTAGTGGCATCTGACTTCAAACAAAGTAATGAGACTAATCAGCTTCTACTTGAGACAGTTTCAGAACTTATGTCTACTTTTTCATGTGATAGGAGGATAGGTATGCAATGAGAGAATACACTTCAAAATGAAATATTTTACTTTAATAGAAAATTCGAAATATGTACATATGTATGAGGCAAGGCGAAAATTTTTCAAATTAAATTTTTTAATGGGTATACCAATAACTTGTAGGGTTATGAAAAAAAAATGTATTACGAAAAAAATTTACTAAAAATTGGTGTGTTTAAAAAATAACGTGAATTTTCTTTTTCTGTTTTATAAAAAAAATATTCATAAATTATGTTGTCGCCTTCAAAGTAGTCCCCATTCGATATAATGTACTTACACCGGTGTTTCTTCCAATCGTCGAAACACTTCTCGCCTTCAAAATAGTCCCCATTCGTTATAATGTACTTACACCGGTGTTTCTTCCAATCGTCGAAACTCTTCCCAAACTCGATTTTGGGATAGCATCTCTCGAACCCTCGATTGAACTTTCCAAACACGTGAAATTTGAAAATTCCCGTTAATTTTTGAAAAACTTTATTCTCGATGTCTGGACAACTCTACTCGAAAAACACTTCTCAAACTCGATTTTTTAAATTTTTAAAACTCCCGTTATTTTTTAACAACATAATGTTTTTTTGTCTGGGCAACTCTACTTTATAAATTCCCGTTATTTTTTGAACAACTTTATTTTTTATTTCTGAGCAACATTACTTGCCCCAAAAATTTTTATCTCATTGCTAAATGTTGGCTTTTCATCGTCAAGCGATTTAACATCAGGTCTATGCCGTTCTCTATTCTCACTTCTGTATCTAATATAAACGATGTTAAATCTATAATGCTGTATATTTTTAGCTAACAAGCACTTCTTATAAAAATTTGAATTTATTTAAAAAATTTAAAAAAATCAGTCAAGGATACCTACTGTTCGAATTTATCGATTTAAAATTAATTATTTATTTTATTCACTTATATATAACTTTTGTTTGAAAAAGCTGAAAAGCTAGTTATAATTTTGAATTTCAAATTCATTGTAATCAAATTGAGATAATTAAAAAGCCTATGCAAATTCATTTGAAACATGAATTCATAGTATGCACGCATATTGGAGCTCCTACAAAAACTCAACCTTAAATCAAAGCTTTTAAATATCTATATTTGTTCATTAATAATACCAACCACTAAATACATTCTATGTCAACAATACCAGTTCGACTGCCGGTTAGCCTTCTTTTGTTGTTTACTTCTTTACTTCTGCGCTTAAAATACATTCCGCTTTCTTAGGTCTTTTGCCGAGTGTGCTGAGGACGCACCAATTCTTGGCATGAACTTCACCTCAAAATCTAAATCACAGTTTTTAAGAAAAATAAAAAAATTAACAAAAAATAAAAACAAAAAAAAAATAAAGACAAAAGAAAAGCAGCAAAAATTAATACAATGTTGAAGCTTCGAAATGAATAACATACAAATTGAAAAGTTTAATAAAAAAAATTTAAAAAAAAAAAAAACAAATACAAAAAGAACAAATAACGTATTGTTAACAAGAAAATCGTCAGAAAACGCGTTAAAATGCGAAAATGCAGAAATGACGAAGAGAATGAATTTCGCACCGAGTACTTTCAACATGAAAACTGCTGACATGCAGAAATTTTCACATAAGTGTATGCATGTTTGTATATATAAATAAGTACATAATAAGTATTTCCAATATCACGCATAGAAACAAAGAACTAAAAATGTCATGGGTCATAACTCGAACTCATTACTAAGCCGTGGTCCACACGGCGGATACGCGATCGATGCAGCAAACTCGACAAAAACCTTATTTATGCGTGAGGTAGATAAAGATAGATAATTGTAACGCTCACATAGACACACACCAAGACATGCATAATCACCGTAGAAGTGCGGACACTCAGCACATTGTCTTGGAGCGCATGAGTCAAGTGCAAATGTGTCCGATACTCATACTCATGCGAGACGCATACTCACACCGCGAGCAATTTCGGACCACTGTGGGGAGCCACAGACACCCAACACACACACTTAAGTCACTTGCAAGCCAAAAGCAAAAATCACCAACACCATCAACATCCCGGGCAGTTAGCAAAAGTGCGACGACAGCAGCGACCGCGTCGACGGCTGCGCACAGGTGACACAAGCTGGAAGCGAATCGAATAGAAGACGCTAGGCAGCGATCGTACAGCAGTTAGTCTGTGGAAGTTATTCGAACCGTTAAGTGGTGTGCTAACCAGCCAAAAAGTGCCTAGTGTAACGAGCAGGCGAGCAATCAGAAAAATTGAAAAAAAACCCTCAAATCAAAATTTTTATGAAAAGTGCTGAGCAGTGTTTCAATTTAACGACTATTGACTGGCAATTGCTGCTGCAATACGAGTAAATAAAGTTAAATAAATAAATATTTTATAAAACACAATTTGCGCTGCAGTTGTTGTTGTAGTGTAGCGTAGGGCTTGGCGGTTAGTGCTGTGCGGTGTACGAACTGATTCTTGCAAAATTATCGGTGTTTTAAAGGAACTGTCAGTGATTTGACGAAAACTCGTATACATATGTATGTGTACAAAATAGCTTGAAATTTTGTTTGAAAACTGCATTTTAAGAAATTGAAAGTTTGGCAAAAAAGAAACACTTAAGTTTTTTGCACAATATTTTAACTATTTCACGGTGTCGGATTGTACAACGCGCTGCAGTTTAAACACAACGGAGAGTCGTTTGGTCGTAAATTTAGCAAGGTAGGTGAATTATATTTTTTCGAACTTCAATACTTATTAATTAAAAGGTAATTTAAATAAAAAAAAAAAATTATTTAAAAAAAATATAATTGTGAAATCAAAATCTAAAAATAATCAGAATTGTTCAAAATTAAATATAAATCTTTTTGTATATTTATTAGTCGATTCCCTGCTTTGAGTGCAATACCTTTTGCCATAAAGTACAAAAAAGTACAAATTAATGACGAAATTTGATTTTTATTTTTTTGAAAAGCGAAATTTTTTTGAAAATTTTTAAAAGTAAAGTAAATAAATAACAATCATATTTTTTGAATGTTTTGAAAAATAATTAAAATATTTTGAAATTTTAAAAACAATTTTGAAAAAATTTCTAATTCTTCATAATAAATTTTTAATTGTCTTAATTTGTCATCTTCTTAATATTAACAATTTTAGTATCGCCGTTTTTATTTATATTTGATAAACAATTTTGGAATTCACTGGTTGTATAGTCAGAGTCTTGCAAAAATATTTTTTTATATAAAAATTAAAAAAATTAAAAAAACAAAAAATGTTTTTATAAGTTAAAAAACATATCAAAACAATTTTTTAATCTATATTGAAAAGTACCATATTCGTCCATACCCATTTTGAAATTTCAAAATAATTTTTCGGGAGATTTAATATATTTTTTACATCTCAGAGTCCCAGCATTCCGATAGCACTTGCATATGTACAATCTTCTTCTTTGTAAGCCTTAGTTGAATATTTTCGGGGCTTAAAATATATTTAATTACAGTTGAACTTCCATAACTCGTAGTTCTTCATAACTCCAATTCTGGAATTGGCAATAGAAGTCAAAGTCAAACAAAAAACCTTCCGGAGCTCGAAGTGTCTTTAACTCGAAGTTTTTCTGTGGATTATAGTGATTCGTGTTAGGGAAGTTGAACTGTATTTTAAAAATTTGAAATGGACCTTTCATTGAATTTAAGTTCTGATTCTCGAAAACGATGTTTTCGAAAAAAAAAAACATTATTTATAACTTAAAAAAAAATAATCGTATATTTCCAAATTCTGGGTGTAAGAAAAAAATAGAGAATTTGAATTTTTTATAGGTTTTTCATACCTTTCTATACAATATTCTGCTTCTAGTAAAGTTTTTACTTCCTAATACATTAAAGTTAATATCAAGAATGCCTAGAATATATAATTGCTCTTATTGGAGTCCAGAAGCAAGAACCATTCGGCTATATTTACCAGCTCTTAAACGTCGTGTTTTTAATATGACGCTAACAGGTATTTTTTTAGTGAAATTATTGTGTTTAAATATTTGAAATATCAACGAAAACATGTGCTTAGCGGAACTGGCTATTTTTTTAAAACGAACTCTTGTATGTCGCTCAGTTTCAAATATTGCCAATTTACACCCACAGCAATAAAAGCGAGCGTCATTTCAGCGAATATTCTCCAAAAAATAAAAATTAACAACAACAACACAAAATAAATTTTCAATGCAAACATAAAAGGCATTACTCATACGTCAATCGCATGATTTGGACCAACCAGGTGACCGACTTGTCCGCATTTACTCATCTTCAAAAACCGCTAACTTGAAGATTGTCGGTAATAGTTTCGCCAATTATTTACGAATGCTGCCCTTAAGGCGCGCACCAACGAAACTGGTTGTCGCATATACATACGTATGAATATATATGTATATATATATATCTTTTTAACTTAAACATGCATACATACATACAAAGATGTTGAAGATTCATTCATAATTCGTTAATAAAAAGTTGTCGCTGCAGAAAATGCTCATATGAAGAAAAATAAAACCCATACAAAAAAAGAGAGAGATCACAACAACATTGAGCACAATGCTGGGCACTTTACGTCAATGCATGTGATCAACGATCATAATAACAACAACAAGCGGCCGAAAATAAAACTGCAAATTGTCGCAACTTCACTGGATTTTTGGGGATTTTTTTTTCAAAAAAAAAACGTAAATTTTTGGATAAAAAAAAATAGTTAAATACACAGGATGAGAGATTTTGTGCACAACAATTGCTAAAATTGCTCACAACAACAAAAGTCGGACACAAAATCTTTCACACTAACCCACATGCAATGTCTCCCAGACAATCAACGGCGCATATGTAGTTACGTTACGTTAATTAACGCAAGAGCATATGTGTCTGTATGTATGTATGTAAGTAAGCGCCAAATGGCACAAACGTGCGTGTGATAGGCTTTTTTCGTAACAAAATCATTTATATTTTTTTGTTTGTTGGGCACTTGCGACCGGAGATGAAAGTGAAAACGAAACTGCTGACAGAGAAGAAGTGCGAGAAGAAAAGGTTCACAACACAATCAAAATAAAGGCACAAACCTCTATATGTATATATACATATGTATATATGTATGTGTGTGTGTGCATGTGAATCATAAATCAACTGTGAAATTATAGTGGGTTAGAGGGGCGCATATGCTGTTAATTCAGCTTTGTGAAAAAATAAAGCAAAATGCAGACAAAAACGTGATAACTATTAAATACACAAGCTAACCAACAGCAACAACAATGCAACTACATGTACTACTTTTGTTAAAATGTTGATATGTGCGCCCAAAAATATGGTTTTCTTTCTTCGACAGCGTCAACGACCAACCAACCGGTCGCAATGCCCTTCACTCGCACTTGTGACCGACTGCGTCGCGCTGCTCCAGCTCAGATCATATTGCGCTGCGCCGATTTTCACGTTTGTTTACCTTCTTCTTCTTCACTTGCTCTTATCGCTTTGGCCAAATTAATCACTTAAATAATGTTAGCAGCCATAAAGCTAACTTGGCTAACAAATATTTTTGTTTGGTTTGGTCGTGCGGAAATCAATTGAACTTGTCGGCAGAATTGAGATTTTAAGGTCGGATTTTGAAGAGTATTTATTAGATATGTAAATATATGGTTAAGGAATTTAGTTTTATTAGAGAAAAAAATAAAAAAATTAGAATTTTATTAAAAAAAAATATGAAAAATTTTTAATTTTGAAAAATTTTAAATTTTTTTGAAAATATATTTAGTAGCAGTTTACTTTGGAAAAAACAAATTGGCTAATCATTAGCAATCATTTCCATTTTTCGATAGCTTTTTATTATGAGCTTAAAGTATTTTGTAAGGAATATACTTTCAATTAAAAATTCACAAATATTATTCAATTTAAAACCAGAAAGGCAGAACAAAGTTCGGCTGCAACCGAACAATTTATACTCTCACAATTTATTTATGTAATTGTATTTATTTATTTATTTCGGCATAATGCCCATTAGAATAACAAAAATATGAGGTGTGGGGTAATACCTGAACAGAATTCACTAATTTTCATCACCAAGCTACACTATATTCAAGACAATACGCTCACTTGACGCCTGTTGTGTTGCGGTTGCGTGCAAAAATCAAAAATATGCTAAAGCCAGGTATGGCAAGCTCAGTGTGAAAGGCTCTTAAACGAAATTCATAATTCAAGTAGAAGCTAGTGTAGGTGATGTACACATAAGTTGGGAAATTAGTGGCAAATGTTGAATTTGTTATTGATTTTGAAATTATTTTTGACTGTAAGGCGGCATTTAATTCATACACAAATATTTACATTAATATGTGGCTTCATATACAAAGTTGGCGTCTTATTGATTTTCGTGATTATCTATACATATATGTACAGTACCTGGCCATCGAATTACGAACAATTACGAATTACAAAAAAAAACTACGGTTACAATAATTGTCAGCCGATAACTATAAAGTAGGCAAGCTTATTCGAATATTATACCGTTAATTATACAGTAGAAATATAGGCAAAGGATGCCACCCAGGTTGTAATTTTGTAACATTCACCATAAATTAAAAACATTGTCAAAAAATTAAAAATATTGAATATGCTCTCCGTTCGTAATTCGATGGCCAGCAGCTGTATCTCTCTATGTTAGATCATCTAACGGTTGTTTGTAGGTCCTAAAACTAAACAAGTTAGAGTTATACATACGCACCAAAGAGATCAGGGTGACGAGTAGAACTGAAATCTGGATGTCTGTCTGTTCGTCCATTCGGATACATACAGCGGTGAGCTTTAGTACATAAAAAAATTTAATTTCAATCGTTACGAAGCATTTTAGTTCTAGTGTATATCAGTATTCTCTAGAAAACCATAAAACCATTTCAAATCCATTCAGACTTATATTTTTTTGAAGTCTTTATTGATCGAGTACAAATTCAAATTTTCTCGAGACCCGCAATAAATATGAATTTCAAATTTATAAAAATAATTATGTAACAATTCCGGGTTAGATTTGTACATAATTGAGGTATCCAAAATATGTCCAATCAACTATCGGCATCAAAATGTCGAAGTTATTCTCTTGTAATCTTAATTTATCACTTATTATGAAGAAAATATTGCCTCACATAATTTACAACTATTTAGGGCTGTCAATATTATATGAGTGTTCAAAAAATAACGATAATTGTCGTTTCTGAAAAAAAAAATATTTATTCATTCCCCGTTGGACATATGGACAATTATAAATTTTAAAATACCTTTTCTTTAACGCATATCGTACATTCCTACTTTCATATATGTTTTATTAAAGCGAAATACGTGATATTTTTAAATCTTAATTTTGAATTGTTTATATTATGTAAAATAATGATGAAAATGCATATAATTAATTTACAAAAATAAAAATAAAATAATATTATTTATAAAACATAATTTAAATAAAAAGTCATGTTTCACTATTTGCCTTAGGCCAGCAAAAATAAAAAACCTGCATTTCAATATTTAGATGCGAATGACTAAACACTTTTCAAGAATGCATATACATAGTAATATATTAAGAAAAGTAAAATGTTTATAAGATTCCGTAAAAACGGCCCTTGCTCACCTTACATTACCAACTCCACAACGATTGATTAACTACAAACTACTCTTCGCATTCCACACATCTAAAGCGCTTTTGTTACATTCTATTCTTATTTTTCTGTATGCATAAAATATTATGAAAGTTGAAAGAAACTCCGAAGTCATTGTAGAATTTCGAAATGCCAATGGGCAACGAACAGCTTCAGCAGCAACAACTAAAATAAATAATATGCAATAATTTTCAATTCAAGCAGTTTAGCTACAAAGTGACGAACGCTATTGCAACATTTGTGTTTGCAGTTCATTTGGCAGCTGAACTGCCGTTTAGAATGATCTTCCGAGTCGATGGTCGAGCACTGCATACTCGTACTTGAACGAAGTGCGAATTGGTTGCTCTCAATATAAGTCGCTAATCAGTTGTTAGGACAAGCTATAAATTAGTTTTTTGGGGATATGCAAATATTTGTAAACATTAAATTGAAAACTTGTTTACTCTAATAACTTCAAGATGATTGATGTGAAGGCCTTTTGGTGTTTATAAATAGTAATATTAGAATTGGTTGGTGGAGGGAGTAAACGTACTGAGATTTTATATTGATTTTAATTTAATTTTATTTATTTGAATTTATTATGCATTATGATGGCATTAACCATGTTTTTGATGCTTGTTTTGCATTATGCGCCAAAATGTATGCTACGATTTTCTGATTTTGGTATACTGTTCTCTTTCTCTTAAAAGAAATAAAATATTTTATGAATGGAAATTATTAAATAATAATTTAAATTAACTAATAATAATAATTGAATAATAGTTCAAATATATAGTAATACATAATAATTTAAAAATGATACCTTATAATTTTCCTCACCCACACACTATCAAAATACACTTATAAGAAATTAAAAATCAAATTTTAATTACTTACAAATTCGCTTCCGAGTTGTCACCCAACTACCACCAAAAATTTAATTAAACTATTAATGAATTTGTACGCTAATTGGCATCTTCCCTTCACTATGGCACATAAGCTCATTGCTACTGCAATTATTTGCTGCTCAAACACTTGCTGACACACATACACACACAATTCAAGCGATCATAATTATAACGAATTTTCACAACTTGCGTCTCCTTCGTTGCATGAATTATTTACGACAATTGTCACTTGTTAGCGGCGCAAAACTGACGCATAACGGCGACAATGCCAACGCAAACCAAAAAATAACCCTGAGTTAATTTTTGGAAAATTCACACATGCATGCAGAAAAATAAACAGACCAAAATATCATAACGCGTAAAATGTTTGAAAATATTGCAAATTATGCAACAACAATGTAGACTAACAGAACAAACATTATATACGGGTGTGTGTGTGTCTCTATAAGCTAGTGATCATCAAATCACTTTGATCACCATAAAACTCACACAAAATTCAATGTCAACTTTCGGTGCGCAGCTGAGCGTTGTAGCGAAGATACAGCAATGAAAAATCATCACCGAAAAATCTATTGCATGGTAGCGCATGCAACAACAATAACAACCAGCGACTCACTAATGGCTTGACAAACACTGTCGAAGAAGGTGAATGTGGAGAATTTGCTAAGTGTTGAAGGTTTTGCAGAAATTGCTAACCTGCTATATGCGTATCTATAAATTACTAAAATTGTTGTTGTTGATGATTTTGACTTTTACTAATTTATGTAAATAAATATTGGTGTTTTTGTTGTTTGTTATAGAATTGTAGTTCTTTACTTTTGCCTTCTTATTAGATTGTGTTGATGTCGGCGTGCCGCTCAGAATGAGCCGCTGCATATGAAATTAGTTCTGAAATTCTTTGCATGTATTTGCTGATTACAAACTATTTTAATGATCTTTTTTCATAAATTATTCAACAATCTGATTTTATCACTATTTCAGTATTTAAATTTCATTAGTACGAGACTGTTATGAGTTGAGATTATTATTTTTCGTTTGAAGCGGGTATGTAGTATGTATGATAAACGCAGAACATTTTTGAAAGAAAGTGAAATTAAGTATCTGTTTTATTATATCACAAAACACTGCTTAGACTGAAAAATAACTTAGTAAAAATATATGTATGTATATATGGGGTGTGTTCAAAAAATAACAGGAATTTTTTAATTTCCAATTTTTTTATCTATGAAAGATCCAAAGGCTATTCCAAAAATCGTGTTTGAGAATTGCTTCGAGAATTTCAAAGACAACAACATTAATATAGACGAATGATTCAATTTTTTTTTTTCAAAAAACGAAAATTCCCGTTATTTTTTGAACACATCCCGTATGTGCAAATAATTAGCAAGTTGCCAAAAATGAAAACGAAATTGGCACATATGTATCTCACCAACACTTTGCAAAAAAGTCAATGCCAGCGCGATGCAGAGCCAGATCGCAATGAAAAGTTATCACCTCAGTGCGCATAATGTATGTATGTATGTATATAATGATGTGTATATGTATGTATGCCTCCGCAATCAATTCCTTACTAATGACTTGGCAAACAAGTTGTGCAGCCGGCAGTAGTAAATGCGGGGATTTTGGCTTGTGATGTTGATGCCTTAGGCAATAAATTTCTCAAATGCCTGATTAATTTATGTTAATTTTATAATTCTGTTCTGGAATTATAAAAAATGTTTTTCACAAATTCTCAAGAAGCAATAAAACGTATAAAATTCAATGTTATGGCCAAGAATTTTGACTTATTATAAAGATTTGGTTTTGCCATTATGTCTTTAAAATGATTTCGGACAAGTGACCGCCGCGGCTGGCTCGCACAAATTCCATCCGAGAGGCACAACTTTCAACCACTTTTTGCAGCATTTGAAGCCGTGTATCAGCAGCTAACGTTATGTCGGAGTTAATCTTCTGTTCATTATGAAATGGCAAGCCAAACTGAGTATAAGCCAAGTAACAGCTGTCAAAAAGAGCAACTTCAAAAAAAGGCACTGAAAATCACACACCTATAAAAACACCCTTTATTTTGAGTTATGACACTATGAGTGCAATTAACCCTCTACATAATCGGTTGTAAAATATTTCATTGCCAACTAGCGTGAACTGGGAAGAACTGTGATTCCCTATGTGATTGATAATAAAAATATTTTACAGCAAGTTTGTGCCTTAAGTCTTTTGTGCGATGACGCTGCGTTTGTTAGAATTATTTAGTGAGTAAATATAACAACAAAAACATAAAAAGTCACCACAAATCAGGAAAGTTGAGATGTAAACACAGAAGCAATTAATTACAGCTGTTAATATGATTGACAAATGTTTATAGTCATTGCATATGGCGACTAAACGCTCGCGCCTCTAATGTTGAAGGCAGTAAAGTAGCAATTCTTCTTCTTCTTAACTGGCGTAGAAACCGCTTACGCGGTTATAGCCGAGTCCACAACAGTGCGCCACGCATCTCTCCTTTTGGCGGTTTGGCGCCAATTGGTAATACCAAGTGAAGACAGGTCCTTCTCCACCTGGTCCTTCCAACGGAGTGGAGGTCTCCCTCTTCCTCGGCTTCCACCAGCGGGTACTGCATCGAAAACTTTCAGAGCTGGGGCACTTTCATCCATTCGAACAACATGACCCAGCCAGCGTAGCCGCTGTCTTTTTATTCGCTGGACTATGTCTATGTCGTCGAACAACACATACAGCTCATCATTCCATCTTCTGCGGTATTCGCCGTTGCCAATGTTTAAGGGACCGTAAATCTTCCGCAAAACCTTTCTCTCGAAAACTCCTAGTGCCGTCTCATCGGATGTTGACACCGTCCACGCTTCTGCACCATAAAGTAGGACGGGAATAATGAGGGACTTGTAGAGTTTAGTTTTTGTTCGTCGAGAGAGGACTTTACTTTTCAATTGCCTACTCAGTCCATAGTAGCACCTGTTGGCAAGAGTGATTCTGCGTTGGATTTCAAGGCTGACATTATTATCGGTGTTAATGTTGGTTCCTAGGTATACGAAATTATCTACAACTTCAAAGTTATGACTGTCAACAGTGACGTGGGAGCCAAGACGCGAATGCGCTGACTGTTTGTTTGATGACAGGAGATATTTCGTCTTGTCCTCGTTCACCACCAGACCCATTCGCTTCGCTTCCTTATCCAGGCGGGAAAAAGCAGAACTAACGGCGCGGGTGTTGTTTCCGATGATATCAATTGCATGTAAAAATAACAAGAATAAGTGAAAAAAATCACTGATGACACTTGAAAATCAAAACCTAAGCGGGTGTTTAAGCGTAGATTATGCAAATAGTTTCGGTTAATTTTCATTTAAATATTAATTACTTGATTTGTGGGGGAAATGAGCACTACACAGTGACAAGAGAAGTTAATCATTATATGAAAGTATTGAAACTGAATTCACCAGTTGCAACATGACCTAGGGCTCTAGCAATCTACTAAAAATCAAAAATAAAAATAAATAAAAACTTGGATTTGGTAATAGATTTTCAATGAAAACTCGAAAAGAACTTGTTTTGGTGAAAATGCATATTAATTAATATTAATATAAACACTCAATTTCCTTGAGGCTATTTTTAGCCAGCACTGCATGTCTGCCAGTAATTTGGTTATCATAAAATATTGAATTTGGACTTAATATGCGCTAGCAAGATCAATGGCGCTCGCTGACTTCTTGTGTGTCGCCTTCGGCATATTACACTGCAGCTTTGATAGCGTTCAAGGTCAACCGGTCAAATGTCGAAGCAGACATATTATATACAAATATACTAGATGTATAAACAGCTGACAGTGTCTAAGCACCAAAATCGGCAGCAAAAGCAACGGCCAAGCAACTGGGTCTAAATATCAAAACACAGATATGATTTATAAATATATAATTATATACATTTGATATCATGCATTTTATTCACCTGATTCCGCTAATTTTCTTAAACTCAAACACAAAACAAAACGGCGTAAAAATTATTACAATTTTTCCATGCATAAATATGTACACTTGCTGCTATTTCCGTGCGACTGAGTGTTTGTTATAAATTCTTTTCGGCATTTCGAGTGGCTAATCAATTGAAATTAAGCGAATGTGCATTAACTTGGCCAATATGATTAAAGTGTTAACAACCACAACAAACCATACCAATGCAGTGCGGCATAACATGAAACGAATTAACACGACATAACATAGCATAACATATGCATGTAATCATTTAGAGTAAAGACAATTTAAAAATTAATAAAATCAAAAAATCAACACCAAAAGCAAATACAAATGCAAAAACAAACACAGCATTGCAGATCAAAAAAGCAACAGCAGCAGCCAAAGTGGCAGCAACAAACAGCTGCAAGCATTCATTTCCTACAAACAGTTAACCTTCAAAATTTTAACAGCAGCAACAACATTTATAGTCATTGCCGTCTTCATCTTGTTCGCCATCACCTTCAAATGGCAGAGGAATTAGTCGAAGACTTGATCAATATTCAGCATGGCGCTGCGCAGAGGCACACACACACACACCTCCAAATATAGTGATTTACATAGTGGAATATGAAATATGTCTGTATGCTGTATGTACGACGTCTGTATGTATTTAAACATTCATCGAATATTTGCGCATGCGTAGTGAAATTGTCATTTGATCGACGTCGCTTCGTGGCTTTAAAGCGCACGTGTTTGTGTTTCGCGCCAAAAATTCGTGTTTCATTGTTGTGATTTTATAATTTTTTTTAATTCTTTGGTACAGTTTCAGAAGTATTACAAGTATGCTAAATAGGCCTAAGTGGACAAAAAGTTGTTTTGCCAAGTTTTTTTGTTTTAAATTTCAGTAAAAAAATATAAAATTGAGGCTTTTAATATATGTATGCATGTCTGTCTGTTTGCATAAGTTTGAACTCCAATTTGCTCTTTCAGTTTAAAAAACAAAATTTTAATTTATTTATAAATTGTAATGAAATCGGCGGGGCTAGTTTTTGAAGAACTTTAATTCTAGGCAATAATGTGACAAAATTTAAAAATAAATGCAGAAACACGTTTTTGGACAAGTTTAATTGATTTAAATTTCAAATAAAGACAATAAAAAAGGTGATCATCACCAGCCTCATGATCATTAGCACAAATATATATTTATAAATATTTAAAAAAAAAATCTTTAAAAACTAGTAAGACAAGTAAAGATTTTTTATTCATGCGCCTATCGGTTGCATAATCGTGTGTAAAGTTATATACATATGCATGATATGAAGAAATTCTTGCATGTTGTGAACTTGAAAAACTCTTAATGCATAAAATGTTAATTTATTTTTATTTAATTAATTTTAATTAATTAAGAACTGAAACGAATTTTTATGGGAAACAATTATTTAAAAAATTTTAATTTTTTGGCAAAAGAGCTTAAAAAATGTATTAATTAAGAAGAAGAAGAATTACTTCAAAACGTTTTTACACTGAAACTGAAACTCCAAACGTTTTAAAAATATTTGAAATTTGGCTTTTCAAGCTCTTAAGAACTTTAAAAATAATATCAGCTGTATAAATTTCCCAAAATTATCAAAAATGAGTATAAATGTCAATTTTGACAGCTAGCTATGACTTGCAGTTAGGCGCTGATTACGTAAAGGAGAAAAAAGGAGGGTACAAATATAGAAAATATATTAAATTATATTAATTTCATCCTGAGCCTTTAACAAACGAATATCGCAAATCTCATACAAATACGTCTAACGTTAGCGAATGAAATGAAAATTTTGACAATTGGACTCTCCAAACCCGTGAAATTTTAAAATATATAACTCCCATAATTCTTCGACGCACATATTCGAAATCATAATTTGAACTACCAGAGAATGAGAAAACGTCAAAAACTTGTTTAGCTTTAAATAGCAGTGCAACTTGTTGTCTTTAGAAACAGAATTCATGATATTCCAAATGAATTGATCATTGATCTTACATAAAAGCGATCATTCAAAACAGTTTTTTTTTCGGAAATGTTTAGAAGTGCGATTACCAAATATACTCCATATGAAATGTATTGAAATGAAAACCTTCTCACACCTTCTTTGCATACTTTTGAGTGCGTATTGAGACTTTTTAAACTCAAATATGTTTATATGTATGCACTTAGAATTGTCAATCATTAATATAGATCCCCTTTTTAGGGAACTACTTTGAGTATATACAAATTTTCAATATTTATTGTTGTCAAGTATCGAATGATTGTCAAAATATTATTATGCGCGACGAGTGCGTAAAACTTTGCATAATAAGCCGGCTGTCAATTGCAATATCAAAATTTAAAAAAATTGTACACTAAATACCGTGAGCATTAAACCCAAAACCCTGTGAGAAAAAAATCCCAAAAAAAGGTTAGGTGATGTTATTTTAACTCAACAAAAATTCGTTTTTGTTAAATAGAATTTGTTTAATTTCTGTTTAATTATAATCATTGAATTATGTATTGAAGTTTTTTCAAAAGTTTTTCGGAAAACTTTTATGGTTCATATTTATATTCGGTATATTTATGTTAGGTTTATAATGTATTAATTTATTTTAATGTTAACTACGAAATATTTTGCTCTAAAAAATGCTTCTTCGAAAAAATAATATTAGTTAGAAAATATCAGCGACTAAGAATTGATCACTTAGCTGTCTAGTTAGCTGTCATTTATCTAATTAACTATTAAATATTCTCGCAGGGCATGTACCAACATATCTCCATAATTGTACGAGTCTATATATACATATTATCTACTTAAATATGTAACGGCAATACACAATGGCGTATAAAAATGCAAAATAAAAATTGAGTTGAAATTAAAGTGGCGTGTGAGGCAGCGCCGCCCAAAGTAGGCAACACCTTCTAAAAAACTCACTTTTATAAAAGGCAAGCGATCATTTTTTAGAATTAAAACGCACGATGACGCTACTGTCAGAACTATTGAATAGAATATTTAAGTTAAAAGGATCACAAGAACAAAACACACACTTAGACATATGCGTAAATAAGAGTATATGCGAATGGAAGAACGTGCGTCGAATTGATTTCGCTGAAATCGTGCTGTTGATGAAAAAAAATTAAAATTTTTTTAAAACATTACGGAAATGCGGGGCACGCAAAAAAGTACAAGTAAATATATTTTTATATATTTTATATAGTATGTATGTATGTGATCATATAGTTACGCCCCAGACTTTTATAGTAATTTGTACTTTGGAATGCCATTTAAAGACGCAGATCAGTCGCCTACAAATACACCTATACAAACACACTTGTATTATTAAATTTTAGCATAATGTTTGTTGTAATTTAGACCGAATTGACGTTGATCAGTGGTTCATTGTTGAAATTTCAAATATTTTCATATGATTGGGTGTACAAAAAAAAAAAATTTGGTTGCTTTGCGCCATGAATGAGTCAGTTTAACAAAGCGCTTGGAATGGATGGAAAATGCAGTTTACAGTCTCCTAATGCTTTGTTATTGTTATTTTAAACAAATTGCTGTATGTTTGGTTTGTGAATGAAAGTAACAAGAGATATGTGAACTTTTTCTAACAATGAATGAGGAATTTTGTAATTTTTCTTATGGAAAAAGCATATAATTTAAATATTAGTGAATTAAAAATAACATACATAATTGAATTAATTTAAATATGAATAAAAAATGATTAAAGTTGAAAATTTAGATTTTAATTTTTTTTTTTGAAATTTTAACATTTCTCCAAGTGAAAGTTATGATTTTTTATTTTTTTTTTGTATTTTTTTATTATTATTTCCCCCTACTATAACACTCCCACCTCCTTTAAAGCGCACTCGTATACCATTTTTATTACAAAAATATAGTTTAAAGTGTCATATTTACAACATTTTTATAGCTTTTTTATGAAAAGAGTTGACGATGAAAATGTGCAGCTCAGCGTTTGTTGCCATAATTATTAATTATTAAGTGAGCTTGAGTGCTTTGGAAGTGCTGCAGATTACAGCGCTGAAGTGTCTTTATTGCTGTAATTAGTTACAGTCGTAACTTTGTACGGTACAATTAGCGGCTCATTCATTAAGAAACACATAATTAAACGGTCACGTCGGCAAATGAATTTGCGAACCAACTGCAACTGAGTATGGCCTTTGACTTTTTTACTGCACAGTGATAATGGTAGCAATAATTCGTTCATTAGACAACAGAAGTCACACTTTAACCGCTCATTATTGTAGTAATTAACTAATGATGTATATTGATTTGGTTTTATTTTGGGAAATTTAATAGCCCAGAAGTTATCCTGCTCTCAGAAAAAAGTATGGTTTGAAATAATTTTTGTGAGAATTATGATATTATTCTTTTATGTTTACTATACTGCCCCACTTGTTTTAAGGGTAAAAAAATCGTCTTTCAACAATTTGAAATAAGTCATTCATAGTCGTGATTTATCTCCCGGGGTTTCCCACATATATTTGACTTTGTAGTATAACTATTTACATTTAGTAAAAACCCCAACTATTATGATTGAAAATTACCAACATTAGAAATATAGACATCCACTTATAAATATATAGAAAACATGATTGCTGAAACCCCATTAATCAAATGATGATAAGTTTCAATTCCGTAAACATAAATCAACAAATGATGTTAGATAAAATTAATTAAATTTGTCTCCAGCATTTTGTATTTACTCAAAGCCATTACTTTTTATTCATTGTAAATTAGATTTTATATATTAGAAATAAAAGTGAAACAACAACACAGAAAAAATGGGTGTGTGAATCAGGTTTCATTATTCTGCGGGCAATGACAGACACAATAAAAACGTTATTATTTAATAATATTATGCAATAACTCTGATTCTTTGTGATGACTACTTGAAATGAGCTGCATAACTGGTTTATATGGAGACTTTCGATCATCAACAGACTCTGATAAAGATCAAAGGTATTCATTCTACTGTCGTTTCTATCTTGTTTATTTCTATAGTAATGCTAATGAAAGTAGAAACGATTACTAAATGTTTAAATTTCGTCACTTAATATTTTGAAATCAAATAGTTATCATCTCTCTCCATATCCCTGTGTCTCTGTTTTTATATTTTGAGCGTTTTTGCCACACTTTTGCTGTAAAATACTGGGTAATTAAATGCAGTAATGCTGTAAGCATATTCATTCCTAAATATTTCTGAAAAACGAATTTGTCATGACATTGTCATGTTAATTAGTTAATTGAAAATTACACCGTTACAAGCACTAATTTATGCAGTTTTGCGAATATTATTAGACAGCTATTAATATTTATATATATGTATATAAAATATATTTATGTATATGTATAATAAAATTTTTTTCGAATTAATCAAATTTGCGAAAAGTGTTACTAAAAACAATCAATTTTTTTTTTGTTTTAAATATTATATGAATTTTTAAACAACTAGCAGAGCTTGCGCGTGCGCCGAAGCAAAAACCAGATATGTTAAATACAAAAGTAGCAACACAAAGTCCCTTGTTATTCTACAATAGTAAAGAAATTCTTTTTAAAAAGCGTTAGCAACAACATCAGCAATAAGCAACGTAATAAAAGTAAGAGGTATAAGTAGGAATTATGAAAATGAAGACGAAATATGCAAATTATTTCTTCGTTTTGTTTTAATTTTATTATTTTGCCAAAAAAAATTGTTAGATCGGCTGATCCACGACGTCTTGGGAGCGGCATTAATTTCCTTATTGTTGCTGTAATTAGTTTTATGACATTTTTGCTTTTAGGCAAAATGACACGCCATGTTATGCCATGCTTTGCGCAAGCGCAAGTGTTTAGCAAGTTATTTTCAATTATTTTTATTTTTATAAAAAAGGATTTTTATATGCATATATATATATATATTGTTTAATTGTTAAAGAATCTACAACATTATGTTGTCAACTATTAATTGAAGCGCTAGTAGAACCGTTTCGATACCCGGATGTTAAAAATAAGAAAAAAATTGGGGACTGCTATCTGTAATGAAAATTTTATGTAAGGAAATTTGAGAAAACTATGATAAACCATGTGAATATGAATTTTTAATTTTGAATTTAAAGGTTTAAAAGAGATTTTTGCTGAAAAAATTTAAATTTTACAAAATATGTTTCAGAAAAAATGAATTTAAAAGGGTTGCCACCTCTTTGAAATATTTTAATTAAAGAATTTTCAATGTGAGCATGAAAGTAAAGGAATTTAAGCATAATTTAATTTAATTATTGTTATGTATATTAAGCCCACGACTGTGCCTACGGCGTGATATATGTATACTAGTTTGAACGTGTGTACTTTTCTTTATAAAATTAACATAAATTTGTACACATGTATGCGCATGTATGTTCCTATTATTATGCAAATTGACTTCACTAAGTTTATTGAAGTATTTTTTTTGAATTTTTATTCTGATTTAATCAGCTTTTTTAAAGCACTTTTCGTTGTATGATTACTTTCAGTTCTAAGAAAGATTTATTGAAGACTTTAGGTTTGCAAAAAAGTCGCAAAATTGACAAACTTATAAACAAATTAATAAAAGAGAGATAAATATACAAAATTTAATCTTTTAAATTACTTTCTTGTGCACACATAATGCACTCATTGTTTAAAGTAAATTTTATATAGTTTCTCCGAGATTAATTTATCAAAATCAAAAATTTGAGGTTAGATAGCTCAAAATTTTACATCACTGTCACTTCAAGTCATAAAAAGAACAAACAATTAATCTCCTCCATAACATTTCCCTACAGGCTACACATAAATTCCCCTCAAAAAAGGGTTTGTTCAAGTAGTTATTAGTTGCCGCAGGCTTTAAAGTCCACGCGAATTATTTAAATATGCACTTAAGCATATCGCAATTCTTCATTAGAATATCTATTCCCACTTAGCCGTAAATGCCCATATATATTCCACGCAGGCCAGGTCATAAAAATTTTTGGTAATAACAAAATGGTAAATACACAAATTTGTTTCGCTAAAAATCATATGATGCGAACATGCGATGCGATGCCATACAAATATTTGATTTAAAGCTAAGCTTCACCACGCGTTAGTTGCGGCTGCGCAGTACACTAAATGCTGTTCCATTAAACGAGTATTTCACACGCCCCACACGTACGCTGACTAATATAACTGAGTACAATTCCTATGCAATTTTTGTTTGCTAACTTCTAAGAACGTTGGTGGGCCTCAAGAAGTTTTATTTCAGAGTATTGAAATTGAAAGTAGATGAAGACCACACACGCGTTCATTGTAATGCTCAATTTTAAGTGGAAAACACATATTATTTATTGTCAAAAATTTGTTCTGAATCTTTAATGAGTTCGTAGGAACCGAAATTCCAATTTAATTAGATGCAAATGGCATTGTTGTTTGCCATTGAAATTGCTTTGTTTTCTACACTTAACGGTTATGGTAAATATTTGTGTAGACGCATGAAGGTTGATTACATGATTACTTGATTGCTTCTTGAATTCCAACGCTCATTGAATGCAAACAAATATTACTAGATCTAGCTAAGAATATCTTTTATTTTTTTGTTAATTATTTTGCGATTACCCTCGCCTAATAAGAGTGATATACCACCTGCAATTTTTTAGTAAAAGCTGTTGATCCATTTCATGATTTGCAATTCTTAATTTCTTTCTTTATGAAAAAATTTATGATAATTTTAATAGATCTATGAGATAAGCCGAGAACTTACAAACATCTCTATGCTGTGACGGATGGTCTTTGCTTACAATAAAAAAGGGTTGAAGAGCTTTGGGGCCTATGACAATTTTTATGAGACGACTCATTTCTATTCCAGCCAATTCAAATTTCTTGCTGAAGCTATGACTACCAAGATGTCTCCACCTCAGTATTGCGAAAGCTGGAAAGTGGTTCAGAAAGTGACTAGATATTTCCACATCCCTTTCTTCCACATAGATTTGGTAAATTCCATCTACGTCAGCATTCCTAGTCTCAAGTGGTGTGGTGTCCATTGCACAGTGTCAAGTAAGAACACCTACATACTATCGTGATCTTGTATCTTTTTATATGGCAAGCAGTTCAGCGGATCTTCTGCGTTCCACTTTGGGTCAGAAGGACGTCCCAACCAATGCTTAACGATCTCGCGAGAGGTCCTTTGATACAGCACTACTAGAATGCAAGAGGTCAACGGAGCACCGGCTCTTGCTCAGCCTAATGATAGATTTCGGTAGGTCACTGACCTCAAAAACAAAAGAAGGGAGTTTTCGACATTTTAATAATCGGAAAATATCTTCTCAGAAACCCGTTATATAATGATAGTGTTAACGGTTGGTTCAACATTCCATAAAAATGAGATTCGTATTCGATAGGAAAAGCATTTGATGTTCATGTGACCACCATAACCTAAAGAGTTCTACGACCGTTTTTTGAAAAATGTCATCTGATGATTTACTAAAAAAATACACAATTTGTATTTTATAACGGTTTTTATTACAAACGTTCGTTTAAGAATCCCTACATATCTACATAAACCTCATACCTATATTTTATATATGCACATACATACAAGGTATATGCCGTTATAGCTGTTGAAGGAGCGGAAAACCAACGACATTTGGACACTTGACATCGATCATAATTATTGCAACAGCGCACTGACATACCATACATACATATATTAACAGTTATTTATTACACACACACATGCGCAAGAGTGCAAATGCTTTATTGACAATCGGTTTTTGCTCACTTATGTTGTTGGTGCTCTCGGCTAGGGCGCTTACAGTCAGTAAACCATTCTTTTGTGCTACGGCATAAATCACCGGAAAAATAATGAAAGAGTGGCTAAAAGTACATACATTTGAATATATATAAGTGGCGTTGTAGCAATTCAGGCGTTTACACGTGTGCTGCTGTGATGAATTGCGTTTTTTCCCTTTGCGCCACTGTCATTACAAGCTTACAAGCTTTTGGCTGTGCGCTTAGTTGCACTGAAATCTGAAAAAAAGCGCAAATTCGCACTTTTAACACTGAGACTCCTTTGCTCCCGTCGTCCCGCTACCTTTGTAGTGACTGACAAGTGACTACATTGTCGTTGTTGTTATTGTTGCTGCGCAGCTTTTGTGTGACGAATGGCCTATGTAAGCGATAAAGAATCCAAATTTGTTTCGATTTGCAATTTTTCCGTATGTTACAATTTAGTTTTAAAAAATAGAGGCCCAAAAATTGTAAAAAAATATAACGAACTCGTGCATGCAATTCTCTTTGTTTGCTAAGCTTGAACTTAAACAGTTTGCTTCATTTTTAATTTCACGCTAAACTAATTTCGACTGTGGACCAAATGATTTTCAAACCAATTTCATTTTTTCATCTTCAATGTTTTTTTTTTAAATCTGGTCTATATGCACACATATGTACATATGTCCGTCCATCAGTGCGCATGCGGATGTGTGATTATACGCTTTATCTGCTTCAAGCTTTGCTTACATTCATGTGACATTGTCCCAGTTTATGGTTTCGACATATCGAGAAGTATCACCTTTATTTGTTGTTGTTATTAATGTCTTTCAGTTTTAATGTTTTTTGTATTTTTTTTTTGTTTTTTGGTGTATGTTCTTCAGCCAGCCGCTAGTGTCGCTTTTGTTTTCCATATTCATAAATACACTATACAGATATATATATGTATGTATGTATCTCTGTGTTTATCTGTTTAATTTGCGTTTGCGACGAGTTGACGGTTTTTGGCGGTGCGTATTTGCATATGCGATGGACGTTTGTGTGACCGACCGACCGGATGGTCTGAGCCTGTTTTTGATCTTCTTCTGAGCATATTATTGGTTTGTTTGTTGTTGCTGTGCATAAATTTTGTGTGATAAAAAAATTATATTGGAAATAGACTAAAATAGTTAATGTTGTGCGACTGTTTTTCGTTGTGTACGATCAGTCGGCTTGCGGGTCTTAAGAAGTGCGGATTATGTAACGCGGAAAGTTCTTGCCATCATTGCTTGCTGTGTGTTTCTGGTGATTGTCTTGCTTAGTGTACATGTGCTTAGAGGAATATGAAATAATTATGAATTAAAATAAATTATAATAAATATATTATAAATATGTGTGCCCTCAGAAATAATATATAAAATTATATAGTGAACATTTTAAACAATTTAAATTATTATTTTGTTCATAATTATATATGTATTTGAAATAAAAACTAAAAAATAAAAACTCTCTCCTGTTATAATGTAGTCTATGGTTACAGGACATAATCTGGACTCAATTTAAATGATGTGTGAATGTGCTTTGTAACTCCAATAACAGAAATACTGCTATAGTGTATTTTTCTGGTGTTCTTCTCCGAATATCATTCAAATATTTTGAAAAATCCTTTTAAAAGGATTTTTACTCAACAAGAACAATCTTCAAAAAATATATATGTATATATATAAAATTAAAGTTAAATTAAATTTAAATTAAATAAGAGGTCATTTATTTGCTTCGCGAAGCTCCAAGAGGAGTTATAAAAAAAATTTACAAAATAATTTCTGAAAAAATCTACTCAAGTTTTGAGGTTTAGTGAAAATTCGGAATTGTTGGGGAGTGTTTCATAAAAAATTCCCCATCTATTTGGACTATAAGTTGCATTCTAGAATAGAAAATAAGAAGAGGAAAATAGTTGTTTCAGAATATCCAAAAAATATTTATATTTATATTTATATGCTGTGATGTTGTGCTGGGATCACAGATACGACGTCGGTCCGTTTCCAATACAAACTCTTCGTGAACATTTCAGTGTCAAAGAGTTTTTTCCAAAAACTCCTACAGTATTCAGAGTTAGAGGGGCATACAATGAGGGGTATAGTCGAATTTAGCTGAAGATTCTAAGGATTGAAGAATATTGTTCTCTTAAAATACAATAAAATAATTTTTGTTTATATATTGAACCAGACTTGTGTTCAAAAAATAACAAGAATTGTTAAAAAAATTTATTTTAAATTTAAGTTTTTAAGAGTTTCCAAAAATCGTATAGAATCGACGAAAATTCCCGTTTTATTTTCAACACACCTCGTACTGATTATTTTATTTAAAAAAGAAAGTAAGCCATTTTTTTGTACTAATATAGTAAAAGTGGTAACCAGATATTTTCCAGCAGTTTTCAAAATAAGTCTAAATAGTTCCTAACTAATTACTCGTTTATTTCACCATACTAAAATCTAAATTGAATTATGAATGAATTATTTACAACGTGGGTTCCCCTAAAGTGCATGGATTTTCCAAAGCAGTGACAGAACTTATGTTCAGTACTAAGCAATAATATATGCGCATTTTTTAAAGTGTAAAATATTAGCTTCAAAATTATTATTTTTCAAATTCCACGGGGAAACACACAATAAATATTTACACTCATTGAAAATAAATTTAGTAGAGTCGTACCTCAAATATTGTTGTTATCTGCTGGTGAAACCAACTAACCGACTATTAACATTTATTTAAATTTTATACAGATATATTTAATTATAAGCTCACACGATTTTCTAGCAACAAAGTAACTTTTTAGTGAGAGTATAAGACTAACAAGTATAATTGCTTCTAATACTTAATAAGTACATTCAAATATTTGTCGCAAGAAGATTCTTCAAAGTAACAGTAAAATAATAAATATTTTAAAAGCAATAAAAAAAGAAGCACGTATACGTATTTACCTATTTGATCAACACTATTTGAGTAGTGAACTTTTAAGTGCTTCAACTGTGAAAAGAAACTATGTATATCGCAATCAAATATTTATAAAAGCACTTACAATTTGTGCGTTCTTTTCACACCGAAATAACAATGACATTGTCGCTAATTAACAAATGAAAACATTTCACTTTGTCTACTTTCAGATATTTCCGTTGTGTACTGAATTTTCCGGAAGTCTCTCACTTAAAGAAGCAACTATTTAAACCTTAATTAACTGTAATAACCAAAGCAGTTAGCGAAAATGTCAGCTGTACGCATGAACGATACGAATACGATTGTTGATCGTATGGTCAACTTTCTGGTGGAGCACGAGGATATGCGCACGAAGAGCTGGTTCCTGTCGAATGCGCCCGGTCCGCTCTTCATGATCTTGGCTGGTTACTTGTATTTCTGTTTGTATGCGGGACCGCGTTACATGCGCGATCGCAAGCCGTTCGAGTTGAAGAACACACTGTTGGTGTACAATGCGGTGCAGGTGCTCTTCAGTTGGGTGCTATTCTATGAGGTGAGTTCGACGGGAGTGTATTGTCATAAAACGGCAGTTTAATTTACTCACTTTTTTTTTGGCTTTTTGCAGGGTTACAAAGCCGGCTGGGGTGGACACTACAATTTCCGTTGCCAACCCGTCACCTATTCGACAGATCCGATTTCCATGAGGGTAGGTGATACTATCTATTTAAGAAAGTGTCGTAATATTAAGCTGTTATTGGTGGTCTGATAGCTTCTATTAAAAGAAATCGCTTTAGTGAAGGTCGTTACACCAGTTCTTACGTGAGCAAAACAGGTTACGCGCGAATTAATTTTCTTTTTTTCTTAATGATATGCTAATAAGATAATTTGGTGTTTCAAGTTCAATGCTAGCTAATCAATAGACAGATACTGAGGCGGTGTGGTCACTGTTAAATACAGATCCTTACAAATAATGCGTACATGAAGTTGAAGAACACTTAAATACATCCTCTTGGACATAAAAACAATATTTTTGAAATAGTAAAACTAAAAGCAATTTTCTGGGGAAAAGCTCATTGCAGTATATATTACAAGCTCTTTCGACTTCCGAACAGCAAGGAAAGGATCTAGCTGTCGATTTTTAGCTGGACATCATAGGAAGAGCCAAATCATACGAGGAGTGTTCAAAAAATAACGCGAATTTTGTTAGAACCTCACACTAACAATGCCTCAACCTCCATATTCGCAGACATGGCTCCGTGTGACCTTTTCCTATTTCCAAAAATAAAGAGAACCGAAAAGGCACATGAGAAAGAAAGGCACATAAGTACATAATATCAAATTTAGTGAGAGTATTTTTGAAAATCGAAAATTACTCTAACAAATCGACATTCTTCAATAATATTTCCAAAGCAAGAAGAAACTGGAATTATTGAACTATAAATAAAATCAGCACAATTTACTTAGGTTTATTATAAGTTTCTTATTATATTTGTATATATGCATATATGATTCTATATATATCGCAGATGGCGCGCGCTGTTTGGTTGTACTACATTGCCAAACTCACTGAATTGCTCGATACCGTATTCTTCGTTTTGCGCAAGAAGCAAAGGCAAATCTCCTTCCTGCATCTGTAAGTAACGCTGAGAAGCATTTTACATAAGTCTACACACCCCTAAATAATGAATTAAAAAATAATTAAAATATTATTTTTTCTATGTACTTAGGTATCATCACACCCTGATGCCCGTTTGCGCCTTCGTGGGCGTTAAATATTTCGCCGGTCAGTTTGCTTTTAACACTCTTTATATTTTATGAAATTTAATTAATTTCTTTGTTTATTTATTTTCTTTTCACAGGCGGCCACGGCACACTACTCGGCTTCATTAACTCCTTCATACATATCATTATGTACGCCTACTACTTGCTCTCTGCCATGGGTCCCAAGGTACAGAAGTACTTGTGGTGGAAGAAATACATTACCATTCTGCAAATCGTAAGTTCAACTCTTGAATGTTGTTGAAAGAAGTTATTCTAAAATGTGCTTGTCTTCCTGCAGATTCAATTCCTGATCATCTTCGTGCACACTCTACAAATCCAATTCCAACCAAGCTGCAATTTCCCCAAATCCATTGCTGCTCTATTGACCTTCAATGCCGGTCTCTTCACCTACATGTTCAGCTCGTTCTATATTAAGAACTACAACAAGGAGGCCGCACAAAAGGCGAAGGCGGATGCTGCTGCTGTCAAACAGGATTGAGCTACTTTTCTCATCTCTTTTGCTGTTCTCTATATTTATTTCAATACTTTTGGCACTTTTCTGTGTTCTGCTGACTTTGGACACGGGACAATTTATACGAACTCAATGCGATCAAGTGTGTTGGTCATGCGACAGTTTCGAGTGCCTCACTCAAGCGCCGCAGGAGTGTCTTCATCGCTCTTGGAAAAACATTTCGCCTAAGCCAATTGATTCATGCTTTTGTTATTGCACATAAATATTGTGGAGTTGAAATTTATAAACAAATTTTGAAAGGGTAGTTAATCTAGCTTTGTAGATAGTAGACTTGTACGCCCCCCCAATGTACATACATACAAACATACATATATAATATGTATATTTAGTTAACAATTAATTTTTTTTAATTGTAGTCATAAGTGTAAATTGTAATTGCAATTACTTGCGGTATAAGTAATTTGAAAATATATATATTTAAGTTATAGAACGATCGTTGCGCTTTTGCCACGAGTCCATAATGCGATATTTGTTGTCGTACAATTTTATGAAGTGCAATCGAACCAAATATTTTGATTTAGTTTAATTAGGTTATGTGTAAAATATATGTAATCAATGCTTGATTTTTATATATGTATATCCTTAACGACACACACACACACACATACTACTTTCATAATGATGATTATGTAAATGTTTTTAAATTCCTGCCTATAAATACATATGTACATCTATATGCGTCTACTGTAACAGAACAGCACCAAATAACTAAAAAAAAAATTATTAAAAAAATTAATTTTTAGTTTTTATTTCTGTTCTGTTACATTAGCCATGTATAACGAGAAAAAATAGTTTTAAAATTATATTAATGTTTGAATGAAATTGAATTCTTTTTGGAATCTTTAACACTTCATCATAAAAACACATAAACATACATATGTACAAAAGTAAATTAAGCATATATATAAATATATGTGCGTGCTATAGCTTTCCTGGTGCATTATGTAGTATGTGCACCAGTCGGCTTGATTTTTTACTATGTTTGTATATACCTGGTAATCGAAAACGAATAAATGTTTTTAGACATGAATATTGTCAACTGAGTTTTTATTTTGCTTTAAACTAATGAAAGTGGAATTGCAATTATTAATTATAAATTAAAATAAAAAAATTAAAGACTAAATTAAATTAAATAATAATAAAAAATTACAATAATTCGTGAAAAAAATTACAACTTATAAATTTTTTAAGGCAGTGCTTTAGAAGCCGAAAAAAACGTTTTATAGCAATTTTTTTTGAAAGGGAAGGAAATGAATGCGGAAAACGGAATTTTAAGACGATAGTGTTTTATATTTAAGGCTTAAAAAACAATATTTATTATTAAAAAATGTTGAAATTTTTTCAAAGTATGTAAGTAAGTATTTTTCATTTAGTGCCTGGTGTCTGCACTTGTAAATTGGTGCCGGTGATGGAGGTCGTGCGATGCATCTGAAACAGTCGAACCAAATTTTTTTTAATTTTTTTAAGTTTCTTTTCTTTATGAACTGAAAAAATATCGAAGAAGATATAAAATTCCAAATTTTTTCGAAGTTTGAAAAAAAAAATTAATTTTTTAAGAAAAAAAATGAACTTTATGTTGCAAAACAAGTAGCTTAAATAATACTTTTGTGCAACTTTTTTAGTTCAAATAGAAGATAATTTAATACTGAAGCTAGATCACTTTGGTTTTTTTCGATTGGACATATATTCTTTTTGCTATCGCCGGCACCGTTTTCTAACACTTGTGAAAATGAAAACTCGAGAAAACGCGCTTTAAAGTTTTCCTGAGCATTCGCAACTGCTCGACGCTCGGCCACTAAAACTGATCTAGTTTCGAAAATATGTCGAATTGGGCTCTGGAATTTTAAAGACATATTCTTGGATAGTTTTGGAAAAGATTAAAAACAAAACAAAAAAATCGATTTTTTTTAAGCCTGTGAAGCAGACTACTGCCTTAATAGTTTTGACCGAGCCTTTAAATATAAGCCTTATATTTCTACGCATAGAAGGCTGCCCCTATTAAAGGATCTTAAACAAGTCAAATCTTTCTTTGCTAGCACTTCTAAGTCCATCTGTTCCTCTTCCGGTTTTTAAAAAGTTGTTTACTTCATTTTAACTTCCCAAAGAAATTAAATTAGGAACAGTTTCAATTAACTATAATTATTTATCTTTACATCGTACTTAAAAAATATTTGGAGTTTGAACAAATAATTATTTTTTTTTTAAATTTCTGATAAATCAAACTTCAACTTAACTTTCAAAACTTAATTAAAAGCAGAAAGACATCTATCGAAAGCATTATCGATAAATTGGTGATTTGTTATTAGCATATGGCAGCGCTACAACTGACAACGAAGCAAAGAAAAGGGAATATGTCAAAACGAAAAATTATCACAAATAAATGGGTAATCAAAATCACTAGTTGAGGAAGAAGCCCACAAATTTCACAAAATTGTCCAATTGAATAGCCTTTTATAGCTTTTGTACAGCTATAATTCAAAATTGTGGTAATAATATATTGAGTGTTTATAAAATTAAAGTCGCAAACAAACTAAACAGTTTGTGGAGATGTAAACGAAATTCGATGAAAAATCGTTGTTTATTTCAATGAAAGATAACAACACGTATCGATATACAATATTTGATGTGTTGTGCATAAAACCGAAATTATTTTTGGGCTTAAAGTTCTTTGAAAGCGCAGTTCTTGTGTGTTACAATCAGATATAGTGTCGAAATATCTAAATGTTGAGCGTTGTTTTTAGAACTATGCAATATATTTAACAATTTCTTTAAAAACATAATTGCATTAAATCGATTATTATTGTTTAACGATGTAAATATTTATCAATTGCTTTTCTTTCAGTTAAAATTTTTGACATTAATCGAGTAGAAAATTTTAACTACCATCACTAATTGTAGTTAATGCAAAGAAGGGGCGGATTACAGCGGTGTCAACGAAAAGTGCAAGACAAAATTATTGAAAATTCTCGAATACCGTAAAACAATTCGTCATATCGCTAATAGGCCTGTGATTTTAATAAATACTATTAAATATATAACGTTAAAACTATTTGGTGCGAACGGTTTTCTGCTTTCCTGGGAATATTTCATACTTGAAAGTTGCATACATACACACACACATACACAAAATCCCTCCAGCATATTAACTTAATAATACTTAGTTTGCGAATCAGAAAATGATGGTTGAATCCGATGGTACTGCTGATGCTACACGTCGCCTCAACGTTAAGAAGCAAACACTGGATGATGCATATGCGGTACCAGCAAATTTCTTAGAAATCGACGTGGTCAATCCATTGACAACGATGGCTGCAGGCAAGAAACGTTATACGGACTACGAAGTACGAATGCGGGTGAGTGACCTATGTAATTTAATGAGACCAAGCTGATAATTATGTATTTCAAACGGAAACTGTTATGATTACAATTACGGGATGCGCATACACATCGATCTCGGCATATTTAACACTTGCAGCTTTTTAAATATTTTGCAAAACAATGAGCATGCATTATATCAGTTGTGTGTCGGAAACTCGCACAGATTAACAATTAGTCATTACACATGCATATCATTTATCAATGAAAATTACTCATAATGTTTGTGGCGGCATTAAGCTGGATTTATTATCACAATTGTGTACTAAAAATATATTTGTGTGTGTGTGTATTAAACCATATTTACTTAAATTACTTTTAATATATTCCAGACGAATTTACCAGTGTTCAAAGTAAAGGAATCTAGCGTGCGTCGCCGCTACAGTGATTTCGAATGGTTAAGAAATGAATTGGAACGCGATAGCAAGGTTGGTATTATTTTGTAAAATAATTATTATCCTTCATAGTTCACTTGTCTGCTTTAATTAATAGATTGTAGTACCGCCATTACCCGGTAAAGCATGGAAACGCCAAATGCCCTTCCGCGGCGACGAAGGTATATTCGATGAGAACTTCATCGAGGAGCGGCGAAAAGGACTAGAAGCGTTCATTAATAAAATCGCTGGCCACCCGTTGGCGCAGAACGAGCGTTGCTTACACATGTTCTTGCAAGAAAATGTCATCGATAAGAACTATGTGCCAGGAAAGATTCGCAACACATAAGAGGCGATATAATAAGGTTCAGACTGCGAGTGGGGAATGTGTGCCGAAAGAAAAAGTGGTTGTTACTGTTACTCGAGTGCACACGTACTGGGGAATCAAGCTGAATGAAAAGAGAAATATACAAATGCGAATATAAACACATACACATACATTGAAGGATTTAACTGCTCAGAAGGGTTTATTTTTTTCAAATTTCGGGTTTATACAATATTAAAAAAAACAAAATTATTGTATGGAATGTACGTTATATATATTCTACTATATGGATATACAAGTATATATATATTTTCGAATTCCAAAACTATTTTATCTTTAATAATGTGCCGACAAATTATTATTAATATAAAATTAAAATAAAAAAAGCATTGCTAAAGGCTTATAAAGTTGAAGAAAGCTGAAGAAGATTTAAGTGTAAAAATTAGGGCAAGAACATTTTCGTTAGTAGCAATCAATCGAACAAAATATCTTTATTACTATATAAATATAAATGTAAAATATACTATATAATTGGAAAACCAATCATTTTGACGTTATGTATTTCTAAATTGATATCTTATGTTAAATGATGGCACATTTTTAATGTTGCTGGATGAATTGAATACATGTTTAAAATGGCCTCTGTTAAAATTATCATGTTTCAGGCAAAAGTTTTGTAAAAGCATTTGAGTAAATAAACAAATTAAACCTACAGGTTGTGTTTGTATTGTTTTTTCGGAGAAAGATAAGCTAAATTACCTAAATTACATCATACGTTATGGCACGTTACGTTGTTTGAAAATGCAACCCTGACACTTTATTGTTCTTCTCATCGCACAGAGATGTTAAACATCATCTGTTCAGTCAGCATTTGTTGGATTGCGGCTAGTGCAATGAATATAATTGCATTTGTTTAGGCCATAAAATGTTGGAATCAACTGCAACTGAGGATACTGACAATAAATACGAGAATAGCGCAGATGTAGAGCAAGAATACAAGTTTATTGAAAAAGCTTATGATGAATTTAACAAGTAAATATCGGTGTTAACTTTTGGCCTCAGTTACTAACACTACGTTTCTATTTCAGTGGGCAATACGAGCAGTGTCTGGAAACACTAGATGAGTTGGAAAAATTTAATGGAAGCAATAACAAGTTGGAACACAATCGCGCAGTGGCGAGATTCTATAAGTCCGGCTGTAAGGATCATGTCACGCTATTGAAAAGCCTTAATGAAAATGTGAGTAGTTACAGAATTCTTATATATTCTGAGTAATTTTTCATATAAACATTATAGTAAACTAGACTAGTTATGCGTTATGTGTCCTCAGTTCATGAAGCAGTTGTCGCATTGCTGTTTCGTCATTGGTTAGGCTATCCTTCTGTTGACGTATTTGTTCATTCAGCTTTTTGCCCAATTTAGTGTGTTGTTTAAGTGTTTTCTCAATCATTTCGTGTTGTTCATCCAATTGGCTTAAAGCTTGACGACAATGACTAAGTAACTCTGTAGCTTTCTCCGCTGCAAAGACGGTTTCAGTGCATAACTGTAATAGTTTATAAATTGCCAATACGCGTACCTTTTTGTTTTTTCTTCTCGCACTCCTGCTCAACTTGTGCCTTTATGCTTTCAAAAGTGTTTTTGGTACCTTCTTTGTATTTATCACGCAGTATCCGTATGAAATCGACATGGGATATGTAGCGATATTGATCGGCATCGTCAGCATTCGAAATTATTGAATCCATTTTCTATAAAGAAATTAATTTTTTAGATTTCAAATTTTTCAATAACTTGACGCTTGGCTCTGATCGAGTGTGTTGAGTTGACAATGAAGTGAAAAATATGGCGGCTTCCGGTGACATTTCTACCGTTATAGAATGTCGTAACAAAGTGAAATTCAAATGAAAACATTTCAAGAAACTGAAAAGGTAGTCAACTTCAAAAATTGTAAGGGGTTTATTTTTTTAATTTTGTCCATACGAACAAATCAATATGTATTTGAGAGGTTTCGCAAATCACTTAAAAGTGAATTATATTATTTTCATGATTTTGAAAAATTATTATAAGCACTTGGCGACATGAGGAATAGGTAATTTATACACTCATCAAAATATATGCAAATCTATTTGCTTATTAGAAATAATTTTTACGAGAAGACTTGTCTTTTTGAAAATAAATAGTCCACTTCATAATATTATTTATTATGTACTGAGTATAAAATTATAAACTTTAAATACATACACCATAATATTAATATTAATTCATATCGAATTTATATTCTTTAGACCGGACCTGTTGGTAGAACCAGTCCCATAGCGTCGAAAGCACTTTCATATAGTCCAATAGCGCGTTACAACATGACGATAATTTACTATCACCGGCATATGTATGAAACTGCGATCAACACACTTATGCCGCTGGTGGATCAAATTGATGATTTAGAAGAACACATGGCTGCACTTGTGAGTACATTTATGCTACGGCTGCTGCTGGTCACCAACCAATTGCGCAAAGCGGCTGCATTTCTGGAAATGCTGCAATCGCCTGACCATAAATCATCGCTCTACTTGAACCGAGATACATTAATAGGCGAAGAAGCTTCAGCTTTGGAAACGACAACTGCTAACCATGAAAATTTTCAACGCGCTTACAAATTCTTGGCTATACAAACATGTGTTATGAATCGTAAACCTATAGTGGTGGCAGAAGATGGTGTAAGTGAACAAATATATTAAAAGCAATACATTTTATAATTTCTTAATCATTTTATACTTTACAAATGCAGTCAGCGGAGTTTTCTTCACTTAAAGCACATCAATATTACATTATGAAGGACTTTCAAATGGCAGCAAAACAACTGAAAAAGGTCAACGAGATAAATGCCACTGGCGAAGGGTAAATGCTTTTTTTTTACATATGAGCCAATCAAATATTAATTTAATATATTTTATTTCTAGAAGCGACATGCTTAACACCTGTATTGCCAACAATATGGGCGTAATACATTTGCGTGTACGTCACTATGCAATTGCGGCGAAATTCTTTCAGGATGCTATAACTTTTGACAAGCGCATAGCCGCCAATATGCGCAATGTTTCACTCTATCAAATGAGCACAGCGCGCACTTGTGAAATACTCTACAATTTGGGTATTGCTATGTTGCATTTGCGACGTCCAAAAGAAGCGTACAATTGTTTCTATGTGCCGTTGAAAGCGTATCACAGCAATCCGCGCTTATGGTTTCGTATATCGGAAGCCTGCATAATGGATCATGAAATGGTATGTGAATATATATAAGTATTTATATAGTAATTGTACGATTTCAACAAATTACAGAAAATGTTAGAAGCGGATAGCAAACCAATGGTCACATCTGTGGTTAACAATGGTGGACGCAAAACATACTTCTTGAAATCTACAGACAATATGGCATATTCGTGAGTTTTATATTTATATTTTAATCCATAAGATATTAAAATATAGAAATATATTTATTTAGGCTTGATAAAGGCGCACAAGAATCTGGTCCCAATCTGCACTTTGCCGCCTTGGCGCTACGTAATGCCCTCACGCTTACCACATATTATAAGAGCGCCTTTGAAATGACTGAAGACAATGAATTGCCTACAGAGCGGGAGAAAGAGAATTGGCGTAATGTCAAGGATAATAATTTTTGCAATCCCTCCAGACCGATTTCCAAAAACTCACTCAACACTATGCTCTGTGCGATTTATGCGGCCTACAGTTATGTGTCGCTACGTTTGGGCGATTATGTTTGCGCACTCGAAATGGCGCAAGAGCTGTTGAAGGCTGAAAAACTCTCCGATGCGCACAGGTGATTAAATATCATATCACTAACTGTAACTTTAATAAATTCATATTTTTCTTATTCTTTCAGACTCCTAGCGCATATGTATGCTGGTGAGGCCTTACTAATGTTGGATAAATTGGAGGAGGCACGTCCACATTTTGAGCCAACATTTGTGTCGAACTTGAATGCATTTGATTTCGAGACAAAAGATTGGCGCGTAAAGTCTTTGGATGCGGCGCAGAATGTTGTACGTTACAATTTAGCTGTGGTCATGGCATTGCAAGGTGACTTCGAGCTGTGCCGTAACATCATGAGTAGTTGTACTCACCCAATTGTGGCTGCTAAAGTGCTCTCGTTGAAGACTTATCTCGATATAAGAATGGGAAAGTGTGCATAAGAAAGCTTGGAAAACCCCATTACGTAGTTTAGATGTTAGGTGCATTTGATCAATTTGAGTTATGTTCAAATATATGTTTTCGTTTACGTTAGAATGCAATCTACAATAAATAAATAAATAAAGATTTTTTAAACAAATTCTTCACGGAAATTATAATAAAATTGACGAACGATTAGCGGTATATATTGTTGTGATTGTGATGGATTAAGTGGTGAAAATCCATAAATCAAAGCTTAACAAATCGCATAATCAAGATTGTGTGATAAGCTATCGCTGGTGGCATTTCGAAAAATCATTCCCAAGTCATTAGTGTTTCTGTTTATAAAGCGACGTGTTCAACTCGAAAATTCGTTAGTACAGTTGTAGACGCATAGAAATGAAGTTTAATATAGTGTTATTGGCCACCGGCTTACTGCTGGCTATGGCAACTGTAGCAACAGCAATAACTTTTGATGAAGAGCGCTTAGCACTCAAGCAATTTGTCACATCTGTAAGTAAAAAATATTGAGGAACTAACAGTAATTCACAATACTCAAACGCGTTCTTTGTAGGAGGAACGCATACGCTCTCATGGCTATCCGGCCGAATCGCACACCGTAGAGACCAGTGATGGCTATCTACTCACACTCTTCCGCATACCTTACTCGCATAAATTGAAGAATCAACGTGCCAAACGTCCAGCTTTCCTGTTGCAACACGGTTTATTCAGCAACTCCGATTGTTGGTTGAGCAGCGGTCCTGATCACTCGTTGGCCTATCTGTTGGCCGATGCCGGTTTCGATGTGTGGTTGGGCAATGCCCGTGGCAACATTTACTCGCGCGCAAATTCGCAAATCACTTTGAATAGTCCGAAATTTTGGAAATTCAGTTGGCATGAGATTGGCACCATTGACATTGCCGCTATGATTGATTACATACGTAATTTCACCGGTGAGCAGGCCGTGCATTATGCCGGCCACTCGCAGGGCACCACGGTCTATTTGGCGCTCATGTCTACGCGTAAAGAGTACAATCCCAAAATCAAAACGGCACATCTATTAGCGCCATGCGCCTTCTTTAATCATGGCAGACACCCGATCTTCCAACTGGGCGCATTAGTCGGCACACCCGGCGGTCTGTGGAATAGCATACTCGAGGATATGGAGTTGATGCCCAAAAACCAGTTGGTCAATCGCATTGCCGACACACTCTGCGGTCAACAACCCAATTTGGGTAAACAGTGTAAAGATGTCGTGCTTTGGTATGCGGGCGATGGTTATCGCAACACAAATCTGGTGCGTAAAAAATAAAACAATAAAAGTTAAGTCATAAACTTAATAACGTATTATCTTTTAATTTGCCATTTCAGACTTCCATGCAGGTGCTCATTGAAACCCATCCAGGTGGTTCGTCCAGTAATCAGGGTATACATTATCTGCAGCTAACTAAGTCGCATAAATTCCGTCAATTCGATTATGGCACCAAGAAGAACCAACAGATTTATAAACAAGATACGCCACCAGACTATGACTTGAGTAAGATTACCGCGCGCACCTACTCATACTCGAGCGCCAACGATGCATTGTGCGGTCCACGCGATGTTGACACTTTGGTAGAGAATATGCCTTATTTGGTTGAGGATTATCGCGTACCAGATCCTACTTGGAATCACATGGACTTCATTGTGGCAAACAAAATGCGTGAGGTGATCAACGATCGTGTTGTGCGCGCCGCTAAGACTTACGAGCGAATGTAATATTGCAAATAAAACAGTAAATAGTTGATACTTCATTTATTCAAAGATTTGGTTTAGTGATCGTTCTTTGAATACCTTGAAACTGGCAATGTAAGATCAGTAGACGTGGATGGTACTGCAACTGAGCGGCTCTTTAATAGTCGGATGGAATTAAGTAGTACATCAAAAATAGCATTAGAACTTTCTATCGAGAGCGATCTGCGGGTATATCCAAGAACGGAACGAATAAGAATCAGTATGATCATGGGTTGCTACGTGGATTAAAATGGGATAATTGAAGGAACATTTTTCTTAGATCCTTATAGTATAGTTAAGTTATCTGATAGTTAATGCTGTAGTAGTCTGTATTTGTTAGTCTTTTCCATTCTCTGAATCAGTTACTACCGATAGCGATCGACATACCGTCAATAATTCGATCTCCATTATAATAAGAATCCACTTACGGGCTAACCATAGATAAGTTTCTTCATGAACTTAATTTTGGAAATCCTAGAAATTTCATTAATAATTTTTTAGCAATACTATCCGCTCATTGTCAATGAGATTTGAGTTTTTTTTCATTTTTTTGTTTGACTAATAAAAGATTTATTTATGCATAGCCTTCACCTGTTCTTATCAAAAGTTTATTTCCAATATAAATTAAGTAAATCTTTTGAAGAAATAAATGCAGAAATAAAAACCTTATCGCAGTCGAACGTCATACACCCTTACTCATATTACAAAAAATCAGACTTGGTTCGTTTAAGTGAGAGACTGTGGATCTTCTAAGGCACTCGTAAGACCTCCACGATCGTATGAATTCCCCGAATAAAATACGCGGTTCGACAAAGAAGTTTCTCCTGTATTTCCCGCTATTGCAAACCCGAAATGTCTGCCGAAAAGTTACCCACTTTGCGAAAAAGTTTCGGTTCTTTGATATCAATAAAAAAGAAAATCGAATTTTGATTTACAACCATTTTGATATCGTTTGTCAGAAATATACAAAACAAAATATAATTATTGGAATTCATTATGGGGGGTATACTCGCTATTTTCGTTTGAGTTATGACGATTAATTATATCAAACTTTTCTGCGTCAGCCACTTCATAAGGCTTAATCTCCGCAACAGTAGTCGCATGTTGCGAATTATGACATTAGATTAGATATCCTCGCGACCGTGGCTGTTACGCTTTATAAACCAGAACTTTTGCTGCACTCTCTTCAGTTTGCACCGATTTTTTGCGAAGCATTAGAATACGCAAACTATGTTTCGTTTAATATTTTCTTTAAGTGTGCTGATCGCGCTGGGTGGCGCTTTGGATCTGAATCATATTGGACCCTATATTGATATACCGCTTAAACCTTTAAAAACATCAGTAAGTTGGATATAAAACATAACACTTCACTTAGTATACCACGATTGACCCTCGTTAACTTTCAGGCTGAACGTATACGTGAGCATGGCTACCCCGCTGAGTCTCATTTCGTGGAGACTAGTGATGGTTATATACTCAACCTCTTTCGCATTCCCTATTCGCCACGTCTGAACAATCAGCTTGAGCGCAAGCCTGTAGTCTTCATACAACATGGACTCTTCAGTTGCTCCGATTGCTTTTTACTCAATGGTCCGGAGAATGCGATCGCATATAATTTCGCGGATGCTGGTTTTGATGTTTGGTTGGGCAATGCGCGTGGTAATATTTACTCGCGCAGCCATTCCACCTTAACGACGAGTAACCCAAAATTTTGGATGTTCAGTTGGCATGAGATCGGCACCATTGATATGCCCGAATCCATTGACTATGTGCTCGAGCAGACCGGTGAAAGCGCATTGCATTATGTTGGTCACTCACAGGGTGGCACAGTTTACTTTGTGATGCTTTCATCTCGTCCGGAATATAATGCAAAAATAAAAACCGGACACGGTTTGGCACCCGCCGTCTATATGGGTAATGTAACGGATGGCATTGTTGCGGGACTTGCACCTTATGTGGGCTCACCTGGTGTGGGCGCCGATTTGTTGAGCAATCAACCATTCGTACCGTACAATCCGCAAGTGCAACGCTTACTGGATTCCGCCTGTGGTGGCGAACCAGCTTATCCCAAATATTGTGAAACGCTATTTCTAATGTGGGCCGGCAATGAGCAGTCAAATCTTAATGCGGTCAGTATACTGTAGATGCAATACTCAAAGTGCAAGAAAATATAGATTTCTTTTCATTTGTAGACTTTACTACCTCAACTGGCCGAAACACATCCCGCCGGCATTTCGACTAATCAAGGCATACACTTCATCCAACTTAAAGTGTCAAACAAGTTCCGTCAATATGATTTCGGTGCGAAGAAGAATCAACTAAAATACAATCAGGCAGAACCACCAGAGTATCCGCTGGAAAAGATCACCGCCGATACATTCCTCTACTACGGTTTGAATGATGGTTCGGCCAATGCGAAAGACATGAAACGTTTGCCACAATTCCTACCAAATCTGCGTCTGTTCCATGAGGTTCCCAACCCTACATGGGGACATTTGGATTTCATTTTCGCCAAGCAAGTTAAACAGGAAATCAACGATCCTGTGGTACAGTATTGTAAAGCTTATGAGGAAGGATATTGAAACAAGCAATAAAGACTTTAAAGAACAATATACGAATTATTTATATTATATAGAGAAACACACGTAGACGTAGACAGTTCTTTGTGAAGCCAGAATCTTTCCCTTGATTTAGTATTAGGATTCGACAAAAGGCGCTGAACCTACTACAAATGTGCAGAGGCTTATTACTTCTATATCCACTATTTCTCGCGGTTGTTCGAAAAAGTGGTATTCCAGGCAGCTTCTACAGGTAGCATCCGGTAAGATTTTTAATCTTATATCGTGGATGCCGAAAGGACAATGTCCAGTTAGAACCCCTACGACTAAGGAGAGGCGAAGAGCTCGGTAGATCTCCTGCGATTAACCTTAGACCAGAAGTATCTGGTGACTGCGCAGTGCTTGTGATTGACCAACGCTCATCAGCCTCACAATTTCGCGCGATAAAAAAGTATAACTGATAATGAAGATAAACACTCTTTAATCAGTCTTGAGGTCATCAGACAAAGATGTGGTTCGTCGTATGGCTGCCATATACTTATGGCACTCTGGCGAGGAGTTGGTCTCGATATCAGAAAATTGTACCTAATCAGAATCTTTATATTCTAACATATGGAATATGTTAGACCAATGGTGGTCGGTTTATGGCTTTGATAACAATTAACTCTATCTTATCCTGTAGGTCAATAAAGTGGGCGACGCTTCAACTCTTGCATTCAATACTTGCATTTTAATATAAACAGAACACTTATAGATTAGATATTTTCTAGATTGCACATATTTTCGTACTTTTATTTACAGATCACTCGTATTTATTTCTAAACAGATGGATTAGTCCCTTCAGTAACTTTTTGAATTTTCCTCCTTAAACAAGTTATATATTTCAAAGCTTAATGTGGCTTAATTTAACATGGTTAATCCTCGTATTGGCAACAGCGAATGCCGTGGATTGGGATCCATATCTGGATATACCTTTTAAACCACTGAAAACATCGGTAAGGTCATAACAATGAAATTTGCTTTAATTTTTATGGAATCATTTTAATTGGAATTTAGGCGGATCGTATACGGGATCATGGCTATCCAGCCGAATCGCATTTTGTCGAAACCAGCGATGGTTACTTGTTGAACGTATTTCGCATACCTTACTCACACAAATTGAATAATGCAAATGCGCGACGTCCTGTTGTGTATCTGCAACATGGTCTCTTCAGTTGCTCGGACTGTTTTCTGCTCAACGGACCGGATAATGCCATAGCTTACCTCTTCGCCGATGCCGGTTTCGATGTGTGGTTGGGGAATGGGCGTGGCAACATATACTCACGTAATAATACGAAGATGAGCTTGAATAGCACCAACTTTTGGCAATTCAGCTGGCACGAGATCGGCGCTATTGATTTGCCCGATACCATTGATTATATACTCGAGAAGACAGGCGAAAAGCAATTACATTATGTTGGACACTCTCAGGGAGGCACATCTTATTTTGTACTTACATCCTTTCGCCCAGAGTACAATGCGAAAGTGAGGAGCGCTCACCTTTTGGCGCCAGCCGTTTTTATGGGCAATACCACACATCCATTGGTGCATTTGTTCAAGCCATATGTCTCAGTGCCCGGTGGCAGTGGTATGCGCTTGTTGGGCGACCAAATGTTCATACCACATAATATGTTGGCGCAACGTGCTTTGGATACGGCTTGTGGTGGTGAACCGAGATTTCCGGAATTTTGTCGCACACTATTTTATACATGGGCTGGCACCGAGGCGTCCAACATAAATGCGGTAAGAAATTATTTGACGAGCACATAATTTATCATTGAAGTTTATATTCCTTTTAGACACTTTTGCCGTACATTGCCGAAACCCATCCAGCCGGCATAAGCACCAATCAGGGCATACACTACATTCAACTGCACAATTCGAATTTCTTTAGACAATACGATCATGGTGTACAGAAGAATAGGAAGGTCTACGCACAGGCGGAGCCCCCAAATTACCAGCTTGAAAATGTTTCAGCCGATACTTATGTCTATTATGGCATGTCCGATACATCGGTGAATTGGCAGGACATTCAACGTTTGCCAGAGCATATCTCCAGTTTGAAGCTGCTGTACAAAGTGCCCGATGAGAGCTGGGGTCACATCGATTTCATATTCGCCATGAAAGTGAAAGAAACTATAAACGAACAGGTGATCAATTACTGCAAGCAGTATGAGATTGATGGCGTTATCAAAGAAAATTAAAAACAAAACCTACACACTTAAAACAAAAATAAACGAAGATAATCTATGGGAGATTTGTACAAATTCCAAGGAGCAATAAATATTTATTAATTGCTACTAGTGCACTGTTATCTCTATCATAAACGCGTATCAATTAACACTTGAAGTGAAGTCACTTTACATTGGCGTACAAAAGTTTTCGTCAATTTGTTGTCATATTTTTGTTTATTTCTCAAATTTTGGTGTATAGGTTCCCGTCATATGTATGTATGGAGAACTCATTACAGCGATCGCCAATTCATGCCTATAGTTCATAACCCCGCTTTGATGGGTGCAAGTGTCGAGCTTCGTTGGGCTATTAATGTTGAGGAGGATTCTCATACTGTGAAGTCCTTAAATGCTGCTTTAACAATTCAGGAAAAGCTCACAAAAGATGCTCCATTGTTTCTCTGGTACCTACCTCTTGACATTTCCTGCAATCATCTCGATCTGTCAGCCTTATCTTACAGGCGTGTGCCTCCACCAGAAAGTGGCCAGTGAGTATTCCAACTTGTTCAGGTATTTCTGGTCTACCGCTTTACTTATGGCTTTAGCGGTTTTACACCCCCATATATTAATACCAATTCAACAATAGTAGCAACCAAATGAAACAAAATCAAAAATCTTTTTCCATAATATTATTAAATATTTTATTCTTAAAGTTTCAATAATACGAGAAATGCCATTATACCCAGTCAACATTTATTCTACAAAATATACGTCACTTAGTTATGGCAACACTTTACTTAAAAGCTACGGAACAAGCAATAAGCTTGCTACCAAAACTACTACTTTTTCCTAAAAATCACAATTAAAATTTAAAAACTAAAATAATTTTGTAATTAAAATCGAGCTCTAGTCAACTCTATCGTCAACTATATGTATATTCGTAGTAGTTTGCTGCCCTGATAATCTTATCGAAAATGAACTCACGCACGCCTAGCCCACATATAAAATCGAAATGATTCCAGCGTCTACGTGGAATCTTGTACACGGCCTGTAGGTTGCGCAGACGCATCAGCAAACGCCAAATATCCTCCACTGAGACGATGTAATCGTTCTCGGCGTAGAAGATGGTAACCGGTGCTGTGACTAGCTCCAAGTTGTAGTCGGGTGGCTCCAATTGATTGTACAACAACCAATTCTTCTCTGGACCATAGTCATATTGGCGGAACTTCGTCGAGACGTAGCCCTGAAAGTAGTGCATAATTTGCTTGAAGGAGCCGCCCACCGGAAAGTTCGCCATTATGTCCGGTAGTAAAGTCTGGAAATGTATACAAAAATTAATCAAAGTTATATGTAATAAACTCACAAGTACCTACCTTGTTCAGATGTTGCGTGTCATAGCCCACAGCTGGCCATAGCCGACTCACACACACCATCGGTCGTTCGTGCTCAAAACAAAGCGACGAGAGGAACTTTTTCACAAACTTGTTTGTGGACACCATCTCCATGCCCTCCAACACTTTGGCTACATAGTTGCGTGTACCCAATATGGGACCGAAAATCTTGGCCAACCCACCTTTTGTGTTGCTCACATACGCCACCGGCGCCAACAGATGTGCTGTCTTGAAGACGCCATTATATTGCGGCAGCATTGAGTTGAGCACCAAGAAGACAGTGCCACCCTGTGAGATGCCCACGAAATGCATTTTCGCCTCGCCCGTGCACTGCATGATGTAGTCCACCATTGCGGGCATATCGTAAATGCTCATCTCATGCCAGCTGAAGTTCCAGAACTCACGCTCCGTGGCATTGTACCACACGTTGCGGCGCGTGTAGATGTTGCCGCGATTGTTGCCCAGCCAAATGTCGTAGCCTTGCCGCCACAGCAGATATGGTAATGAGTTCTCGCGGCCATTCAGTAGCCAAGCGTCCGAGGACGCGTAAATTCCGGCTAACAAGAAAACGACCGGACGTCGCGAATATACGCCACAAGCGCCCGTCGCTGTTGTCGTTGTCGACGAGGTATTATACTGCGGTATGCGGTGCAGTGTCAACGCATAGCCGTCCTTGGTTAGCACATGATGCTTCTCCACCGGATAACCGTCGCGTCGTATGCGTTTTACCTGTATTCATGGAAGGAAGAAAGTAATAAAAGACAAATTTAGTATTTAATAAAACAATAATGCTGTCTACTTGTGTTCTTTGTGTGCTAATTGTGTCGGTGGCGTTGTGCGAAATGCTAAGTGCCATGATTGAGTGACTCAAGTAGGTAGAATATGACAATAATAGGCGCTATCGGCGTCATCGTGACACTGCGTTGACATAAAGGTGACTTACGCAAATCATATACCGTCTACCAACTACGCGCTATGAGTACCTGTCTGCATGCCGCAGTGGACGGTTAAGTCGTGTCGTGGGAAGTGTGTTGCGACGCGGAGCTCTTGACTGACAGCCGTAATCGGCCTTCATTGCCACTACATTGCTATTATTTTTGTAATGCGTGCATAATTTAAAAAATATTCTGCACTAAATACATATATGTATACCATCAATGTATCTCCGAAGGATTTGGATTATGTTTTGATATACGAACAGGATAAGGTTTAATCTAAAGAAATATCTAATGACCGAAAATGGGTCAGGTAAATTCTGGATACTACGAATATGATACATAAAATAAATGATAATTATACATGAAATTAGGAGTCTGTGATATGTCTAGCAAGTTTCGTTGTGATATCTGACATTTTTTATGAAATGTTCTATGTTAAGTCATAGAAATTGCGGACGGAAAACAATCTAGTCTGAAAACCATAAGACTTATACTAGTTATATAATGTTTAATATATTGTGTTTGTAGTTGATTCTAGAGTTTTGATTCGAAAATTCGATTTTCCGCCTGGTAAAACAATTATTCGTAAGTGGGTTTCTGGTTGTTCGGAGCATAAAAGCAACGAAGATGATGTGCCAACTCTATTCAAAACAAGTATCTCACGTACCATTGATATACCATCTCAAAATCAACAGTAAAATTGATAGAATTATATCTCCTGGCACCCAATATGTAGTAGGTCTCTACAGTTTTCGGATCTCAAGAGAATGATATCTATTTTGAAAAATATGACTAACAATCGACAAGTTGGTTGATCCCTATAATGATCCTTAATCACACACAATATTCATGGGTTCGGATGTCTAGAAATGAGGTTGTTGCTTGAACAACGACATATATCGGCGAGAGACCTTTGAGAAAGTAATAATCTCTGGATTCGAGGATATAGAACCATAATTAGAAAGTTTACAAAGAAAAGGTAGACTTTATCAGTAAATCCCGATAGCTGTAGATATCAATCGTAAGAGAATATAAAAAAATTTAATGAGAATATCAAGAAAATTTAGACTCTCATCTTGTCCTTCTAAAGTATTAATTACAAAAGATATTGATTGCGATAAATTCTTAAAAAAAGGTACTAGTCTCGAGCCAATTTTTTCACATAGGAATTCATAATCGAAAATCGAAAAATACAATTTCTAATTTTGTTTCCAAATTCTTCAATTTTTATTGACAAAATGTATAGTTTATGCCATCAGTTCAGTTGCGTTTTGGTGCGGTGTTGGGTATGATTTCCGAAATACGTGTCTATTTTTTTGGTTTTTTATTCGTCTACTTTTGGCAAATGCAAATGCCGGCACGTGCGTCGAACACTCAGCGTTGCACACAGTCATCACGCGCACTGACATACTCGTATATAGTACAACAACAAAAATGGATGAATGACGATAAACTTGCGATTACAAAGATTGTCATAAAGCGTCGTCGTCAAGCCGTTGGGTATTTTGCCAATGGCAACACGAATAAACAATAACATACATTTATACATACAGACGCTAGATTTCGTGCAATACTGCGAATTATGCATTCTGCGCACGCGCACACGCCACACACGCATTTAAATACAACATGCAGCAAACGCGCAGTGCGACCGACACTCCTGCGCTGCGATCTGCCCTTGTCGCAGTTAAGCGTGTCCTCTACCAAGCTGACTTAATAGACACAATAAATACGTCCAAACTTTGAAATATTGACTTGTGTAATTTATCACATTTATAACTGGGAGGCGATCAGCTATTTTGTAATTAACTTACATATATTTAATTCATTGTTGATAACATGCTTATAAGTTAGTACTTTATAAAGGAGGTCTAAAGAAAAAAACTTCGATTTGGAGGACACTATATATTATATTTTAAATTGTTATGAATAAATGAATGGGTTCCTAGAATTTCGCCCTAAAAAATTTTATAGTATCTACTCTTTAATTCTAAGATGCACTATCTCTTTAAAACAAAAAACGAGTAATGCAGTGTTTTATCTGGTTATTTGAGCTTGACCTTGACGGTTGTTTAAATGATATACGAGATGTGTTCAAAAAATGACGGGAATTTTTGTTTTTTGAAAGAAATATTTATACATTCGTCGACATTGTCACCTTTAAGATAGTTCCCATTCGAAATTATGCACTTATGCCAGCGCTTCTACCAATCGTCGAAACACTTTTCAAACTGGTTTTTTGGGATAGTCTTTAGTTCTTTCAACGATTTCTCGTATGCTTGTAAAACTTTAACTTTTTAAAAATGTTCCCTTTATTTTTGGAGACGGAAAAAAGTTACACCGAGTTACATCAGGCGAATATGGAGGATGACCCACCTCCACTTACAGTATTGAAGTCACGAAGTTTGGCTAAGAATTCACGAACACGCAACGAAGTGTGAGCTTTTAAAAAACGAGAATCGATAAGCTCAAAAAAACGTCTAACCTTAAACTGCTACACACAAAATAGATAAGCAATGAGTATAAATTTTAAATTTTCCAATTCCCATTATTTTTTGAACACTCTACCTATATGGCATGGGCTGATGAGATTGCTAAATTGACAATTATGAATGCATTACAGGGCACTTGTGATCATATAAGGCTTGTCATTAAGCTTGTCGCTTTTCCCATTCGAGAGAACGATTCTTCGGTCCAAGGCAGTTGTACAATAAGTAATAAATACTTTTTGGAGGTAGATTTGGTTATGGGAACCAAGATCTTATGGTAATGAAAACTGGGTCTCAGGCTTTCAAAATAACTGCTCAGCTAGCTATGTAGAGAATAACTACATTCGTTTTTTTCTCTATCATAGAGGCTCGGTTTTGTGTTTTTTGGATTCCTGATTGAAAATTTAATTATTCCATAAATGCTTTGTGCTCTCACGTTTCGCTTTAAAATTTCTCCTATTTGTGTTTGAGAACTGACATTATTAGATTAAAGTTCCGAATGATTCCAATGAAATATTTGTCGAGGATGGATAGCTTTTAGAAAAAAAATGTGTTGAGGTTGTTCGAAAATTGTGCTGGAACTCAGGTCCTGCGGGGACAATAGCCGAAGTTCAAAGTAGAATTAAGGACCTATGGTGTAATAAATTTATGGACTGTACCCTATTGGAAATAAATATTCGTATGTAATCAAGAATGCCATTCCTCAAAACACTAGAGCAGTAAACAACACTCGATAATCTTTTAAGCTGCCCGCAAAAATGCTTGTACTCAATTAAAGTATAGAAAAAAGAAGGAAGCTTATACAGAAAACAAAATGTCTTTCAAGCCTCATAAACATAGTTGAGTGCTTGGTCACAGCTTATTTAAATTTAATTGCGGTCAGTGGTTTTCGCACAATTTCTTTTTCACCAGCTATTTCACTAGTCACATACCGCATCAGTAATGATGATGTCGCGCGTTTGACGGACGTTGATGAATGCCGCAACCATAAACGAGGATCCGCGTAGCTGCGACTCCAACTGCCAGCAACACAGGCCACATAACAGCAACAGCAACAACGACTCGATGATGTTGCAACCGCTGATGATGACACCCATGACACACGTCGGCAGGATGCGGTGAATGTTGTCGTTAATGGCGTTATAGACGTTGCAAGTTAAACGCGTACCGAGATCGAGTTGTTATTGCAGCCGTTGGACAAGGTGTTGCAGAATGACATACTGGCTTACGTCAACGGGTCGTGCCAAGCGATCTTACGAGCTCAATGAGCTGAGACAGCCAACACACCCGACCTACAGCAAGCCCAGTGTGTCGGTGAGGTGCAAGTGCAAGCGGTAGGTTTCACAATAATTCTATCTCTATCACGCTTTAAATATTACAAAATCACCGAATGCAGCAGCCAGACGGTTAGGAGTAATAAATGTTATAGGTGCTGACTCTGCAGTTGAGGTCAAAAGTTAACACTAATCGGTACTTGTTGTTTTGGTACGTCACAGTGGGTTGTACGCGTCTGGGTCGAGTTATGTGCGAACGGGTATATATTATTACTTTTCACTTTTTCACTTTTCACGTTTATTGCTACTTATTGGCTTTCTTTTGCTTGTATGGCTTTACTTTTTTTCGATTTTGTCTTGCTTTTTGCTTTGTTTTTGCACTTTCATTGGCGGCTTGTGTGTGTTTTTTCGCGCGCAGGAAAAGGTGAAACCTCCAAATCGGTAACATGAATGAATTCCGGGATCGCGCTGACGTAAAACTCCGTTAACGTCGCGTGGCTCTACGACGATTGTGGTCGTCGTCGTCGTCGTGCGCGGACTGGTGTCTGTTGACTAACTGACTGTTTTGCCGCCTCGATAGCGGTATCCGCACAGCCTGCGGCTTCCACGCGCCCCAGCTGATGCGAAGCGCTTCTCTCCGCCACAACTTCAGCCACTTCAACGAATTTGTGGGTAAGTGTAGCACTCGCTGTGACGCTCATCGCGCTCATTACGTGTACTACCTTAACGCCACTCGCTTTAGCCCGCCGCCTCGCCGTGCTTTTAATTCATAAACTCAATTATTTATTTTGTGTTTGCTTTCGCATTCATCGATTTGCAATGAGCGTGGCTCGGTTCGACCAGCCAGCCAGCCGGCTCTGCGGCACGTGAAGTGACGCTTCCATTTGTCCAACGTAATTGTCGTAATTCGCTCGCAACTGTCACTCGGCCATTACGAGCACCTACATAACTGTGCTCTCCGCTCTCCGCTTGCCGCTGCCACCGCTTTTGACCACTTTTACCGATTGCATTGTATCGACTCCTCCACGAAATTGCAATAACCCGTTGTCTGGCGGCATGTCGTTGCGCATTTTGTTGAGGATGCGCTTTCGAGATGCGTCCACTGTCCGTTGGCGGTGAGTCGGTAACTCGGTAATGCGGTTACACGCTTCGTTCCTCTTCACACGCATTCAGCGATTTGTCAGTCTCTACAATTGTGCGTTTGTTTATTCGCCGACAGTTTACAAACACTTGTCAACGCTTAGCATTTAAGTAATTTAATTTCATCAATAAGCGTTTGAGTATTCGCCGCGCCGTTTCGGCATTATCGCGGCAAAATGCACTTTCTTTCCACAGTTATGCGTACTTAAGTGCTTACCTATGGAGTTATGTACATATAATTGCTTGCACTAATGCCTCCCAGCCTGCATGTGCGCTTTATGAGTAATCTTATGCGTTTATTAAGTGGAACACTGTGTCATTGCAGTTCGCGTCCATCATCTCCAGCCGTTTTTGTCATCTCGTTTCACGCGTCTTCAAGATTTCTTGCCATGCGTAATTTAATCATCGCATAAGTCATAAGGCATAAGTGGACTCAAGTATGCACATAGGCTTACATTAGATTGGGTCAGCAAACGATAAAACGGAAGTATGACAAATCGTTTATATTTGATTTAGAAAGTTGTTAAAAGGTGTGAAATTTTTGTAAAAATAGATAAAATGAAGGTTAGATCTTGTGCCTTATACAATTACTATATACCATTCGAAGTGGCTCACTGTGTTTAAACTTTGTTCATTTGTCAGAAAATAGTAAATAGTAGAATGAAGTTTATTCATGTTGGGTCTATAACCATACTCGTGCTGTTTTAAGAGATTCCGAACGTACATTAGAAAACTACTATCCTTGTTCGTCTTTACCAGTATGTGTCATTCATTTGAAGCACAGTCAGTCATCAGAAAAATGCACGGAATACTTAGACGCAAAAAACGGGATAATAATAATCCAACATGGCAACGCTTGAGGGAAATTGGTTTAAAACTATTTGCAAAACTGCCGATGAAGAGTTTTGCCTCACCAGGCTTATGTGTATGTGATTGGCGTTCAACCGTTTAGCCGGTTATAGCCGAATCGATGAGAGCGCGTCACTCCTCTCTTTCCTTCGCAGTTCGGCGCCAGTTGGAGATTCCAAGTGTAACCAGGTCGCTCTCCACCTGGTACCTCCAACGGAGTGGAGGCCTTCCCCTTCCTCGGCTTCCTCCGGCGGGTACTGCATCGAACACTTTCAGAGCTGGAGTGTTTTCGTCCATTCGGACAACATGACCTAGCCATCGTAGCCGCTGTCTTTTTATTCGCTGAACTATGTCAATGTCGTCGTATAACTCATACAGCTCATCGTTCCATCGTCTGCGGTATTCGCCAGGCTTATAGCCCAGATAAATATCGTTATCGTTCCTGCAAACTAGACGAGTACAAGGAAACGGTCTTTCATTTTCTTTCTGTACGCCCAGCTCTATCACAAACCAGACATAGAACACTGGGAATTCATCAGATATCAAACCTTGAATAGCTGCCTACAAAAGTTTCAATGAGAGAACCAAATGTTTCGAATATATATATATCTTTATTTAGTGATCGATCATCTCTACAGCTTTAATTTCTTTGAAAATTATAGTACTTTTGGAATGCCATTTAGTTTCTTAACTGGCTCTTGTCATGGTCTCCGAAGCCGATATTTGAATGTCATTGAGTGACAAATCTTTAACTAACTTGTCTGACTCATGATTTGTATTTTTAAGAAAAACCTCTTTTTATGATCACAACGTCAGTTATTGGGTCTTTTAGTAACATTTTGCCGGAAAAGCGCCTCAAAGGCAAAACATAAAAAAATGTAACAAAAAATCCACTGGAGATGTTGAAAGCATCTGCTATCCCTCTAAGTGATTTTCGGAAGAAGAATCGTCCCGAAACTGAAATAATTAAAAGTATGTTCAACTTGAAACGTGAAATGTTGTAGGTTTGAGCTATTTATAAAACTCGATTTTCGATTTTTTTTTATTTCAACTTTTTGAGACCCGTCCTAATGTATGACCGCACTTATATGAGCAAACATACTTTTTTATGTGAAATATCATATAATTTTTAAAGTTTAACGGAATTATGATTGTGTCACATCTCGCACTCTCTCTGTCATCCCACCATGGAAATATGTAAGTCGAATGGAACCGTGTTTGCACGCTTTCGGACGCAATCGATAAACACATACTAGCCAAGCTTTTGAATAAATATGCACATACGATTCACTCACCTGCATACAGACAGACAGACGAGTATTATTTACAATATGTCATGCAATAATTGTCGCGTTTTTGTGTCTATAATTACGGCACTTTGTTTCAGCCCTGACTGATGTAAAGCATTTGCGCATTTGTAGTTATGTATGTGTGCCGCAGTAAATAAATTCATATTAGCTCATATACTAACTGCTAGTTAAAGCATATGCTCGCATGTAAACATATTTATCGCAATTGTCTAATTGTGTTGGGTTTCGGACGTGCGAGGGTTAAGCTCTGTTAAATGTCTGTTTATTTGCATAGATTAATTGTCTCAATTGGGGGAAATTAACGCGATTTTTTTTTCTTCATTGGATGTTTAGCTTTACCTTTGGTTTTGTTTACGTTTTTGGCAGGCACGTAAGCGTTTAATGGTGTTTCTGTGTTTGCCTTCAAAACGGATAATTGCATTTTTTTCCCATTTAAAGGGTGATTTTTTAAGAGCTTGATAACTTTTAAAAAAAAAAAAACGCATAAAATTTGCAAAATCTCATCGGTTCTTTATTTGAAACGTTAGATTGGTTCATGACATTTACTTTTTGAAGATAATTTCATTTAAATGTTGACCGCGGCTGCGTCTTAGGTGGTCCATTCGGAAAGTCCAATTTTGGGCAACTTTTTCGAGCATTTCGGCCGGAATAGCCCGAATTTCTTCGGAAATGTTGTCTTCCAAAGCTGGAATAGTTGCTGGCTTATTTCTGTAGACTTTAGACTTGACGTAGCCCCACAAAAAATAGTCTAAAGGCGTTAAATCGCATGATCTTGGTGGCCAACTTACGGGTCCATTTCTTGAGATGAATTGTTCTCCGAAGTTTTCCCTCAAAATGGCCATAGAATCGCGAGCTGTGTGGCATGTAGCGCCATCTTGTTGAAACCACATGTCAACCAAGTTCAGTTCTTCCATTTTTGGCAACAAAAAGTTTGTTAGCATCGAACGATAGCGATCGCCATTCACCGTAACGTTGCGTCCAACAGCATCTTTGAAAAAATACGGTCCAATGATTCCACCAGCGTACAAACCACACCAAACAGTGCATTTTTCGGGATGCATGGGCAGTTCTTGAACGGCTTCTGGTTGCTCTTCACCCCAAATGCGGCAATTTTGCTTATTTACGTAGCCATTCAACCAGAAATGAGCCTCATCGCTGAACAAAATTTGTCGATAAAAAAGCGGATTTCACATTTCGAACCGAACACTGATTTTGGTAATAAAATTCAATGATTTGCAAGCGTTGCTCGTTAGTAAGTCTATTCATGATGAAATGTCAAAGCATACTGAGCATCTTTCTCTTTGACACCATGTCTGAAATCCCACGTGATCTGTCAAATACTAATGCATGAAAATCCTAACCTCAAAAAAATCACCCGTTATTAAATGGCACAATGGCGAACTTGAAAATTTTCGTAAATATGATGGTATGCATGTGTGTATGAATGTAATTTTGATCAATTTTTGAAGAAAAATTAAAAACTCTTCATTGTAACGTCATTTCTAGCGAACCCTTCTGTAAAAGGTTCATTCGCGCAGACAGCATAACCCCGAGTGGGATCATCTGCAGATAAAAATAATACTTTAAGACTTAAAATTAGAACCGGGACGAGGGAAAAACATGAAATTTGACTTTTTGACAAATATTATTCTTAGAACGACTTAAAATTTTAGGACATTTTCCGAACATAATAAAAAATCCATTTCTTTCGAAGCCGTGAAATCGATATAACCTCACAAGCTGTGTGATGAGAAGGTGATTTTTTCATAAAAAATGTTTTCAATTAAAAATTAATTTGCCAATTAGTTAATTGCCACATTACATGATAAATTGAGAATAATAAGACTTTGCTATTGGCATCCTCCATATTCTTTTGCCTCAACTGGGGCAATATTTTTTTATACTTTTAAATTCATATTTCAAATTACTATAATGGAGAAAGCTTGGGAAAATTGAGTATATTTTAAGAAAAATTGCGGCATTTTTTAATTTGTTTATCGCTTCTGCTAATTTTACGTTAAATTTATATTTGTTTAGGCACAGTTCGCATAACCGCAAAGACTCGATACAAGAAATTATTCGTATTATTTACGGTTATTTTTAAGAGCCGAAACCCACAATAATATAACTGGTAATGCCAGCTTTAAACCTTTCAACTATAAAATGTTTAATAAACCGAATGACCTTTTATTTTATAGTTTTATATATTTTTATATTATTAGCAAATAATAGGATTCAAGTGGTTTTCTTTCAAAATCGCCAAATAGACAATTCTTTAAATTTACTTATCCCGCATAAACCTAGAGATACCATAATCTACCGTTTTCCATGATGTAATACTGAGCCACAATAAACTCCATCAATCTACTTGTCTAAAGTGACGTAATATATTAGCGCAACGAGTAAATGGAGGTTCCCCGCTAAGCAAAGATTGGTAAAATGTTGCGTTTAATTAACTTTATTTAATATAAAACTAATTAGGTAGCTTGTGCTTACTCCAAATTTTCACTGGATATCGTGTTTCATAATGAGGCAATTGAAAAGGGTTCTCTTAAGGGGTTATATACAGTTAGAATTTTCAAAAAATCGATTTTTTTTATTTCATTTTCTTAATGTACATATATTTAAGAATACACACAGAAAATTTCATATCGTTCCGGTGAATATTTTCACAGTTACAAGCAAATGACCAACATTACTCGAAAACGGCTAGACCGATTAGTCTCAAATTTTAACACCACCTACTTAAATATATTTTTTAGTAATTAATCGAAGATTTTTTCTCTCCGATAAATATTTTTTTTTTTATAAACAACTTAAGGCCAAAATTTCGGTGAAAAATCGATTTTTTTTTTGAGAAACCGCCATTTTGTCAAAAAATTTTATTTTGCTTATTCCTTCGATTAATTACTAGATTTAACATTATTTTAACGAAATCTGTTTGTTTTTTTAATTTCATATGATCCAGTTCCGAGATATAGTGGTCACCGCAAAACGTCTTTTTTGAGAGGAGCTCCAGGAGATCAGCTGTAGCTCTTTTTCAAATAAATATTTTTACTAGTACTAAGTCAGTTGGTACAGTTAAAAGATACCATAATATGTGTATAAATTTCATCAATAAATTAAAAAGTTTTCTCAGAAAAAATTCTGGAAAATTCACTTTTTTTTGGCCGTCTAACTGTATATAACCCCTTAAGCTGAACTCCGGGTGACTTGCTAATTAGAATAGTAGTTACATTTACTGAATTTATAAAAAATTGTGTGATTTTAGTAAAGTTTCTTTGTTTCAAATTCAAGCTCATTTAAACCTTAAAATTTCCTTTTACTTCTAAAATTTACATCCATGCATATTTATCATAATATATTTATATACGTGTATATATGTAAGTATGTTCATTTATCATTGTGCATACGTGCATGCATTAGCATAATACTCCCATACATATGTGTACATTGACTTAAGCGAGTAGTATCAGAGTTTGCTTATGAATGGCACGTTTTAATATTTTCCTTGCCTTTTATTCCTTCATTTATTTCATACAGCATTTTAAGATAAGGAAAACTCTTAAATCTTTATTCGTCAGCATTTAAAATTTATTGCTTGACAAATTTTTTGAATCTAAATTTGCATGACAATCCTATTTGGGGATAATAAGCAATAAGCACTTAGTTGATGAATATGACTTTCTATGCAGAAGCAGTAACTAGAGACTTCCGCATTTAAAATCCTACACTAAAGTTGATTATATGTATATAATATAAGTATTTAGAAATATATTCTTGGCGACTTACTAAGATGAATAAACACATAAGTAGATATACGAGGTTTGTTCAAAAAATAACGGGAATTTTAAATTTCCAGTTGTCTAAAAAAATGGGGACGGCATCATTGATAAAGACGAAAAAATATTTTTTTTAAACGAAAATTCCCCTTATTTTTTGAACACACTTATTTATTATGTGTTACTATAAATAAAGTTTTGTATTATTATTGTGACTGCTTTTCTTATTATTTTAGTTCTACTACTTCTTCCACTATGCCGTTGTAGCGGAAAAATATTAATTGACCAAATTAATGGGCTGTCTGAAACGCCTATTATGCGGCAAATTTTTAATTATCTTATGAGACAACAAAATCAAAGGTACTTATACTAGTTATATAAACTAGAGTCATAAAAAAATCCTCAAGTCAATGCAGCGGCTCATATGAACGTAAGACAAATCACAAGTATACAAGTATACAAGTATACCCAGCAGTTAAATCAACTAATTATAAACTACTTTGCAACTGGTATGAACTGCAAGTACAACTAGTTGAATGACTTTTTGCTTACAGATATTTAATATTTTTTGGGAGCCGATATCTTAGGAAATGTCAACGGTCAGATTTCATTCAGTTTGAGACTAATCTAGTTCAAAAAGAAAATATAATTTATTTGGAGCTAGTTCCTTCATGTTATTAAAATATATAAATATCATCGAAGTAACACCATCTCCAATCAATTGTGGAATAAATTTGTATACATATGGTTAGTAGTTTTCATACTAGTTTTTTTCGGACTAGTTTTTTTCGGACTAGTTCTTTTCAGACTAGTTCGTTTGCAGTCAAGCAATTTTTCGACTCGTGTATTTTCTGACTCGTCTGATGTTTGACTGTAGAGTTTGTACATGCATATAAACAAATAGATTAGTATTTAAATTAAAGGTTAGCATGCGGCATCAGCTTTGTTGTCATCGTCGCAGACAAATGATTTCATTTCTAAAATGTATACTCATACACATACTTATGAGAATTAACATATTTATATACGATTACAATTGTTTGGACATATACTTACCGATATGCAAATCAATATCTCCCTTGCATTACGTGCACCCATAAATATGCCTAACTTTTTGGTGACTTACAAAGAACAAAAAGAGAAAAAAAGCATTAAAAACTCATAAAATTTTTAATAAATGCATAAAGCACAAACTCTAAATGCAAACACACACATGAGTTCATAGAAACCGACTTTAGAATTGACCGACTGGTTAACCGCTCAAAAGCCACATAACGCGAACGCATGCATATTAATTTCGAAATTCCGATTTCGAAGTGACTGCATAAGCCAATGCATAAATGTATGTGTGTACATAAAAACATAAAAAAAAATACTTACACTTACATAACCACATATGGAGATGCGTCTACGTGCAGGATTTGAACGACACAATCGAAAATTACCACTTGCCACTTGCGCAAATGATTAACGGTTCGGATGCGGCGACTTAAAAACAAGTGCGTTCCCATGAAAAAAGCTTATCATCGGAAGCAGCGTACGAAAGATCACACTGCAGCTTGAAGCGTACAAAAAAAAATTTTGTGGAAAACGCAAATTTGCTGATTAAATGCCAACAATGCGGCAAGTGCGGTTGCAATAACCGATAAAACCCATATCCGCATACACAAAATTTTTATAAAGAAAGATAAACATGCATTTTTGTTTTTTTAGACAAATACATATGTATGTATGTAACTATGTAGGCATCAGACACTAATAAGACATGCCCTGGAGGAAAATGACAACTATCAATCAAAAGCTGATGATTAAAAAATATGGATTTTAAAAGGCAATTTTTCGAAGTATTGGTTCATTGATGCGAACTTGTAATGAATAAACTTAAAAACTAATGTGCCAATTTCAAAAATTCTTTCATCATTGGAAAGCTACATTCACCACGAGTAACATAGGCTGTATTTTATTGCTAGAATCTCAACTTTCGGGAAATAGCTACCAGGTGAGGATGTCAAAAAGACTCCGTGATGGAGAATATTAATCTGAAACTGAAAATCGTCTTGCAAGTCATTCTCTTCGCAGCGCAATCGCGTGTCAGAGAGCAATAAGCGCTCGCAGCTACTTGCTGAACAAAATTTTAAAACCTCCTAAGTACGCGCTTGAGAGTCGAGTACGGAGCGTGTGTAGCGGCTTGAAGAAAAAAATATTAGAAATATACAAGCTCGCACTAAGGATTCGTACTCTGAGCGTTCTCAACGCCTTCATTGTCTTCAGAGAAAGACAACGGACATCAAAGACTAGAGGTCGTAATAAGTTTTAGGTCATTACTAATAAAATATATTTTTCATGTTCGAATTTTCCTCATTTCACTTTTTTTATATGAAGCCACCCAAGAAACGGGAAAGTGTTAAAAACTTATAACTTTTGAAATTTTTGTATAAACCCATGCAAAGCTTAATTTACGTTACGTTCACTTAATTTTGCTAAGATAGCTCACTTACTAACTAGCTAGGGGAAGTTATGCTGCGATTTCTGATGATATTTGAAATATTTACCGATAATTTCGGTAAATTGCTATCCATGGTCCTCATACGCGATATCTGGCGCCTTGAAATGTTAAAACCGATTTTGATAATTTTTAATTCTTTGAATGTGTTGCTAAAAGGAAAGTCTAGTAAGTTTAATAAGGCTTTAGTAGTTTGCGAGGTAGCACCAAACAAATGTCTGCCGAATATACCCCTCCCTCTGGGATCCTCTGTGCCAAATAAATTTCATAACTTTATAGTTTTTTGGTTAACGACATTTTGTCGGCATGGCAGTGGTCCACAAGCGCTCATCTACAATACCAACCAACTCAGGGTGCCAAGGAGCATGTGTATCAAGTTTCATCGTTACATTTCCAGTTTTACTTGATATTATGTAGAGAACCTTGGTATTACCATTTCAAAAAATTTGAGAATTATTTTCTCATTTATTAATTTAAAAAAATTTCCTACCGGGTATGTTCGATGACATATCAAGTGCATTGTGACATGGTGATTTAGCAAGTAAATATGTTTTTTTTCTCAAAAAGTATGCAATTTCCATTATCTTTTGACACTTTTTTTCGCGGTGACCACATGTTGCGGCAGATCTTCAATCAACAAACCGGCACCCAACGTAACGGCGTAACGTTAAAGAGAGGATGTGAATGACCCCCCACCATATGACACACGACAAGAGCAACGTCCGAGGGCAGGAAGAGTTGGTTTTGTGTGCATACCAATTTATTTCCTTAAATGATTCGGGTTGGTATATAAAAAAATCTGTGAAACTGATTCAGACTTTGATTTTAAGTAAGAACGTTCACTTCAAGCTTGTTAAGAATTGTATTTGTTATTATATCCTGATCGTACTGGCATTGTCAGTCAGTTGAAGGAAAATTTTAATAGATTATCATGGAATCACATACTAGCACTTCATTGACGTCGTTCGTCTCTGACAAACCAATTTTCTTAGACGCTTTGTCTGCGCACGCACATCCGCAAAACACATTCCACAAATATTTCTCAGCTCTTACATAACACTCCAATATCCACTCACAAGTATTTACACACCTACATATATAACGTAAATGCCTTTTAATCCTCGACACTCTCCTTCTGATACTCAACGTTCCATAATTTGTTCTATGATTCCAACTGCAAACACACGCATAACACCTAACCAAACACATACAAACAAGATACAACAGAACCAATATTATATCAACAGAAGAAGAGCAGAGAAGCTAGGAACAAAAAAAAAAAAAAAATAAATAAATTTAACATCTATAATCACACCAGTGACAATTTAAATGAAAATTACATACAATCACCTACTTCATACATATCTGCCTGCCTACCTAATGTAATGCTGCTTAGATCGGCGCACCGGCATACTGGCAAACCTGGAAACCAACAGGCAGCATATCAATTATTTTTTGTTGTTGTTGCCAATTCTTTAAACAAACAGCAATGAAACGTGTCCAACACTCGAGTCTAACCTTATGCCACACAAATTTCCATAGAAGTTGGAACCCCCTGGGCTAGTACTGCACGAGTATGGAACCACAAATACATGCATTCATAGGTGTGGAGGTGTGTGCGTGTGTTGGTGAGCTAGGAATGGTAAAGACTCCAAAATAAGTACGCCTCTCTCTTTACTCTCTTGATGTCAAGGTGAGCTACGAACATGATTTTTTTTTTATAGAGAAGAGCCCCTGAGTAAATTGTCTACCTACTAGTAAGGCGAAAAGGCAGCAGCGATCGGCATCCGAAGAATTCTATGTTGGTAGCAAATTTAACGCTAATGCGTACGGCATGGGCAGGCACACATACATACATAGATACAACTCTATATGTAGATATGTTTCCAAAAGTGTTCTATGAGTGAGTACAGCCAAAGAGAATTGTTAGTATGATATTCAAATGAACGGAAATAGAATAAAGAAATTAGAATTTTATTTGAATTTGGAGCAAAAAAATTTAAAAATATATTTTTTGTTGTTTCCAAATTTTTTAAATGATTTGTTTTAAAAATTTATTATTACAAAATAGTTTTTTTACCGAAGTCTATCATCATCATTTGGTTCTACAGCTCTTTGTGAGCTTTGGCCTGCTGAACAATACGCCTCCATGCTACACTGCCTTTTGCTGTATCTCTCCAGTTTTCCAGTCGGACTTTCCTCAGATCTTCATTTAATTCGTCCATCCATCTAAACCTCGTTCTTACTGTCCATTACTTCAGTGCCATTACTTTCTTTTGAACTCTAGAATTATTCGTTCTGGCAACATGACCTAGCGATCTCAAATATTCTCTAGTCGATGGCGTCCTTTTCAACTTAAATTTCATATTATCACGAACATTTTATAACTTGTGTAACTTCTGCCGCCGTTTACTTCAAAACTAGAAAGCAACAACTATACCATATAAGTAGCCTCAGATCCAGAAGCGATGATGGATATGCATTCCACAGAAGTGCATGCCTTCATAGACACCCATGTTGTAGACCCCTGTATTAGGGAGGATCGTTTTATAGGAAGAGGGAGATCAAATGAAAGTATTTAATGTTCTTTAATTATTTCAAGAACTTTAGGACTTCTCTTTTTTTAGAGTTCTAAGCAAACTGACGTCGAAAAAATATTACTTTTTTAGTAGATATGATATCTGGGAAGTGAGTGATTGAGAGATTCTTTAATTAAAATCCCTTATTATAGAAATACTCATGGATGTTCCCAATAGGAATGGTTCTTGGCGATATCTAGAAGAAAAATAAGTAAGAAAGGAGTAGATTATTTCAACGGATTGGAAACTAAGATAACTCGTAAATCGAAGTAAGCTTATAAGTCGAGGAGAGCATAAACTTGATGCTTTGCGTAGGAATCAAGTGGAATTGCATGTTAATCAACTAAAGTCAGTCCAATATCGGTTAGATAAGATCTCATTGCTAGTAGTTTTAGAGATTTGGTATTCAAATCAAATGTATGACGAGCCATTTTTAAATACAACCAAGACATATAAATTTTGGCTTTGTGATTTTAGAGGTAATCTTCTGTTCTCAGTGTATATTGAAAACCAAAAAAAAATCGCTACAACCTAATGTATACTACAACAAATATGGAAAATGCACATTGCAGCTACCCAAATAACCGCATATTAATGTATTGACTCTTCACGCACAAACACCATGTAAATACTCCACGTACAGTATACACATATCCAGAAAGAAGGAGCGCGACCAAGAGCACGTCTTTCTACAACGCTACGGGATTGAGAAGAAAGCAAAACACGACGCCGTCGGCCCACACAGCCGAGCCGACACAAGCTGGTCGAGTCGATTTAGGCATAAGCGGCAGAGGCGGCGACGGCGTCGACGATCGTTGAAGATCGAGGACAAAAAAAGAAAATAAATGAAGACAATGCCAATGAATATCCATACTTACGAGGCACAGGCGTACTCACATATTGATGGATGAATAAACACATACATATACAGTCTCGAGTATGTTGCCTTGCAAGTGTGTGGATATCGGTGAGCACACAATGCACATGGTCGGATCGTAGACTGACGATTGCAGCGGCATGGCGGGACGTATGCAATGGTTACTTTTGTTGTTGTCGCTGTTGCATTTTATGCTGTCCGCTGATGCCGATGTGTGTGTGTGTGCGGACATGTAGTGGTTCTCAACTGTTGAAGAAAAGTTGATTTCTGTTCTCAAAATCAGTTTCGGTTTCAGTTCTTCACGTGTATTGGGCGCGAACAGTCCGACAATTTGGTTTAAGCGATGACAGCTACGGCAGTCTATACAACAACAATAATTCAGTGAAAAAGAAGACACTCACGTGAACATTTGAAGAAAGTAACAAAACTAATAATTACAACAAAGAAGTTTTAGTTTACAAGTAAAGTGCGTAAAATTGGCGTGTTCAAGTTGTCAAGTTCGGCATATATGGCTTGAATACTGAATGCCGACGTGATCAGGTGTTTCACTTTCGCAGAATTTTTCTATTGAAACTCATACGAATTGTATGAAATCGCGAGGAAAGTGCAAAAGTGTTGAGAGCGATTAGAAAGAGTAATTAGTGTTTTTTCTCCTGCTGGAGGTATAGATAGATTTCGTACGTCATTGACTCGGCTCAACGATAGTGCTTCATTCATTTGTACAGCAGACATTGCTTTGACTGTATCGATCACAGTGTCTTCGGCATAAATTGAGGCATCTTCAACATCAAAAGCAGTGCACTCCTTCAAACTCGGGATAAATAATCGTACATATATACATATATAATATATAGTTGTGTATATAACCGGCAGTAACAAGACGTTATTGACCAAGGGGCGCTGCCAAACACACCAAAAACAATCAACTACCGGCAATAATAATAACCGCAGAATCAACAACAGCGACAACAAAAACAAGTACGTGCAACACAAAACAGAAAGCAAACAAGAAATTCAGCTGCCACAACAAAAGCAACAGCATACAAAAAACAACAACAACAACAGCAAAGACGACAACGGCCGGCAACATGTCATGGTGGAAACAAGTGCGCTGCGCACTCGCGCTGGCAGACATGAATGACGGCAGCAACGGCAACGGCAATTGCAGCTGCCATAAACAAAGACGTTGCAACAGGTTAACCTGTTATCGCAATGGCAACAGTAGTGGCAGCAATCAACCCAAAGCTTTGCCACTGTTCATCACAGTGGCCATACTGGCGTTGGCTGGTGAGTAGTGACTATTAAAATCGCTTTTATATACATATGTTTATACGAGTATGCATGTATGTGTAGCAATAATAGCAACAATAATAACAACAAAGTAGTCAGGTTTATAGTGAGCAACATATCAATAAGATTGCCGTTGGCATTAGCATCATTGGCGTAGACAGCTACAACCATAACAATAATAACAACAACAGAAAAGAAGATTTATACTTCAGCTCGGTTGATCTGCTTTGGCCCCAGCTGTGCGCAATTCTAAGCTCCCTGCTTCGGCATCTCCCATCCTGCGGGTTTGTACAACTTCGCGTGGGCCACTTATTTCGACATGACATCTGCCACTTCCCCCCACGGATGTTGTTAAATGGTTGCAAGAACGAACATAACAACTGGACGGTTTACTTGCGTCGGATTTTCTCTAACAACAAGAAAATTCGATTTGATTTGAAGACTAGTGCCTAAGTGAGTTTGTTGTTGCGTTTTTTCGCCTTTTGATCTCTCGCTTCCACATCGATTTCATTTATTGGCAAATTTATATATACCCACTACGAATTGTAGTTAGCACTGAAATGAAGAAAATAAAAATTTCAATTTTGTCTGGAGGTTGGGTGCTGAAGATTGCAGCAAAAATGGAAAAAAAGTGTTTTAGGTGCTCTTGTAGGTTTATGAAAAACATTTCAAGGACTCTGAGACGAGAGACATGACATTATCAGGAATCTGAGAGGATATTATAAATTTTTCTTCTCAGTTGTCTTTCGGCATTCCTTCACCCAAAAAGATCATTTAGAATTTTAAAGACCGTTTCGGATTTGGTTGAGACTACAGTAGTACCATGAATCTGTTGCACTTCAGGTTCTATAATGATCCTGAAGTAATATAGTACTGAAACTCCATCAAAAAATTTAAGATCTCCAACGATTGAATAAGAGACTAGAAGCTGGTCGATATATATTTATAGCGAAAACAACTCCAACCATTTAGAGAAAATCTTAGTTTTCACCAAAAGAAGCGTTATTCCAACAATTGGTTTCAATTTGACTTTTCCAAGATTTTTTTTTAATTTTGAGACCATTTGCTCAAGAAGTTGTTTCCTTTGAAAGTCCAAAAAAAATTATATGCAAGCATGTTATTTGGGACCTTTAAACTGACTCATCGCTGATTTGATGTTGCCATTGACAATCCGGAAAAGTCTTTCCGGCTTTCCGGCAGCGGACTATGACGCGCTTATCTATACGTGATGTGAATATTTTATGTGCCTATATGTACAAATGTATGTATTGCTGAACACCTCAATCATCTTCGGATCGTCGTGAGGAAATTGTTTTTTAATTGCTTACTAGTTGAATACTTAAATTGCGTTGAAATTGCTTTCAATTTATTAGTAACCAATCCAATTATATTTTAACACAATTTAATAATCAAATTAACTATGAAAATTTATATTTGCAGAAGTAGTTTTTGTAATTGAAAATTGTCTTATAAATATAACACTTTTCTGTTACTGTTAAAAGTAATTACATTATTGGTATTAAAAAATATAAATTCTGAAATTAGATTAACTATCGATTAGATTGCGGTGCTCATATTTTAAGAATTTCAAGATTATTTTAAGGACTTCACCAGCCCGATTATATGTATATAAGATAAATTGTAACATATTGATAGAATCTTCTTCTTGATTGATAGAATAGATCAGTTAATAAACACCGAAGCAACTTGCATACTCCTTAACTCCTTAGGTTAGCTTTAGCTATCCCTTAATATAGTTCCTCATACAACAAGTACTGTTGGTTACGAAGAGTAATAAGGAGCTATAAAGGCTACTTAGAAGGCCTAATTATGGAATTCCTGACCGTGACTTAAGGTTTCGTTAATTTCAAACAATTTTTTGACCTTGATCTGATCTCTGCATATCGGAGCGAACTTGAAACCTCACATATGGTGATAAATTTTAGCTAAATATTAGCTAAACTATTCTAATGCAGTTTCCAACACAAAGATAAATCTACTAGAGAGCAAGTAAGATAAACTACGAAACTGTTCTATATTTCAGTTCAATATTTATATTAGAGTGAAACCTCAGCCACTTCTAGAGTTTCGGTGTTAAGAATCAATGGCTTAAATGTAGTTGCTGAGGCTCTCAAATAAGAATATTCGAGCAAAGTAAGAAAATATAACATTGTTATCAAGCAGAAAGGGTAAATAGTTTTGAAAAATTCTTGAATGAAATTGTTCCCTATAGAAGACCTTAAAACTAATTAAAAGAAATGTGTGTTTTTTGTAAGCTATTTATTGTAGGTTAGAACAATTTGGTTGTAACTAGACTCATCTAATACTAAAATATGAATGCAACCGAAAAATTATTCTTAAATAATAAGTGTTTAAAAAAAATTAAATTCTATAAAAATAGTGCGCTTCAAAATTGTCTAAAAAATCTAAACTTATTACTATACATATGTAAACATAAATATCTCCATAACATATCTGAATGACAATATCACAATTTTAAATCTAGAAAAAAATTTACCAAAAGAACTCAAACGTGACTTGCGTTATGCAACACTCATCGAACCAATAAAAAAAATAAAAAGCTGAATATTGCTATGAGAACTGCATACATATTTCTATGAAAGAAAGTTCTTATGAAATGCTTTTAGGAAATAACCATATAAAATACACGATCACATTATGTTGAACGTTCACGGCATATTTAATATATGTAAATGCACGAAAACAGAATTAGAGTCAAGCGCTTGAATGAAATATGAATATAAATCAATCAATAAACGCTTTTATACACAACAACACAAAGGAAAATGCAGCAAGTAATTAAAATTTGTGTTAAAAAAGCCATTTCAGTATGTAGTACATAAACATAAAACATAACTGCAGTAGTAGACATGCCCCAAATCGATAGTGACGCTTTGTAGTTCAATAACGGTTAGCGATTTCCTACGCCACTTAAATACGCGCCGTCATACACATAGTAATTGTACTCCTTTTCCGTATGAATATTGATTCGTTGCTTTCATTAACATTGCACTCGCGCCAACCGCGGTGACTTTCATGCTTTCATATGACCATATGTTATGTTATGCGTTATGTTTTATGCGGCGTAATGTCACGGACACACAATGCGTAGCCACGTGCTGCATGAACTGTGCTGTGCTGTGTAAATCGATGTTCAAGATGCCGCGCCGTAACATAAAAATTTAATTACATTTTCGTCGGTTCACGGCTAGGAGTAATATAGGAAGTGACTACAAAGCATATGCGTAGACGCAGTGTGACGCATGCGTCTCTAGACGCATCTTCCGCCATACACACTGACACACTTGCACACATACGATGAATAAGTGGATTTTCAATGGGCTCGGACTGGGAAAATAGTAATTGTGTAATCGGTATTTATTTTATTTTATATTTTCTTTCACTTTTTTCTTGTTTGGTTCTTGCGTGCTCATAACTTTTTGTTTATAACAATTTATGGTGCCTCACTAGCGTAGATAATGTGTAAAGCATAAATATGAAAGTAGATACTCGTAAAATTTAATATGAAGGGACTTTCATACATTGATATAGTATATACATAAGTATGTATGTATGTATGTCTGTTTGTGTGTTGTCATGAGGAAGTCGAACTTATCGTTAATTTCTTTATAATGCTCAGTAGATCAATGTCCCACAGTTGAAGATTTTATGTAAGTGGCTATATACATACAAACATTGATAGTCTTCGTCTATGTAGTCATATTACAAATAAAAAAAAACAAGTAAGGATGAGCTGAGTTCGGTTGTAACCGAACACTTTATACTTTCGTAATTTATTTATTACATTTTATTAAGATAATACACATAGGTCGACCCATATATTCGACATAAAGATGACTAAAATTCAAAAATCTTTATATATAGTATATGGGGACTGGGGTAAATTGTGGACCGATTTCAACTATTGTTGCCACCAAGCTGTATGTATTATATTCAACCGCATACGCTCACCTCATTTTCGAAAATACGAAATATGACATATTAACCGCTATATGCGGTGTAAAGCCCACCGGGTATTTGGAAATCCGTATATCAGGTATATGGGAGCTAGAGGAAGTTGTAACCCGATTTCACCCATTTTTAGCACGGTGACATATTATTAGAATAAAAAGATTTCTGCCGAATTTCTGTAAAATATTCGAGAGATTTACCGATATTTTTGGAAAAAATATGATCCTTTGGCACGAGGTCTTCATGTTTGATATATGGGGCCTTAAATATGTAAAGTCCAATTTCGAAAAGTTTTAAATGGGCCAATGCAGTGTTTGTGTAAAGCTTTGTTTCGATATCTCCATTGGTCCTTGAGGTAAATGAACGAATGAGATGGAATTCAAAATTGTGCTGTATGGCAAGCAGGCGTGGTTGTTAACCGATGTTTCTCATTTTCCATCGGTAACATCAGGAAGTCAAGGGAATATTATGTGCCAATATTCTTTGAAATTAGTAGACCCGTCTTGAGATAGGGTTTTTTTACTCTAGAGTGGGGTGAGTTTTAGTTGTTTTAAACATAATCCGATAAGGTAATAAAAGTTTAAAATCTAATCTAAATCCTTTAGTTTTATGACTTACAAACAAGTTTTTGTGTTCACAAAACTATTATACTCTCTCTGCTAGATGATGCGTGAGTAAAAAAATTAAAGCTGATAATATTCCCATAGCAATAGCGCAGGCAGTAAGTCAATGCAAATGACAGCTAAGTAGTCGGTTATGAATAATATGCAAGGGCCAGTCCTACTCGCATGCTTATCTGAGACTTTTTCAACACGCACAAGCTCCATTAACAGCAGTTGGGGTCATAAAGCACATAAACAACACACACACACAACAAGAAATAAAAGAGTAAACAATTACATTGAACTTGATAAAATGCGTAAACAATGCAATGAATGGAAGCGTGGGAAAAGCTTATCACCAACAGCCACTGCGCCTAATCCTTCTACAAAGCAAAGCGCGGCTCCCATACAAACTGCACCCCTCCATGGCTGCGATGGCGGTAAACTGTCGACACATTTCTTCGATGCGTTCACTGCTTTGCTTTGGCATGCAGGAAAATCCGCTGAAATATTTCGAAAAGATTTTCCACCAAAATCAACTTGCCACTGCTGCGACTCACTAAAGTGCATTTTCACGTCTCTCCACTAGTATTCTTGGCTATTTTGCTGCACGGCAGCACTATTGCGTGCCACACGAGCTGCTTGCTTGGCATATTGATTTCTTCAAATGTTGCTTGCTTTTCTCCGCCGCTGTCTGCTTGATGTGTGGAGAATGTGGCAGTCTGTGGCGTAAAAGAATGACATGTTAGGTCTTTTATTTGAAAAATTTCGTCATTTGAAAAATTCTTGACACGCCACACTTATTCAAACAGTAGACACATTGCTACAAACATGTGAGTAAAGAGACTCCTTAGAGTGGCAAAAGGTTCCCCATGGGAGCATGTCTGACACACAAAGAAATTTACATTTTAACTTATGCATTTACTTAGATACTTATGTAGATATGTATATGTAAGTATATATAGTATGTAGGAACTGCCCGTTGCATTGACATCTCTGACTGCAGCAGTTCGGCAATCTGTCGTTGGCTGTTCCCCGCTTTTATTGTTTGATAATTTAAGATATCGGGAATGCATAATAAATTATGCATGCTTAGTGGAATATATACACATGTACATATGTATGTTTGTTTCCATGTGGCAAATGATAATATTGTTGTTGTTGCAGCTCTGCAACCAGTTGCTTGCACCGGTTGCCAGCAGCCTCATTTCCATGTTAATGTTCAAATTAGATAGGGTTTATTTCGGCTGCTTATCATGAAACTAATTTTGTTATTGTTGTCGTTGTTTGTTGCATGCAGCATATTTACATGAATGAGTTGTTGACTTCTGTTGGCGTTAGAATTATGCTTATCGACATTCCAACATGCATACAAACCGATATGTATATGTATGCATGTAAATATGTGGCCAGTTATCATCGTTGATAACAAAAGAAAAATATATTCAACGAGTTCATTGTAACGCAGCACAGTGGGTGAAGCGTGTACAAAAATTATGATAAAATTATTCAAACTTCATTTTATGTGTCCAAATTGAAATATAATATTTCATGCTTATCGGTGTTAATGAACTTCTAGAATTAATGATAATTATCCTCTTTTATTGGTTTTGAAAGCTTAAGCGAGTTAAATTATTGATAATTATTTTTATTATTTAACCCTCAAATAGGCAAAATGGGGTAAAAAAAGTAAAATAATTGACATTTTGTTTCTCACTTTTATATTTGTTTTTTTTTTTGGAAATTTTTAATTTTATTTTTTAAAGATTTAACAAAAAAAAAAAAAATTAAAAATAATATTGTATTACTTAAGAAATGCGCATAAATTAGGAATATGTTTTAAATTATTAAGTCATTAAAACCAGATTGTATATCTTATTTAGTTTATCAGATTTTAGGAATAACAGTTTTGCTTTGTCATAACTCTTTCTTTAAAAATATAAAATATAAAAAAAAAATTTTTCTGTATGCTTTTTTCTTTTTTGATTGAACTTCTGGTGTCATTAGCGCTTCAATCAACTTCAGTGAAAAAATAGCATTAGGACTTTGTTTTTTCAAGGGTTTTCATGTTTTTTATAGTAAAAAAATAAATACAATTTTTTTTTTTAATTTTTTAAATGTATTGATATATTTATTATACAAATTTTGAGCAATTTATTTAAACAACATCGAGGATTCAGAATTATGCGTCCATTATGGAAGCCGAAATTTTCATCTAAAAACTAAAAAATTGAGTTTTTACAGGGTTCAAAATGGAAAATCATAATTTTTAACCATGAATTTCAATTTTTATTGGCAAATTAAAAAAATATATATTGTTAATATGCCCATTTAAAGCGGTGTACTAGCGTAAAAATAAAACAAATATCATTTTTTTAATTCTATTTTCAAAGTTTAACTCTTTGAGAATATGTCTACAAGACGATTTTTCAAAATTACAATTATTTTTAAAGATACAGGTATTTTCTTGGCGCAGCATCCACGGGCTCGGTTTGCCGCGATAGTTTAAACGCGTTTTCTCGAAACAATATTTTTCAAAACGATACTACTGAACCGATTTGCTTGAAATCTTTAAAAACTCTTCTTTATAGATGTCTCTAACACTGGAACTAGCCTCATCTTCAAATTTTATTTTTTACTATTTTAGAAAAAATTCTAAGAATTAAAAAGTGATAAAAAAGTGTTTTTTTCAATCAGTCGCAATTTTGTGAATTTTTTTTTTAACTTCTCTGTAGTTCTAGATTAATATTAGTAATAATAATAACAACAACTAATTAATTTTTATTTTCTGAGATTGCTATTATTGAAATCGTGGGTACGGTTTTGAGCCCCCTACTTCATCAGTTTCTATTTTTTTTTTTTAATTTGTAACTATTTTGATTTTTTTCAGTAATCTTGTAATGTCAATAAATTAGTTATAAAAAATGGTTTCTAAAAATATTAACTGCAATTTTTTACGACATTTAAAAAATGACGGGAAATTCATGTCTCCATACTAGAATACTCCCTTAAGGTTCATATAGTGCGAAATAATTCGAAGAAAGTGACAATAAATTTTCAAAATGATTGGTTGTCATCTTTTCAATCTAGCAAGTACTCAGGTTAAAAAAATCGTTTGAGAAAAATGCGTTTGAAAACATATTACCGGTAGATGGTACAAGTGGTGCACTCAGAGCTGAAGAAAAATTATTCACTTTAATGGCTATTAACAATGGAATGATGAGAAAATTGGGACACATATTCTTTAATAATTTAACCTGGAATTTATAAAATAAAAAATCGGTTTTTTTAAATATCTAACCCTATAATAAAAATAAAAATCATAGTAAAAGATTATTATGCTAGAACTAAATTGACTTTATGTTAGGACGTTTAAAAAATTAAAAAATATGTGTATATACTCAGTTCCATTAACCCTTTAATAATACTTTGAAATGATCGAAAATGTGTTGAAATTTCTTAGCAAATCCTCAGTAATATGATCTCTTTCAGTATATTTTTTTCTGGAGTAAACAAAATTGAGGGCGTAAGAAAATAACTCATAAATCTAAGTTATTTTTAGATTTACTATTTACATTCAGAATGAATACTTACAATGTACATATTTGTATAACTGCATATAATGATCTCTATGTATGTACATATGTACGTAAGTATGTAAGAATTCACCTAAGTTGACACACGCATTTGTGCTATGATGAATGATGTGCATACAAACTTATTTAGAATTGTGTATGTTTAAACCTGTCGTAAAAAATATACCATACAATACACATATATAGAAATAAACACAAAATTTGATGTATAGCTATTTAAAATGTACCGAATATGAACAACGGATATAATTTTTAAAAGTAGGACGTACTGTTAGTTGCAAGTCAATTAAAAATTACAGAATTGAACGCTTCCCTTTCCGCCAAAGTAAATTTTGTTTTAGACAGATATATTAAAAATTCATATTTTTCGATTTTAGTAACGGCTTTTATATATAAATAGATATAAATTATGATTTTCAAACTTAATTCATACTTAATAACTCATTTCCAACGTCTCCTCCTTATTTTCAATATGAATTTTCTTATAACAACCAGCTATGTTAATTTTAACATTTGCCGCTGTTAACATCAATAACATTTCTTGGTTTACCATAACATTCTCTACACTTCTTCTCATTAACAGTGACACCGATCGATGCCGCTGTTATAAAGCGATCTATAGCAGAGACAACCACCGACTTGAATTCTACCACACCGTATACACCACTAGCAACAAACGATGAAACTGATTCCACCACAGTTAATACACCACTTTTAGCTAATAACTCAACCACCATTGAGAATGTTCAGCACAATACAGCCGCGACTGAACCGGAAATGACAACAATCGGCAGTAGTACTGTACGACACGACGATCAAATGTTGACTTCGCAAACGCGACCAGATGTGAACAATGAAATCGCACAAGTTGTCAGCGAAGAGTCAGCGACAGATTTGCGCGTAAAGGCAAATCCAAAATTCGATTATGTCGAGACTGTGCTGAATGAAAATCTGGAGGATTCCATACGTAATTCCGTGAGAAATGAAATCGAATTCGAACAAGATATCGTAGCTGCAGAAGTTCAGCACCAATTGAATGTAACGGATGAAGAGGAGCGGCAAAAACTTGCCGACGAAGTACAGTTAATACAGAGCGCGCTGCAGGAGAGTAGCACCAAATCCAGTGCTGCGTTTGATGTGCTAGCAGAGTGTAAGTTGGCTTTAATTTTCGAGGGATTCAACAATTAATAATTTCTATATTTTAAACTTTCAGTAACATCCACAACCGCAGATACGGTGCGCGAACAACTATCGACAACAGAAAGTACAACACTCGCGCATTCAAAAAGTGTGAGTAACGATCTTTCAGTACTATTCCCAGTACAAACTGAGGAGACGAGCAGGTCTACTGCGGACAATCAGCGTGGTGCCAGAAATCTAAATATCCATGAGAACGAAAATACAGAAATTTTAAACGACCATAGTGAAACAAATCTGCAGTTCAATGAAGATGATGGCATGCAAAATATTGAAGAAGACAAGGTTGATGCACAAGATGGAGCACTAGATGCAGATAAGAGCTCACTACAAGCGCAATTCAGCCGTATTTCTGACTCAGCGCTATACTCACATGAGGCTAATGAAATCGATGCAGAAGGAATCATACAAAGAGAGTCGAGCAGTGTACTGGAGAATCAACATTATGAAGATGATACAAAGTTGGAAGATGAAAATACCAGTACTTCAACTGAGCAGCACTCAGCGAGTTCGGTAGAGAATAACTTAAGTAATGAAAGTAGTCAGCCGTCAGCGTCACCGTCAGTTGTCACAGTTGAGAGTCATGAGACATCTTCATCAAGCGCTTCGAATGAAATTGTGGATACAACGCAAGAACACTCAAGCACTCAAACAACGGAAAATCATACTTCAGCAGTGAATCTGAATGAGAGCACGATAACGCCCGCAGCAACGGATGAAGCATCGCTATCTATAGTTTTAGATGAAAACCTCAACGCCACTGAAGCTACTACAGCCTTGGCTGCTGAACTACCAGAAGATTTATTGCAACTGGATGAAAGTGATGCGTTAGCCAACGAGGAAGTTGCCACTACTGCCGAACCCGAAAGTGTGAAAAGTGTACATACGGTAATTAAAAAACAGGGTGTTGAATTGGATGAAGTCATATTGGAACCCGTACCTCTTGAACCGGTGGAAGAGACAACCGCCAGTGTGGACATAGTTAAAGAAGAGCTCCTAGAGAGGGAGGAGACCACAGCTAAAGCAACCGTAACTTCGGTAAATGATGTTGACATTGAAAAAGAACAAAGCTTACAAAATGACGATGCGGCAAATGAAACAAGTTTACCGTTAGACGATAAAGACGACGATCAAGCTGTTTCGGAGCCTATAGAGACGATTACGGGACAGGTTGTTGACGAAAATATACAAACTAATATTGAAGTGGACACGCTTAATGAAGACAACAATCAAATAGACGCAAAAAGTAGCGAAGTAACCGAGCATGATGACCAAGTTGTGGATAGTAACAGTAACCCAAAAACTAACGAAGGGAGCACATATGCTGCCGATAAACAAGATGCGCTCAATGATAATCAATACTTGGTTGAAATAAACAATGATATTAGTAGTCAAACAGAAAAATCAAGCACAACTGAAAATGTGTCAAGCGCAAGAGTTGAAACACCAACAGAAGAAACAGAAGAGTCAGCGATCCTAGTACAAGCAGAGAAAGACAATGAAATTACACAACGTAGCTCAACCACTGAGTCCATGATCGAAACCGAAGATAATGGGAAAATGTCAAGTTCAACCACAGAACGTACGGGTCAAATGCATATTTCATTGCTGGGCACAACACAACTACCAAACGCTGAGCTACCACATACCTCCACCGCCACAATTGACAGACAATCCACAACACTCAAAGAGATCGAAGTGATCGATGGAGATGACAATAACACGGACGATCCTGACATAGTGCCACTTTTGGTGGGCGTAAGCACCGGACAGGGTGATGTCACCGCCTCCACGAAAGGTTCACGCTCGATCAACACACAGACACATCACACAATGTTGCTGACACAGTTGGACGATACAATGGCGGCGACACTCTTTGAAACCTTTCCGCCACACAACGCCGGACGCACTCTAAATGATCACATGGCTGCTGAGAGTAGTGGCGGCATTGGTAAACCGTTGCCAACGCGCAGCATAAATGAAGCGACATCCGCTTCGATCTTCAGTCGCTCCGGTCTAATAATTGTGGTTTGCTCCAGCATCGCCTTCATGTTTCTGCTCGTCTCGGTGGTGGCTTTCCTCATCTCATTCCAACGACAACATGGCACATTGGACATTGAAATGCAGGAGCAACGCTGCGGCAAAGACGATCTCGACGAGGAGGACGAGGAGGTTGGCACATGCACGAAGTTGTTGGAGATCGAGTTGCCAAAGTCGACGATAGTGTCGGCGTCCTGCGAGGAGCTGGAGGAGTGTTTGTAGGAAATATGTAGATTTCTGCAGAGAATGGACGCGTTATTGTAAATATAAAGGAATGCAGAGACTTTTTACATTAACACACACACACATAGTCATATACGAGTATATATTTAGGAGATATTTAAACATGAATTTGTTGTATTGGTGAACGAATTAGTTATTTAGTTAGCATAAAATCGAAAACAGACTGTAATTTTTATTATTTTTATTTTTAATAGAAATATTCTTATGTACTCGTATGTATTATATTATATCTTTGTAGTATGTATAACATTACGATTGTTTTGCCATATTTTTCGAATTCTTTATCACGCATACATATACATAAACATACATATTTATGTGAATTAATATTTCATTGTTTTTAAACATTTAAATTTTTGCTATGCAATCACGACGGTGGAACTGAGAAACGAAAAACAATATATATTTTTGTTAAATATATAATCTTAACCCAGATACAGTTATTTATTAGTATTAGAGAAGTGGCATTTCATATACGAAAAACTTAAGTCAAAATTAGTTTTGTAGCTTCGCATTAAGTTATTTCATTGCATGAAGTTTGAATAAATGAATAAATCAAAAATTAAAAAAAATTGTATTTTCTTCCTGAAAGTTATTATAGCTCTAAATTATAAAACACCCCTAGAAAAGTAAGACTTGAGTCTGTTTAGTTTCAGAATATATAATGAACTTTCAAACATTCAGTTTTGTAGATCTTCTAGTTCAATACTTCGGAATCAACATATATAATATTAGCACGGACTATAGCTCAATTTTATGTCAATACTTTGGGAGTGAAAATGATCCGACCTTGGGTCATCAGCCCTATTTGATATGGCATTTTTTACTGAAGTCATCAATATTCTGGTATAAGAGTACACATATACATTTGTAAATCTGTACAATCTTGTTGATGGATGAAGGTCTTTATAAGATGAAAGGTCAGCATATAAAATGGGCGCGTCCTATCTTAAGTGAGAGTGAGAATTACAGCCATGAACACATGAAAATTACTTTTGGTCTTCAATAATTATTTATTTATTAAGTTTATCAAGTATGGTTTTGAAGAGGTATTAGTTTTATTCTGCAAATGAATTCTCTTTCATATTATGAAAAAACAAAAACAGTAGATATTCTATTTAGAATAAAAATAGATGAAAACATCAATATCCCCAATATCCCACGAAACAGATGGGACATATAAATAGCACAACTATCAAACTTATTTCTTGCCGAACATTTTCCTTAATACCTTTACTGCAGAAATATCCAGTATATAGATATGAAATCAAATAATGGCTAAAATGGTTCCATTAAATTTTTTTAGTATATTCAAATATTTATACCGATCCATCTTACCATTTATGTGAAAAATTTGCACAACGTTATATCAAGAAAACGAGACTCCTAGTATGATCCACCGCCGGCTTAATGAAGCCAACTATGTGCTACTCAATTATTGATTGATTCTTGAATAGACACTAATTTTTCCATTTACAATTTTCAATCTCTCACATCAAAATAACGATTTATTTGATTGAAATGTTCATTATGCTGATATTATTCCCAAAACTATTTATGCCCCCATATACGCTTTTAAGATGGGCAAGTAATCAAGTATGTAAGTATGTAAGTAAGTGCACTTTATGGTTTTCCATTGTCGAAGTGGTGGTGCGCCGTCTGGCTGGAGTGTCTGTCAATGCGCCCATATGCGCTCATCAAAAATGCATTCGAACGATGAATGCGTCAATTGCAAGCATTTAGGAAAACTATCGACTGCACTTACACATATACATATATCATCGGTGGCATACTCAGAACCCCCATACCCATAAAGCATTCTTGTGTCAGTTGCATTATGTATTGTGTGCATATAAGTACTTATGTACATAGGTAAGTACATATGTGTGCATTTAAGTGCGCGGGACATTGAGTAATCATCACCCATTAAGGCGATTTCCACGTTCAATTGACTGCAATGGATGGCTGAAGCTGCAAACAAATTTTTACGAGCGCGAAGCGTAAAAAATACGCGCTCGTTGCAGGCGTCCATTACAGGCGTCGTAACCGAGATCCCATACTGTTGATTGTTGATCGGTAATCGTCGATCTTTTCGCTTTTGGTGATTTCGATGTGAATTTCGTGGATATTGCATTTCATATGTTCTTATGTATATGTATATGTTTAACCGCCTGCATTTCCATTTAGCCGGTAATTACGTATTGTACGTACGTAAGTGAGTACGTGTGCCAAGGGGAATTTGACACCCGCCGCACATTTGACGGACGATTGAATGTCATTACGAAGCGTACCAGCGTTGACATCAAGCGCGTCATTTGCAGTCGAAACCCACAATAAAAGCCTTTATTCCGTTGCTTCGCTGAAAGTGAAATTCTATTGTTCATGCGTTAAATGGTGGAAAAGTGTGACTTGTCAAATCACAATACACAAATATACAATAATATTATGCGCATATAAATAAATATTATAATACAAAGGCGGTATATGGTACATGAAAAGGGGATCTAGAATGAGAACTAATTGTTTGAATGTGAAGTGGCGCTTTTGGGAATTATTTCCAATTAATACTCATTTTATTCGAATATTATTCGTCAAATGTGGTATAGAAAGAGTCATGTCAAATTTGCATCTCTAATTTGATCTAATTTGAGACAAATTACCGTTCCCACGACAGTCAGTTCTACATAACTGGAACGGAGTCGGATTTTTATCCGGCCAAGAACTGTCAAATTCACAGAATTTCTCAAAATTTTTTTAGGAATGTTTTATGAAGCATAAAGCATTGTCAAGATCACAAGTCCGATACTGATCCACTATTATATATACTCAACGGTTGTTTGTAACACCTAAAACTAAAAGAGTTAGATATAGAATCATATATACCAAAGTGATCAGGGTGACGAGTAGATTTAAAATCCGGATGTTGAACTCAGCGCCTAACGGTAACTTTTAACCGAAAATATGGGTAAATCTCTCAGAATATTTTATGTAATTCAGAGGAAATTGTTTTCTTCTAATAGTGAATTTGTCAAAAAATTATTAAAATCGGGTCATAACATCTCCTAGCTCCCATATACCTAATTATAGGATTTTTAAAAATACGATGGGCTTAATTCACAAAAAAAACTGTGAGTTAGAGAGACGGGAGGTAATTTGTATGAAAGTTTACACCTATTGCCAATTCAAGTGTTCGAGTTATGTAGAACTTCAAGTTATAGAAGTTCGAGTTATGGAACTGTTGTTCCAGTGTGTCTACTTCAAATCCATGATTATCAACGATTACATTAGAATCTGTTGTAGCACTTGTAATGCTAAAACAGCAATCCAGTTCGTGGAGTGTAATGATTGTAATAACAGTACTCAGTCTTGATCGGTCGGCGCAAGGCTGTATGGTAGAAGATGAGATTGAGACATCGTAACACTTTCTTCTTTACTGTTCAGCTTTAGTTAGACTGCAGCTGGAACATCTCCGTAAGACAAACTCACGAATTAGATGAGTTGGTCGTTGAAGGTCGACTCTTGACATCCATTGTAACACAAAGGACTGGGAACTATAGTTGTCCAAGTGGGAACTTTTATGGCTTTCAGGGATGTGTTCTATAACCTTACCTGACCTAACCTGAAACTTCCGATAATATTTAGTCAAATGAATGAATGCTTTAATAATATCAATGTTTCATTTGATTTAGTGTAAAAAAGAAGAAAATATTGGTTTGAAATACTTGGTATGTAAACACTACCGCTCTACTAACCGAAAGCATGGACCCGAAGCATATTGCCACACATGGGTAAACAAACGGTATCTACTCATTAATTTATCATAAATAACCATAAAAAGTAAAGTAAATTGATTTCGATGACAAATGCGATATGCGCAGCGACCTTCAACAAGGTGTCGATTTTCCTATGCATACCAACAACAACAAAGCCAACGTAAAGCGCAAGCTAAACAGCTGGTGTGAGCGTAAACAAAACGCCGGTTCTAGCGCAGCCTGGTACAATAAAGTGTTTGTGTGTGTGTGTTTAGATGTGAGTTCAACTATTTATCTTCATTGAAGCGCAGTCTTTCTCTTATTTGTGGACTAATGATTCTTCTGCGTTCGCGTGCAATATCGTTAAATGTTCAAATTAACGCATCCACTGCAAATTAGATCGCTTTCAGGTTGTCAAACATACACACACAAACACATTTCTATAAAGATACAAAATTATAAAGAATGAGTAAAAACAACAACAACAACAAATTCAATAAAAATTCAATGAACTGTATTGTATACAAAAGGCTGGGCTGTTGTTCTGTTTATTTGCCCATATGGCATGTTGCTATCTACGCGTGAGCGCTTCTGTTTATAAACATTTATCGCTTTCATTGTAGCTGTAGTGTTGTTGGTGGTGTTGTTGTTGTGCCTCTCTTATCAGACCTCACGTTTTGTACGCGGCGTGTTTATGTGTTGTAATTATTTTATTTATTTACATTTCGGAAGCCTTTCGTTTTAATTGAAATATTTTCACTAATGATTCACGCTGCTGACGACGTAGTACATCAATGCCATTGGCTTTTGCCGTGGCTTGGTAACAGTTTGCCGGCGCTACCTTCGCTGACTGGCGATGCACTGTAGGCGCGAGGGGAAAGCATTCAATGGTCTGTAAGCATGCAGTTACAGAAATATATGTAGCTATGTATGTATGTATGTGTGTACTGTTAATCTTTATCGTGGTGCCATATGGTTAGCTAATTGATCAAAAACCATCATACAAAATAAAGCTATTTAATTTTTATTGTACAAATATGTGCAGAGTAGATAAATACTGTTAATATATGATATTCCTGCATGCTTCCTTGCACTTACGTACATATATATGACGTGTGTATATCATATGTATGATGCACAAACATATGATTTATGACATTGACCAGCTGTGTGGTTGGTGGTATTTGAGTTTGTAATAATATTTTATTAACATTTAAAATTACGTTTGTAATGAAAAGGAACATATAACTTCTGCTTACATTGTTGATAGTGATAATATTTGTTTGTTTTGAAACTTTTCAATTTCACTTCGATAATGACAAATTTTTATCCATACACATAGAATACTTCATACGTATGTATAGTAAGTAAATATTATATGTAGTATGTACAATGCCTAATAAAGTGCAGGGGGAGTTTTATGAAACAGCTGACAACAATTTTATGAAATGCTTTTCTATTTCAGCGGCTTAAGATTGCCTAGCGATGGGCGGGTACAAAGAGCAAATTTTGTTTTCGAATTTTATATTTCATATCCGCCTCTCTTGACTTCACTTTTGATTAGTGTTATACGCAATAGATTTTTGTAGTATGTATGTACATACATATGTATAAAATAATAAAGATTTTGAAAAGTTAGGGGTTTAAAAAAAAATATTTTTGGAACCATAACTGTGTAAAAATAACTAAGCATTAATCAATGGTTTGGTTCAAATTATTTTTGTCTGATTAAATAAATATTCAAATATTCACCAAAAATATCAAATGTATGTATGTAATGGACGTAGAAACCGTTTAGCAGGTTATTGCCGAATACACCAGAGCGCGCCATTCATTTCTCCGTTTTGTAGTTTGGCGCCAACTGTAAATTCCAAGACAGCAGCAGCAGTCACATTCCACTTGATATTTTCAACGAAGCGGAGGTCGTCCTCTTCCGCGGCTTGCTCCAGTGGGTGCTGCATCGAACACTTTCAGAGCTGGAGTGTTTTCGTCCATGCGGACAACATGACCTAGCCAATGTAGCCGCTGTCTTTTTATTCGCTGCACATGTCAATGTCGTCGTATGACTCGTACAGCTCAAATCACTCCGAGTTAATCCTCAAGTGATGATAGACCCTTTGGAAGTTCCGCCCATCAGGTTACATCAGTGTCAATTTAAAACTATAAACGCGTGTATTTCAAAACAAAATTTTTTTAGACACTGTAAAGGATTTCGCTAAAATTTATGAAGCGCACATTTTTGAAATACCATTATTTAGATATTGAACGAAGGATATTTATTCATTTTTTAATGCAACTAATTTTTTCGAGTCAATAATATTAAAACTATTGCAAAAATGTAACGGCAAGTTGTTTTAGAAGGCGTTAAGCAATACTCTTTTCGATGGATCTTCCAGCACACAAGACAAAAACCACTTAGAAATGGCTTAAAAGCTATATTCCTAGTTTCATAGCTGTAGATGATTGATCGTATGGAAGTCTAGATTTCAATTGACTGGACTACAGTTTGTGGTTAGAGTTGATGAATATGGCCAGTCGAATACCCCACAGAAATTTGAAGAGTCTCAAAAAAGAATCGAACAATTTAATTTATTAATGAAGGGTTATACCACTTTAGGGTCTTAAAAATATTATTCAATCGGTAGAATTGTGAAAAAGAGCTACCTCTCCAGAATATAAAATTGGCTTGGCAATGGTTCTGTGTTCACTGGACTAGATACTCAATTGTATCTTCACAGTATTGTAACAATATCTAGAATATACATATTTAATATATATATATATTTTTAGTTCTTATTCAACTTTTGAGCCATTTACTGCACACTTCTTCGGACTAAAATTTAGATTCTTTGTAAATTGTACAATTTTTGCGAATAATGTTTGAAAAGTTTAAAAAATAAATTTTATTTTGTTCCAGATAGCACGAGTTTTAGAATCACAGTCGCCGCTAAAGCATTTTTAATAAAGTGAGATTTTGTAGCAAAATGTCAATATTTTTCATTCAAATACATGTTTAATAAGCCATAAATAAAAAATTCGATTACATTCCAGAATAATTGGTTAGTGACCTTAAAAATAAAGAATTTTATAAAAAATTGTTACGTTAAATTTAATAAAGTATATAATTTCAACGAAGTAAATATGTTTATCAATTTCCAAAAAATTATCGATATTTTTTTAAACAATTACTATTTTTCAAAATTAAAAAGAAATCGAAATAATTTAATTATGATCGAAATAATACAATTGGGTTTGTCTAGTTAATTTTGATAAGAGTTAGATGCCCCACAACTATAGTCCATAGACTAAACTTTGAAAGTAATAGTCCATAGACTAAACTTTGAAAGTAATCCAACCAAAGTTAAAGTAGATATAGCATACATTTTCAGTCGGCCATATTTTCAGAGCAGTTTTTTGAACTCTCTGATTCGACGAAATGTTGTGTGTTGCCTTCAGAATTCTTTGTATTTTTTCGAGCTTAGCAAACATCTATCTAAAAAGAATACGCCGATTTTTCAATTTTCAATTTAGGTTGCTGAAAAAATGTATATATTTATTGAAGCACACATAGTATTAACCAAACTCTATTACATTGTAGCTATTACTTACTCCCTTAACCATTTGAGCTAAAATTAACTATTTCCTATTTAGAGACACTACCTAGTCTTTGCCTAACAAAGTAAGTCCCCTCCAAAGTCACCTCGAATTAACATGAAACAAAGATCTTCTTGAAAATATTACACAAGTATGTAAATGGGGCTAGAAATTAACTGGAAACCTAAAATTAGAAATAACGACAAGCCGAGAAAACAACAAGCACAACAAGCTAGAACTACAAAATAAGATTTAAACGTTTCGCCTACTAAATGCATTTGTTGAACACACATGAAGATACTGATTTATCATTTTACCGCCCCATAGGAGGAAGAAATAGCACAAAAAGACGCCAACAGACAGCGATATGAAAAGTACTTGGGGGATACTACTGGGAAAGGGCGCGCGTCTATTGCGCGCAATTCGGCTTTTTGTGCATAGATAGCAGATAGGCGACTTTGATGGGGTGTTTTGTGTAAGCGCTCTTATACATACATACATACATACATACATATGTATCCAGATGAGTGTTTACAAGAAGTAGTTGCATGTGCTTATATGCCTTTATATAGGCATATGGGTGTAGTTGAAGATATAAATATGTATGTCAGCAGATTAGTTGTTTCTCCATTTACATATATATATGTACGTATATATGCAGTTGAGTGGGTGCTCGAAGTAAATAAGTGTGTATATGCATAACTGTTTGCACATACTATAAGCACATATAGCACTTAATATATGCATATGCATACATACATATGTATATAGATATGCATTTAGCGCACGGGAAATGCTGTAGGAAACTGTTAGGAAAACAAACGGCGGATGCCACATTAAACGATAAGTGTTTGCATACAATAAACAAACACACACACACACACATATGCGGTTGCATGCATTTCAATTAATTTATTTACATACGAACGGAAAATGAACAAAGTCAAAAAAAAAGGCGTGATCTGATCACCATATGCCAGGGAGAGACTGTGTGGAAAATGAAGCAGTGCAACGCCATATAAAGTCATATTGCATAGCGTGGCATGCATGCATATTTACATACATATACATATGCATTTGTATGTATGTGCTGCATCTTCGTGTTTATTTAGGCAGGCGGCGCACTGTGGTAATAAAGTCAACTGTGGCGGATCGCGCAATGATGTCAGCCGCCGTACTAAAAACTAAAACAAAACAGCTGAAAACAGCCAGCAACCAACAACAACAATAACAGTGGAAGGGACGTTTTGTTGTAGTGTGCTGGGAAAAGGTGCGCCACCGACACAGCCGCTAACGTTTGGAAATCACATTAAAAAGAGCATAAATGAAATGTTTAAAAACTCTAGAAATAAAAAAAAACTAACTAATTGACTTTCAGCTGTTCTACGCGACGTAAGGTTCATATTGCACCAGCTGAAAATTGGTTGATGGCGAATTACACACACATAACATACATATAAGTGCAATGAGGCACATACACACTCATACATATACATATATCTATAGCTGACTGTCTCTCATGTTACTCTCTTGTCTCGTTTTTTTGCCTTAAAAGTGCAGAAATAAATCAAAATAATTATCGTTTTGAGCGAAAGGTGGAAATGAAAGTGAAGCCGACACATGAGTGACCCGTGTGTTGACGGCGGCGGTCAGTTTGTATACAAACAATACAAAAATGCAGTAAATATTGGTTACACACACACTTAACATTCGCTATACGTATTTAACCAGCTGAAATCGATTAAGCGTCAAACATACCACGCATTTTTGTCTATGTCAGTACAGGGTGGTGCATAAGCATTTTTGGTTTAAGCAGCAGAGACCAACAAAGCTTCCAAAGATACAAATTATTTATGAAAGTGGAAGAACTAGTGTCTGGGATCTCTCGTGGGATATCCAAAATTGTACATTTGTTGATCCAAATTCATTTAAAATTGATATCATCGCATTAGAAAATAAAAACTTGATGGAGTTGAAATTATATTATTTACCTTAAAAAGTAAAGTACGAGGTGTGTTCAAAAACTAACGAAAATTTTTGTATTTTTGAAAAAAAAAAATTATACATTCGTCTACATTTATATTGTCGACTTCAAAATAGTGCAAATTCTATATTACACAAATATGCCAGCACTTCCAATGGTCGAAATACTTCTCAAACATGATTTTTGGGATAGTCTTGGCTCTTTCAGCGATTTCTCGTATGTTTGTTAAACGAAGGCCTCTTAAGGTTCTCTTTATTTTTGGAAATTGGAAAAATCACGCCGGTTTATGTCTGGCGAATATAAAGTCTGGACCAGCATTACAGTTTTCTTTTTGTCCAAGAATGCACGTACAAGCAACGAAGTGTAAGCTTTTAAGAAACGAAATTTACCAAGCTCATAAAAACATGCACATAGTGGACTATTCAACCCCGAAGAATTCCCGTTATTTTTTGAACACACCACGGAGATATGTTGATTTAAATTCATTCAAGATTGAAATCAAAGTATAGGAAATATAGGAATGTAGTTTTAGAATCGATAGAGAGTTTTTCTCATTCTTGCAAGATCGCATGGAATATGTAGCTTAACACGGTACTGCCCAGAACTTTTTTCTTTTAAAATTTTTCTGAAATGAAATATACCTACATACATATGTACATATTTTGACCGGTTGAGCACGAAAATGAAGTCCGTTTTCGATTCATTATATTCATTATATAACTTTGAAAATGCAAAAACCAGCGTAGTTTGTAGTTTGGTAGTGTAATTTTCAAGTTATTTTTGAAAATATAGGGATACATTTTGCGCTATCATATGGTACGGGTGGGTTAATTCGGGTTAATTAAAAAAAATATATAAATAATAAATCCAAAAACAGTTGATGCAAGCCACCGCTCTAAAGCCATTCTTAAACAAACTGTGATGACCACTAACATCTCACCTAATTCCCTTTAAAAAGTTGAAGAAATTTGTTCACCATCAACATATTACTATATGGACCACCCTATACTTAAATACGTATCTGCTATTGTATTTCAATTTTCGCAAAGTGGCGGTGAGTCGCTGACCGTTGGCTGCACGCCACGTAAGCCGAAATATAATACCCATATTGGCACAAAAGGAAAATAATAAAGCGAAAAAAGTGACGAAAAGTAAAAAGAGATAGCAATTTTGGAAAGTAAATCGAAACCGACTAGATGAAAATAAACATATGCTTGACTTGGGCCACCGTTGCCAATGACTAACGCCTGTTTGGCTTGGCTGAAGCTACACAATTGACTTGTGGCTGCTTGAGCGCCAACAGCCGGCGGCATGTCCACCGAAGGAGCGGCTGTTGCCAAGCGCGCTCGATGCACGCAAATGTGGCGGTAATGCGACACTTCGACTACAGCAAATGCAAACAGAATTTCTATAAAATTACGCTGAACTTTGCTACAATACATAGTTGGTACTTGAGAATTTCATATAATATTACATATATTATAGCGAGACCATATTTTATATGGATTCCCATAGACGCTATGGAACTAAGTTTGTGCGTAAGAAGGGAGTGCTGCCACATATGGTTTGGTCAGATGGTCGATGTCAAACAACTAATCAGGTCACAGATGTAACTTTTCTAATAACTGAACTACACAAACAACTACACTACATATGCTTTTCAAGAAAGCACAGCAGCGCTTAGGGTGTAGTATGAACATTTCGCCAGATGCCTTGTACTCTTACGTAGAAATCAAAAAGAAAGCAGTCAAGCTGGAGTCTATTGTATTGCTCGGTTTTTTTGTGGAAAAAAGTCATAAAAAGTAATAGGATTCTCATTCCTTAAGTGTAGCTGCGTGTGTGTGTGTGTGTGTGTACTTTTCATGCAATAAACCCTTAAATTATACTCGAACAAGATTTGATCGACAATTGATAGCAGAGATCTGCAGTTCTAGTTTGACCACTTATTCTCAACACGAGAAAACATACCGCAATAAAAGTAATGTTTTGACATTTGACTGTTGTGTATGTCAGAAGCGCAACATTGGTGCATTCAATCAACTTCGAGACTGGTCAAGAGTGTGAGTGTGTATGTTTGTATGTGAACGCAGCGATCCTCTCTCAAAGCAACAACGTGTAACTAACCAACAGTTATTTACGAACATACATATGCAAATGGAAATCAGTGTATTTTATAGTAGTAGGTACTCCTAGTTATGTAGATTTTATCATTTTCGTATTCGCCTCAAAGGCGCAGTAGCCGACCGTTTAATGAACTTTGTGGAACAGTCATTTACCTAAAATAGCTTTCAATATTTGTAGCGGCAAGCCATCCCCCATAGTATATTTTTATGTTTTCTAGATTGCATTGACAATTTAGAAATTAGTCACAGCTTAGGAATTCGATATTAATGGGTATAAGTTAGTATCTACTCGTATATATACAAGCATAGAGAATTGAATGTAAATTAATTAAGAAAATTGTATATAATAGTATAAATGTTTGGGTTCGCAGTGGACGTTTAAATTTTAATAAATATTTCAGTGATGTTTAGAGGAAATAAATTTCGAGATTTTTATAAAAATGAAGACGTTCACATTTTTTATAACAAAATTGACATTTAATTCTTATTAAAAATTATTATATCTTGAATGTTGAATCGAAAGGGTACCTATTTAAATCTCTGATAGCAATACCATGACATATTAAAAAAACAGGTTTCGGAATTTCAGTGGTAAACTTCTTTACTAAATTAATACGTCCCAATTGGAAATTTATAATTTCCATGGAAATTTAATTTCACTGTGATGGAGATCATAAAACTTTCTTGAAATACTTCTAAATATCAAGATTCCGTATATATTATTTTTTATTCTTTTTAGTGATAACAAATGTATCTATAGTAATATTTATTGGTACCATATCAATCTGGCGGCCATTCCAGTCTTTCCAATAGCTAAACGTCAAAACCTACCCAATCCAGTCAACTGTCAAAGTTGGCTAGGTGATTAACGCTCTCAATTCCAATGACATCTGCAATCCATTTTGGGAACTTAGACGTGACAGTCGTGGGAGGACAGAGACAGTGAAGTATTAGAGTACCACCAGTTAATTTGCTTAATCTTAGTTTAAATCATCACTTCGCAGGCAAATTCTAAGCTCCGTGTATATTTCTAACAGGAACACCTTCTCTAAAAAAGTATCTCCTATATTTAATTTGTAGGACCCTCGATTTGCCGAATAATATCAAGACATGTACCTTGAAAAGAAGGTAGATATTAGTTAAACATCTAGCTAGATAGATAGATTAGGTAAGATATACCAGATGATGAGCTTCAAAGAATTGATTTGGTTGTTTATACCTCACATTAAATACGGAGTGACGATTAATTTGATGTAAATCGTGTGAGCTGGACTTTCCTTTTAATGTAAGACGATCAATTAAGCCGAACTCTTTTCCACTCCCATTGTTGTTTCAGTGAAATATGTGCGAAATATAAGAGTTAGTTTGAGATTTGTAGATACAGAAAACGGATTTGGTTATACAATAAAAAAAGTTTGCTTTAATTTTTTAATAGAATTACTACTATGAAAACAGTAATAGAAGGTTATGAGAGTGAATAATACCAATATTAAGGGGCATTTTATTATTTTTTCTTTGTAAGGCATGTTCGTATCGAAAAGTTGAAAGAATTGAAGCTCGAAAATTATCAGACTTGGTTGGTTGAAAAGGGAGGCAAAGAGAGCCTGACCGCAAGCCGCCGCACTTAGGCCGTTATTAGGCCCATTGTGCTCCCCGAAGGTACCCTGGTAAGAGTCACCTGAACAACTCGATATAACGAAGTTTCTGAGTTTATTCCATCCCTGCTGCCCAATTTCTCTCAGATTAGGGTAATGGGAGCCTTGGAAGGTATCTCTTCTTAAACGACAGAAGGCCGGGCATTCGCAGAGATAATGTCCCACTGCCCTGAAAGCTTGTTCCGGCAGCCAGTAACCGCTGTTTGCGCGAATCCGTGGGTGGATTGACACTTGCGTGGGTTCCACCTGGAGTAATAATCCTTTTGTTATTACCTTCGCTCATCTTTTTGGGTTGCATTTTTACCTTATGCTAAAGGTGGACGAGGCTTTTCAGAGGGCATTGTTCGCTTCATCCTCCTACTTCCCGAGACGCTTACTAGAAGCCATTCGGGTTGCCTCGTCCTACCCTCCTCCTTTTACAACACGGGCTTGGGACCGGCTATGTCGGAGTTATTATCAGACTTACTTTATGTACATACCTGAAACTCATTGATATTCTTAAAATGGAAATATCAGTCTAAATTGAAGCCTATATTAAATATGTGTGCAATTTATTAATGGAATGTATTTATTTTATATAATTTTTTCAAACTCCTAGTAATATAAAGTTCAGAAACACACATTTCACACCTTAGCAATTGACACACTTCAATTATTTTAATATAAAAATTTAAATTTAAAAAAATACACTGCTAGGGAGTAATTGTTTGATAGCACAGAAATCTCAATTTTACAGACAAAATTTAAAATTCTTAGCGGCGCAAGAAAAACATAATTTCTGTGTTTTCGTTTTTCGTTTGAACTGCCGCCAGCGACGAAATAATGCATTCTATAATTGTAAAAGCTCGTGTAAATGCTGGCAATAAAATGTAAGTATTAATGTGGAATATTACAAGCTCGAATGAGAATTAAGAAAAAAAGTAAAAATTCTATGAGCTCAATATTGAAATCAAATTAATTTTCGATTCAATTAGTATGCTAGCTATGTTTACACCAGAGAGAAGCACGAGTATCCATAAGCCACCAACTGCGCACACATACATGCATACACACTTCTACACATGTGGTTGTAAATGTGTATGTATTAGTTAAATGCCGCCTTGCCGTCGTCAATCAAAAATAATTTCAACATTTGCCACTAATTTTCCCTTTGCTTATGCTTACATCACGTATACTAGCGCGTCCACTGGAATTATGAATTTCAGCTCATGAGCCCCCTTCAAGCTTGGCATACCTGGCTTTAGCGTAATTTTGATTGAAGTGCACGCAACCACAACTGTGAATTTACCTCAGCGATTTTTCATCGACAATTATAGTTAAACACGAGCTCAAAAAAAAATATTTTCCTCATTTTTTTATATTTTTTTATAACAGTCTTTTTAGTAATGGACAGCATCGCATGTACTTATGTGTGTGATCACACTCGACCCTTTGCATCAGAAAACTTAATGCTGCTCGCAACATGAAAATATGATATTCGATATGATATGAGCGTTGATGTAATGTGGTTGCATTGGAGAATTGAGAACTTTTCCAAACCAGTTCCTGCTGCCTTTTGTTTTCATTCATTCAAGAGTGATCGCCGCACAACACAAAGCAACCTAAACATATTTGTGATATTCGGCGAGTTTTCCGGGTAAAAAAAGCGTTAAACAAATGTAAGTCGAAATTGTAGGTAAATACTATAATTCAATTACAGAAATACTCGTATACGGACAGTGATCATTCGGTGTTTACCCGTATCTGCTTACGCATGCGCAGCAGGAACTTAGAACACACCTTTGTTTGATGTGGCGTTGAGTGGCGCAGGGGATGATACAGATCGCTTGCACGCACAAAAACACACACGAACAAATAATATAGTATATTTACCAGGTATGTTCCAGGTATCATTATTGCATGTGTTCAAGCGCACAGCCCAACCCATCTTAGTCTAACGCACGCAATACCGCTAAGTTAGGAAGTTGCAGTATGAATTGCCCTCAAAAGTCGTGGCTTTTCATTAACAGACGCTTTTGTATTGTTAATGATTTCAGAATTTCATAATTTCCAAAGAAATAATTGCATTGTTCTATACTCGCTGGCTGTTGTTGCTTGCTGAGAAAAATCAAGTTTTCGAATTTGTATAGAGTGCTTTTTTCCCGGCGGTTTTCCCAAAATTTTCCAAACAATTGAAATGCCAATGCTTTGTTTCGTCAAAAAATTCTGCACACAAATGTTAAACGAGTTTTCTTCTTTATGAAAAATATTTCTAATTCAAAAATTTTGTGCAATAAATGCCACAAAAACAATGCCAACCGCTGGCGTCAAAGGAATCAAATGTTCGTTGGAGGTCAGCATTGGTGTTGTTAATGACCCGAACTATGTGACCGACCAACCGCCTTGTGTAATCAATACACAATACTTGTTTAACTCCTGGTAATCGGGGTAACGGTAACATTGCATTTGGCGAAAGACTGTCTCAAAAGTCAATTTCGTTTGACAATGCATGCATTATTTGCACGACACACACATACTTACATATAGTAGAATTGTCCAGTAAAACTATTGTTTTCCATTGAGATTTGTCACAAAAGAAAACCACTCCGACAGTGAAAAGGCGTTTCGAATTGCAACAAAGTGAAAATGAACAGCGATAAAGTTTCCAAAATATTGTTATTTAATGACAGGCATGAACGAGTAGAGAGCACTGTTCGCATTTTCTCTTTGTCTTATCGAGGATATTCTACCATAAATACTGTAGAGTTTTGTGAGAAATTCAGTTATTTTTCTTCAATTATTATGTTCTATAAGATATAATATGATTTTGGTTTTAAGTCCTCGATCCCGCAAGAGGGAAATACAATTTGATTTAAATATTGATCATAGGTTTGTTTGAAGGAGGTTGATGCGAATCAGAGGAATTTTGTATACTTAGTGCTTGAGGAAATCTAATTGTCTATTAAGGCTCTGTTTGATCTGTTAATACCTAAGAATTATGGAGACCACATATTTATCTTACCATCTTTATATAAGAATCTTTATTCAATTAACGACCAAAGAATCGCTGTTAAAAATATGATAATTAGTTTTTGCGACATTGATTAGAACTTGAAACCCATCGAATAGATATCCCAACTAATAGGTTCTCTGAGGTCGACTGAAAGGAAGAGGCATGTAATTTATGTCGCATGTAGATATTTGCAATATCTCATATTTTCAAGCTCCTAGAGTAAATATATATTTAAAAGACTATCCCAAAAATTGAGTTTGATAAGTGTTTCAACGACATGAATAAAAATTTTTCAAACAAGTAAGGAAAGGCTAAGTTCGGGTGCAACCGAACATTTTATACTCTCGTAATTTAATGATGTAATTTTATAAATATAACACAGTTCGACCCATAGATTCGGCATAAAGTTTAATAGAATAATGAAAAACATCATAAATAGTATAGGGGGACTGAGGTAATTCCTAAACCGATTTCACTCCTTTTCACCACCAAGATACAATGTATCGAAGACTATACGTTCACTTAATTTAATATTACTTATAATTAGGTATATGGGATATGGGGGAAGTTATGACCCGATTTTTACCATTTCAGGTACAGAGAGAAACTGTTATAAGAAAATAATTCAGAGGGAATGAATTACATTAAAATATCTGAGGGATTTACCTAAGTATATTTTCGGTGAAAAATTACCCTTAGGCACTGAGTTTTTCATGTTCGATATCAGGGGCGTTGAAAAGTCATGGTCCGATTTTAACAATTTTTCCACAAGTGATGTCACAGCTCAAATACAGTATTTGTGTAAAGTTTTATTTCTCTATCTTCATTGGTTCATAATGTATATATGTATTATAAAGTGAACGAATTAGAAGAATTCAAAATTAAGTTATATGGGAAGTAGACGTAGTTGTGAACCGATTTCGCCCATATTCCACACGTGTCATCAGTGTGTCAAGAAAGTGTTATATATCGAATTTCATTGAATTCGGTCGAGTAATTCTTGAGATATGGTTTTTGACCCATAAGTGGGCGACGCCACGCCCATTTTCCACTTTGTTAAAAAAATCTCACTGTAGCTTCTTTCTGACGTTTTTCGTTAGTGAGTTAACGCACTTTTAGTAATTTTCAACATGACCTTTGTATGGGAGGTGGGCGTGGTTATTATCCGATTTCTTTCATTTTTGGTTTATATAGCTTTATTGGTTTGCGAGTTATATACAAAAGACATATTGGGGGCCGGGGTCACGCCCACTTAAAAAAAAAACATCCAAATGTGCCCCTCCCTAATGCGATCCTATGTTCCAAATTTTATTTTCATAACTTTATTTATGGCAACATGTTGCGAGAGTATAAAAATCGAAAATAAAAGTTATTTTTTAAACATATCTCGTATGTATGTACCTCTCTGAAAATTTTTTTTAAGAACGACTTTAAACGCTTCCTCATTTAAGACTGCCTTCGAAAGAAACTTTCAAGATCTAAGATCGAACACACAGCAATTTTTCATTGTCCAGCAACAAATTCAACTCTTCGATACGCAGCATGAAGGATTTTCGTTCTGTAATTTAAATTTATTGTTATCAAAAGCAAATTTGCCGTTAGTAATAAATCTTCAAGCAGTGAAAATACATATAAACATACATACATACACATATGTACATATATAGCATACAAAGCAGTGCAAATCTCACGAGCTTCACATTACATATGAGGATGACCAACGGCATAGAACATAGATCAAGTGATATCACACCAACTGCGAGTAACTGTATACATGTGAATACATTTAACGCGCATTTGATACGGCATAAAAAGTGATAACTCGTTAATGCGGCTCATTCTGCAGTTCCACACCAGTATCTCCAGTTACAACGAAAGTTGTTTGACCAAGCCACACCGGGGTACCTGAGCGCACAGTTAGTGAGTTGAGTGGTCAAACGCGAGATCTACTAATGTCCGGTGGCCGGCTGTCGCCCCTTGGCTGCTGTCCGGTGTCCGGTGGCCGGCTGTCAATGCTCATAATTCACAATTAACCCTTTAAGTGCTTGACAAATGAAGGCCGTGTGTGATTTGTTGCCATGCATTTGTCTACATTTGTGGGGAAATATGGAAAATATAACGAGTTAGAATTGTGAATTCACTACTGTTTGTGATTGCAATTGCGCACAGTGGGGTGCATTTGAGAGAGAGTGTGTGTGTCTGCAATCATAGAAATTATCAAATTTCCAAATAAACTAATTTCGGCCGACATAAATCAACACTTGCGATGTGTTGAAAATCTGTGGGAAAAGCACGTCACGCCAATGGCTACATTAAAATGCGCTAGAGACTAGTAACTAACTGCATGCACATAAATTATGTTATATTATGTGAATACATTGCGGGCAATTGGGTCACCGTTATAGTGAAATCGATGCAGTCGCAGCCGCAATCTGCTGCTGTAGAGGAAAGTAAAATAAATATTTTATCTAAGCACGCTATAATGTGTTGGTCAGTTTCACACATGTGAGTTGAGCTGTGGACTAATGTGTGTGTGTGTGTGTGTGTGTTTGGCGAGCGAGCGTTAATGAACCTTTGTTGCATGCCACGTTGTTGCACCAACCATATGCCATGCCAATTGCATGCAACACGCTAACTAAGCAAATATTTTGCCATAGAGACTTTGCAGTTAGTTACTAAGTAGACACTTAACCACTTAGTCGCTGCATAATGAATGACTCTTGTTATACTGACATAGATTCAATCATTTGTACTAGTCTGACGCTGCACTGTTGCGTCTAACAGGCAGCCAAGCGCGTGAAAATCGCATGGCAGCCAAAGTCAGATGATTCAGCTAATTGAGCTCAATGGAATATGAATTAGGCGTACATTGTGCTAGTTTGTTTTTATTTTTATTATGTAACAAAAAACAATAACAACAACAAGTGCATTAATAGATAATTGTGGGTCATTTGCACTTAAGTGGCAATTTTTTGCAAAAATAAAAATAGTAAAAAAATAGTGTAAAAGCAAAATGTGAGGCTTGAGAATTCTAATTTAAAAAAAAAAATATTTCTTTTAAATCAATTTAGACAATTAGAAAATTGATCCAAAAATATACGTATTGACAATTTTCTACTTGCGTGTTAAAAAAATAACGGCAAATTTCTATTTTTCAAAAATATTAGGTTGGTAAATATCTCCCTTCCGCTTTTTTGTTCCTTATTCAATGCTTTATAAAAAGTGTTACAGTGATCGGATTTAGTTCAAATATGCGCCGTTTCGTTCGATAATTAGACGGCAACTTCATAATACCCCTCCTTGTAGCAGCCCCCCTCCTTTTTTGCGAAGAACTCGGACAGCCACTTTTCACAAGCCTCTTTTGAGCTCAACTTTACATCACCAAGGGCGTTCGCCATGGACAGGAACAGGTGGTAATCACTTGGCGTTAGGTCCGGGCTATATGGTGGACGCGATAAAACCTCCCATCCGAGCTCCCGTAGCTATTGACGAGTCATCAACGAAGTGTGTAGTCTGGTGTTGTCCTGGTGGAGCACTGCACCCTTCCTATTGGCAAATTCTGGACGCTTCTGGTCGATCGCCTGCTTCAAGCGGTCCAGTTGTTCGCAGTAAATGGTAGAATTAAGCGTCTGGTCATATAGGAGCAGCTCATAGTAGATGATTCCTTTCCAATCCCACCAAACACTCAGCAAAACCTTCCTGGCCGTCAAGGTTGGCCACTGTTTGGGACGATTCACCGGTCTTTGACCACGATCGTTTTCGCTTGATATTGTCGTATATGATCCATTTTTCGTCATTAATCAGTATTCGCTTCAAAAATGAGTCGAGCTCGTTCCGTATCAGCATCATATCGCAGGCGTTGATTCGGCCCAGAAGGTTTTTTTTGCGCCAAATCATGCGGCACCCAAACATCAAGCTTTTTTGTGTATCCAAAAAATGGTTTGGTGACTAACTCCCATCTCCTGGGCGATGTCACGAGATGCCACATCCGGTCTAACTCGACGTTTTCCATTCGGTATTCGTCGTCCCAGGTCTTCCGCCGGCTGGCTTATCCATGGTGCCGTTTTCACCTGCTCTGAATCGTCGGAACCATTCCTTCACAGTTCGAAGTGATAGAGTACCATCCCTCAAAACACCATTAATCTCACGGAACTTTTCTCTAGCGGGTTTGCCTTCATCTATTATTCATAGACTACAATAATGTAATCCTATTAATTTAGTCCTCACTCGATATTAGGAATTTATAATTCGATATTATAGAATTCACGAACAAGCAACGAAGTGTGGTTTTTAGTGAAAAACTTGGTGACCTTGACCTTGACGTTACACGATTTTCAAGACATTCTAGACATCCGTCTAATGTGTTTCAGCTGCAATAATTTAAACAAGTATATTAAAAATTATCCACGAAAATTCCGAAAAACAGACGAAATACAAAGTATACATGTGTATGTAAATATGTATTATACTTAAACATGTATATATGTCTTCATAACTCTCAACTCTTGCAGCCGAAGATGTGCATGCAGGCATATTTGTTTGGCTATTTTTGTATATTTATTCGCATGCGCACTTCTTGAGTCATAATGACGCAAAGACAGCTGAGCAATACACCTTGCGTGCATTTTTTGTGAGCTCATTTGCTTTGAAGGAAACCTGAAATCTCAACAAATCGAAGCATTTTCGAGGGGGAAGCAAAAGCACATACAACAAAGGAAATATATACACATACACCGATATATAAGTACAAACGCTCAAAATGCCTCAATGGCTCAACAGGCAGACGTGATTACCAGGCGCATAAAATTTCGGTTGCAGCAGCAAACCAAACTTAACAACACTTGTCCGATGCGCAATGCGGGCAGTTGCCACAAAAAGCAGGAACAACGACAATTTTGCACTGCCCAAAATTCATGGGAACTTTGAGCAGATGTTACTGTTGCTCCCTTTTGGACTTTGTGTCCGCGCATTGTTGTATTGAACCAGCGAAGTGGCCGGGGAAACGCTTTTTGGTGCATTCATAAAGAAATAAGCGCTCTGCAGATGATGGCCCAAGATGGTGCAACATGTCTTCTGTAGAAACTCGTGCATATATACGAGCTGTGGAATAAAACAAAAAGATTTCAAATTTGGTTTTGCTCAATGATTATAAGTGTGTTGCCAAAGGGAAAGAGATATGGTTTGCTAAAGTTTAAAAGGAAAGAACAAAATACTTGTGGACACATTTTGAGCACAAATGCTGAATAAACTTTGCAGATGTTCAAATGAGTTTCTAGGAGCGAGTTCATTATTTGTGAGACACTATGATACTGCTTCATCGTATATGTGTTTGTATATATTATTTATAGTTGTCGACTTGAATTCATATCAAAGGTTCCGGTTCCCCAGTCAAAATTTTACCGTTAATAGTTTGTAGTAAGGTTCCATAGTGTAATGTCCTGGCCAGGAGTATATATATATGAATTATATAACTTAGTTCAATGTTGCACTCTTACGTTTCTCCTGCGTTCCAACGCTGGATCTATGGACCTCAGGTACGCCGTCTAGCAAGCGCTGGTCCAAGCCATGAACTCCGTGACTAAAAGATCTTTCTGGGTCATATTGGAACGTAGGAAGTTCACTGAACTACGTGCTTTTAGCAAAACTCATCTTGACGGAGGGTGGTCGGAGATATTGTCCAATTGGAATACTTGCGGTGAGCCTAAAAGTCAAAGTCGAAAGTTTTATGGATAGGGAAACATGAATGGACATCCATCTTCCCTGTTCATCTGCTCAGTAGCAATAACTTTTACAAGCCTGATGAATTTGCTCGAATTGATATTAGCTTGTTCAACAAATGTATGACATTCTTAAAGCACTTTGCTGACCACTGAGAATTTTTCTGATCCAATACTTAGGAGTAACAGGCATTTATGGAATGAATTTATTTTCGCTCAGGTTTTTCAGCCATAATATGCTGTTCGCTCATTATTGTGGAGTTTTTAGTTCAATTTGCTTTCCAATTAGCTAAAAATATTACGTCATGCCTCTATAAACCGAAGTGTTTCGTTATTCATTCATGGTTTTTTAAGAAAATGTTTATAATAAGTTTCAATAATTTATAAATAGCATGGGCGATTTGACAAGTCGTATAACTTCCGGTTCCGAAAGTAACTCAGAAACCTAATTAATATGTTCTTGCTAAATGAAAAAATATTTTTTTATCTGAAGTAATGGCGATATCACTCGACGAAGAATGAAGTGGATGAACGCTATAAAGAAATTCTCTAAATTTTCCAACCAATAAATATGGCACCCTGCACACAAATACAAATGAAAAAAAATTTTGCTTTCAAAAATAAATTCCATACAAATTCCATAAATAGAAAGCATGTGCAACTAAAATCCTGAAAAAAATCACTCACCGAAAGTCAATGCTCCCTCCGCACAACAGCTATTTTGGTTTTCCATTTTCGTTCGTGAGCGTAATTATCATTATTGCGGCAGTCAACGCGATCATTAGCATTGCATTGTCGCGCGTTGTGTAATTTTCCTTGGCGTCTGACATTTGCCTGTCGCATTCAATGCCACTGCCAACGCGGACGACTTTCCAATATGTACATATGTATATATGTATGTATGTATGTAATGTGCAAGCGGTGGATGCAACCAGAGCACCGCTACTGCTGCTGCTGTTGCAATAAAATGTCATTTTTGCTTTTCACAAATATAAATTGTGTCTGTTGTCTGTGTGAATGGGTGCAAATGCTAAAACAGACGCGACGGAAGCACGCGTCGGCCGACCCCTACGCGACTAACTCACGGTGGTGTTGGTTGGGATGGTGGTGCTGTTGTTGTTGGTGGTGAGGCTGGTGCTGTTGGTGGTGCGTATATTAATTAGCCATACGTGCATAGAAACAAATTGAAATCCCTAACAGGCGGCACACAAAGCCCCCTCCAACTCATTACTCGTATGTGAGCTGATTTCGAACAAAAAAAAAACAACATAAATAAAATAAATAGCAACAACAACAAAAAACACTCGCCAACATTGTTGGCATTTCCATTGCAACAGCTGTTTTTCGCTGCTGTTGTGGCAATTTGCAACTGATCGCTGTGCGCATGTGCACTAACTGTATGCGCTCATACAAGTCTGTGTGCCTGTGTATGCAACACAAAGCAATTGCACATTTTAAGAAACGCGTGATTTTGCGTTTTTGCGATTTTTGCACTTTCTGGGTATCTGGCTGCATAGAAAGCGCAGACTTTGAATTGGAATTCGTATTTTATCTGCTACTTGCTGAGCTAGCAAAAGATGCACATACACACATACATATATAATATTTGAACTAGCTCCAGATATAACACTAATGTAGCTGTTGTTGTTGTTGCCTTTGCCACAATGTCATTTCAATGGCACAGCATGGCGTCAAGCAAAATGCATTCGCAGACTACTGACTGTGTTGGGATGTGGCGTAAAACCATGAATGATCTTTTTTGTCATCGATTTGCAGCAAAGCACTTACATACATACAAACACACAAATGTGTATATATACTAACGTAATGAAGTTAACATTACCGGAAGGCGCTGAAAGCCCCAACTGTGCGCCAGCGGCACGTACCAGTTAAACATTGCAGTTGGTCACACACACACACCCATACACATACATACATATTTCATATATTTATTAGAATGCACTAAATCCATGTACGTGCATTACTGCAAAAGTTGTGATCTATTTTATTTTAGTTTCGCTCAATAGAAACTTTGGTCACAGTGTTGGTCATGAAAATAGGTACAGCGGAAAAAACTCACAAAAATATTTAACAGATAGAGTTTTATGAATAGCAAATGATATATGTATACGGCATTTATACATTACATATTTTTGAAAAAATATTCAATCATAATTATAAAGGTGTTTTTTATATAAATATGGGTTTCAAGCAGAAATCAAAAGCATATAATTTAGGGTTATGACCAATAATCAATCAATGCATTTATTGAGAGAACATTTCGTTGAGCAGATAATTTCACGTTTTTGGTCAGTCGATTGGTCGCCAAGATAGTGTGATATCACACCGTTAGACCGTTTCCTGTGGGAATATGTAAATTCTAAAGTTTTGGCGGACAATACCGCTTCGATTCAGTTCTTGGACATCAAGAACGATTCATTGAAAATTGGACTCAAGGGATGGATCATCTGAGACTTGGCCGCGGTCAACAACATTTGAAAGAGATATTCATTAAAAAATAAATGCCAATGAATGTTCTTTCGAATGATAATAAACATTCCCAAATTAAATTTGAATTTTTGTGTTTTTTTTTTTTGTTCCTCGAAATGGATCTCCCTTTGTATGTATGTAGTATTTACAGTAGTCGGATGCTGAAGAACTATGGACTAAGTAGGCAATTGAAAAGTAAAGTCCTCTCTCGACGAACAAAAACCAAACTCTACAAGTCTCTCATCATTCCCGTCCTACTTTACGGTGCAGAAGCGTGGACGATGTCAACATCCGATGAGACGGCACTAGGAGTTTTCGAGAGAAAGGTTTTGCGGAAGATTTATGGTCCCTTAAACATTGGCAACGGCGAATACCGCAGACGATGGAACAACGAGCTGCATGTGTTATTCGACGACATAGACATAGTCCAGCGAATAAAAAGACAGCGGCTACGCTGGCTAGGTCATGTTGTTCGAATGGATGAAAGTGCACCAGCTCTGAAAGTATTCGATGCAGTACCCGCTGGTGGAAGCCGAGGAAGAGGGAGACCTCCACTCCGATGGAAGGACCAGGTGGAGAGGGACCTGGCTTCGCTTGGTATAACCAATTGGCGCCAAACTGCCAGAAGGAGGGATACGTAGCGCGCTGTTGTGGACTCGGCTATAACCGCGTAAGCGGTGTTTACGCCAGTCAAGAAGAAGAAGAAAATGATGCTGAAGACGATGAAAATTGGTAAGAGAGAGCAATTAGTTGTCAGTTGTTGAAGAGCTTACATTAGAAAAGATGGAAAGGTCAAATAAAGGTAATAAAGAATGCCAACAACTCGAAGAAAATTACAACATTTGTTCATTTACATTGAGCTAACACGCTTAATCAAAAAATATATATACTGTCTCTACATAATGACCACCACTGTATATTTCTCATACATTTTCAACAACCACACATATCTACACACTTTTTAGCAACATAAATAAATATCCATGAGTGTTTTTACATATTTTTATGAATGCAAGTCCTCACTTTCCTCTTTCTTTCTTCAAAAGAAACATTTCATTTATTATTTTTGGCCTTCATTGACTCAAATCGATGGAAAGCTGAAATTTCATTGTTCATACAAAGTGAATACAACAAAAAAGGCCAAAGTGAAAGGAGTGCAGCGGACAAAGGAAATATCCTGCTAAATTGCAACAGCAACAACAACAATTACATTTTTGGATTTTGGAAACAATTGCGCAGCGCGCGTGTGTCAGCAGCCAATTTGCTAGTCTGCCAATTTGCCTGTATATGTGTTGTTGTTGTTATTGGATTTTGCGCTGTGACGCTACATTTTGGCGCGAGGGTTAAGTTAAGGAGAGAAGGAAGGGACTAAATGCTAACCGCTGTGGTGCTGGTGCAATGACGACGCAGATTGGAATGCGTGCACTTAGTATCTAGCTACCTGGTATGTAAGGGTGGATCAAGGGTGGTTGAAGGGTGGCTATGCACTAAATATGGATGGAGGGTGGTTGGAATTATTAGGTAGAGAAGTATAAATTATAAAATTGATTTTTTTATTTAAATTAAATTTGTATATTGATATAGAATAGCTTAAAGCTAACTGTAGCTAAAAAATACTTAAAACAATAAATTTCAACTGTAATATGACACGCTTAATCTTTGTCCTTGTATACGATTTTAAACCATTCAATTTTGTGCATAAAATTTCGTCAGCATACGCGCTTCTAACTGTTAACAAATTATTCATTCATAAACACACACACCAACAACAACTAATTTTAACTTAGTTAAGACAACGAACGCGCGCCGCGCCTTCTACTACTTGAAATTTATGAACAAATTTATAAATAAAAAAATAAGTAAACAAAATGCTATTAAGCGGTCCGTTCGCTTATTCATAAAGAATGCGCAAACACGTGAGCGACCACAACAAACAGCGTAAGCGCAAAAAACGCTTACCAAAAAAGTCGACAAAACGCAAACTAGCGCACGAAAGAAAGCGCCGTCATGCCATATGTGTTAAATTATATGTAAATACAAGCGCACTTACATACAGATAAATACATACATATGTATGTATATACATACCGCACCGCTACCGGGTAATTGGCGAATGAAGCGAGGAAAACAAAAAACATTTTTTATGAGTTTGCAAATTTTTATAAAAAAAAGCCAACAAAAAAACGTGCGGCGTGTATGCTCGCGCAAAAAATGCGAAATACGCGATCAAAACAAAGGCGGTATTGTTGTTTACAAAATTTACCCCTAACAACTGCGGAGCAGCGAACTGTAGAGAACCAGAGAACATCGCATGCTGCACGAGCATGTTGTGGCAACTTGTCACTGCAACATGTCACATAGAAACATGTTTGCACTGAGTCGCTATTTATGTCTCGCTCACACAGACAATACGGTCTTTAGCGCACATGCAGTGTTGCATTGTAGCGTAGCTACTCACTTTGCCAAGCACGTAAACGAGTTTGGTAGTGTGGTGTAAATGCTGAGCACGTAGAAAACGATAAACGCAGCAGAACGTATGCTCAGCGTTTGCTATTAGAAGTCCTCTAATAAGGCGCTGATTGAGCGCGTTTAATACTTCGTGCGTTGCCCTGCATTGTCGGTGATTGTTACGAAAAAATATCTGAGAGTATTCCGCTTCAATACTACGAAATTTTGTGAGTTGAGAGCGAAGACTGAGCAGAAATGGTGTAATTCTTGCGTAATTTATTGTAGAATATTTGGACGATTCTTTCCGATATAAATAGTAAGTAACTTTGTAAGAAGAATTATTAATTAAGTAAACTACTAATTTAGTAAGAAAAATTTTGTTTGATATTTCTGCGATTTTTTACTCAGTGACAAAGTGGTTGAACTAATTGTCTGAGAGAAATCGGTTCAATTAATAGTACTTCAGATTTCTTAAGACAAAATGGCGGTGAATATGTATTCGAGTAATGCTGAGTAGTTCAATTTCTAAATTGGTGGAACTCAGTACTACAAAGAATTTCCTTAATACATAAATATAAACCGACAATCATATAGAAATATAAAATGTTATAGCTCCGATGCTTCCACTCACTTTTTCTTCTCAAAAAAAGATTCTTCACGGGTCTATAGAAATTTTTACAGAAATACTTTTAAGATTTAAATGTATTTTTACAGGCGATTTAGTTTTCACGCAACTTAATTCTTCTAATTACTCAATTCTTCATACCAAAAACGTTTTAATATAATACATATTACTACAGAACATGCAAAAATTTAATATAAAAAAATTCTAAATTCATTTCATATACCAAAAATGCTTTAATTTCACCACCATCAAAAAGGTGAATTTCAACAATTGCTTCTGATATAGACACTGCCATGCAACCCTGCATTCGCGCTCGGAATCTTATTGGGAGCGCGAGCGAGACAGCTATATGCAGCCACTGAGTGCAACATGTTGAAATGGTTTCTTGGCATGAATTCGCTTTGAATTCGTTTGAGCGGTGGCCATTGTTCTTTCAAAAGAAATTTTATTTTTCATTCATTGTTGAACCGTATTCGAGTGAAGTTTATTTCGCAAAATTTGTTCGCGTTTTCTAAACGTATAACTACATACATATATACATGTATATGTAAGATATATCTGTGAGTGCGAGTGAATAGTATAACTGTGTTATACTATTTTATAAAACACCAAAATTTAAAATAGTAATTGTGGTAAAGTTAGTAGTATAACTACAATTACAGTTAGAAACAAGAAAGTTGGATTTTTAGTATACCAACACACATTACAGGCACGCCATACAAAAAACGCAATTAAGTGCAGTGAAAATCTTGAAAAATTAATTGTGAGAGTTTTTCACCAGAGCGCGTAAAAAGTGTGAAAACGCATATTGTATTACAAGCATACGACGAGTAGCGAAAGCGAAAAAATATTTATTTTCGATTTTGTAACAATTTCGGTTGTGCATGTTTTATCAAAGTTATACGGAAAGAGAAAAGCAAATCGTGTGTAAACCATTATTCGAAATGGCACCCTGTCAAGTGCAACCGATTATATTCCACAGTAATAAGAACGCTACTAGGACGATACGTCCAGTGCGTCCGACTGGTGGTGTGCGTCGTAATCTCTTCGGTCCGCCCGATCAAAATGAAATGGCGCGTAATTTCGATATTGAGAATGCACGTCAACTCAAACGTTTAAATAATTATAAAATTATTGGTGAAATTAAGCCCGACAACAACAGCAGCAGCAATGAACGAGCACTACCCGCACTGATTGCGAAGGAAGTGGCGGATGAGGCGTGTAAAAAACGTGCAGAAACGGAAAATGCGAAGCCTGAAACTAAGCTTAGTGGCGATGACTTAGATGCGCCCTCCATGCGACAGAAGCTGATTGAGAAAACACCAACGCTCCATACGGTACGCGCCAGCAGCAAATCGATCAGCGAAACGGCACGTTACAAACCCTACACTACGCAGACATTAATCACTGGTAAGTGTTGGGAAAAAAATAAATTTATTTTAAAAATTTATTTAATAATAATATAGCTAATTTAAAAAAAAATATTTAACGAAAATTAATTTATGCTGAGTTTATAACACTTTATTTGTCCTCGCTTACGTTTGCCTGGCAACTCTGGAAACACCTGATTTATTGCCATTTCCTTCCTTTACTTTGTTGCGTGGCGACTTCGCCACTTCCTTGCAAGGACGCGCGAAGTGCATCTCGTAGGTAGTTCGTATAATTTCCGATTGGATTTGCGCGCAGCCAACCAGTGTTTAAGCGCTATTTTTTCCCATTTCAACCCCTATTACGCAATAATGGTTGTAGTGTTGCCACGACAATACTTTTTCGAGTACATCTTTTATTATTATATTTCCTTAAATATCGTATATGAAATGCCCATTTTTTTTCACAATAAAAATGTCGCTATATTTTGTAATGCAATACAAAAAAAATTGTAAGCTTCTTACAATTAAAAAAAAAATTTATTATTATTTATTAAGTAGGAAATTAAGGATTAAGGAAATTATAGAAAATTAAATATTCGAAGAAATTATTATGTCATTATTTTCTTTTATTTTCTTTTTATTAAAAAGGAAATTATACAAAAAATGCCTTTATAGGAAAAAAAATATATTTTTTTCCCGATTTAAATTCATGATCAATTAAAGATGGCAAAAGAAATGTAGGCAGAAATTAGTACGCTATTTTCATAACAAAACAAATTTTATTAAAATATTTGTTTTTAACTGAAAGGATTATTAAAAAAAAATTCAAAATAGAAATTTCTCAATTTTCAAATTACATTGAACTTCGATAACTCGAACATCTATAACTGGAAGTTATTACTTTCATAACTCGACCTCTTGAATTGGCAATAGAAGTCAAATTTCATACAAATTTCCTTTCAAAACTGAAAGTCTCTCACTTTTTATGGATTATGGTGATTCGAGTTAGGGAAGTTCGACTGTATTTTATAACCATAACTTTAATGAAAATACAAATGGTTTTGAAAGCCTTGGTAAACGGTTTTTAGTTTGTTTTTAGATTTAGATTTTAGATTAAAATCGTAGGAATACAAGCAATTTAATTTAATTTCTATATACCCACTTTACCTGTACGCAAACTTTTTCTAACTTGTGTATATACTAGATGATACATCAATCTTTTACTGCACCTCACTCATTGAAATTGAAATTTCCCACAAGGTGCATGCACTGAGATTATATCAAGACATACATATATATGCTACCTACACTGCACATGTACTGGGTCCCTTGCATTTTCAATTTTTGGGCGCCAAAAATTGCATTTATATGAGACAAGTTGTGTGCTGTGTGCTGTGCTCAGGTGTCCTCCTTTCTTTTACACATTTTGTTTGTGCATTCATATACATACATGTACGTACATACATAGTTACATGTGTTTAATGCTGTTTGCCGCTCCTTTGCTGCCACTTGCAGGCGTTAGAAGTAGTGTGTGTGGTGAAATACATTTTGTGTCCGAATGCAGACGCACATGTCCCCCGGTACACATGTACGATATTTGGTTTTCGCGCCCGAAATTTTTTCCCGCCTTAAAATCATGCCGGACATCGCTGCACAAACACACACTTACATGTGTATAAGTGTGTTTAGTTCTTTAACACGCCGCCACCACCAGCAGCATAACACTTGGCGCGCGCACGCACTTATCCGAAGATTTTGTCAATAAGAAATTTTTGGCGGGTCTTTTGTCGCACAAACAAAACTATCGCGGGAAGTGCAGGCATTACAAACACAAACCATACAAAAGTGTTCTACATACATATGTATGTTTGTATGTATAGCCACAGCATAGCAAATGATTTTGTCACATTCTACTTGCCGTAGTATTCGCTATGCTATGCATATTTTCTTTACGTTTTTATTATTAATTTATTTAGTTTTGTTTTGCTCGCCGCTGTTGCCAATTTTATTGAAGTTGAGTTGAGTGTTGTTCAGCGGTGACCATTGCCGCCTTTTTTTGGTGCTGCAGTATGTATGTTTGTATTGTGTGTAAGCAGTGCGTAATGAATGAATTAATATACGGTTTAAAAATAAATATTACTGATTATAACATAGCTTGCACGATTAATTTGTACAGTACAATAACAACGAAAAAAAAAAAATTATTGAAATTAATTTCGAATAATATATTGAAAAAGTAAAAAAATAATTGAAATGAGAAAACTGAAAACATATTTTTTTAACCATATATTTGTTGTTGTACTTTTTTGTTCATTACTTTAATTATTTTTATTGGTTACAACAAAAATCAAATATAATTACAATTTATGGGACTCTTTTGTAAGCATCTATCAACTCAATATATAAAAAAAAGCAAACTCTTCCCATGCGAGAACCACTTTAACAGTTGTCTATGTGCTTACACTAACTTAAATAAATATAAAAATATTTTTTTCTACTGGAAATCTTTAATAACATAATTTTTTGGCTATTCTTGTATTATGTAACAACGCCCAAGTTGTATAATATAAGAGAGTATCTATAAATAAATATTTTTCCCAAAAAGAAAATATTATAAAAATATATGTTGAAATTAATATAAATAAATACAAAAAAATATTAATTTTATTACATAATGTTTTGAAAATTTCATAGTTTTAGTTGAAACTATCAAAAATAGTTTTCTTTTCTAAAATTTTGGCGCGAAAACATTCTTCAACGGCGAAGGATGAGCTAGTACAACTAGAAATAAATTGAATTTGTTGTATCAAAGTGAGATACTTAGCCATAAGTATACACAAATACATTCATTTGGGAATATTTAATACTTAATAAACAAAAAAGTCTTTAATTTTTTCATATTTCAACTTTTGGAATTTTCCAATTAGAGCATATGATAAACACATTTGCCATCAAAATCGCCAAAAAAATGTATACAAAAAATCAAAACTCCACTTAATTTTAACAGCCAAAGTCAATGGCAGCATTTAAATGTTGAGTTTAATGAAGAATTTAATTTGCATTCGACGCCACATTCAATATAAAAAACATTTAAAGTTCATGCGATTTGAATGCACTCAGCACAGCCAGCGATGTACAGTTGACGCGCCAACTAATTCATTAATAAACATATACAAACGCATAACCAAAGCCATTTGTATTTATTATGAACACAACAACAACACTTGTTTGTCACTAAGTTGCTACTGTTTTGGAAATCTGAAAAATATTGGGCGAACTGCTCGGACGGAGAGAAGAGTGTCACCACTAGTCACTATGTTTTTGAATATATACTTATATATGTATGTATTTTGTGTCACCAAATAAACGCGCCCAAATTTTTTGGCAATCATTCAAATAAAAAAAAAAAAAACAAAAATAAAATAACAGCGAAACAGAAATATTTTTGTATATAAAAATAAAAATAAAGAGCAGCAAGAAACACGTAACGAAGGAAAGTTGAAAACAAAACAGAGAAACTGCAAAGGCCACGGAAGCAGAAACAAAAACACGTAGAAAACAAATTGAAACAAAAATACAAAAATAAAATTAAATTAAAATAAAAAAAAATAATAATCATACAAATATTACAAAATTAAATAAAATAAAAATACGAAAATAAAAATAAAAATTAAAAAAATTTAAATAATAAAAAATATAAAAAACATACAAAAATAAGCTTACTACCTGTTCGATGACTGCAAAAACAACAACAGCGCCTAGAGTAAGCAGTCAACATAACTTGTCTTCGGCGCCACGCTCGATCTTTCAAATGCGTCCAAAAATACAGCGCGAAAACAAGAAATGTGTATAAAGAAACGACAAAAACGCAAATTGTCAAATGAGCGCCAAAAATTATTTCTTCGCAATCGGGATCTATTCGCTTGACGCGCACATGAAATGAAACGAAACGAGACGTAAATTTAACTTTTTGCATAAACAACGGACACGGACGCTGTTGTCGTTTTGAAAACGCTTACATTTTCAGCATTATTTTCGCGCTTTTTGGCTATGCTATGTCGCCTCCGCCTCCTGCTCCACTCCGCTTGACTATTGACTATGTTGTTTGGCTTTGCTATTAGTGCTTCGTTTAAAGTTCTTATCAGTTTTCGTTTTTTTGGAGACTTTCTATGTAGAATTTAACAATGCGCCCGCGTCACCTCGTCTCATTGCGGCTTTATGAAGTAAGCTATGTTGTTGTTGTTGTTTTTTCATATTTTTATTGACAAAGTTTATCAGTACATATTGTTGGCATAAATGTACGCACGCTCGCTTGTTTTTTAAGTAGTTATGTATGTAGCTACATATGTATATCTATTTGTTTATATGTATGTATATTAAATTGTAAACACCTTATTTATGCGTGTGCGTTTGTTGTTTAAACTCCCTTTCAATTAAAATGAAAGTATCAATATCTTGCATTGAGGTTTAGTTAAAGGTTAACTAGCATACATACATACATACATACATACAGATTTATTTATCTATAAAACTACAAGCTTCTGTCCACTTTGATATCTAGTTCCGGTATTTTAGGCATTAGCATCGAATTACAGTAAAATGTGTTTAATATTTTCGTTGATATTTCGTCTATTAAATCATCGAATTCACTGTTTTTTCATGAATTAATTTTGGGGTAATTTTTTAGTTTTTAAAATAAAATTATAAAGCTCTTGTCTTAAAGTAATCAATAACTTAATTCTAAATTATTTTGCAGTAATAATCTTAACCATAACTTGATTAAGAAAAAAATTTAAAAGAAAAAATTAAAAAAAAAATTATAAAATTTATTTTAAAATAATACTTTGAAAAAAGTCCGAATTTAGCAATATTTTTTTGACATTTTTGATCCAAAAAAAAAAGTATTTTATGAACGCGAAATACCTCATATGAAATTTTAGGTTTATCCTTGTGATATTAATGTAAAGAAAGGCCTCCGACACGATCTGTTTACAGATAATCGCTTTTAAATTTACGCACTCTTACAAAACGAACTCCACCCTGCTCCATTGTATTACCTACGACTTCTTCAATATTCAAGGTTTGCTTTCCTCTCGTCAGTACACGCTCAACAGCGACTAACGGCTTCAGTTTATTAAAAAAAATCCATGTTTCAGGTTTCATGGACTTATGGGATAGCTTAAATAACCGGCGAACAGAAATTCCCGATTGTTATTTTAATTGTAAATACAGTGGAACTTCTCTATCTCGAATCACCATAATCAACAAAAAAGCTTCGAGTTATAGAATTTTAATTAAAACATAAAATTTTTCAAAAAGCTGTAAAATACAGATTTATGCACTGTTTTATTTAGTTAATTCGCTAAAATTTTTTTGGACATACGATAAAATATGTTTTCTGTAATTTTGTTTATTGTATTTTGCTATTGTTTGCCTTGTGTTAGATGATTTATGCAATCCATAAGTGTAATATCATATTCTTTGTTCGCCTCCATACGATATAGAGAGAATCTTTTTAGATTCTGCCTCGATAGTAAAATTTTAAATTTCTTATTATGCCCTGGTCGAAAAATTCGAAAAATTTCTATGAAATTTGACTTCTATTGCCAATTCAAAAGTTCGAGTTATGGAGTACTTCCAGTTATAGAAATTCGAGTTATCGAAGTTCCACTGTACATTTAAATATACAGGTATTTCAATATTAGGCTTAGAAAATGTTGGGAAAAGTTTTTGAAATTTTTTAAATATATTTTTTTACATTAATATCGTATTTTAATCATTTTCGAAATTTTTTTTCGAATTAATATTGAATTTCAAACAACTTCCAATTAGTGCTCGCATATTAATGTTATTTTACTATAACTTATAAAGTACATATAGTGTAAAACAAGAAACAATATATTTTTACTGGTTAGTACAGTACTTTAAAAAAATAAACTATACAAATGGCAAAGTTAAAAAAATCAAAAAAGTCGGTAATATTTTGACAATTTGTATCAAAATCTACTAAGATCAATTAAAATATTTCCAATAGCAAGTACTTGCTCTATTGTGTAATAACATAAATACTCGTATGTATGTATGTATGTATAACACAATATTAGGTGTGGTAGCATTTATTGTACCTTAATGTAAATTTTGCATAGATTCCGCTTGAATACCTTTTTAATTGTTTGTGTGTATGTATGTATGTATGTAGCGTATGCGATCAGGCCTACAATAATAATAATAATAAATCACATAAATAAACGTATGTAAGAACGGCAAGCAAACCAGATGAACGAAAAAAAAAACAAAAAACTGCGCGGAGGTACACTGGGGTACACTGTTTTTGATACGACGACTACAAGCAGTCAAACTGTACCACCATCGCCACCGTGCTTGTTGTTTATCTCTTGCGCCTGCTCTGCTCTGCTCCACATGTGTGTATATGGGAGTATATATTTATATGTATATGTATGTGTATGTGCATATGCGCGCGACGTCAGTCCATTAAGACCGTTTTCACACGGGCAATTTTTGTCGCGGCAATTCTTAGTTTTATAGGAGAGGGGGCGACCAAGGGAAGCGAGAGAGAGAGAAATTCTCGTCTCTTCGTCGCCCCCTCTCCTATAAAACTAAGAATTGCCGCGACAAAAATTGCCTGTGTGAAAACGGTCTAAGCAAACAAATTCCATAAAGAGAAAATATCCAAAACAAAATCGAATGATCAACCAACATTTTTTTTGCAATTAATTTTTTTTATTTAATTTATTTATTTTTAATTTAATTTGTTGTGATTTAGTTTACGTTCCAATTAAGTAATCGCAATTCAAGTTTCATTAATTTTTGCTGTAAATGATTTTATAACAAGGTAACATTTCACACGAGAGAGCAGGCGAGAGAGTGAGCGCACACAAAAAGAAAAAAAGAAACAAAAAAAGTGTAAAATATATGTACATAGCGGGTTCATGCGTTTGCATTTGCCCGATTTTTTACACACTACTGTACATACATACCATATATATGTACATAGATATGTATATAAATTAGATTTAAATCGTGTGTTATTTGTTCGTCTTTGTGTACGCTTGTTCGTCATCAGTTGTGCAGCTACATTGCATTTATTAGACAATAGTGAGTGAGTTGAGTTGTGACGGTGACGGTGACGGCAGCGGCGGCTGCAGCAGCAGCCGCACCCACAATACTACTTATAAATATGTATGTATATATTGAGGTGCCATCAGACTCCAAAACGTCTGTCGCCCGCTATATACTGCGCAACAACTCAACACACACACACACACATACACATACATATTTACTCGTACTCACTTCGGGTTTGGCGCTCGCATAAAGTATACGACGAGCAAAATAAAGCGACCAGCAAAGCAAAGCAGTGTGCGCACAAAAAAAAAACACAAAAAAATGAAAAATAAAAAAATAACGACTCCCCACTTTGTTGGCGACTACAGTGTTGCCATACATATTTTTTTTGTGTTATTACTTTTTAAGAGCGTAACTGCAGTATTTACTGTTTTCCAAAGTAAAATAAAATGCTAATTTTTTTATAAAATAAAAGTATTCTAAAAATAGTATGTAGTATGTATGTATGTATTCATCTTTATATGTTTGTATGTATTTGTAAAAATGTACGCATTCGCTTACACCTGCCTCAAATCTATTTATTTGCCATCAACTAGCTGCTAGCTAGCTAGCTACTAAAGCAATTGCGTGTTATTGTTGTTGTACGAAAACGTGATTTTTTGGCGGGAAATAATGTCTGCAGACGACAATACGCACTAAATGTAGATAAATCCACACAAACACACTGAAAACATTTATTTTTACATACGCCTTGCTTGCTTGATACTTGTGCGCTTATACGCAATACGCATCTGTACGCATCTCTCACCCTTTTTGAAAAAAAAAAAACACACACTCACATACACATTTTCACTCTCGCTTGTGCTCTCCTCCCCCATGTTTTGTTATTGTCGTTTCGTTTGCTTTTTTTCACTACTCGCACTTACATATATCACGCTCATCTCCATACAAGTCTCTGGTTGTTGTTTTTTTGTATATTTTGTTTACTTCAGCACATTCTCTCCACTCCAATTTGAACGGCCTTCGGTCCATTTCTATAGCTATAGCTTGATTTTTATGATTTCTTTGTGTGCCACTGCATTCGGTGCGTTACGCAGAACTGGCTTTTATGCGTGTGTACACTGTACAGTTTGGATTGTTTTTTTGTTTTTTTGTTTTTTTGACGAGAGCGTGTGGGTGTATGACTTGCCGTTGGAGTTCACTACATACCCAGTAGGAAATTGTTGGTTGAATTGCATTGAATATTATTAAACAAAAATAAAAAAAAACTATAAAAACATATATTAATTAAAATTAAAATATTATAAAAAATTAAATAGTAATAATTAGGTTTTTTTTAGTAAAATAAAAAGAATAAAGATAAGAGAAAAATATTTATCTGAATTTCATACATTTCATATCTTATTTAATTTTATTATTTTATTCGTTAATGTTATGTTTAAATTATTGTATCTATCAAGAAGAATTAAATAAAAAGTCCGATTTCGACGCGTCAAATTAATTATATTTGAGTCCTGCCACTATTGATCTCCGTTAATTTTCTTGAAAGTCCAGAAAAAAATTATCTGGAGTTAGCTACTTTTTATATATGTACTTAATACTATACGGCAAAAACCAAATTTTTCCGGAAGATTGAGCCATAAGTAAAAAGTAAATTCTCAGAAGTTAGCCCCAAAATGGAAATATTTGACTTCGAAGTTTGAAAAAAGGATTTTTATTATTAATTACAGGATATAACCGTTAGAAGTTACGAAAAAATCCAAAATAAAGATATGATATATATTATAACGGAACTTTCTTCAAATATTCTTTAAAAAAATTTAATTGAGTTCTTGAAAAAAAAAGAGACTCCTTTAAAGTCTGTAGTTAAAAGTTTCCTCCTTATATCATAGTATTCTAGTATTCTATTCTTCTTAAGATAAAAAAACCTGATTTTCTCTAAAGCTTCACAGGTAACATGAAAACATGTAAAATCACGAAAAATTGGGATAACAATACTTGGCGTTGTGGTAAATCTATCGAATTTAAAAGTTTCCGCTTTATATCTTAGTATTTTATGAAGCATACTATAATACTACCCTTTCTAAGTTGATAACATATCTGTAACTCATTGTCAGTGATATATCGCTTCGATTTACCACGACAATTGTTTTCCTGCTGGGTTCTATACGGGAAGACTTGTAGGTATTTGAATTCGTTTCATGTGTTCATATATCGGTTGTTCCGGTTCCGGTTTGTTCCATATACGATTAGCGTTAGGGTTACGATTAGAAAGCAAAAACAAAATAAAAACAATGAGTAAACAAATTCCACAGTGTGACATTTCAATTACAGCATTTTTATGCTAAAAAACAGATGTACGCTTTTCACCTTGGAGCCAACCGCGAAACCCATTTTTGAACTGCGCACACCGTTGTCGGCGTCTTATTTATTACGCACGTTCAATCGATAAAGGTGTGTGCACGAGTGTGGGTTTTCGGACATACCTACACACCTATAAAGTTGTGGTTATGTATGCGGAAGTGTGTGCAAACAAAATGCTAACTGCCGCGATACTACAGTAGCGATAACGCATACTTAACCTACAAGTTAAGCGTTTCACTGTTATTATTATTATTATTGTTATTGTGCTTTTCTGTGGTTTGTTTTGATTTCGGTTTCTAATTGTCTTGGTTTATTTGTGTGTTTGTCAATTTATTCTTCGACTATTTTTGCTGTACAACTTTCGTAAATATTTATAAAACGTAAAGAGCGCGATCACAATATTATTGACGATTACGATGGAGTCAACTCGCTGGCGACACTCGCTGTTGCTGATAACTTGTGATGGCGCATAATTTTCTGCGTATGTGCTTTCCTATATATGTATAGTAGATTACACATACATAATTATATTGAAAGAAAGAAAGCAGAAGAAAGCCGCGCAGAAAGCAGTTCCGCGCCAGCGCCGTTGCATTGAGCTTGAGACACCGCTGTTTATGTCGTCTCTAATCCACCATTTTTCATCGTTTGTTTTGCTTTTGTATGCTCTGCAGCTTAAAGCGTTTGTTATTATTTGGTGCCGCCATTTTGTTGTTTTAGTTAGCTTTGTTTGCAGCATAACTGTAAAATAATGAAAAAAACTGTTAAAAAACAGCAAAAATAGTTTTGTATTATTATTTTTTTGTTGTACAACAACATTGCCTTCTTCAGCTTTGTCATCAACAACAGCGCAGTGTCTTTTGTTGTTTTCGAAGACGCTCTGCAAGTTGGTTTAAGAGGTTTGCGGTGGCGGTGGCGGGCAAAGCGGGTTTATTTACCTTCATGCCAACACGTTCAACATGCTTTTGGCCAAAACTACAAATGCACAAATATATATGTATGTATATATGTATATATGTCTGTTTTTATGTCTCTTTGTGTATGACTTTATGTCCAAGCGTCACACTGTCTCTTTGACTTTCTCACCAAAACACTTAGTCAATCGCTTGTTATATGATTTGACTGGCGGTTTGCCTTCGCTTGCTAAGTAAGCTGTGTGAGCTTGAGCAGTGGTTAGCCTTTTAAGTGTGTCCCAGTTATGCGCTATGCTGTCTGATTGGCTGTTTTCGAATATTTTTTTTGTTTTTTTGCTGCTTTGTTTTGTCGAAATAATGGTGAAAACTTACAATGCGCAATTTGTAGGTTACAATGCATTGTTATTAGTTAGTTTATTTTTTATATTTTTCGTAAATTGTGTATACATAAAGTATGGTGGTAGTTCGTATATGTCCATAAATGTGCATTTTCGAAAGTCAGACAACTGCTGAAAAAGCCACACTTAATTAAAATGAAAAGTGTGCAGTTATGAGCGCGTGAAAATTAGCTAAATTTTACGTTTTTTTTGCTTTTAATACATTTTCAAGTGCCGCTGCAAATCAGATTTGCCACTTGAAAGTGTGAAAGTAACAGTTTGCGTATTTTAGGTAAGGTGGTTTCCAGCGTAAACTCACATTATTATAATGTAGTAAACGATTTTCGACCGGAACACTAATGTTTATGTGCCTGTTGAATGTGTTTGTTAACGTCTTCAACTAATTTATAATTGACGTCCAATTATATGGTTTAATGTGGATTAATCGATTTCTGTGGAAATTTTCTGTTTCCATAGAATATGACTCAATTACATATGATAACACATTTCATTGATTTTTGACGATTTCTGGACACAAATGTATTTATTTATTTTTTTTTTTAAACATAATTAGTAATAAAATATATATATTTTTAAATTTTTTTCTCATTTTCTTCGTATTATTTTTTCAAGATTGGTCAAGGTCAAAGGTTGACAACTTTTGTTATTTTTGTTGTCGTTTTCGACATATCGTCAAGTAACGATTTTTATACGTTTTAATTGCAATATAAAGCAGATTTTTAACCTGAAGAAATATTTCGAGTATGGCTTTTTCATATACGAGGTATGTCAAAATAATAACGGGAAATTTCGTGTTCATTACAATCGACGAAACACTTCTCAAACTCGATTTTTCGATTGAGTTGTGATGCTTTCAGCGATTTCTCGTATGTTTAAGATTCTTTTTATTTTTGAAAAAATCACGAAGTCATGTCTAGTGAATATGGAGTTGAGTTTTGTTTTTGGTTAAGAATTCGCGAACAAGCAACGAAGTGTTTTTTTAAAACGAAAATCGCCAAAATTTTTAATCTTACAATTCCCGTTATTTTTTGAACACATATATTCATTATTATGGTTGGGAACATTTTGAAAAAAAAAATAATTTTTTTCACCAAGTATTATTAAAACATGTAATTTTGGTGAAATCAACTAATTATTTATAAAATATGTTTTTATCGACTGTTGGATATCGATCGTTATAGATATCTCAAAAAAAAAACGAAAAATTAACGCAATTGGTTTTAAAGTTGCTTTTAGTTGAAAATTTTCGCTAAAAGTGGGATCCAACTCTTGAACAAGTATTTTTTGCAAATCAATAAAGAAACCTAAATTCTTTACAAAGTGTCTTCATCACTCCCAAACGCTTGTACTTATTCATATTAATTATATTTAGTAATAAAACCAAACCGCAAAGCCACAATTAAAGTTGATTAATCAGCCAGATTCGAGCCGCTTTGTAGCAGCGCTCTTCCATCAAATGCAATCTATTTGCATTCAACGAACGATCGATAACTAATTGCACTCTTTTCATTATTAGCAAGATTACAATTTGCAATATTTTTATTGCGCGTATATATGTGTGTGTGTATGTGTGTTGTTGGTGGACTACGTGTTGGTTTTCTATGCATTTCGATCTCATGCGAGCCAACGTTATCAGCCGTTGGCACAATGCTGTGCATTTTATTGCCATTTCTGGTCGACGCAGGTAATATCACAAGTTTGCTCGCTGCAAATGTTGTTGTTATAAGTTGTTGTTGCATGCGGTCCACTTGAACGCTTATTTTGTTGTGTTGTGCACTTCTACTCGCGCGAGTAGCAATGATAAGCGCGTTTACATTTGGATGCGTGTGAATGGACTCTGCAGCTATTATGAAGGTCATTTGCCGTTTGACGAACGCAGGCGAACGTTAAAGAAGTGGGAAATGTAAAAAAGCTGCAATCTAAATGTATAGAAGTGAATAAAGTAGGGATTTATCAACTAATCATCACAACAGCCAACATAAATATTAAATATTAATGATTTTTATATTATTATCTCTACAAGCATATTCACTGATCGTCTCGTTTTCTCTCTCTCTCTCTCTCTTTTATAGATGTGATGCCGAAGCGAAAAGCCATACCACCGCCTTAAGATGCTGATATAAACGTTGTTTTTATGGATGTATTGATAATGGGGGTTATGTACTAAGCGTTTGCTGCTGCAGCCGAGTGTGGTGGAGTGGGGGGGAGAGTGCACATTGATTTGAAAACTGTGTGTGAAAATTGTTAACATGAAAATGATAATTACACAGCTGGCGGATATGATGACGTCATTTGCCAAATTAGTGAAATTCATTAAAAGCTATTAATTTTTAATATTTCTATTTTATTAATTTTTCTTAATTATTTTTAATTTTGTAATTTTTTTCCTCAATATTTTCAATTTGTTTGTTCATATTTTTTATTTTTTTTTTTAATTATTTAAAAAATTTTTTAAACTTTTGTATGAAAATCTTACCCTCAATGCTGCCAACTGAGTGAAGATGGCATGTTAAGCTTAAAGAAATACATATATACATATACGTATATGTATAAACGCATTTGCACACAGGCCAACAAAGCGCAGTCTATGGGTTCCATAAGGCTATATATCTATACTAAGGTACCCGCGACTGCGCGGCGCGGCAAAAGCGAAATTGTGTGTGTGTGTGTAAAGTGGCTGGCCAGTGCAATTTTAACTTCATTATTATTATTATTTTTTAGTTTTCATTACTCCTCGTCCTCCTCCCCTCCAATACAATTTGTTGGCCTGTGTAATTAACCAAAACATTCATACAAAACAAAAAATTGGAATGATCTCAATTTAGCAATGATGTAGTGTGTGTGTATAAGAGTATTATTTTTCCTCTTTAATTAAAACAAAAAATATTTAATAAAATTACCAAAAAGCATATAAAACACACATTACATATAATATAAAAGTATATAAATATTTTAATTGAATGTACATCGAATTTGTATTTTTATTAATGGGTTGAAAATGATTACAAAATTATTATTTTTAATTAAATTAAATATTATTTTTTTTTAATTTACAAGAAACAAAAAAAAACACAACTACAACACAAGCAAAAAATCAATAAATAAATATAGACTAAACAAATAAAATAAAATATATGTTAAAAAAAATATACAAAAAAAACAATTTTGTAAGCAAATAAAATCAAACAACTCATGTAATGAAAGCTGTGACAATGAGAGATTTAGTGTATTTAGGCAACAGTTTTATACGATTTTGTTAAAAAAATAGCATTTGAAATGCCTGAAATCGTATTTTGATAAAAATAGTTGAAAAAAATATAATTTTATACAAAAAAAAATAATTTTTAATAAAAAAATAATAAATTTTTAATAAAAAATAATAAGTTTTTAATAAAAAAAATAATAAGATTTTAATAAAAAAATTATAAGTTTTTTATAAAAAAAAAAATTTTTTTTTGATTGAAAAAAAATTTATATAACAAAAAAATATATAAAAACAAAAATAATTTATATAACATACATTTTTTTTTATTAAAAATTATTATTTTTTTATTAAAATTTATATTTTTTTATTAAAAATTATGTCGCTATAACCATATTCTCTCATTGCCGCAGTCTCATTTTGTTTTTTGGTGTTGTATAAAATGCACTGAAGCATATGCGCAATGGCAATAGTCTAAAGTAGTAAGTTTTAATGTTAAAATACAATACAAATGCAACAACAATAACAACAAATTTACAACCATATTTCCAATAATTATGTTCTAAATCACAACACTCAATTGATTATGTAATTACTTATATTATTTTATTTTCTTTTTAAATTAGGCTATATATATATTTTTAATTAAATTTAATTTTAAAATTGTTTTATTTAATTTTTAAATAAATTTTTTACATATTTTTTTTTGTTTTGTTGTTTTTTGTACATAGTAGTTACAACAAAAAAACTGTACTATGTATGTAGTGTAGTATGTATTAGTGTGTATTGTTTTGTGTATGCGCACTTGAGCTGATCGTCGTTTGTGCTTCAGTGTTTCCGGTGCAAGTGAACCCCAGTAAACAGCTTACAACTGTAGATATTCTTATGTGTATGTAAATTATGAAGATACAACAAAATTTAATTGTAATTATTGGATTTATCAGTGTGTGGAAAAAAATTTGTAAAAATTACTTAAGCATATTGTAATTGTAATTGTAATTGTAATAAAGAAAAGAAAATATCAATAATATCTTTTTGTTATTGGCGCATGAACAATTTAATAAAAATGTATATTTGCAAGAAAAACTTAATATACATTTTGTTTTTATTTCGAATTTGGGAAAGCAAATTATGGATTTGCAGGAAGGATATTTTAATTTTTAAAGATTTACAGGCAGGAAATTCTGGTTTTTGAGAGACAACATTTTTAATTAATGGTTCTAGTATACGAGTACAATTATACCATAGTAAAGCTGAAGTAACTATGGGACCCAAGCTCAATTATTCAGATTCGTATACGGTGAACTTCCATAACTCGAACTTCTATAACTTGAAATTCTCCATAAATCGAACTCTTGAATTGGCAATAGAAGTCAAATTTCTTACAAACTACCTTCCGTAACTCGGGAGTCTCTCCAACTCTAAAGCTTTTTTTTGTGGATTATAGGGATTTGGGTTAGGGAAATTCAACTGTATTTTGTGTTCTGATTGTGATCAATATAGAAAAGTTAAATTCTGGTGGAACCAAACATTCAAAAATCTCAAAATCAGAAATTCTGGAATACAAGGTGTGTTCAAAAAATAACGGGAATTTTCGTTATTTTTATACTCTCGCAACAAAGTTGCAGGGTGAAGAGTGGAGTTCAAATCCGAATGTCTGTCTGTCCGTCCGTCCGTCTGTGCAAGCTGTAACTTGAGTAAAAATTAAGATATCTTGATGAAACTTGGCTCAATTATTTTTTGGCACCATCGAAAATGAGCAACATCGGACCACTGCCGCGCCCACAAAATGGCGAAAACCGAAAATACATAAAGTGCCATAACTAAGCCATAAATAAAGCTATGGAAATAAAATTTGGGGCATATTTGGATGTAATTTTTTTGGGGAGGTGGGCGTGGTCCCGCCCACAAATAGGTTTTTTGTACATATCTCGCAAACCAATAGAGCTATATGAACCAAACTTTCTGCAGTCGTTTTTTTAGCCACTTCTTAATACAGTCCAAAAATGAAAGAAATCGGATAATAACCACGCCCACCTCCGATACAAAGGTTAGGTTGAAAATTACTAAAAGTGGGCTAATTCACTAACGAAAAACGTCAGAAACACTAAATTTCACATAAGAAATGGCATATGGAAAATGGGCGTGGCGTTGTCCACTTATAGGTCAAAAAACCATATCTCAGGAACTACTCGACCGATTTCAATGAAACTTGGTTTGTAATAGTTTCCTTACATCCCAATGATATGTTGTGAAAATAGGCGAAATCGCTTCACAACCACGCCAACTTCCTATATACCAGAACTTTGAAGACGATCTGAATCGTTTACTTAACAATATATAAAGTAAGCACTAGTGAAGATATCGGTGCAGAACTTTGCGCAAATACTATGTTTATAGTGTGGCAGCCCCATTCTAAAAATCGCCGAAATTGGAATTGGTTTTTAAGGTCCCATATATCGAACACGAGGACCTCGGTGCTTCTAACCTAATATTATGGTTTTCAACTTTCAATGAACTTTCATATATTGTATAATGTGACGAATATGTGGGTCAAATTGTGTAGATATTATATAGTATAAATAAAGTTATGTTAATAAATTGCGAGAGTATAAAATATTCGGTTACACCCGAACTTAGTCCTTCCTTACTTGTTTATAAAATATTTACTTATTTGTCTACATTAATGTTGCCAGCGCTTCTTCCAATCGTTGAAACACTTCTCAAACGATTTTTGGATAGCTCTTTTAGCGAATTCTTGTACTCTTGTAAAACTAGGGCGCTTCAGGAAGGTACTCTTCATTTTTGGAAATAGTAAAACGTCAAACGGAGTAATTTCTAGTGAAGAAGGTAGAGGCTGGGGGATCATTCCAGTATTGTTGTTATTGCCCAAGGATTCACGAACAGGCAACGAAGTGAGCTTGCTTTGCTTTTAACAAACGAAAATCGCTAAGCCCATAAAAACACGCACAGACAAAATAAAAGCAATAAAATTTTTGTTATTTGAAAATGAAATGTGAAATTTAAAAATTCCGGTTATCTTTTGAGCACACCTCGTGTATGGATTTATCGAAAAAATAAAATATGAATGGATTTGGACATCAATACTTGTTAATAGATTGTATGTGGGTAGATTTCATCTCTGTCTACTTCGTTTCGTGGTATGTTATATTAATTTCCTAAGACAGTTAGGTCTACGTAATGGATGGTCAATTCGAAATCAAATACCTCAAAATTATATAGAGAATGATGCCGTCACTACAACAATAACAAATTTATAATCCTGCCTTTAAATCATCTAGTTTATTTTGTAAATAATAAGGAACAATTAGTTTCTAGGTCGGTGGGTGTAGTGATAATCCAATTTAACATTTTCAAAATTTGTAAAATCACATACGTCCCATCATTCTGTTATTAATTTAAAGCTTAAATAGATTTGAGGGATTCGAAGATTGAACTCAACTGGGTTTCCACAATTAATCACAGATAAATCGGTTTGCTGTTATCATTGTAATATATGTGATCACACGCACTTCAAACTGTGTGAGATAGAGCCAAACTGTGCAACAAGCTGGTAGAGTGGAAAGAACACGCATCTTGACACCGTTAATGCGCTGCACAGTTAGATATTGAACATGCACAGATAGTGGAAAGAAAAAAACAGACGGTACATTAGGTGATTTCCGCTCTCCAATTTCGATAAAGTTTTGTATTTAGAAATTTCATCCAACTCCATCCGGCGTATAATTGATCTAACACGATGATGACTGCATAATAACGGTGTAGAGAAATTAGTTGGAAAGAAACTCAACGAACTCCAACGTTATTGATACCGATTGAAATTAGTATACATGATACATACATACATACATACGGATATGATACATTTATGCTTTATGTATATACGAAGGGCCATTGCACTGAAAGCAATCTATCATTGCTGAGAATTACCGCAAGCGTTGCACCTGTTATGACGCTGATTCGACACACCCATAGAAACATACATACATAGATGGATATATATGTATACATACGAGTAGAAGTGACTAATATCGGCGCCAACTAATCTCGGCGAACGCATCGAATACCAGCAAACCCTTAGGAACAACTGTAAGATCGTTCAGCTCATAAGCTGGTCTCTTAGATAGTGGATAGGTCATTCGGTCGTTCGGCTAGTTTATTTTATGCGTTCGGCGGGGTCATTAAAAGCTAAGTACTAGTTGCTTGTAGAGAGCTTGTGCGTTAATTATGGACCAACTTTAGACTCATTTTCATTTCCGATGCGGTCACGAGTAGCTCCACAAGCGCTTATGGGTATAAAATGTTCCGGGCTTCGTTGGCGTGTCTGTTCAGGTGTGCAAGTGTACTTTGCGCTGTGGAAATGACCATATGATTGCTTTATTATTTTTACCGTTGTGTGGCAAAGAAAATAGTCTGAGAAAATGACTAGAACGAAAGAGGGGAAAAGGCCAGTGAAATGATGAAAAATAATGAATAGGCATATTCAACTGAACACAAGTACATACAGACATTAGTCGGCGCTTATATAGAACATTCATTCATTCGTTTGTGCTTCATATTTGTAAGTATGTATGTATGTATATATATATAATTACATATGAGCATAATTACCGTCTTGTGAAAGTTACTAATGTTGCGCCACGCCAAACCCAGAACGAAATTTCACATCAAATTAGGGAGTTTTAGGGATTCTTACGCTTGGCTTTTTTGCTTTTTTTTGCTTTTGTACATTTGTAAGCCGGCATTTGTAAGCCATCATATGCGTGCACATATTTTTACAAATGCAAACAAAACGTAATTGTTTGGCTTTTTAATCTTTGTTTCTTATTCCACATTTGTTTGTTTGGTCAAATAAAAGCGGCTTTATGATTTTGTTTTAGTGTAGTCTTTCTAAGGGCGAAACGGTTCGTAGCAGGTTCATTCGAAGGTTCATTACACTTAGCAAGAACTTACATATGTATGTACATATGTATGTACTTACTTGTAAGCATATGAGTTTTACATAAGTATGATTTAATGTGCTAAAATCCATTAAAGCCAAAAATTCATAAGCACTGAGTGATGTGTTAATTCGAAATTTGTTTTAAAAATGTAAAATTCTCGTTTCTCAGAAATTATTTAATTATGCAATGCGTGGACCAAAGCATTATTTTCGAGAGATTGCGTTATAAGTTAAGAAATAGTCTCGCCTTTTTTCGAGGAGAATTTTTATGATTTTTTTTTAATATTGGTATCTAACAGTATTTTTAATATAGTCAGTTTTTGAGAGTTGCTATAGTCCGATAGTGAACAATTTTAAACATACTGGTGGGTCATACTAATTTATCTCCGTACGAGGTGTATTCAAAAAATAACGGGAATTATAAAATTGTAAAGTGTTTTCATGAGCTTGGCGATTTTCGTTTGTTAAAAGCACACACTTCGTTGCTTGTTCGAGCTCCAAATTCGTGAATCCGTGTAACACTTTCCAATTTCCAAAAAATAAAGATACTTTTTTTTAAAAAGCCGTCATTTTACAAGCATACAAAAAATCGCCGAAAGAACGCCAAAGGCTATCCCAAAAATCGAGTTTGAGAAGTGTTTCGACGATTGGAAGAAGCACAGGCAGTACTTAATATCGAATATGGACTATTTTAGAGGCGTCAACTTCAACATAGATGAATGAATAAATTAAAAAACGAAAATTACCGTTATTTTCTGAATAATGTAACAATTTTAAAATGGAAATGACACGAACATCCCATTTAGTTTTGTTGTTTCCAAAATAGACATATATTTTTATCGATACACAATGCTCTTAATACGTTAGAGTATATGTAACCATCGGTAAAATGAACAATAGATCCTAACGAATACTGTCTTAAGGCGAATATCAGTCATTCCTTTCACGAAGAATACATTGAATCTCCATCGTCATTTAATATAAATATTTCTGATGATACAACTGTACAAGTTTTATGAGCCTAATTATTAATTTATTATTACTTTTATTCATTTTTTGTCTGTACTTCGGTGATGCTTTGGATTTTACGAAAGTGTAGATTTATAAATTCCTATCAGTCTGTTATTAAGATTACTCAAGAACTACCCCAATGACCATAGACAAGTCTTCGAGATATAATTTATAGGAATTTGGGCGAAGATCTTGCTAGGATTTATGTTGTCAACGCGAGAGCTGCTCAGAAATAACGTCATAATGGCATACTTTTTAATATTTTTCCTTTAAAAATGTTAGTAATCCCTCATTAAATGTGTATCTTCAAGAAAGTTTTAGAAATTTTAATTAAAACATATAATTTTTCTGTAAAGTATAGATTTAAACACAGTTTTAGTTATTAACTTCGCATAAAGTTTTATTTAAATACGTTTAAACATGAACTCTGTAATTTTGTTTGTTGCAGTTTGCTATTGTTAGGCTCTTGACATCTGTATTCCAAGTCTATGTATCACGATTTATGAAATCCATAAGTGTAATACCATATTTATTGTTCGCCTCCATATGATATAGGGGGACTATTTTAAAATTCTGCCTCGATAGTAAAATTTAAAATTTTGCATTATGCCCTGGTCGAAAAGTTCGATTTATGCCAAGAAATTTGTATGGAATTTGTCTTCTATTGCCAATTTAAGAGTTTGAGTAAGGGAGAACTTCGAGTTATAGAAATTCGAGTTAGGGAAGGAAATTTGTATGAAATTTGATTTCGAAATGCTATTGCCACTGCAAAAGTTCGAGTTATGGAAGTTCTACTGTGCTTTAAATTTTGTATTTAACAAATATAGAATTTCAATTTTTACCCGGTGAAACGCCCCTTAACCCTCTTAACCAAAAATATTTCTTTTAAATGATCATAAATTTAATTAAGATTATATTCATTCTTTGCAAAAGTAGTTAGTGTTTAATAAAATTATATTTTTTAACGGTAAATCATTTTTTTCCCCACCAACCAACTTCAATATCATATCAAACTAGTTGCATATGTTTTACGCCATACTGTATGTACATACTCAAACAAATGTATCTTCTAGATCAATATTGTTTCTTAAATTATTGCTTATAGTATGTATCTTTGCAATACTCGTTTATTTATGTGTTAGCGTTGCGTTTTTGACACATTGAAATGACCGCACAAATGTTGTGCCGTTAAATGGAAAATTCACTTTGGTTACCTTGAAATTTTGCATTTTCTTGCCATTAAACATAAATTTAGATATTTTATATTTTTTCAATAAATACCAATACACTCGCACATATTTATTATGCAAGTGTGTATATACATATATAAGCTTAAATCTTCATGTGTACATACATATATAATATGTATATGCGAAATTTGTGAGGGTTTGTAGGCTTTGACAAGCAAATTTATTTCAAATTTCATAAGAAAATTTAAAAATATTAAATTTATTTTTCCAAATCATAAGCACACCATTTATATGCAGCTCATTTATTACAACGACAACTTCTTCGCAGATGGCATGCGTTGCCAAGCGCACCATTTAGGTTGTGAGTACAGCATAAATGTGTTTATTGTATTTTGCAATGCGAAAAAATAAAAATAGAACAAAACTGCATACTTATTAACCTAAAATAAACGTCAATGTCAATTAGAATTCCTCGCAATTCTTTTTTGTTTATTCAAATTAATACTCGCAATGACGCTACTGTAGCTGCGTGCATACATACACATGTGTGTTTAAAATATCAAATGCCAGTGGCTGCGTTGGGTTTTCAGCACAAAGTCATACAGACACATACATATATACGCGTGTATGTATGATTGCAGTTATTTATTTACGGTACATGCTTTTGAAATTCTTATTTATATCTTGAGTGTTGATTTTTATTATTATATGTAGAAACCCTTTGTATTTCAAAAGTGACGACAAAATTAAATAAACACACCGTTATCAAACAAATTTCGGTTTTCGGTTTTGAATGTTGCTGTGACGCCAAACTTGTACGAATACAATTTTCTTAGCAGAACAATATAATACTAAGAATATTACATATTTTCCAATATACATATATAATAAATAATATGCATAATGATGGCCTTGGAACGCGTAGTTTGCACACAAGTAATTTGTATACTCTCCTCAGAATGCGCGTAAGCCCTGTAGGAAATGCGATGATGTGACTCAGGTGCATTAAGCATGTACTTTTTCATACAATCCATATCGGGCGAATTTCACATGTCGAGAAAGATATAAAAAAAAAACAAGAAAAAGAAGAAAATTGTTGTTGAGTTGCTATAAAATAAGAATTCTTATGGATTTCGTTAAAAAAAATTCCGTAATTCTCCTCGTCTTTTATTTCGAAACAGCTGATTTCTCTGTGACAGCATTGAAACAAATAAAAATATAAAAAACTCTTGGGAAAAATATACGAAGTAGAATATAATAAATAGACTGCATTCAAGAACTCTCAGAACGCATCGCGTTCTCTGTAAGTTTTGCTTAAGATGAGAAGTCCATGTAAAAGTCTAAAAATCGGCAATTTTAAAAAAATATTTTTAAAGATTAAATTAGATAACGCCATACCTATCACTATTGTCATAACCGTAACAACATTTACGGTACTCGATTATTGGTTTCATAGCCATAAACAGCAATTGCAGTTTTTCAAAAATAAATTTAAAAAATTAAAAAAGAACTTTTTATGGTTACAGCTTAAAATCAAAGTTCAATTGATAGTTATGGTCTTTTTGTTATGGTAATGGAATTGTAAATTTGGTTCGCTCAACTATGATTATGCTTATGGCAACTCTAATTTAACTTAAAAGATGATAAAAAATGTTTTCAAATTTTAAGAAAATTTAATTGAATCTCTTTAGAGTACAAAAGTGATTTTAATTTATTTTTTGTTTTCAAAATGGCGACTCAGTATAATTTGTTGACTGCAGCCATCGACGCGAGCTCCCAAACTGCTCTATTTGTCACTCATTAACCATTGATATGGAAAAAAAAATTTAAGTATATTTAAGACATGTACATATTAACGGAAAGCATATACCTATAGAATTGAAAAAGGGTAAACAATTTAATAAAAAAGAAGTCTTTGAGTTCGAATTTACGGTTAATTTTTTGACATTTTTGATCCCAAGAAAGTATTTTATGAACGTGAAATATCTGAAATTTTAGGTTTATCCTTCCATTAGCTCTGTAGAGTAAGATCTCAGACAAATTGTTCAATAACTTTTTGAATTACAGCACAAGTATATTTTAAAAATACAAGTTTTAGTACTTTACTATACGCTCCATTGTATGAGCTATAACTTCTTCAATATGCGGCTTTTTTCATCTCGTCAGTACACGCTCGGCATACTATATTTTCAGTTTTTCATAAACAATTTTTTAAGGTTTTGCAGAGAGCTTAAATACAGTAAAAGCTCCTTATTTGCGCTTCCTTTATTCGCGGATTAAAAAAATGAGACCCAATTTCTATATTCGCGACTAAAAATTTTTTTATTCGCGGATCTAATAAGCACATACATACTAATAAAATTATTCCAATAGGTATCCAACCCAATATTCTTATCAAATGGACTAATAAAAAAGTAAAATAGATCTTATTACAAGAAAATGTTAAATATTCCACTATTTTCGCAATATTTTTGAACTTTTGGTAATACTTCCATATAGAAGGGGCTCACATGGAACTGAACACAACCTATTGAAGAAGAGGCACTGGAAACGTGACATTCAATTTGAAAAATCTTAGTGAAGGTTTAAGAATGGCAAATGAGCTCTGCGATTTCTTTATGAACATTGATCCGTCTATGGAACGAAGTCTAATTTTTAAGAGACTGTGTATAAGATAATTAGTTAAAATGTTCAAAAACTTCAATTAAATCATATTTTATATACCTATTTGTTTTTTTTTTTTGTCACCTAGGAACATATCCCCTATAATCCCATATAAATTACCATCCCGTATTCACGATTTCTGTATTCGCGGCATATATATGGAACATATACCCCGCGAATAAAGAGCTTTTACTGTAGTTCTACTCATAAGTACTTCTTTACTATTGTGTAATTTAAATTTTCCCATATTTCATAATTTCTTTGTCTTGCTTTATGTTTTACAACTTTATTTGATTATTTGTTTAATCTGTTTTAGACTTTTTAAATGTCTATAATTTCCTAATCACAACTATCAGTGAATTCGCTCTTGCACAATTTATATCGTTGGGCATTATACAATGAATCCTCTTTTCCTGCAGGGCATGCACGTGTGTGCAAATACCCATATTGTATAATAGTAGTAGTAGTAGTCTACTTTAGGTTTAAATACATATATCACACTGCATTCGGTTGCTAAGTGCAATGATTGAATGTGTACCGACAGCCAAACAGCCAAGTGTTTATGAGATGTATTGCGTCATCTGCAGATAATTTCATTCCTATGGCTTCTTAAGTTTTGTGGCTAAGATACTTACTAACTTACGCTTTACTTTACTTGCGAAAACTATATTCACTATAGAAATAAATGTAAAAACACACTTTTTTTTAAACAGCAATCATTTTTCGTGGTCTTTCTTTTTGACAGCTGTTACTTGATTTTACTTAGTTTGGATTGTCATTTCATAATGAATCGACTTACTCCGGAACAACTTTTGTTGCTGACATACGGCACCAATTACTGTTAAAAGTCGTCGAAAGTTGGACCTTTCGGCTGGAGTTTTTTCGAACTGCGTTGGTAACATGCCCGAAATCATTTTTAAAACATAATCATTGACACTAATCTTTATAAGAAAGCTAAATTCTTGGTCATAACATTAAATTATTTGTTTCATGAAACTCATATGCTTAAAAAGACACTCTTATATAAATTTATATTTTTAGTTTGCTTTTCGGTTTATTTTTTATAGTAGATAATTTTTGTTAATAATCCTTGAAGTGTTACCGTCATCTTCAGTTTAGATATACAGACATGTTCTAATATATTGGTTTTCTGGTTTAAAAAATACAGCAAAGTAAGCTGAGGAGTTGGGGAAGTACATTTTTATACTTTTCGAACAATTGTTTTCAAAAGATTAAATCTAATCGAAATATAGAACGAACCTTGGATTCTTTTGCTTGCTTATATTAATTACGCATTAAGAATTGATTGAAGACTCTACAGTGCTACAAATCTTTATCTATCCCTTGCAACTTTTTGAAATAACTTCAAATGTCAGTTATTCAACAGAAGATACATTTGGTGTGAAAAACAGATTGTCATTGTCAGATTAAGGGTTGACTATTTTTTAGAAAATAAGGGTCATAATTGGAAAGCTTTGCTAAATTCAACTTTTGAAACACATCTGACATTTGCGGTAAAGTGATTTTATTGCCACATAAGGCACATAAATCAACGCAAATAGTTAACAAGTTTCTAGTATTGTTTTCAGCTTTTTTACCGTTAGGTCACATATTATTGACAAAAGTTACAATACATTGAACATTAAAAAATCAAACGGCCATAAGAATAAATCAATTCGAAGTAAATAGAAAGTGCAGTAAAGTTTTTTTTACAGATTTTTTAGAGATTACAGAATATCCTTATAAATATATGAGCGAGTATTTATTACAAGACTTCTTATGGAATGTATGCTTTTAGCGTCTTTAATGGGCGTTTTATGCTTCCAAATGAATTAGTTCTCAACTTAACCAACTGCCACGCCTATCGCGTATACCCTTCATGCGCTCAGCGCAATTTGCTGGAACAAATGAAGCAATAAAAAATGAAAATAAATAAATTAAAGAATTTGTATTTGTATTTGTATTTGTACTGTGTGCATGTATGTATGGTTGTTGGTGTGTGTGTCACTAACAAAATTTATAGGCCATTTGATTTACGAACGCATATTATGTTCGGGTTTATTTCGTCGGTGCTCTGCGCAACATTGTCATCCTTGCTGCCGCTGACTGTGTGTGAGGAGTTTGACGGGAAATGTTTGCGAAAAAATGCAAGTGTGCAACCTTAACACATATAATATAAAAAAACAAAAACTATAAAAAATCTTTGTTAATTTAAAAAATGAATTTTTATTCGGCATTCTGTGCAGTTTTTTTTAATTGCGCCATTCTTCATGTACGCACATAAATGTCAACTGTGATAAAATTTTATGGTTCTCAAATATTACGCACATAGGGTGTTTTAATTATATACTATATGTATGTATGTATTATGTATATACATATATGAGTGCTTGTAGAAACATTTCGCCAATGATTACATTCCGATTCTTGTCAACCACCAACAATTACTTACAGACATCATATGCGAATGATGCACCAAAACTTGTAAACGATTTATATACATACATATGTGTATAGAGTATTAAACTATGAAATCCATTCATATTATTATATATCTACATATATATTTGTATGTATGTACATCGGGTGATCCAAGTAGAGGTACATTTTTCAGTAGCTTTTGTTTGGCATTTCATCATGGAAAGACTTTCGCCTGAACAACGTTTACAAATTGTTCAAGTTTATTGCGAAAATACACGTTCACGTATTTGATCGAATAGACTACGTCCAGCTCGCAGTGAAGTAAATACATTTAGCAGCCGTAGCTGAGAATGTACGCGAAGACCGTGTGCAGTCAATTCGGCACCGTTCATAGCAACTTGGACCGACGTACATATGAAAATATTTGGCGCACTTTACGTCGAGATCTTAAATTTAAAGCGTACAAAATACAGCTAATGCAAGAACTGAAGCCGCTCGAACTTACCAACAACATCGCTTCGTTCTACGGGGTCCAAATTATGTTCAGCGATGAGGCTCATTTCTGGGTATGTAAACAAGCAAGTGAGAACGTAGCCGCCAATGCCAACCGTTATCGCGCCATGATGACCGACTATTTGAGGCCTGATATTGAAGCTCGTGATTTCGGCTACATTTGATTTCAACAAGATCGCATCAATCAATAGATTTATTGAGAGAACACTTCTGCGAGTAGATAATTTCACGATTCGCGCTGGTCGATTGGCCACCAATCCTGTGGTTCCCTGTGGGGATATGTAAAGTCTAAGGTCTAAGCGGGCAATCCCACTTCGATTCAGGCCTTGGATCAAAACATCACGCGTGTAATTCGCCAGTGAGCAGTCCAAATGCTCGATCGAGTCATCAAAAATTGGACTCAAATAAAGCCAAAGAATGTTCTTTCGAATGATGATAAACATTCCCCATTCAATTTGAATTTTCTGTGTTTTTTCTTTAAAAAAAGTATGTAACCTCGAAATGGATCACACTTTCATTTCTAGTTGAGATGCTAAATTTTTATTATGAACGATCAATATCGGTTTCTACATACATATTTTCTTTATACAAATACGTACAATGAATGTCATATATATATAATAGACGTTGATGCACACGTCCTCCACTCAGTAAGGAATAACAATTTGCACAATTGCAATAAATTGTCCGAATGCAATTTGAAATTTATCACGAATTCACGTCAACACAATTTTCTAGGAATTTCCATTGCCTACCAACCGTGTAAGTGCAGAAGAAATTTTCAAAGACGCAAAATTACATTATCTTACAAATGGGCGGCCAGTAAGTCGCTTCACTCAGCAAGTGGCAGCGTGAGTATGAGTGATATTTGCCACAAGAGCCAACACAGTCTAAACCACGTTCCATGCGATCAGCTAATCCAAGCTGTGACAGACACCCAACCTGGAGGGGGGCGGTACAATGACTGATAATGCAGATGATGAAAATGAAAATGAGGATAATGATAATGATACCGGCAGCACAGCGGCGACTGCACATTATTTAAATATAATTTTCCAAGCGAGCGTATAACTGCAAATTGTGGGAATATTTTTGCTGGAAATCATTGTAATAAAAATACAACAACAACAACAACACGAAGAACTGAAGAAGACTCAAACAACAGAGCACACACAGAGTGAAATCAAATGATAATCGCACGTAATCAGCGGATCGTGCAGCCAGTAGATGCAATAACGACAACAACAACAACAATATATGTACATACGTATGTTTGTATGCGAAAACCCAATTGTGGGCAAAGTTCAAGGCGCACATGTGTGCTCCCATTGCGGTCAGCTTCGCGGTTGTGAATGCGGTTGTACACACTCATTGGCATGCGGTAATTGCATTGGAAGCAAGTCACCGATGCGGTTATAAATATAATGCGCATTTGGCAATCGTCACAGTGTTATTGTTATTGGGCGGAATGCAATATGTGCTCCAACGAACTGCGTGGTGACCTCACGCATCTCACAGCTCATTTTCGCTAATGATTGCTAACTGCTTTGACGTGAGCGAAATGCATACACATACTAGTAGATATGTATGCAATAATTTATGATCGAATATAAGCTTCTAAGGTTGATGAGTTCATGACACTTATCACATTATTCAGTACAGTTTGTATCTCCATACACAGGTAATCACAAATGTGATAATCATATTCAACTATAAACATTATATAAAGAAGCGAAAGATCAATTGGGAAGAACCATAACAGACTTATATAACTATGGAACGATATCCATTATCATTATAATTATAATGCTTTGGCTTTATAATAGTAGGTAGTACATAAGATTATGCAAAGCGTATAATTATTTTGTATATGACACCGAAAAGTAATCAAGACGATAAAGTACTACATATATACGAAAGTGTTGAGTATAGATTCCAGATGAATGTCTGCCTGTCTGAGGTGCAAGCTTTAGTTGATGAGATTTTTTGATGAAGTCCTAGGTCTGAATGAGCAAAACAGGAACATTGGCGCGCTACTCAAATTTCGTTCAACAAAAAAACTATAAAGCACAAATTTAAAATCGATCTGGTACAGACGATCTCTGTAGAGAAGAGCATACATACATACATAAGAAAATGGTGATCCATTTCGAGGTTTCCTACTTAAAACAACACAGAAAATTCAACTTTAATGGGAAATATTTATTGTAATCGAAAGAACAGTCTTTGGTATTAATTTTTTAAATATTATCTCTTTCAAATGTTGGCCGCGGCTACGTCTCATATGTACCATCTGTTGAGTACAATTTTCGATGACTCGTTCTAGCATTTCGACTGGTAACTGGCGAATGACACGCGTGATTTTTTGCTCTAAGGCCTGAATCGAAGCGGTATTGTGCCGACAAGAAAAAGTTAAACTGTATGATATCACATGATCTTGGTGGCCAATCGACCGGCCCAAAACGTGAAATTATATGCTCACTGAAGTATTCTCGCAATAAATGCATTGATTGATGCAATGTGAGGGTAGTGACGCCGTCTTGTTGAAACTGAGATCACAAGTTTCAATTTCAGGCATCACGGTCGCCATTGAAGGTTACGTTCTCGCCGACATCATTTTTGAAGAAATACGGACCGATGATTACACCAGTCCACAAACCATACCAAACCGTTGTTTTTTCTGGATGAAATGGTAGCTCTTGAATCTCTTTAGGTTGCACTTCGTCCCAATCGCGGCAATTTTGCTTGCTTACATACACATTGAGTCAGACATGAAATGAAGAGAGCCCATAGAGCGAAGCGATGTCGCTTGGGAACGTCGAGCGACTTCAGTTATTGCACCAGCTGTATTTTGTACGCTTTCAATTTAAGATCTCCACGTTGAATGCGCCAAGACCTTCCATACGTCAGTTCGAGTTGCTGCGAACGGCGTCGAATCGACTTTTCACGGTCTTCATGCGTGATCTGTCAAACAAAGCTATTGAAAAAAGTACTTCTACTTGGATCACCAGTCACAATACTTAGAATTTTGCTCTTTTTTAACATTTTTTATTCCAAAATAGTATTGTATGACCGCAATATATCTGAATTAATTTTAAATTTATTTTTCCGATAGTAATGTAATGCCTCATCAAATTTTAGACAAATCGGTCAATAACTTTTTGAGTTACAACACGAGCAGTTTTTTTAAAGACAATTTCCAGGTAATCGCGTTTAAATTTATGCAACCTGGCCCACAACAATTTATTAGCTACAACTTAATCAATATTCGATATTAATTATTCTTTTCGCCAGTAATTTTTTAAACCTTACATGTACTCTCTCTAAATTAGCGAAAGAAAGTCGTAAATTTATAATATTATATAAATTTTACTGCAAAGATGGTACAATAGGGTTGCATGCGACATGAGAGTCATATCTCAGCAGTAAACTTGATCAATTCTAACAAAATTAGGTATTTTCTTACCATCATTATATTACTCCAGATAATTATAGGCTCCAGATAACGAGGACTTCAGTGCCTCAGACCGACTTTTTACTCACAATATCGTCAATCTTTGAGATATCTTAATTAAATTAATGATTTAGACTAAAACACCAAAGAATCCAATATTCAACGATATTCGGTAACCGGTAACAAATTTTCTCTCCAATGAAAAATTTTCTCGTAACATCAAAAAAAATTCTGCATCGGCATAGAACTTATAGGTAGTACTTCCATATGTCAGATAACCCATCAATGCCCATTCAAAAATTATACATAGTACCTTGACGACATAGCGTGCATGTGACGTCATAATATAAACATTTTCGTTTCATATTATTAGCTAATGAGTTTATGTTTTCATTTATATAATATGAAAATCATTGAGTAAACAAGTTAAATGGTTTTTGTGATACACAAATAATACAGACGACATACCCCCACGCATATATTTGAATTCGATATGCCTAATTTTATGAAAACATTTTCAGATGTTTGTATGTATTTATTAGTTCATGACATTCGATTTGAAAATGATAAGAGCTTAAACTCATTTCGTTACCAATAACAGTAGGCATTACCAATTATAACATTCCCGAAGTTACAACTAAATTTTATTATAAAGCAAAATGGCCATCAATTTGAGAGCCATAAATTGGAGAGCCGCAACGGTAAAAGTAATGTTGCTATCATTTTTCTATTACGCGCGATTATGTGGCGTCTGTGCTTTTACTTATCGCAAAACGCCGAATGAAGAAGCATACGAAACATTATCCAGTTACAGTTCTAATACTAAAATATATACCGTTAAACAATGCAAGTGGTACAAATGGTTTTTCGGCATTTTGCGAATGTTAGGAGCCATCGGTTATATTTATGGCACACTTATGATGTGGTATACCGCCGATCACTTCTACAATCTCATCACATTCCTACAGACTAATCTGATGGCCAGCGGTTCCGTTATTATGAGCATTTCTTTTCTGCTATGGGGAGAAAAATTCGCCCACAACATTAACTATTTCCTATGCATCTTCCGACGAGCCCAAGCCTTAGATCCACAACAACAAGTAATGGGTTTGCAACAGCTTACATCACTGCTAATCATAAATATTTGTGTTCTGAATGCTGCCTGGGGTTTTCTGGTAATCTTGGACTACACGGATTGGCGGGAGTTCGCGGTGGTGGTGATAAAACTCTACCTCGAAATTGGCATAGTTCTGAGTCTGCACATAGTGAGTATCGGTTATATGTGTGTTGGTTCACTCTACACTTATATGAACCGTTATATGCGTGAGGATCTCTTACCGCGCGCCCGAAGTTTGGATTATGTGCTGAGACGTAACAAATCGTATTGTTCACAACGTTATGCGCGTAAGCTCATACGTTTGACCAGAGAGCTGAATAACTGTGCGAGCATTTATAATGATATCTATCAGGTGGCAACGACTTTTCATCAAAATATACGCTTTCAAATATTATTCGCCCTCATGTTCGACTTCAGTCTGCTTACGACGATTATGTACAGCATTTTGTATTTGCACACGGTGGTCCAGGTTTTCGATTGGGACGCCGTGGTTTTTTGCATTCAAATCATTATCGAAGTGCTCATCATGATTTTGTCGGCATATTCAGCTGTACAGGGTGGACTGGGTGCTAATAAATTGAGTTTGGATTCGGTGTATATGGGCGGTGATACCGAGTGGAATCGAAGTGTAAGTTTTCTAAGTTATATCGCATTGCTTTTGAAGTAACAAATATCTGCAACCTGACATCTTAAAATTTCTTCTAATATATTCTATAATGTTTTTTTGTACGCTTAAATCATTTTCAGGTTGAAATATTCATCAATCGCATGAATTTGTACGAGTTCAAACCGAACGTTTTGGGTTTCTTCGACATTTCCAGCGATATTTTGGTTATGTTTCTCTCGGCCTCCGTAACCTATTTAACCTATATACTCCAAAATACGAAATTAAACCAACAGTAAATATTGACACACGAAAATGCAACCATGCGGATCGTTATGACTCGCTGTAAGCGCCAATTGCGGTACCGTTGCGGTTAGCAACCGTATTCCGTGCGAAACACAAACAAGTATTCTGGGGTTCGCGTCACGCACACCTACGAAAATAACCGAATATATAATTACAACAATTACAGAATATAAATAAATATTACTAGCACATACATAAAATTATGGATGTGATTTGAACCCTCGAGTCAAGTGGCATAATCACCTGGCGAAATCGTTCAATCACCATCCCTCTCAACTGCGAACAAGGTCCACCTGTCTCTCCGGCTGAGGCGTTTTTCGGTTCGTGTGACTTACTTGCATGCGAGGAAAACGTTAAATTGCATGTGTACAACAACAACAACAATAATAATAATAATAATTCAACGCTTTTGCAATCCTAGTAGTCGCTTGAATTATTCTACGCGACCGTATCGTGTCCAAAAATTGCGGTTAATAGAGCGTTCCGTTGCCCACATCTGTGCCACATTATCGTACAACCTACGTAGCAGCCGTGACGGTGTGGCCGGTTGTCTGTGAAAATCCGATGGGAAACAGTTGAGACACGTTGTTGCACAATTTCATGGCACATACCAGTGAAGTACATACATGCATATATAGAAACATATTACCAACTATATATACTCGTATATACAAACAATTGTCATGCTACTTGCCACAAATGGTAAGTCGAATGTTGACCAACGCCTTGCTTTTTTATTATTTATTGTACATTACTTTAAAATACTTAAACATCTCACATATTTGTAGTTTTAATACGGCTTTCATATACATATGTACTTGCTTATGTACATATATGTATGTGTATGTGTGTTTGTTAGCCAGTGTTGCAATGCATGCAATGCTTCGCGGCAAGCAGCCGTTTGTTCTCATAATTACTAAATTTGGTCAAAGTTTTAATTACTTACAGCAACAACAACAATATTTGACTTTGTAATCAAGTAAAAGTAATTACTTACCTATTCATATGTATGTACTTACATATACCAAATGTATTGCACGAATGCATTTATTTGTTAGACACTTGAATATAATAAAAGAAATTCTTTCCAAAATTGATTTGAGATGATAGTTTTAATTTTTCTTATCAAACATGCTTCAAGTAACGAAAGAGAAAGTTAAATGATTCTGTTACCATTTAAATAAGGCGTGATAATTGGACCATCTAAAAGTACCAGTCACCCAGAAATGACCAGATTTAGCCAATCGGAAAAGATTGTGTTCCATCAGTACAACGCCGGGATACATATCCAGTCTATGGTGAATGATTTGGCTTGCGAAAATTTATCCTCAAGAGAAGCTTGTGAAAATTGACAGTCGCAGTTTTTTTGCCAACACGAGTTTATTCAAAATGAAAAAAAAAGAAACAATTAAGGAAGGGCTAAGTTCGGGTGTAACCGAACATTTTATACTCTCGCAATTTATATATATAACTTTATTTATATTATATAATACACAATTTGACCCACATATTCGTCATATATATTGTATAAAGTCCATTGAAAGTTGGAAACCATAATATTAGGTTAGAAGCCCCGAGGTCCTCGTGTTCGATATATGGGGCCTTAAAAACCTATGGTCCGATTTCGGCGATTTTTAGAATGGGGCTGCCACACTATTAACATAGTATTTGTGCAAAGTTCTGCATCGATATCTTCACTTGTACTTACTTTATATATTGTAAAGTAAACGATTCAGATTGTCTTCAAAGTTCTGGTATATATGAAGTAGGCGTGGTTGTGAAGCGATTTGGCCTATTTTCACAACATATCAGTGGGATGTAAGGAAACTATTACAAACCAAGTTTCATTGAAATCGGTCGAGTAGTTCCTGAGATATGGTTTTTGACCCATAAGTGAGCGACGCCACGCCCATTTTCCATTTTGTAAAAAAATCTGAGTGCAGCTTTCATCTGCCATTTCTTCTGTGAAATTTAGTGTTTCTGACGTTTTTCGTTAGTGAGTTAACCCACTTTTAGTAATTTTCAACTTAACTTTTGTATGGGAGGTGGGCGTGGTTATGATCCTATTTCTTTCATTTTTGGACTGTATTAGGAAGTGGCTAAAAAAAACGACTGACGAAAGTTTGGTTTATATAGCTCTATTGGCTTGCGAGATATGTACAAAAAACTTAGTAGGGGGCGGGGCCACGCCCACTTCCCCAAAAAAGTTACATCCAAATATGCCCCTTTATAGTGCGATCCTTCATACCAAATTTTATTTCCATAGCTTTATTTATGGCCTAGTTATGGCACTTTATGTGTTTTCGGTTTTCGCCATTTTGTGGGCGTGGCAGTGCTCCGATTTTGCTCATTCCTATGGTGCCAAGAAATAAGTGTGCCAAGTTTCATCAAGATATCTTAATTTTTACTCAAGTTACAGCTTGCACAGACGGACGGGCGGACGGACAGACAGACACTCGGATTTGAACTCCACTCTTTCACCCTGGTCACTTTGGTATATATAACCCTATATCTAACTCGTTTAGTTTTGGGTGTTACAAACAACCGTTATGTGAACAAAACTATAATACTCTCTTTAGCAACATTTGTTGCGAGAGTATAAAAAGAAAACATTTTACTAATACCTTTTAGCCGGGTTGTTTGCTAGAAACATTAAGGTTATATAGTTAACCGATCTGAACGATTTCTTCGGAGATTACATTATTACCCTAAGCAGTAATCCATGTCAAATTTCGTGAAGATACCGCGTCAAATGCGGAAGTTTTCCATACAAGACCTTGATTCCGATCGTTCAGTTTGTATAGCAGCTATATGCGATAGTGAACCGATCTGAACAATTTTTTCGGAGATTAAATTATTTCTATGAACAATAACTCACACCAACTTTCGTGAAGATATATATTAAAATACGGAAGTTTTCCATACAAGCCCTTGATTCCGATCGTTCAGTTTGTATGGCAGCTATATGCTATAGTGATCCGATATCGGCAGTTCCGACAAATGAGCTGCTTCTTGAAGAGAAAATAACATCTGCAAAATTTCAAAACGATATCTTAAAAACTGAAGGACTAGTTCGTATATATACAGACGGACATGGCTAAATCGACTCAGCCCAACATACTGATCATTTATATATATACTTTATAGGGTCTCCGACGCTTCCTTCTGAGTGTTACAAACATCGTGACAAACTATATATATCCTGTCTGTTCAGGGTATAAATATCTAACAAAATGCTGCATATTCGAGCTAAATCGTTTTATTTTAACTATACTGACTATAAGCGTCAATTCTTGTTCGAGAACATAAAATTCATGAACCATTTCGCTTGAGCATCGTCTTCCATGCGTACGACATGGTCCAACCTGAATCAATCGCTGAATTTTTATGTGCTTAACTGTATTCATGACGCCGTAGAGCTCATAAAGTTTGGTTCCATTTACATCGGTACTCTTTGCTCACGCACAGCTCCAAACATCTTGCGGAGAACAATTCTGTCGAATGTTTCAAGTAATGATGATAAAATGATAAGATCCTTAAAGAGCGTAATTTTTTTGGCTTAGACAGTTGGTTGTATTTCAGCTGGTTCTGAGTTCGACAAAGTCCTTTAAAATTGATATCTGCCAACAGTGACGTAGTGCCCAAGCTATGAAGAATCTTTGTATGTTGGTTCCAGACAGTGGCGGATCCAGAATTTTTTTTTTTTTTTTTGGGGGGGGGGGGTTAAAGTTTTATTACTCAACGTAGTTTTAATATAACCTCGCGAAAATTCAGTTATTATAGGACACGTTTTTTGTTTTTTTTTTGTATTTTTCCCAAAGTACAAATTTGACGCTAAAAAAGCTCGAGAAATATTTTCTTTTTATGAAAGGGTGCTCAACTGTTCAGAACAAAACTTTCTTGCGGAGGTGAAAAGGTGGAAACAGCGAACTTCAAGGAAGCATTTTCGAAATGCTCTCAAAGCTTTAGAAGCAGTGAACAAAACGTCTTTTGGGAATGTTTTCAAGATTTCACCGGAAAGAAGTTTTTCAAGTTTAAAGAGAATTAAAACCTACGAAATACTATTTACGAAACACGACAGGTCAATATAGTCTTAATGGTCTAGCATCAAGGAATATTCATATGGATATTGATCTGTCAATACTAGAAGAAATCTTTCAAAAACCAAGGAAAATATAACATGGAATGTGAGATCCCGTGTAATCCTCAATTAATCACTGAGCTTCAGCGACACTGCTTGTACAAATGTAGAGAAAGTTCGAATTATATGAATAACAACAAAAATCTTGTAACTTATTATAATTGCTTATAATTTGATGTGATTTTTTTGATCAATAACCTCATTCCAAACCCATATCAACAAACATATATTTTTCTCTGAGTTTAGGGGGTGTTTTAACACCAAAAAAACCCCTACCCCCCCGTGAATCCGCCACTGCCTCCAGATAATTTGTCTTGCTCTCGTTCGACTTATACTATACATACATACATGAAATATATTTGAGATTTAAGCTTACAAATAATACATTTTCCGATTTTTTTTTTTCAATTTCGATACTCAAATGTTGTTTCACCTAAACTGAATAAGCCAGCAACGTTCACAAAAGGTTCAAAACTGTATGTATATACAATTATGGTTTGGCTTTCAGTGACATTTGAGTAAAAATATCCAACTATATTTAAACTACAGCCAGATTTAACAATTACTAATTTTACCTTACTAATTATACCCTGAACAGTGTATATTGGGCCTAATCATTGAATCCGTTACGATCGAAAAATGGTTCGATTCGATCGAAAATTTTTACGTTGGAATCATTGAATCCGTATCGAAAATAAAATTTACGATCACATTGAACTTACTTACCGACTCAAAAAAAAACATTACGCTGCTAATTACGAAATCATTAAATCCGCAAAATCGAACATTTTGTTCGAAATCTATCCGTTGGTGAATGAGTTGCGGAAATGTAAAAGAAATAAACCATTTGGAAGTTTTTATGTAAACAATTACTGATGACGGACTAAATCATGTTTTAAATGGGTATTTTAGAGACGAGAGACAAAAACGGACTAACAAAAATCAATTAAAAATGTTTAAAAGCGATATAAAGTTGACCACTCGAAATAGCGAAAGAATTTTCTCAAATAGCCTCAGGAGAATTAAATATTTTTATGAAAGAAATTTCTCAATAGTTAAATGTCAGTTTTAATTTTTTGTGAATAAAGCAAAAACCACAGACACTTTTTCAAATTTATCGCATTTGTCGATAAATCAGTTTTACGTTCTCACTTTGTGGTAAAGCAGTTTATCGACGTAATCAATGATTGCATGAACATTTACGATCGAAAATCTTTATCGTATCGAAATCGAATTCGCTGCGGATTCAATGATTAGGCCCATTAAGTTTGTCACAAAGTTTGTAACACCCAGAAGGAAGCGTCGGAGGCCCTGTAAAGTACATATATAAATGATTAGTATGTTGAACTGAGTCGATTTAGCCTGTCTGTCTGTCTGCCTGTCTGTCTGTCTGCCTGTCTGTCTGTCTGCCTGTCTGTATATATACGAACTAGTCCTTCAGTTTTTAAGATATCGTTTTGAAATTTTGCAGATGTTATTTTCTCTTTAAGAAGCTGCTCATCTGTCGGAACTGCCGATATCGGACCACTATATCATCTAGCTGCCATACAAACCGAACGATCGGAATCAAGGGCTTGTATGGAAAACTTTCGCATTTGTCGTAGTATCTTCACGAAATTTGACATGGATTACTGCTTAAGGTAATAATGAAATCTCCGAAGAAATCGTTCAGATCGGTTAACTATATAAGCTTAATGTTTCTAGCAAACAACCCGGCTAAAAAGGATTAGTAAAATGTTTTCTTTTTTTACTTACTTTTTCTGACGTCTTTAGATTTGCTTAAACACATAGTTACTAAAAGAAATGCACCTGTGAAGGGTATATTAAACTAAAGTTAATATTTATGCATCTATCTCTGTAAGCAGATGTTGGCCAAACGGTACCTAAGCGCACTAGCCGTCTATTCTTGGTACTTGAATTGACTTCAAGTGCTTTTATAGGCCAAAATTAGTGCGATATGCTCCTCTTAATTAGAGGCAAACATTTGCTCTAACATTTTCGATCTTTATCACGTATTTCATGCGTATAAGAATGATCAAACAATACATTACCTTAACTATCTCTAAGTGCCATGAAGAAAGTGCTCTCAAAATACAACAAAAATGATTCAAAGTTTTATGAACGCACTTGCTGATATTCAGAGGTAGTGTATATATGTATATGTGTGTGCACATATAATTAAAACTTCATAAAAAACTAAGTACTACTACAAAACTCAAACATATGAATTCAGATGCATACTTACATACAAACATATTACATATTGAAGTAAGATAAAAATAGCTACCGAAAAAGCCGTTTACAATCTATGTACAACTTTGTTTATGATTGCATTTTCTTTTTAATGCCCATTTCAGTATGGTTCTTAAAACACTTAATGCCAATAGACTCTATTCCAACAAACACACATACGCACATATGTTTATTGGCATGCGCGTATGTATGTGTGTTTGTATGTATGAAATAGTAGTAAAATATATATAGACAGGTATGTAGTCGGTAGTAACCACTATTCTCCGAATAGCCACAATTGCCACAAAGTGAGCATTTAACGGTCTAAGTGGTCATAAGGCATAACCTAATGAAGTTGTGTGTGTGTGTGTGAGTGTGTCGATGTTTGTTTGTTTGCTACAACAACATTCTAGTTCTTAGTGTGTTTGTATATACTTATGTATTTATGTGTGTATGACCCTCCACTACATGTTGGTTAACCTATTACAAATGCTAATTATATGCAAATATAGGTCGCAATATAAGCTGATCCATCGGAACAAGTGTTTTGCCGGTGTCCGTCTTTTGTTGCCCTCGTACTTGTGGTCATTGTGGAAATGCATAAATTTTATGCACTCTGCATTTATCGCAAGAATAACACGATACGTATAAGAAGCTGATTTTAATGCTTTAGCATAAAATATTGTGCAAACTAATTTACATATTATTTCAAAGTCAAGTGCAGCACTTCGCTGCTGAGCTTGGGAAAATTTGGCCAAAAAATCGTTATGCACTTTAATTGAAATTATAACGGTTATTTGTGTACGGTAATTAGAAGTGCTTGGAAAGGAAAATAAGTGTGAAGGAATGGTAAAAATTTGTTATAGCAGAACACCCGGATTTCTACGGCAAATATAAAATTATTCAAAATTTGAAGCTTGGAAATATTCAACTTTAATGAATAATTTTGAGAGTTTTATAGGTGATTTTAAACGTGTATGACATACAACTAATTAATATTGTCTAGTCTTTATATATATAAATTTTCTGTACGTATGTATATATGATATTGATATCATCGGAAGCAACAACCGCGCCGTTTGTTCTGCTTTTTCCCGTCTGGATAAGGAAGCGAAGCGAATGGGTCTGGAGGTGAATGAGGACAAGACGAAATATCTCCTGTCATGAACTATGGCGTCTTGGCTCCCACGTCACTATTGACAGTCATAACTTCGACGTCGTCGATAATTTCGTATACCTGGGAACCAGCACCAATAATACCAACAATGTCAGCCTCGAAATCTAGCGCAGAATCACTTTTGCCAACAGGTGCGACTTTGAACTGAGTAGGCAATTGAAAAGTTAAGTCCTCCCTCGACGAACCAAAATCAAACTCTATAAGGCGCTTATCATTCCCGTCCTGCTTTATGGTGCAGAAGCGTGAACGATGTCAACATCAGATGAGACGACAGTAGGAGTTTTCGAGTGAAAAATTTTGCGCAGAAGAGTTATAAAACGACATTAACATAGTTCAGCGAATAAAAAGAGTGCGGCTACGCTGGCTATGTCATGTTGTCCGAATAGACGAAAACACTCCGGCTTTGAAAGTGTTCGATGCAGTAGCCGCCGGAGGAAGCCGAGGAAGGGGAAGGCTTCCACTCCATTGGAGGGACTAGGTGGAGAGCGATCTGGTTACACTTGGAATCTCCAACTGGTGCCGAACTGCGAAGGAAAGAGAGGTGTGGCGCGCTCTCATCGATTCGGCTATAACCGGCTAATCGGTTCCAACGCCAATCATATACATACATGTATGTCACTGAACTCCTCCTAAATGGCTGAACCTATATGAATGAAATGTTTTATGTGTCTTGAGGAGGATTCGAGAATTTTAAGTTTATAAATTTTTAGTAATTTGTAATAATCTGTATCTCTGTTGTAGAAGATTCGGTTCAAAAAACTTATCAAACATTTATGCGATTGCTTGTTTTGCAGATTTCGTTCCAGTAATTTTGATGTCAAAAATGATCAACGCTCTGGAAGACCATTGTCGAAAATATCGATGGAATAATGGACATCGTCGTGTCCGTCCATCACGTCATCCCTGTTTTGAATGATCAGGAACTAATTACTGCACAAAAAATTTTATGGAACCATTTAAATAAGGATGGTTACAAAATGGAAGAGCGATTTTTGGGTTTACGCGAGTTAATGCAAAAAAAACTCATGGACCGAATTTTCATCTGCGAAGCGCTGCTCAATCGCCATAAAATCGATCCATTTCAGAAGCGTATGGTTACTGGTGATACAAATTGGTACACTTTCAGCAACATCAAGCAAAAACGATTGAATCGTGATGAACCGCCACAAAAGGAGTCCAAACCAGGATGGATGATGATGAGCTCCATCTCCATTTTGTCCATCTGAAATTTCGGGGTGTGTTTCTTCTTAAAACGCTATTAAAAACATTTTGGATACCTACCTATGAGAAATGCTAGATATGATCATTGATGGACAATGGTTTTAAGAATAACAATTTGTGTGTCAATTCACTGAAACCAGTTGATGCTATCTGAACAGGGTTATTTGGGTGTTCTATAAAAAGTTGGGAAAACCTATTATCTATTAAAGTCTGTAAAATGTATTAAAAATTTACATACGAATGCAACAAAAAATTTATACAGTTGTGAACTCAATATAAAAGAATCTGTCTACTCTATCTGTAGCCGTTGAAAGCTGCTGCTAATTAGCTGTCAAACATCCTATAACGAATAGAAGTACTACTTAATTTGATTGAGAGTGAATAAAAACGATGCTGTCAAATTTTTTTCATCGTTATGAATGAGAGTAACTTACAATTTGATTACTCGAATTATCTTCCGAATATGTTGTAGTAGTTCCACAGATATTACACACTCCAGAAAAATCAAAATGACCTTTTAATTGTGGGTCATTCCGCTGAGTTCAAACCTGGCGGAAGATTTCAATAAAAGGTCAGCGAAGAAATTGTAATGATTAGCTACTCAAAGCACAAATTAGAATTTCTTCCAATTGATTTGAAGAATTTGCAATTGCCCATAGAAAGCTTTACAGCTACTATATATGAAACTGCTCTCGAATCATTGATTAAGCAAATTAATTCAACGCCTTTTTTTGCATGCGGAAGAAATCTATTTGTGCTGAGAATTAGGTGAAACGCAAAGTTAGAGCTGGAGAACTACTACTATCAAATATACACAGACAAAAAATGTATACTTTTTATTTGTTGTTGACTAATGCAATGAATGATTGAAAGTATAAATCAAATTTGTTTCAGACTTAATTCATAGTCAAGCATTATATCCGCCCTTGACTAATGAGCTACAGCCCATGCAATTATATGTTGTGCACAAAAAAGTCTATAAATATTTTTACGTTACACCATTTGTGCTTATTTCGCTTTTGTATTTTTAGTTTTTTGTTTTTGTTGGTAGAAAATTTGTGCGTGGCTTGTAAGCGTAAGACTTGTAGAAATCTGTATTTATATATGTTTTTGTTGTTGCATATGTATGTTTGTCTGTGTGCTAGCAAACGCTTGATTGCAAAGTTCGCGTGTTGCGCTTAAATGCTCTCGCAGATTAGTTAGCCACAGCATCCAAATGATGAAGAAGCGGCCAAAACCTAGCTTACAAGTGTTGCCTCCAAGAAGTTGACTGCGCGTGTTGTTGTTGGCGGCGAAGGAGGTTACCTCGGCGCAGAGGATGAGTGCGTGACGGAAGCAAGAAAAAACACTCAACACAGACATACATACATATATACATATATATACCTAAAGGTGTATGTGTGTTTGTTGTAGTTTGTGCAGTTGTGTAACTCTCATGATTGTTTTTTACAGTAGCCTCAGGTAATTATAGGTCAGTCGCAGTTTGTAGTGAAAATGGAATTGCTACTGCCAAGTACCATTCGCAGCCAGCACTGTTGCTTTTGCTGTTGGTGCCACGACCACTGTCATCAACAATGGTGAGCAGAAGCGTCGCGTAAACGCAATTACACTAAAGTACGTTTAAATGGCCACAAAAAACAATCAGGCAACGTTGGAAGAAAAAACAGTAGTCACACTTGTATTTAGCAAGCCAACGACGTTGCATGGGTATATATGTGTGTGTGTGTGGGTCCAACTGCTGCACATTGGGCCGAAATGTCTTAGGGTGTTGTGGAAAACTAGAAAATTATATTGGTTTTTTATGATTGCACAGTCTTCTTACGGTTGCGATATATCGATGAGATGAGTCTTCAGATTTGGGACGGAGTCAAGACAGTAGCAGCAAGTCTACTACAGTTCTATCACTATTTATTGTGGTAGTCAGATATGAAAGTAATTTCCATTAAATTGATTACTTTAAATTACAAGATTATATCTATGAAATTTGGGGTTTACATAATGAACAGTTTTTCCATTACTTCTTCTTACTTAATGCTTTAAGTGCTTCGTTCTTCATTTGAAGCGTTTTTTTTAACGCTAACGAGTTACAATATATTTCTTCCATGTAAATGTGTTCCGTGAAGAACCTATAAAAAACACCAGGAAAATTAAATCAAATAATTTTTTACTAATTCTCTTTCCAACTTCTGTATTTTCCTCCCAATTTTAAGACATAAGTCGAAGTATTTTTACGGTGACCTCGAGAAATTTTGTTAAGTTAAAATATTAAGAAAAGCTAAGTCAATTTCCGCTTATTCCTTCCGAAATAAAAAAGGTCTCACAGCTCCTCTGGTTTCTCTTCTTCAGCAGACATCCAAAGGTTCCATAACGCCAATCACAGATATAATTTTTCACGTCGATATCATCTTTAAAAGTATTTGTCGACGTTGGCCTATCGTATCTCCTGATGAATAATCCCCAAAACCATCTCAACGAAAGTAGTTGTTCCAATTACATAGACCCGAAGTCCAATGAATGTTTATATTGATCTACATATTATAAATTTTCAGGGTAAAATGGTTATGTTTCTAGTGGTCTTCTATCATCGTCAGGACCAATAGATCCAATCTCGAGTAGAATTTAACAAAAAAAATATTCAATAATTCATAACGGGCTTTTTTTTTGGTTTTTTAGAGTCCGACCCACTGCTCTTCCCTAAAAAATATATATAAATTTCGAATTAATATAGGCTCTTAGAAGGTAAGGTCTCTTAATAGTGCATCTACAAGGACGACTTCATTTACCTCTTTCACCTTTATGACTATTATTTTCTATAACACAGATAGACAATTATGATTACCATGAAATACTATAACTTCAATATCAACACCTAATACTTAACCTTCAAATTTCTTTGCACTCCAACTCGAAATAGCGCCACCGTACGCTTTAGCTTGACCAAAAATAAAACCAATGGCGAATGACTTGCCGAAGCTATTGTTCATTTTTCTGCACTTCTTTTTCTGCAGAAAGACACAGAGCCTACCAAATTCTTTGCGTTGCACAGAAGTCAAGTGTCGGACCGCAAGTCGGGTGCTTCTGCAACGCGCCAATGCAACACAACATGCGCTTCTGCAATGCAGGGTATCTGTTGTAGTATTTTTCATATTTTTTTTTTGGTTTTTGTGTCTTTAACTGCAAGAGGTTTCTGAAAAAAAACATATAAGTTGGTGCTGAATACGAAATCTTCATTTGTTGTTTTTTACTGAAGATGAAAAATCTCGTTACTCAAATGTGAAGCGAAAGATAATCATAATGATTACACAGTAGCACATTGTACGTGGCAAGCGGCATGCCCTTAAACAACATATCATACCATGGCATACCAACGCGGACTACTGGGCAACACACCAGAAACAGAAAAAAACAACAAAAAATCTAAAAATATGCACAGGATCATGTGGACCCTGTAGGAATACTGATAGCATGCTTCCACCTAACAATTTTATGTATGGTAGGTAAAGTAATATGTGAGAAAACAAATCGCGATTGATTCAAAAATAGTCCAAATCTATACTAATATTATAAAGCTGAAAAGTTTGTTTGTTTGTTTGCTTGAACGCGCTAATCTCCGAAACTACTGGTTCGAATTGAATAATTCTTTTTATGTTGGATAGTCCATTTATCGAGGAAGGCTATAGGCTATATATCATCAGGAGCGAAGAAGCAGTGGTAAATGTGTAAAAACGGGGAAATTATTTATCTTTGAGGGCCTCCGTTCCTTGCGCTGCGAAAGGATCGAGAACGGTTGGATCATTCTTGATGAAATGTTCAAAGGTTGTTCGTTATGGATCTTGGAAAGTTTAGTCGGAAAATTGTAAAATTCCAAAAAGTGACTTTTTTCCATACATTTTTTTTTCAATCTATCTATAAAAAAAAAACATTTTGGAAAAGTCGTAAATTGGCAAGTGGCAACAGAGAATTCAGATTTTTCAATGAACGGTGACATTTACATTGAAGCATTGAAATTCATATGCCATCACCAAATCGTCAAATTAGAGATGTACTGAATCGTGCATATGACAGAATAACTTTGGAACAACAAGTATAAGGAAATGTTCCATTATTTAATGAGCAGCAAAAGACAACCTATGATGAATTGATTAAGGCTGTCCATGATGGAAATGGTGGACTTTTATTTCTTGATACGCACGGTGGAACTGAGAATCCTGATTGATTCTGATATCATTGATTTTGGCAACAATACGATCTCAAAATGGCATTACGTTGGCTCTCGCATCTACTGGAATTGCAGCAACGCTACTTGAAGTTGGAAGAACGGCACATTAGATATTGTAGCTTCAGTTAAACATGCAAATCTATGAAACATCTATGAGATGAGCGCAATTTTCTAGAAGCACTTGACAGAACAATGAAAGATCTGTGAAATAATAATCGTCGCTTTGGTGGCGTAATGATACTGTTATTGACAAACACATTCTGTTATTTCGAAATCAACAACGGCGGAGGAATTGAACGCATGTCTCAAGTCATCGTACTTGTGGCGGCACGCGAAAACCATATGATTGACTATGAATATGCGGGTGTTCCTGCAACAGGGAAGCATCGCAGAAGAATCAACAGGTCTCAAAGACAGTCGCTGGAGGTGTGTGGCATAAATTTCATTCACGAGTTGAAAAACCATCTTCTCTGTACATTTACGCACCGGAACAGAAAACAAAAAATGTTGTTTATTAAGCTGAGTTACATTGAAAAAAATTTAGAAAAATCGCAAATAAATGTTTTCCAACACTATGCAAATTCAACTTTGTTTTCAAAACAAATAATTTCACGCAGTGCAACGACTGCGGAGTCAGCTAGTGGAAGATATAATCGAATCAAAAATTACCATTTTTCATTTTAAATGCAGTCTTTATAAAAGATCATATTCAATCTAGGATCTCATAAATCTTAAGGACTATGCCATGGGATTTTTTTATTAGCTATACACATTTTCGGTATATTTCTTGTTAAGAAACCAATTTTTGTTAAATATGATATGAAAAACTCGATGACTTTCTCGAGTAGTCCTATAATGACGGTAGGCTTGCAAACTCATATTAAAAGAAGTCCTCTTAAATTTTTTTGAATTTTCTCTTTTTCTAGGATATTGAATTTCATAACAGATGTGTTGGGTTGAACCTAAAACATTTACATTATATACCAAGACTAAGCTCTAAAGATGTCATTTCCGCAGAAAATTACAAAGTGTTTGAAGTGGTGGTTGTGAACATGAGTTTTCACGATTTTATTGTAAAATTCATTGTCAAAAACTAGCGAAACAAGAAATTGCATTCGTGCAAAACATACCACAATCGAATGAGTTCATGTTCCTAGAGGGTTCTTTCAATGGGCTACTGGCGTGAAGGGTCATATTAGTTAACTTATGGCGATGAGGATGCTCATTTGGTAATGGTGGCCATAACTAGGAAAAAACTTTGCAAAAAAGGATAATAATAGACGCAAGTACAAGGTTAAGTAGTAAGACACGCGCAAAGCTCCACAAACAAGTTGTACGAATCCGCATGCTATAAGTAAACAACATTTAGAAAACTAATGGCTAATTTAAAATAGTATTTGACTGCCACTTTTATTGACTTGACTTCACGCGTCTCTCCATTACGAAGTGCCTTGCAAAAGAGGCAAGCCAAGCTTTCTGCTCCAGTAGTGCTGATGCTGATAAAAAAGAAGTGGTTTCTAGTTATTGGCGGATCGACTTTTTGCAGTGCCGCTGCAGCCTGCTGGCCAATATGAGCGCGGTTGGCCGCAAGCTTCAACACACTTACGAACGCTTGAGTTGTTGTCGGCTCCTATGTAGGTGCTCGTGTGTAGTTTCGCACATTGGCACGAGCGCAGCACACGCCGTGGCTAAAGTACAGACTGCGCGCATACGCCAAGCATCCATATGGTGACTTGTTTGCCTTAAGCATGAGGCCACTTTTACGACCATGTACAGAGCGCAAGACCTGAAGAAAATCCACAAAAAACAAGCACTTTGCTAGTTGTGGACCCGCGGTTAGTGCAGCATAAGAGCCGCCGCCATCGAGGCGTAGGCGCGCCAACAAACTGTGACAACATAGCAAAGGCGAAGTGAAATGGAACCAAAACAGCAACGCCGATTGCAACAGAAGGAGCATTTATATATGGAGGAGGCAGCAGCAGCCACACAGAACAGAAAACAGATGTGGGCCGTTGGTGTGGTGTTCTTTTGTTGGCAACAAACAATAACAGCCAATATGATTGACGGCGATGCTAACGCAGACACTGACGTAGGACAGGAGTGCAATCGCGAACACAACTTGTTGGCGAAATAATAAATAAGTCCTAAAACCAAAGAGCTGGAAAAAACAAAATCGAGAAAAACATCGACCAAAGTCGCCACAACCCAAATACAAACCGACTTGACAACAATCGCCGCCGCCATAACCACCAACTCAACGAGCAACCCACAAAACCAGTCGGTCCCTCAACGCGTCCAACCGCACCGCCAAGCGCGTCGCTGACAAACGTTCGGCCCGGTCCAACGGTCAACTTTTGATGTGCGTAAAGGCCGCAGTCACTCACAGTCGGCCTCGCCTCGTCACCGCCTTAACGCAATGCAACTCAACACAGAACCAGCCACAAGGTATCACAACCCAACGGCTCTGCAGCTCAGCAGCTCAACGCGGGCAGCCACTTAAGCGCACGTCCGTCCTTTAAAGTTGTTTGCCCGTTTCTGAAAGTTGCGACGAAGTGAAACGCGCGTCTCCTCAGTCGCGCTTTGAGTGTGTGTTTATGATATTTTCTTAGTTGTTTGCTGCATCCTTTTTTGCTCCAAAGTTGTTGTTTTGATCGTAAAACAGCTTTGGTACGCCTAGCGTCGGCTGCTGTCGATCGCCACCGCATCTGCAGCCATCCATCCAAGCGCGGGATACCCACTAGCGACCTGCGGCACGAAGGCGTGAGTCGCAAGTTTGCTGCGTCGTTGTGCTCTGGCTTGCGGTACGACGCAGTGGGCCAACGCAGTAGTTTGCTGAATTTTTGTTGTTTGTTCCTCAAGTCTGTTATTTTTTCGCAATTTTTAGCATTAACTGCCGACTTTAGCACGCACAGTAGCTGTTTGCGATGTGTTTTTATGTACCCAAAGCAAAAACAAGACGACTTGAACACGCGCTGCAAAAGCACAAAAACCGAGAAAAAAACCTATAAAATCAAAACAAAATAATGGCCTTCAAAGGGTACACTAGAAAAAAATTAATGTTTGTTTCGTTTTGTTAAGTGTAACTGCTGGGTGATATACAATAATGTCGGCTTCATCAGTGAATATCAAAGAATGATAACCAAGTAATTCAAAAATATTTTTTTTGAGTTCCGGATTAAAGAAGTCGGTTCTAATAGTAAGAATATACTCTAAAAGTCTATAATATCGCGATACAATTTAAACATTTAAATCTCAATGGAGAGCTCCTAGTTGCCCTCAATCTCATACATACAACAAGTGAAGTCAAAACCTTTCCATGAGCCGTTGAAGAGAACTTTTAAGAACCTCTAAGTTTGCTGGAATATCCGATTTAGTTATAAATTCCATATATTAGGTGACTGTCTGCCACCGTGTACATGTTCCAGAATTGCACACAGCCTCACTCAAAAATCTATGTTTGAAATGAAACCAAAGAAACGTAAAGAAGATCGGATATCTCTGTCGGTTATAATAACATTTCTATTATAAAGCATTCAGCAGATTCATCTAAGAGGTTATGAGATGTGAAAAGTGTAGGAATCACATTAGAAATATAGATCCATGGATCTAATGAAAAGTACGCCAGAACACTGTAAATGAGATTGTTAGAGAACGCGTTAAACGCGATTTGAAGTGTATGAATGGAGAAATTGACTATTAAAGCAAGTCAAAGTTAGTAACAATATTTTTAATTTCTTGATTCAGTTGTAGAAAACCTTCGGAGCAACATTTGATATAGACCTTTTTTTTATAGATTTGTTTGTAGCATCTTGAGTCCAGACCAACGCCTCGAGCTAGGATCAATATTATTAATTACTTGATCCAGTTCTACGAAACCTGCGGAGCAAGATTTGATTTAGAGCTGTTTTTATAGATACTTTATGGATCTCGAGCTAGGATCAATATTATTAATTGATTTCTTGATGCAGTTGTAGGAAACCTGCGGATCAAGATTTGATTTAGATCTTCTTTTGGATAAATACTTGTTGAAAGATTTTAAGTTCAAAGCCACGACTCAAGCTAGGATTAATGTTCTTAATTATCTGATCCAGTTCTAGGAAATCAGCGGAGCAACATTTAACTTGACGTTACTCTAGATACATATGTACTTTTTGGAGGATATTGAGTCCAGAGTAACGATAAGAATTACTCTTAATGAAGTGTAGGATTATACAAAGATTTATTTATATACAAATGTGTAAATTAGTATAATATAAGCTTAAGTTTCGATTCGATTTAATGTTCCGAATTCATCGGGAATATTGGGTTCCACAATAAAGGTGGAACTAACTTTGTGTGTGTTACATTTTCGATCCATTGACTTTAATCTTATATCAAAACAGTTAGAGGTAATGACTGTACTTTTTAGATAATATAATTTCGGAGAGTTGAGGACAGATTAGAATCACTATTTTGTATAAAATCGTATCTATCCATATAAATTATTTAATATCCTGTGATGAAATCAATTCTCCACTGATGTAGCAATATGTATGTATGTATATAATCTATATATATTACAGTCTGCAAGTAAGTAAGATTACGTGATGTGCCGCACGTTCCACTTGCGATTTTTATTCCATTTCTTTTTTTTTATTTTTTTGCGTTTATTTCCACGCCTCTGGACATTTGTGCGCATGATACATTTGTATATAGTATATGTATATATATATGTATTTCTGCTGCTGTACTGTGATTTGATTTGATTTTATTTTCTTAATTGCAATGCGCATCTGTTGCTTGACATTTCATTGCACGTGTAGATTGTGGCAGATAATACAAGTTGGATGCTGAGATGGTCCTGGCAAATCACTGCACAAATTACAGATGTGTGTGTGTGTTGTTGTTGTATCAAAAAATATGTATTTGCACGAACTGGCTTACGCTTGTAAATATTATTTACTTGCTTTCAAGAACTTGTTTGCCGTTGAAGCCTTACATGCGACAAAGTACTACATATTAAATGTAAGTACATACATATATAGTGTATCTAGACATATGGCCAAACATAGTGTTTGATGCGGTTTTATGCACTATATGCTATCTCGTAAAGTAAGAAGTACTCGTTTGCAACTCTTATGTGTGCTAGTAAAAACACTTTATAATACATGATTTGTGATGATACATGGTTTGTTCAAAAAATAACGGGAATTTTAAAATTTCATGAATTTGGAGAGTGCAATTGCCAATTTTTTTTTTAATGTTTATTCTGTAGCAGTCGCTAAGGTTAGACGAGTATTTATGAAGTTGGCGAATTTTGTTTGTTAAAAGCTCATAATTGCTTTTTCGTAAATTCTTGGCCAAAAACAATACTGTAACGAGCCTCCATTTTCGTCAAACATGAGTCGGTGTGAAATAAAGAGAATCTCGAAGGGCCAACGTTTTACAAGCATACGAGAAAACGTTGAAAGAGCCGAGTCCATCCCAAAAATCGAGTTTGAGCAGTGTTTCGATGAGCTGGAATAAGTACATAATAACGAATGGGCACTATTTTAAAGGCGACCACATTAACAATGTCAGCCTCGAAATCCAGCACAGAATCACTTTTGCCAACAGGTGCGACTTTGGACTGAGTAGACAATTGAAAAGTAAAGTCCTCTCTCGACGAACCAAAATCAAACTCTACAAGTCGCTTATCATTCCCGTCCTGCTTTGTGGTGCAGAAGCTTGGACGATGTCAACATCAGATTAGGCGACACTAGAAGTTTTCGTGAGGAAAATTTTGCCCAAGATTTATGGTCCTCAGAACATTGGCAACGGCGAATACCGCAGACGATGGAACGATGAGCTGTACGAGTTATACGACGACATTGACATAGTTCAGCGAATAAAAAGACAGCGGCAACGCTGGCTAGGTCATGTTGTAATGAATGGACGAAAACTCTCAAGCTCTGAAAGTGTTGGATGCAGTAGCCGCCGGAAGAAGCCGAGGAAGGGGAAGGCCTCCACTCCGTTGGAGGGACCAGGTGAAGAGCGAACTGGTTTCATTTGGGATCTCCAACTGGCGCCGAACTGCGAGAGAAAGAGAGGAGTGGCGCGCTATCATCGATTCGGCTATAACCAGCTAATCGGTTCCAACGCCAATTACATACATACTACATACATTAAAGTAGAGTAATGAATAAATATTTTTTCCAAAAAATGACGAAATAAGTTATTTTCCATGCATACAAACATACATCCATATGAATATGACAGTATATTAATTAAAAGCTACCAAAAACCTTTGTGATTTCCTTTATCAACGCGAATTTCATAACAAAATGCAATCGTCCTCAGCGCTACTTACTGATTTCTCTTCACACTTGTATGTACCTACATATATTCCACCTTCTGGCGCGTTTTTTGTACCTAACGTCGTAAGAACGTCGAGGCGCGTCATTGTGACAAGGTCAGTTCCAAGTCGAACGCGCCGCATTTGTTTTAGCGGCAAACGCACACTGCCTGCTAATAATACGCCGACCAACCAATATTTCGTACACCTTTTTTTGTTTGTTGTGTTCAATGTCTACAAAATATTGAACGGCTGCAAGCAAAGGTGTGTGTGGAAAAAAATAAATATAACTGAAGACTGAAGACATCAAAGCAACAACCAGAAGAAAGCAGAAAGCCAAAACAAAGCACACTTTGGACGCAATCGAGTACACCAACAAAAGTACAGTCTCAACATGAAAAGCTGTGCCAGAAAGCAACAACATATACATATGTATGTACTATACATATATATGTATATATATGTGTGTATGTATATATGTATATGTGTGTGTGACGGCGTTGTGACCATGCAAAGCATAGCAACAATCAACATGCGAAATGACGTTAAGGCAACAATAACATTTTGGGGATTACAATCTCAGCTTCAGCGCAGCGTTGAAACACACATACATATATATATTTATGCTTGCATGCTGTACTTGGCTGCATGTAAGCAGAGTTTTAGCTTGGCAAAATAAAGGAAAAGATAGAAATCACGGAAAAGCCTCAATACGCACCGTAGCAACGACGCTGCGTTGTGGGGCTCGCTGCGAAAGCACAAGCTAAACGTCAAACAGCAACAGCAGAAACAGCGTCGGTTGTACGGGTATGTTATTGCGTTGGAGCCAAACTGGTTTTTGCCATAATGTTGTTTATTGTGGTCTTTTCCTTTATACTCACTCACTCGCTCGTACGTTTGCAGCTTTTTTTTTTGTTTTATTACAGTTGTTGCAGTGGCTTTTTCTTTTTCTTTTTCGTATTGTTTTTGATTTGCCTCTTGTTGTTATTTTTGTTGTTGTTGTTGGTATTGTGGCTGTTGGTTTTTTGCTTGCACATTGGCTGTACTTTAGTGGCATACAAAGGCCAAAAACCAAAAAAAAAACAAATAAGCAATAATATACACTTGCAAATAAGAGGAAGTTAGAGGTGAGCTCAAGCTCGGCGGCTTTCTTGTGTTTGAATTTAGCAAATCTAATGTCAAAAATGTGTGTGTTTATTGATAAGGGTATCTTACAACTTGTAACCAGCAAAACGCAATGTGCTATATGTGTTAGACTGACCTAAGCTTCTGAAGACCATACCACATACATAAATCCGATCTAGAGAGGAACTAACAATATTGGAAAATGCTTTAAACTGAACATGACCACTAAATGTCATCAGACTTATTGTTGTTATAGTAATGGCAGCAAAAGTATGCCCCAAATGGTTCTACTTGGTAGTGCTTAGCTTATACATGCGGGTGCATTCCAGTTACCATAAGTACTAAAAACAGCCTACGAATTACAAATCGAGCCAGTTTAAGAAGTCGAAATACTGTATGTCTAAAATTTCCTTCGTATATTCTTGGTAGAATATTTTAATCCTTTAACATAAGCAACAGGAACGTTTCGAAGGTTAGAACCCATCTCATCCAAAGTATGATTTTCTAGAACATCTTCATCCTTCAATAATCTTCGAAATATGCTTATTGGATACCTGTTTCTGAGTTTTAATAATGTTTAAATGGTTAATTCAAATTACTCATATATGAATCCTTCATTTTATTGCAAAAAATTAAAATATTTCATTTTCGATTAATAAACGGAAACAGTGTTATCTTGCGGTAAGAATTTGCTTAAAATTGTAGATCTGTGATAACCGACTATTTGATGTCTGTAACTGAAGCTCGTGATCTCGGCGACATTTGGTTTTAACAAGACGGCATCACTTCCCACACATCGCATCAATCAATGAAGCTCGTAAGCTCGTAATGACCGCAGGATAGCAATCATCTCCCGAAGAGCCCCTAAAACCAGTTTCATTGCAATTTCATGTCATTCAAAATTTAGCCTGAATTGTATGTCCAAATATCCAAGCGCAAATTTCCCCGTCGTTTCGTTGAATCTGTACTACATATATAGTAGAATACCACGCAAAAAGTACACTCCAACTAACACACAAAGAAAACAAGGCTTTGCAGAGTCTCATTGGTCTAGGACTAATAGGGCCCTAATAGTCGAAAGTATATTTGATGACCTTCTCTATTCTCTATTCTATTCTTGCTATATTTCCGCGTGGTGAAGCATGATGGTGGATATCGTGCAATGTTTTTGCTGGTACGGCGTTGATCCACTCCATGATATTGCTGGCATTTTAAATAAGTAAAATATTTTCATCGATATACTGAAGAACTGACGGATGTTGCCATGATCTACCTGTCATGTGAAAGTTTCAACACGACAAGGACCCAAAGCAAATGGCAAAGTTACAGAGAATATTTTAGAATGGAAATTTCTTCAATGGTTTCGATTGAGCATCATCTACTACTGACTTGAAAACAATAGAACACCACTGGTCTGATGTTAAGGAGGAGGAGGAGGAGGAGGAGTAGGCAAAAAATAGCACAAACATTCTTCTTCTTGACTTCTTTGTTGGAATAAGGATCCATGCACTCCATCAACAATATCAGTAGAGCAGAGTAAAGTGCAAAAATATCATATATTTTACAGTAAGTGTCGTTGCTAATTAGCTGACAACAGCTGTATATGTAAATACTCTACGCGACAACAACGTTTAATCGCAGAAATTGACGTACTTGTATAATTCAGCAAAAAAATAAAATATTAGAAAATGTAAACGTCTACCGTACAATAAGACTGCCAGATATCAAATGTCAAAACAGATACTAGGGTCAGTTTTCTAGTACGTGGATGATTTGGTTATAGCCAATAGATTCACGGAAGTTAGTTTAGGCATAATATCTTTAATTAGTTACGCGAGTTGACAACAAGAAAAATAAAGTTCTTGAAGAATATGTACAAAGATATAATATATTACGGAAGGTAGTTGCAATTCGACGAACTCCAAGACACACCCTCGTACTTATGCAACAATACATACACACATATATATATACATATATAGCAGTGCAGCAGCTGATTGCATATATTGCAGTTTCTCCGTAGCAATTCTTGGAAATACAAAGCGTGCCTTAGTAATTGCAATAATTTATTAATTTAAAATAATTGACGGAAAGTAGGTCAAAACCAGTTTTTTTATGCATCTGAGTGTGTAATTGAAAGCTATTACTACTATGATTTACATACAATGCACAACTAGTGCAATTCAAACATATATATATATATATATAAATTTATGTATATACATACATACTTACATATATACTATATATACTTTTCAATAATTTTTGTTATCATCAAATTTCTCGCAAAAAAAGTTCTGATTCAATTAGAGTAAATACAAACAATCATGAAATTACTGACTCACGAGATTTGTGAAAAAAGCAAAATGTAAAGCAAAAACAAAGTGTAAAGAATATACTTAGACATATGTACATACATATGTATGTAAGAATAGCTGTGGTATAAAATATTTGATTTAGATTTGAAATTTATTTAACAGTAATGAATGGGTTAACACACGTTTACGAGGTTTTTGTACTTTATTACACATTTTTACACATTTTTGTTTTGTTATTGTCATTCGCAAGTGAAAGTGTACTGATAAATTACTTGGAGCCAAGTACATATTTGTTGTATAAACAATTTGCATTGTTCATTTTAAATCACTATACAAGTAAAATGTGAATACACTTGAGTTTATATTTTTGAGCGTCATTAGAAAATAAAATAAAAAGATTCATTGTTTAATATTCGTTGAAATCCTTCGTCACAAATCGAAAGTAATTAATTTAATAATTACATTACAATTAGTATGAACAGCTGATATGGTGAACTCGTTTTATTATACCCTGAACAGGGTATATTAAGTTTGTCACAAAGTTTGTAACACCCAGAAGGAAGTGTCGGAGGCCCTATAAAGTATATATTTAAATGATCAGTATGTTGAACTGAGTCGATTTAACCATGTCCGTCTGTCTGTCTGTCTGTATATATACGAACTAGTCCTTCAGTTTTTAAGATATCGTTTTGAAATTTTGCAGATGTTATTTTCTCTTCAAGAAGCTGCTCATTTGTCGGAACTGCCGATATCGGTTCACTATAGCATATAGCTGCCATACAAACTGAACGATCGGAATCAAGGGCTTGTATGGAAAATTTTCGCATTTTACTACATATCTTCACGAAATTTGGTGTGAGTTATTGTTCATAGAAATAATTTAATCTCCGAGAAAATTGTTTAGATCGGTTCACTATAGCATATAGCTGGCATACAAACCGAACCATCGGAATCAATGGCTTGTATGGAAAATTTTCGCATTTGACGTGGTATCTTCACGAAATTTGACATGGATTACTGCTTAAGGTAATAATATAATCTCCGAAGAGATTGTTCAGGTCGGTTAACTATATAACCTTAATATTTCTAGCAAACAAGCCGGCTAAAAAGAATTAGTCAAATGTTTTCTTTGTTTTACTTACTTTTTCCTACGTCTTTAGATTTGCTTAAACACATAGTTACTAAAAGACATGCACCTGTGAAGGGTATATTAGCTTCGGTACAGCCGAAGTTAACGTTTTTTCTTGTTTTTTATGAACTTAAGAAACACATTGTTGCCAATCTTAGAAGCTAATGGATGAGTGCATGAGGCTTTATTATTAAATTATATATATGTATATTGTAAATTTCGATATTATATTATATATTTTTTGAGTAAACGCGAAGTTGAAACATATATTTTAAGAAGTTATCAACTGGTGCGTCATTTTTGGTATTTTGGTGAATCAACTATTTTTGCACTGCAATGCAATTGTTTATACTATATAATAGCAAATATTTTCAAAATATTTTTGTTTTTTATACATATTTGATTTTATATATATTTAAATAAATAATATAAATTTTGATGAAAAAAAATATATAATTTTAAAGATGTTTAACTAGTATTGCCTTAGAGATTAGCTTAATTGCAAAGATCTTAATTAAAAGAGTATTTATTGATAAGTTAAAACAGCTAAGATATATTGTTAGTTGTGTTGTTAGATTTATTGACTATCAAATAAATATTTTGAGTCGAAATTAAAGTTCAATGTTGCAGCGTAAGTCTTCAGAACAGCATCCTGATATAATAAAGGTCAGGTTGGTATTTTGTTGGTTATCTTCGCCTTCATTTACTGGATTGACGAACGTCTTTCATCTTCTAACCGCTTATGTTGATGTCGTCATAGATTATCACAAAATTTTTCGCTTGAACACAATGCCATATGTGATATGGTGATGTGTTGAAATATTGGTTATCGCCAAATTGCACTTACTTTCAGTTCACTGAACCCACTTTTAAGTTTAAGAAATTATACGTTCGAATTCAAAATTTATTGCTTTTGATATTTATGCTGATACTAATAAAAATTATATTTTCTACAAATTCAAAATTTACTCTCAAAAGGGGCTAAAACGCGAGTGGCCTGATTATTTCTATGTTGGAGATTATACAGTTTAGTGCTATGATTTCTTTTACCATTTACTTTATAGAGAGTCGACCTGTCTCAAAACTTATTTAGTATCAAATGGTTCCCACTGACCGGCGATTTATCTTATTGTTATTTCAGGATGCCATGGAATTTTTTTGGAGCGGTCCTTATTGTGCTTTAAGGGTCTATACCAGTGTGCGATTTTCGTGAATTTTTTTAAAAGTACTCGGTCGATCGTTTCGAAGTTTTTTTTGCACATAATAAGATATATTTTCACCTATATTTAAATTACAAAAATATTGAAAAATAACGGAGTCTACGGAGGTGCCAAAAAATAAAGTTTCTCAACTTGTAACATGATTCCGGCCGAATGAGTAGCTGAAACAAATAAAAATCAAAAAGATTATTAAAGTTGAGGGTATTTCCTATACAATGACCTACGGGTTTTCAATATCTTCTATAATATAAAAATGAATCGCAAAATGTGTTGCTAAGCGCATAACTCGAGAACCGCTGAACCGATTTCGCAAATTCTTTGTTTAGAATGTTTTTAGAGGTACCGGGATGGTTCTTATCATCACCCATAGAAACAATTTGTGTCGTTAGTCTCGAAAAAAGTCGAGAAGGGCCAAGCCGATCTTTACCACTTTCACAGAATATTTTTGAAAGTATAAACTATCGAATAAGCAAAAACTAAAAAAAATAGATTTTTTGAAATTTTCACACTGGTATACCCCTAAAATTCGATTTGCCTGCCTTGGTTTATGTTTTAGGAATTCGAAATAGCCAGTCGATTGCAGATGACTCCACTTAGAATATATTAAGTATTATTCCTGAGCTTTTATACAACCTAATGACCTTTGAACCTTCCTATAGATTTTACATATGTATGTAAGTATGTATTTTACCTATCTTTGAATACAATTCTCATTGCAAAGATGAGCTCACTAAAACGTTTTTTCAGACATTCCACCTAAATACTTTGCAATTAACATATTTTTGATTTAATTACGGAGTAGTAATTATATCGTAGACATCGCTCTATAGATCCCAGACTGTAAATTTTCTCACACGATTTTATCTACAACGCATAGAGTTATCTTAAACATGACAAAAACTTAAAAAAAGGATCTAATTATCAGTGTCACAAGTACGCATTAGCTGCATTACATATGAGAAATTCTGTCTATATATGTAAGATTATGTGCGCTAAGTATGTATGTATGCCTACAACGCTGACTTAATACACACGACAATTAGATGAAATATAAAGTAGGTACCTTACTCTCCCGCCTCACAGCCCTCAGCACTCAGCGCACTTGAAGAATAATGTGTGAAACTATCAACTATGTACTCGTATGATAGTGACCGAGAACGCCAGCAACTTGAGCTATGCGACGACAGGCGCGGCGTCTTTAATGTGTCTAGATCTTTAAATATTTGTTAAGCATCTTAAAAGCTATATATGACTGCACCCCGCGTTGCATAGCGCTCCAAGCGCAATAACTATGACTGCAGGCGCATGAGTACATATGTGAATCTCTACTATGTGTCTTCCACATACTGTGTACTGGGTGCAGACGTCGCTTTGTGGAAAAACAAATTACGCAAATGTTGATTATTTTCCTTCTTATAAATGCGATAATTAATTTGAGCCTTCAACGCTGTCTGCCACACACAACCGGCAGTGATGGGTCACTGGCTGGCTGACCGTTCGTTGTTGACCGACGATGGATGGTGTCTTCTGTGAGTCTATATCTACTGTAGCTGTTCAAGTTTTTGGCGGGATATGGCGTTTTTTTCGGAGGTATCCGATTAAGTCCACGACCCACGCACTCGCCTCGGCGCTCCTGACAGACAATTAACGTTGTGATTTGCACTGCTCCGCTTCAGCGCGCCACCGGATGTTGTACGTATGGAGCAAGGTGTATATTTGTTTTAGGTTCGGGTCACATATGCATGTATGTATGTGACTATATCGCTACTCATATGTAAATTCCTTTCCTGTATGAGGTGTTTTTTGTTTTGTCGATTTGCTTCAGCGTAGCTAGCGGACTCCTCTGTAATTTGCGTTTTATTTTTGTTTTTGTTTTGTTTCAAGAAGAATATTCAATCGGTTTCTACGGTTAAATCAGCAGAGCGCAGCGGCATAGAAATTAATTCGGTGCATTGTTTCGTTTTAGCGCTTTTTAATGTTGTTGTTTTTTACTGTTGTTACTGGCGAAATGTTTTTGCGGATGTGCCCGTCCCACGTTGACCCATCCCTCCCCTTCCGCCTAACATTCGCATTATCATTATAGGCATGCGCCAGCGGCGCTGTGAATGCCGACATTAATAAGATGCGCAACAACAACAAACAATGACTTTTAACAAAAACAATAACAGTGCCCACAATGCAAACGCACTTGCTGGCCACACATTAGCATATATTTATGTATGTGTGTGTGTGTATATTTCTTCTACGAAATTTCACATGTAAATATACAAATTCTGTTGCACAAACATACAAACAATCAAATACATACACACAAGCATCGTAAGGGACAAATTCTGAATTTTTGCGCATTTATCGCCGGCGCGGATCAACGCAAAGGTCACAGTACGTTGAGTTCATTTGCAAATAATAGGCGTGACAAGTGCGTTACGCTCTGTTGCGTGTCGTAATCAGTGGCAGCCGCAGCCGCAGCCGCAGCGTCAACGTCAGTCACAGCCTCAATTTGTGCCCCAATCTTTCTGTGGTGTTTAATAGCACCTATTGTGCTTGGAAGCCAACACATTAAAGTCACACAAATTATTCTGTGCGGCACAAAAGATAATTACAAGATTTTGGGAATTAATTTTTTCTTTTGTTTTTGTTGTTTTAATTCTATGTACTGTAGTATTTGTGGCGAAAATCTCAAATTTAAATTTAGTGACAATGTCGAAATTCCTCGCTCAGTTCGCAGTGTAGCAATTACTTTTATAATTTTGGCTGTCATTCAATGTGTGGCGGACACGCATGCGCAGTCTTTCATTGTTGCTCTGGCGGTAAAAAATTTTGTATTTATACATTAGTACTCATAACTATACTTTATATATATTTATTTATGGTTTTATAAGTGATTATTTAAGTATATGCATATACCGACATACATAACCTAATAAATTACTAGATTTGTACAGTAGTGTGAATAAAATATGCAATTCAAAGCTCGAGTATCAGCAAGTAAGCAATAATATGTTTAATTAGAAAATAAATCAATATATTTTGCTTCGGATAATAAAAAATAAAAATTAAATTTTGAAAATATCATAGAGTAGAAAATAAATACAGTGGAACTTCCATAACTGGAACTTCTATAACTCGAACTTTGGAATTGACATAGAAGTCAAATTTCATACAAATCGTATGGAGGCGAACAAACAATATGATATTACACTTATAGATTTCATAAATCGTGTAACAAAGGCATGGGATATAGACGTCAAGAGCCAAACAATAGCAAACTGCAACAAACAAAATTACAGAATACAAGTTTTAAAGGTAATGGTGGGCGGAGCCACACCCACTTAACATTTTGTATACCAATTTGTGTGGAGCCCTTCTGTACGTTCGTTATAATGAAATTTAAGGTTTCTGGTGTTTTCCCTTACTGAATTAAAGCATTTTTAGTCGTTTTCAACATAACCGTTGTATCGGTCGTGGTTATAATCCGATATTCTCCATTTTTGGACTATATAAGGAAATGCCTGAACGACTCCTGAGAATTTCGTTGATATAGCTTTAGTAGTTTACGAGATATGTACAAAAAACTTAGTAGGGGGCGGTTCCATGTCTACTTTCCCAAAAAAATTACATCCAAATATACCCCTTCCAAGAACAATCCTTAGTACCAAATTTTATTTATATAGCTTTATTTATGGCTTAGTTATGGCACTTTATGTGTTTTCGGTTTTCGCCATTTTGTGGGCGTGGCAGTGGTCCGATTCCGCCCATCTCGAATCGAACTTAACCTTCTTATGATGCCAAGGAACACGTGTTCCAAGTTTCATTAAGATATCTCAATTTTTACTCAAGTTACGGACGGACAGACGGAAGAATGGATACACAGACATCCGGATTTGAACTTTACTCGTCAACCTGATCACTTTGGAAAGCTGTTCGAAGGATCCAATAGGATCTTGAAACTGCACAGGTGCTCATGCGATGTCTGTAAGTCCAGTGCTCATGCGCAAGAGGACTACAGACTGCCCACCCGAACTACCATATATATTTCGAAACTAAAGAGATCTGAACAATACATCGGAAGTACATAAATGTTTATACACTTCCAACAATCACTTAATTATTTTACGAATAATAAAAGGTTTGAAACATACCGTTAATCCTCGAAGCTACTACTATACGATTCACAAATTGTTCGACGGTCTGCAGTATCGTATTAGCTGCGAAAGCACGAGTTATAGATTAAGGAATATTTTTCTTAAATCCTTAAAATATCTGAAATTATGTACTAGGAATAAGTATCAAGGAACAATTCTCTTAAGAAATTTACAGCTCTGAAGTTTATAAGAAATATTATTTAAATAAATAGTTGCATATTTTTTGCTCACAACTGTTTGTATGTATGTATGTATATGTAAATAATAATAATTTACTATGTATATTTGTACTTACTTGTCAAACCAAACTGAATTAGTATAAAGAGGTAAGACATAATGGCCGATATTATGACTAAGATGAACTCATTGTTGAGGTGAAAGAATCCCATCACCTTAATTTCTAGATTTTCCACTTTGCGCTGGCATATGAACGTCTCAACCTACAGTTTTATGGGCATAAAAGAAAGAAAAGAAAGGCAAATTTAGAACAATTTTAGGGAATACTTCTGGTAGGGTACATATATGTACATATATTTGGATGAGTGAGTCATGAATCAGTGTTTGTAATGAAATAAAATCACCAACGGAAAAAAATATCTCAGCAGCACAGTGGCGCTGAACATGTCGGGATAGTTTTCACTCGTCCGCTTTGAGTAAAGTAGTCTCGACGAAGAAATGTATTTATTTTTACTTGTGACGACCTTAGAAGAACCGAGACCCCGATAGGATCCCCAGGAAAATAAAAGAGAATTTATGATTCAGAATCAGTCCTTAGAATCAAATTAGAAGCAATGACAACTCTCTGTCCTTTTATTAAATAATAATTGACCGATTCTCTTTGGTTTAGACAGAGAAAAACCGAAAATGGCTCGATGGGCTTTATAAGACTTGGGATTATAATGTCTTTGAAAAATATACTTCAACTAAGTTTGTGTCATAATCGGTCTGTTAGAAAGATCATTAGATCGAATTTAATCTTGATTTTATCAAAAAAAAAAAAAAATGGTGAGAATTACAAGATTTAAGCCGGCTACAATAGATGACGGACTTTGTGGAACGATTGCTATTAGAAGGGCTTACTCTGCCTTATAAAAGAACATATATACACACAAATATATATCTCATTGCAACTTACGCTTTCATCCCAACGCGCATCGATATCCGAGCAGACCAGATCCAAATTGAGCAGATCGGGTAACTGCGATTTTTCCACTACACCGTTAGTGCTCAATATTAGGAAAGCCAAATTGCAAAACTTGAAAACCGATGAGAAAAATGACATAATGTCCACAAAATTCGACTCGAAATAACGCCATATAAAACGATGCATCAGCATCAGTATGATGACGAAGTTGTAGTAAATGTAGTACAGCACTTGCCAGCGGAAAATGTGTTGGAACTGTTTGGTCAACTCATATAAAATCGAATATATGTTATTGCTGTCGTCTATGCTCTCCGAGTACATACACAAAAGTTTAATGCGCTGATATTTGCTTAGGCGCTTCCTAGGCTCTTCCGACTCTATTGCACTCATCTCCTCAAGCATATACTCCAGATGTGTAGCCATGGCAACGTACATTTGTCGGATGACCAGAAAACCCAAGAAACAGCAATCCAGTGTGTATATTGTGCCCAACCAAAGGTAAATGCCTGATAAAGACTTTACGATTTCTTTATCCCCCAAAAGTAATGGAATTTCATAGACCAGTCCCAAAATGCTGAGCAGAAATTTCGCTATGACAGACACCACAAATGTGCGTCCCAATAACTGCTGTACACCCGATTTTGCCGAAATCCTTTCGTACATAGTAACGAGCTGATTAATTATATGAAAGATTTTCCGATCCGAACGCTCGTGTATAACGAATGAGATGACCGAGAAGAGAGTTACTGTGACCACCTGTATGTTTGCGAAAAACAATAGGAATCCTTTGGCTGACAAGCGCAGAAATGGTGCCATCATCTTCGGCATTAACGTTAAAAAAATCAACGTGAGCAAAGTGCGCCATATTATGCGTAAAAGGCGATTTGTGCACTTTGCCTGCTGTAATTCCATCTTACGAGTATGTTTCTGCAATTTCCAACTGAACACACTCAAGAGACGTCCATAGTTGTAGAACACTATAAGTGTGCGGTAAGCGAAACGTTCTGCGCGATTGTACTTCGGCATAGTTGACCACGAACTGAGCTCAGCGATGGGACGCCGCGGCCGTGTTGCGTGCACACCAATTGGGGAGGGCGGCGAATTTATGGAAGAGGATGTATTTGCTTAAGGTTCAAAGCGATTGATCGGTCTATTACGGTAGCCGCCGACACTCTAATTAAATTTAACGATAAGATGTCTGCGATATGTGTTCATGGTCAGCGGTTGTATTGTGTTGAATCGTCAATTTATTTAATGCGGAGATAATATATACAAAAACATACTCAGAAGTAGACTCTTATGTCGGGCGATAGATTGACGGTTTCGCTTATCCTGACTAATGCATCAGCTTTTAAATGGGAAATAGTGAATTTATTTGCACATGGAATTGTGTCAATACTGTTCAATAGAACCTCAAATTAGTTAGAAAAGCTAGCTAGTTACAATAACTATAAATTCCAGTGTGAAAACAAACTACTTCGATAAAGACCAGAGTTATGCCAACTATTAACCAAATTAAAGAGTGTATTCTCTTTAAGTTCCTCGAATAAAGTTCGAACCTCTCAGTAGGCAGTGGGTTAAGTCCCAAAAAAGTGATTTCTGTTGGGCACACATTGACAAGGCTTCGAATATATTGAAAGAGCTTCAAAAGCTCGTATTCAGCCGTTTGGATGCAGTTTAGCTCGTAAAATCCATCGGTGGTCACACACAACATCAATTTACATGCTCTTTGCTTCTTTCAAATAACCGCTGCCGTTTACTTGCATGAGTTCAAACACTATAATTTTCAACGAAAGGTGAAGTTTTATGCAACATCTTCCCAGATCTGAACACCATTGTGGAACCTTTTAGATAATTAAGTGTCCGACATTGTCTCCGAATTAGCTTTTAAAACCACGAAGACTAGATCTAAGGAACTCAGATTAGGCAAAATGGATCAGAAATTTTTGTTTAATTGGTTTGATGGTACCTCCAAAATCCGACTAGATCTATGGAGTTCAGATTAGATTAGATGTATTAGACCTTTTCGATAAATTTGTGTCCGATAGTACCTCTGAATTTGCTTCCAAACCCGACAAGATCTTAGGAACTCAGATTAGGCTAAATGTATCAGACTTTTTTGATAAAATGGGCCCAAAATATATCCACATTCACTTCCAAATCTCACTAGATCTATGCAACTTTAACTAGACTAGATATATCAGGCCTTTTCGATAAATTGATACCCGATAGTAACTCTGAATTAGCTTCTAAGTCCACAAAGACCAGATCTATGGAACTCAGCTTTCAATTAGACTACCGAATCTGTAATTGATAACTTCTAATTCGTCATTCGAAGTCAAGATCTAGTTACATAGGTCTATCTGAATAAAAAACCAAGAAGAAAATCTTTTAATATGCATATATTGTCTGTATGTATGTTTAGAAATGCTTAGTGCCATTTTCCATTATAGTGTAATTGAATACGGATGTAAATAAGTACGGATGCATATAACTAAAGCTTACAACGACACAGTCACCGTTTGGGGCCATCAAGTTGCAGTTTTCACCGACACACAAGTTTCACAAAGTTATTACTGGTTTTAAATCGCTAAAGAAATTGCTTAGAATAAAGACTAGTATGCATTTAAAACCAGGAAGTGTGGGGCTATTAAGCCATGCAATGTTTCGTGGAATACTTGTTCATACAACTTTCTTTGACAATTGGGCTCACTTGAGTAAGTTTGTAAGTGTGTCTGTGTGTTGGAAACTGCTGCCACTGAAGTTTAACATAGACTCTAACGAAGTTTTCGCACAAAATTTGGTCAAAAAAGAGACTTTCAAATGCAATTCGCTTGTATGTACATATATACGAATAGGTATATATCTGTGTTTGAAGTCAGTTTGAATCCTGTTCGAACAGTAGCAACAAACCGAGTTTCATAGCTACATACATATGTATATAACTAGTATTTGTTTGTATGTAGTTTTGTTATGGTTTGCAACATGGACACTACCGCTTTTCCAAGCCTGGCATTACTTTAATGCTACTCAACTTGTATCCGTGTATCTGTTGTCTGTTTGTATGCGGATCAAAAGCACTATTGCTAGGCATAACAGGTTTGCTATACTGCCAAAGACCATAGACTAGCTGACTTTTTATGATTTATATACACACACAAACACATACACATTAATATGTTTGCCACAAGAGTTTATTGTTCGATTCTATGTTGTCTAGTTGTTGTTGTTGTTTGTGTGTGTGTACGAGTGCTTGCAGTTTGCACAGATTATCTGGTGAATTGCAACGGCAGTGGCAACCTCAGTTGACGGCACCGCATCTTTGGCGAATTGCCGCCACTAGGAGTTGCGGAGTTGCTGTGGAGTTTAGTTGTGGCGCAACCAGTTCTTTGGGGCTACACACCGCAACACAGCGCCATGCGGTGCACTCGTTGTGGTTACTCTATGACTTAGCGGTTACGAGTGTGCCTAGATTACATACATACATACATTGGATCATATTTAAAGATACATATATATATAAAAATTAAAATGTCTATGTAGTATTCAGTTCGAAGTACGATCAAGGAAATAATTTGTAACTACTTGAAGTTTTACTTGATTTTGTCAAAGTTTATCTTATTATCAGATAGGAAGACAGGTTTCGTTTCCCTATCCAAAACCTCGTTACAAAGGTGCAGACATATATTCATATGCAGATTGCACCAACCCTTCGATGGAGTTTTTTCGTTGTGGTAGCGCCAAAAAACAATCCCCAAACAATTTTGAGGAATATTGCTTAGTTAACAGTACTTGGCTGCATACAAATTGTGGTCCGTTCTAGTCATGTAGACCCGACTATCGTGGGAACTGTCGTCGTTGGCATTAAATCAGTCAATATCCAAGTCAAATATGTATGAAGATGTTCTGCCAGGATCATAAAAACATTATTATTCTCTACCCCATGAAACAACTAGAAATAGTAGTTGAGAAAACCAGTTCTGATGATGAGAGATTATTATTAAAAGTAGGCAATTGAAAGATAAAGTTTTCTCTCGACGAATTAAAATCAAACTCTATAAGCCGCTCATCACTCCCGCCCTATTTATGGTATGGTACATAAACGTAGACGTTGTCGACATTCGATGAGACGTCACTTGAAGTTTTCTAGAGAAAGGTTTTGCTGAAGATTTATGGTCTTGCATTATTGTCAACGGCGAATATCGCAGATGATGGAACGATGAGGTGTACGAGTTATACGACGACATAGAAAGCTTTGGAAGTGTTCAATACAATACCTGCTGGTGGAAGCAGAGGAAGAGGAAGACCTCCACATAAACATAGGTTAGATGATGAGAGATTCTTTTAAGGCATCTTATCTTTGAAAGTTTCAATCTCACGAAAAATCAGATTGATATTTAAGACGAAAAGTTTTCGTGTCAGCAACTGTAATATATGAAAAACTATTCATTGAGACCTCGTTGGGTAAGGACCTCTTCAGAGAGATTAAGTGTGCTGCTTTGAGGTTAACTAACAAATGAATAGTCTCACAAGTTTTAAACCTATTCTAAACAGATAATGGTTTCTAAAAAAGGTTTTTAATAGTCGATGTATACTTGAAAAATTACAATTGCTTGCATTGGGTATTCTATGGGCGCTGTATCCCTGGCGAAAGAGATATTCATGTCTTATCTGACCATATTTAAGTGCGTACACTGAATCCTGCTGCTGCCAAGCGCACGTGCTCATCGTACTATGTGTAACCATAAAAACCTGATTTGTTATGCAAAATAGTGCAAACAACAATAACAACGTTGATACAAAAACAAAACTGTAGCAAAGTTTAGCAAGTGCATGCACCTAAGAGTATAAAGATGTGAGTTTATACGTACATATATAGTAATCAGTTCTTCTAGAAACGAGAGCTTGTCAATGCAATTGAAGCACTTGGCGTAATTGCAGCAAATACTTACATATAACAACATAAAACAACGCACCCGCTCAAATCAAGCTATTCAATGATGATATTACACACACACACACATTCAAATATAAAAGCAATACTTTTTGCACACACAGGGTTGCATTAGTTGTCGTAGAGCATCGTAGAGATCGGTGCTACGTTGACCTCATATCCAAAGTGTCTGCGAAATTGTGTTATGCTCTGTGGTGTTGTGTTGTGTTGTGTTGTGAAAGCAGTTGCTTTACGCAGAGTCATTTCAAAACAACTAACTCCACTCCACTCCACTCCGTCCGAGATCAGCGTTCAGCTCACGCTCCACTCTTTTCTCTAGTTTAGCCGCGTCGCACCGCGCACTCACCGCGTCCTTCCTGCTCCACTTTGCCGTAAATCGAAACAGGGAAGACCTAGTGAGGCCACGTCAGGCCAATGAACTGTGAATGCAGTTTTTATAGTGAGTTCGGCCAGTTGGCCGCGGCCGCATGAGCAACGTGTTGCAGCGTTCATTTATTTTTGCTTTTTGCAGCAATATTGTAAGCGAATAATTGCTTAGGATAGGATAGAAGTGCACGTGCACGATTCGACTACAACCACTTTTGAACAACTGGCAGCGCTAAAACAACAACTAGCTGCTGCTGGATGCTGCTCGGCGCGTAAGCCGTAAACACTTTGTGGAATGGAAGAAAGCAGAAAATAAATGAAAAATCAGGACAAACGTAGTCTTTTTTATGAAAGCATTTTATTTTATTCTATCTTATGTAGCTATGCATGTTCGAAGTGAAGTTTATGAGCAATAAGACATTACTTAGACTTAGGCTGAGGACAGGTATGGCAAGCAGAGCTTATTTTATGTCGATCAAATTGTTAACAACTGGTGCTCCTTCGGGGAAAATGCTCAAGAAAAGTTCTATTTTAAGTCGATAATTAATTGGTTTCTTCAAGAGAACCAGTTTTTAACAGATAGTTAAGATCCCACTTGAATAGCTAGGTTAGGTTAGGTTTGTAGGCAGATCTCTGTAAAAAAACAGAAGATCTCACTTAGACAGCCTGGCGCTGTCCATTGTGGTACCAATAAAACTCCCTGTGGATCAAAGACTTTTAGGATTTAGCAAAACGCAAATTTCTTAAGACGGCTAATATCGATTCTAGCTAATTCACTAGGATCGCTGAAAAAGGACCTTCCGTGGTGTTTCAACCTCAGTCTGGCAAAAGCTGGACAATGAAGAAGGAAATGTTAGATGATTCCACCTCGCTTTCCTCCATACAGCTTTTGCAACTTGCATCTGTCACGATCCCAAGCCTCACCGCATGGGTACCCATTGGACAATGTCCAGTAAGTACACCCATGATGACGCTGAGATGGACCCTGTCCAGAGAAAGCAGTCGAAAGGACCAAAAGGACCTCGCCACTGCACAAGTAATGGTAGTTGACCAGCGTTTGACGAGCTCATGCGTGGTCCGCATGTCCAGCGCTCTTGCGCAGGTGGACCATGGACTACCAATGCGCTCCCATTCCGATGTCAATGTAGCTAGGGTACCCTCCCTTGCAAGCTTGTCCGCTAACCAGTTACCAACGATCCCGCGGTGACCGGGTACCCACACTAGTCGGATCACAAAATAGCTATAAGCTATAGATAAGGATCTAAGACACCCCTTAACTAGCACAGAGCGTACTGTCATCGAATCCAATGTCAGTATTACCGCCCTGCTGTTGGAGTGAATACATACCTCTCTAAAAGAGGTCACCATACGGAGCAGTGCGTCCACTGCCAATTTAATCGCAGCGACCTCTGCTTGGTAGACACAATGAATAGCTAAAAGCCTCCAATTCGTTGTGAGCTCCAAGAACTCTTAAGTATGTTATTTACCGATGAAATACTTTGAACCTGTCACAAATTTTTTGGAAAAACTAATTATATTCCACAACACATGGTCAGAAAAGTTTCAGGATTTCAAAAACAATTTGTATATAATGTAGCACAAAAAAGTACTTTTCAAATCTCCAAACATTCTCAAAATTGAATTTAGAATGTGTTCAATTTGTTAGATTTTCTGTAAGCACTTTAATTGCCACTTCTGAAAGGTTCTTAATGAGGCTAGCAACAAATTTGAATGCTTTTTAGCGAGAGAAAAATAAACCTCTTGGAAATTATATCGACGTTTCTGAGATAGTAGATTTCCCTCGATGATTAAAGCACAAAGCGGGAGCTTCGTATGATGAATAAATAATATGAATATAGGAGTAGAAGACTTATTCGAAGTCTGTGGACGATAATGTAGGCTGGCTGGGAGTTCTTGGATGGATCATAGGCACTTAAGATTAATCCAAAACCTCTCCGAGGCTCTCTACCACCTAACGCAGTCCTTTTTGGTTATTCGCAGTTAACTCTTATATCTAAAGGGCTTTCACTAACCGCGTACTTGTGACTAGCCCGATTGCCTGCCGTTCGGCACTCGCATATTACCCCAAATCCGTGACGGTTCAGGCCCTATGCTCCAGTGGGAGTTACAAGAATTGATGACGATGAATTATAGCGAAGTAGTAATCTCATCTACTTATGTTCTAGTAGTAACAGTGGGAATGAAGAGAGAGATTTTCAAATCAATTAGACAGTTACAGAATGTATTCAGCAAAAAGGATTTCTAGTTACATAATCTCCCAATATTTTGGTAACGTTACCCGAATGAGGTCTTATTACATAAGAACTAGGTTCGATGCCAATTCCTCCGAACCTATTACTACCAAGAAACATATTTATATAAATTTCATGAATTGTTTTTTCCGATTTTACCGAAAATCCATTTCTAGTAAAGTCTTCTAGATGAAACCTTTCAAACCCTTAGCTGTCAAAAATTTGAGGATAAGTCACTGACACTACTAACTATCATTTCTTTGAGTTTTTATGTACGATATGTCCGTCAAAAGATTTCAAACTGACAAAACATATCAAAATGATTGCAGAGACTACAGTTAAAGCGTTAACAAACTAACAAATTGAATTTACATATATACAATACATGCATACATATGTATGTAAGTAACAATTACGCATTGTTTGGCAATTGTTGTTTTTTGACGTAGTTAGTTAGAAAAAATCCTATCCCCATGAAATTACAATAGACCTCTGCTCTAATCTGCTTGTATTCACTTCCCGATTGACATGGCCATTGTTGTAATTCGCTTTTTTCTCTCTCGATATTGCTATTGTTGTTGTTGCCGATATTTTACATTAGTGCACATACATACTTATATACTCTTTTACACATATGTATATATCTATGTATGTCGTAGGCACTTGAGTACCTCGGAAAAATTTGAAACGATTTCGATTGTGACGTCGTTGCTTGCCTCGATGGCGATGGTGCTGCTGATGATGATGTGCTGGTTGTTTGTGGTGGTGGTGCTGCTGCTATGGTGTCATGGTGTGATCGTAAGTATTTGTAGCTGAGCGCTCTTTTTTATGCTTGATCAACAATGCTGCAATGTTTCCCTGCTCCTGCGCTTGCTTGTAATGCCTGACAATCGAGTGCACCCTTCGCGCTGCTTGCTGCTCGCTGCTCTGCGTTGCCTTTGTTATTCCTGGTTGAGGTTTTATTCCCCTACTCCTGTGTATTTAAGTATCTCTGTGTGTTGGTGTGTGTATTTATCTTCAATCCATGTGCCTTTCAAGCGTTGTGCCTGTAATTGTAGTCGTTGGACTCGTAGATACGCTTTGATAGCAATTGCGTTGTTGCTTTTGTTGCAATTGCTATCCCTACTACATTGCTCATACAATGCATATTGTGCAAGTATGTGTGTTGTTGTATTTAATGTGGCAAAACGTGATTAGAAATGTCGTTGAACCGACAAAAATAAACACATAACACACGAGCGGGCAAACGATTACGGGGAAGTGAGTAAACGTAGTATGAGTATTAGAAGACTGCACGTAACTCTGTGAAGATATTAGTATATGTATGTGTGTTTTGTAAATTTATAAACCAATTGTATGTACGTGAGCGCAGCTTTTTTTGCAAAAACAAAAATCATCATAAAACAGATCGGACTTGTCGAGGTGTGCTCATGTATGTGTGTGGCGTTGAGTTTGCGATTTAGGTGCATTAACGGTTTTGATAGCAAGCAACGACGGGGGGTGTGACAGCAGTGACGAGCGAACAGGAAAAACTCGATGGCGTTCAACCTGTAATCATGTATACATACATATGTACATATATACAGACATAAGTTGAGAACTCAATTAGAATAGATATTAAAATTATTTTTAGTATTCCCAGAATACTTAAGAGGCTAAATGTAGTCTTCAGAGATTAATTTCTGTAAATCTCGATCTATTATAGAATATGAAAACTCCCTTCAAATTTTATTTAAGAACAAACTTTGAAAGATGGAAATAGATTTATAGATCCACAAGATTGCTCTGGAACGAAATTATTGATACCGAGATATTTTCGTGAAGTCTTGGCCAAAAACAATAGTGTAGCGCGGATCCAGCCTCCATATTCGGCAGACATGACTCCGTGTGACTTTTTTTATTTATATTTCCAAAGATAAAGCGAACCATAAAGAGTCGTCATATTAGAAGTATATGCGGAATCGCTGAAAGAGCCAAAGGCTATTCAAATAGTCGAGTTTGAGAGGTTTCGGTCATTGGAAGAAGCAAGTGCATATTAATCGAATGGGGACTATTTTGAAGACGACAACATTAATGTAGACGAATGAAAAAATTTCGAAAATTCCCGTTATTTTTTGAACACATCTCGTACTTGACTTATGCATACATACATACATATAAACACACATATTTTCGACCACACAGCGACAAAGCTTACAACAATTATCTGATTTCTACTAGTATTTCTACCAGCATAATCTAGATTCTCTCTAAATAACAACATCAACAAAAGCAAACTGTAAGAGATTTCCGTCGAGACACTCAGAGCATGCGTTAAACACACTAACAAAAGAAAAAATCTCCATTCTGACTCATAATTAAACAAAGCACGTCACCCACAACCAAATTCCAAATTCCGACTTCTAATTCCAACATGTATCCCCCCAATATTTACGAGCATTTCAATAACAACGCAATAATAGATTGATACAAGCAGATACAATGCAGTTGTTGCTTTCGCCGAAGCCACAACATCTTCCGCACTCTCGAAGCTGGAGAATCGTTTTGTCTTGTCAACAAATGCACTCAGCCTAGAAAATGCGTGGAAATATGTGGGTTTGAACTTTATTGTTTGATGAAATGCGTACTTATGAGTACATATGTATCTATGAATGAATAAAGAAATGAAGATTTGAATAATAGGCCAGTTAAACTACACATATTCGGGCGTTGCAACGATAAAGCGACAAATTACATTATTTATGAATGCTTTTGTCTCACATTTGAAAGATGAGAAAGAATCATCTCACAATACATGAAATATTGTTGGGGGAGCTCAATACTGTTTCCGCTGAATACGGCTAATTTTGAATTGTCTAGCTTGAGCATCACAGGGAGTTTTCCAAAATTCTTATGTGGGTTGCATAGTTTTACATGCGTTTCGGAGGCGCATAATACCCTGTGGGAAAAATAAAAGTTGAATGAATTGAACTATACTTGTGTGTAGTAAGTGTTTAGAAAAGTGTAAAGAAATAATGTTAAAAGTGTTGCATTAAAAATTATACTAAAAAAAGTAAAGGTTGTTTTTTTCTGTAAATACAAAGTCAAATTTTCATATAATGATGAGGTATTTAAATGTAATATATACGAAGTGTGTTTAAAAAATAACGGAAATTTTCATGTTTTTTAATAATAAATTTGTTCATTTGTCTACATTAATGTTATCGCCTTCAAAATAGTACCCCTTCGATTCTATGCATTTATACCAGCGCTTCTTCCAATCGTTGAAACAAACTTCTCAAAATCGATTTTTGGCATAGCCTTTGGCTCTTTCCGCGAAATCTCGCATGTTTGTAAAACGACGACCCTTTAAGGTTCTCTTTATTTTTGGAAATAGGAAAGTCACAATTGGACTTTTAAACAATTGAAAATTTAAAAATTCCCGTTATTTTTTGAACATACCTCCTTTCATTGATTTTTTTAGGTTGACTAACAGCCCTATTCTATGTACTTTAAAAATTCAACAAATATCTAATAATTATATCTAAATTTATCAAGCATTTCGTATTCTGTGTCTGAAATAAAAAGCTTTTTTCTTTATAAGTTGTTAAGAAGTAAAATGCTCTTGACAAATAAAATATCTCGCTGTGGATAGTTGTAAAAGTGAATTTGTTGTAATGGAGATATTTTACTTTTGTCATTATTTTTATACAAAGAGGAAAAATATGAACATGTGGATGGCTTGCGTTATTGAGCCGTTTTTATATTATGAAGTTTATTTTTCTCTTTTTTGTATAAAAAATGAAAATAATGAGGGTAACTTTGACGAAATTGTTTTCTATATATTGCATGCATATATTACAGCTTAGCAAATTTTTGCCAATAAAGAACAAAGTTTAGGTTTCGTAGTCCCCAAGGAACCTTTCTGAAGCTAAACATAACAACCAACTAAATCAAAATTGCATTCCAACTAGTTTTAAATATATTATAAAATACATATGTATGTGCATTATATTATGTAGTATTCTGTGGCTTTGAGGGGAGCAAAAGACTAGGGGGGGGGAGCTGGGATGGAAAAGCGAATATATCTATCTGTCATCCGATTATCAATCAACCTCATTTACGCGCGGCTCTCCTTGTTTGGTTAGAGAGATTAGCGAGGCTCTGGCGACCGCGTAAAGGCGGTATAACCTTGTCATCTATATAGAGTAAATGGGGTTGTAGAATCAATACTTTGCATCAGGCCTGAAAGGCTTCAGTCGAAATCTCAGAATTCTCGATACATCAGAATCGGATAGATAGGCTGATAACCGGTCAATCGTAAACCAAACTTATCAACGAAGCCACAATGAAGAAGGCTCGGTTAAAACAAACACTCATCCAAATAACGACCTTTTGCATGAAAAATAGGGCTACATTCGCAGCATGGAATATTTGCACTCTCCCAGAAACTTCACGTCTAGACCAAGAGCAAAGGATATGAGAAATTGAAGTTAAATTATTAACTATTTTGCAACAAATATTGAAATGCATGTGAAAACTTACCTTGTAAAATAGTTCAAATAAATTTTTCAATTCAAATCAATATAATTGGACAGAAATCAGCAGTTTCTGTTTACATTTTGTTTCCCATACGTGTGGGAAAAAGCTATGCGTTCTGAAGCTTTTTATTTTATCAAAATTGTCACAGAATACCAAAAAAATTCTTACTTGATAAAAATCTGAAAAAATTTTCAATTTTTTTGTTATTTTGTCAAGTTCACAGAATAGGGCTGTAAATGTGGTGTTGATAGTCATATTTTTTGTTCCGATATTAAAAGTACAACCGATTTTTTACTTATGTTTCTAGCTTAACCTTTATATATATTCAACGCTTGAAAACGATCACCATTTCCCTACAGGCACGCATATACATATATGGACATATGTTTGTATGTCCATTTATTGCTCTATTCACATATTATGCATTTTGTTTTGATTCTTTTTGGAATTAAAATTTCATAGATATAATTTTTTCCAAATATACGACTATGTATTATCGGGTTTATATGCATACATACAAATGTATGCTCATTGGGTTAAGGCAAGTGAGATTACACTGCAGTTTACGTTGTTGTTGCTTTTAAGTTATGATTCAATAGGGGGTTTTTATGACTTTGATATAATTTGTACATTAATTGTTTCAAATTTTTGTTTCGTTTATGGGTTTTAGATGCAATTTCGTATTCAAATTCCAGAAAGTACATACATACATATGTACACAGTTGAACTTCCATATCTCGAACTTCTATAATTCGAAGTTCTTCATAACTCGAATGCTTGAATTGGCAATAGAACAAATTCATACAAATTACCTTCCACAACTCGAGTTCTCTCTAACTCGAAGTTTTTTGGTGGACTATGGTAATTCCAGTTAGGGAAGTTCAACTGTATATAGAGTTAGGAGTCAGATTGTGACTAATATCTGTATAATGTGTCATATATGTTGCAAAAAAACATGTACATACCTATACACTGTGCGTCATCACTATAGCGCCCCCCAAGCATGCTTGGTTGATACCAAATATTTTTCATAGTACAGTAGTTTTCCGAAATAACGAATATTCGTTTTAACGAAAACCGCTTTTAACGAACAAGAAAATTTATTACATTGAGTACCGTAAATAACGAACATCGAGGATTAGTAAGTAAGAGAAAAAAATCAAATAACTTCGAACCAGAATTAAAAATAATACTTGAAAAAATTTAAAAAAATTTGCAAATTGAAAAAATGTTGAATTTTATAAAAAAGCTTAAAATTATTGGTCAGCACCAAATATAAGTATAAGTGTCAGAATTGGTCCATTTTGGAAGAATTTATTGGATTTCAATTGTTTTGTTATGGTTTTTTTTTTATTTTTTAACAAATAATTAATAAAATAATTTATTAAACTGCAATTTACGGATATTTAACTCATTTTTATTAAAAAACATGCCTCTAAGTTAGTACTAGAATTAACGAAAAATTCGATATAACGAACAGGCCTGACAATTAATGTGTTCGTTATTTCGGAAAACTACTGTATTTAGGTTAGAGCTACAAAATTTTCTTCTAACATACTTGAAAGAATTTGCCTCAAAATAAGCTATAAAAGGACACAATACGATTTATTATACAATTTTAATGAATTGAAAACCAAAATAGTACAAAAATTTGTAAACGAAAATTGCGTCATCAGGATAGCGCCCCCAAATGCAATGTTAATTATCTCGCATAATTTGGAAACCACAAGCACCAAATTTTTGTGGTGCTTAATTGATTAGTTTCTTTCAAATTGTTGTACATTTTGGGAAGAAAGGGGAATTCAAGAATTGTGTAATTAATTTAAGTTCTAGGTGTGGTTCTATTCAAATGATCGACGAGGAGCGAGGATCCATTTTTGAGTCTAAAACTATATCTGATGAACTGTTCTACTAATTTCAACCAAATATTGTGTTTATTTTTCTGTCATCCTGATAAAATGGGTGAAATCGTTATATCTACTTTGCATATAATTCCATCTAATTCATTTACTTTACAATATATAAAACCATCATCCACGAATGTAACGGAATAAAGCTTTGGGTAAATGCTCCTTTGGAGTTGTGGCAATACTCATTAAAAAATTTAATAAATATCTCTAAATCAAACATTAAACACCTCAGTGACTCGGCAAATTTTTTATCGAAAATAACGGTAAATCTACTAAATATTTTATAGAAAATCAACGGAAATCTTTTTCTTCTAATAATGTGCCTCTGTGCCAAAAATGGATGAAATCGGGTCATAACTTCGCCTAGCTGCCATATACTTAATATTAGAGTTTTCAAATATCGGGTCCATATATCAATATACAATATACAGTTAACATGTGAGATATCTTAGCAAAATGAAATCAACATATAATCTCGTACATAGTGTAGCTTGGTGACGAAAATACTTGAAATCGTTCTAGGAATTACCCCAGCCCCCTTATACCCTGTATACTGATTTTCGTTATATTAGTGGACTTTATGGCGAATATATGAGTCAAATCGTATGTTATCTTATTATTACTTTATTTATATATTTACTAAAATATTTTTCTTCAAATAGGGTAGTACCATGAAATCGTCATAAGGAGTAAAAATTCTAAAAATTTCAAAAAATTCTAGGCCTCAATTATATAGAAAGTGATAAATCCTTTAAAAATGCGGGTTTTAGCAAATATCATTTTAAGTATTTTTCGCCGGATATTTTTTTATAATCTTCAAAGTTCTCCACAGTCGAATATATGGACTTAATTCTGGTGATATCAATGCATGTAAAAAAATTATTTTATCCCTAGAAAATTTGTAGTTCCGCATAACAATTTACATAAATTCTGAATGATATTTCAAACAGCTAAGATAACATCACATACATACATACATTGTATAATATTTATGAGTATGCACATTTGAATTTTATTTATTTTTCATGTGGCAATTAAATATCGTTCCGCTGCAAATCATCAATGATATGGAGTTTTTCAACTTGAGTGATTTCGCACAACTGCAGGGCAATAACTTAAGACAATAGCACAAACAACAATAAAAACATACAATGAAATGCAAGCAACAAGTTAGCATAAATTTTTTTTTGTTCTGAAGCACATTCATACAAACCAACAAAGATATAGGAAGACTTACGTAACCGCCACCAAGTAGCAGCAAGGAGCCGGTGCTTGGCTCTAATAACTCGACTGTCACTTGCAATAAAGCGATGACAAGACGATGAGCGCGATGGAAGATTGAATAAATAATACACACATACATACATGCATTCGTATGTGATGAGCGTGGTGTGAAAAAGCGGATGTCCTGATCAAAAGCAAAACAGTTTCATCGACATTTTCTCACAGCCGTGACTTGGTGGCTATCGGACCGTGGTGCAGCGAACCGGCTTGACTTGACCATGTCCGGTGCTCAGGTGTGCGGTTCTGGCTGTTTCACACTGCATGATCTGGATATGCTGTATATTCGAGACGGACGAGGAAACAACCGACGCGGATGCATTTCAAAGGTTTCCACATTCTGCTAAGATTTCGCCGAAATACTAACACGAAGTACGTATAGTGGAAAGAAAAATAAATACAAATTGCTTTAATACATATTTTATTCCCCTGAAAGAAAGGTAACACAAAAGGCAACGTATTATGTGACGGCCGCAGGGAATGTTTGGTACGAAAGCAGAGGAGGGTGAGCTCGAGGGTGATGAGGGTGCGAGTGCGGTTCGGGTAATGTCAGCAGTGAGGCGACAAGACAGTTCACGCTCTCGAGTCCATAAATACGCTTTAACCGTACGACTGCGATGACGACAACAGATGTGATTATATTCTAAACTCCCTCGGTATATTAGTGAAATTTAATCAAGCGTTTAATTTAAGGGGAATATCGTAAATACAAACAAACAACAAACTGTATTTGTAGTAACCCAGTGAGCAAAAATATGCTGAGAGACTTGATAATAATATAGCTTCGTTGACATTTCCATGTTTTCAACTTGTAACCGATGTACTTCTTGTGAAGAACTCAGATTTCCCATACATAAGGGATCTTGAGAATCAGATATTCTTGTTCTAAAACTAACAAGACAATTTTTGAGTTTAAATTCTGCAATTTTTGTTATGTAAATTACGCTTAAATCCATCCAACTATTGAATGAGCCAATTTTAGATCATCGCTTGATCTTCATCTTCATAGAAAACATATTGCAAATGCATAGTAATTGTAGTGAGATTCATTCTTATATTTTCGTTTATGATCTGTCATATATCTGTCATGTATTTGTCATACGAATTCTAAAAAACGTTCTCATCGAAAATCTAAATCTTCTTCTAAATAGAACCCTAGAATAATGTTTTTTTCACAGCTTATCTTCTCTCGATCACTTCTAAAACACTAGCCCGGACAATTCTCATTCAGCTGACATTTTTGGTTGACTGGGTTCGATCTACACATATGAGAAGTCCATACATATGTTTGCACATGCATGTCGGGCTTATTGGTCATATGGCACTGATCCGTCTGACACTCAACTTGAAATTATGTCGATGCCAGTGACGGTGATGACGTTGATCAGTTGCCGATGATGAAATGCCAGTAATGACGTACATTTTTGACATTCAAGCATATGTGCCACTCTGACATTTGCGCATATTCATTTACATTGAACGCTGTTCTTTTTTGGAGTATCGTGTGTTTGGCTTCGAAATGCCACTTCAGCCGATTATTGCCGTTTAATCATGCATACACGCATGCAATAAGGACGAACACACCCACATAGTACTGAGGGCTCAAAATATACATACATATATGTTTATAAGTACCGAACAGAAGCGAGACGTTTTAAATTTAGTACCATATGCTACAAGAAATCGAGTACAGTAAAAACACTGATCCGTTAGGGTAATTTAACTACGCACCGAAGCGTTGATAATACAAAGGAAAAGCATGAGGATGCTGTGGCCGGCGATCCTTACCGCATCATAATAAATGACCGTAGAATTAATACGCCGTAACAGCAGCCACCGCATATAGCGTTAGGAGCACACAGATGTTAGGATATTGCTGCAGCGCATACTATACACTATATGAGGCATGCCTACTCATGCACTTACATACATGCAAGTAACGTAACGTGGGGGGAGAAAGTGGAACGGTCCTTCTGCAGGATTAATGATCGAAGAGTTGCGCAGGCGTGTGGGTTTATGCATGCTCATATGATTTATTACGGCAGTGCTGTACTTTGTTTTACATGTATATGTATTATAAATATATAAACTAATACATATTTACATGTATATATGTAAATGTATGTATTTACAAAGGATGCGTGGGGTGTCTAAATTTAGAAATATATTTTCGGTACTTTTATTTTGGAAATTTAATTATTTCATGGGAGTTATAAGATGATTTTATTGAGCGTCACGGAAAATAGGAAGAAAATAAATACAAACAAGGATAAACAATAGACATTATATGCCTCCATATGGTCGTAAGACGTATCATGAGAATTCCATGGTAAGAATTTTTGAGCTCATCACTTTAATGCCGATTTGGCGCGAACAATATTTTATATTTTATAACCTCAAAATTGTAATACTCATATTATTTATTTTTTCGGTATAATCGGTACAGGTAGGACCGGTTGTGACCGGCGCCATAGCATATATTAATTACTATCACAAAATCTCATTTAACCCCATCAAGTCAATAAAAAGTTGTAAAGTTTCCGGGCTAAAGGACGTGACACAATATCTTGAGAGATATACCGCGCCCATGGACTCATTTTACTCGCAATCGCAGCGCAGTCGAGGAGTAAATGCTTAGGTGCCTCAGCTTCCAGAACGCAGAACTGATATTGATCGGATGAACGGATCTCTATTCTGTACAGATGATACCTTATTCCTCATATATATAGCCAGTGTATAATGCCCCTATTCGTCTTAGCTTGTGTCTTGGGAGCGTAATTAATAGCTTCAGACTTTTCTGGTTGTAGCTCCAAAGGAATAGTTTGGAGTAGCGAAGTTCCTGTCGGCCTTGCGCAGCTTGTTTGCTAGTTGATCAGCAAGTTCCTTTGTGCTCAGGAATGCAACCCACAGTTATATTGTTGTTATTTCGAACCTTATTGAAGTGTTTTAAACAATCCAATATCTGACCCGATTTGACTTCGGAGATATCATACTTGAAGATTCGTTTGAATATTGGAATAGCAGAGTCTCTGAACATCTTTTATGTATACCATAGATTTAACAAATTTTATATGATGATTTTTATAAAATGATCATCAAGTATATTTTTAAAAGCACTTCTTATCGACAAAACATCAAAAAAGTCATTTCTTATACACCTGTTTTGAAACCCTGAGATGTATCGTAGTTTTCGTAACTCAAAATCCGCTCTAGAGAATGCGCCATGAGTTGATCGAGATCATAAAGATATGTTCCTAGCCGATATATTGCATAGTACGTCTTATCCTTTTTATAGTCCTGGTTGAATTTGTACATAGATCGTCCAATCTTAGAAGTTTTTCAACCGACAACCGCTTGAATGTTCAAATTGAGGGACTGTATGCTCTTTTCAATATTCGAAAATCAAAACCCAATAAGGCACTCAAACACTTTTGTAACACTTAAAGGGTATAATTCCAATTGTGAAATCACTTAAACACCAGCAGGTAAATTTCATAGTCTCAGTCTCTGACAAAAAGGTGTTAGTTTCACAAACCACAAAAAAAGGAATAAAAGCGAAAATAAATAAATCAAAGACGAAGAAGAAGGAGCAGTTAAGGCGAAACAGTGGAATGAGCATCAAAGATTAAATGATCAAACAATCGAACACATCGGACAGCTACGAATCCAAACAACAAATTAATAAACGAACACTGGCACCTATGAGTAACTGGCTGGGCTGAAGGGGAAAATCTTCTAAACCTATTTTGTTCGAAACACAAAACAGGTAGGAGGACGACGTCCTTTTGCTTGATCTTGCGTGTTTAGGTGCATTGTTATAGACTACACATTTTGGACAGAGGGCTGGTACGTTGATCACACGTCAGCCAGTGGCTTGCCCGCGTCCCGCGCTCCAATTGTTTGTCGTATGTCTGCGTGTGTTGGCGTGAGCGTCACAGCTTCTCGGCCTACAAACTTGCTATAATGTCACGTAAATGCAGCTAGTAATAAAATCAGCGCTGCCTACTTGTTTCATAGAAAATATTGAAGGTGAAAATATGCACCCAGCAGTGTATTCAAGACGCATGAGATAAAAGAAATATACTACTTACTTGTTGTAGAGGTCCCAGTTCATCTCTCTATTGGTGTTGTTGTCCATTATTTTCTCTTTAAGAATATCACTCAACCATTGCTAGTGATTTGCTATTGATCTCAGTTCAACCAGCTTAGATCACCAGTTCATTTGAATCCAGTGAGGTTCGGCCTTTTGAGACCAGTTCTCTAATGAGAACATGTCAATCTTTACTATAGGCTATCAGCCTTTTCAACCAATAAAACCGGTAAGTCCAATCATGTTTGGTGTTGGTGTTGTTTGCTGATGAACGCGGTTTCGAATCAATACAAGTTATGATGTTGTGATTGGGACCCTTGCAGCGATCGTCCTCGTAGGTTGTCTACGTCATTATTACGATGGACGACGTGATCAATACTATTTGGTGGATTGCGTTCATATATATGTATATATGTATATTTGTCGTTATCGTCTACGTAATCAGCGTATGCATACAAAACGGGTACGCATTTAATATGACGTACGCATGCGTATTTGTATGTATGTAAGTATGTATGTGGCGACATTCAACGAAGTGAACAGGTAAGCGAACAATTGCAATATGAACACTTGCATTATATATGTACATATGACGTCTCTGTGCGTTTGCAAACCTATTGAAGCACTCAGTGCATAAGGTAGGGTAGGTTGTGAGAGCAGAAAACCGCAATATATATTTACATACATACATATCTACACAAAGTTACAATTTACGGTCGTGATTTGAATGCACAAAGAACATTAAGGGCAACATCAAGACGTTTGAAAGTGATACTTAATGTCGTTATGTGCATATGTAAGTATGTATAAACATATGCATGGATTTGCGTTGCAATAGTGCGATGAACGCTCATTTCCATTTGGGTTAACTCTTAGTTGCTGGCGAATATACTTTTCTATATAAATACATACATACATATGTGTGTGCCTTTGCACTTTTTATATTGATTTTGTTTTTGCCTTTAGGCAGGAGCGTCAGCCAAGATTATTTGCCGTCGACAGCGACGGAAGTGGCAAACGTCAAAGTCGTCCTATAAGTCATTATGCGTTGCGTAGGCACACCACAAGCAGGAAGTAAATGCTCTTAGTGGGCCATGGGTCTGTGGGTTACTGCCAAGCGGTAATTATTCATGTAAGGCGATTGTGCCTGTATTTATTGGTTATTGGCGCCAAAGTCCGGAAATTTAGTAGCATCATTAATGTGATAAGGATTTATAGAGCAACAAACATATGTACATTTACTAACTATGTGGCTACGTGGGCTCTTTTATAGTCGTGGTAATATAAGTAGAATACCACTTTCGTATAATTTTTAATTTACTAGACTGATGACAGGAAATTAAATAGTAATTGATAAAAAAAAAATATACATGTAAAAAATATAGTGGTTAGGACAATTAAATTGCAAGGCTGATGAACTTGCTAGGAGGTACATCAGTCTCAACTGCAGCGGAGTAGTAACAAGTATGAACATCTCTTCCTATCCTCTTGTGATTTGCTTCTGGATGGATGGACTCAGCTGAACTGATCAAGCTCTGGACAATTACTAGCACTTGCTCTGTCGCAAGATCCTGCCGGTTCAAGGTAAATCGGGTCTACGGAATTTTTCACCCTAAGTAAGTCAATCTTAACCATTGTCCCATAGGAACAAACTAAAAATTCGGACGCTAGCTGCAGAAGCTGCTTTGAGCAGGATAAGTTAGAATCTTCCCAATATTTCCTTTTGCAATGTCCCGTCTTTGTAAGGTCAAGGCAAACGTTTCTAGGATTTCACTTTTTGTACATCCTTGCCCTCGCGAATTAGCGGATACAGAAGAAAAAAACCTTTGCCGATGTGTAATAGGTTCTAGGCGCTTTGTCGATTTTTAAAATTTAAGTGACGGGATCAATTTTTGGCATCACAAAGTTTTTTCCTAAATAGTCTAAATGTGTTTCCGCGGATGAAGAACAGTCATTGAACCGAACCTAACCTAACCTAGAACAATGATGACTTTACTTTGTGATTTTAGGCTTCGACTCCAGGTTGGACCAGTTTTTGTGAAACAGTAGTTGAATTAAAGATTGTAGAATTCAGGTTATAAGTAAAGTATTTCACTTGACGATTTATTAAAATATTCTGACTGTATATGTGTTGAACATATTTGTAATAAAATTATAGATAACGCAACAAATTTATTTATTGTTGTTGTACCTCGATTGGCCCTATATGTGTAAAAAATCAGGCAAGACTTGAACCAAAGCGGATTTGCTAGCCACCGCTAGATGGCGCTAAAACCAGTTGAGTTAAATATATGAAAAAATGCGCGAAAAATTTATTTCGGATATGCTCCCTCACTTTAGACCAAAGTATAGTCCAACACCAACCACCTGATTCCAGTTGGTGTTTCTTAGATTAATGTATTTTTATTTTTATTTTAATTTTTGGGTTAATAAATAATTTATAACCATGATGATTTACTGAAGAATAAATAATAAAAATTTATATTAAAAATTACAGTTAGGGCAAATATAACGTAAAAATATCTAATTGGAATGGATTTATTTTGTTAAAATATATTTTTACTCCAAAACCCTTCAAATTAATTATTTATAGAGGAATGGAGGTGCATTAGGTTGTGATTATTTAAATATTTATTAACAATAAAAATAATAAAATTCATATTCTTTAAAAAACAACTACGAATGTCTTTAACAAAGCAAAATAAAAAGTAATCATTTGTATTGGCAACGCGTCAGTGTTTTGCCAATGCTTGGCAACTCAGTCACGAGTAATTCTCAGTACAGAAAGAAAATTTGCAAACGGCGGAGACAAAATTCGTAAACAAAAAGGGTTTTTAATTCTTAAAAAGTGTATTAAATTATTCAATTGAATTAAAATTATGTGAGCCACGCACACGTTAACGTTTGATGTAAGTGAAATATGAGTTTAAAATAACTAAATTTGTATGCAATGAATAAGTGCAACGATTGAGTGCGAGCAAGCAGATAAAAACGAATCGTTCCAATTGGATTGAAATGTAAGATGGTTTTTGTTTGTCACGGTGTGCGCGGTGGTTGGTGTGTGGCGGTAATGGCCCTCAAGACCAACCAACCAACCTGCTCGTTGCTATTACTGCTGCCGCTGCCCCATCAACTTTGATGCTAGTGCTGCTAGTAGTGGCAGTGGTCCTGCTGCTGCACTCAAAGCGGAAAAGGATGCGCCGTGTTTGTTCAATTAATGTGCGTGCGTGTGTGTTTGTACGTTTGCTTGTTTTGGGCGGGGTGGAAATGTCAAGGAAATTTGATGTAAAATGTTGATGTGAGTGCCGCTGCAAGGTAAAAAATGTACACGAATCATATACAAAAAAAAAAAGAAAAAAAAAAGTGAAAAGTGTGAAGAAGATGCAAAGAAATGGGAAAGCCGAGAGCGGGACTACAAAGATGTAAAAGCACAGAGAAGTGATCAACTGTTGTCACCGCCCTTTGCCTGGTGCGCAAAGTGACTGCCAAGTGAACCATATGAGTTACATTTACCAATCATTAGTTCAAACGCTGGGAATGCATAATAAGTGTTGTTTTACCGCATATACATTGATGGAAATGTAATTTAAAATAATCAAGCACTTTATTGCTTAACAATTTAATATGCCACCGAATGTGCCAACACTGCTCTGCATACAAATTTCTTATCAACACTCAAAAACCTGTCTGAAAGCATTTGTGTTATTTATCGCTTAACTGGGTTACAAAAGAAGTGTTCGTTAAAGTGCTAATTAGTTCTTGCTGCAGCATGAGTGCTACAAATGATTTATTAATTAGCTTTAAAGGGTTAATTGTTGCAGTATGTGCATGTGCATGCAGTGAAAAGGATATTCTTTGTGTCAGTTCTACATATAGCGGTGCTGTAAAGTTATTCAAAAAAGAATTTCAAGGTGTTAATAGGCAACGCAAAAAAATTTCGTACCTCAACTCTCATTTTAGACACTTGTTCTCTTTGTTTTGTTTTTCTCTCTTTCAACTTCTACGCTCATTTTTAGGGCGAGTCTCACATCGTGTTGCCATACTATTGTCAAATTGTTTCATTAATTGGAAATTTTATATTTAATTGAAATAGATAGGATATTTTTTTTATTTTAACGTCTATCGGATATTTAAGTAATAAAAAATAAATTACATTACGTAATTTAAATACTTTTTGCTAATTAAAAATATATTAAATAAATTCTTATATTCTTAATGAACTTATGTTAGAACGATAAATAAGTGTTAAACAGTAGTATGCGGATAAAATGAACTTAATTTTGCAAATAAAATTTCTGCATAAATATTTATGTTAAGCTTGAGTGGAGTAAAGTTGAGATAATAATAATGATATTTTGTGTTATTTTAACAAGTTTATTCTGCATTGAATATTCTTTTAATTCCATCTTATAATAATATAAACAAAATAACAGTGCGGAAGAAAGTTGAATGAATCTACAATATATATCAATATATTGAGAAATATAGTATAACTACAGTTTGAGAGATCTATTGCAAGTTTCATATCGAACATAGAAACCAATCCACAAATACATCTAATAAGTCTATAACTACGGCATCAATATAATTACCGGGCTTGCTGGCCATAGCAATGAATCTCAAACCAAACTTGTTTACTTTGTTCGTACCCGGCTCCACTGCTTCACATTCGTTTAGGCCATAAAATTGGCATCAAATGAGATAAGATCTTCGAAAAAAGCTTATCAAACTGCGAACATTTCCACGTCAAAACATTGAGCAGTGGCAGCGGATGCAGTGGTGGCCCAACCACTAAGGTGTATTGGGGAAATGTGAATGATGAATTATGTACATATCGTCAATGTTGACAGGCGTAAAATGCTGCACATACGCACAGGTACGCAAAGGGTGCCGCAACTATTGTTGCAAGGAGTGTGTACGGGAGGGGAGATGCATATCATCAAGAATCCATTTCCGATTGAAAATTCATTTCTTTCACAACACAGTTCCTTCCGTGGTTATCATACGGAGGCACCGCAGCTAGCTGATGTGCAAAACGATAAACAGAATACATTTTTTTTCGTTTATTGTCTGTTGTAACACTTTTACTATGATACGGCAAAGTTATTGGGCTTGTTGACGGTTGTTTGTTGTTACTTTAAAACGAACGTTTCTTATTGTTTGCTATTTGGTGCAAGCACGTCGAAAGTCGAGATGTGGTGGAGTACAGCAAAAGGATGAGACCATATAGTATATATATATAATATATATCGACCCTTTGAATTTTAAAAGTGTGAATGCCCATAAAAGTTGTGATTGACATATTCATATCCAAGCGGATGTCGCAATGACGGCGTTCGGCTGATGCTTCTTATATTTCTTCCACATGAGTAGATGATGAACTGTATGTTTTGCCACAAACACGTCAATCCTATTGTCTGTTGTTGTCTTTACATTCGTTGGCTGTTTTTGAAGTGCATTGAACCACCTTACAGTCTCTATCAAGTACGTTTCGTTGTCCCGCAATTGTAAAACTTTACAATCCAGCTTTATCTTAATTGAGTTATAGCTTTGTATATTGTTTGACATGTGTTTTTGCATAATTCATGGTGTAAATAAAATTAAACATAATTTAAAGTTTCTTCTAGATATGCTAGACTTTTTGTGTGTACGAGTTTTTGACTGACATCTGCAACAGCGAAAATCAAAATAGCAACAGCGCAAACTTTTAGCGCAACACGGATGCGAACACAGTAGTAGCCTAGAAAAGTGTTGGTTGTGGAGCGTGTGAGTGTGCGAGCAAATTGTATGGTACATGTAGCCGAAAAACTTTAGCCAATTGAGTATTTAGGCATATTGGTACTAGTTATTTAATTGAGTGTACATTGGAACAACGGAAAGTGTCCTCACCAATATTCTGGCAGAGCGTGGAAGTTGACAGCAGGATACAGCTTTAAACGGAATTGTATTGCTCAGCGCATTTGAGCGTAGCAACTAATTGAAAACAGTAGTAACGACAACAATTCATCAATTTATCAATTATTAAAAATGGCAGAGGATGAAATTCTGTTCGACGATGTTTACGAATTATGCGAAGTCATTGGAAAGTAAGTGACACACACACATTCTACGTACTTGTTCGCTTCAATAAATTATTTTTGGTTTCATATTTGCAGAGGCCCATTTTCCATAGTACGTCGCTGCATACACAGAGAATCGAACCAACAGTTTGCAGTTAAAATTGTCGATGTGGCGAAGTTTACAGCGAGTCCCGGCCTGAGCACAGCTGGTAAGTGTACCAAACACAGTATTTGATATAGCATATTAGTTGTGGCGTAAATAAATTATAATTAAGCGGTATAATTATTCTAAGTTATTGGTCTTCTAAAGGCTTATATCAAACACATGCATTGTTGTTGTGCCTGTTTCCTCACTGCTATTTTATTAGTCTCTTTTAAATGAATGAGGAATTTAAAGTAAATATTATTTAATATTAAATTCAGCTATTGAGCACAACACTAAGCTCATAGCACGCACACAGCTACAATAATTTAACTGCTTCTAAATAGTTATGTGTTTGTGCAAAGGCTGTATTTCTATTACTACAGTACATTTTTAGGTTTACATAGGATTTAGTGTGCAGCGCTGTTGGCATGATTGTTTTGATTCATTGCTACACATTATTCATGTATTGCTTGTCACAATATGGTGCTAGCTAACTGTTTAGCTCGCTCGCTAGCTAGCTGACTGGTTGACTGGCTGACTGGCGGGTGGACAGACTGGCAATGAAGTGCCATTAAAGCCGATTACGAGGCACATTAGTCGCATAGCACATTTTGCTCGCACTGACTAATGGCCAGCACGTTTAGGGTCGCCTTTCAAATAATTTGTTTATTTTTGAAATATGCTGTAGATTTTTTTGAAATAAATTTGATGGATAAAGCGCAATTTTAAGAGTGAAAAGTGCGTTAATTTAAAGTTGTTGATAGCAGCTTAACAAACACATTTTTAGTAAAGTAAGAAAATATGATAATAATTGACTTTTTAAAATAAACATTAAAGTATAAAATATCAAATTGCATTCAAAAATAATTATTAGCCATTAAAAATACTCATATTCATGTTTATAATTGTCAAAATTTGCATTCAGTTATGTATTTATAGTCCTCCGAAATTTTATTATTATAACCAAATTGTTTTTTTAATAGGCATATTAAATGCAATTATTCACTTAATTTGTTTATATACGGGCGTTTGTATATTTCTATACTAAAGATTTTAGGCTTGTTAGCACAACAACAACTCTCATAATATTTTATTAGCTTATCTTTATGCAGATATTAAGGTGACCCTCATAGTTAATCTGCGTTTTTTTTTTTTAATAATATGTATGAATATTTAAATTTTAAATTAAGTATAATAATATTTTACCGTTATAGTTTAAGTTTTTAATTTAATAAACTCATTTTTTGCTTCTTATATAAAACAAAAACATTTTTAGGTTAGATATTTTGAAAATTAAATTTGCAAAATATGTATGGCTTTCAAATAAAAAATTTTAAATTAAGTATAATAATATTTTACCGTTAGAATTTATGTTTTTAATTTATTAAAACACATTTTTGCCAATTCTTTAAATTATAGGTTAGGTCTTTTGAAAGTTAAATATAAGCAATATCTTTATGTATTTTAAATAGTGTGTGAGCATTTAAAATTTAAAATTTAGTACAGTTGAACTATCATAACTCGAAGTTCTCCATAACTTGAACTCTTGAATTGGCAATAGAAGTCAAATTTCATACAAATTACCTTTCGTACAACAAAATGAGACAAAAAAGCATGTTCGCTTGGTATGAGTTAAGGCAAAATACATTTTTCTGTCTTATTAGTCAAATATGTTTTTGACTAATCCGGCGTGGGTTGAGCCTAACTCGGAAGTTTCTCAAACTCGAAGTCTTTTTGTGGATTATGGTGATTTGAGTTAGGGAAGTTCAGCTGTATAATAATATTTTACGGTTAAATTTTAATTTTTTAATTTATTAAAACAACTCTTTGCCTCTTCTCTAAAAGGTTTATTTTTAGGTTAGGTCTTTCGAAAATTAAATTAGCCATATCTTTACTTTTAACTCAGACATAATTCAAATACTCGTTGCCTCAATTTTAAGTAAATTTTGTTCTTACAACAACAAATACTATAATATATATCAAAAGATAATATATAATAAAATAAATTTAGAAACTGATGAATAATTTTTCAAGAATTTATTTTAATTGAAATAAACTTAAAATTAAACAATATTAAAATTTAAATAAACGATTATTGATTATCATTAAACATATTTTTAAATTCTATAAATATATTTCGGTTTGTAATTTTTAAAATTTGAAACATTTGTCGTTTTCCTCAATGCTTTTAACATTCTACTTGCTTAAAATGAAATTTCCAAATTTTCATATTTGCAATTATTGCCATTTCATTGCCTAGAAAGTGTGCCATTATCGATTACCCTAGTAAATACAAGCAAATAATATCTCCAATATATGCATACATATGTTTATCATACGCCCTCACCAAATGCCGCGTTCACTTCTTTAATTAAGTCTTTAGTTAAGCGCCGTTAAATGCAAACTTGTTATGCTTACATACGTTATATACTACATATGTATATTTGTAACAATAAATTTTAAATACTACTGCATTGTTGTAAGGCAACAGCTTGTGGCAGCGATTATCTGTTTACCGCGCGTATAGCCGCTTGCTTGCTAGCTAGCTTTATACACATTGTACGTTATACTCCGTACATTCACCACTTCCTAATATTTTCTCTCCCACTTTACTTTGTGTCTTTTTCGAAACAAAAAAAAAATAAAAAATTGTTTGTATGTAAATGTGTACGCCCGTTTGTCCCTTTGGATGCGAACCTTTTTAATATAATTAGAACAAAATATGCTCATTGCAGACTTGAAGCGCGAAGCGACAATATGCCACATGCTGAAACATCCGCATATAGTCGAGTTGCTGGAGACATACAGCTCCGAGGGCATGCTGTACATGGTGTTTGAATTGTATGTATGCGCTACAAAATATCACATTCATTTACATACATACATACATACATATATATGTGCGTATGTGCGTGTGTATGTATGCGTGCATATTGTAACAAATTTTACACTTGATTTTGAAAATGTTGTGCTAATTTTTATTGTTGTTACTTTGTTCATTCTCTGTTGCTGCCCTTTGTGCATATAAACGCCTTTGTGCGGGTGTGCGTTGCTGCATTCATTCACATTATACAGCATGGAAGGTTCTGACCTGTGCTTTGAAGTGGTGCGTCGTGCTGTGGCTGGCTTTGTATACAGCGAAGCTGTGGCATGGTTAGTATAATTATCTCATCCCATCCATATACTACGTTCATTATGTCCACACATTACCAACACACACACACTCATACACACATCTACTACCATACTTGCATTCAAATTCAATAACATATGCACAATATATAGCTACAAATCATATATACATATGTACATGTACATGGTTACAACAACAGTGACACGTGCTAATGAAAACAAAAAAACCTTCCTAAAGTCATTACATGCGTCAAATATTGGAGGCGTTACGCTACTGCCATGAAAACGACATTTTGCATAGAGATGTGAGACCGGCGTGTGCATTACTTGCCACAGTGGACAATTCAGCGCCGGTGAAATTGGGCGGTTTCGGTTCGGCTATACAACTGCCTGGCGGTAGAGAGACAATCGAGACACATGGTATGTAGCACACCTAGGTTCAAACTAAACCTAGTGCCATAAACCTAGTTCCATCCAATATTATAAATGGTTTTTGATTGCTCTTGTTTTGTAGGTCGTGTCGGTTGTCCGCACTATATGGCGCCCGAGGTGGTGACGCGTCGCTTATATGGCAAAGGCTGTGATGTTTGGGGTGCCGGCGTTATGCTGCATGTGCTGCTCTCCGGTCGGCTACCGTTTCTGGGTTCGGGTATAAGACTGCAAAATTCGATAGCGCGTGGTCGTGTTTCGGTAAAAATTTCCAATAATTTCAAAAAAGTTTATGTAATAATAATGCTTTAAATCTCTTACAGTTTGAAGCTCCCGAATGGAAAGCTATATCCACAACGGCTAAAGATTTGGTTATGAAAATGCTTTCAGCGAATCCACATCACAGACCGTCAATAACGGAGGTGTTGGAACATCCTTGGATGCGGGTAATTTGCATAACTCACACAAATTACAATCAATACTAACGCTTAGTTGTTGTTTTTTTGTCTTAAATTAGGATCGCGATAAGCTGCAACGCCAACATTTGGCGGAGACAGTTGAGGAATTGAAGCGTTACAATGCGCGTCGCAAACTAAAGGGTGCCGTGCAAGCCATTGCTGGTGGCACAACGCTGGATCCACTATTCGGCACAGACACTGACTCAAGTATTGAACTCACACTGTTGTTGTTTTTTGGTAGAAAGTTTGTAACTAACTTCTGCATTTTATATTTATTGCAGTGCCCGTGGCGTCTGCTTCTGATATGCTGAACGAATGGGCTGACGAGGAGGCGGGCATTGAAGCCGTGCAACGCATTTTAGACTGCCTCGATGACATCTACGCGCTTCAGGATACCAATGTCGATCCGGAAGTCTTGCGTGAGATGTTGCGTGATGGACGTTTGCATCAGTTTTTACAGGTTGGTTGGCGCTTATTTAACAAATCTAATTTCATTTGTATTATAATTGCTAATCGTTTTCGTTTTTCAAGCAGTTGTTTGATCGCATTACGTCGACAGTGGTGTCGCCGTCACGTGCACCACCCGGTGATGCTGTGACACGTTGTAGAGATGTCATCGAATCAGTGTCATCAGTTGGTGGTAATAAGTACTTAAAGGATGAATTAATGCAGGTTTTAGCATCGCCACATGTTCAGGTATGTTTGCAAGTTACAGTTATTTTAATAGAAAAATATACAAATATACAGATACAAATATAAGAAAATATATATAAAAATATACCCATTTTAAAGTGAAACGGGGTACTTGTACAAGTTATATATTTAATTAAGGTGAATATGGCAAGAATCTGACTAGTGAAAAATATATATAAGAATTGGTTTGATGAGTGGGTCTTTAACCCTTGTATTAAGATCACAATTTCCCTCTATAATATTAATGTATTTAAACATCACTCTTAGCTTACATTTTATCTACTGAAATGATAAAGATATCACACACACAAACATAAAAATACTTCTTGTGAGTTTGCAAGTGCTTTATTCGTATAATATGTATTTAGCAATATTTAAAAACGATTTATTTTTGGAAGGTATGTATTTTTCAACCGAATGCAATTGCTTTATTAATTATTAAATATATGAAATATATAGCTAATATATATATTTTTCTAAAGTGTAACCAAATATGTCCATTTAGCGGCCTAAACTACTCCGAAATATGATTTAAAGTATTAGATGATGCATTTTCTTAATATCACAACAAACATATCTATATACAAAAAAAAATTTACAATTGGACAATGTTGACAAAATATTACAATCAAGCAAGTGACGTCGCTGTTTTCACTATACGACCAAATCGACTTTTTTCTGGGTATTTTTTTCACAGAAAAATTGTATACACTATTGAATTTAGACGAAAATGTAGATTATATCCATATTTTGGATTTTTTAGTAACTATATTCAGTAATTAATAATAATTATTTTAAAAAATCCTTTTTTCGAACTTTGAAACCAAATATTTCGGTTTTGGAGGCTAATTTCGAAAATCGGAGAATACACTTTTCGTACATATTATCCAGCCGAGTGTTGTACAGTGTTATTATTAAACTTAATCATTTGTGTAAAATTTCTGATTAAAAACTAACGGTATAAATATTACTGGTATACCGTCTTTGTAAATTTTCTATTTTTTATCAGTCACTCTAAATATTCGATCCGCAACCTTTGTAATTTATTATGTATATCTAACGGTGTTTTTTAGACGTGTGGCTTTCAATATGGCAATATTTTTAGGAGTTCTATTTTTTATACTCAGATAAACGGTCCCTACGGCTATAACATTAAATTATATGCATTTTATTCCTTCTCGAAAACCCCATGTCTGAAAAACATACTTTATTTTTGTCTCTATTTTTAAATGAAAAATGAAAAAAAAAAATTTTGAAATGAAAAACAAGTTCTGAAAAAAAAAATCATATAATCTTATCTTATAACAAATTTGTCAAAAACGCTCTATAAAAAACATATTCTTTAAACAAATTTGGAGTTCGATCGATCTTTCTAACGATAATCGGGTGAAGATAATCGGTTTCGTATTAATATCCGACAAAGAACTTTCAGCATTCCTAAAATTTAGTTGACTTATGATTGAAAGACACGTTGGCTTGGTGAATATTTTCAGTTTTTGAAGATTTACTCCGAAAATTCGGATTGCATGACAAAAACACAAACCAAAAAAATGCGCGTGTACATCCTAAAAAGTAGAAAAAAATAATAGATGTCCATAAAAGATGTCTTAAATAAGCATTTGAAGTCTCATTTCATGTACTTTCCCTCAAAAATCGTTATACATTTTAATGAAAAAGAATCAAAAGTCCCTATCAGACATCACTTCTACGAATAAATGCTGAACTGGGTACGTGCTAATTAGTTGTATGTGAAAATTTCTGTATAACTTCATTAATTTTTCGCATTTCATAAACGTACTTTTTTTTTGGGACTTGCTTAAATGGAACAAATTTCAGTTATAATTACAGCTATGTAAAGTCAACGCATACATTTGTATGAATATTTGTTCACAAATATAATTAGAGTTCTCATTTTTCTCAAATTCTCTTCTACAAGTTATTAGTTATTTGGCTTTTAGTTTCGCTCTTGAATTTTTAATGCAATTCTTATTTTCATATGAAATAGTAAAAACCCTATTGTAAAGTTGGGCAGGTATTATAAATGAATATATGTGTGTATATGTGCCACACAGTTGTCCTGTAGTCAAGACGACTAGTTAAGAACAACTCTACAACTAGTAACTAGCGCAACTAGTTAGCGAACTGTCTATTTTTCATAGAAACAACTAGTATTTGTCACTTACTGATGCCCGCTGATATCTTAATTGTCCGATTCGGTTTGCAAGTATACCAGTCCCATATTAGTTCCACTTATATTCTCAGTTCAGACCCTCCATATTTTAACTACCCTCTCTTTTATAAAAACTTTCAAAATAATACCTGGCGCTTTCCTAATTAGTTTGATTTTAGTCAGTAAGTTCAAGTTGTAAACTGATATTTTTCGTGACTAGTGTGCTGCTGCACTGCAGCACTGCTCCTCGTAACAAACACACACTCATACTCTCCCACTGTGTACACCGAGTTTTACTCGAAGTCCTTTAATTTGGCAGCGACATACAAAAACCATTAATTTGCCCCCAACCGACTGGCGGCAGTTCAGTGTCGTCGCAGGAAGCCACAGTTGCTGGGCCAACGCCACACTGCACCATGCAACGAACGCCACAAATGAAACGACCAAAATTTAGCAGCAAACACGGCGGCAACACTAATGCTGCACGTTCGGGTAATTGCTGCACAAATACTCCATATACTCACTCGTACAAAAACTGCATGCGGTGCTCGTGTGTTCGTATGCAACGCTCGCACGTCGTGCAACCATACCTTACATGCTTACATACGAATATGTGTATACATTAAGCCTTCTGCAAAGAGTTACGTAGCGCTGTTACTGATTGCCGATGGACAGCAGGTTCGGAAGCTGCAGGTACATTAGGGTAGTTCTGATAAACCAGTTTTAAATGTTTTTTCAACAGTTTTTGAGTATTCCCTTTGGAGATGAAAAGTTTTAATAAACTCCATTGAATCTATTATCCAATCGAGCTCCAAGTGCTTCAGGCTAGTCACAATTGACGTGTGTGGCCTGGCGTTGTCCTGATGGAATAGAATTCCTCTTCTATTGGTTCAAGCTAATCGCATCTGGGCGATTACTTCCGGTCAGACGGTGCGAGTTAAGAGTTTGGTTCGATGGGACCACTTCATAGTAGATGATTCCCTTTCCACGATAGCTGGTTCTACGTAATCGGAACGGATCCGGATTTTTATCCGGCCAAGACTGTCAAATCGGTAGGATTCCTCTAAATTATTTCGGGAATGTTTTATGCTGTTACACCAACTACAATATTCCTTCCCAATCATATCAAATGAATAGCAAAACCCTCCAGATTAATCAATCCTAGCATGCCCACCGTTGGCGCCGGCTCTGCGGTCTGCCATTCCCGACTTTGCCTGACATTGTCGAAACTTACCCATTTTTCAGTATTAGTAACTTACATTATTATTCCACTTACAGTGGAATGGGAACAAGTAGGAGCATCATTATCATCTTGCAACTTGCTTCTGGGTGAATGGGTTTCAACTGAACTGAGCAGGCGCTGGTCAGTCACTAGCACCTGTTCAGTCGCAAGATCCTTCTGGCCCAAAGTAGATCGCAATAGGTCAAGGGAACTCTTCGCTTTTAGCAATGTCAATCATTCCCAAGTAAAGGAGTCCCATTGGGATTCACGCGGTCAAATTAAAAAATCTTATCTAATCATCCGCCTCAGAAATGGATCTATTTATTTTGTTGTGATTGGGTAGCGATCGGCATATGGAAAATCGGTGCCTGAAGATTTTAAAGACTAGTTGCGTGGCACCTCGGGCTACATCGGCCTTCTTTCTGTATTCAACCACTTGGTTCAAAGAGTTTCTATAAATTATATTAATATAAATTCGGAACCATGATTAGATCTTGGATCTCTTGGATCAAGTGACATCTCATTTTTCATAAAATTTACTTTAATTATTAATTTAGACTCCTGAGCGACCTAATGTCCAAATACAAAAGCATATTTGTCTTTGTTGTTGCTCGGCAGGCCGTCTATAACCTATGGCGAACAGCAAGCTGCTGTAGTATTGAATATTCATATATGTATATGTGATAGTACGGGCCTCCTATGCTGTAGCCTTGCCAAACAAGCTGGCCTCCAAAGCAAATTTGAAGTTGCCGTTGCCGTTGCCGTTGCAGTTGCAAATACCGTTGAGTGGCTGCCACTGCTGGCACTGCTGCCAACTACAACCAACCAACTACTCGAGTCGCCGTCGCTTCAACCATCCAGCACACAGTTTCATTTGCGGCCGAGTGTGGCGCATCCTTTGTGCCAGTTTTTTGCCGTAAGTTTTGCACGATTTTTCCGCTAAAGCAATCTCATTTTCATAAATTTACATCGTGGCAGGCAGCGATTTGCGCTCCAATAAGAAGAAGAAGCAGATGACGAAGAAAACAAATCTGAAAAAATGTCAGCCAAAAAAGTGAACAAAGGCTACGCTGTATATTAGAAACAGAAACACATATTGCATGGGCGTGCAGTGAAAGCTGAATAGCGTGTGTTTTGGGGGGGAAGAAAGTGTGGAGAGGTGAGCGCAAGAAGTTGCATTTTTTTCTCGAGAAACTCTGAGATATGACTGTGTGTGTGAAAATTGCAACAATATTGGTTAGGCAGCGGGAGCAGGCAAAGAGAGCAGAGCTTGCTGATACGCACCGCATGCTCGCCTGTTTTTTTCGTTTTGTTTTAGGGAAAGGATGTTGCATGTGCGCATGCTAAGCTTTTTGCACTCTACTTTGTTATAGTGATTGCTGTTGTTAAAATAATTATGTTGTTGTTGTTTATGTTTTTATTGCTCTCACATGCATTTGCTAGTGTGTACAATGATGCTTTATGACAGTACACTTTATTATTGTTGTTGTTGACTGAGTTGTTGTTGCTGCTGTTGTTTATGTTGCAGCAGTTAGGGCGTCAATTTGTATGTGTGTATGTGTGTGTGTGTGCGAGAGAGCAAAGCTGCAGGTGCTGCAGCCGTTAGGCTTTGATGCGCCTATAAAGCACAGTTATATGCGTTGTTGTTGTTTGTTGTCATTCGTAGTCGTCGTCGTCGCCCTCGTTGTTGTCATCGTTGAATGGTTGCATTTCGTATATGTCTCCAAACATATTTGTGTGTGTGAGTGTGCGCCTGGTTGGGCCGTTATTGTTGTGGTGGCATCTTGGGTAGCTCTTGTCCCTGCCATTTGTGTTTGTTGTTGTTGTTGTTTTGCACTTTTTCACTGCATTCTCGCTCTTTTGAGCTCCCCTCACTCTCTTTTGAATCTCCCCTCTCTTAATCCTGGCAATGCAGCAGCGTCCGCTGTTATTGTTGTTGCGCTTGCGGTTGCTGCTGTGGCTCCGACTGCTGCCACTTTCTTCATGGTGGGTATGCATCTCGAGATTTACAGTAACAAATCCGTGGCATTTAGTTTGCGCCGCTCAATCCGCTCGGGGGGCACACACTAGCACCAGCGCGATTTGGCATATTTTTCCACGCTGCCACACGCCGCCACTTGCATACATACATACACATTCGCCCGTGTGTGATTTGTGTTTGCGCTAGCCTCCAGTTGTGTTGGAGGAGCCGTGCCGAGCCGGAGCGTAATGGTGTCAGCACCAGCACCAGCACCAGCACCAGCGCCAGCAGTAGTGGTTGTGGTATGCGAGCGCGCGCGCGGTTTCAACTCCTTCGTTCTTGCTTGGCGGCTGGCTGCTGCATTAGCCAACAAAAATCTACGCGGTCTGAGTTAGAACTTTCGCCACAATATTCCCGTTATTGTTGTTGGTCTCTTACTCTTTTTTTTTTGGGTTTTTCTGCTGCGCCTCAGTGTGTGTGTCTGCGCGTTTGCGGCGGCTACGAATCCGGATCTAGGCATTTGGTTTGATTTATTTGACATTCGTTAAGTCACGTGGAAAAATAAAAAGCCTGTTAATGATATTTATGCCGTCGCCATCACCACCACCGCCGCCGAGCAGCAGCCGCAGTAGTGTTGTACCGTTGCAGCATATGGTTGTGCAGCACGCGAGTTGCTCGTCCAGCCAACTACTAACTAACGAACTAACAAGCAAAGCGCGTCCGTTAGACATATTGACATGGACATGGCACAGCTGCTGCACGCAGAGCCATGCTCCTGGATCCATGTCCGTGTGTGTCTCCGTGTAAACAGGGCGGACACGCAGCCTAATCGTGGCACTCGTGGGCACTCACAATGTGGACAAGTGTGATTTGTGGCTGTGGCGTTGTTGTTTTTGCGCGCCGTTGTGCTTGCGTTTGGGACATTGAAAGCGTGGCATATGCTTCGTTAGCTTCGCAGACTTTATGCAAAATTAAACCCTCATCAAATTGAATTCATACAAAGAAAATACAAAAAAAAAATACAAGAGAAGAATATAACAAAAATATCCAAAAAAGAATACAACAACAAAAAAAAAACAAATCAGTTCAAGAAGAAACATTCGAACAAAGCGGAAAACGATAAAACAATAAACGTCACTGTGTGCTTAGTGTCAATAGGGAATATACGCCAATGGGGCTAATAGCGTCTGCCAGCCAACCAGCTTGTACTGTAGTCTACTAATGAAAAGTGCCAAAATACGCAAATACACAGACGTTCGTTGATAAAACTGATGACCTAATTTGTATGTAATCAGCGACAAAGCATACACCAACAGCAGCAGCCTCAGTAGCAGTCTCAGGAGCTGGAGCTCAGGGGGTAGCTGAGGGCTTGGAAGATCCAGCATACACACCAGCTATTGAGAGAAGCTCTGAAGGACTGGGCTTGCTGGTCCAGCTATCTACGTGTCAATTACATATGAAACTTAGAAAAATCGAAAATTTCTCCACAAAAATACAACAACAACAACATCAACTGCCATTCCACCACATCACACCTCCGGACGCCATGGCGTATGCGTGACTAGAGCGCCTGATGATGCTGATGAAGGAGAACTCGCAGACATTTTTGGCGGCAAAAATTATAAGTAACCGTTAACATTGAGTGCCAAACTAATTCGCTGCCTTGCACCAAAAATTTGGACACAAGCAAGTGCCGTTATAACTATTGTGATTGTTGTTGTTGTTGCACGGCGTTTTTATTGTTATTGTTGCGCTGGAGTAAAAAAAATTATATAAAAATATATATAAATTAATAGTTAATGAATGCAGACATGTGAATATATATACATATACACATATATACATACAAATAAATATATATATATATATATATATAAACAATATATATACTAACTGTTAATTGAGTGTTCAACGCACGTTTTGGTCCCACAAAATTTGGTGCTGATTTGCCAACAACAACAATGCTGTGTGACTCCTGGCATTGCAGTTGTTGTTGTTAGAGTATGTGCCACAAATGGAAATGCTCGGTGTTGCCTTGAAGGAAGAAAGTCCGTTTTATTTGCGACAACAACGAACAGCGACATTGGTTTGACAACCCCCGGGCGCGTAAGTAATGTTAGCAATTATCGACGAATCGTGTTCTGTGAATTGATAACCCAAAGTGTGAACAAATAAAAAATAAATGAAATAAAATACAACAATCACAACAACACAAGAGCAGAAGCAGCAAGATTGATTTAAAATTAAAATCCAAATAGTAGAAATTGCGCGCGGTTGAGTATGTGTGTGTCTGTCCCAGCAGCTTACCACAGCCCCACAACGAGATTTTATGGTTAAGTAGCGTGTATGAAGAGCACTTACCGACACCACAGATACACGCTGCGTCCATTTCCACCAAAAACAACATCAACACCACATCACCAGCATCTTCCAGCGTATCTGCGAACACACTCACCTACATATGCGCCTAAAAGTATACTTCACCATTCGTACAATTGCAAAGTGTTTCATGTAGTATGTATGTATGTGTATATGTTGACGTCGTACGCAGATTTTTGAATGGATGAGGAGGAGGAACAGCTTTATGATTCATCATCGTCCGGATCGATTGTTTTCCAGTGGATTGGCTTAGAGACGGCCGACCAGCTGCCACCGTATATAATGCGCTACTACAATAATTTGCATCATCAGGTATGTAAAGACACACACACACACACAGAAATACACTTACTGAAATACATACACAACACCAAGTCCAACATTTGTAGCCTACAAATGTACTTTGAAAATTTTCACGTTTCTTTTTCTTCGTTTTTGAAAGCGTTTGGAGATTTGAATGTAATGGTCAAAAATGTGTTGTATTTGTTGTTTTTGCTGCAAAAGTAAAGCTGGTTGGTGGTCCGTCCACGTTCTATTTCAATTTTAGTATAGCTTGCTATTTTAGCTAGTTGAAAATGGCTGGCTACAAAGGCGATTAAGGGCTTAAGCAATAAGCCGAACGAGTAGATCATAAAACAAAAGAAAACAAAAGGCGGAGGAAAGGCAAAAAAATGATGATGTTGAAAAGCTTTTTCATTTCTCATTTGTATCATTAGCGTGTGCCCAATAACTGTTGGCTCGCTGACTGGCCATTTGTTGTTGTTTTCGTAGTGCTTGAGTGCTGCCTGCCGAAATTTGTGTTACCATTGTACTTATGTTACTTAGTTTTGCAAATGGACAGTGGAGATTTGTGCTTTCTTTTTTTTATCATATTTCTTGTTTTAGCAGCAAATGCACGTAGGCAGTATGTAGGCAAAATTAAATCCGTCAAAGGTAGCAAAAACTTGGCTTTTAAGTGGTTGAAACTTTGCTGCGTCGCGTGTATTAGTATTAGTGTAAATCAGCATGTCTGCACTTTAATTAAGCAGCCAAGAAGTTGGCAATGAGTTTATAACGGTAATGTGTGGAGTGCATGCGTTGCGGGAGAAAAGTTTTCAAACCAAAATCTGCAAGTCAAAGCTTTCAAAGACCGTATTAATTAATTTCGACTTAAATTTTCATTGTTGCGTTACCGTTGGAAACCGTTACAGTACTCGCATGTGCTCAAATCACTTTAAAGTAGAAAGTGGTTTAACATTTTTTGCTGGATAACATTTCTTCTGCTCAATTTGCACACGCTTTGACAGTTTTATGTAAAACTAGAAGAGTTATGAGCACCAGGTTAATGTTCCGATTTTGATAGCTGATTTTCTAGTCCTCTTCTCTCGCTCATATTTTGATGCTGTTCGAAGTAATTTAAAGGATGATCCATTTCGAGGTTCCCTATCTTTTTAAAGAAAAAAATATTGAAATTAAGTGGGGAACGTTTATTATCATTCGAAAGAACATTCTTTGGAAGAACATTCTTTGGCCAATCGACTGGCCCAAAACGTGAAACCGTTTTCTTCTGAATGAAATGGCAGCTCTTGAATCTTTACAGGTTACTCTTCGTCCCAAATGCGGTAATTTTGCTTGTTTACATACCTATTGCGCTAGAAATAGGCCTCATCGCTGAACAGAATTTGGTTCAAAAACGTCGGATCCTCTTGGAACGTTTAAAGAGCCCATTCGGCGAAGCGATGTCGCTTGGGTAGGTCGATCGGCTTCAGTTCTTGCAAAAGCTGTAGTTTGTAGGCTTTCAAGTTGTTCCATATGTCAATCCGAGTTGCTGCGAACAGTGCCGAATCGACACTCCATGGTCTTCGTGTACCCGGCTGCTATATTTTCATCACTGCGTCTTGGACGTAGTCTATTCGGTCGACTATTATCCTAAATGATATTTCCCATCGAGAAGCGGTATTTTGCTTCTAAATATACTTCGTTCTTGTTTATTGTATACTAAATTTCTTTCCAGCGAATATTTTCTTGAGAATATGAAAAAGGAAATGAAGGACGGATTCCTTTAATACGGTAGATTCAAATGCAATTCGAAGTCCCTTTCATGAAATTCATTTTCATTTATTTCTTCCACATTGTATATTTCTTACTTCGTCTACCAGTGGGACCCGATCCCGGACTTCCATATTCTTTCAAAATACTAAAAAAAACCCGGCTCTTAGCAAAATGTACAGATCCAATCCAAGAGGTAAAAGTTATGCAAATTGGTTTATAGGTTCCATTTTGGACTATCAAATATATTCCTTTCGAAAGCTTCATATTTTATCTTCGATTCAGTGTATTGCAAATTTAGTCTTCCTGTAGTAAATCAGCCCTGTCTGTCGTCTAACTTTGGGGACTATTCATTAGCTCAACTCCAACTAGTTTATGTGTTCAAGGTTAGAATATACTTAAAGGCTTTATAGAAACTGAGATGGTGTTTCCAGATTCAAGATTCCATGTTTCTTATTTGCATGTTCCATAAAGTTAAAACAGCAATACTGCAAATTTTTTTCGAAAATATACTTTTTATCTCCCATGCAATTGAAGTAAATCAATCTTCTCCATAAAATACGATCCATATCAAATTGATCCAAGAAGTGTAGATATCTTCTTCTAATTAACATTTGATTTCAATCTCTAATCTCTTATCATCAGCTCATCAAATTAAAATTTTCAATCCTAATTCCACAGTAGCGGTTGCATGCAATTTCACTCTACCGACGATGACCGTTCACCGCTCATTTCGTATTAAGGTTAAAAGCGCTTGCCTAATGATTTTCTAGTTTCTCCAGCAGTGATTGTTGGGCAACACTGAATGTGTGTGTGTGTGTTGTGTGTTACATTTTGTACTCGTATTGTGTTGCTGCCACATGCATGTTGCAACAAACCGTTGGTGCTGCGCTGATAAATATTTCATTTATGACGGAAAGTGATTGCAAATGAAATGAAATGCAAAAGTGAGACGGAGACGAAGCCGAAGATGAAAAGAATGATGCGCGAATTGGCAACGGTACTTGGCATCGAATCCATCATCTTAACGATTCACGACAAATTTGGGTGATTACTATGCCGTTACAGATGGCTGTTGGCTGATGTATGTATGTGTGTGTCGCAGTGAGTGTGTTTGATTGTGCGATTAAAGTGCTTGAAAGTGAGTGGTTGCTTCGTTGAACGCGCGAGCTGGTCGTTGTGCTGACTTAGCTGCTGAGATGTTTGTACGAGTATGTGCCGCATATAAGTAGATGTGTGTTTTTGTTAGTGCCTTGGACATAAGGATTATTTGTATATATGTATTGGTTGTTTTTGTTGTTGTTGTTGTTATGCCTGTGTTTTATTATTCAAATTGCAGCATTGTAAATCTTTGACCTACCCACATATGCTCAGCGCATACATGCCTGCTTACTTACTTATTTGCTTATGTGTGTGTTCGCATTGCATTTGCTTCACTGCTTATCCCTGTCATTCCAGCCGCTGCTGTCACTCTTGCCGTCTACGGTGTCTTCAACATCGTTGACGACATCGGCAAGGACATCATTGTAATTCATATGCTGTCTCATCAGCGCATACAAACCATATATATATGTATGTATGTATATATGAGTGTGTCTCATAACCCTTCGAATTAACAGTGTTCCCTCGTAATCACTGCAAATCGTTCGTACCGCATTAATTAAATTTTCACAAAAGCTTCAATATTCAAATTGTAATATCACCACTCGACACTTGGCGTTCGGCATTCGTCGTCGCACCGCGCTCGTAGCTCGGCGCTCGACCGTTGTAACCGTTGACTATGTTGCTATGAAATGTGTAGACACATTCACTTTGTGCACTTTTCATATGTAAATAAATGACAATAAATATTTTTTTCTCCTCACAAAAATCTATTGTTGTTGTTGTTGCATGATTTTTGGCCTTGTCAGTAGGGATAAGCGACGACGAATGCTAGAGATGCGTAGAGTGGTTTGTATGTCTATATGTATGTATATCACCGCTTTGTAACCAACCAACAGTTGTTGTTGCTGTGCATGAAAATAGTGCTGCCGAATGTGTAGGAGAGGAGAGGAGAAGTGGTGTGTGGGTAGCAAATTGGGGATTGTCATTGAATCCGAAAAGTTGCCGGATTAAAGTGTTGTGCAAACCGAGATTTCATTTATAAAATTGGCTTTGAGCAGCAAAGTGGAAGATAATTGGTTCACTTGAGGTTGTTGTTAATTAATTGTATAATCCGTTGACAGCAAATTGCGGTTATCTTTTACTGTACATAGTATATACACCCAAACATATAAACAGCAAGCGCGCATATTGTATATTTATCTTTGTTTGTATGCGTTAATAAGGTTTCTTAAATTCGGTCGTTTACCGTAATTCTTTGGGTTTCTCAGCGTAGGTGTGTATACACTCACTCAGTGGCCACACAAATGCGTGCGAATAGTGCTCAAACTTACCACAAACATACCTTTGTATATATATTTACATTTGTGTGTGTATGTGTTGATGTAACCGTATGCTTTTCGAAAAAGGTCGTTTTAAAGTATATTGTATAATTTAGAGTTTTATTGCCTTCGCGTTGCCCTTATAAGTAGAATTTGTGTGTATAAAGTGCGTCGAAATGCGGCTAGTACTTCCTTTATTAACTGTAGCGCAGTTTTGATTATTTGATTTTCTTCAAGTTAATTTTACCTTTGTTGAGGCAACTAGAATTTTGCAAAATCGTAAAATTATTCGTAATTGGAAATTCGCATCAAAGTGTTTTTCATTCAAATTCGTCTTCAAAAAACATTTTCATTCATAATTATCACTAATAATATCAAGTTATTATAACCTAAATTGAAAAACTAGAAAAGCACAACCAAGCTTGTTTGGACTGTTCGGTATTCTTGTAACCTTCTCATTTATACACTACGACAATTTTATACAGATAGCTTCTTAGTTGAAATGGTGCATACTCTTCGAGGTAAAGAGTGATCTTTTTCGAGGATCCCTACATTTTTTCAAAGAAAAAAACACACAACATTAAAGCTTAATGGCGAATGTTTATTATCATTCGAAAGATCATTCTTTGACATTTATTTTTTAAAGGTTACCTCTTTCAAATGTGGGCCGCGGCAACATCTCCGTTTGTCCATCCTTTGAGTCTAATTTTTGATGACTAGTTCGAGCATTTCGACTGCAAACTGGCGAATGTCACGTGTGATATTTTGCTCCAAAGATAAAATCGACACGGAATTGTCCGCATAGACTTTATATGTAACCACTGAAAAAAGTCTTACGGTCACACGATCTTGATGACCACTCGACCGGCCCAAAACGTGAAATTACCTGCTCAATAAATAGCAATATTCTCTCAATAAATCCATTGATTGATGCGTTGGGTGGGAAGTGGCACCGTCTTGTTGAAACCAAATGTCGCTGAAATCATGAGCTTCAATTTCAGGCATCAAATACTCGGTTATCATGGCGCTATAACGGTTGCCGGTTCTCACCGGCATCATTTTAGAAGAAATATGGAATTGTGGAACATGAATTTTTGTCATAAACTTTAACAATTATTAATTAATTGTTTCATGCTCTTAAATGTAGGCAACGATTTTTATGAAGTTCTTCAATGCTTCATTAACTACATACAATGATTCCATAAAAAATTGATTCCATTATGAATTCTTTAATACGAAATATATTTGCCACTATGTTTATTGTTCTACGCTCCTAGGATAGGTTTATGGCTGTTCCCCAGAGGGGCCTGTAGAGTTATTGTTCCAAAAAGTGAGATCTGAGAAATTTTTTCTTGATCTCGCAAAGGCGGGACATTCCAGAAGAAAGTGATGGGATGATTCCACCTCGTCCACCTCCAGGCAGCTTCTACAGCTAGCATCCTGTAAGATTTTTAACCTTACCGCGTGGTTGACCAGTTGACCAATGACCAGTTAGGACCACTACGACTAAGGAGAGTTGAACTTTACTGAGGGCGAACAGCACGGCAGTCCTCCTAGATCTAAACCAGCGCTTGTCCTAAATGTTGGTAACATTGTACACAATTCGATATTTCTATATACATATGCTTTCAACATACGCTACAATTGTGGGTTTTATATCTGGGGTCTGTCATAATGGCAGCTGCAACTTTCTTCCAGAATTCTTGAATTCTTTAAACTACTATACAAAAACTGTTATTACTTCATTTAATGAGTTTTACCTCACACAGCTCCATTTATAATTTTAGCCAGGAACTCCGTGAACTTTTTAAAATCAATACTGTTAATAAAAACACTTAAAATCGGAATTTCATGATTTTAAATTTAAAATTCATTTGCATTGCTCTACACATTCGCTTACGTTATTGCTGAGTATTTCATATGCATGGTATGGCTGACGTCTTATTGCGAGTTTTTCCGTTGTATTTTTATTGTTGTTTTTTTCTTCAGATTTTGCGAATAATGCGCGCATTTGCAGTTGGACTGTATACAAAAAAATCGACATCGACGTTTTTGCAATATTAATATATATTTTATTACGAGAGTATATGGCACTTTTTACACTTACATATTTTTAAAGTTTTTCCGGCTCAGCACCGACGCTGGCTGGCTGCTAGTTTGGCTAGCTGTTGGCACATGGCTGCCGAAGTGAGAATCACACTGAATAATACAAAAAATAACAAAAAAGAATAATAAAAAATTGCACAAACTGAGCGCACTTTTCGCTTACAGCATCATTCATTGCTACTATATGCATGAATTCCCATACTCATTGCCACACACACACACACTTGTGCTCACATGCATTTCACCGTAAATACTTGTATGAAAACAATAAAATATATGAATATGTAAAATATTAATTCAACTGTTTTGGCGAAAATAAACTTTTTTATGCACTAGTAAGTAAGTTTTTGGTGTGGCGCGCTCGCACAACGGCGAAAGTTCGTTCGGCCCAATAATTTTATCATCATCAACGATGGTGTGCGGGGCAACAATGGAGCGGGCAGTCGTGTCGCATGCCCCACTAACTGCTGCTTGCAAATAACTTGCCGCAGCAACAACAACAACATACGCTATAAGTTAGCTTAGCCAGCGAGCGAGCGGATAACTGGCGAACTGGCAAAATGACGCATCGGCCCACCAAACATTCCAACTGACAAACAGTGCACGAAGCGGCCTAACAAAATCGCATGTTTTTTTTTTTTTTGTTTTTTCTGCTCGTGCTCGTTTTTTTGTTTTTGTTAGCCACGTCGTCCTTTAATCACGTGCCCGTTTCTGTGTTCACATTTAAACTGGAGCATTTTTCATATTTACAGTCTGTTACGAGTATGTGTGTTTGTGAGTGTGTTGTTGCTGCAACAACGACTGCTGATGATGACGACGACACAGCGACAACGACAGCGCCTGGGAGTTGCCTGATGAAAGTGTATGCATACATCCTTTCACTGTTGCAGGCCTACTTTAACCGACAGGACCTACATAACATTGTTGTTGTTGTTGCTTGCTTGCTTGCTGGCTTCAATTGCTTGGCATGGCATTTATGTTGGTCGCTTGTGTTTGCTTAATGTTTTCGATACGCTCGGGTCCACTTTCTTGTTTATCTATTTATTTTTATTTTTTTGTATTTATTTTTTTCTTTTCTCTCGTTTCTGCAATGTTCTGGTTGGGATTTTTTCACATTCTCCATACGGTTAAGCAAACAAATGTGCTGCGCTACTTCATATGCCAGAAGTTGTGCATACTCCGTATATTTATATATGTATATAAAAGGTGTGTTCAAAAAATAACGGGAATTTTGAAAATTAAATTTTCTAATTTTGTTTTATTTTTCTTATTAATTTTTATTATGTCGATATACATGCCCTTGAAGAGGGTTAGACGTGTTTTTATGAGATTGGCGATTTTCGTTTGTTAAAAGCTCATACTTCGTTGCTTGTTCGTGAATTATTTGCCACTATGACGATATGACGATGCCCCAGCCTCCTCCTTCGCTAGACATGGCTCCGTGTGACTTTTTCCTAATTCAAAAAATAAATAGAACTTTAAAGAGTCCTCGTTTTCCGAGCACACAACGAGAAAGCGCTGAAAGAGCCAAAGGTTAACCCAAAACCCGATTTAAGAAGTGTTTCGACGATTAGAAGAAGCGCTGGCATAAGTGCCTAATACCGAATGGAGATTATTTTGAAGGCGACCATATTAATACAGACGCATAAATAAATAGTTTGAAGAAAATTCCCGTTATTTTTTGAACACACCTCGTAATAAATATTTTTTTCAAAAAAAAAAACGAAAATTGTCGTTATTTTTTTTAACATACCTCGTAATAATAATTTTTTCAAAAAACGAAAATTCCGTTATTTTTTTAACATACCTCGTAATAAATATTTAAAAAAACGGAAATTTCCGTTAATTTTTGAACATATCTCGTAAAAAAAATTTGTTTAAAAAAAAAAATCCCGTTATTTTTTGAACACATTTCGAAAAACTATTTTTTCAAAAAACTTGAAATTCCCGTTATTTTTCAAACACACCTCGTAATAGAAATTTATTTCAAAAAACGAAAATTCCCGTAATTTTTTGAACTCACCTCATACATATAAAGGTATATTTTATATAAACAGCATGTCCAAGTGACGTGGCATGCGGCGTGTAGTTGAGCCTGTGTCTATGCTACGTGCATGTTTTTTCCAATGCTTAGCTTTTATGGACAGTGTCTGTCGACGCGAAACATTTGTCTGTCTGTACGGTCAGTACGCGCTTTCTTTACTTTTGCGGTAAGTCAGCAGCAGCAGCAGCCACTTACGAGCATAAATATATATGTCTGTATGTATATATGTATGTGTCTACACATGCTTTGTATGCAATGCGCACAAACATGTTTACTACCCGTAATTAGGTTGCGGTTGCGGCGGCTCGTTTTCATTTCATTTTATTTCGATTTGCGACTTCATACTACTGTGTTTTTTTCCACACTCACTCGCTACCTTTAGATGTGTATGTTTGTGTTGTTAGTGTGTGTGCCTGCCTCTGTCTTTTTGGCAATGAATGTTACTCATACGCCATGTATGCTGGCTTCGCTGGCAGGCGTTAGGTGGTGCGGCGCATCCTTTTGCCAACCGCAAAGGATATCCCGTATTTTGTATGAAAAGCGTTTGTGAGCTACTTACTTAGCTAGCTGCCCTGCCCTGTCCGCCCACTTTGCCCAAAATGCACCGCAGCCGTTGTGCTGTTGGAAGGTGTGGTGTGGCATGGAGACTGACATGATTTAGAAACTCATTTTTGCGCTTCAAGAAATGCCAATGGCATACATACATATATGCCTGTGTGTTGTTCGCATATTAGCTCCTGTGCTTGCTTTAAGCCTTTATTTCATGTGTCCTCTTCACACATACTCACCATTGTATGCACTTAACCACCATCAGCATACATGCATACATACAGACAACCAGCGCCGTATCTTGGTTTGTCAACCAGTCCGTCAAGTTTGTCGTCTAAGAGTTTATCTATCACTCATACGCTACAGCGCTATGCAACAGCAACAACAACAATGTATGCAACTGAATCATCATCTAGTGCATGGATCCATCTATCATATGCATTCTCATCTTACACACATACATATGCAAGTATGTATATGAGCTTGCTTGCTGCTGGTGATTGTGCAGTTGCCGTACCCCTTCGTATTCAGCATTTGCATTTGTAAACAAAGCCTAAGTGTGAGCTTCTGAATTACGAAGGGATGTGTGCTATCAGTAAGTTTAAGTGCTGATGTGTTGTAGTGAGTGTGGTCTTGAACTGTTAGAAATTCCTCCTATGAGATGAGTCAACGGAAATTAAACGCTGTTGCATATTCTATATGTGGAATACATATGATTGATTCGTTTAAACCTGCGGATTTTTCATTGAGCTCTTAAAGAAAACTGACACCGTTTGAGACACCTCAAAAATATGATTTTTTTAATCATTTATGACAGCAAAGATTAGATCTTGAACTTGGAAACCTTCTGAGCTTTTTTCGAAGCCTTTTCCAGTCAAGAAATATCTCGATAGCAAAAGTTCATTTAGCCGGATTTAATAAAATATTAATTCCTGCGTTGTTTATACTGCGCTCCTAAATATAGGCAACGCTTTGTTTTCAAAGTATAATATTTTGACGGCAGTTTACAAAAATTTATATTTAGAAAAAAAAATCATAACAATCACCATATGTAAGTCTGGTAAGTGCGAGATTTAACATATCAGAACCTATCAGAATTTATTTATTCCCTACACATTATGATCTATATATGATAGAAAAAGTAGATTTCCGTCAAGCTGGATATTAAATTTCACTCCTCAAATATGGCTAGCTGAGATTAGGTTCAGAATCTTACATTCGCGACAAGTATTACAAAAGATCCTTATTGGGCGCCTTTAGCTTCCGGTCCATTATGTTGTCAAAAAGTTCCCAATTATGGATTTCAAACCTACCCTTATATGTATATCACAGAAGCGAGCCTACATATTATACATTTTATGAGGCGAATAAAGCTCATTCTTGCCAGCTAGCTTGGTTCGCCAAGAGTATAGCTACTGAGATATTTCAACCTCAGTCTTGCGAACCATGGGCAGTGGAGAAGGAAATTACTCGATGTTTCCATCTTTTTCCTCCATACGATGTGAACATTTTTAAGAGCGATAGTTCACCTGACTTCTTGGGTTCCCCTCTGTGCCGTAAGATTCTCGCAACCGAGCAGATGTTGATTGCTAACAGACTGTTATCGAATTCGCGGGAGCTCCGTTGATCAAGCAGTGGAACACAAGAGGTCAAAGAAGCCTCAACTCGTTCGCAGTCTATTGAAATAGCGACACGAGTGTCCTTTCTTTCGAGTTCATCAGCTCTGCAGTTCCCAGGGTTTCGATGTGACCTGTAAATGGTCAGAAGTTGGTGAAATATTTCCTCCATAATGCATAAAACTCCATTCCGGCCTACATTTTTTATATCTAAAATGGTCTGTAGTATATGTATATAAATGTTATTCCAAATCTTCAGATGTTCTTTATGTTTTTTCTACCGTAATCTCTGAACTATTCCAAATTAATACCATTAAACACTGAATGAGATATTTTAACGTTAGTTTTTCTGCACTCCAAAATGTAGACAACGATTTGTATGAAGTTTGCTAAAGCATCAATGAACCATTTCTATTTTGAAGAAGTTCATTTAATCCGATTTAATAAAATATTATTGTAATTAACCTATCATTTATTTATACAATTCGAAATATTCCCAATTTTAATTAATCTACACCCCTAAATGTAGGCAATATTTTTTAAGGTACTAAAATATGTTAGCCTTTCTTACATGCTTTCAATGCAAGCTTCAATTGGGGTTTTTATCATTATGTCAGTCGCAACTTTCTTCCAGAAATCTTCAATTTTTTCGACGATAAAACATAAACTTAAAACTATGTACCGTTGCAAGCGCACATAGTCGCACAGTTATAGACCTAAACTGGCGCACTGCTTGACTGATTTGACAGCCCACCTGCCCGTGAGGCGGGCAGACATATCAGCATGCAATCCCTGCAATTTGTCATAGCGTCAGCGTCTGTTGTACGAATATGTCAAAGGATAGGCATTGCGCAATATAAATTCGCTGCTGAATATCTGAATGTGAATACATGCCCATACGCATAGCCTGAACAGACGCATCATACATATGTACATATGCTAAATATGTATGTATGTCTGTATATAATTGTAAATATTCAAATTTAAGCTTGCTGATGGTCGCTGGTAAGCTAACATATGTACGGCATAGATTTGTATAGATGTATGTGCCTTGGTCTTGCCGATTGTGTCGAGTTGTCACTGTGTCGGCTATTTAGTTTGGTTGGTCCTCCTTTCGTTCTTCGGTCGTGAGCTGGCAGTTTCTGAGCCGTTAAGTCGTTTACCGATTCTCTGTGTAATTGTGCTTACTTAATGCTTCTCTGTAGCCTCTGACTCTGACTTATGCTGCCTCTGTTGCTGTTGCTGCTGCTGCAACGAAGCGCTGTCATTGCCATAGTCAAAATGCTTTGCAGGCAGGCACATCGTACTCGTACTCGTCGTACGTTCGACGAACACAATCGTCTTTTGTGGCTGCAATGCTAACGTTATTTTACTTTTGCTGTCATATGATGATGTACATATGTATGTGTTGTTGTTGTTGCTGTTGGTGTTGTTGTATTGGCAATAATGACTGTGTCCATTTGAATTGCTGTGCGCTTAATCTGGCAGCAAAAGCAATTACACATACGAATTGTACTCGTGAGAGCAAGAGCGTGTAGAGAGAAGCACGTGAGAGCACAAGGACTTCATAGTTTAAACTTCGATTTGCACATGCGCGTTGTGTAAAATGTTGTTGAGCAGCTTAAAAGCCGAGCATAATTTTTTAGCTTTAAATTTACGGGTGTTGTTGTTGTACTTGATGCTGTTGGTGCAGATTCAGCGCTACCGTAGTGAGTGGCCTGAGCACGCACAGCATCCACCAGTCAAGGAGCCAAGGGCGCAATGTAGTGTTGCTGTCTCTCCGGTGGGGTAGGAGAGCTCACGAGCATATTGCCTTGCTTTCGACTGTCTGTATTGCCATCTCGCTTGCTCGTATTGCCGCTACTGACAGCTTCGAAAGCTGTACCGGAAATTGATTGCTGCCAAAGTCGACGCTGGCAGCGCCGTCGCAGTCACGACGGAAAGGTAAAATCTATGCCTTACCGGGTGGCATGCATATGCGCGCTCAGCATCAGAGCAGCAACAGCAGAGCGCAGAAACATTCGAAACATATTTGCTTGCTGTCGCTTCACAATGGTGTGATTTGCTGCATTCAGCGCTGCAATAATTTTTAGTTTGGATTCTGAGAGCCATTGAGTCAAATTCGTCGATTTCTGGCGTTGAGCGCCATTTAAGTCAGCCAATACTTTGATACGCTGCTGCTGTCGCTCTCTACGCTCTTTGACAATATATTGTTGTTGTTGTGATGCTGCGCTGTTCGTAGTGTATGCTTCGTCGAAGGATCTGCGCGATTTTCGCGTCTATAACAGTGTACCTTGCTGGCGCTATTTGTGGCAGTCGAACGCGAGCCCTTGGCTGGAAAGGGTACACACAGCTCAGCACAGCACTTCTTGCTCTCCACACATACACTGCATAACGGGCATCAAGCGAATAATGAAATATAAAAAAGAACTAGAAAAGTAAAGCTAAGCAAGGAAACATACACAATTTAGTAGAAGTGTTGCAGAGCAAAAATTGTGAAAAAATATATATTGGAGAGACTTGCGAATTTCAGACAATAAAATCAACTGTGAATAAAATAGAAAATTAATTACAAAATGAAACTTAAAGTAAATATTATTGTTTTCGTGTAATTAGAACGCTTAATTTTAACGGTATTTGCATTTGAAGTGAAAGAAAAGTTGAAGTTGTGCGTGAAAAAACTGAAATCTTTTTTTCTTAATTTTTTTTTTTTGCACATTCTACATAGCCTCAACCAGAGCCAGAGCGTTTTTGCTACGACTCCTTTTGACTATATGGCAGTTGGCATGGTCATGTGCAATTGTCTCGGTGTGTGTATGCGTGTGGGTGTGCGTTCGTGCGTTTGTAGCGCGGTGAGGTGTAGAGGGAATCGAGTTTACCTTGCCTAACTCCCGCCCTTCGCCGCTCATACCCAACCTTACATTGATACGCACACATATTGTGAGTTGTCATTGCCATGCTAGCTGTTGTTGTTGTTGTTGCATATATATGTATATGCTTAAGTGATTTTTTACTATTTGAAAAATTTCAAAAAAGCAACAATCATCTATGCTAACGCGAGTGGGCAGTGCAATGTTGCGGCATTGAAGGCGGACAGCTATACAATGACAGCGAACTAGTAAAAAAAGGAAGAAGAAAAAAGAAAGCGTTGAATAAATAAAAATAAATAATACGACGCGGCATATTGGCTGTTGTAATAAGAATAGAATAATAGGAAAATCGCGTTGCGTGCGTGGGCGTCTATACAATTTTTTTTTTGCTCTACAAGCGCTTCAAGTGGGTTGGCTGTGGTCACAACGGCGGAGAGCATGCACTTGCTGTTGCAAAAAATTGCAAAAATAAGCATAATTCGCAATGCAACTTGCTGTGTGGCAAGCTGCGCGGTCACTACAACTCAAGCTAGAGTCTATATAGCGATGGCTATATGCCGTTATAACCGTTATTGACGCCGTTATCTATAGAAAGTATACCTCCCACCAACACAAACTGCCTTGTTATGGCTACTCACGCTAAATTAAATATGTCTGCCTCAAATTAGACTCCATACACTTGTCTATAATAAGTACACACGCCTAAATGTATGCTAATAAGTTTTTTGTTTCATAGTTTGCCTAAGGATTTAATGAGAGAGCAGGCAGTGGCGGCTTAAACGCCAACTTTTCATGGAGACTTTATGACGCCCAACAATTTTTGCCGTTATACAGCTTCTCTAAATATTTTCGCGATTTTCGCGTCAATACAATTGTTTGTTTTTGTTTTTGTCTGCCATGTAAATAGCCCTAAACGCTCGCTGCCTACTCAACTTAATAAGAAAATTTGCAAAGAACTCAGTAAAAAGCTTAAAAAGAAAACGAAATTTTTCTTTACAAAGCAAAGTAAGGGTCGTAGTAAACGTCGCTTAATGGTTGCTGTTGTTGTAACGCACTTAAACTTTTTCACTCGACGCGCATAGTAAAAAGGAAATTGAACAGTAGTGTGCTCGATACGCTGAAAGCAAGCTGCAAAGAACTTATACAAAAAAGAAAGAAAAAAAATAAAAAAGAAATTATAAAAGAATAACAACAATAAACACACTGAACTTTGTAATATAAACGCAACGCCATAAATAAAAAGGAAAGAAAAGAAAAAATAACGAACTTTGTCTACGTCTGTGTTTGGACTTGGACTTGGTCTCGATGTTACAGCGTAAACGACGAGCAGCGTAGCAGTAGTGTGTGTAAGGCACGCACGCACACATTAGCGAAACACACACACACTCCATTTTCTACATCACTTCGTGCCTGTGCATCTGCCTAGTGGCTCAGCACCTGCCTCAGCCCCAAAGCGAGTCCTCCACCGCCGCGTCGGATTGAGCTTCAGACAGAAACAGTAACAGCATTAGCGGCGTCAACCGTTACATCCCGCCGCGCGCACGCCGCCGCCGCTCTACATAACTCAATCCAACCTTTGCGGCGTCAGCCAACATCAAACGGTCGCGCGCTCAGTCTTCATTATACTACAAAGAAGAAGAGAGTTGTGCACTCGAGTGTGTGTGTGCGTATTACAGGCGGCTGAGCGCTGTTGGAGTACTGTTTGCTGCTGCTGCTGCTGCCTTCACCCCAAAATCTGTTATTGATTTTGGATTCAAACACACACGGCCAACGTCGCTAACGTCCTCATCGTCGTGTGTTGTTGTTGTTGTAGCTAACTGCTAACGAGAGAGGCAGCCGCTGCCATACACAGCAAAAAGCAAACGCATACAGTGTTTGTTGCAACGAGCAACAACAACAAGAAAGTGTGCGAGCGAGCGGAGCCGGGGAGTCGGGATTCAAAGTTGTTGGAGACGAAGCGTAGCGAAGTTTAGTGAGCGCACGTCCGCCCACCCGCTTAGCCAGTGAGACAGCGCGTCAGTCAGTCAGTCAGCCAAGCAGCCGTGAAGATGCTAGCAATATTGTTGTTGTTGCAGTAAGTATGACTTTGCCACTTTTTACACACAATTCTTTTTTCGCTGCTAAAGTTTGCTTTAGACTTTTTGTTCGAATTCTTTTTTCACTACGGTTGTTCTTTTTTGCTTTCATTCACATTTGTTACTTTTTAAAGTTTTATTTGCCAGTTTTTGTTTGTGTTATTGTTGTTGTTGCTGCTGCTTTCTGTTCCATGTTACAGTTGGCTCTTGGCTTAGATTTCGCTTTCCATTCGCATTTCCATTACATTTGCTTGTTGGTATGTTTGTTTGTAGCGCGCGCGCGCTCGTCTAGCTGGCAGTGCGTGTCCTGCTGCGTTTAAGGATGCGCTCACCCCATCGCCCCATCCATCCACCGCTTAACAACATTTGCACCGTTAGCTGAGTTTTCATTGTATGCCTTGTTGAATTGGCCGCAACAATATTTTAAAATGTTTCATAAATTTTTCAATTTGATTACAAGTTTTCGTTCGTGTTTTTTCGCCACCACTCGTTGTTCATCTACTTTGCATTGCCTATGCCACAGAAGAATTTTGTAAATTTAAGCAGATTTTTCACCGCAGATACGCTTTTTCGCACGACACAATTCGTGTGTGCTGGCACACTCAACGTACGGTTGGTCCACAGTGCTCTTAGTATTCGTAGTCCTCACAGTCCTTTTAGTCTTCGCAGTCTTCACAGTCCTCACAGTCAACCACGTCTCGTCTCATCTTGTGTTTGCTGTTTGACTTTTTGCTAGCTCGTTCGTTCGTTCGTTCATGCTTTCGTTTAATTTAATTAAATTTTCCTTTGCGGTTTTTATTTGCAACATCTGACATGGCAGCAGCAGCAACAGCAGCCATTTGCTGCCGCGCAACTAGCAAGTTCCCATAAATGTTATTTCAGCATATTCTTTAGCCTGATATAATTCGTTCTTTGGATTTTATTCGGTACATATTTTTTTTGTATTTTCCACTTCCTCTTCCACTGCCATTCGTTTTGTTTTTATTCCTGTTATGGCTGCTGTTTCTTCTGCTGCCATTGCTGCTGTTGTCATTGCCGTTGCTGTAGTTGTAGCCTAGACGCCTAACTGCCGTTATACGTGTATCTTCCACGTAGTTGGGGGAAACTTTCTGCTGCACAGCAGTTGATTAATCGGAAATACCAATTTAATTAAGAAGAAATTTTCAACTTCCTGCAAATGTTTGTGCTTAGCTTATACTCGTATACTACATAGTCGTAGCGAGAAGAAAGCGTGCGAAAGATGCCTGAATTAATTGAGAATTATAAAGTTTTTTCATTCCAAATACATTGTTGTTTGTGTGCGCACATACCTTATATTTAATATGTGGGTGGCCTTTTAAACGGAAATTAAAGAAAAAAATCAGTTGGAATTAGATGGAAATTTTTAAGTATTTAATCCATTCAAGTGTATAAATTATGCTCAAGATTTGTGCGAAAAAATCACTTTTTAAATTGAAAAAAAAAAAATTCAAAAATTCTAAGTAATAAATATCGATAAATTCACTCCACTCTTTTTAATATGAACTGCAGAGATACACTATTTTCCACTTTGAATGTTGATTGGTTTGTAAAAGTAAAATACAACTGTTTTCAGCATCCTTAAGCGTCTCTAGAAATTGTTATTCAACCATTCATCGACACATTTACCATTTCGCAATTGAAATTGAGTGTAATTGCCGCTCTATTACATGGACCGCGCTTTAAAATGAGCCATTTCGCATGCGAGTCACGTCAACACCGTTAAAGCTCGCTGTTTATTGGATGTAGTAGCTTTTAATAGTTAATTGCGATTTAGTAGTTACACCTTTTATATTATGCGAATTTCTTGGAAATCAAATAGGATTCAAATCACGTGGTGGGTGTTTATATTAAGCTTTCATGCTGTTTTCTGTTGAATATTTCACGAGAATAGTTAACTTGAACTCTTCTAATTTTCAATTTCATTTTGTACGGCGTTAATTTCTGCGAAAAACTCTATTGAAACATTTCAACGAATCTGCAATAAACGATAACTCATCAGGGGAGCTTTCATAAGCTTAAAGTGCATAGCTATGAAAGCTTTCATAACTATTGAAGTTTTGATAAAATAAATTAAATAAATGTGGTCTGAGATGTACTTCTACATATTTTGTTCATATATTTAATTTTAATTTAGTCGCAATAGAGAATGACATTCTATTGAATTGCTTTACCCTGGTCAAACTGCGATAACCAATCCTTTACCTTAATATTTTTACAAATTTACTGGAGAATAAACTAAAAAAAAAACACTCAATAATAACTAACAATATCGGAAATTGATGCGGTCATGCAGAAGGCAGTTGGGGTAACAAAAAATAAAAATTAAATAAAATTTGACAACTTGATTGTCATTTCACTGGCTTTTATAAGCGATGCCATACGGGACAATCCCCAAATACCAGTTCTAGATATTCTAATCCTACGTAATGCAAGATTCTATGAAGTGCTTACCTTTCTTCTAAGCATTTCCTTCAAAGTCTTTTAAGAAACTGGAATAGTTTGAAGTGTTCCCAAGAAAAAAGATTTCCTAGATATTATAATCCTCTATAATTCAAGATTTTCTTGAGTGTTTACATTTCTATACAACATTTTCCGCAAAATTGTTTAAGAAATTGGAATCGTTTGAAGTGTTTTCAAAAAGAGATATTACCAGAGTGATCTCAAGATACCTTTAAATATTCACCCATTAATATACAGTGGAACTTCTCTAACTCGAATCACCATAATACACAAAAAAACTTCGAGTTAGAGAGACTTCGAGTTATAGAATTTTCATTAAAACATATCAATTTTCAAAAAACTGTAAAATATAGTTTTATACACTGTTCTATTTATTAACATCGCATAAAGTATTATGTACATACGTTAAAACATGTAGTCTATATCCCATGCCTTTGTTAGATGACTTATGCAATCCATATGTGTAATATTATATTTTTTTATTGCCTCCGTACAATATAGAGGGACTCTTTTAAAATTCTGCCTCGATAGTAAAATTTTAAATTTTGTATTATGTCCTGACCAAAAAGTTCGATTTATGGAAGGAAATTTGTATGAAAGTTTGACTTTATTGTCTCTTCAAGAGTTCGAGTTATGGAGAACTTCGAGTTATAGAAATTCGAGTTAGGGAAGGAAATTTGGCTTCTAAACGCTATTGCCAATTCAAGTGTTCGAGTTATGGAGATCTTCGTGTTATAGAAGTTCGAGTTATGGAAGTTGCACTGCATTTCGAAATGCTTTACTAAAAATGCAATTTTATTGTCGTATATAGACGATTATAATTAAATTATTACCTGCTTGTCAAACAACCATTTTAGAAACAAATTTGATAAAATTGTTTCAGCGTTTTCGAAATCATCTTCATCATATCTTCCGATACTTTCATCATATTGTTATTTAAATATTTTACTTAATCTCAAAACTTTCTAATAACAGATATGGTGTAAAGCCCTTACTTCAAAAACGTCACTTCAAAATCCGTTAGCTTAAAAATCGTTACTTTTTTCATAAAAATTATAAAAATGTAAATTGATTCGCCCAGTTTTAACATTCTCGATAAAGTTAGCGCATTAACTAGTTACTTACACTTCAAATATAAATCATAAACTTTAAAAGCTGTCTAAAGACCTTTGTCCGAAGGTGTGAAAGCCCGCTTCATTACTAACAGAATGTGGCAGCTGCCTTGTAGCGCCCGCCTACCGCAGTATTATAAAATGTAAATTTTATATATGTGTTGATACCGAAACATTAGCATAAGTACATTTTTATGAATGCACGAAAAGCATTTTTATGCTAAAAACGCTATAGGCGCGAGCGCTTAAGCACGCCAAATACCTTAATAAAGTGAAGAAGATATTAGGAGCGAATGTATGTAGCTTAAAATTTTAAAATATAAATATCCATAACCACATACACACATAGTCACATAAGTGGGGTTCGAAACTTTTCCTTGAACCCCCCTTGAAATATTGAAGTTTATGCAAAATGAAGAAGAAGATTTTGCCGAAAAGGCAAACGGAAGACATACAACCAACGAAATCCGTACAGGAAACGGCAGCACTATAGTTTCGTAAAAAGCTACAAAATGCGCTCGATAATAGTGAAGACATGATATTACAGTTAGACAATTTTCGCAAATAATACCAAATGCAATACAATGGGATATGGAAAGTGAAAAGTGGAAGGCAGTAACACAACAAGAATACAAAGTACAAATCGCTAAGATAAGAGCATTTCTATTGAATGTATGTCGGAAGGAAGGAAAGGGCTAAAGTTGAAATAAAGTAACGGATGAAGGCAAAAAAAAAATCAACAGCTAATCGTAAATGGGAATTTAATAGCATCAGCGCAATTGAATACTCATAGTACAACAGCTGCGCCGTCACACATGTCGGTTCTATGCACAAGTGAGTGGGCGTGTGTGTGTTTCTACTTTATAAATAATGAATAATTGATTGCACTTAAGTAGCAAGGTGTAATTCACTTACACTCACGTTTATCAAAAAAAAAAACAAAAAAAAACAAACGTATTTGTTGAAGCTGTCTGCAAACTTTCTGTCATTGATAACAACATTTTCATTTCGCACTGATGAGATTATTAGGTTTTCGGATTATTTATTATTATTTTTTGCGATTTTCTGCTACGCTCCGCTATGATGGATGTGTTTCGAATGTTAGATCTACGCGCTGCCTGCCACCTTTGTGCAAATACTAATAAATATTACGTTTTTTTCCAAATGATATATGAAATCCCACATTCATATGTACATTGGAGACACTTGCTGTAGGCAGGCATGTTAGGTACTACTCCCACTTTGGCGCTGAAATGTAAGACATATGAGCATCGTAAAAGAATAATAAAACAATTATAACAGAGGCACTCATGCGCTCAAACTCCAGCTGTAAAGCTTGGCGCATGATTAATGTCTTCGATGTGCAATTTTAATAAATTTGTTTTATTTTATGATAAATATAATTATGTTTACTGTCACGGGAATGGGTTAGCTTTATTTACATTACTCAAGATTCGCACTAATTCTTTTTGCTATATGTTTTTTAGGAAGGAAAATTAAAGTGGATATTAGTGTTCATTGTTTTTTACGGCGAATTCATTTGAATTTAGGTTTTTTTTTTTTCTTTTTTGACGGTAATTTTGCGGTAAGCGCTTTCTTTCGGTTTCCCATATTATTTTTTTGCCAAATTTAGATTATTCGGTCATCATCTATTATACTAGATGGTCTTGTCTTACAAACAATATAATATTCATTTCCACAGTGAATGGGTTAAAAATCGTAACAATATATATATGCAATATGTTCCAAATTTCAAAATTTTCTCATAAATCGTATCCTTACCTCAAGCAAGATACCAAAAGTTTTCACCTCTCTATCTTTTGAACTATTTACAAATAAAGCTTTTCTTCTTCAAAAATCTTTGGTTAATTCAGGCTGGAAGGTGCTGATTCGATAATAGACAGAAAAATATTGTTTTCCGATTCATCTAATCTTTAGAACGACAATTTTTAGAGCTCACAAAAGTTTTGATCATATAGATGCTAGAAGGTAATGGAGAAACACGAAACTATTCAAAAATTAAATAATTTTACATTTAAAAACTCTCGTTGGCATTTCCAAAACTTATGCGCTTATTTTTAAATTCTTCAATTGTTTGGAAGAATTCTAGAATTCAGCTCGGGAAGGCTGTTTAAAAAATTACAATGGTTCTTATGTTTTCAATAATTGTTTTAATCACCACAATCGTCTGTACATTCTTAACATCCTTCTATTTACAATACAAATGTATTCCCATGTAATTGTACAGTAATGATTAAAATTTTACAAAATTCGGGTATCAATATGTATTTGTATTGGAATGTATGTAATTGTAAAGCAATGATTTCTATTTTAAGAATTCGGGTAACCAAATATCTTTGTATTGGAATGTAATCGTAAAGTAATGAATCCCATTTTATAAGCTGTGGTGACAAATATTTTTGTATTGGAATGTAATCGTATTGTAATTATTCCTATTTTACGAAATTCGGTGACCAATAATACAGTAATTTCCTAATGTATGAAGACTATTTCCAAAAATTCGTGAACAATATTCTTGTATTGGAATGTAATCGTAAAGTCATTACTTCCAATTTTATGAACTGTGGAGACCAATATTTCTGTATTGCTATGTAATCGGAAAGTAATGCTTCCTATTTTACGAAATTCGGGAACTAATATCTTTCTGTTGGAATGTAAACGTTAAGTAATGATTGCTATTTAATGAATTTTGTTGAACATATGTAATGGTTCTCTACTTTTGATCCACTTTTGATTCTCTACTTTTGATTTAGTCCATTATCGACCATTCTTCCTATTCCAAGTCTTCAACTCTTGAAATATCAGCTAGTGTTTCGAAATACGGAGTTATTCTTTTCTCTCTCTCTGTGTCTGTTAGCGGCTGCTAGGCGTTGTAACTGAAGAATTTCTTTATCTTGTAACCTAAAATGTTATGCATTTACAATTTAAGGGTATTTTTCAAACCATTAAACAAAATTGGAAATACAAATAAGGCGAAAGTTTGTAAGTTTCCATTTCGGATTTTTTTATATATTTTTCAATTGACTTTTAAATTTATTTTTTATTATTTTTTTATATTTTTTTTTTATTGTTGCTAATTGTATTGTGAATAGTTTTCCACTTATATGTATGCTTACATACATTCCTATGTAAATTCAATAGCTTCCATCGCTTTGCTCTTGCTACCCCTTAATTCTCGAACTATTGCTTTGGCAAATATTTCGTTTTAAATTTTGTATTTGGTTTCGTATTCCTCCGTTTGATTTGCTTAATAATATGCTTTGATTAAATATTTGCTTTTTGGCTTTGTTTTCGCAAACGCTAAATTCTGTAAAAACCTACATGGGGACTAATTTAATTTTCGTTTCTGCATTTCTTACAGAACACGCATGCTTACAAAATTTATTTATACGAAATAAAATAAAAATAAAAAACCAAATAAACTTAAATTAAATAAATCAATAAACTGTTGAAATTAAAAATAAAAATAAAAAAGAAACATTTCTAATGGGAATAAAATAAAATGCAGAACTCTAAATAAACCAAAACAAAACTTAAAGAAAATGTTTTAAACAACAAATGGTATTAAAACAAAAACTAGCGCACAAAACCAATATCAATTACTAAACTAAATTCAACAACAAACACATACAATAAGCACATAACATGTACATTGTTGTTGTACGGTGATAAAAAAAGAAGTCTACACTCGTAAAATTAACCAAATAACACACATTCCCAAAGCTATATGTGGGAAACGTAAGATGCGTTGCGTACAAATCCGCTGAAGGACAAACAAACAATTTGTATAAGTAAAGTACAGTAAAGTAAAGTAAAGTAAAGTGTGCCAAAATCGATTTATACCCAGTACTCGCTTCTCGGTTTGTGTAGATTATATACATTCGTATTCATGAATGCCGTTCATTTGGAACCGTTAGTGCTCCTTTCAATTGTTGTATTATTAGGCGTAGTTATTGTTGTTATTGATTAATATATACTATACATAAGTATATACACTTAGTTAAGATAACTGAATACCAAAAGAAAATCAAGAAAACCAGAAAACATAAATTTATATACATACAAACACCCAAAACACATACTCGTTCACGTACACCACGTTTAAGATTAGCGCCCAATAATAAGCAAACGCAAACGCCTCAACGCGAGATTGAACGAGAGTGAGAAAGACGACGTCATCGAGGACAAACGCAAAGCCTGGGCTGACAGCACGGCATCAGCGAGCGCTGATTTCAAGCGTAAAAAGTGGGTTGATTCGTGTGCGAAATTGAGTGTTGAATGCTAAAGCTCGGAAGCGCGCACTGGCTGGCTTCCTGTGATACGCGGTCACATACATACATATATGGGCTTGGAAATCATATATATGTATAATATATAAGGCGAAAGAAAAACAGCTAAAGTAAAATAAAAACAAGTCATACGAAAAGAGGATTACGCTAATCCATTGGTGATGATGTTGACGTGTACAACGCCTATACGGAGCAACAGTGTAACCGCCCACGAGCAGCAGTCAACCTTTCTGGCGCAAAAACCTACATCAGAGGAACAGCAACAGCAACAGCAACACCAAAAACAACAACAGCGCTATCATCATCAGCAGCAACAGTTTACTTCGCAGCAATAGCAACAAGAGTTCGATCAGCTAACGGTTGAACGCGCGGAGCTCGTCTCACACACCATACACACAGCGTCAAGTGGGAAGTTGGACGCAATCGTTTAGCAGTTAGTCGAATTGACAGTTGATAGGTCGTTGACAAAGCCAACTTACGAGGTTCGACGGTCGGTGATTACGAGCAACGAACCAAGTGTAACGTAACGTCGCAAGAAGACACTACCCAGCACAGAGTGGAATTGTGGCTGTGAGGCTTGATAGTGTGCTGGAAAAACAACAAACGACGGACGTGACGTGACGCGCCGTCATTATTAGGACATCGGAACGTGTGTGCGAGTGTGTACTGTGCTGCGCGTACGTACGAACAATTTACGCCGGTTGGGCACTAAATAAACATTTACTCGAGGCAATCATCTCCACCGCCACCGCACAACAGACTACAATGCTCTGGTAGCCAAGATAGTTTTGCCGTGGATCACTATTGCGGCGGCGGCAGCAGCAGCGCAGGTGATACGCCACACGCAGTGAATAGTGTACTTGGTAGTGTAGTAGTTGGTGCGGCTGGGATTAGTGGCACAGGCGGCAGTGGTGTTAGCGGAGTCGGCGGTGTTTGCAGCCAATGCTCATCAACGGCAGTAGCGGCGTCGGCAGCAGCTGCGGCTGTAGCGGCTGCAGCGGGGACAACATCGTGCGGTGGCGGCGGCGGTGGCAGCGGCGGCGGTGTCCACAACCACAACAGCAGCGGAACGGCGGTCGGTATCAGCGGTGCGAACACAGTTGGTGCTTGCTATTGCAGCGGCACGATGTGTCATCATGGATCCGGTGGCATGCCAATGGGTGTGCCACCACCACCACAACCGCCACATGCGATGATGTCCGGTGGCGGCGGCGTCGGTGGCATCGGCGGCGATATGCGCAATCCATTGCACAGCAGCAGCAGTCTGCTGGGCTCACACATGTCGCTTGGCGGAATGAGCGTAGGCGGCGGTGGCGGTGGTCTCTACGGTTGTGATACGACGATCATGTCAGGTGGTCCCAGTCATTGTCGCAGTCTAAGCGGTTTGAGTAGTCTGAGTATCGGACCGCCAGCACCACCAGTGCCGCCTCCACCCCTCTTCAATCCTTGTAGTTCAAATAGTTTTAATTCGATACAATCGATGCAGGGGCCAAGCTCCTCACGCTGGGGACCGCGTACATCATGCCCGATACACAGCCCGTTTCGAGTGCGGGCGCCCAACGGTTCAATATGCTCTGGACATCAGGTAATTTCATGCTAACTAAATGGTTGTTGTTGTACTCGTTGTTAAGACACACACATACATACATATAACCATATACCGGGGTTTCTCGAAAGTCTTACACCCACCCTCAAGCCGCAATAAGTATGAATGTGTGTTTGTGCGTGTTTTTGATTACTCTAAGTGAAATTGTTTGATATTTGAGTAAAGTGGCGGTTACAACTGTCAAACCGTAACGGTAAAAGGGTTGGAGGCCTGTTGGCATGTGGGTGGGGTGTGGATGTCTTCTCTTTGTGTGCTTGATTTATGTGAAATGCCGTGTGCGTGAGTTCACCACAAGAAACACACAACAATACATACATATATATTCATATAAATATATATTAATATATATCTAATATTTAACTATATAACACGTGCACGCATGTAACTAGTTACAAACAGACGTTTGTGTTGTTTCTGACATTTCTCAAATGTGTAAATACGTTAAATTAAACACTTGTGTTGCATTCGGTTGAGTTTGTTTAGTAGTCAAATATAGTATAGGCAAATACAAGCAAACAACACGAAACAAAGCAACCAATATGTAGCCAAATATGCCTACTTCAATTTTGTTATTGTATTTGTTTTTTGTTTTTGATTTTTTTCTTTCGTATGTGCGAAAAGCAGATTCTTGCCATCACCTTTTAACCGCTTAAAGCATAAACCAAAATGTGTTGTATCAAACGCCATAGTGTATACCACGTACCAAATATAATCTAATGCCGCCCACATGTCACATGACACGACGTGCAATGCTGGCTGTGTGGTCGGTAGTAAATTGTCGTGTAAATATGTATGCCGATGATGCATATGTGTTTGTAGATTTAAGCAATTACTAGGGTTGTGGCGAAAGATTTCTATGGAAGGTATATTTTATTGAGGTGAGTTCTTTCAGACTTCAATAAATTACTGTTAGAATAAGTCATAAAATTAAATTAAATTTAGAAGTTGGATAGTTTTCATGAAAAAAGAATTATTGAAGACATGTGAATCCGACCTTCAGTCATTAGAATACTTTCAAAGTTTCCCAGCCATTTCACCTAAATAGTTATAAAACCATTGAAATGATTAGTGAGACTTAATGAAACTAGTTTTCCATGGTTACTATTCAATTTTCAGACTTCTAACGTTATTGATTTTACGAAATTCGAATCTTGACCGATTTTTAAGGTCCCCAGACTTGACAAAATCCTGTTAGAAATATTCTAACCGTATTAATTTTGAAAGTTAAGAGGTCTACACGATTTTGACATCGATAAACCTCATTTAGCTCCAAATGTCCTTCATATGAACATTGGACTATTTCTGGTCGTTGTTAAAGGCCCTTGACTTGATACAATTCTGATAGAAATATTCTAATGGTGTTAAATCGTATGTACTTGAAGATCCAATGGCGGAAGATAAATTCGCCTATAATCGGACCTGATTATGATCAGATAAAAAGCAATAACAATTTTTTTTTCAGTCGAAATGATTAGATATCCTCGATTTTGACACCCAGAACCCTCTTTTTTCTCCAAAAGTCTTTATTTCAATGTTAAATAAGAAGTAATACCTATATTGTATCCTACGTTTCGTCCGATTTGTTGCTTTATCCAGCTAGAACTATTTCCTATTGGTATCTATATTTAAAAATGTTAACCTAAATAACTCGATCCATATCTAGATGTTTCGAAACGAGTCAGCCCTCTATAATTTGCAAAATATATATGAGTTGTTTTTCAATGCCATTACCTTCTCCAACGTCCAGCATTAGCCAGAATACCTTGGTATGCTCTCCGGCGAACCTAGCGAATTGGCTGGAATTGACATTAGTCGCCCCAAAAATTTTGTAAAATCGTGAGAGTCTTTCTGATCCATTGTTCATTTTTTTTGGTATCACAAAGAACAGCGCTAAAATCTGTCTAAGTGAGATCCTTATGCATATGCAGAGATTTGCTTATTAACCTAACCTAACCATGTTAAGACCAAGTATTAACGGTAACTTACTTTAAAACCCTTATAGTACAATTTTCAATTACTAAGAATGGCTTTACTGGAGAAAACTGAAAGTTATTTCGGTTGAGGTCTTCGATATATTTGCCCCAGTAAAAAGGTATAAATGGATAGTAGAGCTCGTAATACCGAGAAAAAAATCACTTTCCACCTCTAACCACATAAACTGAAAACCCTCTCTGATTTGCAATAATATTGTGCAATCAAAAGATTAAAAAAAAAATGCCTAAATCCAACCCTAAAATGATACGATACATCCCTAAAGCAATCACCGTCTGTCTACAGAGCTTATTAAATTCCACGACGCAGCCAAGCTTTCACATGCAAATATACACACTCGTACATACAGCAGCATACATTTAGGCGCACAAATCCTTTTGTGTGTGACATGCGGCATGCGGATTTGTCGCTGTGTATGTAAACGTAAATTGGTACGTGGTATACGTGCTCGTCTTGTGCGAAAATAGTTTATATACGATGATGTTTACACACTTTATGCTACTTTATACCTTTATATCCGACTATTTTAACATGTGCTTTTCTTTGTCTCGCCCTTCTATTTCTTTTCAGGTAAGCAAATAAAAAACGTAAATCCACGCTCATCACCAACGCGCCTTTGCGTCCTCTACCAAACGGTATTCTAAAGTAACTTGCCAGCCGGTCGGGGAAAGCTTAAAATGTGTCAACGACATGTAAGATTATTTTCACGCTGTAGAATCAACTCAAGCTCACAACAACAACAAACTAACCGCAAAAAAAAAATGTCACCTCTACTATAGATATGTATATAGTGTAATTGGTTGGTGTCAAAGGACCTCTCGCACATTCATGCCGTGCATATACGTGATGTGTTCAAAAAATAACGGGAATTTTCGATTAAAAAAAAGAATATTTTAAGAAACGAAAATCGCCAAGCTCATAAAAATACGTCGAACCTTAGCGGTTGCTAAAAAATTCTTTAAATTGGACTCTCCAAATCAGTGAAATTTGCAATTCCCGTTATTTTTTGAACACACCTTTTATGCATACATACAGATATTTAAAGGTAGTAGATATTTATATTTGTCATACGTGGTTACTATTGCGGGTCATTTTCATTCCCAAGAACAACAACAATGCGAACACTAGCACCACATAATGCCCAACGTTAAGTTATCGCAACGACAAAGGACATCGACAGAGCAGCCGAATGGCCACATTTGTAGCCAACAATGCCACACAGTCGTACGATATATACATACAAATATGCGCGTGTATTCTGTCACAGATTTCCGAATTATAAAGACTTGAATTCACATGATTGCCTGTCATCATTGCAGATAATTGTATGGAACTATTTGTTTGCATACACACACACACCTTAGGGTCTATGAAAGCAGATGCTTACACTCATATCACAGATATATATATATAAATATGAGCATACCGTTGCAAATAGTTTCGAAAGCATGTGCGCAAGTATTTTCAAAGTTTATAGCTGAGCGGTCGTGGCAAATGTGGTTGGTTTCAACGACAGGGCCGCAGGTTTGACCGTCATTATAGCAATGCCTTGCTGAATTCATGTATATATATATATTTTCATACTCATGTGTATAGCTGTGCTTCTACATTGTGTCTGTCACATAGTTGACCAACTAAATACAATATATGATTTACTATCGTCATTCTCTAAGTCATGCTCAAGTCATAAGGACACACTATTAACGTCTAAAAATACCTCGTATTTGTACATATGTATAAATATTTGTATGTGGCTTTGTGTTTAAATGACCTTAACGCTGGCATTATCGTTCATCATTGTGACATTCGACCGCAAATTGAATGTAACTAATGCAATTAGTTACAATTTTTCCGCTTGATTGTTTTACTCGAAAACTTAACTTAACTTTTGGTATGACTTGTAATGGATTTCCACGAATGCATTATGTAGTGGCTCAACGAATTGTTGTTGAAGTTTCTTGATCATTATGCCAAACCTTATTAAATTTAGCAGAGATAATTGTTGAAAACTTTTGCAATATAATTTTGTCAGCTGGATTTGTTGTTGTACGGAGGTGGGGCAGTTAGTTTTGGGGTTTGAGTATTGAATTTTCTATGGAAAATTGTTGAAATTGTAAATACTAAGGAACTATTAGCAGAATCTTTTGATGCTAACACTAATTTAATTTGAATGAATTTCAAAATTATTTTTCTCATGTTAACAAAATTCATTTCCTAATAGAATACTGAGTTAAGAACAAGTACATATTTAAAATAAAAAAAAAATATATAATTTCATAGACAGAAAGAGAGATAAACAATTCAAAACATTTTACTTAAAATGATATCTCTATCAGATTCTATCTCTATTATTCGAAGTATTTTTTTTAATGTTTATCTTTCCCTCTCTCTCCCTGAGCTTTAGAATCTACTCTGATTCTACATAACTGGAATGGTCATAAGGAGTATCTGCTTAACCAATTGAGAAATGTTTTAAGTCTCCAGAGTAACCTCTTGAGATATTGCAACGCAATTGTTTCTGACAAATCCAGATAAAATCGACAAAAGCCTGTAGTTTCCTCTTATATCTTCTTAAAATAATTTACCGCTCAATGGATTATATGAGAGTTTATGGTGCCGCGCTAAAAAGTTTGCAAAGATTTATTTCATTTGTTGATGTTAACAATGTTCGAGGTTACTATCGACCCTTTGGTTTTCAATTCCCCTGTTAACATTAGTAATATAGATCAAGTCACCTACTTTCCTATTCCAAGCTGGTCACGGTACTCCCATATTCATATATCCATATTAGTCATATTCGAGAAACCTAATGTACCTAGGAACGTTCCCTATTTATTTCGCTTCTTCATAGGTTATTATTCAATTGTGTGAAGATCTTGGAAAAGATGTTGTTGTTTCAAGGAAATTCAACAAATTCACAATTTTAGAATAAATTACAACAAGTTATCAGACAGCCTTTAGCCGCTCCCACAAAACTCGGGTGGCGTAGACCTAAATGGACCCGGAATTTTATATGTACAGGCACCGTGAACTTGACAGTATTTCTAAAAATTATTGGGAGAATGTTTTCTGTCACTACAACAACAACAATCTGCTCATTTCAGTTAGTTGACTCGCTATTTTATATTATATATATGCCTCGGTGAAGGTCTACAATGAGATTCCTCCAATTATTCGTTCTTCTGTTAGCCTCTTGATTTGACTTCAAACTTTTTGGACCTTAGTTATTCCGAAGTTCTTCCGAATTTCCTACTTGCTGCCCTGTAAATTACAGTCGATGCTTGGTTAACTAGCCACTATACGATCTCAAAGTTTAAATGTTACATGGAGCGCAAACATAAACATTGGACCAATTCCCGTGCAACCCTAGTTTCTTTAAAAAAATTTAAGTCAACTCTTATTGAAGAGAAAAGACAAAATATTTATTTACGTGCTGGTCCTGCGTTTAAAGGTCATTCTTAATGAATACTGTGCTCCATTTAAGCTCTCATTTATTATTTAGCGATATGCTACAGTGCCATGTCACATACATTATATTTTATCTTAGCTAATTACACTGTTTTACATGCCAACTGCTACCTTTTTTACACAACTACAACACTGCTTCCTTGCATATTGTCACATTCCTGACGCTGTAGAAGAGTCTATTATCTATTCTTTTGCAATTAACACGCTATCACAATTAGCTGCTCTTCATTTATTCCACATTTTTATGCACATTTTTATGCACATTGTCACCAATTATATATGTACATATGTATCTATGTATCTATGTAAATATACAGTTAGTAACAGGCCATATTAATGCGCACGCTAAATAATGCATATACTAAGTTTTATTGAAGCTCAGCAGTAGCAAGTCGTCGACCAAGTGACACATGAATAACGGCATATTTACATGCTTAATGTCATACTCGTTGTTGCTGTTGTTGTTTGTTAGCTAATCGCTCGTTGTGAAAATTGTTTAATTAGGCTATGCCATTTTAAGGACATTTTCGCTGTGCTGTAACATATTTCCAACGGCCTAACGGCCTGTCTGTCTGACTTTGTCATCTTCTTTGTCCGCCGCGGCACACAACTATGGGCCAAGGACATTACGCCTATGTACATACTACTACTATGTTTCCATATATGTGTTGAAATGTGAAAATATGTGTAGTTTATTAAGTATTTGAAAGTAGCTCATTTGAAAACATGTTTTCACTAACACAACCAGAAGTATACCCTTTCATATGTGGCATATGTGTGTGTGAAGAAGAGTTAAAAGTGGCAAAAATCACACATATGCCACACACACACTCACACAAACAGGGACATACTTCTACTGGTTGTACTGTCCTATTAGAGCCACTTTCATTGGCATGAGCTCCAGAAGTTGAGCACAAACAAAAGCAAGTTGTTAGCTGTTACATCGCCACTGTCAGTTGGAACAGCAGCTCTGCGACAGCATTAGGTAGAAGAAGAGGCAATGTGATTGACGGAGTCAGCGTCAATGTCGACATCTGTGTGGTAGCAACAGTGATGGGTAAAGTAATGACAGCAGTATTAGGGTCGGTGATTTTTGGAATTTTTTTTTTTAATTAAAATTTTTTCCAAAATTAAAATTATTTTTAACTATTATTTAAACAATATTTTAAATGCAATAAGGCAAAAATTTAACAATTAATTTTTTTTTTTTAATATTTTATTAAAATAATAATTTTTTATTTTAATTTTAAACCAAATTTCAGGTTCTAATAGATTTTTTATTATAATTTTTTTTTAATCTAATTTGTCACCGTAACCCCGTCTACATCTTGACTTTTAAACCACATCTTTTTGAGAAAAATTAAAAAAGTAAGATTTCTTACATTCCTAATGTTTAATATTTTTCCTATTTATATTTTTTTAAATAACGGTACTTTTTATCAAATAATTTTAATTTTTAATCAAATAAAATAAATTGCAAAATTTTAATTTTTTCAATTTTTAAAATTATTTTGAAGTGAAGACTTGGTGAACCACCCTAATGCCGCAACACATCGTCAACTCATAAGCAATGCCAAGCTGGTTGACACTTTTCACTTGTTAAAACTTGCTAATTGCTTAACACTTAAAAGGATTAGAAGAATGAAAAGTTGTCGAAAGAGCAGCCTGCGAAGGGCAGCAGGTGGCAGACATATCCTCACACAGACAAATATATATATTTACATGGCGTGCAAATAACAATAGCGCGTTACTGCAAGTTGCACTTGCAACACAACTGACAGAAGACAGAATATGCAAAAAGTCTCAAAATAATTAGTTTACTTGACGGCAGCATGAGTTGGTGTCGCGAAAACTTAACAACATGCAACTGCCAGCCAGCACTGATGACAGCCTGCCTGCAAAAACAAACAAAAAAACAAAATCTTGATGTAAAGTTTTCAAGACTCAAATTTATCAGGCGACTGTCACGATTGTAGATATTTCTTATCTTAATGGAAAGTATAAAAAAATTGCAAAAAGAAAAAGGAAAAAGTGTGGAAAAACAAATAATAATAAACAAATAACAGTTAAATGCGAGGGAAAAATTTTACAAAAGCTTATGCGCAAACACGAAGGCAAACATGCCACACAGTGATAAAGAAAACAAGTGAGGGAAGGGGGTGCGTGAGAAGACATTTGTTTATCCACAAAAGCACCGAAGAAAATTTACTTAAGCAAGAATTGTGTTGCAATTACCAACTTATTCTTCTTTCTTCTTATTAAACAACACCCCACAGGGTGGCAATAACTTTTATTTTATTTTTTGTTTTTGATGGCATGGGATTTTCACACTTCAAGCGCGGGTATCAGTGGTGTCAGTGTTGTCACTCTGCGACACAAACCTGTCAATTTGAATTGAGTGAGTGAGGTGTGACATGACCGTCAGCATCCTTTATTCACCATTTCGTAACGGCTATCAGTTGACGGCAAATGTCTATCGCTCATCATCATTGCATCCGATTGAGTCGATAGTAGTATAGTCTTCCGCTTAGTAAATGTGAGTAAGTGTATCAGGGAATTGACCGAGCGCAAAGCAAACACATGCTATTGTATTTTTGTTTGCCAAGTTGATTAGAGGTGTTTTCAATCGGATGTTAATATACTTATATATGTGAGTACATAAAGTTTTTTTTTGTGTATGAAGGCAGAAAACTTGCGAGAATGTTCTCTGCATTATGAATGCTATTCCCACAATTTAATGTTCGATTTGGCTCGCTGGAATGTCTAGTAAGATTCAAAAACATCTAATTCTGGAATTTAGGTCTAGTAATTAAGTAAATTAATTTGAAGGTTTTATTTAGCATAGTTAGAAGAAACCGATTTTTGTCAAATATGTACCGTTTTATTCCATAAATTGTGATCATATTCCTACGCTCAAAGAAATCTTCGTGCCTATTGGTATAAAACTGGGGCAGTCGATTTTCACAATTTTCTCTCGAAGCGAATTTTTCAGCAGCAAAATCATTCGCCATAGACAGGAAGAAGTGGTAATCACTTTTTGTCAGGTCCAGACTATAAAGCGGTTATATAAGAATCTCCCAACCAAGTTTCTGGCGCGTCAATATCGTTGTGTGTAGTCTGGTGTTGTCTTGTTGGAACACAACTCCTCTCCTATCGGCCAAAGCTGGCGGTTTTGGGACGATCGCTTCCAGTCGGTCCAATTGTTGAGGGCAGAGGTCCGAATTATTCGTCTGATCATAGAGGAGAAGTTCATAGTAGATGATTCCCTATCCAACAGTCGCTCCAATATAAACGGAATGGAGCCGGCTTTTTATCCCATCAATATCTGTCAAATCGGCAATATTCCTCAAAAATATTTGGGATTCGTTTTATGACTCTACAACAACAACAAAACCTTCCTGACCGCCCATCCTGGCTGGACCACCATTTCCGTCAGCTCACCGCTGGATTCAATCACGACCTTTTTCGTTTGAGGCTGTCCTAAGTAACAGTGAGTCACTTTTCACCATCACTAGTTACCATCCGCTTCAGAACCGGATCGATTTTACAAACGATTATGCAGCGATTTGTCGACGGAGTTCGCTAGATCATGGATACAAATTTTGTTTAGGTTCAACAAGGTTAGGTTATAGAGTGGATTCAAAAAAATCCGAACTAACTTAACCTATTTGAGACAGTCTTTTATGAAATATTTTCATTTTTTTAAGTAGTATTATTACTACAACCATGAAAAAACTAAAAACATCTATTAAAACTTCGTAAAAATTTTTTTTTAATAATTCATTAATATGTATTTATTTTCCTTGAACAAAAATTATTAACTAGAAAATAAGAACCAAATCTGTGCCCGATAAACATTTTTCCTAAAAACAGCCAGGCATCGAATTCACTGAAATTTCACAAATTGTAAATTTATCTTTGCGAGTGCGTCTCTTTATTAAAAACTAGACACTGACATACCAACATATCTATCGCTCAACGTATCCTTCCACAACACAACGAATTTTGCCTGTCATAATTAAAATATGAAAAATATCCGCCACAATTTAAGCTAGAAAATCGAATATCTCATTTCCAAGTCGCTCTACTACGCAACTCGAATTGGATGAAATGCAGAATGCCTCACGCTCTCCACCACAGCTGCTGGGTACCGGTGCATCGTATACTCTTCGAAATGTGTGTTTGCTGTGTGTTTCGGTCCATTGTTAGATTTTGTAAAATGCGTTTCGTGCTGCATGAATGCGTGTCACTTACTTACTGCACTGATATGGCAGCCATTGTTGTGGTACAACGCATGGAAGGCGAACGTTTTGAATAAATACGGGACGGCTGGATGGTATAAACATAGAGAAAGAGTGACAGAGAAAAGGGAAATTGCTGTAAACTTGTATTGGTCGGCAAAATGGCACTGATGACAGGGTTGCTGTTGCCTGCTGGAGGAATGCGACTGAACCTTGCGGTGTTTGCGACAACAACAACTGAAAATACTTCCAACTATTGAAGTGCCTCAATGTACCAAGGATTTAAAATTACTGCCGAACACACAGGAACACCACAAAATAAACTCACATACAGATATACAATGCAACCAAGCAGTCGAGTTGGGTCATTCCCACATATACATTGACATAAAGTTGCCACACCAACCAACCAACCGAGCGCTCGTCGTAATGAGAAAGTGTTTGAAATTGTGCTCAATTACTGGGACATAGTCATACAGCAAATGTTGTGTTTTAAGCCAATGTTAACTGTAAGACTGTGTCTTAGTGTTGTGCCCGCCATCAGCAACGTGGTATCATCCTACCTCCGACAATCTCTCCAACAACAACAACGCCGCTTCATAATAAATAATAACAAAAGAAGAAAGAAAATTATGTGTGCTATGTAGGTGATATTGGTTTCTAGTTTGTAATTAAATGTGCAATAACAAAGGCGTACAAAGTCCCGTTGACTTCTAACAAGTGGAATAAACTTCATGATGATCAAAACACAGAGGAAGACAAAGCAAAGAAAGCCACAGGAAAAAAGAAAACAAACAAGTGTCTCTGTTAAAAATTAATTAAGTGAATGTTGCATTGTATAGCCGTACATGCGCCAGAAACACTTAAATTGCTGTAAGTGCTGGAACGATTGTGTGGAAGAGGGATTACAAAGCGTATTTATTTTGCTTCTAATTTTACGAAAAGTGGGACGATCCTTATATTACTTCACCTTTTTTTGTATGAAACAAAATAAAAAATTTATTGGAACGTAGTTGGGGTTTATAGTTATAGAGCTTCTTCAGTTGGTGCTGTTGAATGTTCAATGCGCTGTTATAAGATGACCTATATCTATATACTTATTTAATATTAATTGCATTATTTGTGATGTAAATATTTTTTTTTTGTTAATCTTTTGGGAGCGCTCCTTTTCTATTTTTTGTTTGTATCTTGTATCAGGGGTCATATATAACTCATGTCTGTAATAATTTGCTAATACTATACTGTTGTCCCAAGTATCTGTACTACTTTTACATTGACCATCTTCGTTATCGTCTTTCTTATAGTTTTTTTTCGCAAATCTAGTAACACTGTAAAGAACATATGATGATATTATTCTAAAAAGGCGACATTTACTCAAATATGGAATATGAAGGGTTTTTTTTGTCACAAAGACGAAATATCGGATGTACTCTATAATTCTATTGTCAAGACCGACCGATTCATCGGCCTTGGTATCGGTATCAACCAAAAATTGGCAATCGGTCGGACACTATCAAGAAGTATCCAATAAATATTTGACATTAAGAATACATAAAGTATGGATTTTAGGATTACCGATTTCCATTATTTGACCTTCGGGACTCTGCTATAAAGGGTAATCCATTTCGAGGATCCCTACTTTTTTAAAGAAAAGAAAATTAAATTATTTATAATGGGGAATTTTCATTATCATTCTTTGGCATTTATTTTTCGAAGATTTTCCGTTGAGCCCAATTTTTTATGACTCCTTCTAGAATTTCGACTGGTAGCTGGCGAATGTCACGTGTGATGTGTTGACGGCTACTCTCTCACCGGCATAATTTTTGAAGAAATATGGACCTATGATTCCACCGGCCCACAAACCACACCAACCCGTTGTTTTTCCTGAATGAAATGACAGCTTTTGAATTGACAGTTTTGCTTGTTGACATACCCATTGAAGCAGTTGCTTCGAAAACATCGGATCTTCTTGGAAGTTTTCAATAGTCCATAGAGCGAAGCGTTGTCGCTTGGGTAGGTCGAGCGGCTTTAGGTTATAGTACAAAATATGATGCCACAGTTAGATAGATAGGCTTTATATAAATAAATAACATGGAATGGACTTCGTAGTACTGTGCTTTCTTAGATTTTTAATCCTCTAAAATTGTATTATATATATTGAGAACTGTTTCTAGAACGAGGACCCAGCTAACTTGTTTGATAGTGTCGAGTAAGCTTGGGAAATTTTATGGAAAGAAAGAAAATCAAACAGTACTCATTGTAAACTGATTACCTTAAATGTTAAAATCTTACCAAACCTAATAATGGTTTAACAAATTATTTTCAACATTTTATCAAAAGCTTGCACACGATTTATCATACGACTACCACTATTAACATTGCCGCTATCTAAATCGAACCGAAACCAGCGACTTCAAGTTTAACCTTCAACATTTCATTTGTAATATTTAAACACAATTTAGTAAGCAGTAGATAATACTCCACACAAAGTATTATAGCTTACCATATCTAGTGTTAATTCATGGAAAATCAAGGATCCCTAACCCCACAGTGTTGCATGCAACGTTGGCAAATCAACAGCTAACCGTAAGCTGACGCTGTTGTTGTGCTTTAAATCCAGCTCATCTCCCAGCTAAGCATAAAATTTGAGACACAGACACACTTGCACTAACCCTGATGCCACATACTCGTTCGTGTACTTGCTCACGCTATCTGCAGCGCCGCCGTAGTGTAGGCCGATAGGCAACGGAAATTTGAAGCCAGCCAGCCACGGAGCTGCAGCGGAAGGTTGAGGGTGTAAATTGAAATTGTGTGTCGGCTGGGCGATGTTGATAACAAAAGTGTCAAAACTGCGATGATGCTGCAAGCGAAATGAAATACTTGGCCAATTTGCAGATAACTACCGAAGCTTTCTAATTAAAATTCAGCATTAATCCAGATGATTCAGCAGCTAGTTAGTTTGTAGGTCGGTCGGTTGGATATTTGGTTGTTGGTTTGCTTGCCATCATTTTCACAGCGATTGCATCGATGGTCTGTCGCGCACGATGGAAAAGCAGTTGAGACAGCGATATTCTATGCCGTTAAAGGGGATTTTGAGTGCGTGCGAAGTATTCTGCCGTTACTGTTTTTAAGACACATTAATGTTGGAAATTTATGCCACAACTGTAGGCAAAATGTTACTTGAAACTAATGTTATGAATTTCGGAACGCGACACAAATAGTTGCCTGGGGTATCATTGTTAAACTTTGACGTTGTACTGACTTTTGCCTTCGTCTTCTTGTTGTTGTTATTATTATTGTTGTTGTCTCTTATTACATACTTTGTTTTATCCACTCATTTCCTAGCACCATTCACTTTATGACCATACTTTTTTTGCCATACTGCATCCGTTGTGTTGTTGTTAAAGCCCAAAATATTATTGTCATAATTATAAAGACCAACAAATGACGGTCGTCCTAAGATGTTTGGGTCTAAAATGCTATCTCAGCACATGACTAACTCGGCAGCGCACACCCGCTCTCCATTCATCCGCAAATACTTGAGATTACTTGAATAATCTACGGGTGGCTAAGCAAACATTCGAATCAAGCCAAGCCGAACGCTGAGCATACGAGAGTTTGAGCGTTGAGTGACAACAGAAATAAGTCCGAAAATAAACAACAACAACCATTATGTGCATTCAAAGGAGCGGTGTCTTCGTGCGCGCCACATTTGCCTCAGACGTCTCATTTGCTGCTGTGGCTGCTGCTGCTGCCCTTTTATTAATCATCAAAATCACAACTGAATGAAATGAAAATAAAGTGTCAAGTTTGTTGTGCGTTCACGGAAACGATTTAAGTGGCTCGAGTGTTGTGGGTATGAGTGTGCTGTCGGTGATATTTTGAGTCAGCTTTGGCAACAAGCCACCCATATCTCCCCATAAGTACGCTGCATTTATTTGGGTAGCTCAAATTCGAAATTAATCCCAAGTGTGTGCTGTGGCGTTAAGTCGTCTAAGGACGTCAGTTGGGGGTTGTCGCATTAAATGGTCAAACAGTGTCACATAATCGAAGTTCAATTTGTAGTACAAATGTTGTTGCGGTGAATCAGGTTTTTGTTTGCCGTTAAAAACTTCTGTCCAAATAATTTCAAACTTAATTATTCTCGATCCCGATTCTTATTGACGTCGTTTTAAAAACTGTGACCCAGAACCCTTATTAGGGAGATGTTCCGGATTAAGGAATAGAGAGGGACACTGGTGGACAGCCTATTGGGAGGTTACAATATTGAAAATTTTAGGTATGTGTTTGATCTCCCAAGGAGCAAACTAAGAGTGGGACTTTAAACATGTCACTGTAAGCTCAGGAAGCATCTATACAATCTAGTCATGATCTCATCAGAAACCCGCAGCTTCAGGGACTGAGGATGCAACTGAGGAGCGCATGGACTCTCTTACTTCTAGCATCATTCTAATATTCATAAGAGTGCTGAGACTAATGGATGCGAGGTAGACATCGGGAGGCACAATAGCTCTGGTCTAGTTAGTCTACTTAAATAATTATTCTGTTCTATTATACTTTTCTAAGAACTTGTACCAATTTCTTTAAAGATCAGCTTAGCATCCCGTGATGATAGATTCATTGAAGAACTTCTTCATCAAAACTGTTCTGTTTTCCAACATTCTCTTAATGGTTTAGCCGGTCGTTAACTTGTCCGGTCTTCATTCCTTTTAAGTGGCATTGCCATAGTGAAATAACGGGATCTAATTGTGACAGATCTTATACAACACCCTTATCTAACCGAAGCTATATTTTTTAGATTTTTTGGTCTACATTTTATTTCATTTAATGAACCTTCTCAAACTCTAACAATCAAAACTTTCCTCAAACCAAGATTTTCGAATTTTACCCAGAGATTCAAAAAAATTGCCCACTGTGCACGCAATTTCATGGTGGCGGTGCCAAACGCATGAAACATAAAGCAAAGAGGGTCGCTGCGCTTTTCCCGACAGAGCCAATCTACGTTGCCTAGCAGCGAACATTTCATTAGCGCGTATCAATGTCGACGAAAAGATTTGTGAACAGATAATACGGACTACTTAAGCAAAGTCGTCAAATAAAGATGAGCAGCACCACAGCGAGCCAACCAGCCAAGCTGGCACTTGGTACCCAAGTGCGCCGGCAAATAGCATTTTGCGCTGGCATGCTGAGGGGCGGGTGGATAAATGAGTACTATCAACACTGTGTTGCTTATTAATTTACTTACTATTTTGTGATTTTCTTCTTTTGCTTTACAGTTAATAGGCCGCCACTTTAGCGCGGAGTACTCAAGTAATAGAGTACAGAGGGTGAAGTGACAGCGAGATGGCGAGAGCATGAGTCAAGTGCAAACGACTTAGGTTTCAAGCACTTCTTCGGACACTTTAAGTGAGACTTTCGAATTTAAAATCGTTTCAATTTCGTTCACTTGACGATAAGTGCTAATAAGAAGATAATCCAAGCGCAATTTTTGCCGCAAAAGCTAGCTTTTGATGGGTAACCGCGCTGAAAAGTAGGCAATGTTAAATTTACATTAACCAGGCTGGACACGTTTTTATGGACGTTAATTTGCACTCAAAATCCATGGGCCGCTAGCCTTTTTTTCGCTACCTCTAGTTCTCACTCTCTCTCGCTCTCTCCTTTGTTTCCTCGTTTATGTGTACCACATTATTTATTGTATTTTTACCCCATCACCATCAAGTAACGGGGCTATGAATAGTTTATAACTTTGCCATCAGCGAATTTAATTCAATGGATCGTTACAGTTTTTATTACTTTATCAAATTACGTCAAAACGTCAATATTTCAATATTGCAAATCGCACGTTCATAAAGTTTGTCTACTTGCCGCTGACGTGATGCCGGCATCCCGTTATACCGTTATGCCTTACTGTCAATTATGATGACAGTGCATTTGCGGTACAATAAAAATTCGTTGCCATGACACATCCTCCGAAACGGTATACCGTTAAAACTGCCGTTGTCACTCTGCGCTCGTCGCTGTTGAATCGCTTGGGTAGATGGCGCTGATAATTGGCTCGCTGGTTGTCTGTCTGCTTGTGGCGCGTAGTGCGTATTATCGTTCATTAAACTATTGTCCTGCACTATACGGCGTGGAGGGTGGGGTGCATTGTAATATTGCGGTCGGTAGTAAACCCCATAAGTACTAGTACGTGGCATGGGTTTTGATTTAATGAATTGATATGAAATTGAGTTGCTTGCTTTTGGCAGTTCATTATTCATTCATTCATTCATTCCATTCATTCGTTGCGTGCGCCATTTATAGTTGTGTCCATGTATTAGTTGCAACATTCGAAATTACTTTGCTGGCATCATCATTAACTACAGCACAGTATACCCGTATTTCAATGTATACTTTTATTTTTATTTGATGAAAACGTTTATTTTATTGCCCTAATTTTAATTTGATTTCGTCATAGTCAGCGAGTCAGCTTATTTAATATTCTAATAAAAAGTTCCTCGCTGATATTGGTTGGTACCACCATTGATTTAGCATTTTGTTCTTGTTTTTTTTTTGCATATCTCAGGTAACCGTTATTTATACTTCATGTCCATAAACCAATTCAGACGACATATTAGCTACAAATTTAACGATACTCATAAAAGTCATCTCCTCCTCAGTATACAACAAAACATAATTGCTTTTTTCGTAATTTATTCATTACTTTATGTTTCTAATATAGATCATGAATGACAAATTATTGCACAGTTAATATTTAAAAGTCACTGAGTTGTAAATAATTGATGAATAAATGCAAATAAAAGGTTTTATTTCCATTATATTTCTACTCTTTCCTATTTTTCCTTTATTGCCTCTAAAAATTTTAACCATTCATATAGATAAATCGACTTCCGTCATGTCCAATAAAACAAGTTTTAAAGTGTACATCCAACAGTTTTTATGAAACTGAAGAAATTAGCTTTAATATTTATGTATTTTTCATCTTTAACTTGGGATCATGATAATTTCCATACATCTTCAATCTGGAGACGATTATTTTATGGGGAAATGGTTGTTGAAAATTTTATTTTTAAACTGTATCTCACGTTAGAACAGGTTCTATAATAGACTAAATACGAAAGGGCTAGGGAAGTAAGGATCCGACTTGTGTGGGTATCCGGTCCCCCCCGGAATCGCTGGAGACTGCAAAGCGTACCAGTTTGCAAGAGAGGGTACCTTAGCAACATTGACGTCGGAGTGGAAGCGGGTGGGTAGTCCGTGTTCTATTTGCGCTAGAGCACTGGACACACTGACTTCGAGTGAGCTCGTCATATGCTGCACAACAACCAGCACCTGTGTTCTTCCAGCTTAGACAAGGACGAATAGGAATTATCCAAGCACTTCAGCTTCCAGCCTTCGCCAGACTAAAGATAAATCACCTCGGTAGGTACACCTTCGACGAACCTAGTGAAGTGGCTGGACTCGACATCAGCCGACTTAAGAACTTTGTAATAGAGTCCAACCGCTTTGTCGATTCGTCAGGATTATTTGGGTTTCACAAAGGACAGTCGAAGCTGTCTAAGTGAGACTCTCTGCAGTTGTCCTATATTTATAAGAGCTGGAGAAGTTATTAGCCGGTTTTACCCAATATTGACATATAGCCAAATTATTAAAAGAAAAAGATTCCCTCTGAATTTCTATAAACTATCTGAGAGATTCAATATTTTCCATTGCTACTGAAGTCTTCATGTTCGATATCTAAGGCCTTCAAAAGTTATAGTACGATTTCGACAATTTATAACTGAATGATGCTACACCATTTTCACAAAGTTTTATTCCGATCTTCAGAATAAAAAAATGTGTTATATGGGAAATGGACGTGCTTGCCGGGCGGTCAAATTCACCCATTTTCAAGATACTATATCAGGAAGTCAAGGAAATACTACATAGCAGCCACAAAGATAGCGAGAATACGAATAGCCAATCGAAGACAGATATCATTAACTTATGATAATGAATTATGAAAGATGTATCATCTTTTGTATTGGAGAATACTGTTTCTTTTCTTTATTCTTCAAAACATCGACCAGTTGGTTGTAGGAGTGTTAACTTAGGCAATAGTTTGGAAGAGTTATTATGTATGTATATAGAGACGTTCTCTTCTCACTCCGACCTAACAGTTTGATGTATCTATAAATACAAATGAAAGCGGATATTTGTTCCAAGAAAATAATTATTTAAATTGGTTACAAGATAAGCACATTTTGTAGCTGCAGCTTTTTAAGCCATTGTATCTATCAAATCAAGAGGCAAGGGATCTCATAAATGCATAACATTTCTTTGATGTTAATTTTCTTTTTTTTTTATGGAAAATAAAGTCTCTTCATTCTAATAATGAAAACCGAAATTTCGAGGCTGGTTCATTTTATGCCAGAAAATGAAGTGTTTCAAACCCAGTCAAGCAGAATTTTATGTCCAACCCATACGTTGTATATATGAAGTTATAAATATAAACATTTTTTTAGAATGTCATGAATTTTATTTACGCCTTCGCCTACAAAATGTCAAATTCTCAACACAAGTTTTACACGAATCTTAAACAATAATAGAGAAACTTGCCGAAATCACAGCTGCAATGTTGCAACATCATCCTATTAAACTTTCACAATGAATACACCCGCATTCATGCTCCAACATAGAGAATCATTAAAATTCATCATGTCACACGCAAGTGTTTTTTGCCATGAAATCATTTGTTCCGCCAGCAATAAAACTGCTTGACCATGGCAACCTAAACAAAGTTCGAGATTGAATGAGATTTCGCAAGGCAGCCAACCAGCCGGCCTGCCAACCAGCCGTTGGTGCGTCCGTATTCAAATTCGTATCACAGTCAAAGGTTTTAATAAACGAATTTTATGGCCAAATGCCGGTCGCATGCCAGAACTCAAAAACATTTGCAAATAAAATATCGGCTCCTTGGCGAGTTGGCATTAGGCGGCCGTAAAAGAGATGGAAGGAACCTTTGAGTACCAGCCGGTGCTTTGGGTTGGTGGGTTAGCGGGCGGTGCTGACTTTATGACAGTGGGGGTCGACTGAGTGCCTTGTACCTTTTGTCGTTAGCAGAGGCATTCACATGTAGATGTGTGTCTGCTTTGGTATAAATCTTGCGCGTGGTTGGGCAGCGGCGCACTCATCGTATTGCTGTTGATGGTCGCAGCTGGTCGCAGAGAGTCCTTTTTAAAAAGAAAGCACAAAATGAAATCCTTTCTCTCCCTTTATTTACAATATAAACAACACTTGAATTTTGTCTTGTATAATCACAAAACAACTCTGCGTATGAACGCAGCGGATTGGAACGGAAGAGCGGACTCGAGCTCGTGCGCGCACGTACGTACGTAGATGGGAATAAAAGAAAGATAACGGCGCTAGCAACGGTAGCAATAATGGTAAACGAACGACAAACGACAGGGATAAGAGCAATAATAATAATAATAATAATGAAATATGCTTGCGGCAAGAAAAGCGCATATTGGTAATGCTATCTGCGTACCTACATCATCAACTGCTTGAACTGACTTGGCTTCTTGTCTGCGGCAGACACACTCAACATACACAGGAACCCACACACATATTACATATGTGTGTGCATATGCAGCTCGGAGTGAGTGTGTGTGGTGTGAAACTGTACATTGTTAGGGTTTGATATGCGATATCTGCTGCATACCCACACACGCATACACATTTTGTCCTTTGAGTGACACAGCGAAACCGCAAATTAATTACAAAGCGTATTCAAACAGTTATTGACCATAATTCATTAACCATACCAACCGCTAAAACGAGCGCAAACCGAACTCCGAACCTGAACCTCAACTGCACGAAACCGTCCACATTCCACCACCACAACGGCATAATTTAACTCTGATTGATGTGTGTAATAACAACAGTTACAGGCCGTTTGAAAGCACCGAAGAAATTAATAATTTAATATTTAACCACAAAGCAAAAGCGAAGAAGAAACTGTAGCTGTGGGTTTTGTCGGCAAAACCGCTGCCTCGACAGGCCGCATTTTTTTTGGAATTTTTCGTATTCTTTATTGCAAATTACATCAAATTAGTGTAACAAAAATGCGGTCACATTGTGCGGAGTCGTTTGCCTTCGTGTGTATATAACCTATAAATTTTTGGCCACAAAGTTCCAAAGTTCGGTTTTTGTGTCGTCAAGTAAATTTTAATATGTTTCTTGAATATTTTATTGCTTTTAACTTTGTGCCGGCTTTCAAGCGCCGAATGTTGCTTCAATTAACCCTTGTGCACATTAAAGTATTTATTACGTAACAAATGTACGAGTAGTTATACGCCAGCTGTGCGGTGAAATAGTAATGAGGGAAATTTTGATAGTATTTTGTTTGCCGGTTTTACACTTTCAACAGTTGGCTTGATTTCTTTGTTTAATACACATAGTAAAATTCTCAAAATTTAAAACATAAAAATTTTGAGGTTTCCAAAATTAATTTATTCATTAACTTTTATATTAGAAGTTTGCTGAATTACATTGAATTTAATTACAGAAAGGTCCTTTGACTTCTACATCACTAGCTGAATGTTGGTATGGGTCAATTTGACCGATAGCTTTAATTTTTTTTTATTTTAACTTTCCACAACATATGTCAACATTTTGTCCTAACCCCTAGTCTTAGTTTTCAACAGTCCCATTGAGCAAATTTTCAATTCATTCGTGTTTACTTTGTCAGAGATTTTCACGTATCGCTTTACATACTTCGGTATGTTCTGAGATGAGATCCAGGTATAATTATCCGGGACGAAATCGACTGGAATCCATTAGGTAGCCGAAGGAAAGGCCGACCGCTCTAACCAAGAGGCGAAATTTGGACATCAAAATATGCAAGGTCCAAAAAGTTGGAGTCACATCAAGAGGCTAGTACAATATCGAAATAAATGGAGGAATCTTATTGTAGCCCTTTGATCCCCAGCAGAGCCATATGATACAATATATATATAATACAAAAATATACTTTCTATGGAAAGCTCTCAATCAACTCCAGCTTTTGGTTAGCTGAACACTGCAGTGTCTGCTATTAAGGTAGCAGTAGATGTACGGCTTCTTTTAGAGTGATGTGTATTATGCGATAGCAGAGCGGCAATACTAATCTAGAGTTGGATGACACAACGCTCGAACCTTTTCCCAACTTCCGAGCTTTCGGCTTGTTAGGGTGCCTTGCGTGGAACATACAGAACTGGAGGGAGCTCGGCAAATGTTGGATGACAACTAGAGTCTGGAGTTCGATGACAGTATGCTCGGGGTTAATTAGGGAATATCTATCTTCTTTATTAATAGCTTCAACCAACTTTGCTATCCGACTTGTTTGGATAGTTGTCTAGGCAAAATCATTGGAAACTGCAAAGCCGCTGTTCGTGTTCCACTTTCGTGTAATATACAAAACTCTCGGGAGTTCCGCAAATGCTTGACAACAACCAGAAATTGTGCAGTTGTGAGGTCTTTTTGGACCGGAGTGGAGTTTAAGAAATCCTTCGAACAGCTTTCATTTGTAGTAGTTTCCTTCGACTCCTTTAAGATCTTTCCATTTGTTACTATCTTTTATGATTTTTTAAGTCACAACAGACTGAGAATCGTGTAAACTAAAGATATCTGAGTTGTTTGGGATACTTAACTACTCTTGAGCCATATTAAAGCCTCTGTCTTTCTGAACGAAATTAGGATTTTTTTTTATAGAACTCATTGAGTCATACTCCTAACATCAAACAAGTTTCTCTTTTAATCGGTTTATATATCAATCTAGTATCCCACATTTTAAATAATTAAATAAAACTCTATTAATTTTTAAAGAAAGTCTCGCTAAGTAATATCCAAACATAATAAGATAAAACTTAAGATTTTGACCTTACATAAAGTACATTCAAATTATTATATAAATATGAAATATTCTGTTTCTGCATATTAAAAGCTAAAAGCGTTCTTTGAAAATAAGCACTTGCCGACTACATGAACACACATAAACAAAGATCAAAAGACTACACCATTCTACGAAAGTGCTTATTTGGAGGCTTAGTTATTGTGGTGGGCACAAGGTGCCCGATTCATGCGTTACGTATACGCAGTGGCGATCATTAAAGACAACCGCCTGCACAGTTACCCACATATATTTAATTTGCAGCGCATAAATGACAGTTTTATTGATAAAGTTGGGGTGTAACACATACCTACACACACACAAACCACATAATATTTATTACACACGCTGACCACATTTTCACAGCTACTTTCGACGACATGGGAATCGACATAACAACATATATGTGGGAATATACTATATGAAAGTTCTAGTAAATATGTGTTTGAATATACTTTTCAAGAGTTTGCCACACCGCGAAGAAGTCATAAATATATGTACGGGTGTGTGATTATTGTCGTTATGTTAATAATAAAGTTTTTCCCTACAATTTTTCATTTCAGGCTCTGCTACACACTCACGATGTTGTCGCTCGAGACGTTTACGGTGAGGAGGCACTGCGCGTCACACCACCACCCATGGTACCGTACATTAATGGCGACGAAATCGATAATGTGGACAATGGCGAGTTGCAGCATGTAACCAGAGTACGTTTAGTGCAATTCCAGAAGAACACCGATGAACCGATGGTGAGTAGAAGCAAATAGAAGCAGGCAACACTCGTAGAGAAAAGCGTCTGTTCTTAGTGACAATTCTGCTATTTACGATGTCTCTGTATGAATGTGTCTCTTAATAAAATTTATGTGTATGTGAATATATATAGATATAGATATATATTTACAATAGCGAACAGTTCTGTCAACTCAGCACTAATTTTATAATTGTATAATTTTCTTAAGGGCATAACGTTAAAAATGACCGAAGATGGACGTTGTATTGTAGCTAGAATAATGCATGGTGGCATGATACACCGTCAGGCAACGCTGCATGTTGGCGACGAGATACGCGAAATTAATGGTCAGCCTGTACAACATCAATCTGTGGGCCAATTACAACGCATGCTGGTAAGTGCATACACACATGGACATTTTTTTCATTTATTTATGCTTCGTTAATGGTTGAATAAATCGCCGTAATGAGTACTTATATGCTTAACTCATTTCTTTATTTATTTTATTTCGCTTTCTCTCTCTCTCTCTCTGTATTTTTGCAGCGTGAAGCGCGTGGTTCGGTTACCTTTAAAATAGTTCCTTCTTATAGAAGTGCTCCACCACCCTGTGAGGTATGTGTAAATTTAATCAATTATCTTAAATTAAAATTAAAAAATATGTATAATAGCTTACGCCGATACCATTACTTTTAGTTTAGCGCATGCAAAATTGAAAATAAAAAAATTGCAAAAAGCCAACAAAAACAAATATATAGTAAACGCGCACATACACCACGAAGTATCGACACACTTAAGTATTGATTTACAATTAAATGCACTTAACTATTTAATTATCAGTTAGTTTGCGCACAATTTCATATTTCTACTTTTTTATTTTACAATAATTGGCTAATCTCAATTTGATTTAATTAGTTAACTTTTATTTTCGGTATCGAATTTCCTATCAATTGTAGTTGATTTCTCATAGTAATGTTTTTCTCATATTTTCCATTAACATTACTTTTACATTTCTACACTCATAAACAAATGCAGCTTTTCAGGATAAGACCAACTCCAGTACTTGTAAGTAAAATCAACATCATTGTAGTTATTTCTATTAACTGTTTATGTAGAAGAGTACCGGATCATGAAAGACAATACATATGTATGACATGGACTAAATACACTTTTCGGTAACGGTAGATTAGAAATTTATAAAAAAAAAACACTGAAGCGAATAAATTAAAATAAGTCCAGTAAAAGAAAACCATTATTTGTGCATTGAATTGAAATTGGTTTTATTTAGCATAGTTAGTTCCGATTTGGATGAAATATGCACCCTTTTGTTCGACAACTTATGACTAGTTAATTTTATGAAACCACTCTTATGGACACTCTCCTCCATATTGTCATACAACCGAGACAGTCGATTTCCACAAGTTTCTTGATTTTTTCACCAGCAAAATCATTCGCCTTAGAGAGGAATGTATGTATAGTATCCTATGACTCCACAAGTAGTACAAATGTAGTACAAATGGCCACAACGAGATTGCTGCATGATCTTGTTCTAGCCTCTTGATTTGATTCCAATTTTTTTGGACCTTAGATATTTCGATGTCTAAATTTCTTCTCCAGGCTAGAGCGGGTCGACCTTTCATTCGGCTTACTTGTGGATTCCAGTCGATAGCGTTCCGGTTGATTGTTTCTGGATCTCGTCTCAGAACCTACGCGGTCCAGCGCCATTTTCTTTTGAGGATTTTGGCCCTCAGAGGTGCTTGGCTTGTGCATGATCATAAGACCATGTTAGAGACGGTGACGGGCCAAAAATGGAGTAAAACATTGCGATAGCATTGGCTTGAGAAAAATTGTAACTTTTGGATGTCCAAGGCTGTGCGAATCCATATTTCGTAACAGTATAGAAGAGTTGTCTTAACATTGGAATTGAATATTTTTATTTTGAAAGAGAAGGAGATTGATGGAGGAGCTTCAGACCACATTGAGAGCGCCGACTTGACCATTTTATACAATTGGTAATGTCTTCTTTTAATCCTCCTATAATAATACTGCCCAAGTGATAAAAAGATTTTCCCGTTCTATGCCATCGACTTGAAAGTTCTGGGTGCAGGTAGTGTTGATGCGCATTTCCTTGGGTTTGTCGATGTTAATTTTTAGACCCACGTTCGCTGATGAATGGTGAATGCGTAAGAACCTCCCAACTAAGCTCCTGGACTTTCTGATAGTCTTCACTATCCATGTGTGAAGTCTAGCGTTGTCCTGATGGAATACTATTCCTCTCCTTTTGTTCCAATCTAGTTGCTTCTAGGGTATTGCTTCCTTCAGATGGTCCAATTGTTGTCAGCACTAGTTTGATCAAATAGAGGAGCTGCTAGGTATTTCATTCACTGTCAAGCCAATACCGGCTCTCCGAGATTCGAACACGACCATTTTCACTAGACGCTTGTTATTATTATACAGCGATTTGGAGATGGAAATTCGGTACATGAAGCTTTTTACTATTCAAATTTTCTGCCACCTGGCTTGCCTTTTCGTCTATAACGAATAAAGACTTTAAAATATGTACATAGTACTTTCTTTTTGATGGTGTTAATCTCCGTGCTCAAACATTAGAATTAAGCAACCACAAAACTGTCTGAAAAGTTTTGTTTTATACGAAATCTTATCTTTCCAATGCCACCAATAGTCGAATTATAAACCCTACTCTCAAAATAAATCAAGCTTTTCATAAGCAATTATAAGAATAATTTAAGGCTTTACAACAACAACATACAGCAGGAAATTTTATTCTAAATTGTATTTTATTCGAAATTGCTAAAGAAATCTTTTATTAGCCGCTATTAGCTTGCAACATACCCGTGATTGTAATTCTATTAGAGAGGAGTTAATTGAAATGAAATTCGCAAAAGTTTGTTTGAAATGTGTATTTTATTCTATTATATTTTTGAATACAAAATCACTTGCAATGCTGATTACTAAGAAAACGCATTTATATATAGTAATTACGAAAAGCTTAAAGACCAAAGACGCAATGCTATTTTTGTTGCCTTGCAAATATACAACACACTAAGACAGTTGGTAGAGAAATCAGAAAATGTCAAAGACTCGCTATAACGGTGCGCTCGCGCTCCTTCATACTCGTAACACCCACAAATTTTCACATACACACATTTACAGTTTAGTTACAAAAGTAGCGATGGTGCTGCTTTCAAAAACCTAGAGCCACCGAAGCGGCATTAGCAGTTAGTGAGCGTAAAAAGATCAAAGTGTAGCATAAACGTGTATTGTGTAAGGTAAAATGCGAAAGCGACATTTAATTTTTATCCTCTTATTTGCAGATATTTGTGCGTGCACAATTCGATTATAATCCTTTAGATGATGAGCTTATACCATGTGCACAGGCAGGCATCGCATTCCAAGTCGGTGATATTTTACAGGTGAGTGCATTCACACGCCACAACTACTAACTAATCTGATATATAATATACATATACAATAAGTGAGGCGTGTTAACGTGCCGAAAATATTCGTTTGTGCCTTTTGTGTGCAACACTTAATTTGTGGCATCAACCGCAAAATTCATTGATGCAAATATAATATTATCGCGCTATTAATATACGCTGCTACATCTATTTATGCTAAATTGATTTGTCGAACTGAAATTAATCTATTCATTTATATTTGATTAATCCCATTAATCAGATTATAAGCAAAGACGACCATCACTGGTGGCAAGCACGCTTGGATACAGTCGGCGGTTCGGCCGGTTTGATACCATCGCCGGAGCTGCAGGAATGGCGTATTGCTTGTAATGTTGCGGATAAGACCAAACAGGAACAAGGTGAGTGGCAAACATTAATATAATTAAGACACACAGCACGCTTCTTACCACACACACACACACACATTCGCTCTCTAATTGTGAACTGTCTACTGAGAAATGCGGAACTTCTTAAATGTAATTGGTTGTTGATTGTAAAATTTAACCTCTAACATCTAATATACTATCTATATAACTATATATATATATATGTATAAAGTATTGTACGTATATAATTTATATATGTATGTGCTGTAGTTGAAAAACGTATTTGAATTCGATTTGTTTAAAACCTTAACCCTTGTGTGCGTCTAAGTAAATATGTATTAAATTGATTTCCTTTAGTTTAGTGGTGACCCTGATGATTTAGTGTGTAATTTAAAGTAATTTTAAGCATTATTTTTCATTACCAAAAATAAAAATTTAATTATGCGGCATTGAGTTATACAAATTTAGCTGAATCGATAAACGAAAGCGCCAAATGTCAGCGGCATGAGAGACCCACAACGGGCAAGTCATGCATTAAATGAATGCAAAATAAACATGACTATTCAAATTCGTTAAAGAATTCAATGCCATTAATTATTTGCAACGGTATTATTTTATTTTTTTTAATTTCTGTTTTTTTAGTACCTACCATTTTCCATTTAATTTCTATTTGTATTTGTATTTGTAATATATGTAAATGTCTGTATGTATGTATTATATAGTCAATCATGTGCCTACTAGTTAAATCTGTCAATTGTGTTATGTTGTGATTGTCTCCCTTCTCTTATCCATATACTACATACAAATTATGAACTCATTGTAATGATGATGATGATGATGTTGTTGTAATCATGTTGGTGATAAACATATCTTTGATAATACAAAATGAAAAAAAAAATACAAAAAAAAAAAATCAAAAAATGTTGGTGATGATGATGATGAATAATGTACAATACAATAAAACGCATATTAACTGTTAAATGTTAAAACCAGGAGAAGGTGCCGCTGGCTGTTCCGCCCACGCCGATGGGTGTGATGGATCGACAGGTAGTTACCGTATAGTACAAACACCCATGCAACACCCTCTTATACCCAAATAATTAATAATTCTCACACGCAATCAACCCCCCACACACAAACGCACACACTCTTCTTACTCGTATATAGTATAATACATAACGTTAAATTTTCCAATATTAGATTGATTTAAACATTCTCACTTCGAAGCAAAAATCGTTACTTGCAAGCATATGCTCAATACTTGTTCACTTTTCAAGCGGTTTAAAGCCGTTTACACATTGCGTTTGATTTTAGTATTCTAGTTAAAGACATATAGATATAACTTAGCACACAATTTAGTAGCATTTTGTTTGCTTCGCTCGAACGCCAACACCCTTGAATATTACATATATTCTAATAGCTGTCACTAAATATTTATAACCACCTCGGTAGCTGAGGAACATTTATTTGTTCGGTTCAAATAATTAAGTATCATCCCGTGCACAATAAATTACATCCAATCACGCACATTAAGTTCTACCATATAATACTGTTAAAATGGTATTTATGAGTTGTTACGCCACAATTTGTACAGCGCTTTCACCCAGCATTCCACATTTAGCAACTTAACTACCAGTTGACCTTCCTTGTAGCGTAATTAATTGTAATTCTCATATAAATTATGTATTTATCTCTAATTAATAATATCACTTGGTTTACCCATTTTCATACTGCGCTTTTATCCCTGTCAAAATGTATATAAGTATGTAGTATGTTGATGTTTAAAATATTATCTTTAATTATTGCAAAACATTAATTATAGTAAAAAATAAAAAATTAAATTAAATTCAAATAAAATACTCAAATTCGTTGAAATTTAATATTATAGAGCTCTTAATACGGTTGATGTAGACAAAACATACATATTTTCATGGCAATATAATAAAAAAAAATTATGAAAAGTAAAAGGATATACTAATAATGTAATATAAGAATTTCATATCGCAAATAGTATTTAATATTTATGTACATATTTATATAATTTAATAATAATATAGTTTTCCAAATTAAAATATATATCATATTTCGCGAAATAATACAAAATAAATATATTTGGGCTGATAATCATATACTTAAAATAAATTTACCGAAGATTAATATTTGAAAATTTAAATTAAAATTCAGTTTTCATATTATCATATTTTTAAAGCGTAATTATAAGAAAACTTATTTTAAAATCATCATCATTATAACATTTATTCATACAATTTCCTATTTGCCTTAGTTCTGAGAGTATAAGTAAGGTTTTGGTGAATTGCGAAACGAACAAGCAGCTGACATACTATATTTTAAAATTATCGAAATCGATTAAATTTAATAAAATCTCGTTACTGTCCCATGTACATATGTACAAGGCCTACCAAGAGGAACGAAGTAATGTTAAAGTCAAACAAAATTCTTAATTTTGTTCAAAAGGGGTTCTTTTTTTATTCAGATAATTTTATGTCAATTATTATTTGATCATTGGCGAAGTGACCATCTCCGTTTACATATTTCCACCTGTTTACGCCAAACATTTCGCCTGGCTGGGCTATAGTGCACTGAATATTGTCTTCCTTTGATTTAACCCCAAGAGAAAAAAATCTAGAGGCGTTAAATCATACGATCTTGGCAGCCATTTTGCTGTTTTTTTTTTTTTGAAATTAACGAGTCGCCAAACTTTGCAGGCAATGTGTCCATGTTTAGACATGAAACATGAGTTGGCGCCGTCTTGTTGGAAATAGAGATCGTTCGCGACGATTCCGAAAAAAAATCGGTCAACGTGGTGTTATAATGCTCGCTATTGATGGTAGCGACATTTCCTGCCTCGTTGCGAAATAAATAAGGTCCGATGCCGCTATACCACACCAAGATTTCGCTCACCACAAGCTGTCACGGCATGAGCTGTCAAAATCACGTCATCCCTATTGTGACAAGAGAGCAGACTGACCGACAGAATAGCCTGTGGTGAAATACCGAATGTAGGAATACTTAACATTCACCTTATCGAATGTTTCATCATATACATACATATTTCGGATTTGAACCAAAACATAATTTTATTTTATTTTATACATTCATACATACATACTACTATCGTAGAAAGTGTAGTTCATTGTCGAATATTCAGGTCAAGAGTCAATCATATATAAAAAGGTCCAGTCTAATTTGACAGATAATTCTAGACAATTGAGCTAAGAACTTAATACAAAATTTTTCAATATGGAAGTAAGAGGTTCAATTCCATGAGATTTTAGAAGTTATTTTTATAGTTTTTCTTTTAAGCCTACACAACACTACGAACACTAAAACAACATTCATTACTTGAATCTGAAATAAAAATGGAGAAGATGGTAATGAAAGATTGGTTGCTGAAATGCGGCTTAGAGAAATATATAAGTAAAATAAATATAAGTTTCTTTGTTATCTTAAAAATATGTAATTTTTGATGTTCGCTTCAAACCACCAGTATGGACATTGCATTGCTTGCTGACTAAAAAAACTAAAGCATGTTAAAGCATGGGCAATATTTTTTTCAGCATGGAAACTTCATTGGGAAATACACACACTTCCTGAATTTGACTTTTTACATTTTCATCGTGAAACTTCATGAAATTATTGCTTTAATGCGCTTCTCTTTATTCACAGTAAATTGTTCGATCTTTGGGCGTAAGAAGAAGCAATGTCGCGACAAATACTTAGCTAAACACAATGCCATATTTGACAACTTGGATGTGGTGACATATGAAGAGGTTGTAAAAGTGCCAGGTATGTATTGATGCTAACGGTTTATTTCAATACTGGGTCTGAATATTGTTTTACTGTTAGTCGGTGATCCAAACTTTCAACGGAAAACGTTGGTTTTGCTTGGTGCGCATGGTGTGGGTCGCCGTCACATTAAGAATACACTAATCTCCAAGTATCCCGATAAATATGCATACCCCATACCACGTGAGTATAGCTTGTATGAGAGTTTAAGTGCAAATTGGAGATTGATTGTGTATTGTGTATGTTTGTAGATACAACGAGACCTGCAAAACCGGAGGAGGAGAATGGACGCAGCTATTACTTTGTATCGCACGACGAAATGATGGCCGACATTGCTGCGAATGAGTATTTGGAGTATGGTAGGTATTGCGCAGTGGAACCAGGAAAGAAGTTTTAAACTCAGAAATCGATATCAATATCTTCTAACGGTTCTAACAACTTTAAAAACAATTACCGTTATATATAAAATGTTAAATACTGCGTTTCTACTTCAGGTACTCATGAGGATGCCATGTACGGCACCAAATTGGACACCATACGCCGCATACACACCGAAGGCAAAATGGCCATATTGGACGTTGAGCCACAGGCGTTGAAAATTTTGCGTACCGCAGAATTTACACCCTATGTTGTGTTCATTGCGGCGCCATCATTACAAAATATCGCCGATGTGAGTTGATATCAGTTATATTTGAAGTATCAATCTTATATTTTTACTTCTTTGCCTTGCAGTACGATGGCAGTTTGGAGCGTTTGGCCAAAGAGTCCGATATGTTACGTCAATTGTACGGGCACTTTTTCGATTTGACAATCGTTAACAACGACATAAGCGAGACAATTGCCACGCTGGAAGCGGCCATCGAGCGTGTACACACCACATCACAATGGGTGCCAGTTTCCTGGTTGTACTGACAAGACAGTGAGCTTGAGTGTCCCGACTGCTTAGAGGGTTGCGACTGTGAATGGGAAGCATACGCAGCCGGTGCCCAACAACCAAATACGGGCATCTTTTGAACGACTACTACAACACAGCAGAAGCGCAGAAAATCTATAACAGCACCGTTAAATCAACATCACTTGGCATGAACATTAGAAAAAAATATATACACACGCGTATACCGAGTAATGCAGAATTAAAAATAAGTAATAATGAAAGACGTTTAAGTCAAATAGCAAATGGAAAAGTGAATGAGAAAAACAAAAAAAACATAAAGACATATTTACTTGCAGCAGTGCACAAAGTGACACAAGCAAAAATATACACACGAAACGACACAAACAAACACTAGTTCGTAGTAAAATTTATAAATGAAAATTTCGGGTGCAGCATTATAAAACAATATAGTATATAGTATAGGCAATAAAGTAATGAAAACAAAAATATATGCATTAACACTTATACACAGACCGACATACATCACATTCCAAGTAATTAAAAAGACAACGTTAAATGAATTAAATAAATTGTGTATGTCTGGTTTTGAGTATATGCATACTCGTACAAGGACTAGTGCAAGAAAATTTTTTAAAACTAAAAACATTTCACTGCTTCAACATTATTTAGCATGCAAGCAGTATTGGTGATTACTCGTTTGCATTACTTCGTGATTACAGCGATATTAGTCGAGCGAATGTTGGCAACTTAAATGTTAAATTTCATTTTTGAGATTATATATACTTTGAATTTATATTTTTATTAAAAAAATAATATTTTGATTTTTTCATAACTTTTATTAAACATATTTTCAAAGTTTTGTATTGTAATTTGGTTGAGGCATAAAAATATTAAATTTTTCACTGTTGTTATAATGATTTGAAGAATAATCGGTATTTGACTTCTTTAAAATATAAAAAAAAATATTTGTTTTTTCCCTCAATTTTTTGTAATTTCACATTTTTGTTCAATATTTTATTTTTATTTAAATTTTTTTTTTGCATATCACTAATATTTCATAGTTTTTATTCCAAAAACTTTTTAATTTAATAATTTTTTTTATAATTAAAAAAAAAATATTTTTTCAAAAGTTGTTGTTTGTTTTTTAATTTCAAAAATATTTTTTTTAATATAATTATTTTTTTTTTTTTTAATTCCAAAACCTATTTTTTAACAATTTTATTGTTGTTTTTCTCTAACCATTGCTGCTCGTATGTTAAATAATGTATGGATGTGAATTTTCCATTACATTGTAGACATTTATTTGGTACTTTGTTAAGTTTACTCAGCGCAATTGTTACATTTTTAATTTATTTGAAAACGCTTATGTAAAGAAAAAAATAATATATATATATACACAGAAACACACACACAAGTACTTGTTAAATTAATTTAAATATAACTTTTAATTATAGAAATTCTTAAAATGAACTATTTGAAATTAAGTGAGAAAACTTTGCTGCATATACTGCATTAATATTAAATTAATAATTACAACAACAACAATTTTACGAACGGGTACACAAAACACAATAAACTACAAGTATTATTGAAAAGTATTCAACCGATGCAATTAAGAAAGAGTGTTTCAAACTTAAATAAAAAAGAGTCACAAACAAATTAAGAAAACAATTTTAAATGAAATGTATGCAATTGTAAACAAAATGAAAGTAAAAAAATCGATATAAAAACAACAACAAACAAAATAACATTTGCACTTTTTAAAACCAAATATAATACAAAATGCATAATAAACGAAGTAATCGTGGCAAGGATTACCAAAAAAAAACAAAAGCAAATTTGCTTTCCAAGTCAGTTTAATGCAACATAAAGCAGTGAAGTAAGCACAAAAAACGTTACAAGTAATGGATACTCATACACAACAACTACACACGCATATATAAGAATTAAAATGAAATAAAAAAGCACATTAAAAAAAACGTTAATAATTGAAGCGGTAAAGCAGAGGAAGCGAATCATAGTAATAATAATTTTAGTAAAGTTACTGTCAAACAAAAACCAAAAGCAAAAGAAAAAATATAAAAAACATTTATGATAAACAATTGAAAAAGAAGAAACAAAAAAATATTCAAAATATGCGGACACACAGGTATGCAATGAATAGATAATCGTACAAGTATTTAACGTACATGCATTCAAATATTTTGGGAACCGTTACATGGAATCGTTAAGAACGTTAAGAAATGGTCATAATTTGATTACAAAATAACTCAGGTTGAATTATTTCAAAATGTGAAAGCCAGACAACAACTGTAAATGTATTGAATTTTTTCCAATAAAACTAACTAAAAGAAGAGCGCGAACCTAACCACAAAGCCCCACCCAAGCAGCACCACGTAAACCACATCACTTCTATTAAGGCACCACACACAACACAAATGAAGATCAACAAACATCAAAACTGTCAATAGAAATGTTTATTCGAAAACCTAAGTCAGATTCAACGCTGCCGGTTGTCATTGCAACAAAATCACTTAAATTCATGCATACATTTGTACATTTTGGTACGTAAAAGCTTAATTTTTATTAATAGATAACTCGAAATTAATTTTTGTTTGAGGTTATGTTTAAAAATTTCAATTTTTTTATTAAATAATTTCAAGACATGTATTCATATATACATACTTATCTATATTTTGATACACACAAGCTTCATTTGTAAAATGAGATAATTGAAAATAAATTTTTATTTGAGGTTATGTGTCAAAATTTTAATTTTCAAATATTTTGGATATATATTCTTACAATATGTACATGTTGGTACATACAAGCATCATTTTTATAAGCCAATAACTGTAAATTAATTTTTATTTGAGGTTATGTGTCAAAATTTCAAATTTTAGTTTTCAAATAATTTTCGTTCACAATTTTATTCGCTTGTTTAAAAATGTATATTGTTATAATTTTTTGTTGTTTTACTAATATTTATATATTTAAAACTGCCAATAATGCTTAGAATAATTTTTAAAAATATTTTTATTTTATTTTTAGTTTCAATAATTAACAACAAAATTTGCCGTATAGTCGCACTCTCATACATACTTGCAAGCAAATATTTCACCAATGACTTTTCAATTGAAAATTTTTCATCAATAAAAAATGTTCATCACCAAAAAAAAGCTACTCATCAACCAACACAAACGTGAGTACCCACATACCCACATACCCACATACCCACATACATACATACATACTAAACCAACAGACAAAAAAAATATTTACCGTATTTCTGAGCTTATTTTGTAGTTTTTTGAGAGTGAACAAAACACACACACTTTTGTATGTATCTTTAAGATTCTATGGTTTCAAAGGGTTGATGATTGTAATCGAATATTTCAGCAATTTTAATGAGAGTCTTAATTACAAAACTAAGTAACGCACGAACGGCGATAATACTAGTCATGCTATTGTAGTTGGAGGGGAGGGGATAAAATGTGAAAAAATAAGCTCCCTCTTCACAACATGTAATGAATAGTAACTGTACTTCAACACTACTATGCATTAAAACTAGTTAATTTCAAAAGTTATATACACTTGCTAAATAAATAAGGAGTAAGAGGAAGAAACACTAAAATAACAAAAACAACATAAACGAAAAATAAGTCATACATAATTATAAAAAAATAGGCGGTATAAAAATTGACTATAAGAAGTGGCGGAGACCATTTAAAACTGTTGCCAAACTAAACTTAAAACGCTAAATTTACGTTTTACTAAACATGTAACTAGTTTACAATTAGATTTAAATAGACTACTACTACTAATAGACTAGGTAGATGATGCCTGGTAAAGGAGCTAGTTGAAAGTTCTAAGTTCAAGTCCAAATCCCACATCCTGCCAACATCATATGTACATTCCCTCATCGCAACATACTTAGCAATATGTTAACCAACTTCTGCTGTGTCCCGAGTCCTGCCTTAGTTCCCTTCCACCAGTCCTAATTTTACCATGTTTTTTTATAGTGAAAATATACAGCTTCTTCTCAAGCTTACCTTAACAAGGGCGTGTTTTAGTATTATGCTTAGATATGAATTACATAATATGAGTAAATAGCTGATTTGCTCAATAAGGGTACTTAAATTAGCAATACAAAACAGTAGTTTTTCATTACTAAAACGCTAACATACATACATCATAAATTATCACACACTACTAGCGACATTTTGACAAAATTAATACATTTAAAGGAGTAGAGAGAGTGGGAGAGAGAATCACTGCTTTGAGAATCAAAATTATGCGTAAAATGAATTTTATGAAATCATAGAACTGCTGCAAAGAGATCAACAATTCACACTTTTGTCCCTTTGAGTGAAAGCCGTTTTTTAATAATGGGAATGCATAAATAAATATATTGTACAATAAACGAGTTTTGACGGTGAGTACGCTCTTCGAGATGCGCGCTTGTCTGATCATTCTTAGAATTTATTTTCGAAAACACTTTAGTATAAATGAATTTAGCATTGTTTCAAATGAAATGAATTGCGATTTGAAAATGTTAAGTTAGCTGTAATTGAATGCCGACTCTTAATAGAAATGGCTTAATTATTTGAATTTAATTGTTGAAAGTTTTTTATTAGAAATTACGTTCTTTAAAAGCAACTCATCACAGTAAAAAAAAGTCAATCATTGCAAAAACAAAAAACACTAAATCGAGTTTTAGATATGTACATAAATACATATGTAGCTCACATACATGCATACATATGCATGAGAACAACAGTAATATAATAATACCGTTAAAAGTAATACTAATTTAATGAAATGAACAGTTGTTATTTAAGCAGAATTAAAGTTAAAGTGAAGCAAATAAAATTAAAATAAAAAACAACACAAAAAATATATTTAAAAAAAATAAATAAATGAATTCAAACGAACAAAATATATATATGATGAAGCCTCTAAGAGACGTACATACTTACATACATACACACACAAGTCGTACGCGCATGCGCACCTGTGCAACTGCAGCATATGCAGTTATGTGCATGGTACGTTGGTTGAAGTTGTTTGCAGGCGAAGATGTGTCGAAACTTTGATGGTAGTGATAATGATAGTGAAGCGTTAAGAGTCACGGGCACAATATGGCCCACAAAAAAGCTGAAGCTGAACATTGAAAACAGCAACATAAATATATAAACTTATATATATATATATTATATATATTTAGAGATTAATACAATGAATCGCATAAAGTCAAGCAAAAACCAAAAATAACAACAACAAAGTGAAACAATACAGTTAATAAAAAGCAAAAAACAACAACACTAAATAAGAATTAACGAAAAGCAAAGAAAAGAATGAAATCCACAAAAATTAATTAAAAGAAAAAAAAAAGAACATGAAATACACCAAAAAATAAAAATTTAAAATAAAACGTGTTTTTTCTTTGTAGTTCAGGCTTTGCAAAACCGCTAAGTAAGCATTGATGTGGGGATGCCTTACGGTAGATTATTGACAATTCTCGCTGTACTTACTTATATTGCTTAAATGTCCATTATTTTATCAAGTTTAAAGGTAAGTCTTTTTAAAGACTGTAGCACTGTTTCCTGGGAAGATTTCTTTGTTTGTTCAAAGATGCTCGGTTGGAAAACATTTCTCACTTGGCGCCGGAACATTTTGTAGAACTTTTAAATTACACCTTTTTTTTTTCAAAGTCAATTTTAGCATCTTCTAATTAAATGATCAGGCCATTAAACCCTACTAATAATATAAACGGAATTTATTAGCTAAATTTTTTATGACAATATCTTATTGCCTTAGTTATAAATGAATGGGATTGAGTTTAACTTTGACAATTTTACTAATTAAAAGAATATTATTACAATAGATGAAATTCACAATAACTATAAATACATCTTGTATACGAGGTGTGTTCAAAAAATAACGGGATTTTTTGCGTTTTTGAAAAAATATTTATTCAGTTGTCGTCTTTAAAATAGTCCCCATTCGACATTATGCACTTGCCAGCGCTTCTTCCAATCGCTGAAACACTTCTCAAACTCGATTTTTGGGAGGGCCTTTGGCTATATTTCAGCGACTTTTGTCTTTATTTTTGGAAATAGGAAAAATCAAAGAGTGACATGCCTGGCGAAAGTTGAGGCTGTGGCATGGTTACAGTACTGTAACAACCAACGAAGTGTGATGATAGTGTACTATATTTGAGGCTTAAAAAACAATGTTTATTATTAAAAAATATTGAAATTTTTTCAAAAGTTGTAAATATTTTTCTGGAGCGCCTGTAGTCTGCACTTGTAAATCGGTGCCGGTGATGGAGGTCGTGCGATGCATCTGAAACAGTCGAACCAATTTTTTTTTTTTAATTTTTATAAGTTTCTTTTCTTTAAGAACTAAAAAAATACCGAAGAAGTTATAAAATTCCAAATTTTTTCGAAGTTTGAAAAAAAATTCACTTTTTTAAGAAAAAAAAATTGACTTTAAGTTGCAAAACAAGTAGTTTAAATAATACTTTTGTCTAACATTTTTAGTTCAAATAGAAGACAATTTAATACTGAAGCTAGATCACTTTGGTTTTTTTCGATCGGACATATATTCTTTTTGCACCGTTTTCTAACACTTGTGAAAATGAAAACTCGAGAAAACGCGCTTTAAAGGTCAAGGCTGTCTGAGCATTCGCACCTGCTCGACGCTCGGCCACTAAAACTGCTCTAGCTTCGAAAATATGTCGAATTGGCCTCTGGAATTTTAAAGACATATTCTTAGATAGTTTTGGAAGAGATTTAAAACAAAACAAACAAATCGGTTTTTTGGAGACTGTAAAGCAGGTTACAGCCTTAAAATTTTCATTTTCATTCGTTCTGCGAGATCTCTTATTTTTGAACTTGAGTCGAACCCAAGGACATGGGAGAGATCTTTTCTGAAAACAGACATTCTTGAAAAGCATTCTTGAGTCTTAGTTGAGTGTAGAGAAATAATTGCGTAATTTTTTTGAAAGATTCGGGGTATATATATATATAGATCTCGTTGTATATATCTTGCCAAGGTTGCTATTTTCCAAATGTCTTAATTTTTTCTTCAAAGTCTTACAAAAGACTAACATTTTTAAAGAATGACGTCGGTTTGGCAGTCCTCGATCGGACAAAAATCTCTGTTCCGGTTATAGATTGTCTCTTATCAGATATTTCCGCGATCTTAGTCTAACTCGTACCTGTAGCTCCACTAATTTCAAACCGATTCAAATTAATTTCAGATCGTCTTGGAAGTAGTTAAGAGTTCAGAAAAAACATGAAACCACTCCATATGTATGAGCATATTGAATTTAATACGTGTACTAACGTATGCGACCATTTCTAATACAAGTAATACGAAATACCATAAATATGCATGACCGTTAAGCGTTTTAATAATATAATAGCGCGTGTGTGTTACGGCACACACATCTCTGGTACATACATACATATAAGTAAGTAGCTATAGCTACATACATTAACTTTAATGCATAATTCAGCGTGTCTTTGAAGTGAATTCTCATTCTGAGTGCCTCTGTGCACAGCTTAAATATATTCAAGACCGCTAAAGTTCCAAAGTCAAGCTGGTCAAGCGACCACGGCTATTAAGTAGACATATATATGTACATATGAAGGTTTGTATGTGTGTATGTCGGCGGGTTCTTTTAGACGTTAATTTGCATGTTGCATACTAAATATTTATTTTCAGCTAATTTTTTATGCTGATGATGTTTCCGTACTTTTGTTATATAAAAATGTTTAAAAACACTCTTTGCATGCACGTATGTTTGTTGTTTTTGTGGAATTTTTGTTACTGTCATTTATTGTTAATATAATTTATGCAGTCTTTATACGGTTATGGGTAGTGTTATCTATTTCACATCAAATTCTTAACATAGTCTTTATTCACCAAAAATCATTCCGAATATATTTCTTCAACATAATTTAAATGTGAGATTATCATATCGGTGACCCTCGTCTTCAATTATTCATAGGTAGGTCATGCTTTAGTGCCTGTTGTACGACAAATTTTAGAATTTTTAATTTTTTTATATGTAAATATACCGTTATTCTTTTTTCTAGCTTTAAGGTTTTGATTTTTTACATTTGCTCCACTCTTTACTTTAATATTTGGTGAAGTGATAACATTTTGCTGAGTCTTTGGAACAGATCTCTCCAGCTCTGAGTTTTTTATCTCAAATTATCTCTACTATTATCTCAAATTGTGCAATAGTAGCGGTAATAAAGCGTAATATTTGTACACAAATATTAAAAATTCCAAGTTATCATAAGAATCAGAGCTAACATTACCACATAGATAAACAATTATATTACGAGGCTTTATTTGTCTCTACAAACAAATAAAGATAAGAGCGACCAACAAGTGAATTAAGGCGCACTTAATACATTTATCATATAATAATAAACTCATACACACAAATGTATTATTACATGACTAATGAGCAGCAGCATTGTGGGCGCCAAAGCGTGTTGACAAAACCCCCCATTTAGCCATGTGCTGACCCTTTTGGAGTGCAATGCCTTCAATATTTGTATTGTGCATGCCGATATCACAAAATCACAACACAACGCTGTAATGTGGTGTTGTAGAAGTCTATTGTTTTAATTATTTATAAACGCAACAACACGTTGGCGACCACATGTGCGCCGAATTAAAAATAGCCCACACTACTCCACGTACGATTCGTACTCAAACAAAGCATTAAATAATAAGTAAATTGTGTCTGCAAAGAGACATCGAAATCCACAAGAGACTCGGCGCGTATTTGTATGAAAAACACAGAGACACCACAGAAAACACCTTATCATTAAACGTCGGTAAAATGTTGTAATTTACCTTTTGTTTTTTGTTGCACACTTAGCATGCAGTGAGCCCTTTCATTGCAATTGCAATTGCATTTGCATACAAGCCGAAGCAGCACGATCACCAACCAATATAGTTACACCAAACACGACCAATGAGCCAACAATCACACGCCAACTAGTCAACGAACCGGCCAAATATCAGGCAGACATTCCTGCAACTGCGACGTCTGCCACTTCATACATACGTTTCGACAATTATAAATTCAAATGCCGGCGTACACTCGCCGCTCGCTTTACCACCGACTGACACCACCGCAGTTTTCCTCACGCAGTTTTCGTCGACGATCGGCTGTGAGAGTGTATTAAATGCATCGCTTCTTGCTCAGACATTTCGTTCAACAGTGTTGCAGTTGCATTACTTCACCGGAATAAATTGAAAATGTGTCTGCAACATATTCAGTGGCGTAGCGAAAGGGGGTTTTGATATGAAATAAAATGAATTTAAAAGGAATATTGAAATAACTATCAAATGTTGATCTCATTAATGGAATTAAATATAGATTTTGTCTTAAAATAACATTGTGTCTATTAATATTTAATTTTTTGGTGAAATGAATCCGTTGAGCCATTTTATTATTTTTGAATTTATGTCGAACCCAAGGTCATTCTTTAAAAAGGGTTCTTGGTGTTGGTACTCAATCCTAGTTGAATGAAGAGGCGATGGCTTTGTTTTTTGAAAGCCATTTCATAGCCGAGAGATACCTAGGGTCTAAACATTTACTAGTTTGAAAAGGTTATTATTTTCCAATTGTCTTCATATTTTCTTTTGAGCCATACAAAAAACAAATAATTTTGAAGAATGCTTCCATTTTACGGACAAAAATTAGGATTCGTTCCGGTTACGTTAGCACGATTGTCGTGGGTACCCAAATCTACTTTTGACATAGACTGTCTCCTATCAGTTATTTCCGTAATCTTAGTCTAACTCGTACTTCTAGCTCCTCTAAATTCGACCCTGCCGAAAGGCACAATCGGTTCAAATTATTTTCCAGCTCACAAATTGTTATTGCTGGAGCGGAAGCGGTAGAAATCATTTTCTACATAATTTTGCTGTCGACTTGACAGTTCTTGGCTGGGTACAAATCCGGGTCCGTTCCCGTTACGTAGATCCGACTGTCGAGGGAATAACAGTTATCAATGGATACTAGCCTCGAAAAATAGTGTTTAATCAATGGAGAAACTCGAATCCGGCAGCGTTATTCCAAATTTACTTGGAACAGTCTCAAAACCTTATTTCTGTTAATTAAAAAAGCTAAGGCTGACTGAGTATTTGTCCAAATATCTCTAGTAATTAGGTATTTAAAGATTAGTAAGTATTAGGATTTAAAGATTAGGTATTTAAAGTAAATATACAGTATAGAGTCTAATTAATTTTACCGAATTTTTAATCTCATTAAGTCAACTAAACTAGATCTAACAATGCAGTTCCTATGCTTCAGCACAACACCTTTGGGGGGGTTTGCTGACCACTCGTATGTTGACGAAAATACCTGTTAGCAACATGTTTCCAGACACACGCTGCTTTGGCTCAGTGCTCAGTCGAAGCACATGCTTGCGACCGAGGCCACTGAGTTTCTGTGCTGGTTTGGTACGCTCAGTAATGCAGTGAAGCTCGTGTCGATCGGTTGTGATTAGTGGTTTGGACGCGCGTCTGCTAAAAGCAAATAGTTACAGATTCATAACAAAGTGCAGAGTAAAGTGAGTGGCAACGCAGTGAAGAAGTGTGTGTTTGAATGTATTTTTATAACTTTAAGGCAAATGATCCCCCATTTGAAATGTGTGTGTTCTAATAGTAATTAACAGCTTGTGAAGTGTGAAATACGTTTTTGGTATGCACTGAACGCAATCATTCTGAATTTGACGGTATAATTATCTAGCAACTGTGACGAAATTTTCATAGTTTTGGTGCTAATAAAATGTTTGTTTATTTTCATTTTTGCACTGAGTAAATATGTATGCAAATAGTTATATGTTTGTGAAAACGTGACTAAACCAGAAGTCTAACTTGAAAGATGAGTTTGTTAGTTAGTTGCTAGTGGAAGATTTCGGTTATGCCGGTGTTGTTTGTGGTGTCATAATTGTAAGAGATGAAGTGAATTGTTACCGAGAGCAGGTGTAACCACTTTTGTAGACCCCAAACAATTTTGTTGCGGTGAAGTCAGTGGTGCTGCTAGCTGCCGAATCAACTGTTGGCGCCACAAGCGAGCATTATGACATTATTTTCTAGCGGTTAATTGTTCTAAAATATGATGTTTGGCGAGCACGTAAGCAGAGTTATCTATGTTTGCTAACGCTTTATGTAGCATATAGCCTAAATATAGTAAATATAGAGCATACATATACATATGTATGTGTCTGTCTGCAAAACGGAAGTCGTCGCGTACATGAGGAGTGCTAAAAGTGATACACATCACGGTCATAAATGTGCAGCCGAGCGTATAATTACAATGAGCGTAAACACGAAATATTAAAATATTGAAATTCGAGTAACAACAGCAACAACAACAAAGTTCATATCAATAAATTAGATCTGCAATGGTCAGCAGTTCTGTAATTTTGTTAGGCAAACACTGCTGTGTATGTGCATGTGTATGTAAATACTAAAAATAATTTTTTTTTTGTAACCAGCACTTGAGGATCGTTTCGGCGCCCGTATGTTTCTACGTGTTAACATGACCTTTTGACTTTTATGTTATTATGCATGTTTGTTGTTTTTATTGTTTTTTTTTTATGCTAAAAAAAAGTAGTTCTCTTTGTTCTGGCCTTTGTTATTGGTTAGCGCTGATGTAGCAAAGTAAAAACTGCGCGCCTTTCAGTTTAATTGTGCTTGCTTCACTGCGTCCGTCCGCGCGACACACAAACACACACATATAATTTGTATATGTGAACAGCATGCAGTGGCTACGTACAAGTATGTTGATTGCTGGTGATGCCGATATTGATGTTGTTGTTCGGAAAAAAACAAAAAATAAATAAATCGTGATAAGGCAAACCAGTTGGTGTGTTTTGGAATCTGTATGGCCCGGTGAATATACCCAGTAGGAATTTCATGCACTAAAAGTCAGTTATTATTATTCTCAAATAAATAATACTTTACAACAGTCGACTGGGTATTGGATCAAACTATTTTTTTCCGAAAGACTGAGACTTATGTAAAAAAAGTGCATTCTCCGATTTTCGAAGTTAGCCTCCAAAAACGAAACTTTTGGTATCGAAGTTCGAAAAAGGCTTTTTTAAAATAATTATTATAAATCACAGGACATAGTTACTAAAAAAATCGAAAATATGGATGTTTCGAAGTTCGAAAAAAGGCTTTTTTTACATATATCTCAAGGTCCCAGACAAAAACAGTTTGGTACAATACTCAAAAAAGTCGATTTGGTCGTATAGCGTAATAAATGCTCTCATCAGAAATTTTGTATATAATTGTATATAATATGGGTTAAAGTTACACTACGTGAATTTTATTTTTCCAATTGGAATGTGTATAAATAGCAAATCATTTAACTATAGAATTGAAGATTACCAATAAATGCATCAATGTGCAACATTTATCCGACTTCAAGTTACGTAATTATTGCTATCCAATTTCTGTCATGTCATTGAATGAGCCGGTCTTCACTTTGCTTGTTATTATGCTCAGATTTATTTGACACCAATCATCAATGGTTAATGTAATTATGATGAATCATTCTTCAGCAATCTAAAAATAAATGAACTTAGTGCTACTAAACCGCAATTGTGGTTATATGTTGTACTACAATGTGCATTCATACAAACATACAAGAATTACCACAGCTACGTTTTAGACATTAACCACGAATAACAACTGAGGTTATAATAAAACTCTATAAACCTCTGTATTTTTATGTGAATTACAAACCGAATGCCGTCCCTTTGTACATTCTATATAAATTTGTATATATGTATATATTTTTATGGTACATTCCGTTGCCTTTGATTTCCAACTGGGCATCGTTTGATGCGTTTAAAATTACATTCTTAGTAATATAGTAGCTGAAATAACGAACTTTGTTCATTGATAATATTTTTAATATGAGCTCTGTATGTATGTACATTTAAATAATATAAATGAGTGTTCATAAATATATATTAAATTCAGAAGTGCTTTATAAAAATAGTATTTAAAACATTGTATGAAATATTTCATATGACATCATCATCAACATTGACATATTTATGTTTTTATCGTGACATAAATTACTCATAGATGAGATGAAGAGGTTAAACCTTTTGTTTAAATTTAAGTTTTAAGTTTTTGAAGAATATCAAGTTGATCAGAAACATTAGAATATAACCTATGAGGTATGAATTTTTGAAAAAGTTAGAATAAACTGACGGCGAACACTGCCAGATTCCCGGTATGCTGCATATGTTTGTATGGTGGAAAGCTTGTCCTCTCTGCGAGTAGTTGGGAAATTTTCAATTTTTGTGAAGATTAGTGCCCAACTAACTCTCTATTATTGAGAAAGTACTTCTTCGATTTCCATAAATTAATGCAACTGCATAATAAAATCTAAAAAAAATCCTAAAAATATTTTATTACAATTAATATGCCTTCACATTTCTCACATGATTGAAAAAAAAAAATATTTTTATTAAATAAAATTCAAATAATGAGAAAAGAATTCCTCAAACAAAATTCCAATAATTTTTCTTTTGAGAACAGACGCTTAGATGAAGTTGTCAACACAGCTGTTCTGGTCAAGTTTTCGATGAACAACGTGACGAAGGTGCAATAAATTAGTTTCAGTCTTAGCTAGACTGTTTGGGAGAGATTCTCATTTTTCAAAAAGCATTTAATTAATTGATATGGTGAATAATACCATCTCTTTATCAGCAATAACGTATACTGGTTCGATCGATGAGAAGTAAAAGGTCGTCAAATAAAATATTGCTGATTTTAAAAATTATGCAGATTTCCTCAATAAAGACAATGAGACAATGCTTTTTTCGGAAGTGGTCCTTTCGGCAGCTGTTACGTTATTTATATTGAATTTCTTGCCCGAAATAATATCTGAAACATATTGGCAAACCCTGATCTTTGTAATAAACCTAAATTCCTTGTCATAAGATTAAATAATATGCGTGTTATTTTCTCTTGAAAATCACATGCCTTAAAAACACCCTTTACAAAAGACATACAAATAAACTTAAATCAAATTCTGCTGAGAATGCCATTAGAATGCAAAGTTTTGCAAAAAGCCAAAAGTCCAAAATAAAATTCAAATCAACAAAGTGCACTTTTGATTTCAATTGGCTTCGCAAACGAGCAAACGTTCTTTCGGCTGCCTCATTATAGCAACTTCGCATGCGCATATTCCGGTTAGTCTTCTTTGATATTAGAAATACACTGAGCACATTTACAATTCAAAGCTTGCACAACATTACTTTACAACTACAAATTTAACACACGTTATTCGACGTCGTCGTCGAATATTGGGCGATCTTTTCAATCGGAGCGTAAAATTTGTATTAAGCTTCACATTTGCACAAGGTTATTCCATCGAGCGCGCCAAGTCTTCTCCTTCTCTTCGCCAAATGCTTGGCACTGTGTCGTGTCGTGTTTGTTGTGGTGATCATTTATTATGCATGAGAGCTCGTAGGGCGCAAGAGTCCAAGCCCGCGATGACGACTGCTGCTGCATGTGCAAAGAAGATTGTCGCAATGACGGCAAATTGCTAATCAACGCCCGAACAGTGCGAAACCAAGCGACGTCTTAGTCGAAGCGTCAGTTAATCAGCAATACATAGATATTCACATAACTAAAGATTTGTGTTGTTATTGCTGTTGGAGTCGCTGAAAGGCGATACCAATTGTGTTTTTATGTTGTGTGTATAATCCACGTGAGTTGCGTTTGTTATGGTCGGTCATACTGTTGACTCTCAAGGCTTTGAATTGCAAGCCCAAAAAGCTCAGATGCAAATGCGCATACTCATTGCGCCGACAACAATAATATTTATGGTGTTTTTTTCATTCGTTTTGTTTTGAAAATGTTGACAATAACACCGTCGGATTCAGAAGCATTGGTGCGTTTATAACAAGCAATCGTTTTTCCGTAATCACCGATATTGTTGTGGTCTAGTACATTATATAAATGTAGTATTTGCTCGTAATAAAGCATCTAGTACTTGACAAGTGAGCGGAAAAATAATTGCTGCTGCTTCTGCATTAGCTCATGGTCAATGTGGGCACGGCATGGAGATACAAGTTATAATAATTGTAATTATTTTACTCAATTTGGAAAAAGATATAAATTTGAATAAGGTGTAAAGGAAAACAAAAAATCTCGGAACTTTTTTTTTAATATCGAGAATTCAATAACACAACAATTGAGTAATGCTACTAGAGTGTAGTTGCCGGTATAGTTGCCCTGGCGACTATTACAGGAGTATTCTGGTAAAGTATGCCTCTTTCAGGTTGATTTTTGAAGATTCGTACAAAATACAATACATTAAAAAATAATAATTAATAAATAAAAAAAGTTAAGAATAAAAAAAAATAGCTGTTGATGAAGTAGGATCCTCAAAAACTTGTCACGTGACCATACCTACAATCCCAACCATCTTATTAATTTGGAAAACCAAAAAATATTCTAGAGCAATGTCGCAATGGCTGGAATTACGGTAAAGCTGAAAAAAATATCACATAATGGCGACTACCGAAATAATTTTTGGACAATTAGTTTTTTTACTACTCGAAATTAAAAGAAAAAATATTAAAACAAATCAAATTTTGGATGAGACCAGTTCAGTGATAAAGATGTCTATAAAGAAAGCTCCCCAAAAATTTCACCTAAATTGGTCTAGTAGAACTGGAGGAATCGTGCGTATCGTTTTGAACAAGACAGTTTCGAGAGACACGTTTAATGTTTCGTGTCAGTGCGAGCCAGTTTGGCTGCCGCGGAAAGAAAAATGTATTCCCGATTATAATTTAAATTAGGAAAAACGATCTTCTTGTAAACATATTTTTAAGAAGTTAAACTTTTTTATAAAAAAAGAAAAAATCATTTTTGTATACACCAGAACATCGCCTTAACAGATAAACAGATAGATAAATTCAGATAAAAACCTTGGGTTTATATTTTTAGGAAGTACGGTTTAAGGTATTTAGTATAGGACGGCCATTGTGGTATACGGTTGCCTAGCGGATAGTATACTCAGTTAAGTAGCTTTACATAATAGGAGTGTTATAACTATAATGACAATTTCAAAAAGATAGACAACCTGAATGAGCATCATTTGAATTTAATAATCAGAAAAAGATTCCTGAAATTGAGGCACCTATTTAAAAGATATCGGACAAAAAATTATCTCGATCCCTACATAGATCTTCACAACGATTTTGAGTCGTCATATATTAAAGATAGTAAATAATATATATGAAAGCATAGGAGTTGTTCCCTTTCGTCTTTTCTTCTTTAAAATATATGTACTTATACCCAATGAGTGCTGAATTTCAAGTAAAATCAATATTCAAGCTGATATTACCTCTTCAAACATTTTTTTAATAGCTTGATGACCGACAAAAACTGGAGATCTAATTAAGCCATGCAACAACCATATAAAAGTGATACTCTTTAATATCCTGTTCGCAATGATTTGCAATTATTTTATTTGACACTTTCAAAGAAATGCGTCAACTGACTTTTGTAACATAAATCCCAATATAAAGCAAATAATATTGAAAATTGCAATTGTTGCATGTACTTTGGCTTTCAAATGAAATAAGCGCATGACCTCAATTTGGAGACGACACATTTACTTGCCAAAAAATAAAGTTGTTATATAACATTAGTATATACATACAAAATACGATTTCTGAATGAATTCAAGCAATTTGCAAAAATATTTTCAATTTGACAAATATTTGCTACAACAAGTTTTTCTAATCATGCGTATTACCTACCATCAAATCTAGCAATCTGGCAACGTATTATTTATTGTAAATATTCAGTTGTACTTTCATAAGTGTGCATTCGTTTTAAATGTGTTTCAACTGCAAAGCAATAACGAAAACATCAGCATAACTGCAACTAGTAATTACGCTGTCGGATTGTGTGTGTGGCTCGCAGATCTAAGCTGCCGCTCAGGCTTTCCGTCCTCTTTGGGTGATTGTACTTATTACTTAGCTGCTGCTAATAATATTTACCTCGTATTTGTTATCGCAACTGTGTTCATACGACTACTCGCACTAACTAACATATTTCTAATTATTTGTATTTTTGAGAGGGAATTTATTTTCAAAATTAAATGCGAATGTGTTTATGAAGCTATACCTATTTACGAATTCCTATTACGTTACGTATACAATTTGATAACGACTATACGGAAAAATATATGTATGTATTTATTGTAATCTTGCTTGATGAAATTTAATACACACTTTACTTTAAAATTCCTCAGAATTACTCATTCTTCACCATACAATTCACTATGCTGACTGTTTCGCCTGCAGCAAATTACAGCGCAAAAAAATAAGAAATTATTATGGAAATACGATTTGAGTCAAAAATAGGGTTTGCATCGTTTCCAAGCACTCACTGATGAAGTCATAGTGCGTGCCTCAATCTTATAACATAATCGCCTTCATGTTCTATAACGTTAAGGTGAATTGGTATCACGTCCACTGCAAAGTTTAACGTCGTGGAATGTGGATAACATCTCCACGATGGCTCTTAACACGATTGCCGAATTTGGAATATGAAATATAGATTTTTATTCGATACAATCAATGTTGCTAAAGCCTAGGGCTGATCGAATCAATTTTCCGTCGCAAAAAAAATAATTTTATCGTTTCTTTGCATCATCTCTTATTTACCAAAATTAATAGAAAAATGTTTAAGATGTTGCCACCGTACCGAATTGCAACTCTTCGGCTATACAGCAGACTCTTTGTCAGAAATGCATAGACGTGCAGTACTTTCCATTCATTTCGTTCCACAGAGATTTTATCTGATTAGAAACACTATTTGGTTCAATTTACATAAACTCGACTATTAAGTTGTTTGTACTCACATTCACCAAACTTCGCGAATTTACCTAAGATGTTTAATTAGTATTTATATATATAATAAAGGGTGTTTTTTAGACTTCTGATATCAATCTAGCTATTTTTGCTTTTCACCAGCTATCACTTGATTTATACTCGGTTTGGTTGCCATTTCATTAATGAACAGACTTAATCTGGAAAACGACATGCGATCCAAATTGGCAAGAAGTTATAGAATATTGTGCCTCTCGACTGGAATTTTTTCGAACCAACCGGCGCGGTCACTCTCCCGAAATAGTTTTTAAAGCATAATGGCAAACCCTCTTGGTCGTAATATTAAATTATATACTTTAATTTATTCTTGAAATCCAAATGTCTAAAAAAAGCACCCTTTATATTAATATGAATTGCCAAAGATCGCATAAGTTTATTTTGAAAGTATATTCACTAGCTAGCAACAACAATGATGAAGAACTGGGTGCAAGTACTCACACATTGCATTACTTTTTGTTAAAAAGCTCATATTGAATTACGAACAACAACACATTGTTGTAATGCATATTCATATTCGCACTCGAAACTACAGACACACATACTTGCCATTATAATTATTTGCATATTATACTCGTATGTACGAGTACTGTTATTGAAATCGGAAACCAGAGAACTTCTGAAAATATGGCGATTCCTCGCAAATACACACACAGACCCACCGCTGTGACATCGCCATTTTTTTTCATTTTCGCTGCACTTTACTCGCTTGTCATAAGCTTTCGCGCCTGCGTTTCCTGGCGAGCACTTTGTTATGTTGAGGAGTAACGAGCACACTTGCTGACATACGTGTAATTACAAAATTTACAACAATAGATTTGTACGAATATGTGCGCCTGCACGCATGTATCAGGTATCGTAAGTAATACGAGCAGGAATTTTGCTGGCTTTGCAACCGGTTTGTGCAAGTTAGTGCAGTTTATTTACTCTCGATTCGCGCTTTGTTTTTCCCTCCGAGCTCTTTGTTGTTTAGTTTTAGTTTTACTTTTACATCAAATTTACATTATAATTCATTTGTGGTTTTTGCTTTTGTTTTTTATGAGTACTTGGCAAAGTGTTAAGTGATATTGTTGTTGTTGTTCGTTTAACCCATTAGGAAGCAATTTACATGCTAATAGGGTCCGCACTCCTTTTGTCATTGTCTGCCATGCACATTCCTCGTTCAGCGAGTTTACGACAAATTGATTGCTAAACACTTCGTGCTTTCGCTTTCATAATATGCTAAACGATTTGTGTTAAAGCATAAATGTGTAATAAATTAATATATTTTTTATGTGTGCAAAAAAATTTTATTTTCTCGGACGAAATTCTTTATCTTATATTATTTTAAGGTTCAGTGAAAGGCAACCCACTTTATACGTTATTTTGTCAAATTAGAATTTTTATTATTTCTTCATTCAAGAATACCAATATATCGAAGAATATTGTGAACCATCGTTTGAACAGTTTCTGAGATATCGAGGTCACTGCCAAACATCGTTTTATAGAGGCCCTTCGGAACATCATTCACTGGAGCGATGCACATCAATATTTTCATTCACTATATTCAATTGCAGTTGGAAAATAAAAACTGTTTCTGTAAAAAAATCATATTTAGCCTGCGTTGACCGATTGACTAATCTAATGAACTGTAGGGCGCAGATTTAAGATTTCAGTCGAGCAAAATTTTAGTTTATAATTTGTCCACGACCTTTTTGTAGTTATATTATGATATGTATTGAAAAAATTATTTTTTGCCATGAAACCGGTGAATTTCAATATCCGAGCAGTGTTCAAAAAATAACGGGAATTTTTTTATTTAAAATTTTTACAGGTTTGGTTAGTCCTATTGTCAAATTGCATTAATTTTTTTGGAATATGTGAATTTTTGACGAAAAACAATACTGTAACGATGTTTCAACCTCCATATTCGCCAAGACATAACTCCGTGTCCCTTTTTCCTATTTCCAAAAATGAAAACAATCTTAAAAGGTCATCGTTTTACAAGCATACGAAAAATCGTGGAAAGAACCAAGGGCTATCTCAAAAATCGAGTTTGAGTAATGTTTCGACGATTGGAAGAAGCACTAGTAGAAGTTAACGTTTTTTCTTGTTTTAACACACTTCTTGATATTGATATGTATTAACATCTTCTTTATAACAATATTGTTGTTGAAATTATATTCGCTACTATTTCCTCTAGAATAAATTATGATTATTGCAGATTAGCTTCAAGGTTTTATAAATCTTTAAAATTGAAGAGACTCTTAATTAGCAAAAAAAAATCATAAATTAAGAGAAAAAACTATTAAGTGCAAAGATCTTCACTTCTTTAAACGGCGATATTCTTAAAACCACTTCAAATAAATGCAAATATCTTCCGCTTTGTTAAAAATGCGGAGCGCATGTGCATAACCACGCATTATTGCTTGTTTATTTTAACGTCAAACTCAAACATAAATGATTTTTAATTACAGTTTTCCAAGCACATTTGTTTGTATGTATGCATATATATTGACGTTTGACTAACTTTGGTCGCGCGTTGTTTATATGTAATTTATATTATTGTTGTTTTTTGTTGTTAGCATGTCACCAGTCACCAGTGTGAGCCATTTGTAGCGCTTATGTTTTTTTTTTGGTTTGCTTTTATTAGACGCAACGCGTTTTAATTGTGCTTTTTTAAAGTTTACGACGCGCGACGTTCATTAATGACGGTGATGGTGCTGGTGCTGGTATTGGTGAGTGACGATGTCGATGGTTCACCAAATGTCAAGTTTACCTCTGTACGATTCACGGTCAATTTGCGTAGATGCTCATATACATTTCAAACATACACATTTATGTATCTAAGTATATATGTATGTAATGGTGGTGTCTGATTACAGGTGATTATATGCAAAAACATAAGTAACCATTTAGAGAAACAATACAAAAGCCATGTTGCAAATCACTTCTTTCATGTGTTGATGTCTTTGGGCGTTTAGAAACGTGATGAGTAGAAGTTTGTTTGACTAATGTTTAAGATTTGTCGAAATATTTAGAAAGCACGCGATTTAAATCTACATTGCAATAATAATTTGAGTGTTTGAATTATATTTGAGCTTAAGTTGGGAACTTATTTCTTGTTTTCACAATTGTCATTGCGGTTTCTCGACAGTACTTCAACTGGAAAATCACGATGAAGAAACTAATATAATAATAAAGAACAGGATCAGATGGAAACGGTTTATCGCGGCTCTATGCTCCAGTGGAAGTTAAAAGAAGTTGTGATAATGATGTCTATTTATAAACCTAATATTTCTTAAATAAGTCCCAAATTATACTTTTATTACTTAACCTAAAAAACAATTCTAAATTAGACAATTCTAAAATCAATTCATCACGCTAGTTGATAGTCTTATAGTCTTTAAAATCTGAAATTAACATATCTATTTTGATATTAAATTTTAAATTTTGATATTAATATTATATTTGAACTTGAGATATAAAAATATCTTCAAGGTTTCAGAAGTATTTTAGAAGATTTTTTTTGTTTATTTTTTATTTATTTTTTAGTACCATGAATATCCATACTATAAGGTGAGAGTCATAATTTCTCAATGCTTAATGCTGAGGGTAAAATATTAACATTTTAGAATATATTTAATTTCAATAATTTTAAGCATTTTTGTTTAATTTACAGTTTTTTAGACTATCGTTTACAAGAAGAAATAAAAAGCACTTCATTTAATATTAAGACCAAGAATTTAGCCTTATTATACAGAAAAGGATTTGATATAATGTTTTAAAAAATTTTTTGGACTATTTCACGCTAGAGGTCCACTTTTTTTTTAGAAAAAAAAATTAAAATAAATTGTTTTCAATAATTTCAGGTATTTCAGTTTGCTTTAAGTCAAAATTCAATACAGTATTTTGCAATCCGCTTCTCAAAAAAATTAGCACCAAAAATTGCCATTTCTTCGTAGGTGTATAAAATTGTTCCGCAATTTCCGCAATGGATTAAGCTTATAGCTTTATAACGTTAATTGTTCAAATAACAGTATATGAAATATGTGGGCGTTGAAAATGAAAGTTATGTTACTTAAATACTTCAAAATTAATCCAATACATTGAATAACATTTTTAAATTCAAATTGTAACTGTAACGCAATGGAATACTGTTTCGTACCATATTAGATCAGATACCAGTTTTTGGATGCAAAAAGTGAGCAACATTTCAATTTTGTGAATTTGAATATTTGGTAAGCCAAATTCATTACAGTGCCAAAAACACATGTAAATATATATAAATAAACATATATACAAACATTTAAACTTATCTGATTTGTATCAGCTGACGCCGAATAATTACGCCAGCGTAGGTTTATACGAGTTTCTGCGCTTGTGTGACCTTGAAAATACCCCAACATTTGACCAATAAACTCAAATATTTGTTACAGCAAAATTTAATAACTTAAATAGGTGTGTGTCTGTGAGTTTTGTTTCCAATTATGATCTCTTTTTTGCGCATAAATTCATATTTTTTATTATAAAAAAAATATTTTTTTTTATATAAATAATTTTTTTTTTTTTAATGTTCACAGTTACTTGGTTTGTGCAGCACATACGTTTCAGACGTTTCTATGTAAACGTTACGCCGCATGAGCGATGAACCTGGGTAATGATGTATTCTGGCTGGTGGCACTTTTATTCGTAGCCTGCAATTTGTCCTTCGGCGGCACTCGTGAGTCACAATTGCGCATCGGTAAGGCCATCAACATCTTCGTACGCTATGGCTATTTGGGCATATCGATGCGTGTCATACCGTACAATGACAGCTACGAGATGGATAAATGGTTGTTTAAGGAGCCGACAAAGTCAATTTATAAGGTAGGTAGGTTGGATTTTAATTTCAGTGGTTATATAAATTATATAAAACTGAAATAATTGGATTGTGATTACATCATCTTCTTCTGCTTTTTCGAAATAGTTACTATAATTTAAAACCGCTATTTTTCTTTCTCAGTATTAATTTTTCTTTTAATTGTTAAATTTATCTCTGAATCCTGCTTTTCCATATCTCAATATTGTATGTATATATGTACATATGTATGTATTTCTGGTGTATGCGTTTAGTCATATTTACTCACGTTAACCACAGTTCTATAGGCTTCTTTTCCAAATAATTGTTTTTGTGGTTATTCAAAGTGTTCGGGTTCCGCTAAATTTATGTGTCATCTATATATCATCTATATATATTGAGACTTTCCTTTGTGGCACACAAATTCTCCCAACGGATCGCCATGACCCTAATGATTCAATAAAGCGCTTGAAATGTATTACAAAGTTGTTAAGCCGGCTAATGTCGATTCCAGTCCCTTCGCTGGGTTCGGCGAAGGTGCGCCTATCGTGGGGTTTTAACCTTAGTCTGGCAAATGCTGGAAATGGAAGTGTTTGGATGATTCCTCTTCCTCCAAGCAACTTTGCCAACTTGTGTCTGGCTTGATCCCTAATCTCACCGCTTGTGTACCTCTTGGATAATGAAAGCAGAAAGACCTCACAACTGTTGGAGTAGCGCCGCCAGCGTTTGGCAAGCTCTCACGAAATCTGTGTGTCTAGCGCTCTAGCGCGAGATCACGGACTACCCGACAGCATCCACGCTGACGTCAATATTGCTAATGTACCCTGTCTTGCAAGCTGGTAATCTCTGTAGTTTCCATAATAGACGTAATTCTGGAAATCTTTCCACCCATGATTATTTTTTGGTCTATGCATTCACCTACAAGTCTGTACTCATTAAATCTATAATAATTTCTTTCGTAGGATCTAAATGCATTGAGTGAAAGTCGCGAGGAGAATGCGCCGGGCATCTTTCATGGTGACTTCCATATGGAATTCTGCGATAATCGACGACAGCTGTATCAGGCTTACTTCCGAGACTTCACCGTGGAACGGCTGGACAAACCATGGGAGGCGTTCACCGGGGGCTGGTTCGCCGAAAATGCCGCCAAGAAGTTGGGTATCAACACCTCCTACATAATGGGCGAGTACTCGTATGTGTTGGTGCGCGTGGTGCGCTTCCGGGAAGTGGGCAAATTCAAAGGTGAAATACCGCTCAATCAGACATTGGAGAATGACGTGCACGAGCGTATTGGTGGCATAAAAGCGGGCAATGTGACTGGCGCCATCGAATTTATGGAGTCTTATGGCACACACTACATCAACTCTTACACGACGGGCAATTCATTGTATCAGGTGAGACTATCATTGAGTAGATCTTATGAAAATTTATTTATATTTTTTGCTTTGTTGTTGTAGGTATTTGTCTACACACGCAAAAACTATCAGTTAATCCGGGATCGCATCAAAACGAAAGGCTTGAACAGTCTCTCGAAGAAGGATCTCTACGATTTCTTTGCGCCCTGGCATGCCGTGCACCTCGGACAAATACGTTCGGCGAGCGCCAATGCGACGGTGGAACGTTGGGCGCGTCGCAAACTGCAATACGAATACTATGTGGTCAAGTACGTGACGCTGCTCAAGTTGCACGGGAATGGCACGCTACTCAAGGCCCTAGACAATCTCTTGGGCAACGATGCAATACTTCAACTGGATCTGAAATCACTGAACGTCATCTTCAGGGATGAGCCCGAGAAGCAAAACTGGTTCAACGAAGTGCTCGACAATCAGATGAAGCTGTGGGAGGTCAACATGCCCATGAACTGATCCTTGCAAGTAGACAGTAATAGCCAAATATCCGTTGAAAGTGTGGTTGTTGGGAGGATTACGTGAGCCGTTAATGTTCCTAAGTCGCTAGCGACTATACGCGTTGTTGCCATTCGTTTGCGCAGCCTTATGTATGAATTCAATGTAGTAGTAGTGCCTAGGTCACGTCTTATTTAAAGAAAAAAATACGAAACGTTGTTGTTGTTGTCCCCGGAGGCTGCAATAATGCTTTTTCGATGCCTGTGATAGTTTTAGTTGATTTTATTGTTGTAAATTAAGTTAGTTCTAATTTGAGTCATGACATACTGTAGTACATATTTATATATACTTGTAGATATATCGGTACTTATGTATGTATGTACAAAGTGTTATGAGGTAGGGTTGGATACGTTCGGGGAATGTGTTGTATAAAGGTAATAGAGCGGAGGAAAGGAGTGCGGGGAGGAATATTATATAAGCAATCGGATTACGAAAAGTGTTAGTGTAAGAAATATTGTTAAGATAAAAATGTATGTAAATAAATAAATCGATGGTTAAAAAGTTCAGAAAAAAAGATGAAATATTCTGTGTTTTTATTAGATAATTGAATAAACATTTAAGTGAAACTTTTGATGAAATGAAAAGAAATAATTAAATTATTATTTAAAATCAACCCCTAATATTATATATATATAGAAATTTCAGATATAAATAAAATTTCATTAATAGAAAATTAATAAAAATATGCTCAGCTGTTTCTAAACATAATTAAAAATTAATTTTTTTAAATCAAAATTCCATATTAAATTTGGTAAATTTATTGATTAAAATTCCTTTATTTCTGATTAAAAACAAATGTTTTAACAATTAAAATTAACCTCAGCAGTTTGATTAAAAATTCAGATAATTAAAAATAATAAAATTCTATTTATTTTTTATTTAGTAAAAAATATGAAAAATGAATTGGATTAACAAAATCTTTTCATTTGATACCCATATTGCCTATTTCTACAATTCTATTACAATAACTAAAATGCAAAAATTTCTTGCCTGCTATATAAAATCTCATGATAACGATGCAGCGAACGAAAAATGTTTCGTTTTGAATGCTCAACCAAGAATTTGCACTAGGCGCTCAAAATGTTGCAGTAGGTGGAGTAAATGAAATTATTTTTTTATAGTTTCAGGGCCACTGTATTACGCATTGTTGTTATTGCAGTGTATAGCAAAGGCACGTTCCAAGTGTATTTCTTTTAGCAGAGTCACATATTTGCACCACAGATGTCACGCTTAAATTTCCTGTAGTTCACAACTGTTGGTGATTGTTGGTAATGCAGTTTATTTTTAATATTTAACAATTTTGCTGCCACTTAATAATAATAGATGTTTGAGTGGCTTCGACAATAGTGTGGGTACAAACCGATTTAATGCATGCAGTTTGATGAGCAACAAATAGGAATGAAGCCAGAGTGATAATAATATTGTTAAATACATTTTTGTAGGCAATTTTTATTGCATGCGAGCAAATGTTTTTAACCCTTTCATGCCAAATGTTGCCTATAGGCAACATTGTACTTATCGGCTTCTAACTCTCGTTATTTAAACATTTTTGACCAGCGGTTTTTTCAATTATGTAGACTTATGTGTTGTGCAAGCTTACATTTACATTTTTTGTAATGAGCTGTGCACGTATTCATTCAGTAGGCCTTCTCCGCAGAGTGGAATTGTCAAAATCGGTTTCGCGAAAAAGTTATACTGAAGTGTTTATACAAAAAGTGCTCAAAAACATAAAAAAAATTGTTTTATTTTAAAACAAAATGAACTATATAAATAAGTAAAGATAAGAGAGTAATTTAAAAAAAATTTTCACGAAAAAAGTGTTTAGTTTTTTTATAATAATCTAATTTGTGCCTATAAGCAACATCCTGTAACTAATGAACCAGGATACATAGGACTTTGAAATTTTTATCACTACATATTTGAGTTAAGACTAATATATATCTGTCCTAAAAAAATGTTAGCTCCGCCCATTTTAATTCTGACATGAAAGGGTTAATTCTTTATATTTTTGTGTGGTTATGAGGTGTGAGATTTAATATGATTAATATTAATTTTTGTATTTGTTCATCAATTTAAAAAACTATGTGAAAAATATAGAAATTGTGAATCTTCGTAAGCGAAACCATTTCCAAGACATCGTAAAAGATAGAGTGATTCCTTTGTTTTCGTCGAAAAAATAAGCATCAAATTAAATAAAATTTATTAGTTATATCATTTTCATATAGTGAACGAGTGCTTGAAGGGTAGCTGTGAAAAAATTGGATATAAAACTCTTTAAAAGGCGGCATATTTCTTTGGACTAATTAAATGTTTGGAAGTTGATTTCAACTGATATCATAAGAACATTACGAAGACGGCTGACATGAGCGACCAAAAAAAGTTTAGTATGACTGAAAATGTGATTGAAATCCTCAAAGTCGTATTCCATACATTAACTTATGTATATAACCAGATAATTTGCCCTTAAAGGAAGCTGCGCAAGATGGGTACAGCTTTCTTCTACAATCTGACCAATTTATAGTTTATATATATTTATGTATGTAGTTTTACTTCATTTGATGGATACATTTTTTAGGAATCGACTCAACTAATTTTTGTTAATGTTTTGGGTATGAGCATGGATTACTAAAAAACTTGAAAATAGTGTATTGTATTATTACTTTCGGAGAGACCTGTTTGTCTTATCTAATGAATCTCACTTTAAAAATGAAGATAAACCATTGTACTTGCTTGGGTACAGAACTTTTTTTTACCCAAGCGAGTATAATGGAAGGCGATACTTTCTTTTCAACTTCGGTGGTATAGTTTCCAAGGAATTATTTCCGTTAGTTCAATCAATTAATAAGAAATATTTGTCCTCCAAATCATCGCTTTCCAAAGATATTTGCTGCATTTCGAAAATTGCGACTTTTCATGTAACCGAAAATCAATTATTCGAAAAGTCTCAAGTACCGATTGAACATTTTCTATAAAATTTTTTAATTGAATATACCAGATAATTTTGTGATCTTCATTCTTCTTTATGAATAACATAATTTTTAGATGGCAAAAAACTTGAGTAAATGGATCAAATGACCCAAGCAAATTAATGAAGTTTAGACTAATCACAGTACTTACAAAGAAGAGACCTTTTTGATTTTGCATCAATGAGATGGTACTTCAGAATAGTGGCAATTCCTGCTTTCCACAATAAAATTAAACCGCACAATGGTATATGCATATATAATGCCATTTTCGCATAGTTAAGAGCAATGAAAGTATTTCATCTCTGAGTGATTAATTTAAATATGAACTAAAGTACATTTTGTGATAATTTTAAGATTTATTCAAATACATCAGTTTGATTGATTCTCATAAAGATTATTATCTAAAGGATATGAATAAAGCAACACACACTCATACATACATATCTATGTATATATTAATATGTCCTACTGCATAATAATAACATAAGAATTTAAGTTGGCTCTGTCAGATTTCGCCAGAATCAAAGCGAGTGCGCCGTGACGGCAAATATGCAAGTTAAATGTGCCAATAAATGCTGCTCATCTGCACGTACTTAACTAAATACAAATGCACATGCGCCTATGAACATGCACACATACACATACATACGTAGATTAGTATATGATTATATATTTGTTTCATATCTACTTATATGTATGTATGTTTTTAATGTATATGTATATGTAGATGTAAGTAAGTGCGTTGTTTGGAAGGTACATTGTACTTACGCGAAGTATAAACAAAAGTTTGTGAGTCTGTGTCAGTGAAACTACTCTGAGTAGGTACGTTTATGATAAACTCATCCATCTTCAATCCACTTACGAGTGCAAATATTTGCACAATTTATGGGAAACGGCGGTGTGAGCAAACTATAATATTTCCTTCCCTTCGCCGCGTTATGCTGCAGCTCAACACCATCATGTAGAGCTGTTTCATATATACACACATATAAAAATGTATTGAAGTGTATATATGTTGGTGTGTAGCTTCCAGCATTATTGCCAAAAATCAAACATACACACACTCATACCCACTTGGCACATAAATTATTGTTTCAATCTGCTGGATCGTCCGTAGTTAGCTTTCTTCGCTTCAATTCGGGAACTTTGTGGTGAGAATTGCCAAAATCTAGTTTTCGGCTGGAACTCATTGAGCCTCATATCTCTTGCTTTTTTTCTGGCGAAACTTTATGAGCAACTCAATGAGCAGCAAATCAATTGTGTACATAGCACAAGATTAGCTGAAGTGCGGGATGGAAATTCGATTGCCTTAAAGGCGGCGCTACAATTACATGCATATACATACATATATACAATTATACATATATACAAATGTATGTGTGTGCGGCATTTAAGCGAGAATGCAATCAGAAAGCCGCATTGTTGGCTGCACTCGACCCGAACATTCATCACTCATCGAAATATCAATAAAAATACGCATCAATACAAGCACAAACACACACACACACAGACATCCAAACACAAATATGTGACGGCCACTCAACGAAATTAGATACTTGCCATGGGTGCTGGACATGCCCGCTTTTGGGCCAATTGTTGAAATCGGAAACCAACTAACCGCCAGCCAACTAATGTCGCTACAACCCAAAGGGGCCAAGGGGGAGCGGGGAAAGCATTTCTGGGAGTGCTGCAAAATTAAACTAAGAAGGCTGGCGGCTGGCGGTTGGCTGACGCGAGTGGTGTGAGGCACAACAACACATCAATAATTTCATAAATGGACTTTGCCCGAAATGTAGACTGATTGAGCGCTTAATTGCATGGCGAACGTTGCAAGGCAGGCGAGCTGGCCGATGATGAAGGCATAAGCGTATATGTGCGTTATTAATCCGAAATATGTCCACAGGCTTTGCGATTGAATTGTATATTGGCAATTCCAGCGGTTATCATGTGCTGTTGCCGCCCCCCCATCGACTGTCGAATTTCTAAAACTATTGACTGACACTGACCATTTTATATACAACCAAGTACATACATACTGAACTGTATATGGCCGAGTGTTTGTGTGTGTGTCATTGCCCAATGTTACACTGTTATTGACTGTGTAGTCCATTTAAGCTATTGGATCCAATTTTGTTTGCTCAAAAATCTGCAGACCAATTCATTAGTGTAGCTAATAATCGGAGTGCACATCTTCTTGCTCCTCATACTCATCCTCATGCTCATGTTCAGGCTCAGGCTCGTCCGAATTTGGTGAAATGTGGTTGCCGAAATGTTGCTGCACAAAAAAGACTATATATTAACGACAAATATTAATTTCAAGCATTGCCAAAATTAAGTGTCAATAACTGCTGCTCTGGCTCTGCTCTTTCAAATAACGTATGCACGAAGAAAAATTTTGATCTTACATTAGGGAGGTGCTTAATTTTAGATTTTTTGAAATTGTGTATATACGGTACTTTTTGGTTTAATTGGGAAACACTATTTTAAGTTTTAGAAATAACAAATTCTTAATAATAACGGTAAGGAGTTTTGAAGATCAGAGATCAAAGATTTTCTTGTAGTGAAGTTTTTTTTCAAAATAAGCTCGTAATGAAAACCAAAATGCGAATAAATGAAGCGATATATCCTTAAAAAAATTAAATGGATGCTAAAGGACCTTTTAATATTGACATAAATATTGTTATCTTTAAAATGTAACCAACTTACTTCTCCTACTTTTCCTTGCGAGAATATTTAAATTTAAATGTACTCATATGAACCCAATTTGATCATCTGTTCAAGGCATTTGAGACCCTAAACTTTAATATAGTTTGCATTTCAATCCGTGTGGATAAATTATTTTGTGAATACTATTAGTAGTTCCAATAAATCTGTCAGACGTTATTATACATATGCCTCCATTGTAGGGTTTCTTACTCTTTGAGCTTATTTTCCGTGAAAAATTACGCTAAGGCACTGAATTCTTCATATTCGATAACCGGGGCCTTGAAAAGTCATGGTCCGTTTTCGACAATTTTTTCACAAGAGAAGTGCACTATTTGTGTAAAGTTTTATTTCGTAATATTCATTGAATTCTAATATATATATTATAAAGTGAAGGAATCAGAAGGAATTCAAAATTGAGTTTTACATATAACTAGTCGTGGTTATGAACCGATTTCGTCCATTTTCCATCCGTGTCATTAGGATGTCTAAAATATATTATGTACCGAATTTTATTTAAATTAGTCGAGTAGTTTTTGAGATTAAAAAAAAACCTAAGTGCAGTTTCTTTCTGCTATTTTTCTAAACCTTCTCTTTTGTAAAATTTATTGTTTCTTTTGTAAAACAGTAGTGTATTGGAGGTGCACGTGTTTGTTATCCGATTTCACCTATTTTCATGGTGTGTAATGGAGTACGTAAGGTAAGCGATTGCAGAAAGTTTGGTTTATATAGTTCTATTCATTTATGAGATATGCACCCAAAACGTATTAGGTGGCGGGGACACGCCTACTTAAAAAAAAAATTACATCCAAATGTGGTTTTTCTTTTATAACTTTATTTATGGCTTAGTTATGACACTTTATAGGTTTTCGGTTTTCGCCATTTTGTGGGCGGAGAATGATCCGATTTCGCTCATTTTCAATAGCAACACCAAGGTCCTAAGAAACATGTGTACTTAAGTTAACCGTTGTACGTATAGACGAACAGACGGACAGACAGACATCGGGATTTCAACTCGTCTCATATAAAACTATAATACTCTCTTAAAAATAAGAGATTTATTATTTAATCTATAAAATATAAATTCAATACCTCATTTGAAAGTGTACTATTTATGTATATTTGAGTTAAATTTCAGATCCAGATCGATATATGAAAGAATACGTTTTATAATTTCAAATCCTGACCAAAGTTATTCTTATTTTTCTTTGGAATAAATACTTATCAAAAGTACTATTTTTCGTTTCATGCTTTTGAGCATTCTTCCAAAATAGCTTAAATAATGTCTTTCAAGATGCAAATGTTGGATTTTAATTGAGATATCTTAATTTAATGCCTCGAGGAAAAAGTAATCAACTCGGTCTACATTTTCCTCTAGCTTCATGAGGATGCTCATCGTTCACTATATTCCTTTTTAACGAGTATTCATATCAGTTTTTGCCGATAAATCAATATCAATATGAGGATATGTTCGATTCCTCTGGAAATAGGCTTTCCTTACCCATTTTTATATTCAAAACATTTTGCTTATCAATTAAAAAAAAATGTTGGGTACCTGTTGAAAGCACAATCATTAAAAACGCTTTAGAATACTCAATAGTTTTACAATGCACGCGGAAATTCTCCGAGGGACACTTGAAATGAAAACGTGTTTAGTGACGTGTGTCGTGATAAAAAAAGGAAGAAGGAGCTGGGATCACTTGGTAAGTGAATATGCTCTTCCTATGCACTTATGTATATTTTAATTAAGTTCGCTCCCACGTCGGCACTCGTTGTCTGCTCTATTTTGCTTGCGAAGTGTGTCATTTCGTCCACTCATTCGTCCCGGCCGTTTGTCAAATTTATTTTCTTTCCCTGATTGATGGCCACATAACATAAAATTTAGGCGCAAAAGAATTTCGGCTGCGTCGCAACGACGTAAAGGGGTGGTTAGGCTAGTCGGTTAGTCGATATGTAAAAAATGCCGAGCGTACGCATCCTTGGCGTAACGTCTGTGTTGGCCCAACAAGGTGTGTCGTCGCTCGGCGAGGTTTTCATTGCCTCGTTTTTTACATTGACGAAAGTTCATGAATATACACATAAGAATATGTGTATTTAAATGCTGATTATGCTCGACTGGTGCTGGTGTTGCTCTACTTCACTAGGGCATTGTTGGTGGTGGTGTGAGTGACGTGTGTCCTGCGGCCAATGCGCGTTATTAGAAAACAATTTAATTAAATATTCACTTGAGTAGAAACAAAAATAGACAACTGCATAAGGCCGATAAAAAATTGGGTGACTGATTCATGCTATAACATGGGAATCTTAATGTAATTATACTCGCGTTGTGGGAAAATTGAATTTCCTATAAATAAATGATAGCAACACTAACTTGAATCCCAAATAAATGTGAAGTAAAATATTACATAAAATGAGCTTCCTGTAACTTTCACAGTCGTAAAATAAGTTGGGAGTATCAAAAATATATGATAGAACCTCGAAATGTCTGAATATACATACTTCTGACAAGAAGAAGTCTTTCAGAAATTCTGTAAGATCCTCTTGAGGTGAATTATTTCCAAGCCAAATCAGTCACCACAGACAAGAACAGTTACTAATTACTTGGTCCGCACTCTAAGGTCCCTCCCAACCATGCTTCAAAAGCTTCTGACGAGTCACTATTGATGTGTGTGATCTGGCGTTGTCCTGATGGATCCTCCTGATGGATGATTTCTTCAGACGATCAATTGTTAACTTTAGAGGTTCGAAATAAGAGTTTTGTCATAGAGAATGAGTTCATAGAAGAATATTCCTTGCTAATCCCACCAAAATAGTAAATACCATCCTAACCGTCAATCCTCGCTTGGTATCCATTTACTACTATTGACCGTATGTAACATTAGGTTCCACCGAAAAATAGTCTATCTTAAAATGATCCGATTACGAAACTATGACTTCCGTACAATCACCGAGTATCAATGGATTCTAATTCAATACATAAAAGATACAATAAAAAAGTCATTGACATTAAGGATAATGAGAAATAAAAGAGCATATTGCTTTACCGACAATTCTCAGCATTACCGGAACACAAATTGACAATGATCGTAACAATAAAAGTTACATCCATATCTACGAGGACTACCCACACGCTGAGTGTTGACTAATTGTAGCAGCGGGTAGTGGCGGCGGTGACTGGCAAAGACGCTTGGCTTGGCTTTGATGGGCGCTGATGAACGGATGGATGAGCGCACGCGCCCGGAAGCAATTCACCTGCAATTAAAGTGTCACATTATGCACGAAACTACCTACAACAAATACCGGCATCAACAAATACTACAACAAAAACAATTACCAAAACACGCACAACAATTTAGTGCAACACAAAAAGGTCACGTGACAGATTGAACGATTTGTTGGCAAACTCACAAGGGAGGCAAGGCCAACCACCACCACCCAACCAGCCAGAGAGGCAGCGGAAGACAGTTACAGCGTTGAGTTGTGGCCGAGGAAGTTTTGTAGTTGAGAAATGCTTAGTGTTGCGAATTAGCAAGCTACGAATAACTTGTGCTCCGCTTTGCTTTTGTTGTTGCTGCTGCTGCTGCTGATGATGACGATTACATGCGCGAATGTGTTGATGGTGCATAATGGAGAACAAATTCTCAACGCATTGCTTTTGTTGTGATTGGTTTGTTGTTTACTTAACGGTTTAAAGACATTCGAGCCACAAGTTGGCACAATCAACTGTGCCAAGCATACACACATGCAACATAACTAACGCAGTCAACCCTTGTAAGTTGGCGCGGATTTTTAAGCTGTCGCTGCTGGTTCGGCTACAAAGAAGCTTCATTTGTTATGCTTCAGCTCTGGCAGACCTTCATTTTGCCGTCATGCTACGGATCTTGGGGGTGGTTGGTGTTGTTGCTGCTGCAGTAAAGCATCAGGGCATCAGCGCCGGCTAATGAAGGCAAATCTCGGTATTAATTTCAAACGAATTTATTTTGATCCCGAGATAAGCCGGCATTTCAACGGCTTTTCACAACAATCACAACAATGGTGACGGCGCTGGCGACTCAATGATTGAATTTGGTGCAGCAGCAATAGCGGTCGAGTGCGACGACAGGTCACGCTGCGTTCGTGCCACCACCGCATCACACAAGCGTGTGCACATGTTTTCACAAAGTGGCGCGGCAACGTGTGCGCACTCACTCTCCACACACTTCACTCCACTTCAGTGAGCTTTAGCTGCTCAGTGTGAACTTTTATTGAATACCGAACGCTGGAGTTTTATCAGTTTGTATGAGAGGAGCTGCTGGCAGACTGCTGCTTATTGGGGTGGAAAAGCGTTTGGCATTTGCCATTTAGCGTTTGTGTTATTTTGATTTTGTGCCAAAGACTTTGAGCATCTTAGTTTACGTGGCAGCTTAAATGCCTGCAGGCGCCTCAGTGCGCTGGTTGATAGAAACTGGTGGTTGGCAGAAGAAATGTTGAGATTTGTATGCGTGACAAATTTTGAAATTCTTACTTGATAATTGTTGCGGTGATAAAATTTTGCTGTTGTTGTAAAATACAATGTTGAAGTTAAATTATTGCGACAGTTGTGGTTGTTTACAACATGTTTCGCAGTTGGCAATCGTCGTACCTATATATTGCTGTCCGTGTTGATTAAACGCGTTAGAACCTACCTCACTTTTCCCCGTGTAGTTGTTGTGCAGCAGAACTCCTGGCAGGATAATATGAAGTGAAAATGAAACCTAGTTCTAATTGAAAAAAAATCCTTCATAAAGTTCATTTTAATTTGCATGCCGAATATTTGTCAAGATCATCAAGATGAGCTGAGTAATTACCGAGATATTTTAGATAAAGAACTCGTCAGAGTCAATCGTGCTCATCTTTTTTTCACCTAAGGTGCTGTTTTTCACTATGAACTCTTCCTCTCTCTCTTTCTTTACCAATAATAGGACAATGCTTCTCCCAAAAATCAAATTAATATATTGGATATATAATAATGATGACACCGGCATTACTAACATCATGCCCCCTAACCTAAAAAAAATACATTTTTTATTCCAATGAAAATTATTGTATTGCGTGCTAGCAATCACGTTCAAAGGACACTATAATATCAACGCTTTAAATGAGATTTGAAGTACTCATAGATAATTACAATTGACAAGTGCCACTTGTAATGACGATATGGGAAACTTATGAAATTTTGAAGAACTTGCGCATCAAATGCCGTTTTTTTTACATGCGGGATGGGCGTGTGTCGGTTGTGGTTGTGGCTCAATGCACTTGTTCTGCCGCGTGGCTCACACGCGCCACCTGCACACAAATCACCACAATCATTGATGATCTTAATCGCATGCACTAAACACAATCAGAAACATGTATGTTAAGCATGAATTCATTTATGTGAATGAGCGTAGTTTATAATAAATAATAAAATTTCATTGATTTTTTAGAGTACATCAAAGCCTTCATTCAAGTATGTTTGCGCAAAAGTCGCGTGGGATTTTATATAAAAAGCATTTAATATTAAGGATACAAAAGAGATTTTTGTTTGTTTATTTCTTTATGTAAAATTTTAATTTTAAAATAACTGTACTATTTTATTTCTTTATTATATTCTGATTGGATTTCTCAGATATCTGTGATATATGTAAATAGCAATGTCAAGTTCGTGAAACAGATTTTTTCTATTTAAAGAATTGTAAACAATGAATACCGAGAAGAATATGGGAATTTGTATTCATAAATGTATTTTAGGCTATGAAGAGTAAACTATATATCATACGAATAAAGTGAAGTTAGTCTCATGCGGTATTGCATAGTATGCTAGGCAACTAGAAGTATCAAGTTTAAACTCTCGGTTTGTTAAGTTAGTTATACGTTAATAGTTGCCTAGTCAAAGTGGAATCACTGTAACTGATAACTTGTAAAGCATAAACTTGTTAGAAAAGAGAACACGTAACAAAATTCATCGGACTACGCACAAGTTAGTATTTCGTGGTCCTTCTGAGCTTGAGCGGTGGACATACACACCACGTTTGGTATGCACCAGACAGCAACCTGTTGTTGAGCGGCGGCGAGATATTTCTGGAACAAAGTGGAGCGTACGAGTTTCATCTTACCGCAATCATAGGAGTGAACTCTACATACATACATACTTATATACTGTCCGATAATCAACAATGCGGTGAAGCTAAATATCTTGTGGATCCAAGTCACAAAAGCTGTATGGATGAAGTCAAGATGGAGTATGACTCGATATACATATGATGCTCTTTGGATCCATTTCTGGCACCACAAAGGATCAATTTTCACAACTTAAGGGGCTATACCAGTGTAACCCATGAAAAATTATGCGATTTTTGAGAATTTTTTTAAAGAAAGTACTCGATCGAATGTTTTGAAGTTATATTTTAAGATTTTGTTTACAAAAATATTGAAAGATAACGGAGTTATGTGCTGCTTCGGGAGGTACCAAAAAAAAGTTCCACAACTGCTGACATGATTCCGGCCGAATGAGTAGCTGAAACAAAGAAATATCAAAAATTAACAAAATGGCTTAGTTCTGAAAAAAATGTCGTTTTTTAGGTAAAAAAAGTTAGTAAACTAGTTTTTTTAATGGCAAATTGACAAATTTTAACAAACCGAAAAGGTCGTAGGTCATTGTATAGTAAATATATTCAAAAACATTCAATTTAAATTTGAAGTCGATCGGTCAATTTCTCGTTGAGTTATGATGACAGCAGTTTTTTGAAAGATCGATTCGAGAAAAACGCGTTTAAAGTTTTGACTATAGCGGCTTATGCCTGCGAGCGGTCGCTCTTTAGAACGCTGCCATACAAAAACTATTCAAGATACCTCACCGCTTTCACAGGATATAAAAAGGAATTTTGAAAGTATTAACTCCCGAATAAGCAAAAGATAAAAAACTCGATTTTTCGAAAATGTCATACTGGTGTAGCTCCTTAAAAAGATATATTGTTTGGAATGAAGTTCGAGGGTTTGATGTCATCGACTTTGTTTTTAAGAATGTGTCGGTTCTCCTCTCTAGTATTTCACATTCATCAGATTATAAAAAGCATGAAATTATCCTTTCCGAGATATAAATAGAAGTGAAAGGTGCCATGGAACCGTTTTCTAATCTTAATACTTTTTAATTTAAAATTTAGAACTTCGATTGATTGTGTAGGTGTTAAGTGCTGCGGTGGTGCTAGGAAGTTTTCGAAGTTGTGCAGGGTGCGGGTAAAAGGGCCTCATACTCTTTTTAATTACTGAGAAAAATAAATACATAATATAAAATATATGCATATCTGCATATCTGGTCGCCTTATTACCTATTGTATGCAGAATTCCCAGGCTTTTACGGCGTTACTACACATATTCACTGACAATGATGTCATACTGTATTCTATTCTTAATTATTTGCATTATGCAATCGATTATTGTACCACTACAGTACAACTTCATTACATGTGATCAGCCCACGCAGGCATTCACATGCATACTAAAAGTCAGCAGCTTCATAATATTATAAAAAATAGCGGAGGAACACTTCACCACAATGCATTATACACTTCACCTTCCCTTGCAACGCAGTTATTTCGCACACCGTGCCGGTGCATTGTTAGAGGCTGATATAACCCAACCCAAGCCAGCGCGGCGCAAAACAATGCCGATCCACTCGAATGTCATCAATATTCAAAATATTCATATTCACAGCTTGTGAAGTGGACACTTATTTTTTTTTCATACACAGCGGCAGTGTACTCATTTAAATGGTGGAACTGTATATAAGTACATATGTATATAGATGTGTATTAGTATATATGTATGTGTGTGTTGGTGCGTCAAATGCGCTTGACACATTCGTCAAACGTGTCACGGTGTTGTCCACTTTTCGAAGTCAAGTGAATTCTTTTTTTCTTTATTAATTTCAGTACTTGTTGAGTCCTTTTTATTGTAGAATGATTGATAAAGCATTAACTCCGTTAATAAGTACTTGTAGTACTTTTAATAAATATATATATCTACTCTGCTATTATTCTTGATATTTGTAACGCTAAGATAAGTTGTTGACATTTTCCATCCAACTAATATTTATTTCGTGACATTAATAAATCGCTGATGGCACAAGTGTTAAGTGTTGAAAGTGGTTGAAAGATCTGAAATAATAATAAAGTGAAATTAATTTATCAAAAACGCCAAAACAAGTGTGCGATGGTCCGAGTTCAATCGAAGAATTCAAGTCCCCATCAGAAATAAACTGTAACACTTCAATCACAACTATTGTCCACAGTTTATATAATACTCTAAATTATTAGCTGAAATTAATAATGACACAAAACAGTTGTCAATTTGACAATTGAGTTGAAATATGCGTTATCAACGTGTACACTTTCAATTTTCAGTCAATTTGCTTTGGCTAACAAGTATTCGCGTGTGACCCTCTGTGTGTGTGTGGCTGGTAACATTTCGATGTCGGCATTCGTTTCGAAATTCAAGCAAAAAACACATTATTCTTTCATCACTTTGCTACCTGCAATCGCCAAGATCAGACCCCTTACATACCAGTATGTATGCGGTAGACAGTTACGAGTGTCTTCATTTTACGCATGTGCGGGTAGACGCAAGTGGCTGTGGATCTCTTTGTTGGTCATTGACAGTTGTAAATGTGATTTAAAGGTGCTAATAGACCGGCAGCAACAACGAAATTACTGGCTCCCGTGGTCGCGCAGACGTAGTATCGTAAAATGTTGTGAATTCCAAATCGGTAATATGAAGAACGGTCGTTGTAATTGCCAAGACCATATAGCTATGTGTATATTACAGCATGAGATTTTACATATTTATTTCTAGATATACTCTTATGTGAATTTTGCATACGCATTTGTCGCAATTAAAGAACGGAAATATTGAGTGGCATTCTTGGCTTTACGATGCTTTATTACAAGCCACCAGCGCACAATGGGCCGACCGGGGGCTAAAGCTTATAAAATTTAATAATTTATGCATATTGTTTGTCCCAAAAGAGCCACACCGGTCTTGACAAAATCAATTGGTTTTAATGACCTTTTCAAATACTGGTAAAACTTTCTGAATATGAGCCGACAAGGCCCGAGCCCTTTATTGCAGTAGGTCCACTTTTCGTCATGGATTACCTATGGAAAGAGGAATGGGCAAATAGGAATCGCTACTGGCTGCAATTGCACGGACTTCGCCATTCCAAAATGTTTCTTGGTGGCTACAATCAGAAAAGATTTAAGCAATTCATCACGTCTTCAAGAAACGAGCTAAGAAAAATAGTGACGCTGTATACTGGCCATTGCAGACTAAGGTGTCATCTGCATAAACTGGGGATCTGATCGTCAGATCCATATCAGTTCTGCGCATTGGAAGATAAGCATCTACCCATAGAATGCCCTCCGATTGCGAGTAAAAGCAGTCAGTTCATGGTGGCTATATTGTCCTCAAGAGAATGTGTAACGGTCATTAGTTCGGGATCACTATTAACTTTTTTTTTTGACTTGAGAGGGTTAAAGAAAATATTGTGATTAGACGCTAGGTCCCAACAGACCATAGATCGCCGCGCGATCTTCAGAATTTTAATTTAATCTTAAACCTTGTCAAAAAATACGAAGACGGATACGAAATTCGATGCTCCACTTATGTCAAGAATAAAATGATTCACAGAGGCGATTGAAATTGTGATCTGAGGTCAAAATAATATTTCAGTTTTTGAATCAGAGTATCCGCCGAATTTATTTGGTTCATTTATATGGAGAAGCTGGGGTGTTACCAGTATTTCGAAATATAATTTTTGCAGGAAAGATCATTTTTTCTCGGTTAGAAAAAGATAATATTCTATCGATTCCGAACCAAACAGGGTTAGATCGTCGAAAAAACAGCTCTTGGCCGGATAAAATCCGCATCAATTTTCGTACCGAAGAATCGGCTGTCGTGAGAATGAAATTATCGATAATTATACTTTAAAGTCTTTCAATAAATCTTTTCCATTAAGAATTTGAATTTTTTTCATCAAAATAATTTCATTGTTCTATAGTGGACCTTGAAGCGGTAACTTCTCTTTTGTTTTGATATTTAACTACTTTTACAACCAAAGAGCGCCCACCCCATACCAACCAATCTGCTACAAATATTTTATTTTCGCCATTTCGTCAACAACATGTCCAGTAGCTAATGTGGGTACACACTAATTGAGAATTCTGCATCAGTACGGACAACAATACAAAGACAATAGTTAGCCAAAGCGTTGATTATATCTACAAATTTCACTTCTTCTTCGCGCTTGCAGTTCAATAAAATAATTCTGATGTCGCTGTTAATCATAAAAATGTTTGTAAATGCGACGTAAATGTGGCCGAGACTCCGTCGCTGTAGATACAGTAGACACATGGGAATAAATTTTAATTATGTACTCGTATCTGCTGTGGGGTTAGGTGTGAAACTACTATCTTCTTAATTTTTTATGACTGCACTTCATTAAGCACAGTAATCCAGGGTTACACACACAGCACAACTACTGACTATTTTACTCTGTAGTAGGCACATACATATTTCTAACTATATATGTACATGTATGTATGTAGCAAAGTACGTTTATGTCGGTTGACGTCTATCCTTTTGTCCTGGCTGGCTGTGAGACAGCCATACGCTCTAATGGCGTCCTCCGCATTTTGTGTTTATGCAATTTTTCTATTTTCATAAACATACATACATGTATATGTGTTGCAGTAGTTGCTATTGTTGTTAGTTTTAGGTGTTGACAGCGTCTGTGACTTTTAAATGTTAATTCTATTTTCATTTCGATTCAGTCACGTGTGACCACCACCAACTACCTCGCGCTGCCGTCAATGTAAGGAAGTATGTATGTATGTTTGTATGCTGGCCATGTGCCATACTTATCATGTGCGTATTCATATTTCATAAGTTACCAAAATATTGCTTTTAACTTTAATTCTCTACCTTTGCCATTGTGGTTTTCCCAATTACAACATAAACACAAGGTGAATGAATTTGCTGATTCATCGCGGAGACAGCGTGCAATGCGTTAAATACGCAGGATTTTTTCGGTTATTTTTTTCGGTCATATATACATACAAACAAATGTATATATATATAATTTTGATGTTTTTGGGAGCGTTGCATTTCCGTTAAACGTTGACAAGGATGTGCAATGATTGCTTGAAATTTTCGTTGGACAAGGGTTTTTATGAACTCGCAGCCGTATAATATACTCATATGTATGTGCATATGTGTGTATACATGTAGGTGTTTATGTTTATATAGGTGGCACATTGCCGTTGTGGCGACTCGCCGTCAGTCAATTGTACGCAATGACTTGACAATTTATCTGACACTCGTCGCGTCATTCAGTCGCACTTCAGAGTCAAAATACTGGAAATATTACCAAAAATTACCGTTTTTTTATTTCTCTGCCAAAATAATTTATATGATATGTGAATTCTTTAGATTATTCATAATATAAAATTCAGTTAATTCTTATATAAGAACATAAAATTTAGAGGTGGAACTTTTATAGGAATCCTCAACTTAATCCAAAACTGATCACACGAACAACAGAAAGACTTGGCATATATCGGGTTAAAATATAGACATATTTTAACCGAAGCACCCAATACTTTATTTTTTTTATGTGAAAGAAAAGTAGTCTGTCTAAGCTTCGACTTAAATATAATTGTTTTTTCTGGATATCGTATAAGTAGTGTTTCTAACAGAAGCCTAGGGTCTCTTAAGGTATTAGTGGAATGTATCCCATGAGCCAACCTCTGAACTTTTTCCAACAAAAATTATTTTCTTTAATGCGCCTTAATATAATAATTCATTTCAAATAACTTCACAATCAGTTAATCAATTTATCATATTTTATTAGCAAATTTCAAAACAAAACAAAAAATCGAATGAATGAAAAACTATTAAAAGAAAAAAGTCCGTCTTTGTAGGTATCTTTGTAAGCGGCGCCTTTGAACTCTTTGTAAATGCCGCAATTTATCTACTCGCATAAAATGTATGTATGTTTATGTTCACATGTAGTTTATATAATTTACACTGCATAAAAATCACACCTAGCTATCATAAACCGTTATGACCGCCTACACTCGGTTAAAGAAATATACACATAACAACATATTTACAGGTACGTACATATACATATATATTCAAGTATAAAATAATATAATAGTCCAAGAACCTTATAAATCGATTAAGAACTAAAGAAGTAAGTGGGTTTGGCTATATAAACATGTTGTTTTTCTAAAACACCTAGGCTGACATTTTGTTATTATCGTGAAATAGACATTTAAAAAAACTATATTTTTACAGATGTGTTTTAAAACTGCGTCGTTAAGGGATTTTATGGATTATAGAGATTATATATAGCCATAAATTAAGGTATGGAAGTAAAATTTGGTATGAAGGATCGCACTATCAAGGGGCATTTGGATGTAAACTTTTTGGAGAAGTGGGCGTTGCCCCGCGTCCTAATAAGTTTTTTGTACATATCTCGTAAAGTACTAAAGCTATATCAAGGAAACTTTCTAGAGTCGTGTCTTTTCGGTACTACCTTATTCAGTCCAAAAATGGAGAAAAGCGGATTATAACCACGCCCATCTCCCATGCAAAGGTAATGTTGAAAACTACTAATAATGCTTTCATTCATTAAGATTTACAACCACGCCTACTTCCAAACTGTAAAGACGATATGAATCGTTTAATTTCTAAAAATCATCGAAATGGGACCATAAGTATTCAAGGCCCCATATATGAACATGAGGACCTCAGAGCTTCGAATTAATTTTTTACCGAAAATATAAGTAAGTCTTTCAGATATTTTGAAGAAATTTAGAGGAAATATTTTTCACCTAGCTCCCATATACCTAATATTAGGGTTTCCAACTTTCAATGGACTTTATACCATATACATGTGTGTCAAATTGTTTGTTATATTATTAAATAAATAAATTGCGAGAGTATAAAATGTTCGGTGACAATCGAGCTTAGCTCGTCCTTACTTGTTTCTCTTTTCCTTCTTTCAAATTCTAGCTTAAAGTCTTAACATAGTTCCTAATTCTTTATTTTCACTTCAGATGATCCTTTTAGAAGTTATGCTGTCAACGTAAATGTACCGAATGCTCGCCAGAAATGACGTCACAATAGCAGAGTTTCTAATATTTTTTTTTCAAAATTTTAGTAATTCCTTATTATAAATATATATAGATAGATAATAAAAAGTTTGAACTAAAAATTAATATTTTAATATTAATAAAATTTAAACTACGCAGTTTTTCCCGGACGAAACCCATTACTCACGTATTTGTTTGCATTACATTACAAAGAGCAAGCAATTTACCATGTTAGCTTACTTTTCGCTTTTTCGTGATTTCCTTACCGTTTTCACAACTATCCTCTAAAACAACATTATAAGAGACCACACACATTCTGTATGAGTAAAATGCCAGAAAAGCAAAGCGGTATCACTTTGTTAAAGGATCATATCTCTCTGTTGTACAAAATAAAACAACGACAACACTTTTTGTGCGCATGATTTCAAAATTTTATTTTTATATATTTTTCCTTTTTTTCACCTTTTGACCACTTAGATCAATACTTTTTTGAGGATTTTTGAATACTTGAAAATCTTTTACTTCATACCTCAATATACATATGTATATGTATGTATGTAAGTACAACCGAACGCTGGTGCATAAACTCACAGCTATTAAATCTTGCTAACAAGTGATCCAAACGGTCTTCCGCAACCGAATTTCGAACATTATATATGTACATACATAGATACAGGTGTGGGCTAACTGCTGTTGAATTGGAAAAAAAATCATTGAAATAGTTGTTGTAGTTGTAATAGTAGTAAGAACACAATCAAACCCATTGATGTAAATATCTTTAATAAGCAGATTCGTTGTTATCTATGTGCCAAGTTGTTGTTGTATGTATGTATGTTGCTACTACTATCGCCATGTTGCTGGCGCTTTGACTGTCGCTCTTACTATACTATTTTTTTTGTAATCAGCAGTTGTTGTTGCTGATGCTTTTGAACTGCTGCTGATGAGATTGTTGATGTTGATGTGCATCGTTGGCGCGTTGGTGATGCCGTCGAGTGGCGTTGAATTATATCGAATCGGTTGAGGAGCACCACTAAGCGCCACTTATGTCGCTCTCGGTTTGATGTAGTTGGCATGTAGCCACTCATAGCTGCTACACTAACATTATTTGACTCTACTCAATCTTCTGCCATCAGCACAATCACAACATCGCAGCATCGCCGCCAGTTGTAGACAGTTGCACGTAGGATTGTGTCCAACTTTTGACTCAGTTTTGTTGCCACCTCTGTGATTACAATTTTTTTGTTTTTGTTTTTTTTTTTATGCATTTTATGAAACGTAGACGATAACCAGGCGAACTATAAGTTCGTGTGTTCATATCTGTGGCAGAGTAGTTTTACCCAAGCAACAATTTATTTGATAACCGGTGTTATAGTTTATTTGGATAAAACAGCTGTTTGTTGACTTATCAGTGAATAAATCACCTACATAATTAAAGAAAAGGTTTTAAATCTATCGACTGATCTTTGCCTCAATCACCCAAAAAGCAGGCTAATCCAATTTTTTGTGTCATATATTTGTGTTTCAATAATAGCGCTTCAAAAGCGAACAAAAACGGATTGGTATGTCAATGAAATTCTTTATTCCTGTGAAAGTACTTTCGATGTTATTATGTATGGAACTCGATTTCTTTTGTATGACCAATACGGGCAGGAGTCCAGACGCTGAATCCAATTTCCGACGGCTTTCATGCATAAATCGGCCGATACTGCTGCAATTTCGCGTTCGAAGTTCTTCAATCGTCGGTGGCTTGTTGGATAACACGTTCACCAAACTTGGTTTCCAATAAATCGATTGTGACATTCGCTGTGTGTCTGACCAATAACGCATATCATGCTTATTGACGAAGACATTCTGCCTTCCATGATGAAATTGTAGCGTCCCTATTGAAACCCCCTTAATATATAAATAGAGATCTACGAACCGAATAAGAAAAAAAATTTTAGTCCAGAAAAAATATTTGATATTTGTATAATTATAATCTAAAATAAATTATTTAAGGTGTTGCATGGGGAAAGATCGACATCCGGGGATGAGACCTATTTTCAATATTTTTTTATTCAAACATATAATAATTGAGTTCAAACTTTTTATTGTCTTAAAAATATACCTTTAATGATGGATCTCTGAAATTTTTAAGAAATATATATAAAAATTCTGCCGTTCTGACGTCATTTCGGCAATCGCTCGGGTTAAAGGTAAGTCTGCGTTTTCAGATAATTCCTAGCAGAATCGTATAAAGTGCAAAAAAAATATGTGTTTAGTTACGACTTTAAGTTAAGACTTTTAAAACAAAGGGAATCTGAAAAATGTCTTCAAGATTGGTTGAGTAGTTCTCGATAAATCTTGAAAGTTGACTTTGAAAACACAGTCTTGAGAAAACCATATTTAAATGTTGAAATAAAACCTACCGGAGACCCCCACTTCTTTAGAATATATCTCCAAAACTGTTACTCGGAAATATTTGAAATTTTAGGATCGCATTCTGGAGATTTGGTAGAATTTAATAAAACGATGAGAAATGAATCAGTTTGTTGAAGCAATGAAATAAAAATTTATGGTTTGCTGGACATAAAAGTGACCAGCCTGCGTCACCACACACTGACATGTTAGAATAACAGATTTTTCCCCGTCCACTCCATGCAGTTGCAGCCAATGATTTGTAAGATTTTTATACTCGCTGCGTGTTTTTTACGTAACTATAAGTCTGCATTGCAGCGCTTACGTTTTTTCTGGACGCATTTCAAATGCACTAAACACAGATTAATGGGATTAACACAAGTGGGGGCTAGTTGCCACACATCTGAAGACCGTCAAATCACGCCACAATCACAACACACATACTCATATACACTTCAGCGATCACAGCGATCCAGGAAAAATAAAACGCAAGTAATTGTAGTAATATGAAAAAAAGTGTTTTAATTTCTACAATTGTACGAGTACGACTGCATGAGCGCACTCAGCAGTCAAGTTGTTCTGCGCCTGCGCGCGCACCCAACATGCACGTTTGCTAACTCGCGGCTCGAGAGCTAATTTGCTTCCTTTTAAAGCTTCACATCACATAGTATTGATGGTAGCCACTCAAAAAACCTGCTGTGATTTTCTTTTCAAAATATTTATACTTATGTGAGTATGTATATGTATATATATGTTTGTTTAGATGTACATACATATGTGTAAGCGTCTATGACAGCAGTCAATAGTAATCATAGTACAAATAAAATTTGCATATTTACATACTTCATACAAGGTATACATATGATTGGGCATATCAACAAGTGTCAGTTGCTTATTTAGCGAAATTTCATATTTACTTATTTATTTTTTTATTTATTTATTATTGCATATTTTATTTATTAGAATTCAGCCGATACTTGTGTGTGCTTGGAGCTCAATGAAGTTGTCGAACAACTCAAACTCAAAATGTTTGCGGATATCTAAGTTATAATAATAATAACAACAATAACAATAATAGTAATGGACAGGTGATACTACCTACTTATTTATGTTTTTAAGCAATAAAATAAACATCTTTCACACAACAACAGCAACAACAATTAACAAATGTTGCTTACTATATATGGAGCTATATAGAGTTATAGAGGTAGGTCGTCCGTCATGTTGTCTTATTTACGAGTTTGTGTATATTTGCTATGTAATCGGCGTAATCAACGAAAAAATATTTGATAATCATTTAAGAGATTTTTTTATTGTATTTGGCCAGCTACTCAACGCAGGCGTTCGCGCATAGCACAATATAAACTTGTAGTGTGTATCTTGTAGATACTCTATAAACAATCTAATGCACAGCCAGTGGCAGCGCAGCGCTTATCGTCACAAATACTACACACTTCAAATTTAATGTTTATTTCTTGCCAATAAAGCGTCGCGTTGTCTCACGCCCAACCAGCAAAAAAGCTTTACATTTCAAGCGCCTGGCGATCAATCGACGATCGAAAATCTGTCACTACGGTAGCCTAGTCCAGTTCAGTTTATTTAAGTGATAAGCGCGTTGAGCGCATACACACGCCACTTGGCGCACAATTAAAACTAATTAAATCACAATTAACTAAATGCAAACATAGTCAGCCGCTAGCAACAGCGATTGATTGTTGACATACGCCAATTGGACATGCCGAAAAAGTCATAAACTCGTTGTTTGGCGGCACTTCACGTCGCCGTATCTAACACAAAAACAAACGAAAGCGCTCTTCAAAAGCGCTGACAAAGTATGCGTACTATTTAGTTAGTGATAACGCAAATACTAGTAGCACGCTAAATAATGCGTCCACTCAGCGCAGCCAAGCCGCTCATAAATCAGCCGGCTATCAATAATTACCGAAATTCAAATTATTTGATTTGTTGATCGCACCGAAAGCGCAAAACAAGCAAAATCAAATCCAACGCTTGTGTGATACACACACACATAATTAATTGAATTGTTTTATCGCGCTGATAATGGAGTGCCAGGCAATGCGAGAGGAGGGTAGGCGTATCATACACATACATATGGTACACCGTTTCATTGGCGCTGCGTTACGGTAGTTGCTTTTATTTTACACGAATGCAAAATCATGTTTATTTATTGATTGATACGCGCTTTGGTTGTTGTTGGTTATTGTATTGTTGCTATTATTATTTTTATTGTATTTGTATTTTTGTTTTTGTTTGTTGCTCGTTCACTTCATAGGCATTGGTTGTTCTTATGTTTGTTGGTTAGCGATAATATCGCTTTTTACCAAATTTTTCTTGTTTTTGTTTAATAAAAGCATTCGTTAACGGTATTACATTAACGGCAGCTATAGTTTTGACAATTTCATGTCAATTCGATTGCTTGTCATTGATTTCTTGTTTGCTATTTGCTGTTTTTCGGCTTTTGTATCGCTACTGTTGAGTTGCTAATATTGCTGTTTACATGCGATAAAAATGTGATACAGCGTCGCGTGCCCCCATAAGTCATATCAGGGCGGACAGCCAACGTTGTACATATGTATGTCTATATGTTTGTATGCTTTTGCATGTTATATTAGCCAATTTGTCGCCGATGTAGTAGCTTTGATTTTGTGGCAGTTGTCAGTTTGGGGGCTGACAAGCTGAGGCGTTCCTTGCATGGAGATATGGGTTCAATGACATATGGTCTAATGCGGAGAGGGAGTTAATGATTGGTGATGGTGCGAAGTGTATCACGTGTATATATAACTAGATATATATGAAGTTAATATTGTTATATATATTATAATTTGTTCATAACCAAATTAATAGATGATATTCACAAGTAATAATATTTACACAGCTTTGACCCTCGACTAAAAAAGATTCAGCCCAATTTAATTAATTATTTTTAATATAAATAATGGCATGCTTTTATTGTCTTAAAGCTACACATTTATTCATAAGTTAAGACTTTAAACTAGAACTTGGACGAGGGCAAGAAATGGTAGTGGATTTAATTTTGATCAGGGATTTTTGCGAAAAAATGTTTGGCTAATTTTACGGCATTTTTATACTCTCGCAACAAAGTTGCTAAAGAGAGTATTATAGTTTTGTTCACATAACGGTTGTTTGTGACCCGAAGAAATAAAAGAGTTAGATATGGAGTTATATATATATATATATATATATATATATAAATGATCAGGATGACGAGTGGAGGCCAGTGGAAAATTGGCATATCTTAATGAAACTTGGTACACATATTCCTTAGCACTCTGAGGAGATTGCTATTGGGCGAAATCGGACAACTGCCACGTCCACAGGAAGGGGCATATTTGGATGTAATTTTTTTGGGGAAGTGGGCGTGGCCCCACCTCCAAATCGTTTATTTGTATATATGTATCTCGCAAACCAGTAAACTTATAGAAACCAAACTTTCTGCAGTCTTTTCCCTTAAATAGCCCATCACATGCCATGAAAATAGTTAAAATCGGATAATAACCACGCCCACCTCCCATTTATAGGTTAGGTTGAAAATTACTAAAAGTGCGTTAACTCACTAACGGAAAACGTCAGAAACACTTAATTTTACAGAAGAAATGGCAGAAAGAAGCTGCATTCAGGTTTTTTTTTACAAAATTGAAAATAGGCGTGGTGTCACCCACTAATTGTTTACAACCACAACTTTTCCCATATAACTAAATTTTGAATTCCTTCTGATTCCAAATACTGCATATCATCTGTGGATTCACTTCTGAAAAAATTACCCGCAGCCCTCATATACCATATATGATGATTTTCGTTATTCTATTGGACTTCATGCCGAATATATGGGTCAAATTGTGTGTTATCTGAATAAAATTACATCAATAAACTGCGAGAGTATAAAATATTTTGTTGCACCCGAACTTAACCTTTTCTTACTTGGTTTAAGCTGTATTTTGAAGAAAATAAATAAATAAACAAAAAATCCTTCGTCCAAGTTCTTGTGAATTAGATTTCTGTCTATCGGTTAAATAGTTACGAGAAGAGACGAATTGTTTTGATAATTTTGAGGGCAATGGAACGAAGGAAATGGAGAAAGTGTCTGATTTTCAAAATGAAATATTATAGACATGTATTGTAAGTTATAGCCAGGAAACTGAAATAATTTTTTATTTATTTTATATTGCTCCACTGTGAGCTACTCTCAAATAATATTAATACAACCTTTATATATGTATGTATATCGAGCCTTTACCGCCATTTTAGCGTAAGCGACAAAAACCAAACTTTACAGGAGAAGGTTTTTTTAAAATACTTTTAACCATTAATGTGGTAGTAATTTAAAATTTCTCATACATTAATGCTTTCATAAATATTATTATTAATACGAAATTCATTACTCTAAATACATATACAAAAACTATTCTTTCTAGAGCATTGTTTTCGCGCCCAATAATGCCCATCACATTAAAAATTTTTGTTGGAGCGAAGAAACATTAAATTTATTCATATTTTAAACTCATAATTGTGAAGTTCATTCATCATGTATTAACTCGAATTGCAGAGAACTTGGTAACTAAGAAAACGAATTCACTCCAAACTTAATACCAACAACATACTTACAAACATATGGACATACATACTTACATATACGCATCTGCTGTGCTGCTGAAAAAACGCTTAGTTAATTTATCGGGAAACGAATAAATAATTAGCGACAAGGTGCTAAGTTACATGCGTAACCGAAAATACTTTTCTGCCACCGCATGGGATGTTTTGACGGGAATTGAATTAAATTTAAAAGAAAGAAATCTTGTATATATAGTTTGTATGTATGGATGTGTAGTTTTCGATTATACTTTCTTAAAGTTAGTTTTGACTTTTTTTTAAATAATTTAAATTTGGAAAAGCAGAATGGCGGTTTCGTAGAAAAGTAGTTTCTTACAATGAAAAGAGCGTTTAGTTGAATTATGAATAAATTTTTATTGAATAAATTCAAATTATATTACTCGAAGGGGGGCGGAGTGGAGTTGGGATTAGACGCGCTCACAACCTCTAGACAGAATCTCTACTTACTATACATGAACTATGTACAAGTGTTCTAGACTTAGCAGTTGAAAGAGTGAGTGAGTTTTCGTATTTAAAATTTCCGTACATTAAACTTCAACAGAATACTGAATTTATAATTTAACTTTTTTAAAGATATAATTTAAAGTTTTTTTTCTGGATTTTGTGATTTTCTGGTATGTTTAAGAACAAAAAAGACTCTTTTTTTTTACAAAGAGAATGCTTCAAATAATAAAATGAACTTTTTAGAAGGAAATAAGTGGCGGAGTATACAGATTAATTACTTGGGTCTCTAAGTTCCTCAGTTTTTGTAACATATATCCCTAAAAGACAGAAAAACATCAACAAATCTTTTTATAATTTTTTTTTAATAAATCTATAAAAAATATTTAATTTATTTCATTATTTTATTCTTAGAAAGAAGTTATTATCAAATGATCTATACAAAGAACCACCATGTTATGGATTAAACAATTATTAGCTTAGAACTCGGTTTTAACTACCGATTTTTGTTATATTCACAAAATATATATAATTTCCATAAAATGAATATATTCCCCGCAAGGACTCAACTTCACGAGAATAATGTTCTTCATTATTGCATAGTGAGTCGACTATGTTTTATTTTTGTTCCACGTTTTTTACATTATTTTTCTTATTCTTTTAATTAAATGAGCTGAAAGACATTTTGCGTTTGTTTGTACAATGATAAGAAATTTTATATTTTTATAAGAGATAATAATTACGATTGCGCCCGGGACTGGTGCTGTTGGTGTTCGAGGTCTCTGAGTATGGTATTAAAAAGTCATGTGTTGTTGCTTATTACGTATGGTATTTTTTGTCGCATTTGCAGCGTATCTCTCTGGTATCAACGTGAATCCGCTAATGTGTGGTGGCCATATAAATGCTTGTAAATGTTCATGCCTATGTGTGTGTTTGTATGAATGTGCCTGCATTGTACGATATCTTTTATATCTTTATGTCCGCTGTGATATATCAAAACATGCTGACACTATCTACATTTATAGGGCTTGAGGTGACTTGGCGGAGACTTGTTGTGGATTGCATGGATTTTGCCAGGGTGCTTGGCGTCTTGTCGCTCGCTGAGATACTGTATACTACACTAGTACTTACTAACTCTATATGTCTGCGGGTATTTAGTATGCTGCTCGTACATCAATTCCGGCTATATGCTGCCACATGTTGTGCTTAAGGGGTGCTATTAGAAATGAAGTTAATAATTAACAACAAAAGTCTCGAGTATTAAGTTTGTACTTAATGAACGTGTTGGACGCTCATTTGTTCGACAGTTTTCAGTACTTTTGGGTTTTTTCGTACACTTTAAGCTGTACAGTTTAACGCTGCAACAAATGAATTGACTTGACCATATGATAAATGTTTAATTAAATCATTGTTTAATCTCTACAAAGTCATTGAAAGCTCGTTATATCGATATGTTCGTCTTTTGAAGTATTGAGCAATTGACTTTGATTGGTTATGTTTCATATCGCGTTTTGATTAATAAATTAGAAAAACGTCATTTTGGTTAGTTGATAAATCAAACAACATACAATTAACTGTTATAACATTTTTTAGTATATTGTCGAAATCGACAACGTATAACTTGGCGCCATTTTTTATGTTTAATATTTCGAAAAAAAAAAACAAAAAAGTGCGCCAAACAGCAAAGTAGCTGTACAAACAATTATAATTATAATTAAAATTTGAGAAAGGAAGCCAAAAATAAGAGTTATGATAAATATTTTGTTGTTGTTTTTACATATAAATATATGTCTACGTAATTACACATGTGCAGAGGAAATGAAACACCTACGCAAACAACGCGTCATACTTAAATTTAGATAAGAATAAGTATATTTTTCAGCATTTTTTCTTAGGTAAATTTTTCGACTCATGTATGCATGTATTTCGCTGGCGGTTTTGCCAGCTTTGTTGTTGCTTCCGGCCGACAAATGTTAGCCGTCTATTTAAAAAAAAAATATATACATGTATATAATATACAATACAAAAAATATATTTATGAAAATGCTGAAAAAAAATTAACGTAATCGCATTTCGGTAGACGGCAACTACATACATACTCTCATACCTACATACATTTATACATATATAAAAATATAGAGATATATGTATGAAATTCTACACGCCACTCTCATTGCCAATGAGCGCGCACTTCTGTTATATTATTCCATTTGAACGATAATTTTTAACAAGTCGCCGTTCCTTTCTATATACATATATACATAGTATATATGCATGTCTGTATGCATCCTTATTATGCAATGTTGCGCGCACCTTGGCGGCCATCTGAGGAACCTGGACAAATTGAGCATACCATGCGAAATGCAAATAAGCGGCACATGAAAAAGGAAAATGAGTTTGAGCCACTACCAAATGATCTACATAGGTTTTCAGATACACATACGATGTCCATATATACGGACACACTTATGCCTTTACGTGAACTTGTCTGTGATCTGATCACTAGACTGCTTGCTAGTGCTGGTACTGGTGTCTCGTCTCTAAACCGCGTCCACAAAGTGCGAATGAACGCATACATAGCATAGACATAGCATAACGCAGTCGTGGCATATTCAATTTTCAATTTACGCATGCATTTGTTAAACTTTAGTAGCACTTTGTTAGTACATATTCCCCGTCTCGGCCGCTTCCAAACCCGACCTGGTCGTGTGGCTGCGCTCGTGCGTTGTCTGATTGCTCTAAATATCCATTGTTTTGGTTTCTGGTGTGAATTATATTGCATTTGCACCATTTTAAATGGTTATTAGTGCAACAAAGGGAAGAATGGTTGGTGAGCGCGCAGTGGTCGCCGCTGCTTGTGCGCTGCCAAATTCATATGAGGTGCGGACGGAAGGTCTATATACATACCTGCTGCGTTTGCAGTTATCTAAGTGCATCAGTGTGTGTGTGTGTGAGCACACGTGCAATGCGGTCATAAAACAAAGGATGTCTTTCATGTGGATCCATTGTTACAAAGCGTACATTATCGGTTTTTATTATGGTTTTGTTTGCGCGCATTTACATTTAGTTGCCAGTTACACAGTTGCTATCACGGTTGCAGCACTACATAAATATATGCATATATACATACATATGTAAAGACTTATATACATATATATATGCAACTAAATTGCAGATATATTCTATAACAAAATAGTTTTGGTTACTACAGTTATATATTCGTGTAATAAATTATTGAATGCTTAATATTAATATTAATGCAAATATTTGTCTTACACATATACTCATGTACTCATGTATTTATGTACGTATTTATTTGCCTTCTAGAACGACATTTAAGTAAACAAATTAATTAAATTATCTATTTTGCCGAAAAACCATTTGAATTCAAATGCGCTCACATATTCTTAACCAAGCAAGCATGCATTAAAAACTATATTAAACCGTTCTTAAGTCTCTGTAGCACTCTAAAATCCGTGCGGCAACATCAATGTAATTTCTTTTGGCGGCGCTACAGTAGTCTTTCATTAAAGTACTATATGTATATAATATTTATTTACATTAAACTTCTATGCAAACTCTTCTTAAAGTTTGGAAACAGTAATTTCGTTTCGAAATCCATTTATGCCTTCTTATACATATAAGTAGACCGCCAGTATTAACACTTCCGAATTAAAATTTCCACCCACACACTAATAAATCAAATTATTAAGCACCTATTAGTAGGCAGCTAATTTGGGAGACCTTAACTCAAAGCTCGGGGGATGATAGTTTTGAAATCTTGGATGAAAAATGTAATCAATTATAACTTTTTCAAATTGTCTTTAAATCTATAAGGTATTGAGCAAGCCTAATTTAAAGGGGTTACATGTGTATCGTTCGGGAAAAAATTTACTATTTTTTATTGTCTTTAATATACACATTTAATAAGGAATTGCTGAAAATCTTTTAGAAAAATATTAAAAACGCTGCCATTGTGACGTCATTTCAGTCCTCGGGAAAAAAGGTTCGTCCGCGATGACAGCATAACTCTTAGCTGGATTATCTAAAGAGAAAAAAATATGTGTTTCGTGAAGGTTTTAAACTAGAGCTTGGGCGAAAGACAAAAATGAAAATTAGATTTTTGGCAAGGTTTTTACGAAAAAATACTGAATTTTTAAATAGTTGTAGTGCAATTCATCGACCAAGTATTTGTATTCATATTGCTTGTCTAAAATTGCATCAAGAACGGTTTAGTAGTTCCTGATAAATCTTGACCACCGACTTTGGAGACATACTTAGTTTTGAGAGAAAACGCCTTTAATGTTTTAAGAAATTTCTTCAGACTGTATTATTGTATTACTCGAATCGACTTGAAATTTATATTCTATTATAACCTGCAAACTACAAATCATTACGAGTGAAATGTGATTTAAAAGCTCTTTTTGGAAGAATATTTCAATGTCCGTATGTCTAACAGGACTACCAGTTTGTGTCTAAAATTTGACATATTAAAGCAAAAACAAAATTCAAAAGCGCAAAATCAAGTTCCTACATTAAATATATTTTTATATTATAAGTATGTATTTGTAACTGTCCTTTCCTTTAACAATACCAAAATGTACTATCTAGTATTTTAAAACTCGATTTCGTTTGCAATTTCGCTTCGTTGCTTCAATCGTGTGGTTTACCGCCGAATGCCAGCAGTGTCTCGTAAAAGAGCGCACACAATTCCTTTCCTTTGCTTTGTTTTTTACTTTTTGTTTGCGGTCAAAAACCTTAAGTTTACACCACAAACTCTCTTTTCCCAGCAACAAAAAAGACATGCTATATATTTTATATACGAGTATGTAAATATGTATGTTGACTGTCATTCGGCTCATCGTTAGACAGCTTGTGTGTCTGCAACGTATTCGTAGACATCTTCAGCGCAGTCGCTCTAGCTCACGCTCCTCCATCAACAATATGCTGCCGACGTCCATTAAGGTTTTCATTTTCCACTTTCCTCGCACTTCTACTCACTTTCCACATTTCTGCTCAGTTTCCATGCTTTCGAAAGCCTCGGTGTTGGCTAAGTTCGACTCTTCTGTGTTAATTCCAGTATTTTTTGGTTTTTTATTATCTATGTTATATATATTTATGTACTACATTTGTATGTATATATGTAAACTCTTCGTGTTTTGTTTTTGTTTTTGTTGAAATACACAAAGCTTAATAATTTAATAAATAGTTAAATAAATATTTTGCTTCCTTCAGTTCATTCATTAATTTTGATTTGGTGAGATGAACTTTTTTATTTCACTTGTAAATCTGTCTGTTTGTATTTATATTGATACAAGTTTGTATGTGTGTGCGTTCGCCTTTGTTTATGTGCATAGACAAATCAATATGTGTACCTTCCTAATATACTTAAATGACTTTTTTAAGCCTGCTCAAGTGGATCATTATTGTTTGTTGGCATAAACTGTTAGTTTTGCTGTCTTAAGCTACTTGTTCTTTTCTCTTTCAATATCCCAATTTATTTGACGCGAGATGTCTAGCAGACACATAAATAAATAAAATAATAATATATATGTGGAAGTATTTTTTATCGATTTTTCTGTATAAGAGTGACGTAGTTAATAAATAAAGAATGCCTAACATTATCACATAGAAAAATTGTATAAAAATTTTCCAAATTTATAATATTGGTAATTTGTTTCACATAAGAAAAATGCTACTTCATTGAAAGATAATTTTTCAAATAATTGAATATTAAGACAGAGTTTGATTAAGACACATTTTGGAAGATTTTATGTGACTCCATATCGTACATATAATTTTTTTAATTGTTTGCAAATTTCATATTTTTAATAAAAATAATGGAATACTATAAAAACAATAATTATATGAAAAAGCATATATTTATAGGACCTTAGAGAATACTAATAACTCAAAGATATATGTATGTATCTATTGGATGATATTGAATTGGCTTCTGAATAATACATTAAAAAATATGATAGAAAAATTTAGCTCTAATTCACCGACGGCGTTAAGCCATTAAGGTTAGACAAAGCGGAAGTTAATATATATGTCATGAACCCGATATAAGCTTACTTAAAAAATTTTATTATAGCAATATAAAGCATATATTATATATTATCTCATGGCTTAACCAAGATGTGTTTAAACAGTCGGTTGTCAAGATATTGAGAGCTACTCAACCGATTTTTATGAAGTTTTTGACAGATCTTTGATACAAAATTTCCTAGAACTTGAACGAAGAATTTGTTTTTTCAAAAACAACTACTTAAAAAATACAGCGAAATTTTATTTATTGTTGTCAACGGCACAATCGTAGAGTTGTTAATATTAGATTTCATTATTAAATTTTGTTAATATTAGATTTTCAATTAGCAATCCCTCAATAAATATGTTTTTCGAAGGCTATAAAAAGTTTGAATCAAATATTTCATTTTTTGCATTAAAAAAAATTATTGAAAATGTGGCTTTTCTTCTGGTCGATGCCCACAATTAGTTATAATTGCGTTCGTTATTTTCATTTTACATAATTCACAAAAATGCAAAAGTCTACATTAATTGATTTTAACAAGTATTATTTCTAAATTTTTGCATTAAATGTTTTTTTTAATATAAAATTAATAAAAATAAAATTATAATAACAAATTCTTTTTTATTTTTTTATATTAATTTTTATATTTATTTAGGTTTTCAATATACATACATATACTACATTTTACACTTATATTAAAAATCGTGCTTTAAATTGCGCAGGCGCGCTCATAAAACCTTTACAATTCCAAAGTAAAAAGGTTGCAAAACAATCCCGCTTCCGCATCTCCTTCCAACACACGCGCAAATATAACAAAAATTTTGTAGTAAAATCAAAAATTTCATTGATGCCGGTTGGGTTTTTGGCCATCAAACTGATGTAGATGCATATCTAAATATACATACATAAATTTATATACATATGAACGTCACTCTATCCATTACTGCTTCTCTTGTTGTTGTTGTTGTTTATTTTACTAAATCATTTGTTTATTATTTGTTCAATATTTTCACATAAATTAAAATACATATTTTATTGGCAACCGAACACCTCTAACAAAACAACACACACAGATTAATCAATCCCAAAACACTAGTTACAATGAGGTAAATAAGTAGATATGTATGCATGTGAAGTGTGTGTGTAGTTGCTACTAAATTAATTATCGACACTCATTAGAGATTATTTAATTACTGAACTGGTGATATTTGAGTTATTTTTTCCTCAATCAGCGAGCGTACTAATGTCTCAAATAAACAAAACAATTTTCTGTGCAATAACAATGCATACATGACACACACACACTTACATATATATAGTAATATATGAGTACCTACTTTACACTTGGCAGAAGCGCGCAGCGAATTTTAAGATTCAAATATATTCCAAATGTGAAAAAAGTGAAAATTTATTTAGAATCACTTGGCGCTGTACTTAGGCTCCCAGAGATGCGCATATAAATAAATTGTTCAAATAGAAATGAGTAAATAGCCAAATACATACATATATAAATATGAGTCTATATGAAAACTTTCAACTCAATAGCAAATCAAATAATTGAAACAATCAACAATTGAAAATGATGAGCACGAACAACAAAGGGGTTATGGCATAAATAACACTAACTAATTAGAAATTCATGACGTTGCGTAGAGCAAATGCATTAAATTACTTAAGTATGTGTACTATATAGCACTAACTAACCTCATAATCGAAAATCGTCACATCATAATGTCACAAATATTATTATTTGTTGGTGTTTTTCGTTTTGCTTTATCTAGTTTCTCAAGTAGTCCACTTAATTTGCATTTAATTTGTTCATAATGCTTTGTTAAGTTTAAAGCTAAATATATTTGTTGCGCTTTTTAATTAGTAGCGATGTAAGTGTCAGTTAGAGAATGTGGAAAAATTAGCAATATTTTTATTAAATAATTGTTTACATTTTCCTCACTAAAGTGTTACTTGAAAAGGTCGTACATAAGTTTTCTATAGTATATGCACTCGTACTTCCAACCTTAAGCACTAGTCGTTTCATAATATTAAAAGGTTTCTTAATATTATGCAATAAATTACATCCATTGAATACTAAATACAAAGGCATATCTGTATATTTATATTAAAATTCATAATAAGAATGTTTCTTAATTGACTGCATTGGTTCTTGAGCTATAGCAAAATGAATGAGATAAGTTCTGATTAAATAAATGTATAACCTTTTACTACATTCCGCATGTTAATTAATTGTAAATTAAAAAAAAAAACTATGTATGGATATGATTCATAAAAAAACTATGCTCAGACAAAATAATTTAATTTCCGTAAAGATTTTCGGACTTATAATAAAATTGATTCTTCGAATATCCAAAAATGGGGAAAACAATCTGTAGTGACTCTTATACGGTATTTTTCGAACGATTGAAAGAGAAAACTTACGAAAAAGATAGTGATGTTTCATAAAAAACATGTCTTCCTATCTCAACTGAACAAATATTCCATATTTTGTCTCAAATTGCTAATACAGTAGTTTTCCGAAATAACGAACACATTAATTGTCAGGTCTGTTCGTTACATCGAATTTTTCGTTAATTCGAGTACTCACTTAGAGGTATGTTTTTCAATAAAAATCAGTTAAATATCCGTAAATTGCAGTTTAATAAATTATTTTATTAATTATTTGTTAAAAAATGAGTAACCATAACAAAACAATTCAAATCAGTTAAACTCTTCCAAAATGGACCAATTCTGCCAATAATTTTAAGCTTTTTTATAAAATTGTACATTTTTTCAATTTGGACATTTCTGTTGAATTTTTTTAAATTATATTTCGATGTTATTTACTTTTTTTCTCTTTTTTCTTCATATGTACGTCTTCTTCATGTTGTTCGTTAAACCAAGTACTTACAAATCCCCGATGTTCGTTTTTTAAGGAACTCAATGTAACAAATTTGCTTGTTCGTTATAAGCGGTTTTCTTTAAAACGAATATTTGTTATTTCGGAAAACTACTGTACATCCACTGTTCTTAGACTTCAAGAGAATACTCATTAGAAAGAAATTTATTAAAAATTTAGTAACAATCTGGGACACTGAGGTCTGTTCCGAAGTAAAGGACTAATTATAAAAAAATGGTAAAAAGTTGGAAGATCACTATAATCGGTTGACCACCCTTGACGACAACTATTTTGAAAACTAAAATCCAATCTTGATAAAAATTATTTTTCTTTAAAATCGTGCGCATTTTACAAGCACACTTTAATCCGATATTTCGGCAATGCAAAAAATTGCATAATTGTTTCGATATTGAGTCAAATTGATCTTGAGTAAGCACGACTTATGAACTTCTGTCTACTTTATTCATGTAAGAAACATATGTTTCTCATAATCCCACGCAAACGATTTGCTAAAGTAAAAGAATAATTATATAATATAAACTAAGCTTCACTCGAGGTTCTTAACCTATCGAAGTTGAAACTATCTAGGAGACCATTTTGTATAAAATTATATATCCTTGATATAATAATGGGTCTAATCTAATATGTGGAACTCACTATTCACAAAAGCAAACATTACAAATCGTATGCTCTATATTCGAAATATGCAAATATTTATATTTTCGGAACATAAAAGCAATTAAAGTACCATTACGCTCCTTTATATTCTCTTCTTTTTACTAAACTAGCTACTTATTTGTGGCCTTTGTAGTATAAATTGCGCTTATACTACTCCATTCTGAAACCTTTGTACATTTGTTTCTCTTCTTTTCGCAAATGTTTCGAAATGCTCGGTATTTCCCGCACACTTTCGCATGTGACTACCTAGATCACCAGGGATGCTGTTAGTTGCTCATTGATGCAATCGCAATTATGAGCCACAAAATAAGCGTAGTACAAAACAGTTTATTTATCTTTTGTAGACTAAATTTTTACCACATTATTGTATGGTCATAAATGGATTATGGTCTATATTTGTGTTATCTATAAGTGCCTTGACACCTTTTTGTAACCATTAAGCATGCTCATACTCATACACACGTGCACAGAAGTACAAGTAATTTGCTTTGGTCATGCTAAATTTCTGAAGGTCACAGTGCATGGGTTTGCTATTTATGCATTAAGTAAACACTAGGCCACTTAGATGATACATATAAGTATGTGGTTTGCAACAGACTTTCTTTTTACAAGATTTAACCCTTTCGTTGCACTGCGACTAAGAGATTTATTGTAGAATAGCGAAAATTAGTACACATATGTACTTATGTGTATGTATGTTTGCGTGATGTACCTGCTACAGATCGCATTCTGCTTAATTTTGAAAATGTTTCATTTTAATTTTAGAAATATCTATGTGGGTTTTTTTATTGCTTACATGAATTTCGGAAACTATTCATATGTATACATGTGATTGGCGTTGCAGCCGTTTAGCCGGTTATAGCTGAATCGACGATAGTGCGCCACTTCTCTCTCTCCTTCGCAGTTCTATTCATATACTACCTATAATTTGTGACAAAGGCTTGAAAATATAGTAAATCAAACGGCCTTTTATACACCCTTTATATCACTTCGATTTATTTTATGAAGATGGATTTAATATATTCAGCTGACATCGAATATTTTATGTACATATTTGCTTTTCCTGTTCGGCATGCAAAGATGAACCACTATAGATATTACAATAATGGAAAAAACCTTTAATGAAAATCCATCCTCTAATCGTAGTCACCTTAAAACTTGTAGGTTCCTATATTTGTCAGATGAGATCGTTGAGGAAAAGTCTGGCAAAGTTTCTAACAAACCCGAAAGATGCATTTATATAGTATTCTCCTATTCCTTTAATAAGCTTTACAAGGACCTGACGTAACGTAATAACGACTCCCGGCCGTTGTCTCCAGCCTCTTTTTTTCTTCTTGGTTACTCCACCTGATTCACTTCTACGTCTTTTATTATCGACCCTCGCATTGCACTCACTCATTTTACCTAGTATTCATAAGCCATATAGTTTTGTATCAAACTTTTTTGGAAGAATATCTTTAAAATGGCAAAGGTTACCAAAGATCGGTGATATCACACACAGTTCGAGGACTATCCCAGGTTTAATATTGTCTGTCAAGTTCCGATGAGCTTTCAATACAATTTTTCTAGAGCTTGGAATTAAAGGACGAGTTATTTTTGAAATTGCTGAAACGAAAAATATTATATTTTGAACGCTTTCACTTTAGGGTTTTATAAATATACAAAATCTATGCATTTCGAATTTTGAAAGTTTTGGAACTAAATAAAACTGGGAAGTCTTTTCTATTTTGAATATTTTTGTTATAAATAAAATGAAAAATAGTTAAGTTTTCCATTAATATTCATAAATTTATTTGGATTCTGTTTTAAAAGTGGAATATTATAAATTTTTTTAAAATGAAAATGAAGCAAAAAGTGAAATTTAAAAACTAATCAACGAAAAAAAATATAAAAAATTGAGCCATTTTAACAAACGTCCAATTCTTATACACTTTCACTACAACACAAGTTGAACACCACTGTATGTAAGTCCATCTATAAGTCTCCGCTTGCATTTTGTATTTGTTATCAATTTAATTGCTTCATAATTCGACAAAATTCCTTGAACAAAACTTAAATCCACCACCAAAAGACACACACAAACACACTAATTATAACTATTCAGCAACAACAACAGCAACAATAAGGTAGCAACGTTCAATTTAGCAGCAATTGCAATTGACGGTGAAGCTAATAAGCGAACGCGTTGTTGAAAACGTTCTAGCGACACTTTATGCTGCACCAAACGATTTGGTGTCAGCAAAGACGAGACGCGACAAGCCGTGACACAGCTGAGTTGTATGTTGCTGCGTTATACGCGCCACGACATTTGTTCTTATGCCAACGATTGTGACATTGGCGAAGCCACCTTAACCTCAAAAATGCGCACATTCCAAGTTCGAAAATTTGAACACAAGGCGATTGCATTAAAAATTCACTAAAAAAATATATGTATATGTGTATATAGAATATCAGCAGTGGCAGTGATGAAAACACAACAGCACAGTGGCAAGAAGAAGGAGAGCAACGCAATTGAAATACAGTAAAAACAGCTGCTGTAATGGCGAAGGCTCGGCGAAGGCGGCGGATACGATGCCAGCAACAAAAGTGTCTCATACAATTTTCAATTCAAATCAAACGCGTTTGTTTTATTGTCAAATTGGCGTTGTTGTTGTTATTTTTGCTGCTGCTACTACATGCTGACAGCGTTGCTGACGTTGTTGGCGTCCGCTGTAAGTTGCCTGCCCAAAAAATATTAGCAAGCCGCCTTTATAGCGCGCCTCATCGCCTCCTCCTGGAATATGGCGACGCGTTTCTCTTCTCTGCACTATGCAAATAGCAGCAGCGCTTTGCAGCTATCAACAACGCATCGACAAGCGTTGTGCTAATGAAACGTTACGAAGACGCAGCGGCAACTATGACAGCGTTATCGAAATCAAAGTCAGCGTTCGAATATCGAAAGGTGAAAACGTCCCAAAAAAAAAAACAAATTCAGGGTGTGTAATGGTAGAAAGGTGCGAACGGTGCTGGGAGAGCACGAAAATATCGATTGCCACGGCTGCGGCGGAAGCATTTAGAAGGTACCGCAGTTGGAGAAACCGGCAAAGACGACGATAAATGACAGTAGAAGCAATCCATAAGCATTTCACAGTTGCGGTGTGTCCAAGTGCAGGCTGGTAAAGAGACAAAAAGTATGGATCTGCACCACACGGAAGGTGCGTTCAACTGCCCACCGATGTTGATGGGGTCTCAATAGTTGACGCGCAGCGAGTCGCAATGGAAAACGTCAAACTGTCAGAGAGTACGATAATTGAAGTGAAAAGAGAATTGCGTTGTTGTGTTTGTGTTGGTATGATTGCTGCCGCTGTCAATTTTCGCTACTGCTGTGGGCGTGCCCGCCATTGTGGCTCCACCCACGTCGTCTTGGCAACCGTTGAGCCACAGTTACAAATTGCATTTCAAGCCGCGTTGTGCGCTACAACAACAATACCGGTCAACTATGCAACCGACCGAGCGACCAGTTGGATAAAATGCCCGCATGCAGCAACAACAACTAGTAGCCAATGCGCGTGCGCTCTGTTTGCGTGTAAGGTGTATGACGGCCACAGCGCTTCTTTTGGCGTTTGGTGTTAGTGCTTTGTCTATTTGCGTCTGCACAACGCTATGTGTACGCAAGAGAGCCACTTGAGGCGACGCTAACGACAGACAGTAGTTGTCTCGCTTGCACGTACATAAATGCCAATTTGATTGTAGCAGCACTCATCATCATTGCGTGTGAGTGTACGAACGAGATAGGGTGGGACGCTCAACTCGAATAAAGTGGTCGGTCGCACACATACACGCGCACATGGTACAAAACCAATGCCAAGAAACGAGTCGCAAACGAGGCTGAGCGAGCGCACAGCGGCATTTTAGCCACCACCGAAGCACACACCAATACACTCGCGCACACAGTTATACCTACAATTATGTACACAAGAGTGGCCTTACTATAGGTGTAGCTGGTGTTGCCGCTCGTATTGGATATGTGGTGTATAGTGTGGCTCTGGTGCTCTGTTCATGCTGCTGCCGCTGCTGTGCGTCGTCGTCGCTTAATATTTTTGTTAGTAAGCCAAATAGTAAGCAGGCATTCCCCTCTGCAAACAGTCACATTCAAGAGTTCAAGCCAAAGAGTACTCGAGCGCGCACAGCTGCCGAAAATAGTAGAAACGGACACAACCGATAAAACCGAACTGTGTGAACTGCATTGTGAAACGCTTGTGAGTCAAGAGTTGGAAGCGTTTTGGCTTTGGCTTTACAATATTTTCTACAACGATTTTTGGAGTCTTTGTTTGCTAGTTGCATTGTCTATAACTGTAGTGTACGGCTAACGCGGCGGACGGTACGACACGTTCATACGCACAAATTGCAATTAAACCCAATCGAATAAACGATTGTGTGGCGAAGCGAAGTAATTTCTAGTGTCGTCATAGAGTAACGAATAAACGAAATTCGAAAGAACATTATTTTCACTAACGAACTGTGAAGAACGCGTAAACGCAAGCAGAAAAAAAAATTTAAAAATAAATACATAATATAAGTAATAAGAAAAGATACGTAACAGTAAATAAAAAGACTTAAAGGTGTTAAGGTGGCTAAGCAAGCTTAAGCTTAAGAAAATTTAAAAAATTGAAGTGAAGAATCTTGGAATAAAGAAGTGTGTGTGTGAAAGCAAGTGTTGAAGGCAATTGATTTTCAAGTCTTTAACTTAAATAAAAATTGACAAAATTGTTGAATTGAAGTTCCGACACCAGCTACTAACCCGGTGCATGCGCGCTGCAACAACTCACCATCCAACGAGTGCGAAATCCCACGTCAAAACACGCAGACAAGTGAGCACGGATGAAACATGCGATTGCGTCTCGATACATACAAAAGCAAAAATAACAAACTAAAAAAATAACCAAAAACATTTGAAACGGTAAACTGTATTTTTCAAATACACACCACTTAAGGAAGCTTACGCATAATTGAATTATAGCAAAAAGCTTAGATCGCGTGTGAAAAAGTGTACGCCGCGTCGTTCATTTCCGTCGGAAATTTGTTTAAATTGTATTTTTTGTACGTGCGAACAGTGAACAGCCGCCAACATAACGGCGCAATTATTGAACAGTTTCCTGAAGGGATCGCCCCACCAGACGACGATCGACATCATGCAAAAGCTCTACTCGGAGGCGCCAAGCAACGGGCCTCCGGTGAGCATGAGCAGCAGCGTCGGTGCTGGTAGTGGTGGTGGTTCGAGTAGCGCCGGTGGTGGCGCGAATGGTGGCGGTGGAGGAGGTAGTGGTGGCGGCGGCGGTGGTAATCCTGCAAATCCACATCCAAATCATCCGACCAGTAATGGCGGCACCATGAGTCCACTGGCACGTAGCGCATATACCGCTATGAATTCGATGGCCATGCCCGTCGGTGGCATGTCTTCGGTGTCACCACAGACTGCCGCCTTTGGCGCGCTGGAATCCGCCGCAGCTGTGGCCAGCATGAGCGGTAGCATGGGTGCCGCAGCCGCTATGAACTCCATGGCTGGTAATTGCATGACACCGAGTTCGATGAGTTACGCCTCTATGGGTTCGCCATTGGGTAATATGGGCAATTGTATGGGTGGTGGTATGTCCACAATGGCAGCTATGGGCGGCTACTCGTCTATGGCGGCAGCAGCTAGCGCACGTGAGCTGGACACCGGTTCACCGAACTCACTCAATCGCGCACGCATAGATAAACCAACCACATACCGGCGGAGTTACACACACGCCAAACCGCCATACTCATACATCTCGTTAATCACAATGGCGATACAGAATAATCCTACACGTATGCTCACGCTATCGGAAATCTATCAGTTCATCATGGATCTCTTTCCCTTCTATCGTCAGAACCAACAGCGTTGGCAGAACTCTATACGTCATTCGTTGTCTTTCAACGATTGCTTCGTGAAGATACCGCGCACACCGGACAAGCCAGGCAAAGGTTCCTTCTGGACGCTGCACCCCGACTCGGGTAATATGTTTGAGAATGGCTGTTATCTGCGCCGTCAGAAACGTTTCAAGGACGAGAAGAAGGAGGCGCTACGTCAGCTACATAAGAGCCCGTCACATAGCAGCCTCGAAGCAACAAGTCCCGGCAAGAAGGATCACGAAGATTCACATCATTTACACCACCATCACAGCCGACTGGACGCCCATCAGCAGCATCATCACAGCAAAGACGTTACCGGCGCTGCAGTGGGTGGCCCAGGCAGTGTACTCAGCAGCGCAGTCAGTCGCGATCAACTGGCCATGATGCAAGCAAATGCGGAATTGTGTTTGGGTCAACAGGCGGCACAACATGCACCCAGCCATCACCATCAGCAACATCATCAGCTGCAGCATGAAGAATTGTCGGCCATGGTGAATAGATGCCATCCATCGTTGATCAGTGATTATCACCCCTCCATGCATCATCTGAAGCAAGAACCATCCGGTTATACGCCATCCAGCCATCCGTTCTCCATCAATCGACTACTACCCGAATCGAAAGCGGACATCAAGATGTACGATATGAGTCAGTATCCCGGTTATAATGCGCTCAGCCCATTGACGAATACACACGCGGCCTTAGGACAGGATTCGTACTATCAGAGTCTCGGTTACCATGCGCCAGCCGGCACGACTAGCTTGTGACATCACCAGTACCCATTGGCTTAAGGGCGTGCTGACCAGATGCTGCGCAATGTGAACGTAAACGCCGCCGCCGCCAGTGGCAGCAGCAGCATCTTTGGTAGTGCCGCCGCGGCTGCAGCAGCGGCTGCCGGTCTCAATACGCTGCACAACAGCAGCAGCAATATTGGCGGTAATATTGGCAGTAGCAGCGCCGGCAGCGGCACCAGCACCAACAATGGGAATACACATGATATACACCTGGAGCAACATCATCCACATCATCACCATCATCATCATAGCGCCAGCCACCCGCATCATCAGCAATTAACGCATCCGCATGCGGCGCATCAACTGATGCAACAACAACAACGCAAGGCCTACCTTAAGTCCATGCAACAACACTACCAACAACAACAGCAACAACACAGCGCAGCCAGCAGTGCTACCAGCGCCGCACACAAGTTGAGCGCGCATCAACAACAATTGCTGCAAAGTCAGTTGACGCCACCGGAACTGCAGGATGACGCATCGAATATCACAACCGATCTGAATGAAGAGCAACAATTGCAGTTGCAGCAAGCAGCGCAACAACAACATCAGCAGTTGTACAACAATTACCAACAATACGCGGCGGCCGCCTCGTACCGCAACTGGAACCATGGACTGGCGCTAAATGGCGCGGCAGCGCTACAGAATCTGCTGTAGTGTTGCCAACACTAAATGGCTGTGTGCGTTGACAAAGCGGTGCTTTGTTGCCGGGCGGTTCGTCTGCGACATGTGTGTGTGCGATTCGGTAGGCGACTGCCGCAGCAATTAGCGTACAGTTGGCGAAAGGCGTGCGTACGTGAGCCATTAGGCCGTCGAGGATTGCTTGTTGGTACATGGATTACGCGCGGTATAGTGGAGCGCTGTATATAAAGGCGTTGAGTGCGTGGTTGGTTGCTATTTTTGGCGCGCTTTTCTGCGCATGCGTTAGCGGACAAGCGCGCGGTGAAGATGTTGCTCGCGAATACACAAATGAATGGTTCAATGCACATAACTTTCCACGAGAAGATGTTGTAAATATGTATGTAGTCTTAGGTATAGTCTTTATTCTTTTTTAACTTTTTCTTTTTGATTTTGTTGCATACAACTGTCTGCTTATACGCCTTAATTATATATATACTAACTGCAGCAACTCATTGAGTTTAGCTTTTGGCTACTGTTGACAGTGCTGTGCTTGTAGATATGTACAATTTAAGCATATGTATTTACATATAATATATATGTGTGTGCTGTACTTTTATTTGTATGCATGTATGTAATATGCAGCTGGATTTCTTCTTCTTCATTGTAAGCAGCAATCAAAAGTGATGTAGTTTTGTAAGCGAAAATGTTTTCCAATTTAAGTAAGAATAATAATTTCAAATTATGATCGATTCATAAAAATTGCACAAACCCCCACAAAAAACAATATTTGATATATTGATTACAACAAAAACAAAAAGTTGTTCATTTTTTATTTAAACGCGCTAAGGCATTTATGCTTTTTATTTTTTTAATTTTGTGTCCATTAGCTTTAAGTGCGTCTTTTGAGCAAAGTTCACAAATAAACCCTGGCCGGTTATCCATTTGACACAACTTCGGTGCCATGTACATTATGTAAACACACGCACATTTGTGTATGTATGTATATGTAAATGAAGACATATTTAGCGGTAGCAAGCAAAAATATGAAAAAAATTATAAAATTAACAATAATATTTTTTTATACAAAATATTTACTTTTTAAGCGCTGTATATTTAATTATGCAAATATTTTATTTTTTTTTAGTTTATATAATCACAAATATATAATTTCATTCAAATATTTTATGCTTATTTTGTATTTAAGTTAACTTTCTTTTATTATTATTATAAAAATTATTATTATTTCCATTTAGTATTTAGTCCCGTTATGCGCCAAACACTTTGTTGTTATGTACGCGTTAACGCAATGCAAGTGCAATTGTTGTAAATTTGATGAAAAAATAAAAAAAATAGTTTTTATATAATTATGTGGAAAATGCGTGTGTACGCTAGCCGTACAACGCTAACCAAATTCGAATTGAAATGATCAAAAACCAAAAAAAAAAAAATTAAGAATCTTCAGCAAATGTATAACTAAAATTATTTTAATGATTTAGTATTTAATTTTTATTTTTAGTGTGATGCGCTTTTCTATAAAATTTTAATAATTGTTTAATTGGAATAGAACTGGCATATATGTACATACATTAGGGATGTTCACAATTTAATATAATGTATTTCTGTTACTTACTTTAATTTACAAATATATAAATGCAAAAATAAAATATATAAATTTGTTTTCTTTCTTTGATTTTTGACAATCTCAGTACAAAAGAGGACTCAGATTTATTGTGAATTCCAAAAAATTAATTGAAAATAAATTTCAGCGGATTTTCTGCCGAGAGTTTGAAAATTTAGTTAGGTTTAATTTTAAAAGTTAAAAAAAAAACAACAGTAGGTGTTTTGATAATTTTTACAAATTATAAAAAACAAGGGCAACAAAAACAACAATTATTATTTTGATAATTGAAAAAATATATAAAAAATAAGAACAACTACAATAATTAGTGTTTTATAAATTTTGATTAAATAAAATTATAAGTTTTATTTAATTTATTTTTTTTTATTTAAATTTTTAATCAACAATAAAACGAGTTCTGGTTATATTAAAAACATATTATGAAAATAACAACAACAAAATTTTACAATTTTGGATATATTTAAAATTTTATAAAAATAACAACAACACGATGAGTGTTCTCACAACTTTGTTTTCATAAATTTTTTTAAATATAATTATAAGTTTTTTTTAACAATGGACAAGGACATGCCTAATGTATGTATATGTATATAAAAAAATCCACAAATGCCTACAATAATTGAAATTAGCACAAAAATGCAAGAACCATGAATTTCCAGCTGACTTCTTATTACTTTGTATAAAATAAATTACAAAATCCGAAGAAATAAATTATAAACAAAATAAAAACTGCAGCTAAAGAGCAACGAAGTTTTACGAATGCCACTAAAATATAATTAAAATCATTAAATTGCAAAAACACACGAATTAAATTAAAATAAAAAACAATAGCAAAAACCAAAACAAAAAATAAAACAAATGAAAGTGCATCAACTTAAATAATAAAAAATAAACTGTATGTATGTATGTAAAAATTATTGCAAATAAATTGAAACATTTTTTCACGAAAGCTTAGCTAAATGCAATAAAAACTATGAACGAATGATGTCGGTTAATCCGTTAGGTTACCTTAACAATTATATATATACAAGTAACATTAAACACAATATATATAAGCACAACAGAAAAAATAAAACTTATGTAAGCAAAAAGAAAAACAAAAAAAAGAATTGTTAAATAAAAATTGTGTAAAAAGACAAAGAAATTTAGAGAAAATACAAAAAAGACTACATAAAATAATATGCATAAAGCAAATTTGAATTGTTAATGCTGTATACAGTAGCGTAATAGAGGAACAGAGGAAGCTGCGGCGTCGTACGCTTAGCTACGCCCCGTACGTTGTGATTGGCGTGTAATGTTTTTCTATTTTATTTTCTATTTTCTATTTGTATAAAGCAAAAACACAACGCACATGCTAGTCATGTGTCATAGTTAAGTAAGAGATAAATATTAAAAATATGTAAACCTATAATATAGTGTACTATGTCCGATATACCTAATCGTAACTAAATATATTCAAATAATAGCAGCTGTGCAGAAAACACAAAACGAAAACAAAAACAAAACAAATGGCAAGCTATAAGTAATGGTAATGATTAACTCTAAAACTAGTTAAAATTTAATAAAAATCTTATTTTAATGTTTGAAATACAAAAAAATGTTTTCTTATTTAAAAGCAGTTAATGGACTTGGTGGTTGATATCTCAATTTCAGAGGAATGAAGATCCTGTATCAGATCATGTATATACATACTATATACATATTCCCGTAGTTCCCAGGTTGGAACATAGGGCCTCAGATTATTTAGACTACGCTGAAAACGTTTTTAAAGGTTATTTTTTGTTGTAAAATGTTGTCGTAAGACCCGAAAAAAACTGTACAATTTTTTGGAAATCTTGTTTCAAAGCTGTATTTTCTTCTGCTTGTTTCTAGTGTCTTCACATAATTCGAATATTTTTTTTTGGTTTGTTGTAATGCAATTTCTTACATTTAACAAAATAATAATGAGATTAATATTGCTTTCGCTCTTCCTCTTACTTCGTTTGAATTGTAGCGCTGCATACCGGCTTTCTATTGGCTGAATCAGTTTATAGCGGAATTTGCATTGCAAATGGCGGCAGATATGAATTTTTAACAAAATAATGAAATGGAGACATTTCTGTCGATTTTTTTAAATATTTTCGTAATTTTTAGGTGTCGATTTTTATTGAAAGATTGGCAGAGCATTCTTTGGATCGTTCTTTTAAAATAAGATAAGAAAAAAATTTCTTTTAGAAAATATTTAGAATAATATTTGAAGACCATCGTGTGCAGACATAGTAAAGATGATCAAATAATATTGAAAGAAGTGTTTTTTGACTTCAATAAAAAGAAAATATTTATCTCATAAAAAAGGAGTATACTAAAATATATTCCCATTTACTTCTTTTAACAAAGGTTGAGACAAAAATTGTTGGTTTGTTCCAAAAAATATTTAACATAAACAATCCGTGTGACTTATATATATACCGCGAAGCAATAAACTATAATGCCTGTACACCATTCTCTTAACAAAAATGAGTTCAAAAACTGCAATAAAGCGTACATTCTCCAAAGCACTTAAGTCTGAAAATGCTGCTCTACTTGCACCTACACACTCTCCATGCACTAAAAATAATTTCTGTTTATAAAATAATGGTGTTATCATAAACCATTGGGGGTCAATTATTGGATTTAAACTAATAAATAATTTCCGTGCATCGGCTATATCCGTTATCACATGCGTGTGCATTTATGTGTGCAATAACAAAAAAAAAATAGTTTGAAATACAACTGACCTCTAACAATTGATTTTACGTTACATGCTTTCATTTCAATGCTACATATAATATACATTGTGAAAGAGAAATGAAAACAAATAAATAATATTGATGAGTTTGACGGTATCTTATCGAGTTTGAATGATTGTTGATAAAAAAAAAACAAAAAACAGCGAAGTAATAATAAATTGCAATCAACTAGTGGAGCCTACAACGAGTAAGAGTGAATGCAGTTTCTGCAATGACAAGCAGTGGTGGAGTTGAAATGTAGTCAGAGGGGGGTTTGAGAAATCGAAAATGGAATATTGAAAGGAATAAAATATATTAAATATATAAATTATTATAAAAAGTATTAAAAATATAGCAAACAAATTAATTAATTAATTAATATTTATATGTTAAAAAATATATATTTATAAAAAAATGTATGAAAAATCATTATTTTTTATTATAATTATTTTAAATTTATAATTTTAACAATTTTTATACTCTCGCAACAAATGTTGCTAAAGAGAGTATTATAGTTTTGTTCACCTAACGGTTGTTTGTAACACCCAAAACTAAACGAGTTAGATATAGGGTTATATATACCAAAGTGATCAGGGTGAAGAGTGGAGTTCAAATCCGAATGTCTGTCTGTCTGTCCGTCCGTCCGTCCGTCCGTCTGTGCAAGCTGTAACTTGAGTAAAAATTAAGTTATCTTGATGAAACTTGGCACACTTACTTCTTGGCACCATAGGAAGGTTGCTTTCGAAAATGAGCAAGATAGAACCACTGCCACGCCCACAAAATGGCGAAAACCGAAAACACATAAAGTGCCATAACTAAGCCATAAATAAAGCTATGGAAATAAAATTTGGTACGAAGGATCGCACTATGAAGGGGCATATTTGGATGTAAGTTTTTTGGGGAAGTGGGCGTGGCCCCGCCCCCTACTAAGTTTTTTGTACATATCTCGCAAACCAATAGAGCTATATAAACCAAACTTTCTGCAGTCGTTTTTTTTAGCCATTTCTTAATACAGTCCAAAAATGAAAGAAATCGGATCATAACCACGCCCACCTCCCATACAAAAGTTAGGTTGAAAATTATTAAAAGTGGGTTAACTCACTAACGAAAAACGTCAGAAACACCAAATTTTACATAAGAAATGGCAGATGAAAGCTGCACTCAGATTTTTTTACAAAATGGAAAATGGGCGTGGCGTCGCCCACTTATGGGTCAAAAACCATATCTCAGGAACTACTCGACCGATTTCAATGAAACTTGGTTTGTAATAGTTTCCTTACAATGATATGTTGTGAAAATAGGCCAAATCGATTCACAACCACGCCTACTTCCTATATACCAGAACTTTGAAGACGATCTGCATCGTTTACTTTACAATATATAAAGTAAGCACTAGATAGAAAAGATATCGGTGCAGAACTTTGCACAAATACTATGTTAATAGTGTGGCAGCCCCATTCTAAAAATCGCCGAAATCGGACCATAGGTTTTTAAGGCCCCATATATCGAATACGAGGACCTCGGTGCTTCTAACCTAATATTATGGTTTCCAACTTTCAATGGACTTTATACAATATATATGACGAATATGTGGGTCAAATTGTGTATTTAATAATATTAATTAAGTTAAATAAATAAATTGCGAGAGTATAAAATGTTCGGTTACACCCGAACTTAGCCCTTCCTTACTTGTTGTTATTATTATTTTCAATATCACTATACTATCTCCTTTCTAAACGAATGTATGAATTCAAATGAAATTATTCAAGTTGTCACCGATTGTTGGGCTTTTTCGGTGATCGACTGCCAAGTTGATGCATTGACAATTGCAAATACGCCTATGACACATACATTTATAAATATATATATATATATATATGTATCACAAGTAGTTGCACTTTACCGCTTATCGCCGCGAATAGCTTATTCAATAGAAATTAACGCAAACAAAAATTGAAAATAAGTGAAATGACATAGGAAAAATACAGCCTATCAAACGAGCGAGTGCCTGCCGAGTGTATGCACTCTATTCCAGCGAATTGTAAAAAGATTAAAATATACATACATATTATGACTGCATGCGTTCGAATGCTATCATTCACATGCATCGAAAATGAAAACGCTGACTGATAAGCGTGCGACCTCCGAAGAGCGGAATTTATATGAACATGTTTATTATTGAAAAGACATTTTTATGAGTGTGCGAGTAGTAACGGTGTTTGTGTGTATATACGTCAACGGCGCTCATACCTATCAGCGCTGAGAAGCACAACCAATTACCTGGGTCCTAGACGATAGTATATGCAAGCGATAATACCAGCTGCAGATCATAATGCCACCATCGATGGCCGATAAGTGAAACTAATAATTTTATTTAATAAGCTGTTGTACTTTTAATTAATAATAACAACTAAAAACCTCTTGAGGTTGAGCGCACAACAACACAAACAAACATGCCGGGGTAATATTAATAAATGCGGGGCGCCTAGTACTTGTAGAGGGAAGTTAGTAGAAAGGTGGTCCCTAGATACTGGATACCACAACAATTTTAAAAGTACTTTATACATATATATATATATATATGTATATTTAGAGTTGAGCTAAAATATCGTTGAATTAGTGATTGCTAAGTGAGATGGATGAGTCAGTTATAGATTATTTGGAGAAACATAATTCGATAGCAGTTTTGCAATATAGACAGGGTATATGACCTTTGCTAAGTTTATTAAAATTAAATAATATATTTGTTTATGTCAAACGAACAAAATACTATGTAGTTATACTTTACTTATAAGTGAATTCCTTTATAACTGCATTCAAAAAGCTTTTAAATATATGCTTTCATGCCTTTCATGCCTACCTTAAGAGTTTTGTAAGCGTAAAATTAATGTCTCAGTTACAAATATTTGCCATTTTCGTAAAAGCTTGATACGCACGCCAAAAACCGTAGTGAAGGAATGCAAATGTTGTTCAAAGTGGAAGCAACAGAGTCAGCCGGCAGTGCGACATTTTAGATTCTCCAGGACAATATTTGCGTATATGATGTACCCACAAAAACATACATACATATAAGGTTGGTAGTATGGAAGACTGTATTTGTAGGCATACAGTGTGTGCATAACAAATACAGACGAGTCGCTTAAGCCTGCATAAATATGTATGTATATATGTACAGCCAGTTACATGCTTACATTCCAATATTTGTAAATCTCAGTAGATACCCTGAGGGAAATAATCAAATTGTTATGATAAAATCTTGAGTATAGTTGTTAAGAGTTGCAATGAAATACGCTAATATTTGCATAGAAAGAGATGAAATGTCATCATTGTTAACGTTGATCAATAAGAAGCTCACTAGTTCGCAGCAAATAGATTTTCCCGCAGGGTAGTTTTGCGAAGTTTCTGATTGCTTGTGTCTATATACATACATATGTATATGAAAATATAAACCTTGCGGTAGCCGTGTCAGTCGAATTTATCGAATAACCAAAAGCCATGGCAAAAAGGAGTATTCCAAAAAAATTAAAATGGCGACAAGCATAACTCGTCAACCTTCGGTATGCCCTTCCTTCGACTTGACTGAGGTAAGCCAAAAAATTTATATTCGAAAATGCAACAATTTAGAATTTTATTATTTATTAGTTTCATTTATATATGGGGAGGGTGTTTAAAAAAGAAATATTGTATGGGGATTGTTGACGATTAGAGTACAGAGTATGTTGGACATGTACTGACGAGAAAGAACTTAAATATTGACGAAGTTATAGCTAATATAAAGGAGGGGTCAAAGTGCGTATTATAAAGAGTGAATAATTTTAAACCAGATTATTTCGAAACTGTAATTTTAAAATCTGCTAACTAAAAAAGTTATTAACCGATTTGCCAGAAATTTGGTTAGGTCTTTCTCTACATTACTATCGAAAGCATAAACCTAAAATTTCAGGTTATGGAGATGACATAATGCTTATTTGGGGTTGAAATTGTCAAAAAAAAATTTATTCTGTCATATAAGTACCCGGAAATACTCATTTTAAATTTGCCCGTTGAGAATATTTCAAAAATGCCTAATGACACCGTAAATAAACTAAATGACACATAGCAATATAAATTGACAGAATAGTGGCTGACAGTTGTGCCAACCTGGGGAAAAAAATTGAAATATTCTCTGCGGGAAAATTTAAAATGAGAATTTCCGGGTACTTATTTGACAGAATATATCCCTAAATTCTTAAATTTTTGCAAAGGCTTATGTTATATTCAATTTTAGATATTTTTCAAATTCTATAGTTTTATTGTGAAGAGATTGTGAATGGAAAAAAATAAAAAATAAATACTTTTGTATTCTAGAAAGATTCAATAAAACTGTGTCAAAGTTTTAACAAATATATGGTATTATAACCTTTCAATATATAAAAGAAACACTATCGATTTTACATGGACTTTTTCCTTTTAATAGTAAATTTCGCTCTTCTTTTTAAATCAATGCAATTCATGATATACATTGGTTGATCGAACAAAGCTCAGATAGACCAAATACTAATATTCTTCATAGGTGATCCCTCTTTCATAAATATTTTTTTAAATAAAATTAATTAAATAGGGATGTTTGTAATGAGTAATTAATAGGAATTTTAGTATACATTTTTTATAAAAAATTTGTAGTATTTGTATTTATGAGATATATGTACTTCTAAAAATACATATTAAAAAAACTTAAAACCATTAGGTGGAATTAAACCAATTACTTCTAAACTCAAAGCATACAAAATATTCGATATTTACGATAAATTTCATAACAGTTACTGTTTTTTTTTTTGATATTAAAGGTTTGGTAGGAGATAAGAAAAGTGAGTAAAAAATGTTTGATGAAGCGATACCGATTCCACTGTATTTAAAAATATATATGTATATATTGGTTCTGAAGAGGAAAAAATTTAAATACTTTTACTTTAAAATGCTTTACCATCAAAAATTCTGTATTAAACCTTGCCTAGTCATATTACAAGGCTTGTCATTGAACACTTACTGCTATGTTTATGTAAAAACTGAAAATGTATACAGTTGTGTCATCATATTACAACAAGTTTAAATAAACAGTTGTCGCAAAGCAAGTTCAATTTTTATTTGCCTTGAAACATTGAAAATATTAAAGCAACACCTTTAAAGCTGATGGCGATACGGAAAATCCAAAACTTGTCTGTATTTCTTCATACAAATACGTGTGTTTTGAATGTATATGTGTTAGCTATTGAGCGCCGTCGTTGTAGTCAGCCAGCCAGCCATTGTGAATTTCCTTTGCGACTTATGGGCCTACACAGCGACAGCGGCATCAGCAAAGGATCAGACCGTTTTGGGGGTACAAGCGCTAAATGGGGGTTGGTGGTGTGCAATGCATACGCACACACATACACATGTACACACATAGATACATAAGTGTATTTACCAAGGAATTGTAGTATCTATAAGCGACAATTGCAGGCATGCGCTCTGCCATCTTTGCGCCATGTCTTTTTATTGAAAAAAAAACGACATAGACTTACCGACAGACTGGCTGTATGCTTGCTTGCCTGTTTGCCGAACATGAAGAGATATGTTTGAGTACATAAATAAAGGTACATACACAAGGATACTGCCTTGTTGGGGCGAGCTTGTGCTTGTTGGTAAATAAATAAATAATTACTAGATACTTAATAGATAGTTGAGAGCGAGCGGCGCGTATGCCTTTGTCGAAAATTCGAATTTTGTGCGTGTGCCTATGTACACACTCGCACATAAGTATATACATATGTTTGAAGTAGCAAATAATTTTTACATTGTCACTTTAATTAAATTGATTTGTGAAATTAAAGTTGAATTGCAGCTTATAACGCTGCGTGGTTTAATTAAGTTTCATCATCATCAAGTTCAACTACCGCAGTTTTCTTCAACAAACTATTTCCGTAATATATTGTAAATAGTAGATATTTACATATTTACTACTACGACAGTAATGATTCGGCATATAGATACATATGTATGTAGGTGTTTGTCTAACTCAAATAAATTTTCATTCATTGCCTTTCTTGACTAATTGACCTACATTTGCCATTACCACCTTCATTACGTGTGCAGCAACGCACACAAACAATCACTAATTTAGAAATAGTTCGTGTGCATGTGGCGATTTTTCAAACTCTTTAAGCAGCTATGAAATGATAACTATCAATATGCCCGACTTCTGGCAATTAGAGGTGATATTATCATTAGTAAATCCATATATGAAATGGCCGAGAGACATGCAAATGCTAATGACGGCTCAACACTAATTTATGTACACACACACACTCACACGTGCACTCACACACAATTAAGCGCACATGTGTTTGTGTATGATGTGGAGAGATAATGATTTTTATAGCGCATTCCACAAATGCAAGCATTTTCAAGCACATTCCGTTGTACGACAATTTTAAGCAAAATATGTGCAAACAAAATTTGTTTAATTGCATATTTGTACCGTTACTTTTTTTGTTTCACTCAAAAAAATAATAATAATAACTGGTGGAAATTAAAAGTTATTGCGCTTAATTTCGGTTTCGATACAATGGCGGACGGAAGTAAATATATAGTGTTGGTGATGTATATGTGAATTAATTCTCGAATACCGATTTCGTATAAGGTGGTGAATAGCTCTCCATAAATTCTTAATCAAGAAACAGAAGTAAAAATTCACATTCTTATTAAAAATCTAGTTGTTTCAACAGTTAAAAAAACGATTTTCATGAAATAGATAGATCAAAGTAATTAACCATTTCGTTAGGATTTAACCAAAAGGATTCTTAAGTTTCTCTAAGTTTCATTTATTATATGGTTAAGTAACACATACATATATATAGACAATATAAGCGCATCTTTTAAGAATTTCTTAACACGTCACAAACATGTTTACTTCGTGTAACTAGATCGTCAGAAATAAGTCTAAGCTTTTGGGGATTGATTCCAGATCGAATTTTTATGCCGATGATTTAATGTATTAACTCCACTTTGAAATTAATGTATGAACACCACAGATGAAAAATTTAGGTTTCCGGTAGAGAGAACTTAAGATACATACATTTGTCTACCTGGCTGAGTTTAGGACTGCACGATCAGTAGCGAAAAAATCTAGAAAAATTAGATTTGATGATTTAAGATGTATTTATACTAAACAATATTGGATAAAAAATTATGAGGAAAGTTAAGAATACTAGTTTTACTGTATACGGGTGTGTTCAAAAAATAACGGGAATTGTAAAATATAAAATTGCATGTGAATTGGACGCTCCAACAATTGTTAAAAATTGTTTGTATTATGTTGATATATGTATATGCCCCTATAGTATAGTACTATACAATTTTCAGCTGTATTATCTGCTTTCTTTGTGGTAGCAGCCCTAGGGTTAGACGTGTTTTTATGAGCTTGGCGATTCCTTTCTTCGTTGGTTAAAAGCTCACACTTCGTTGCTTGTAAGTGAATTCTTGGCCATTCCTTCAGCCTCCATATTTGGCACATGACTACGTGTGACTTTTTCCTATTTCCGAAAAAAAAGAGCAACATTAATGTAGAAGAATGAAAAAATATTTGTTTCTTTCACCTAATGGAAAACACTCCATAATCTTGTAAAAGTCATTACAGAAATATCATGATGTCACTATTAAAGTAGAAATAGCTTCTTATTTGGAAACTCGTATTTTTTTTAAGTTTTTTTTTTTAAATTATTATTAATTATTAAATTTCCCTCTATAAAAGTGTGCATCTGATTTAATATAATGATTTCCGAAATACTGTCCGTTCATCTAGCGTTAACTTGAGCAAAATTTTGTGTATGTGATGAAGCCCAACCAAGCTGTTGACTATTTTGAGCCTATTTAAACGGTTTGAACCGAATTTCACAACATCTTAGTCTTCTTCGTACAGTTACAAAATTTACGAAATTGGGATATAACCATGTCAACTCATAGAACACATTGATTTGCTTCCTGGAACTGTGTAAGGAAGAAATTATGACAATGCACTCCTTATCCCAATAATCATCTGCACATATTTTATAAAAAAATTTATTTTACACACCTGGATATAAAAACTTAGTTTTGAATGAAATATACATTTTTTGATTTTTTCTTCTTCAAATTTGAAAGTTCACAATAAGGTTACAATACTTTTTAGTATAAACCCTAAATATTTAAAAGAGAACTGTCTAGTGCTAAGTTCTATCAAACTTAGGGAACATTAATTTATCGCAGTAAAATGGAGTTCATTCTGCCGATTCTAGTTTAACAATAACTTACTTAACAGTCTTCGGTATTTTCTTGAAGGTATTTATTTAATTTAAATTTAAGTATTCCATACACAAACCGAGTGGCATGGCTAGATATGATGTCCACCTTACTTAGAAAAAGAGATTTTATTCAATTTGAAATATAATATTTTGTTGCTTTTACAAATTGTAAGAAATTTTTAAATGCATGGAATTTTTAATAACAAAAATTCAAGTTTTTTCTGAAACTTTGATTTTTTTTAATCTTTTTGGCATGCACGTGAATATATATCACACATCCACAGAAACATGTAAACGGAACTTCAAGGCTGCTGACAAGAGTTTTAGTTAGACTTAACTATCTGGCAACTTACTCGTCTCGTTACATTGTTGATAGAAGCGAAGAGAGAAATTAAAATTTCAACAATCAAATCAACGCATTTCCAACATTTTCATGTCAGTGAAGCGCTACTCAGTTGTCGGAGAAGGAGATCCAGCAATAATATAGTACACACCCACGACGCTTATAAGCTGAGGTGTAAGGCACATTCGAGTTGAGTTAGGAGGAAACGTAAATTTTTAAACTGACTTTTCTCTATATATTTAAATGAGTATGATGTGAAGCACAAAATGAAGGCAAAAAGGTGGAGTACACGCCTGAGAGGGCTTCTATGCTAAGTGGATGTGTGTGTAGCTGGCTTTTTTTCGATTTCTGCATTTATTGTTGCTGCAGCAGTCACATAAAGAGCCAATTACTACCACGCAAAAGCTATTGCGCTTAGCAGCACGGACTGGGAGGTTTAGTTCTAGCGTTCAGCACCCGTGTCAGCCTGCCTGCACACATACATAATGCATACGCCCGACTAAAGGGGAACTAAGTTGAGCTAGGGCACAATCTTGTAGTAATTTTCTAATGGAATATTTAATTTTAACCCGACTAATGGCAATGCAAAAGCTTCATACTTTATGTAAGTGTGTTTATGCACTAAATATGAATTCTTGCTTGCCGAAACGCCGAAACACAGCGAACATTTGCTGGAACTAATACCTTAGAAAAAGGTCCCATATTTATTACGGCTTTATAATTGGTTAATGCCTCATCTTACTCCATTGTAAACGATATACTTACGAATATTTATAGTTATGCATTTTTATGAAGATAATCTTGTGAGCGTTCTTATAAAATCTTTGTCGGTATTGTACATAAAGCGTTTATCGCAGTTAATTCCAAGAAAAGCAAATAAGTTGTTAGATAATGTTGGTCAACAATATATTTATATCGTACTTTTTTTGTGGAATAATATGATGTTATTTGAATTGAGTTTGTGACTCATAAAGGGCTCTTTTCAATGAGTACTAAGTACCAAGCGCACCTGGATCTAAACATCCTGTACTCACAGTTTACTTAATATTTCTTGGAAGTTTGGTTGATGAGCTGAGGACTTTTTCGTAGAGGAGCATTCTGTATAGAAAATGAATAAGACACACACCAAAAACGCGATGTAATTTGAAATACCATGTGAAATCAGCTCGCTCTCCACCTGGTCTTTCAAACGGAGGAGGGGCATTGCTCCTCCTCTGCTTACACCGGCGGGTACTGCATCGAATACTTTCAAAGTTGGAGTCCATTGAGACGACATGACCCACAGTTTACCGCTGTCTTTTTATTCACTGAACAATGTCAATGTCGTCGTATAGCTCATCATACCATCGTTTGAGGCATTCGACGCTGTTAATGCTCAAAGAACCACAAATCTTCCGCAAAAAAGCCTAAATCTTCTCAAGAGCTTTGCAGTTTCTCGTAGAGCTGTACTCTTTCGAGTTCAGAATACTTCAACTCTTCAGTAACGAAATATTAAAAAATAGGGCACCTATGATATTAAGTTGGCAAATATCTCCCTTCCGCCTTTTTGTCTATGTATAAAGCGCTACAGAGCTCGTATCTGGCAATACTATACATCTTTGAAGGGTCTTGACATAACCTACAAAACGAGGTTCTGCATGATTAGTTTGAATACTGCGTTCAACAGTTATAGACGTGTAAACATGGAGTTCACTAACGCTTTCTTTCTTTCCTTCGTTAAAGGCAAATCCGCTAGAGAAACGTTCAGTGAGATTAATGGTGTTTTGGAGGATCGTACTCTATCACTTCGAACTGCGGAGGAATGGTTTCGACGATTCCGAGCGGGTGAAAACGACGATGATATCCATGGATACGTACGTATCAAGCGAAAACGATCGTGGTCGAAGGCCGGTGAATCGTCCCGAACAGTGGCTAAGCCGGGATTGAAGACCAGGAAGGTTTTGCTGTGTGTTTGGTGGGATTGGAAGGGAATCATCCAATATGAGCTGCTCCCATATGGCCAGACGCTTCATTTTACTCTCTACTGCGAACAACTGGACCGCTTGAAGCAAGCGATCGACCAGAAGCGTCCAGAATTGGCCAACAGGAAGGGTGTAGTGTTTAACCAGGACAACTCCAGACCACACACTTCGTTGATAATCGTCAGAAGCTACGGAAGCTCGGATGGGAAGCTTTATCGCATCCACCATATAGCCCGGACATAGCGCCAAGTGATTACCACCTGTTCCTGTCCATGGCGAACGCCCTTGGTGGTGTAAAGTTGAACTCAAAAGAGGCTTGTGAATAGTGGCTGTCCAAGTTCTTCGCAAATAAGGAAGGGGCTCCCACGAGGGGGGTATTATGAAGTTGCCGTCTAGATGGGAACAGATTATCGAACGAAGCGGCGCATATTTGAACTAAATCCGATCACTGTAACACTTTTTATAAAGCACTGAATAAAGAGCAAAAAAAGCTACTTTTAGGAATATATTGTCCAATATAAGCATTTACTCCCCTTAATCTATATTTCCAGAAGATCTATAGTTTTAATTATAAATTTTTAAACTTAAAAAATGGAAATGAAGTGCATTTATTACGTTATTGGTCGAGTTCCTGAGATTGGTTTTTGACCCAAAAGTAGTCGACGTCACGCCCATCTTCCATGAATTTATAATTAATACTATGACTAACGCTTATTGGGTAATCATTAAAGTTAATTTTATATAACCTCGCAACAACATAACAAAAAAACGGGGCTCATATACAAAAGCAAAGTGTTTATGGCGCTTTACAGCTAGTGGAAGTCTCACTCTTCACTCCACAGTAAAAGATGTACGAATCCGGAAGGTAGGCAAAACAGTGGAAGACACAGCAGCGCCAACCATAACGCCGGGGCATAGAACCCAGATAGGGTACAAAAACATTGTTGTTGTTGTTATGCATAATATTCAACTGCCTTTATAAAAAGGTTGAGCCCGTGCGCTGGTTGGCCTATACGTTTGCTGAGTTGGTGACTGGGCTGGCGGTGCAGGCAGACAAGCAGCCGAAGTGGATGACGCTGGTGGGCAAATAAGCAGCGTGCGGGCGTTGCGGCGCACAGAGCATTTCATTATAATAATAATACTTTGTAATTAGGTTTTCGAAAGTTAATTAAAATTCGGTTATGAAAGCGGAAACTTGCTCATGAACGCTTCCGGAAACAGGAAAGCACAAAAACGAAAACGCCAAACGGCAAACGTTAGTGGAATTGTTGTTGTTGTGGAGGCAGAAAGGCGGATGAAATTGCCAACAACAAGTAACCGAGGCATTGAGGTTGGGGAAAAAGGATTTGCGAACAGATACACAAACACATATAACACCAGCAGGGAGCGAGCGAAGCATTTGTGGGGCGAAAAGGATATTAACATCAGCGAGCGAGATGAATCCTTCCTGCCTTTTTAGTTATTTGCGTGTGTGTGTGTAACTTCCTTCAGTTTAACTTGCGCGGTGCAGAAGCGCTCGCTACTCGGGTAGCAAAGCAAAACGGTAGCAGCGGCGGTGGCGGCGGAGGCTACTTTGTGCCAAGGAAAAATTTTTGTGTAAACATTTCAGTTAAATTAAAAAATACATATTATATTTTAATGAGGAAAAGTGGGAACCGTGTGCGCGCGTCTCCGTGTGCTGTATGCCTGATTTTCCCCCGCCCATTTCTAAATAATATGCGCTCGCAGAGGTACCCATTTTCATGTTGTTGTATTTGTATGTGTGAAGACCAAATACATTACCCTGCGCTAAATGAGTAAATGAACGCAGCGGAGAGAGGGTAACGAACGTTGCGAACTGTTTCGCTTTCAGCAGTTGGCGGCTGCCGCCTTGCTTAGTGGTGGTGGTGGAGGTGTAGTGGCAACGACCGACCGAGCGACGGACCGAAACAACGAATGGGATAATTAAAATGATGACTTGGATATAAATTCTCGTTATCTCTGACCAACAGCCAGCCAGCGCTACAGCGCACTGCTGCTGTTGGCGTTGTTGTTGTTGCTGTCGCCATTGCGGCTGTCATTCTGCATTGACGTGGATGTCAGCCTTGTTGTTGTTGCTGCTGCTGCTATCGTGCTTGTCACATTGACAGCGATACTCACTTGTCGCCAACGTTTGATGGCTGGAGCGTGATGTGGCAAGCGTTGTTGTTGCTGTTGCTGCTGCCAAGCGCATTAAGTCAAATGCGCATTGCCTGGCCAGCAGTTCCAAGTGGACCAGCGGCGGCGGCGACAATGGCCGAGGGTTGTGCTGTGCGTCACATTGCTGATATTCGAGTACTTGCAAAATAACGGTTTATATAACTTGTAGCCCGCCATCTGCACGCGCCAACAGCGGACAAACTGATGTTGAGGACCGCTACGCCGTTTTATTGCCACATTGCCACGCGTAATGGGTCCATTGGTCTCCTCCATTATGCGTTAGTCAGTGTGTTGTTGTTGTACTAGCTGTGGTTTGGTTATGCTCAGGCAGCTAACTGCCATAAAATTATTGATGAGTCCGATGCATGTGTGCGTGATTGCATGTCGTGCCGTGCCATGCCACAGATATGTATGTGTTGTGTATGTGTGGCTTTGAAGGACGCATGAGAGATGTGCTCTATCAACACGGAGCCAAACCAAACGTAGCAATGACACTGCTGCGCTGCGGCTGTGGCTCTCCATTCTAAGCGCTGCTGTCCTTTTATGCGTGACTCTTGGTGGCAGTTTTGGATTAAAATTGAACAACACACCGTCCAACCCGACCTTGTAGGATCGGGATCGACATGCACATACACACATGCATACATAGACAGCAACAAAGTTAGCGGGTGAATGTACTAGTATTTGATGTGACAAAAGGACACATCGTCGGTCGTCTATGCAACGGTGCATGTAGTTGTTGCTCATCCTGCGTAATTTTGCTGCTGATAATAGTTTATTTTTTGATTTTGTTGTTGTATAAAGTAGCTTAGCTGGATTTAAATTTATTGCAAATTCGAGTCAAAAATTTCCATAAATCAATACCCCAAATGGAAATTTTAAGGTGAGTAGAGGAAGATAGCTTTGGCTGTTCCCAGAGGAAACACAAATGCCACACATATACCACAAATCTGCAGAGGTATTTTACTTCTATATCCGCTAATGCGAGAGTTAATATCCAAAAGTGTTATTGACTGTCCAGTGCTTGCTCAGTTCAGCTGAGACCCATCCATCCAGTAGTAAATTTCAAGTGAATAGTGGTGCTTCTACTTGTTCCCATTCCACTATAGGAGAGACTGACGTAACTAGTCCAACAAGCTCATCAGCCTTGCATTTTTGTGACGCCACTGATAGTGAGGACAGACATTCTTTCAAAAGCCTCCACTTGTTGAAGTTGATGAGATGTTCCTGACAAGGACAAGGACGAATTCGGTAACGAAAAAAAGGTTTGTGGGTTTTGCGAAGCCCACTTTTCCTTCGTAGAGATTCTTCTTCCGATCCGTAAAGTCAATTCAATTTCCTACCGGGTGTCTCATTGCCCCAAACAATCCTTCGGAGAATACATGCAATCCGAAGATTTCACTCACCTCAAGCATTGGCAATTTGTTCCTTGGCATTATACGGTTGCGGCAATGGCAATGGTCTTTGTGGCAAGTTGCAAGTAATTACATCCAAATCCCTGCTGATTATTTCAGCTACGACCAAAACTTTGCACCGCTGTGAAGTGGCTGCTAAATCCGGAATTTAATCTGCAGAACCTTACGGTTATTTGTGTTGTGTTAAAATGCAGACACGTGACCGACGCATGTGTCACGCAGCAGCATCATGGCATAACAATATGGGCGGGGGTGGCGGATTGCTGCAAGTGCACAATCAAAACACTACAAATTGTACTAAAGCTGAGCAATGAGCGAGTGCAAGGATTTTCGGGAAATTATCTTAAAGTGGCGAACAAAGGGTATCATGACGTTTATCAGTTCCCACACGCTTCTTCGCACACCCACTCGGCAGGCGACTCGTGACTAGTTTAACGGTAATAGCGCTCTTGTTGTTTTTTGATGAGCTCTTTTATAAATGTATATGAGTGTCTCGAAGATACACAACATTTATTGTTTGCTTTTGTCTAATGCGAAAAGAACAAAATGAAAAGAGTTCGAATATGACAGCATTGAATAAATTTAATTTAATCATATTTCTTCTTTAGCACCCGCACTCTCCCCACATCGAACAACAACCGTCATTTGTAGTGGTTGTTGTTGCTTGTGGCGTGTCATCATCAACGTATCAGCACATCGCTATCCTCGTAGATACTTTGACAAACGCATTAATCACGTTCGACATTCCACCAGCGAGGAGGGTGGGGTTGAGAATATTGGCGGAAGGGCGCAAAGGCAACCTGGTGGAGCTGAAAGACTTCTCTGCATATATATATATATATATTATATATATATAATTGTATTGGTGGCATGCATCAACGACCAGCCTGGCTAAGCTACGCGCGTGGTTCGTGATGGTGGCTATCAGCGGTGTTGTAGTTGGTGGGTGAAGTGATCATTGGGGAGTTTTTGGCAAATTGAAAGGGTGTGACAGTGACTGATGTGCTTGATGATGTCTTTTGTCGCCTTATCGATTGGCGTACACTAAAACTGACGTACAAGCACATGTGGCCTAATGCCAGCAAAATACGCACAAACACGCCTTTATCGCAGCCTAACATTCGATTGGATGAAATTACATATCCATCTGTAGGTTGAAGGCTTGGCATTAATATCCAAATTATCCCGTATATAAAATATATAACATATGTCCTTACTGTGTAAGCTTATTCAAGCGTCTAAAGGTATCAATTGTAAATTTTTTTTCCGTGATATATAGTTTTTAAAGGGTTGTGGTAAGTTTGGGCATACTATGTTAGATTCCGGTCGGAATTATGCTTTTCAGTATTGATTTGTACAGCTTAAATTATTGGTATTTTAATGAAATTTTTGAAAAAGCTCTACTTTATTAGTTACTGTAGATGAAATTAATTAAATATATCGAATAAACTCGATTCGGAACATTAACTGCTTAAACTGTTTGGTTATAAATGTAATAATATAACAATAATAATATATCCGAAGTAATAATACACCAGGAAAATGTATATCAACCTAATTCTAAATCCATTAAATATGTACAATATAGATATAGAAAAATTATATTAATCTTAAAATGTTAATAATGGAGTTAGAGGAAGTTGATAGTAAATAAGTAAGCTTTCAAATTTAATAGTTATGTTTTTTTAATAAAAATTAAACCAAACATATATTTCTTAAAAATTTTCTACCATTTTGTCAAGAATTTGTTTTCCTTTTGCGTTCCGTTAGAAGTTGTTGATAAGTGGTAAAAACATCTATAACACCTTGTCTTACTTTTTAACTCCTGTCAAAATTTGAATAATTTTCAACAAATCGGGTCACAATTTCAGTTATAATGGTCAAATATTGATAGTTCTATTTGCGAAATTTGTTTTCTTCGTGCTTAGTTAATTCCTTGACCGCCTTATTAATCTAGGCTATTAGACTAGCTGTTATTTCTTGAACTATTTCTCCAACATATTACACATTAACCTCATCTACTCTGGTTTGTTTGCCTTATTCCACTATTTTAGCTCTACTTCACTTTAATCTGGCTAAATATTCATCCATACTACATTCAAAGATCGAATATATGTAATAAGAATTTCAATAGAATTTGGTTTGACTAGGCAAGTGAAAAGTAATATCCAATCCAAAACGAACCAAAACCACACTCAACAAGTCTATCAATATTACCGTCCTCATTTATGATACAGAAGCTTGGACGATCTCGATAACCGATGAGGCGGCACAGGTTTTACGGAAGATTTATGGACCATTGAATATTGGCAACTACAAATATCGCAGACGATAGAACGATGAGATGTATGAGCGGCTGCATAGGCTAGGTCATGTTGTCCGAATGGATAAAAGCACTCGAGCTTTGAAAGTGTTTGATGCAGGCGGGTAGCCGATGGAAGCTGAAGAAGAGGAAGACCTCATCTCAAGATCAGGCGGAGAGTGACTTGGCATTTTTAATTGGCGCCAAATTGCGAGATAAAAGTGGTATCGCGCGCTATTATTGATTCATATATATATAAACATTTGGATTTTTTGACAAAAAAATTAAGTAACTTCTAAATTACTTTGAGCTCATCTTCCCTAACATTTATAGACTCTCAGCCAATACTGTTAGTATTTCATAACACTATCTACACTGCTGACTATAATCTGTGATTTACCTATGTATACAAATAAGTGAAAACCTGCTTTGTTTATAATATAACCATTTAATGCATTATTTAAACACTAAAAACATACAAAACATTATCGATAAGCTAACAAAAGGTGCCAAAAATAACACATAACTACATTTGCAACGTCACGCACACACACATATACACATTTCCACGAGCACATGTGTATTAACGCTTTCCCGCACCCGAGCAATACTAAAACACAATCGAATTCAATCAAAAATGGCGACAAAATGGCGATTTTAAAACGCGCACTCAACTCGAAAAAACATTAAAAACCAATTAAGCACACCATTCAAGCTCAAAATAATTAAAATAACGCAACTAAAATGATTTTTATGTTTCCGCAACGGACTCTGCACCCTGCGCAGCACCCCGCTACACTTTAAAGAAATTCATTTAATTTAATTCATGCAATTTGGTGTGGCGAAATAGCTAAACATATTTGCACAATAGACCGAAATTAATACATCAACAGATCAGTTAACCAACCGAGCCAACCAACCAGTCAAACAAGTCATCAGCAAACCGAACGACTAAACAGAGCAGCCATTTAAATAATCAACAAAAAGTTACAGTTTGGTAGGCGGGCATTTGGCGGAGATGAATGGCGGGTAAGATGAGAAGGTAATCTGTGAATGTGCAAGTTTGTGTGTGGATATGAAATGGTTGGTTGGTAGTGACTGGCTTTAGTGCAAAGTTGTAATGAAAACGAATTGGAAATTTAAACACGATTAAATACACAATAAACAGCATATTACGCTCATACATACGCATGTATATATATTGTGTATATACATATGTACTCCTCTGCGCATGTGTGCATGTGTGCCTGTGTTTGTGTTTGCATCTATTTATATTTGTTAAGGAGTATTTTCGATTGAAGCGCACGAGTGGCATTTTAATGTTTTTAACCATTTTATCCTAATTCAATATTAATGTGTAAATCTATTACATTTAACAACAGCAATAACAACAACAACACTACTGTATATCTCTTGTGTTCTATTAACATTGTTGTTGTTTTTTTGTTTGTGCAGCTACAAAATGTTGTATTAAATGTTAAGCTAAATGAAATATGTGTGCCACTCCTGCCTAAAGTGCTGTGGATGTGGTCATGGTCGAGGCCGTATTTAGCTAAATTAGAAAAAATAAAATCGAAAATATGTGCATATATTTGCTGTTTCTGCGTAGTTGAGTGTGGAGCTTTCTGCGAAAATATTTGCACAATAATTAACTGATTGATGAAATTTCTATGCTAATAAAATGCGTTGACTTAATACGTCATTAAATACTTAAAATAATATTTATAATCATTCTCAAAGTTCTTTTTAAATTAACAGTGAACCATTCATAAGCTTATCGCACCAATCAAGCTTCCTGAGATGCTGACGATTAAAGTGTGGTCTTTATATGTACTTATGAAATACAATTCCTTTTCTCTTGGCCAAAGCTGATATATTCTGGACGATATCTTCCTTCAAATGATTCAATGATTGACACGATATAACAGAATTAAGAGGTTGCCTGTAGGGGAGTAACTCCCTAAAAACATATAGGAAAACTTTCCTGACTTTCAATCCTGCCGTTTAGCCGGTTATAAGCGCATCGATGATAGCACGCCACTCCACTCTTTTTCTCGCAGTTCGGCGCCAGTTGGAGATCCCAAGTGTAACCGGATCGCTCTCCACCTGAGTGGATGCCTTTCCCTTCCTCGGCTTCCTCCGGCGGGTATTGCATCGAACACATTCAAAGCTGGAGTGTTTTCGTCCATTCGTCCAACATGACCTAGCAAGCGTAACCGCTGGGCCGCTTTTTATTCGCTGAACTATATCAACGTCGTCGTATAACTCGTACAGCCCATCGTTCCATCATCTGCGGTATTCGCCGTTGCCCATGTACTGAGGACCATAAATCTTGCGCAAAAATTTCCTCCCGAACTAGGAGTCTCATCTGATGTTGACATCGTCCACGTTTCTGCACCATAAATCAGGACGGGATTGATAAGCGATGATTATCTACGACTTCGAAGTTATGACTGTCAACAGTGATAGTTACCCACTTTTCCTCACAAGTAATCCTCCGCTTCAGAAATAGATCTATTTTGTTGCAATTCGAAGATGAAAACGTCATTTTTGAGATTTTTTGTTATCAACTAGTGCGGTAGCCATACATCGAACTTCTTCTTGGTCGGTAGGACTCAATGATTTCCATAATTTTACTGACAATTGGCCTTCGAGAGCATGATAAATATTTAACCTTAAAACCAAATAATCACCATGAACCAAATAATCACAAAACTGTCTGAGAATGTGTTTTACGAGATTTTTACTTTCTAAGGACAAGATACAGATTACTAAAGCCATCTATTACAAACTAGATTACTAGACGATAATAAAGCCTATAAATAAATCAAAAATATACTATTTAATTTAAAATAAGGATTAGAGGATAAGGATTCTCTTAAGAGAAATCACGAGATATGAAAGTTATTTAAAAAAACAAGTAAGGAAGGGCTATGTTCGGGCGCACATTTTATACTCTTATTTATTTTATACTCAATTTATTTACCTAATTGTATTAAGATAACACAAAATGTGATCCATATATTCAACATAAAGTCTACTGGAATAACGAAAGTCATTATACATAGTATATGAGGACTGGTTAATTTCTGTACACTTCCTGTTCGACATCAAACTATATAATATCCAAGGAAACTGCAACTATCGCTTTTATTGAAAGGCATTCAACTTTCGGCGAACACAAGTCCTACTAGTATATATGTATGTATGCATTCAAGATATCTGAAGGCGTGAGTACTACAAGATAATTTTGTGATAATTTCAACTCGTCATAAACCGTTCTCAGTACCATTGTTGTTTTTGGGTTGATGTGTGTTCGTACGATTAGGCGAAGCAAATCAACAAATCAGCGAATTAAACAAATTTTACAGCTTCGTTTACATGCCGTACACAAACATACAACTATACATATGTACAAGTGATGACATGTGAGACTCACATTCCACATGGCTTCTACAGATGGGGAATTTAGCAACGCCATGTACGAGTATTTGCTATTTGCTTGCCTCGCAAGTCTCGAAAGTTTGTCTTTCAATTTCGGAAATGGTATTTGCACAGCACAATGGACAACACGAACAAACGGTGAGCGGCGAGTACAGAGAGGCGAATGACTTCTAACAACAACATACGTGTATTTCCATATGAGCGCTGACAGGCATTGGTACTGGGGAACAACTGACTGTCTTTAAATTTACGCAAATCCTTCTGCGCTGCGATAACGGTACACCAACTGATGGACCCTGCCGTGCTTCCAAGTATGCATTGGCGCTCGAGTGTGCGCTGAAGTGGCTTGAACAAGTAGCGGCGCTTTGGGTGCTGCCTTCAAGTCGCATTCGCAATAATGCAAAACAACAGAGAAACATATTAAGCGAGCTGTGTAGATATGTATATATAGCTATGCGACTCCATCTAATGGTAAGCGTTGCATCCAGTCCATCAGCCGGGTAAACAAAAATGACAATTGACACAGAAATCGCATTTTAGCCCAATGCCCCAAATTCTCTAATATTGTCCTGCCACTCAGACTTCTCAGCCTCGTTCGCTCGTTCGCAGTTCATAGAAGTCGCGTTTGTAAGGCGTCGGCAATCACTTGGACGCAGGCAACAGCTCAGTCTGTAGCCGTAGCATCCGGGCGCACTTGTCGCGAGAGAACGCAAATGTTTGGCTTAGGAACACATGGGGCGGCTAGTTGTGAACGTGGCTACGACACGGTGCGATGCCGCGCAATGCGGTTGCTGAGTGTGTTGAACGGTGGACTGATATGTGTCAAAAATTTAAAATTTAAGAACATTAAGAAAGGATTACTTTTATCAATGCTCAGATTACCGGGATCGTCTAACATGGTCTAGATGATGGTAACTTCCGCTTTACGAGTCTTCACTTGTCTTTAACGGTACCCGGACTTCTTTAAAGAAATAATAATCACTACTCTGGAGTAATAAGAAGAGGTTATAGAAGGAAAATTAATAAAAAGTCCCTTAGCTCTCGAAGTTTTAGTAAAAATTAAAAAAAATATCACTTTTCTTAACCTTTTATAACCACAGTGCACCACATCGCGTTGTTCCTATATGAAATCGTGTCATCCGCAGGACCGGAGATTGTGGCGGACGTTGCTAGTACGCGTACGTGTTGGAAGTGACATCAGCACCTAAATTGTTGTTGTTTTTGTTGTCTAACGAAATGTCATTGGTATTTTCTTTAGCTATTTGCTGTCGGCCAATGTGAACGACGCGTTGCTGACGCGCCCGAAGGACACCCAACAGCACGTTTTGCCAGCGAGACTGAGAGACAGATAAACATACACAAGTTGCGAAAGCAAATTGACGAAAATTGACAGCGAACGAACGTGGAACGTATGAACAACGGCATGAATGAGCATACGCCAAGCAATAGCAATAAAAGTTTTCCTAAGCAAATAGCAAAGCAATAATAAATACAACAAATAGCAAGTACATAAGTAAGAGAGTGAGCGGGGTAGCAGTGCTGCATAGGATTGCTAGATACATATATAATTTATAAATACACATTAGTTTGTGTACGAAAGCACTTTGTAATGATGTTTCGATTGGAGTACCCCAAAGGTTTGGCAGTCCTTGAATATCCTGCCGCACAAACTTGAAATAACTTTGTCGTCAATAGTGCATTTGACTCGCCATGTGTTTTGAATATGTACTCATGAGTATGTGTGAGAGTGTGTGTACGTATGTAAGTGCTGATGTGTCGCCAATTTCCAACAGCCACTTGTCATCAGCATTCCATTCGCACGTTTCAATTAAAAATATCAATATGTAAATAAACAAATGATTGAGTGAGTGAGTTTCATTCACGCGTTCTCACGCTCAATTACTTCGTGCATGCAATTTAAGTTTATATAAGTTGTCATTCAAAACAATAAATATAAAATAATTAGAAATCAACAACAACAACAATTGAGTTGTGAATTTATAATATTTTTGCCATATGTTATAGGGTTGGATCTTATTTAATGTAATCAGTGGGTTATATGTGGGTTTGATAGTATTTTTGTCAACAAAGTTACATGCGTAAGCATTAACAAATTCGTCAATTTTTATTTTAATGGAAATAGTTTATTGCTACCTAATTCAAATGTATGCCAATTTGCTTTTTACTACCGTTTCTCCAAATAATTATACCAGTATGTTTATACCAGTTTTCGGTCAATGCGCTCCTTAACATCGGGCATTGGCGAATCGAAGGCTAGTTACTTATATTATATATATACTAATTATATCAGTATATTTATACCAGTTTGTCCACAGAATACTGTTTAGAAGACAGATATTATAAATTTTGTAGATCGGTTGGGAACGCATACAAAATAAAAAATATTGAAAGCTCTTCAAGGCTTGACGAATAGAAGACAACTTCTAAGTAATTATACCATTATGTTTATACCAGTTTTCGGTAAATGCGATACCCTTCAGCACTTGGCAAATCGAAGAATAATAACTAGTATAACTACTAATTATTCAGTTATATTTATACAAGTTTGTTCGATTCGCATGTTTGCTGAAAGTAAGACAGTTGTTATAAATTTCGTAGATCGGCTAGGAACGCATAAAACATATTGAAAGCATTCTCGGAAAGAAAATCGTTATAAATGTTCTCCGATAAGTTTTTAAATTTTGTCTTCAGTTTAATCCATCTTTTAAAGACGCTAATGATGTTTTCAATTTTTGTCTTACATTTTATATCAATTTATAGTACATGTCTGTATTCAGTTTTACTTTCTTGAAACAAATTAATTAATCCAATAAACTTGATCTATCTGCCACGGTTAAAGAGTTGTATTCATCAAAACACAAAAACAACAATATAAAAAATAAAAGAGAATCGGCACTCCTCACATTTATATTCATCTCTTCTCAATTCCTAATCCAATTATTTTGATCTACCCATTTATGCTCAATTGATCCTCAACCGACAGACAACCATTTGCCAATCTTCCAACAACAATAGCGGCTGCCTTTTTTACATTTCGCATTGCTTACCTTTACTCAGCCCAAAAGGTGAAGGTGAGCAGCATACCTTTAGACATCCTCGACACACTCATCTTGACACGAGAGAGTCATGAATGAATCACTGCACCATTCTACATATGTATGCTAGCACCTTAAGTACAGACTTATTGAGTATCTTCATGGCAATTGCTTAGTGTTTGCGGGAATTCCGCTTGCTTAAATCTTTTTGACTTGCAGTCGGAAATATTAGATTATCCTGTTTTCATTATAGTTTGTAATTCTTTCCGATTTGGCTGCTAATTGATGTATTGTTTTGTCGGATTTTGAAGGTAAACATTTTAGTGAAAAACCATGCAATAACAATAACAAAGCCGTTAACAATGGCCGGCGATATGCTGCAAGTTGCAACAAACGGAGTTTCGGAGTTTCTGCACAGATGAAAGCGAAATGTTTGTATGCAGCAAGCAAAGTGGCAATCGGCAACTGGCAAATTTTTGACCGCAGGCAATAGAATTTCATACTGGCATGAGCACATGTGCTTGAATAGTAGAAGTGGTATATACATACATACGTTGTAAGAGGTATCATATGCAAAATTATTACCTGCTTACTTATAGGTAATATGTTTTTTGATACACTCAAACGAGTATAATTATAATATATTTTGAGATATGTTTGACATGGCAGTCAAGTCCACCTAATCAGAACGGACCCGGATTTGGATGCATCTAAGAACCCGAAAAATGCCAAAATTTTTTTCGGAACGCTTTCTTTCACTATAAAAAAATAACAACAACAAGATGGCAAAGATATTACTGAGTACGAGAGCTATATTGGTTTCATTAAATAACTTTTGGTTTGATCCTGGCTATGATCATCAAGCATTTGCTAATGAACTTTTCTGAATTCTTTTCCTTCGCCATTTTCCGTTCCTTCGGTCGCTTCATTATTTGTTAAGATATCGAGGCTAATGGGATGTAATGCAAACGATCAACAAAGAAGAAGTGCACATGTCTTTCGGCTCCACATACAGCGCTTTTGAAATATTTGAAGTCTCTTCCTAACAATAAATATCACATCGGATGACTGCATTGAGGAAGCTCAATTTGTCTAAGAAAGAATAAATACTGAATTGAGAAATCACCAAAGCAGACAAATCACGAATATCGACGTCAATTCACGAGTAGTCAGAAGACTCTAACAAGAGAATAGTTTGATCCGAAGTCTAAATCTCTGGAAATGGGTCAGTACACTGCAACCACCGAGACTGGAATCCTCTCACACTATCATGCCCCTAAATCACGCTGTGGTATTGACAAAGTTTACCAATTCGTAAATTTGTATATGAGAAACTTCCGAGACATTGTTAAGAAACCGCTATCGATAATTGCGATTATTTTCCTATATAAAGCAATAAATTAGTATCGAAAATGTTCTAAAGTCTATTCTTCTTCTACTTATTGGCAGCTTCTATAGTAACCGTTATAAGATATTCTCAGTCTACTGACATATCTTTCAATAAGCGATTGAACTGTTAGCACTCCGACCAGAGTTCTTAAGTCATTTATTTTAAAATTCAATAGTCGGCATGTGTGGTCATTATTCCATTCAGGTCACGTTTATCTGCTTGTTGAAAAATTTAGGGAGAGATATAGCTGGGTGATCTTGTGAAATATTCGTGATACTGTGAATTTTATTAACTTCAAACCATCATAAACATTTTTCTTGGAATATACTTTTATCGTCAAGCACTATTTTAAGGTTTTGAGAAACCTCTAATGAAAAAGTAAAGAAAAAAGTAAAAGTCTAATACAAAAAGTATTTTCTAAGCTCATTAGATCTCACAAATAAATATTTTTATTATATTTACAAATAATTTTATATTTAAATACAAACAACCTCCCGAAATATCTACCATATTTCACACTAAGAAACATCCAAAAAAGTTTTTCCTTCAGTCTGATTTGCTCACCATTACTTAAGTCAACGAAAAACTTCATTAAGCAATCGTAAAATACTTCTTTGAAGTGAGAAATGCTTGAGTTAATGCAAAACTAATGATGCAATCGCAATTATCGATTCCGTGCGTTCCTTAACGAGTACCGCAATTAGTACATGATTACGGAAAGGAAAAATCAGAAGCAAAAGTGCAAATGAAAAAGCACTGAATTTCTTTATAATGTAAAAGAATTCCGCTGAAAAGAAAGTACAAAGCAGTCAAGCATACAAAATTTATGCAGTATTTGCACATTTAATTATAATCAAACCAATCGTGTGCAACCTTTTGAAGCAGACTTCCTTGAAGAAGCAAGTAAAGATTTGAAGAAGTACGGCAAATTAACGAAAAGTGATTAAAATGCGGAGGAAGAAGAATGTTACAAGTTGTTTGAGCAAAGAGGAGTGGGTACAACTGCACTAGAATATATACAAATAAAAATTATAAATGAAGTATTAAAGAGAAGTAAGTACTAAAGTGGAAGAGTAATAGAAGCAACAACAAATATATTAACATGTTTTTTTGGCAGCTAATCCACATTCAGCATTCGGAACGTTTATTTAATGAATATTAATCAGCTTAACGCTAATAAAAGAGCGGCGTACAAAACGTCAACCAAATGTCACAATTCACTTGATGAAACGTCCCTGTCTTCACTACCACAGTTTTTCGCTGTAGACCCAGGCACTTTGCTGGCGAAGTGCAAAAGCGGCTATAAAAAATCACAATCCATGGGAATTTTCCGTTCAAATGCACATTTTCATAATCCGCCAACACAAAACACTACAACAATCACAACACAATCAAGGCGCAACAGCAACAAACCGCAACAGCACGGACATCGCACACACACAAACAACTAGGGAATTGCGTTGGCAACGCGGTGCAAATTGCTCTTTCTTTGATTGCTGATTGCATTAAGGCAAACACGGCATCTAATCAAATCAAGATCAGCTCAATGCGCGCTTCAACTCCACACTACACCACCGACCTCTGTGTGTGTGTGTGTGTATAAGTGTACCCGCATAACACCCACTGCAGAGCATCGCATTGCACCGCTTATTAGAACATTTGTTGTTGTTCGCGTTGAGGCCGGGCTGGCAATTGTGTGTTGGCGTCATAAAAATCAAAGCACTGACAACTAGCAAACTATTAACGACAAATAAAAATCTATAAATTGTAGCGAGTGGATTTGCATTGAGCAAGCAACAACCAACTAAACCTTTATGCGCTATGTAGCAGTAGGCAGTTCAACATAGTGTTGAGGGTGCGCTCACGCCACCCCTGCATCTATCGGCCTGGCATGCTTTAATTCCGTCCAACTACTAATAATAATGAAATGCTTATTGTCGCAATTATTTTATTACCCTCACAATGTGCGGCATACAGTTCAACACCCTAACTGACTAACCGTCAACATGAATATACATATACACGCTGGTCCATTGTGATTTGACGTTTTTATTGTGGAAATTCTTGTTTGCTTGCGCTTGGCTGCATCCGCCTTGACGTATGCTTTATAAACGTTTACTGCTTTGCTCCGTGACGGGTTTTAATATCCTACAAGACCGCAAAGGGGTTGTGTAGACTTGGTTTCGGCTAAGCGAAAGTGACAGGCGAATTGTTGTATAAGGGTATCAAAACTCAATGCGGAGGAACAGTTGAGCAATTCGGTGTGTAGCTGGAAATTTTTATTTTATTTAAAAATTCACATTTAATATTTTCGCTTAAGCTCATCGTCTTCAATTAAACTATTACTCTTTTTGTCTTGCATAGATACAATTTTAATCTTTTATGTTACTGAAAAATCATAAAACTGTAAATGTTTTCCAATTATTCAATTTTTTTATCTATGTAAAAATTATTTATTTAATTCAAACTTTTTTCTGTCTTATAGATACATATTTAAAGATTAATTTCTGAAATTTCAAAACAAAAATTAAAACTCCTCCATTGTGACGTCATATTCGCTGACCACTCGGAAAAAAGTGCGTCCGCGTTGTCAACATAACTCCTGACAGGATCATCTAAAATGCAAAAAAACACAAATAAGTGCTTTAGTTAGGACCATAAACTCATGCTTGAGCGAAGGAAAGATAAAAAAGTAAAAATTGGAATTTTGCAGACATTTTTCTAAAAACTAAAAATGTCGGTTATATTTGCTTGACATTTTTTTTAATAATTGTAATTGAAAAAAGCCTTCGTCTATCTTATATCATCTTGAACACCTGTGCAAAATTTCATCAGGATCCATTGAGTAGTTTTCGAGAAAATTTGACAACCGACTTTAAAAACACGGTTCCGAGAAAAACGCATTTTGAGCGCACCCCATCCAAAGGCTGTATCTCCGAAACTATTATTCGGATCGACTTGAAAATTTAGGATCATATTCTTGAGATATTGTAAAAATTAATAAGTAATAAATCGAAAGAAAATTTTATGGAAATAGAACTCAAAAGGTATAAGTTCCACGGCAAACGACTTATCAAATCATAAACCATCTAAAATGTATCCAGTTTTCAAGATACAGTCTGAAGACGAGCTTTAAAGAAGCTGAACTGTCCCTCAAAATTTTAAAGGCACTCAAGATTCGGTTGTAAATAGTCATTAAATATTTATCTTTAATGTCGTTTTTCCTTGGACGAAACTCATGTACGCCCTTCATATGTTATTTTAAATATGATTAAATCTGGATATCAAAAGGAAATAATGTGAAAGTCTATACCTTATTTGGCACGCCCATATACCTTATTATTCTTTTTGGAAAACAGCAAAAATATTTTAAGAAAACTTTCTGAAAAATTTTGGGAACTTTTTAATTTAAGTACACAATACAATATATTGTAACTCTTGAGGTTATTAAGCACATGTTAAATGGTTTGATTTTTCAATAGTTTTTTTATTTTCATATTTAGATTATTGCTGCTTTTAATTCGTTATTATATTTTATTTTTCATTACTCTGTGTAAAAAACTTAATATCATTGAATTTTGTGGATTTTTCTATTATGTAATAATTAAATTCTTCTTATGAACCTTTATTCTCTATTCAGGCATAGAATTATTAATTTCTATGACACAAAGCAATAATTTCTGCTCCACAATTCCCTTCACTTTCTAAGTATGCCGCCATTTTCTTCACTCTCCGCCCACTGTGCGTTCCACACGGGCACAATTTGCTACACCACTTGGCACAATAATCTAAAAACAACAACAATGCATTAGCACTTTAGCCGAATAAAAACACAATAAAATATAAACAATAAATCCGTCCAACAATTTACACCGTCACCGGTGAATACGGTGAGTACGGCAGCGAGGGGCGAAGCGACATCAGCATTGTGGTGTGTATGTTTGCAAGTGAAACATAATTGAAATGAATTGAATTTGGTGCACAATTAAAGTTGCACGGAGCAGCAACAGCAACAAAAACAACTATGAACACAGTATCAAAAATAACAGTAACAGTGAAAACAAAGCGTTTCGAAAGGACCGAAAAGGATCAACACGCCGCTAAACCAAGCCAATTGTGTTGGTGGGTGTGAGTTGCAGAAGGCGCGGGGTGCGGGTGTTGTACATGCTGTTGATGGGTGGTTTTGTTTTCGTTGGATTATTGTCGCTATTATGCTTGTTGTTATTCCTGATGCTTGATGCTTGCGAGTGGAAGCAAGGAAAAAGGTCGTCGTCGCCGCTGCAGCTCAACGCAAAGACGTCAGTCAATATCCTTGACGCCAATTGTCACCCACAAACAACAACAAAAATGCACAAGCGTTTATTGCTAATAAGCACAATGCGGGTGTTTGTATATATATGTATGTGTGCGGCGGCAGTGCTGCGGTGTGTTGTGGTGTGGGGTGATGATAGTGTTCAATGGGCGTGCCAAATGGAAGCATATGTGAAAATAAGCCATGACAAATGGTTTAATTTAGTTGTCAGTTATTTTTGGTGTTTTCCTATGATGTCTGTTACATTGAGTGAGCCGCAGGGCAAGTTGCGCAATGCGTAGGTGGGGGTGAGGAAATCGTTAGTGGTGGTTAAAGGAGGTCTTACTCATGTTTTCATGATAATGTGCGCTTAAAATGCTAAACAATGATTTAACAGCAATGTAGATAATTCAATTGACATACTGTAACAACAACATCAAAAAAATAAGTTGAATTTAATAAAATGTGGAACCTAACGCCAATTGGGGTTAAACGCCAGCCACATTCATTGCGTGCCAATTGATTGGCACAAATACTTGTTAACACATATGTGCAGTTTCTATCTTTTTATGAAGCAAGTTTTTGTTCTTTTGACGTGTACACGCAATCACCAAATGCCCGACTGACCACTTAACAAGTCACCTTGTCAGCGTTACACCCACTCTCCGTGCCGCTCCTCGTCCGTGTGCTTGCCAAGGCATCTCAGTCGTGAGTTTGCAGCGCATTCCATTCGTCATATAGCATTACTTGTCACTACCAGTAGTCGCTCTGCGTCATTGACCTCCTGTTCACATTTGCCTTTTCGGCGTTTGAGCCACGACTTGTCAGCCAGCACGCACCCAACAATCGTTAAGAACCGCCATTGTCCTGCCTACACCCGCATTCACCTTGCACAGGCTAGGGTAATCCGGATTGGCGTTCATATTTTCAAATTTAAAACATGTTATTTTTAATTGTTGGAAATTGAACTCTGGGACCGAGTCTAAGCTATCCTCCCATTTAGAAAAATATTTATTCGAGATCTTAAACACCAGGAGGTCAAGTCATTCTAGAAAGGCCAAACAGAAATTCGATGAGATTATTTCCCTGAATCCCCAGCATCTTAGTATCCTGCAAATCCATCCATTCAGTTAAAGCAGAACTTAATTTTCAAAGAATTTCCGGCACGAAAAAAAGAATAGCATTAATAGATTCTAGCATATTCGGATCCCCACCAAAGAGGAGGAAGTCTTTAATCATTCGAAGATAGAAACTTATCCGAATTCGGTCATAAGTCATATTAGAACCGGACAAAAACCGCAAACAGTCTCTACCTTGACTTAACTCATCGATCACCCTAATAAGCGATTGCCTGAGTACTCCAACCGAGCAGTTTTTACAGCAACTCTGTTTAACAATGCCACTGCACTCAAGCACTTGAGCGCACAACACACACCTGCCGCGACGCGCTTACCTTCAACGCGTGCTGTCGTCATCGCCGCCACCACTTCCAACTCCACCGGCCAGCGCGGTTATGATTGTGTTAAGTCGCTAACATTGTTGTAACTACGCTTTACATAGTTATTTCCAACAAGATTGTTGTTGCTGTTGCAGTTGTTGGTATTTGCATGTGCCGCTAAGCAAAATACAACAATACAACATCTGTCAGCATTTGAAGCTCAAACGCGCCCGTCATTGCTGCACTACAACGCGCCGCGCCGCTTCGCCAAGCTTTGGGCACTTGAGAACGCCGCTGCCGCTGCTACAACCACTGCGTCTGTCCTGAGTCGCGCGGCTTGATTGACATCTGTAGTAGAGGATGGATGTTTTGCCAGTCAGCCAGCCAGTTAGTTGGGTTATGAATGCGCCTCTCTGTTTACCTTAGAAATGTGTGTTTCCGGCATTTTATCCAGCATGGCTTTAGTGCGCGTAATATTTTTTGCTTTTTCTGATTTGGCAGTCACCCAACCCCTTCTATCATTCACAACTCCAGGCTTTACAGGTACTTATGTGCTTATGTCGAATTTATAAGATCCATCTTTATTAGTGTGTCCCGCAGCGTTCAGTTTCTAGTATTTATGTATGAGGTACAAGTACTTGGTTTCGCTTTTAATAAATTTTCGATATCAAAATTAAAAAGTACTACTGTGATTTAGTGTCCCGTTCAAGAACAGTTAAGCTCTAAAACACAATCGATCAATGGTGGGATTAAGTCTAATGTCGTATACATAACATATGGGTGTAGTGGAGCTTAGCTAAGTACTAAGTAGCGACCCATCTACATAACGAAATTCCAAATGAGGGACAAGGGTTTCATTGTGTTGGTACACTGTTCCTTTATTAACAATATTAATGAGAAACTAAGACTATTTCGTATAAGTTTTATGATAAAAGTGACTTTTAATAAAATATTTGTGACAGTCAACTTGGTGACACTTCATAAACTCTTCCTCATAAATTATTACGACTAGCTTGAGGTCATGCTCATGTGTGTTTTGAAAACCATATTTATTTATAATCTCGAAGACAATTTTAGAGGTTTTTCGGATACTTTAATTAAATTTTAGTTCTCAAATACCAGTAGGACAGTTAAGTACTCCACAAACCGAGACTCAAATTTTTTTTCGGATTACAAAGATCGGAAGAATGATTACTGCGTAGAGTTTATATGATTCAACAGGATCTCTCGAGGAATAAGTGTCTTCTATCTGAGAATCAAGATAAAACGGTGAACACTTTCGATTCTTTTTTGACATATACCATTGTGAGATGTAACAAGATAGAGTTCTAGATTTACCCATATATTCATCTTCCTATTCTTCTGGTCCGCCCATTCAGTGAAAACAAAACATCTATCCGAAAAAGGACTCTGGCAATAATGGATCTTGTCAAATTCGGGCCACCACAAAAAAATAGTTTCCGAGAAAATCTTCTGCTCATGTATTTTATAAGATTCGTCCTTTAAATACAAGTCTAGTTTAGACTCCTCCTCGCTCCTTGAGGCTTAAAATGTATATTCTAAATTAATAATCCGCTTTCTTTGCTTAAAAAGCAACTTGTATTCAAGGATAAAAATTAATTTAAGCTTTATGGAGATTATAATATATAAAATACAACTGGTTTCAAAAGTTTACTGACTGAACGGCAAAATAACATCAATTATAAAGTCCAAACAATTTCTCCTATCAATAAATAAATGGTTAACCCTAAGAGAATCCATACTGAAATCATTTTATTATTCAATCATTCTGAATGAAGTAATTTTTAATCTCTTCCGCCAAGCCTATGTAGACACTAAATTGAATTCTTAATTATTTCATTCCCACAAACTTCATGTTCAAATTAAAAATTTATACAAAAGTGTCCTTGAAGAGTACACAATCCTTGTGCCGTCGATTCTTGCACACAATCAACTTGTTCGCGTAGAAAGTAAAAGTAACCAATTAACTTCTCAATGAAATCGCGTCAAAAAACGGCGTACAAAGGGGCAACTATGCGCCGCTGAATAAAGTAACACAGTGAACTCAAGGTAAACAGCCAGAACAGAAAAAAAATACAAAAGGAAAACAAAACGCCGTGATACTAGTAGGAGGAACGTCAACAATAGTACGAAGTAGCAGCATTTCACCGTCACAACAACAAAAACAATATAAGCAGAGCCGCCGCCGACTTGACTGACTTGCAATGAACGCTCTATTGGCAACAAAACAGCAAAACCAAAAGACACGGGAAACGGCACACGGCAGACGGCACAGTCACAATCGGAGACACGGCAATGGCACGGCGTTGGCAGAAGCAAAAAGCAGGCAGCGTTTACTGCTCAAATATTATGCGAACGCAAATATTTTTATTTAGTAAATGTCATTTATTATTTATGTTTATTCGAGCACTTATCTAGCAGAGAGGCGTACGCTGCACCCTTACCCCCAAACACCGTACAGTGGCACACAAGTGGAGCGCTATCGAGCAGTCGAGCCAACGCAAGGCAAAGGAGCCAATTTGGTTGGGTGGCAACGAAACTGGAGCAAAAGTGATGGCGTTAAGTGCCAGTGGAGCTCGAAGTGCTGCTGGAGGTGGAGAGGTAGCGTCATTTAACAGAGTCGGTTGCTGCTGGTGAGAAAAATGGCAAATACTAATAAAAATAATATGAAATCAAATAACAAAAACAACAAATATAGCGAATCCTTGAAAAATTTATTGGCAAAGGCATGCTCGCTTGTTATCAGCGGCGATGAATACATTCACTCATCTTGTATGAGCATTTGTTTACAGCTTCTCCACGCCGCAGCAGGATATCCGCCGACACAAAGTGACATACATACTATACATACATATTCTTATGTACATAAGTACACATTCGCATGTTGATAGGCAAACTATATAAACTGCATGTGCTCGTATGCATGCAAGTGTCAACAAATGGCTTGCATGGGCGTCGTTGGATAAAGTCAAGCGAGTAGCAACAGAAAATAAAAGTGCAAATAGAACTTAAGAACAATGACACACAAATAATCGCTTTATACAGCAAATTTACTTCGATTTCATTGAGGTAAATAAATGCTCTGTACAAGTGTGTGTGCAATAATATTTACTCGAATATGTATATAAGTATGAATAAGTATATACGGAAGTTCTTAAATTATGATTTTTTTGTGGAAATGTGACAATGGACTCGGGTTGAAGATATGAAAAATATTTTTTTTTATGAAATGTCTTATATCAGAACGCTTTCAGATCTAAGATTTATGTTGTTATTATGACGACTATGTTTAGAAGACACCCTGTTTAATAGGAAAACATTAGTTTAGGTTTACTGCTTATCTCGAAGACTTGTCTAAAATGTCATCAAGATCGTTGGAGTAGTTCTTGAGAAATCTTGACTATCGACTTTGATAAAATGGTTTTGAGAAAAACGTGTTTAAAGTTTTGAGTGACTGTAAAGTAACCCTGGAGCGGAATAATTACGTGGATCGAATTGGAATTTGAACAATAGTCTAGAAATCGTGAAAGCCTTAATGAAAAGACAAAGTTTGGAGGACGAATAAGCATAGCTTTTTTAGTAGCTTTCTGGAACTCGATGTTTGCTGGTCACATATTTGTTATGTTTGGGGTCCATCATTTGTGATTCTTGGTATTGAGAAGATTGTCCAACACTTTTTTTTAACGAAAATTTGTGTGTAAGATAACTCACCGACTATAGAAACCTTGAAATTAAATATATAAACCGGGTCCCAAGATTATTTGATTAGGGTAGAATAATAATTGCAGCAGCAGTCTTGAAGGTCTGATAAGGTACGGCTGTCTGATTCGATGTAAAATATGCATATGTATATGTTTCGGCCGGAAAGTAAAATTAGAAATCAACTGCAATAAAGTTGCAAATTTTCGCAGGGATCCAACCAAAAAAGGATCAAGAGGCCTATATTGCTGTTGTTTTTGAGGTGGCAGAAAAAATTCACCAAATAATTTCGAAGAAGCTATCAAGTTGCTAGTCCTTGGACTGTTAAAAATTCGGGTCCGTTTAGCTTATGTAGATCCGACTGTCATGGAAGCGGACTTCCTTTAATGGGATTATTTTATTGATCTCAAAAAGAGATGGAAATGTGCTTCCATAGCAATTTTTATTTTTTTTGTCTTGATATATTTAGTCAAATAAATACCCGAAAATTCTCTTTTAAAATTTTGCCGCTGAGAATATTTCAAAATTTTTTTTCCCACAGTTGTGCCACTGTCAGACACTATTCTGTCAATTTTTATTGCTATGTGTCATTTAGTTTCTTTATAGCGTCATTAGGAACAAGTCAACCTTTTATACAAATCGTAAACTTGAGTTTTCGACATGTTTAAATCACCAAATGTTTTTTTCAACATTTCCAACGTTTTATCACAAGAAATTTCGTTTGAAACACAAAATTTCACACTAACTCTTTGTTAAATATTTTTATTCATTTGAAATGAGAATTCCCGGGTACTTATTTAACAGAATAAAATGCATTAATATCTTTCAATCATTATTTAATTGTACGGAGCAAACTGCTAAACCTGTATGGAGGAAGGCGAGGTGGTCCAGAATTCGCGCTTTGAAGTTTTTCGACGATACAGAAGAAGTTAATTTGAGAGCCCGGTTCATAAATTTTATAAGACTGAATTTTTTGTGGACATAGTAACATAGGATGTTAATATTGAAATTAGCTTCTCTAAAAAAGAAAGAGGTGTTTTCGAACTTTTATGATCTAATATTTAATAAAAAATTAATAATTAAAATAGGAGTCATGGGTGCGAAAATACACAAATTTCGAAAAAAATTACTTCAATTGTTCACACTCACCTAGAGTAATTGCAAATGCTCATGCATACTAGATGGTGATTTATTGCCACACTTCGCCATTTCGAATAAATTCCAACAAATGCTCGTTTGTTTAAGAATGTTTAAATACATGTGTATATACATCTCTATATCTATATAGGAATATAAATAGTAAGCGACTGTATGTATGCCAATGAGTGTTTGCTAGGAACACTCGCATGTTGCGCTTGTTTATGTTTGCTGGTGTGTGTGTGTCCGTGTGTGCTTTTTTTATTATTTTGTTCTTTTGATTGTGATTATTGTTATTAGTCGTGCAAACAAATTGGTAAATAATAAATATTTTTCAGTTAAATATTGTTAGTGTGACTTTTCATGCCACTCAATGTACTCATTCATACTTTTGTGCTCCTTTATATTTATATACTCGTATATGTACGTAAATGCAAAAGTACATATTTACATGTAGGTTTTTAGCAGCAGCGGGGGGCCAAAGTTGGCAAGTACACATTAGGATTGACTTTTATCAAAACGCAATGACTTGCGTTTCTCCAACTGGCGGTAAGTAGTACATAAATGTGTTTGCTTGCCTGTGTGAGTGTGCTGAATGTGTGTTTGTTGGTAGTGATTGAGTAATCAATGAGGGGAAATTGGGAGCCACGTCGGGAAGTGGTTGATTTGTATTTGCGTTTGGCAAACGAAACATTTAGATAAACATGTAGAATGACTTCGATGACGAAGGCAGCGCGTGCTGCCTGCCTGTCGACACCGAAACTGATTTCATCGAGAGCACCGAGCACCAGGGCACTTGTACCAAAAAACGAAGAAATGTGGTGGGTGGTGTTGCAATCGCAACCAACATAACTATGTATGCCGCCCACTACACCTGCTTCCGTCACTGCCGTTACATGCCGTTAACGCTGTTTACCGACAGCTTTGCTGCCAACCGCCTCGACATGCTCCCACAAAATTGGCTAGAATGTAAGAACTGGCTGCTCGTGTGCCACACTCTGCGTATGTGTTTGTGTGTTCACTTAAAAATCATTCGAGGAATTAGCATAGCAGGAAGATTTGCATCTGACGTGCGGTCGTACAAGTTGCCGGTGCTGCTGCTGCTGCCGTCGTCACTGTGTTGACCAAACAATTTCCATGCGAAAGCAGTAACGGAGGATCAGCTCCGTTGTTGACAGTGCTAAGGTGGAAATCGAAAGTGCAAAAGTGTCGCTGATAGGAAAATACAACAGTGTACACAAGAGAAGGTGGCAGGCAGCCTGAGTGAAGCGTTGGAAAATCTCACAGGCACATAGACACACATACACACGCAGAGTTTCAGACGCAAATAGTTATGCAAATTTGATGGGAAGCAGGGAAAGTGTATGAATTCAATTGGCAGCAACATGAAATATACAAATAATATGAGCATGTATTTGCAAAGCGAAAGCGTATAATTTGCTAACTGCAAATGGTGCGCATGTGGGTGTGTGTATTCCGTGAAAATATGACTTTCTAAATAGACAATGTTTGAAAATAATTTTGATAGCAAGAATAATATTGACTATTTTTACAAATAAAATAAAAACAAGTAAGGAAGGGCTAAGTTCGGGTGTAACCGAACATTTTATACTCTCGCAATTTATTTATTTAACTTTATTTATATTATATAATACACAATTTGACCCACATATTCGTCATATATATCGTATAAAGTCCATTGAAAGTTGGAAACCATAATATTAGGTTAGAAGCACCGAGGTCCTCGTGTTCGATATATGGGCTTAAAAACCTATGGTCCGATTTCGGCGATTTTCAGAATGGGGCTGCTACACTATTAACATAGTATTTGTGCAAAGTTCTGCTCCGATTTCTTCACTAGTACTTACTTTATATATTGTAAAGTAAACGATTCCGATTGTCTTCAAAGTTCTGGTATATAGGAAGTAGGCGTGGTTGTGAAGCGATTTGGCCTATTTTCACAACATATCATTGGGATGTAAGGAAACTATCACAAACCAAGTTTCATTGAAATCGGTCGAGTAGTTCCTGAGATATGGTTTTTGACCCATAAGTGGGCGACGCCACGCCCATTTTCCATTTTGTAAAAAAATCTGAGTGCAGCTTCCATCTGCCAATTCTTATGTGAAATTTAGTGTTTCTGACGTTATTCGTTGGTGAGTTAACCCACTTTTAGTACTTTTCAACCGAACCTTTGTATGGGAGGTGGGCGTGGTTATTATCCGATTTCTTTCATTTTTGGACTGTATTAAGAAATGGCTAAAAAAAACGACTGCAGAAAGTTTGGTTTAGATAGCTCTATTGGTTTCCGAGATATGTACAAAAAACCTATTTGGGGGCGGGGCCACGCCCACTTCCCCAAAAAAATTACATCCAAATATGCCCCTTCATAGTGTGATCCTTCATACCAAATTTTATTTCCATAGCTTTATTTATGGCTTAGTTATGGCACTTTATGTGTTTTCAGTTTTCGCCATTTTGTGAGCGTGGCAGTGGTCCGATTTTGCTCATTTTCGAAAGCAACCTTCCTATGGTGCCAAGAAATAATCTTATCTTAATTTTTACTCAAGTTACAGCTTGCACAGACGGACGGACGGACAGACGGACGGACAGACAGACATTCGGATTTGAACTCCACTTTTCACCCTGATCACTTTGGTATATATAACTCTATATCTAACTCGTTTAGTTTTGGGTGTTACAAACAACTGTTATGTGAACAAAACTATAATACTCTCTTAGCAACTTTGTTGCGAGAGTATAAAAATTTTATACACATATTCGTCACATATGTGGTATAAAGTCCTTTGAGAGTTGGAAACTCTTATATTAGGTGTATGAGAGCTAGGTGAAGTTATAACCAGATATCACCCATTTTTGGCAAGGAGACATGTTATTAGAAGAAAAATATTTCCTTTGAATTTCTTCAAAATTTCTTAACTAGTGCTTACTGTATATATTATAATTCAGATGGACTTCAAAGTTCTGGTATATAGGAAGTAGGCGAGGTTGTGAACCTATTTGACCTTTTTTCACAACGTATCATTGGAATGTCAAGAAAATATTATAAACCGACTTTTATTCAAATTACTCGGGCAGTTTCGGTGATATGGTTTTTGACCCCAGGTTTCGAAAGCAACCTTCTTATGGTGCCAAGGAATATGAGCACCAAGTTTCATCAAGATATCTCAATTTTGACTCAAGTTATCGCTTGCACAGACGGATAGACAGACATCCGGATTTCAAATCTACTCGGCAATCTGATCACTTTCGTATATATACATATATATAACTCCATGCCTAAATCGATTAGTTTTATTACAGTTACAAACAACCGTTAGGTGAAAAAACTATTATACTCTCTTAGCAACTTTGTTGCGAGAGTATAAAAATAATTTTATTATTCGATTCGACAAAGCACCCTGAATTTATTACTAATTTGCAGAGCTTTTTCACGTCTATGCCCGATAGTTCGCGCGATTATTCAAAAAAGTGTGATCCAAGAAATCTAATTATTTATCTCGCAAAGATAGAACATTCCAGAAGATTGTGATGAGATGATTCCATCGCGTTCACCTTTCAAAGGTAGCTCCTGTTAACATTTTTTGCCTAACAGCGTGGATTTCGATAGGACAATGGCCAGTTAGAACCCCTTCATTTACGGAGAGATGAACTTTGCTATGAGCGAAGAGCTCCGTAGACCCTCTGCGATTCACTATACGTCAGAAGGGTCTGATGACTGCGCAACTGCTAGTGACTGACTCCAGCGAAGCCGAGGCCTGCACACCAGTAGTTAACCAAAATAGTGGTGCTCCTACATGTCCCCATGCTACTGTGGGCAAGACTGTGGGTTTGCGATAGAACTAATACATTACACTGAATACGAAGGGGCAGTGATCGAGACTCGGTATTTGTTACCACTAATTCCAGACTCAAAAGGATAATTAATATATCTAAAGGAATTATAAAATATAAAAGCATCAAAAGCAGCTTATCTGTTGCTAACCGCTCCAGGGCACTGAGTGTTTACTCGCTGAACTCGATCGTTCCATAACAATAAACATCAACCTCCTACTGCGTTTGATAGAACGAGCACCTGTCCTAAATCTTGATAAAATAAAGTCATCTACTTTCTGATTAATGGATAGATAACTGATTCTAAAATATTTTGTGCGCTCATTTTGTGACCGACAAGTATACGATTTTTTTAAATCAACTCAGATACACTTTCTGCTAATTTACGAATAAGATTTCTTCTTCATGAAATGTGAAAGCATGACTTATGAAACGTGTGTAACCGAAAATCAAAGTATTTTCTATTCGATCTTACTATTTTCAATGGTGAAGTGCTTCCTTGTTAGTTTGAGCCAAAGTGTCTCAACATTATTGATATAAAGGAAATCTAACAAATGATTAACAATTAAATAGTTTATATCTGTCTTTATTTCTATTGAAAAATATAGCAGTAACAAAATTTAAATATTCTACGACACACTTTCGAATGAGGTAATGTTGCAAACACCTCCACGTTAGCATTGGTGATTTCAAGAGAAAATCGCTAAAATACATAGTACACCTAAGTATTGTTATTTGCCTGCAACAAAAAATTGCGCACGATTTATTTGAAAAAATGTCTCAGTTGACATTAGAATGTGTGAATCTCACACGTTTTTAGGTTAGGTTTTGAATTTTGTTTTCACGAAGATGGCAATGGCGCACAATGGAATCTGCCGCGACACAGTCCGAATCGGCTTGAAGCGCACACAAGTCCAACTTCCGCTTGGAAATCCCACATACGAGTACTTAATGTATATTTCATGTACGCGTGTAAAACACCGACCGATTCTAAGAATCCATCAACGCCATCATTACCATATCAACACCACTACAATAACCACATACGAAGCGATGCCAACGGCCGATACGAGTTACAACTACTACATCCAAGTAGCAGACTCATCAAGAGTACAAGCATAAAAGTGTACAACCCAGTACTGATGCTTTAACCAGCCGAGACATGTCTGTGTGCAGCTCCATCCTTCTATGTTTGGATCGCATGTGTTGCAACATTTGTGCTCCGTTTCCTTTCTTCATGCTCCGTTTAGAGTCGTTGCCATACTTTCCTGTTGACGTTTCTCTGTTGCTGTAGTTGTTGTTAGGTTTCACTTATTTTTTTGTTTAATCTTTTGGTGTTGTTGTTGTTGTTGCTGTGCTGGATGCTCGTTGGTAGGTAGTGGTGCTGGTCGTAAGTGCTGTGCTTACTCTGATTTTTGTTACTGCTGGCATCGCTTGTTATTGCTTGCGTTGTTGTTGTTGTTCTGTTCTGTGAATGTTTGCTCGCTACAAACAAGCAAACAAACAAAGAGCGTAAATGGATAATTCATGACTTAATACCCGGGAAATGTTTGGTTATATTTGCGCGTTGCTAATATTTTGAGATTGGATTCGGCTAAAATTGGCTGATATTTTTCCCTCTTACACACACATGTTGTTGGTGTTGTTGTTGTTGGCTGCGATTGCTGTTGTTACTTTGTCGCTGTCGCACCGCTGACGTTGATGTTGACGCATTACAAACAAATACTCATATACATATATATTTGTTGTTGTTATTTTTTTTGTATTTTGCATTTTTATTTACTATTTACGTAAGCATTTTCTGCTTAGTAAGGTGAGTTGTTAATAGTCACCGAAAAGGCAAAGACAACAACAGCAACAACAGCAAAAACAAAGTAAAAACGAAAACTAAACAATCTAACCATAACATTGCATTGGCATGGCATGGCAAGAAACAAATCAACATAGCATAAGCCAAATCAAATATGTCTGTATGTACGTATGCCGGTGTATGTCTGTATGGATATAAAGTACACATCAAGCATTTGAATGGAGTGTTCATATTGTTTGCAATGCGATTAATCGTTGAGTACACTAGTATGTGAAACACCGGTCTGGTCTAGTCCGACCGTCTATGGTGAGGTTGGTTGCCAGTGGTCGAGATGTGCTTAAGCTGCGCGGCGAGAGGTGGTGGTGAGAGCGGTGGTAAATGGATAGCGCTTTGCTTGATTTGTTTGGACATCATCGCAAGTGGATTGTTTGATAATTAACTGATCGTTTAAATATAAAAAATAAACAATAGAAATGCAGAACAACAAAAATAACATTTCAAAATTATTAAATTAAATTTTTCATTTTCTATCGCTTCATTTGCAAAAATAAAATAATTGTTGGAAAATATTTACTTTGGATTTGACATATTTTATATTTAAATTGTTTTTAAATTTTATTTAAATTGTCTGTCTTATCGAAATGAGCTTTTAGCATTAAGTATTAGATTGATTAGTGCTAAATCGCTGTATGTATTGAATAAACTTCAAAAAACAAAATATTAGATGAAATAACAAACTGATGCATTTTAGACGAACAAATTGAAGCTAAATCAAAGATTGCTATTCGACTGATGTTGGCAGGATATAGATCCCACAGCGGTGAGGAAGTAAGAAAATGTAAGCAATACATATTTCTTTTATATTACCAGTCAACCTCAACGGCTTTAACGCTTCTATGAGGGGGCTCAGTTGTTGAACAGTTGGATTGAGATAAAACATTTTGAATGAGGGGAATTTTGGTCCTTTATAAAATTTTGATAAATAGGGAATTTCATGTAATAAAGAAAGATTATTTTTAATGAAAACTTGTGAAAAAGTAGCTTCATGACATATGTAAGTACTTGAATTCAATGGGAGTCCAAATGAGCTTCTTCAAGACCAAAAAAAAAAAACAAGAAGATATTTGATGATCTCAAAATTAAATTTTGTATACCCTCAGCCAAACTCTGGTCACCTGGTTTCAGATAGATAAACGATGCTGATCTTATATCCTTTGCTTTTCCTGATGATGTTGTGTAGTCGCGACGATGCTAAAAGCGTGCGAATATTCTAGTTTTCAAATCTTGGTCGAATTTTCATTGGAAAGGTCGTCAAGGTGGTGCCGAGTTTGTCTGTATCTTGCATGAGTAACTGGAAAAAAAATGTAATATAAAATGAGGTTGACAGAAATAGCTGATTATTTTTTGATGAAATGAAAACTGGCTTATAGCGTTTTTAGACAGCCATATTAATTGATCAATTAACTTTTTTATTAAGAAACCCTTTTTTTGCCTTTTATACTGCCGCCTACTCGATAACTGATCAGCTGTTATACATTTTTGTTTTTGCTTTTCATTAGAAGTTGGTCATTTTAATCAGCTGATTAATATTATTTAGCAGCGACATCTACCGTAGCTTTTTTATCAAAAAATTCAGCCAATCACAGACAAAGAACGTATGTATATCATCTTTTTCGCAGAGTTGCATTTGATTTTCAAGTCGATTAAAATTCAGTTGAAATTAAATGTAGATTTTATTTTGTATGGTGAATCGATTTTAAAAAGCGTTTTAATCGAGCAGAGGCCGGTTAATTGATCAATTAGCTCCTGTCTAAAAACGCTATTAGTCGTATGAAATAGATTTTTAATTCCTTCGATTCGTTAATATCCTAACAATTTGAAATCAATGACTTTTTACTGTTCTCAGAACTTGAAGAAAGTGCTTGTTGGTATAAAATCATGGTGATTGAATCCAATTTTGGATCAAAAAATTAATCGTTTTACAAAAATGTTATTGAAGAGTTGGAAAATCGCCTTTATGTATGTAAATCTCCTGAATAGCTTCCCAATAGAAGCCCAACTGGAGAACATATTTTTCATGCAATGCTCTGAAATTTGACTAGAAGTTATTAAATAGTGGATACAAGTTGGATTTAGCGCGGGAAATACTAATTTTTTTAATAGTGATCTAGTGCTTTAGGTGTAGGTAATAATTGGAAAAAGTAAGGTCTATATAGATTTGATATTTTCTGTCAAATGACGTTTTTTAAAAACTTTTTCATACAGTTTAATTAAATAAATGATAATTTAATATGTTTCAGCTTCAAAATCAAGAACCACTTTTGTGGACTTACATTACTAATGGAATTGCTACATCCACTGTAAATTTATTGAAATTAAAATATGAAAATAAATATCAATAAATTTTTCAGAGATCAAGTATTTGCGCATTTAAAACAAACAGCAACTTTAAACCCTTATAGTATTTAATATTTCCTCAATTTAAGCTTTTCTAGTTGAAAGCAAATACTATATGACGCATTTAAAGTCCAGAAATCATCAAAGAAGTAAAATAAGTCGATAATAAATTTTCAATTTTTAGTTCACATCGAGGCTCCTTTGATATATATTTTTGACCACCATTACGATATGGAAGTCTATAAGAAACATTACTTTACACTTAAGAAACTCTTTCTTCAACCGCAATATTTCTAAGAAAGACTTCGTAGGCTTTATCAATCCTTAGTCTTTATTATGTTTGCATGCAGAATTGTAAGGAAAAAAGGTTATGAATTTATGAGTAAGCCTTTATAGTATATAAATAAAAAAGAAAATATATACACCAACAAACGAGAACAAATGCACGCGTAGTGGCAATCATGAATAAGTTTATGATTTATTTTCCTGGAATTGAATGACACTACAGCAGTGTGCAACTCCACAGGAATCATAAAAAATAATATACAACATGCTCATTATTACTGATTATATACCGGTTCATATATGAGGTCCTTATCTTTAAGAAGTACTGATAAAACGAGAATGTGCTGCCTTTGATATACTCGTAATAATAATGAACGAACGACGAACAGTGCCACGTACGGGGTCGGTCGATCGAAAAGTCGGCTGTATAACTGGTAGGAGAGCTTGCGGAAAAACGTTCGAGGCCAAAGGTGCATGCCACCGCATACAAACACATATTAATAATTAAGTATACACTCGTAAATAAATAACCAAGGAGACAGTTTACTGACTGTACAGGAAGACGACGTCTTCAGATTTAATTTATCTAATCTTATCGGTAAGCAGAAATGCAAATAATGAGAGATCAGCAACAGTAAACGACGACGATATTATAAAACAAAAAAAAAATAAAGAACACTTATGTGTATTCTTACACTCGAAAAAACAACAAAAACAACATGCATCAGAAAATATATAGAGAGTTTTGGACAGTTGGGAATCACAGAGTTCTGAATGAGACACTGAGTTGTATGTAATATGCAGCACGGTGTCCTGCATGTCTGATAAGCTACATAGCAGCGATAGCATTGTCATCTTTCACGGCAAGCGCAAATAATGTCAGCAAATTCCATAGTGCAAGCGATAAGGTAGGGACAGACCAGCGACGCGTCGCTATCGCTTCAAGTACTCCATATGTCCAAATGCTCATATGTCTGTTGTGGCTTCAACGCATTTTCTACACTTCGTAGTATGTCAGTACAGCGTATGAGATGAGCAAACAAAACAACTGTCGGGGCCACTGTGAGACGCCGCATCGTAGCATGTCTGCAGCGTTATTACATACTCGTATATGACGCTGATTATGATTACAAGTGAAATCGGTAGCCGTGTGCACATTGGAAACTCGGAAATTTTATTTTTCCTGTGTGTCGACGTAAAGAAGAAATGAACACGTATTTCATTTCTGATATGACAAGAGCAACAAAATGGCGCGCATATACTTGACAGACACTGATAAGCGCAGCGCAAAACAACAAACGATGCGAATGGCCGAGAACACTTTGAGAGATGAACAAAGGCAAAAATACAGATTACTAATTAATATATCGCGGTATTAACCTATATAGTTAATGGTATGCTGATAATAATATTTGTAATAGAAATTCTGAAAATGATTGCGAGTTTTTAAAATTGTGATAATGGAAGATTCTTCAGACAATGTGAATTTTTGACGACTATATAGGACTCATAAAAGCATCCCTTTGTCGGCAAAGCACTAAATATGAACTAAGCGGAAATCTTAGTAAAATGTGGTGGAATCGCATTAAAAATGCAACTGAGTTCTCACAGTTGTTGTCGAATCTTAACTCGAATCTCCACTTCTCTGAGATTTTTTTTTTTTGAGATTTTCCCTCTTATCAAAATTTTAGATATGGGGATAACTATAAAGCCACTCAGAAAACTACAGCGGTAGTCAAAATTATTTACACATCGGACGTTTTTTTACAAGTTTCACACAAAAATCTTTCGCTTGTTGTTGTTGTTGTCGCAGGGTAACAAAATGCTATGTTGTTGTAAACCTTGATCTATTCCCGAGCGAATGACGTCGGTTTGGCAAGAATAGCTAGAAATATGGCGGAGAAATAAGCAAATGAACTGAAGACTCGGAGTAGTCAAAAGTATTTACACACAACTTCAACTCTATTATCCTGTTCTTATTTAATGATAACGACAAAATTTTAATGTTCAGTATAAATTCCTATTCTAAGGCGATAAATTCATAATTGGTTACATTACCATTAGCATCAATACCGGCCTGCTTTATGGTCCGAATTGATTCAACAAAATTGTGCGCTAAGTTTACAGTTAATTTAGACCAAATGTCGGTAATTTCGGTGTTATCGGTTATTATATCAATTGTCCTCTGATGTTTAACGAAAGGCCAAACATTTTGATTAAAGTTTTGGTCAGGGCTGTGCGGAGGTCGACATGATTTGCTTCATTTAAAACTTTTGTGGGTAAAGATCCTTTATGAAATGGAGCATTATCCTGTTGTAAAATGTAGTCAATAGTTGGAAAAGGCCGACGGACCACTACAATGGCATGGTCATGTGAATTCTGATATATCCGAATGATTTAGGGTCCCTAAATTAGTACCAAATCTCCAAAAAGAAGTAAGGAAAATTTCCCCAAATAATCAAAAAATCAAAAAATGTCACTCCCGACTCTATTTAGCGTCTAAACTGCATTATTCTTCTTCTCACGTGGTAAATGCATAACGCGTTTACTAAAGAAGCCCTGGAACTAAAATTCAGCCTTATCTGACCACGACAGGCTTTAGGATGCATTTTAAGGCAAAATGAGAGGCATATCGCTTTTTTTGTTTCGGAAATAAAGCTTTTTTGGTTTCGGAAGTGGTCAACTTTATGTACAACGTAGGCATTTATGTTAACTTTTTTAAGGTTCTGAGCAGTGTAGCATCATTGACTGTTCATGCAATATGCTGATTCGATGATGCTGCAATATTAACAGGACTAATTGGGAAATTTTGTATGACAGTTCCTACTAATCTTCTACATTATCTTGGAGTTATCACAGGTTTCCGCCCAGTTCTCTTTAAAGTATCCTTGCAATTGTTCGTGTCCTTCTTTTTAACAACATTATAAACAGTATTCCATTAAATTCTATAAATTTTAACTAACTCCGAATCCGAAACCCGAGTCTTAAACTTAGTAACAGTCTCCAATCTAGTTATAGTCCTTAATTCCACTGGTCTTGGCATTTTATTTACCAAATTTTATATCTTAAGTATTTGTTAGTTAGTTATGAATGCAATAGAAGCCAATCACTACTCTTGCTTAAACCAGATCCATGGATAAAGGCTAAATCGCGGTGTGTAAATACTTTTGACGCAAAAAAAATGTGTGTAAATACTTTTGACTACTGCGAGTCTTTAGTTCATTTGCGTATTTCTCCGCCATATTTCTAGCTATTCTAGCCAAACCAACTTCATTCGCTCAGGAATATATCAAGGTTTACAACAACATTGCATTTTGTTACCCTGCGACAACAACAACAACAAGCGAAAGCTTTTTCTGTGAAACTTGTAAAAAAACGTCCGATGTGTAAATAATTTTGACTACCTCTGTATATAATAGAAACCTTGGCATCAAAAAAATTGGTATATATAGTATCTATGGTTCCACGGGGGAACAAAGGGTCACAAGTGGTATAACCCTTTGTTATTCTCTCTTATACCAGTCTATCTCATTTATACCAATTGAATGTTCGTTTCACTACGTCAAAGACTTTTCCTCGACTTTCAGATTTAGGAGTGTACTTATCTTACTTATTAAAAAATTACGAAAATTTAATAAAGAATGAACTTGAAAATAAGTTTCAAAATATTCTTTCATGAAAAGTCGAAATATATCATATATATGAAAATGTTACTAATACTTAACTAGATTTGTAACCTCTGCCCATTGACTGAATATTTACCTGAGATTCTTCACCTATTTCTGATGTGTGTCTTCTAGTTATTATATAAATGGAAAAAGCGAATGTAGGGGTTTCTTCAAGTCAGATTCGATCAAGATATTCGATAGACGTTCATCGGATGACATTTGTCCTTTGAATGGTTTGAATTCGGATTCTTCTGGTTGCTAGTCACAAATTGAAAAGTTCCAGCTTCTGCAAGCGCTATACAATATAATAAAAAGGGTGAGACCAATATAAAAGTATAGTGGATACTTCAAGATTGAATAATTAAAGATGTTTGTACCTCGAGGTATGGATAATTCTTTACGGACAATATTATATGCACTAGTTAGAGGTGGACACTTTTCACACTTTTCACACACTTGACAATATTCTTATTTATAGTGTCGATAGAATATATATATATATATGTATATATCAACAAATGCAACAACAACCACTGGTATTGGTCAACACCAATGTATGTATATGTAACTCACTGCCACTGCCTATTTGCCAATACTTCAGCAAGTGTTTTTTTGCTCCATCCATTTTCGCAGGTGTGCTGCAACGCCTTGTTACAACTATGCATATCGTAGACGTGCATCAGTACACCACACCGCCCACCACCATTCAGCGTCCACCCTCATCAGCTTGTCAACAGCATTCCATTGCATGTAATCAAGGCTGTTACAATGCAATACGACGAATAAGTCGTGTGGTCAACATTCGTTGATTACTGAAATAACGCACTACCAGCAACTACTCGATCAACAACACAACGCAACGCAATAACAACAACGACCACAACAACAGTAGCAACAACAACTTCCCACTCCATTAACCTCGCCCAGCGGTGAAGTAATTTCAGTTGGCATTTCAAGGCATTTACATACTTTATATGTGTATATCCACACCTTACAACGGTACTACGCTGATCCAGCACGCCACAGCACCACCCTTCGCGCCACGCGACTGGCCACTACTGTCGCACTACGTTGGCAACGTTCGATTTTATTTTGCTGGAATCAATATTAGTAATTTGAATTATTCAGAAGACAAATATGAAGCTTTAATGGCCAAACAGCGTGCAATCGCCTGATTGAGATCGGGAGCGGTCGGGGCGACACTCTGTTTTGTTGCTGGCTATTTTTGTCGTTTTGGTTGTCGACATAACGCGTGACCGTTAACACCAGCGAACATGTGGTCCTCCCATTTTTTGGCGTTGCGACTTGAGCTGACACACCCAAAAAATCCGTACAGCAAATTTCCTGGGGGTTTAGGAAGTGGAGGAAAAAGTGGGCACTGCAAATATTTTTGTCAATTTCGCGTTTTGTCGCAAATGTTCAGCAGATGATATATGTTTATACAAGTTCAATAATTGAAAAGCTGCAAAAAAATTAATATTTTTATCCAAATATATATTTCGATGAACAATACTCCATGTTAAAGTTTCAGGAAAAATGGGATTCTCCCAGGTTTCCCTATTTCTGAACAACATTTCAAAAGTCAAGTCGTCTCTCAAGATTGATTTCTTGTTATCGAAAAAGCTTTAAATAGAGTTGATAGTGGCTAAAAATTTATAAGAACCTCCAAGGTTGGGATAAAGTTAAGGACGATGAGCGGTCTCTCGGAAAAGGTGTTCTCAAACATTTGGAAACACGAAAGGGGTACTACACATTTTAATATCAGTTATTTAAACTTTTAACTAAAGCTTTTTTACCTAAATGTATGACCATCCATAGGTCCATCATATGTTCAAATTATAGATTTAAAGCCATTGGTACTGCTAAATTCATTATGTCCCTCTTCAGATATTGCTTCCTAAAGGGACGAACCTCACGAAGATGTACGACTAATAACGATCATCGCCGACATTATCAGTATCACACATAGAAAGGTTTCGTCACAAAAAAATTTATTTCCACTATTTTCAATATCCTGCAATCTGAAACCGGGAATACCGCCAACTACTTTCTCAAAACTACTACTACTGCGACATTCTTAGTGATTTTAGTTGACAAATGAGCAACATTTTTTCGCCTCGCTCGTTAAGTGATGATTTCATACTTCAATGACGCCAAAAAAATCCCCTAGATAAGCCGGGCATACAGCAGAGTTTGCATTGAGCCCCTGTCGCCGTTTGGAGGCGCTGAGTGTTGTGCGAATTTTGTGCTCCGCTGGCAATGGCAGGCAGGTAAATATGGCAACGGTAACGGCACCAGCACGCCAATTTAAATTGCGCTGCCTCAGATCGAGAGTCAATGTTTGACTTACGCTCTGATTGATGGACTCATTGATTGATTGTTTGATTGATTGATTGCGCTATAAAATCGCAAATAGTTGACAACAACAAGTCGACGCTGACTGCCAAACGGTCAAAATCGCACCCAAAAAGCTTGTCAAATATGAAATTCCAGCAATTTTTTTGTTTTGGATGCACTGCGAGTCGCAATGCTGCATTTTTGCGATTTTCATTGCTTTTTTTCTCATTCATACAGTGAATTTGAGGTGCGACAGTCGCTGCATATGCATATTATATTTGCTAAAAGCGACCAAATCTTTGCAGCGCGACGCAAAATTTTTGTTTTTTTTTCGAAAAATTTCGTTATTGCAGCATGTTGCAACTCATAAACGTTGCAAGTTTTCGGCATAGTTTGAATAGGTGTTTGTATGTGACTATGTGTGTTTCAACTAGTAAAATAACGGCATCCAATTGCCGCACCGCAATTATATTTAACGCAGCGGTCAAGCACCACCATTGTGCCACCACACACACCCACTGTAGCAGGCAGAGAAGACAACCGACCAGTTGGTGATGGCAGTTGTTCATGGCGCAAGCTTTGCTTGTTGTTTGCTGGTACTGCCCCAAAATACCGGAATGCGAATTCGAAATGGCGGCGAGCAACAAAAGTGCGTACGAAGTGAATTTGTGGAAGGCTGCGGACTGTTGGAGGACGCGAGTTGCCGCTTGGTGCGTGTAAATTTGCTAATTTTGCTCACTGCTGGCTTAAGTGGAAAACCAACAAATTATAATGTGTCTTGTGTTGACTAAATTGCAAATTGTTGTTGAAAATATATTTTTTTCCTAGTTAGTTAGTTGGTTGGAATAGTATGTGCAGTCCAATATGGTCCCAGTTAGCAACAAAATAAAAACTCACACTACCTCTGTGTGGTAGTTTTGCCAGTAACAGCCAGTCTAGCCGAGACTTTTAACACGAATTTCTTGCATACATAACTAACAAATAATTTCTTAATACCCAAATGAAACGGATGACAAATGGGCGAAATAGACAAAAACCACGCCTACTTTTGATATAGCGCAATTTTAAATTCCATATGATTTGTTAACTTTTCAATATATAAATCAAGAACCAATGATAATATCAGAATAAAACTTTGTTAAAATACTTCTCGCTAATCGCTGATCTAAACTTCGTTCAAATCGGACTATAACTTTTCAAAGTCCCGGACTCCGAACATGAAGACCTCAGTGCCAATGGATAATATTTTTTACCGATCATATCAGTGAACCTCTCAGAAATTTAAAAGAAATTCAACTCTATACCATAAATTTGTAAAAACTCCCTAGTTCCCATAAACCTAATGTTATTTTTTCAAATTTCCAGTGGGCCTTATACCGTCTATATCAGTTAATATGTGATATATCTTAACAAAATTAAGTAAATGTATAACTTTGGATAGCTTGATAGCGAAAACTAGTGAGATAGGTCTTGGAATTACTCCAACTCTCATATATTCTATATACCTCTGTTACTCAATTTATTTAACTATTATCTCAAAAAACTTTAATAAATAAATTGCAAGAGTATAACCCGAATTTAGCACTTTAAAGTCCTTATAAATTGTATCTCCAAGACCTATCTAAAATTTCATCAAGATCTGTTGAGTAGTTCTCGATTAATCTTGACAACCGACTTTGAACACGTTGAATTCTTGAGCGACTTCGAAACTTACTCTGGAGCGCTCAACGTCTTCAAACTGCTTATCCAATAATATTACTCGAATCGACTTGAAATTTTAGAAATTTAGTAAAATTTTATTATATCACAAGGAAGAATCAATTTTTTGAACCCTTCTTTAACCCAATGAATAATGATTTTTTTAATATTTCACATAAAACTCAAGCATTCGCTTAAGAGAACATTTCACCAGTTTGCTAAGGCAGCCAGTCTAGTCAAGGCCTATACCAAGAACTTGGTGAGTTAGCAAAGCTAAAGCTTTCCATTAGGGTACTACTAGTCACTTTAAATAACATTGCACCTGGCTACTAACTATGATGATTATAATGACTGCATACTTATGCAATTCAACTGACCAAATGTATTGCGGAAATGCTGGACGCTTGCGAAGCTTCCGCACTCCGTTGGCAAGCATTTGCCAAATGATAATGGATAATGGAAATTTTGTGCACCTATGCATGCACTGCCGCATCGTACGCCTACCACACACACATCGCTCACACTTGCATATATGTACATATGTATACGGTAAGTTGAGGTGCAGGCATGCGTCCTGCCAGTTTCATATTATAAACACAAATTAATTTCATTTCAGTGTAAATGGAACACCAACGAAAATGTAGATACGATAAATGAACGCACACACAAGTGCCGGTGAAGGGTGGAGGGGACGAGCGCTGCTTTGTTGCTGACAACGAGGATGCTGGTGCTGGCATTTGCATAAAATATTTGCACAATGCGAACGAGCGAGTGGTGGTGCTACCGGTTGGTCGGTCGGCTGGTTGGTTGGTCTGCTTGATGCCTTTGGTGCTGCAATAAAGTGCGGGCGAATGCAGTTTCATTCGCAATGCCAAAGTCCGATGCCTGTGTGCGGCGAAGGGAGCAGGCGTTAGCCGTGTGCTATGTACTAAACATCAAGTTTTAGATTAAATTAATGATTCACCATGTGCAACCACAACTCTCAGGCACAACCGGGCGTTGTTGTGGTGAAGCTTAGGATTTCAAAGAGGTTGGGCGAAATTACTTTTCTTTGCACTTCAAAGTGTTTAAGTGCTAATTTCGAAGAAAAAAAATTAAATTAATTAAATTATGAGTGAGTGAAGATTCACGGAAATATAGAAGAAAGAATAAGTACAAAAGATTTTTCATTTCAAATTTTCATGAACTCAAAATGTGTTTAAAATAAATTCAATAATTTTTTAAATATTCTAATTAGAATTTCAAGAAAAGTTTTATTCTTTAGTTTTTAATACTAAATTTTTCGAACATGAATTTCGAAAATTCGATAATAAATTTCGAAATGAAAAAATGTAGTTTTTCAAATAAAAAAAGATAGTTATATAATACACTCTTTCAACAACTTATTTTTATATACCCTTGGAGGTACGATGTGCCTACGTGCATAAGTCAACAATTATTATCTTTACCCTTTTATAAGTATACTTATATGTGTGCAATGATTCATTGTTATAAATTCCTTATATCATATAGATAAGAAAATGCGCAAATGTACAGATGAAGCAATAGTCACGAAGTAAACACAGTGAGATAATAATTAATAAGATTTTATAATTTTGATGACAATAACTGCAATAATATCAGAAGGCGCACTTTATAAGTGAGGGCGACGTACATAGATTGGTATGCGGTTAAGGAAATGATAATTTTTCGGTTGCCTGAATGTCTCAAGATGTTTGTGTAAAAATAAATTGTTGGCCAATTGATAATTGTGTTTAATTAAGTAGCAGGTGCACTATATAAAATCACAATAAATTATTAATTTTTTTTTATAAATCGGAATAATATTGATGTTTTTATGAAATGATGTTGAAATGAAAATTAAGGTTTATACATTTTTAGAAAATATTCGAGGTCATTAGCTATTATACGACAATAATGCTTCTTAAAAAATTTGATTTACTCTAACGAGTTACATTAGACGGAAAAATGGATTTTGTTTGTGTAATATAATAAAAAATATGTTTTCCATTTTTCGAAACTGTATAAAGCGAAATTTAGCTTTATTTTTATTAATAAAAAGGGTTGTTGATACTCAAATTTATATATATATTCAGTATTCTGCAGATAAAGAATTAAGAAAATAATTACAATTAGCACAATTTCGACATTATTTGAGTGTTGTACCGCATTATTGATTGATTCATTGTGCATAGAAAAATCTAAAAATAGAGTTGCTATATTATCGGGATAGGAAATAAGTTAGTCTCCAAAGTGCAATTTTTTATTTCGAATTTCGAAAATTAACTTACTGGTAATATTATAATGAATAATGGTTTGTAAGTTTCTAATTAAGTTAATATCATAATCATTCACTTTTTCCACTTATTTCAATAGTGTACAGCAATTTTTGATCAAGCTTATATGAGAGATGTTATGTACAAGAGGTCAAATTAGGACGTGTCATATTTTTGCTTTTCCAGTAACTATAATAGAATTAAATATATTTACAAAAAGTTTATTTTCGAAATCGAATTTTATGTTTTTAGTTTGAACCCGTAAACCACCGAAAACTAGTCAGAAACTTAAAACACTTGGCTACGGCATATATGTACATATGCACATGCATAAAAGCACAACTCACTGAAGTCACATCCATTACCGTGTCTTTGTGTACCCAATAAATGAAAGTACTTATATACGAAAGCGACGATGATGACTATTTAGCACATAATTAGCCCAAAAATGTAACTTCGCCTTGTTAATTTCAGACAGGAAAAGCAAAAAAAGTGAAGAAAAAAGAGAAAATTAAGAAAGCGAAATAAAATGAATAAGGCGCTCATCTCATTATCACTGGAACGTGAATACAGTAACTTAGCGATATGGTATATGATCGTAATATATGTACACATACATATATTCATACATGAAAGCTGTGACAGCAAGGGGCTCTTTTGCACCTACACATACAACAGTTTATTGTTGTTGCTCAGTACGTGTAATAACACTAAATTGCTGCACTGTTGCTGTCGCCGCTTGATTGTAGTGTGTTGTTGTGTGTTGTTGGCGACTTAAAGTGAATTTTTTGTGCTCACATCGTTAAAATAACCGTCAAAAAGTTATGCAAACAGTACCTACATGTATTTAAATTGAAACCAAAACCTACAAACAACAACAAGAATACATACATAAAAACATGGACAAGCGATCTCGAAATAAATTTTAAGCGCGGAAAATCCAAAAAAAGTGTGGTTTAAAACGAAACACCAACTATTGTGTGCGTCAGGTGTCTATTTAGAGGCTCACGACGTTTTGGGTTATGTACCGCTGGGCCTAACTTAGCAAATAAATAAGCATCCACACATATACAGTTATGCGCCTGTAGAAAGCGCTCAAGCAGTTGTGCGCTACGTCTCGTATACTCTAACACATGTATCCACACACATACAGACACGCATTTCACGTTTTATTTTTGGTTAACGAAAATTTCAACGTAATCGATTTTTATTTGTCGAAAAAATTAAAGACCAATCCAAAGCGGCGTAAACGAAAACGCGATAAGCCACTAAGGCGTGCTGTGCTGTGTATTTAAATGAAACGAAAAGAAACAAAGGAATCGTGATCATGGCGCTGCAGTTATCATATAATATATACTTACGTGCGTTTGTATGTTAAGTTGAACGAGGCCAGCTGTCGCCATGATTATTGTTACGGTGAGGCTGTGCTGTCGAAATATGGATTGAAAACGTTAATCGCTTTGTAATAGCTGATAATATTAAACATAACGGTTGTTTATAATAGCAATAAACCACATAGATAGTTGTATGATTACTATTTACAAATATAGAAATTATCGCAATGATTGATGTCTGTCTGTGTGTCAGTTAGCCCATCTTAATTAAAATTTAACCTATTTGGTACTTTTGAAATGCGAACACTTTCGCTTGAAAATATTTAAATTTAAATATTTAAATATCTGGGAAAACAAAGCGAAACATTGCTTAACATAGCCCTTAATACGAAATAACGATATATTTCGGTATCATTCACCGAAGGCTCCCATTCTAGTATGAAAGTCCATACCGCGAATTCGATGGATTCTTATTAAACTCCACATCTCTGACTGAAAAAGTTGCGCGCTCCAGATTAGCTGGTTTTGTCATTCAAAACTTTAAAGTTTAAACTGTGTATTCAAAGTGGGTTCTCAATATTTCTCGAGATCTACTCAACCGATGATGACAGGTATTCGAGATCTAATTTACAAGGATTTTGACAAATGTTTTTTTTATTGCAACTATTAAAATCTGTCAAAAATCCTAAAATTGTTCTCGGTCGAAACCTCTTTAACCCTTTAAGGGGTTAGGGGTATGTAGGATTTTCAAAAAATCAAATTTTTGGTTTTTGCATTTTCGTTAAGTGGAATATTTGAAGTTGATCCGATAATTACTTTTCGAGTTATTCGACAAATAGCAAAGAGCTCTCGGGCACTCCAAAAATAATAAATTTTAAATACGTTTTCTCAAAGCTATATTTTTTGAACTGGTGAGAACTGTAATCCTAAACCGCACAGTAGATTTTAATGAAATTTACACAGCTTTTAGAGTACATAATAATCCTGATTGGAGCTTTTTTTGTTCTTCAAAAGTTTCGATTTTTTAAGACCAATTTTCCCGAAAATATGTATAGAAAAAAATTCCTGAGACCACCATTTTGTTAGTTTTTGAAAAAAAAAAAACAAAAAAGCTTCGTTCAGACCCAGGATTATCTATTTATCAAACTAATTTTTATTATCCGATTGATTTTAGATTCATCTCCAAGGTCTTATTATTGTCACACCAAGGACCATTTTTGGAACTCGGTCAACACAAACAACTATATTTTTGGAAATTATATTTTTTCCCAATTTTCGTGACTTCAAGTCATTGTATAATAATGCCATATTATTACTTTTGTAAAATAGCATGATTTAATAGCAAAAAAATCACTGAAAATTCAAAATACAAAATACATATAACTCCACACTACTACTCTAGTATTAATGAAAATATCTCCAACCGAGTTAAATTCGTTGATCGGCAATCTATTTGTAGACTATCTAATTTGCTAGCTGTTGTGCGCACACTACTATAAATGACATTTGCGTCAGCAAAAAAGTCACGACTTTCAGCGATAATAATGCGAGAAAACGTATTAGCACCATTGGGACCTTCACATTTTACAACACACATATACTATTTTTTAATCACATATACTCTAATCTTATATAAGCTATATAGTGTTAGTAGTGAAAACTCACCACCTATACATATATGACTACAACCGCATTATAATAACCATATCGGTATGAATATAGAAATTCCTTCGGTGCGCATGCGTGCTTGCATCATCGCGCATCACAAATAACCGAGAGTGCTATTAAGTGCGAGGATGCGTGCGAGTACGCGTATATGAATGCGACTGCGAATGCGCGTGTTTTGTATGCATTTCACAACAACTTGCTGATGCACCAAAGCATTCAGGCGCAGAACAGATTGGCAAATATTTACAAATGCAAATAAAACACAATGCAAACCACTTATGAGAGTGTCCGACATCGACTACATGTACATCAGCACACTATTACCGATCGATAGACTGACTGTATATCCACATCCACACGGTGTTCGGTTTGGCTTTGGAGTGGCCACAAGGTGCCGCCGCCGCTTTCCGTTGTCATCATCACAAATAGTTTTGTTGAGGCTGCACTTAACTAAGCGGTTATCATTGATACCGCTACCCGCTATGCGACATACCGGCGGGGTCAAGTTTCGATCGCGTGCGCACAACACTTGCTAAATGCCCCACCTGCGCACCGCCTTGAAACGCTTTTCGCATTTTTGAGCTTTTTTGCTGCGCTTGCTTCGTATTTACTCGTTTAATTATGGTTTTTTTCTTGCAAGTAGTAATTTTATTTGTTATTTGCTAGTGCAGCAGCTGCTAATTGAAATTGTGTCGCATGTTATGTACACTAGTGATCAAATAAATATGATGTTCGTGTGGATGTATGTAAATACATATGTGTGCACTGAAAGTTATTTAGAGGATTAGTAGTAAATAGTTGTAATTTGTGTGAAATTAAGGGTGTACTTGTTAAATTTTTATGATTGAGCTCTAGACTGGATGCCAATTTTAAGTGATTAAGAATTTTAGCATTCTTATGCTATACCAATAATACTAATACATTTTGAAACGGAGCACTCTTATAAATATATACCTCGAATATAAGCCAAATCGTTCCATTAGTAAATTCGCCTAGCATTTATTGTGTCTGCGTGGTGTGTTCAAAAAATAACGGAAATTGAACAGTTGATAATTTCATGGGTTTGGTGAGTCAAAGTGACAATTTTTTTCTTATGTTGATATACATACATGTCCCTGAAGTACGATCAAATTTTGAGATCTATTCAACGCTAACTTTGCCTATTTCAACCGATTATTTTCGTTTTTTTTTTAATCACACTTCGTTGCTTCTTTGTGAATTCTTGACCAAAAACAATACTATAAAGGCGCTCCAGTCTTTATATTCGCGACATATGACTCTGTGCGACTTTTTACAATTTCCGAAAATAAAGAGAACCTTAAAAGGTTCTCCCAAAAATCGTGTTTGAGAAGTATTTCAACACCGAGAAGACGCGCCAGCATAAGTATTAGGCATCGAATGAGCCGACGACATTAATTTAGACGAATGAACGATTTTTTTTTCTAAAAACGTTTTTGAACACACTGTTAGTAAAATAAGACCATTAACTCATTCGGCATGTTCTGCTGCTATCTATTTCTCCACCAGGAAAGGTTGTACCGTAAGCACTGGCAGTTTGAACATCTGGGAGTTTGTTCGATTGGCTACTCCCCAACGTTTGGCGAATCGAAGACAGCTTTTGTTAACGATAGCAGAGCGATGAATAAATTGTGTTCGAATTAAGGATATGTCAAGACAAGTAGATAAGGGTTGTAAATGATCGTTACTTTAAGTTTGACATTTTTCTCAGATTTTACATCTTTTGACTAATTTATATTTTCTCAACTTAAATATTTGCTTCGAGGAACGTGCTATATATCATTTATGTGATAAATTCCTTAAAGAGGCTGGATATTCTGATGGTTTACAAACTATTACAAATGGAAATTATTTAAAAAAAATTAAAGTAAGTAATTTGGAATATTTTTTGTATTATTTTATATAAGAATATGACCACGTTACTTCACCCTAAATTTGTCCAAATAAATTCAGAATAATATTTATTACTAACATAAAAAGTCTACATAAAATAGCAATAATAAAAGTAGTAAACTTTTAATACTAAATAATGAATGAAAATGTTGTAACAAACAAAACTTAATGTACGGGTCAGCTAACATAAGCTACAAGCTCCATATGAGAAGCCCCAAAGTGAATTTAGTTTTATGGAAGATAGCAGCAACGCAATAGACATTATTCGTAGGGGAAACTCTCCACTAATTTCCACATACAATTTAAGTTGCAAATCACATTTTAGCTAAAACAAAGCGTACTAAAGAACCAACTGGGAGAATTGGCTTGCACGGCCAATATGATGGCGCCGACAACAACATCAAATATACTTGTAATATAAAATGGAATAAACAAAATGTAGCGAAATAAAATCACCGCTGCAGGCACATGGCGAATGGAACGAATGTACGATGCCAAATTGAAAAACAACTATGCTTGTAGTGAATGCAATTTAATAAAATCCGTGCAATTTCAGCATGAAAATGAAATGAACTACATGCGCTATACAAACACAGTAGCACACACCCACACATACACGCGCATACACAGAGAGAAGTGCAGAGGAGGCAAGCATGCGCCAGCACGTAGTCACAGCGAACTACTCGACTCGTCCGTCCGTCCGTCCAAGTAACACACTTTCAAACGCGTGTGCATGCGTCGAAAAAACAATAAAAAGCTCATCCTCAATACACACACACTTACATATTTATACACATACAGACACAACATTATTGTGTACACAAAGGATATGCTTGGCGGCGTCGCCATCATCAATGTCCACCGTGCGTCGTCTGACACCGCCCCCAATATCGTTCCTCGACCGTTTTCTTCGTCTATAGCGGGGAGTACGCACACACCCGAAATATGTGCTGATATATGGTGGTCCTGTAGGAAGTTTATAGGTTATGAATTGAAGAGAATTGCTATAAAACAGTTGTAAAACTTATGATGAATCCGTTAGAGAGATTTTTATCTCGTATCGTATATTGGACAAGAACGTTAGAAATATAGAAAAACATCAGGATGATGAAGTGATAGTTGGTCGAAGAGTAACTGGAAAACATGAATACAGATGTAATTATGTGTGAAAAATAAATGTCCTCATCACTTAGGTTAATATTATTTGAACGTGAAGATTAGGTGTACAGATTTTCTGAATCAATTACTAAAAATCGTTCAGAGAATTGAGAAATCCGATCAGATTCTGGAACACTGATATCTGGAATTCAGAATTATTCAGCGCATTACCCGCATATCACAAATATATATATTAGGGATCCTAATACGAAACAGAAAATCAGTGACCAAGAAGGAACGAAACCTCATTATCAGAACAAATTGAGTCCCATGAACCAGGAACTTGTTTAAAATCAGGACTGATCTCAAAATCGTCGATGAACACGTAATACTTTATATTAATACGAATACATTTCACTTAAACAATTGTCAGAATATAGTATTATATAGACATCTTCAGGGAAGAATGTAACTAATAGTACTTTTTTTTATAAAATTCAAATAGATGGGCAATATAGGGTTAAAATTATACACAAATATATGAGGCGTTAAATTTCAATACGACCCTAAAGTTGTCGACAAAATGTAAGTAGGTCTCAAATCAGACATTTTTTTTTTTGGTTAAGACGATAAGCCAATAGTGGGTAACGATAAAAACTTACAAGTAAGGAAGGGTTAAGCTAAAATATATCTAACATTATATAAAATCATCTCACATAATAACCGATATGTAAGGTAAAGGTATTATGGAGGGAACACTTCTCCGACCTGCTCGATGGCAGTGAAAGTACAACACCAGGAGATGGCGAACCCGATTCCCCAATCGATGACGATGGAATAGATGTTCCATTACCCGACCATGAAGAAATTCGAATAGCAATTACCCGCTTGAAGAACAACAAAGCGGCGGGGGCCGATGGATTACCGGCCGAGCTATTCAAATACGGCGGCGAAGAACTGATAAGGTGCATGCATCAGCTTCTTTGTAGAATATGGTCGGAAGAAAGCATGCCTGACGATTGGAATCTTAGTGTACTCTGCCCAATCCATAAGAAGGGAGACCCCACAATCTGCGCCAACTACCGTGGTATAAGTCTCCTCAATATCGCATATAAGGTTTTGTCGAGCGTATTGTGTGAAAGACTAAAGCCCACCGTCAACGAACTGATTGGACCTTATCAGTGTGGCTTTAGACCTGGAAAATCCACAATGGACCAGATATTCACCATGCGCCCAATCTTGGAAAAGACCCGAGAGAGAAGAATCGATACTCACCATCTTTTTATCGATTTTAAAGCTGCCTTCGATAGCACGAAAAGGAGCTGCCTTTATGCCGCGATGTCTGAATTTGGTATCCCTGCAAAACTAATACGGCTATGTAAGCTGACGTTGAGCAACACCAAAAGCTCCGTCAGGATCGGGAAGGACCTCTCCGAGCCGTTCGATACCAAACGAGGCTTCAGACAGGGTGACTCACTATCGTGCGACTTCTTCAATCTATTGCTGGAAAAAATAATACGAGCTGCAGAGCTAAATAGAGAGGGTACAATCTTCTACAAGAGTGTACAGCTCCTGGCGTATGCCGATGATATTGATATCATCGGAAGCAACAACCGCGCCGTTTGTTCTGCGTTTTCCAGACTAGATAAAGAAGCGAAGCGTATGGGTCTGGTGGTGAATGAGGACAAGACGAAATATCTCCTGTCATCAAACAAACAGTCAGCGCACTCGCGTCATGGCTACCACGTCACTGTTGACAGTCATAACTTCGAAGTCGTAGATAATTTCGTTTATCTGGGAACCAGCATTAACAACACCAACAATGTCAGCCTTGAAATCCAACGCAGAATCACTCTTGCCAACAGGTGCTACTTTGGACTGAGTAGGCAATTGAAAAGTAAAATCCTCTCTCGACGAACCAAAATCAAACTCTATAAGTCGCTCATTATTCCCGTCCTGATGTATGGCGCTGAAGCGTGGACGATGACAACATCCGATGAGAGGACGACCGCGGAAGAGGACGACCTCCACTCCGGTGGAAAGACCAAGTGCAAAGTGACTTGGTGTTTCCAGTTGGCGCCAAAAAGCAAAAAGGAGGAATGAGTGGCGCGCTCTGGTGCATTCGGCTATAATCGCTTAAAGCGGTTCCTACGCCAAATATATATATATATATATATAAGGTATAAAGCCTATCGGAAGTTTGAAATATGTGATATATGGGAGCTAGGAAGTAAGTACTTAATTTTACTAATTTTTGGCATAGAGGCTCTTTATTTTAAGGCAAATAACATTATCTTTAGCATATATCAAATATTTACAGATACATTCGTTAAAAAAATTAGCCACAGGCATGGAAATCCCCACCTTCGATTTTTCGGGCTTTGAAAAGTTATAGTACGGTTTCGAGTATTTTAAAATTTTTGTAACTCTATATTCCTCTCGATTAGTTTTAGGTGTTAGAAACAACGGTTAGGTGCACAACAAGTTTTTAATGATATTCATTTTAATTTTTCCTACAGGGTGTTCGAACTTTTTCGAAGTCTCCTGTGTATGTAAGCGTATTCGATTCAAGCACACTCGGTTTGCTTCTGAGCCAGAGGGTGGATAGACGAACGATCGGATGCAGTTAAAGGCAAATGGTACGTCCGCCACTTTAGTGTTTTTCTGTCCAGTAATATTACATATATATTATATATGTATATATATTTCCGACATACATATACTACTTGCAAGTACGTATACACACACCTACAAGGGTATACAAACAAAGACACACATACATATACATTCATAGCTGCTGGTTGTTTACACAACAACAACCTTAATTTGGCAATACCCGCTTTCAATTATCTTATAAATATGAAAATATCCCCACGTTCGGAGAAACGCAAGCAAAAAAGTGAAAAATATGCAAACGCTCTGAGGTGTGTGTGCGACGCACAGGAAGCAATACGATTTTTATTAAAAAACAACCGTAGAAGGGTAGGTACATATGAAAAACAACAAAGCAAGGAATATTGCTGCTAAGTAAAATGGTGGATACAAACGTTGTACATAAATGTAAAGTGGTGAAAAATTGTAGAAGAAGAAGCCAACTGCGCTGTGTACACTTCAGATCAATCAAATTTCTTTCGAGTTAAACCGTGGCTAATGCACGGTGTGGTTATCTGTCCAAGCACACGCACACGCGCATACACGCTGATGTGTTGGCGACCGTGTTACGTGAAATTTTCTATATATTTTCGATTTTTCGTATTAGTTGCCTTTATTTTACAAATCCAATTAACACCGAACGTGATGTTTAGGGGTTTGACACTTTTGTTTATGCAACTCCTAAGCCCCTAGATTACAATATCCTCGAAAGTAACCTAAAATGAAATGAAAAAAGAGTAAAAGTGACCGATTGCTTTTTATGTTATTAAAGGAAAATAAAGTTGAATGAAACAACAACAAAATAGATAAAATGATGATAGAACTAAATTAACTGACTTCGAATTCCAATATCGAAAACTGTAATGTGGCGAATCGAACAGAAACCTGGTCCTGAAAACCTGGACATTCGATGGACTGTCTTAGAGATAAGAAAGTAAGGGCTTACACCATAACAATTTCAATTATTAATTACTCACTTGAATTGAAATGAAGAAATTAACGTTGTTGTTGGCCAAAAAACCGCTTAGAAAATTTTTTATTAATAAAAAAAATTAGTTTCAGTTTTTTAAGAGGGATAACTAATTAATTCAACTCTTCGAACACCCTTGATTCACAAATAATGACGAATATTTAATAGTTCATTATCTATGTATATAGTAGTCTCACGGTGGCAAGTATTATACTCTATATTAAATTTGTCTATGGAATTTTATAATATTTCACATCTACATATGTATCCAAGAAATTTTTTCATAACCTTTTTCATGGTTTCCAAGAAATTTAATTTTCAACAAAACATGACAATTTTAAATTGAATTTGTAATTCTGAGTTTCTATCAAACAAATAAACGCGCTTAAAAACTGGATAGAGCGAAATATTGAGAAAAAATTTGGCAAGCAAGTCAGAGTTGCCACAAAATACCAAATTATATCACTCAAAATTATCCAAACACAACATTTAGGACTCTTTTCAATTATTTTTACACTTCGATAAAAGTATTTTTTCTTAAGATTTCAAACTATAACTAGGATGAAGAAAAAACAAAATTTGATTTTTAGCATTTAGCGATTTTTTTTTAAATAGTCTGAAATCTCTTGGTTTTTTTCTTTTTAAATACCTAATTGAAAAAATCCTTCGTCCAAGTCACTGTAAATAATATCTCGAAGACTTGTCTAAAATTTCATTAAGCTCGGTTGAGCAATTCTCGAGAAATCTTCTTTGACTGTTCTTTCCGACATTGAATACACAGTTTTGAGAAGAACGCGTTTAAACTTTTCAGTGACAGCCCTACCCTTCTTCAGGCTATATCTCCAAAACTATTGCTCGGATACACGTGAAATTTCATGGCAATGTTCTAGAGATATTTTAGCGAGAAAATACAATAAAAAATCGCTAAACACCCTTTTTATGTTTACAAAAAAACTTTCCTGATTTTTTTTACATATTTATATTGTCAATGATATACTAATTGCTTCATTAGTTAATTGTGCATTTAGTTAATTGCGTCATTGAAAATAATTATGTGCAAATTGCAACTTTTTTTTTTACCTAATACCCAAATTACTCTCAAAGAATTTTAGGAACACCATAACTTATAGATCTACGTAAAAAATCATATTCTACTACTTTTTACATATATTTTTTAATTGTCTCAAATTTAATTTTTGAAACAAGCTTACGTCATTAAAATGCTACAAATTACGAAAAATCTTTTCAAAGTGGCAACACTGGCACCGGCGTCTGCCAACACACATATTCATACATATTAACAATATATAATGCAAGTGTATTTGCATGAGTGTAATAAAAGCCTGTTGATGGACAAAAAACCTTTGTGAAATTCATGGAAACTTTTATAAAACGCCTGTCTATACAAGTATATATTTATGTGTATGTTATATATTCCACTCACATTTACAACGCACATTACAGCATATGCATGTACGTATAAAATGTATATATGTTTATGTGTGTTAAACAGCAAAGTGATCCCTTTTCCACAAATATGAAAATGAAATAAAAAATTGTAATAAAATGTTGAAAATCACAGAAGCATGGTGGACAAAAGGATATTATAAGAGATTTAGAATTTGTTTGCCAACGGATGATGTATGATTGTCATCGAGGAGAGCTTAAATTTATGATGGATTTGCTCATAGCAATTTGCCAGTAAAATCCTCAATCCACGGACAGCAGACACACGCATCCACATTTGTTAAAATATGTGCACAGGTGTTTGTTATTGTTGGCATTTGGCTGTGAGGAAATCTTACTTTGCTTACACATATCATAAGCTTGTGTATTGAAGAGTATACCGTTTAAGTGTTGGTGTGTCAAAGCATAAGAGTCCACCGCTATGGAAAGAAGCTGAAATCTTGGAATCTCAAAGAAATTATAGGTTTTAGGAAAGTTTTCGCACTTTACGCTTTGGACGTTGTAAGATGCGGTTAAGATAAGTAACGCCATGTAATGGATTTCTTTTTACTGGACTTTAGATTGTTGTATACTTATTCATTAGTATCCAATATATACTGTTTCAACACTTCTGGAAAAAAATAAATAAACATAGATGGGTGACTTAAGTCTTTTTAATTTAATGCTCAATTTAGCTTAAGCAATTCAACTTTGGCAACAAGAAAAGATTTTAAAATTTCTTTCAAATCTTTTTCCGGAGCTTTTATATACATACATATATTTATTGACAATTAAGTACTAATTGTGCAATTAGTTAATTGCTTCAATATATGGTCAATTTAAATCAATTAGAGGTAAATTACATTTATTGTCATTAGTTAATGGCGTCATTAAATTATTAATTTATAAATTAATTGCGGCATTAGTTAATTGCTTCAATGTATGGTCAATTGAAAACTATTAGAGATAAATTAAATTTGTTGTCAATAAATTACTAATTGCGCTATTAGTTTATAGTGTAATTATTGAATGTTTCAATTGTTAATTGCTTCATTAGTTAATTACGTTACTAAATTATTGCTTTATTAATTACGCCATTAGTTAATTGCTTCATTAAAAAAATATGCCATTGAAAATAACCATGAATAAATTAGTGTATTTGAACGTGATATTACAATACTGACCGAGGTGGGGATGCCATTAAATCACCTGTCAGTACTTGGGTACTTGAGAAAAATAGTCTATCGTCTTTATTATTTGATTATGAGGGTTAATTATACTATTAAATTACATAATTACTAATAGTTTTACTCAATTTAATAAATAAATTAGAAATTTCCCAATGAGAAAGCTAACTAAAATGCATGCGAAATTAAAAGGGTTACCACGTTATCGAACAACTATAACATATTAATATTTACAATAATTAACGCGCTTAGGGGAATACCCTTAATGTGTATTGTATTAATTATAGCATATCTACAATGTACTCATGATTTATGAACAGCAGTTTGTGCAACCAACAGACATAATTCGTTAATGCCACAGCGCAAGTTTACACAATACACACAGCTTTCAGCGAAATGCCACGTGTGTGCGCATATAAAAGTAAGCTAGTGAAAATATTTACACACTGCAATTCCCGTATGGTTTAACTAAGTCAAATTTAGGAGCGGCAATTCGGCAACTAACCCAAATTAAATTTGTTTTTCATTTTTTCGTTTTTGTAATTTTGTATATATATGTATATATATATATATATTTATTTAAAGTATTTTCGCGACGCGCTTGATGATGTTAGGTCAATTTTTTGGTTGACTTTTTTAATATATGCTAAATTTTGTTTTATTTTGTATTTTGTATGTGCTTTTTTTGCTTTTATTTTGCAGTCAACACTTTGGCTTTCACTATATGCGAATGGTCAATATTTGAAAAGGATTTTGTTTATTTATTGTTTGCGCGTACACACCTAGCGCGGTGTTAGTTGGTGTTAGCTTTTTAATTATAAAATATTAAACTATGCATATAAACAATAATAACAACAACACAACAGCAGCAGCTCAAAGCAACAACAAGCACACGCTCTCACATACATATATATGTTTATATGTATACACACTTGTAGTATATATATGTATCTGTGTATTTATGCAAGTACATAATTGCATAAGTTCGTATACACAAACAAACAAACAAATAAACAACTAAATATGTAAACACGACGCGCCACTTCCCGCCCAATGTATCATTTGCATTTGCTTGCTGTTGTTGTTCACCCAGCGTTGGCTGGCTGGCGAATCACGACCGGGTGACGAGTGTCGTGTGGCGGGCAACAACATTTTCACACCTGGGTGCGCTCATCCGCCCAACGCCATGTTGCCATTCCAGTTGACTGAAGCTATTTGCCGTTGTTGATTCTAGTGCAATTGCACCAAAGGCGCTGTGACAATGGCGATTACAACGCGCTAAATATTAATTTTATAAACATTGCTGAACACACACACTAAAACACAAATATTTTCTTACAGATTTTTGTGTGACAACTTAATTTTGAAGTAATTTTTAACAATTTACATTTAAACAGTTCTTTTTAAAAATAAATACCATTACATTAAGGCATCCAAAATTATAACCTCAGTGCATGGGTTTAAATTTTTACCGAAACTATTAGTAATTCTCTGAGAAATCTCAATAAAATTCAAAGATTTACTTTTTTTGATAATCGTGTATATAATATAACCTCCTTATACCTAATATATTGATTTTGAAACTTCAGGAGGGTATAACCCTCTATATCGCTCAATATGTAAGATATACTAGCAAAGTTATGGGAGAGTAATATTGGATATACTAAACTATGGTGGCGAAAATAAAGGTGAAATCGGTCGACGTATTATTCCAATGCCCATAAATGCCCCATGTTATTTTAGTAGATCTTATATATATCCGAGTGGATGAACGTATGATTTATCTTATTAAAATTGCAAGAAAAACTAGTTCTCTAGTATAAACCTTTTCCCCAATATACTTAATACAATTTGTTCTAGTAAAGAAGGACACATTGCAAATACCAAAGAGCAACAAGTAAAAGAAAGCCAAAAAAAAAAAATTAAATAAATATTTCGTTGAAAAACAGCCTTAAATGCAAGAAAGAACAGAAGCTTTGAAAATAAAAACTTGGTATTAAAAGGAGAAAATGCAGCCGAAATGTCCATTTAACTACAACAATAAAAACGAAAATACGATGGCAATTAAAGCGCAATGTCATAGAAAGAAAACAAGAAGGATGAGCTACCAAAGGAATACGGAGCTTTTGTAAAGCTCTTTTTTATTAACTCCATCTCGGAGAGTTTGGGAAAGTTAAGTAAATATTTATTGCATACAGGCAAATGGCACACGTTGTCTACAAATGCATTTACATACATATATATGTATATCATGTATGTTTTTATGTGTGTTTGCGCAATACAATAAAGACGGACATGTTGCTACATACAAAGCTACGGTAAGCAAATATGTACCCATAAAGTGATTGCGCACAAAGAAGAGGTGACGTACATACCTGTGCATATAAATACAGTGTGTTCCCAGAGTCACAGTATTCATATACATATATACAGCTTTATAGTAATTTCGGTGTAAACATTCAAATGTGACAAATTTTACTCGGAAATTTCATTAACTTTATTGTGAATTCAAGGACGAATGGATTGTGGCACATGATGTACAGATGTATGTATGTATGTATATAAAAGAGTATCTACAATTTATATGGAATAAAATATTTATTGCATTTCGACAAAAGTATAACTGGACATTGTTTTTCGAGACACTCTCAAAGCTTAAATTTTTTAATTAACATTTGTATGCTATGAGGGTATTATAGTTGTGTCCACATAGCGGTTGTTTGTTTTATTTTCATTTATTTTATTTACTATTTCAAACGAAATTACGAGAATCATTTCTCTTCTTAAATTAGATATAAGCCCATATGCCTTTACAACACAAAAAGCAAATAAATTTAACACCTTACAAACAGCACTCGTCATTGCATTGCAACACTGACTTTACGATTTCTATTGGCACTCTTAATTGACAACATGGCGCCAACAAGCTGCCATTTCAAATTCAATTTAGCTCAACGAATGGATGCTTTGTTTTATGCTCGTGTACCCACGCATACGCACGCAGTCGCGTTTACATAAATCCACACATACACACCCATATCAAAATAGCAAGAGTGTGGCAACGCTGCATGGTAACAATAAGCAATGGCAACGTGCAATGAATGTACTGAATGGCAAAAAGCTTTGCGTGTAAACAACAAACGGCGAGAAATTGCAATCAACGCAATGCGAATAAACGCGCGAATCAAATGCCCAAAAAAAAAATTGCAACGCACCACTGTAGTTTGGATAAACTTAATTTGCAGCCTTGCGTAGTCGGTGCAACAAAAAGTTACGCTTCAAAGGCAAAAACTGTGAAAGGAAACACAAAAGGTCCGTAGCGCGACCACAATTGAAAGTCACGGCCTCTTAATTACGCGCTTCTCTGTCGTACTATAATGAAAACGCGTGAAATGCAGGAGTCAGTGAACCCGTGAACGTAAATGTGGGAATGGACAAAAGAATATAGCAGTTTAGAAAACAATAGTGATGCAGGGAGCTTGAGGTGGAAACTATCAGACTAAGACTTAATAGGTGTGTTGATAATAATATATACATATATATATATTAAATTTTTTACTATGGAAATATGTAAATTTTGTAATATTTTAGTGATTTAAATATTATATATTATATAAATATTCACATCATCACTACTAAGCACTATTTGGCAGCTACATCAAGGATAGTTACTTAACTTCCATAATGTAGCTAAATAATGGTATTACCCGTGAGAAAGTCCAAAAACTTTTAGTGTCCAATTGACAAAACTGTTTATTTCCCAAATAGTACAATCTAAATATTCCTATGATCTCTTCCAGTGTACCGAACAATGATGTAATCCAAAGAAGAAGAAAGCGACAAAGTCAAGTGGTGTATAGGAATAATAGTAACAATACTCTAATAAAATGGGTGGCCATTCAACAAAAAATATTTCTAATGAGGGTTCTTGACTAGAACTGTTTAATAGATAACCAAAAATTCGACGAATTGCAAAAGGAACCTTTGAAAGGTAAATATAATACAGGCTTTAACAGTAAGAAACATTATTCCTAGCCTAAATAACCAACTAACTCATTAAATTCCGAAAGAACTCGATGGAGAAGTCTCTCTCGTAACTGAAATCGGTAAGCTCTAACCCATTTAAATTGATTAATATCACAGAATCAATGAAAACTCGAGAAGAATTTCGAGAACTAAGTATTCAATATCTCATAAAGCTTAGATAAACAATCAATGGAATGGAAGTAGTACTATCGGACATTATCTATAATATGAAATTAATAACATATATTTTTGATCTTTCCAATGGATAAAAGGTGTTCATATTCCTCTTCTTCAATCGGGTGGTACTGCATCGAACACTTTCAAAGCTGGAGTACCTTCGTCCATTCGGACAATATGACCTAGGAAACATAGCCGCTGTCTTTTTATTCGCTGAACTATGTCAATGTCGTCGTATAATTGGTACAGCTCATCGTTCCATCGTCTACGATATTCGCCGTTGCCAAAGTTCTGAGGACCATAAATCTTCGGTAAAACCTATCTCCCGAAAACTTCTAGATATTTCGTCTTGCACTCAGAATATTGTATAAGATATAGATAGGTTTCAAAGGACCACGCAGAGACCGATTTAAGTTGCCAAAAAATTACAACAACAATACTAAAGAATTAGTCACAAAAACTTCGTTGACTACACCTGATATTACATAGCTCCATGCCTTTCACCAGAGATTCTGAAACCCTAGCGGCATTACAAAACTGCATAGAATTTTTAAGGGTTCATTACAATAAAGAAACTGCTGATTTTATAATATCGTACTTAAATTAATCGAATAAACCGCCAGCTAATCTCTCGTGTTGCATTTATCTTTATTTGCCAAATGTCAATGTGAGCACACTCCTCCCTCAAATTGCATATATTCAACTCAGGATTTTTTAATCTCAGCATTATAAGCAGTATTGCTTTAATTTTAAAAGAAACTTTGCCAACGGCGCTCTCGTTAAGATTCCCCTCAACAGCATTCAGCTACTAAGCACAAGAGTAATGCACACATATGTCTGTCTGTCTGTATGTACGCAATGTAGCGGAATATTGCGAGCCGGTTGGTTTATTTACTTGTATCACAACAGCTGGTGCATTTTCTCGCTTCATGCGCTGACTTCTGATATTTCGGATTTAAATTTTTCTCTAACCCTAATTTAAGTAGTCGCATTTGAAGTGCAGAAGCCCAGAAGGGCTGACCGAGTGGCAGAGAGCTGGCAAATGGTGCGGCAGCGCAAAAGTCGCTTAGCGAAATGAAATGCTACCGCCGCTTGAACTGCTGTCAGCCGCGAGCTATTTGCGCGCACTTGTCGTTCTGTATTGCTGTTGCTGTGTTTTCATAGTGGCCGCTTTAAATTGCGTTATGGTAGCGCAAGCGGATACTAGAACTGCTTGAGGATTTGGCTTGACTCTATGGCTCACTGGCAAAGAAGCACGGAAAAAGCTGCAGCAGGGTTGCATTGCCAGCGGCAGTCAGTTGAAGAAACAATAGCGCATGCCGTTGAGTGCCCGCTTCGCTGGTTGGCCGCTTAGCTTAACATAGCTGTGTGGGATGTTTGGGGTTTTAAGCCTTGTGTAACACAGTGCTTTGTTTTTGTTGTTGCGTATACGCTTTTCAATATGACTTTGTTTTTAAGTCGTAGAAATCCTGTTTAGCCGCTTGCATGGGCGGTTTTAGTGCCATTTTAAGACATATTGCAATTTCAGTTGATTTTGTTGTTTTTGTTGTTGTTGCCGCACAATTGACAGGTTTATTGTAGCCGCAGGATATGTGATCTCGATTGCAATACTACTTAAATGTGAGGAAGTATTGCACTTTCATATTGGTTATATACATTTTAAACAAGTATTAATGTTGTTGTTGTTTTTTGACATGCTCGAAAAGGGGAAAAACTTTAAAATACAAAATAGAGCTTGCAAGATTTACCTGAAAGCGTTTCGGTATTCGAGATACTAGTGACTAATTATTAATCAAGAATCCGTGAGACTTACACTCCCTCAGAACTTAAAAGTTTTATTCCAAAAAGAGCCCAAAAGAAAGTATTGAACTCGAAAGCATTCAACGGCAAAACAAAAGGCAGAACAAGATTAAATGGATGGACGAACTAAACGAAGGTACGAAGGAATTCGGACTGGAAAATAGGATAGATACAGCAAAAGATAGAGTGAATTGGAGGCGTATTGTTCAGCTCCTAAAGAGTTGTAAAGCCAAATGTTGGTAATGATGATCCTAGGAAGTCTCCTTAAGGATTGTAAATTGTATCACACAGGAGGGGATACATGGGTTTCATCCTAAAATAGGTCCTTTTTCAATTATTTTTTAATATGAATTTTTAAATGGTTTAGTTCAAACCATGTAACCAATGTGTATGTGTACGGATATATGGATCACGAAACTAGTGAAGAATCTTGCAATTGAAAGAATGAATCAATCTAACATTTCTTAGGATAAATGTAGAATCCTTAAAAAAATGAATTTATAAAAAAGCGTAGGTCAGAATAATTCTTTAATGTTATTAATTTTTTTCAAATAAGTTATTTAAAATATATCTAAGACGTCTAGATCATCTCTAAGTTTTCGCATATTACAACGTATACCAACGCAAATATGTTGCCATATATATATTACATTCAAAAGTTCTTATAAATGTGTAGCTGCATATATTGTGCTGGTCATTATGCAACTACTGCAATGCGTTGCCTTGCAAGAAGGCACTGCAATAATCAACACGCCCTGCTCAAAGCCAAAGCGCAAACACAGCCGTCGTCGTGTAGCCACCGAAGAAGCGACCGATGCCTGAAATGAAGACGCACACCCCTACACGTCGACATCTCTACACAGTAGCGCCACGTAGCACACGTAAGTTACCACCGCTATGGAACGCCTCAGCTGTCTCCCAGCATCCCTGCATCCCTACTATTGTAGATGAGTTTTGTTTGCTTAGCTGCCTTTACTTTTTACTTTTATCCACAATCTTTCTGCTGCGAAGACTTTTCCCGGCTTTCTTTACTTTTGAAACAATCTCCGATTTCTTGCTTTCGCATTTCCCATCTTATAGCTAGCTGGCTGCGAGCATCTTGACTTGGTCGCGGCACGGAAATGATGTTGCTGCTGTGCATTGTTGCATGCCACTTACATGGAGTGTGCACGTACGCGTATGTTGTTGTTGCTGTACGCCTAGTTGCTGCTACCGCTGCTGAAGGAAGGATGCTGCTACAATATGCGTCTGCCACTGGCAAGCTGTGTTTACTTATGGCCTCCTTAGAGGTTGCTCGACTCTGTGTGCAGGACATTGCAACACAATAAAGCGGTCGGCTTAAGTAGTTGCATGCCCCGAATGCATGTCTCGTTCTAAGCCAGCACATATATTGTAAATGCTTTCTAAGTGTGTGTGTGCCGTTAGGGCGCCACCATTTTCTGTGCCATCGCAAACACTTCACTTTAATTTAATGCTTCGCTTCAGCAAAATACTGCAAAGCCAGCGCAGCCATTTTTTACAGTTATTTTGTTTTTGTTGTACTGTTAAAGCAGGTGTATTGATTTCGAGCGATTTTCAACTGATTTTCGTACTTGATTGCATGCAGCAAATAAATTAAATTGCGAAAAAAACTCTTAAACGGCAATAATAATTAAATTAATTTAATAAGCTGTGGCAACAACAGCAATGCAACAACAAGCAAAAAAAAGTGTAGTTAAAAACACAAAAATGCAATTAATGCGTCTCTTGTTGAATTATTAAATTCATTAGTTTGATGTATTTGCAACTATAACATTGGTGACAGCGTCAGCAGCAGCAGCAGCGGCGGCGGTGAATGGTAGCAGCTGTGTGTGCTAACACTTTTTCATTTAATGCATGCAGTGGGAGAAATCGGATCGATTCAGACTTATTCTGTAATTCAAAATTTTGTACCTTAAGAATTGTTTCTACATTAATTAAGCTCTTTGACGATTTGAATAACCCCAAAGATCCAAACTAGTGTCTTTAATTTAATATACTTTTGAGTTAAAATATTTTACAAGCAAATTCGGATACGCTTGTTCCACAACTCGGTTGGAATGAGCTTTAATTGGTTCAGCACATTTCTCTACATAGCCCAAATCGATTTCTGACGCTACTCCTGCAAAGTAAGCTTGATCTTCGGAAAAAATTTTAGCCACAACTTTGGTGTCCACATCGACTTCTACACATTTCGTTTCATGTGGGATGAAACTTTATTGGTACTGCAGTACTCATGGGCAGTTTTAAAAGGTACAATAGCCAAGATGAATTGTGGACTTCTAGCACGGGTTTCTGTGCATAAAGGTATTGAGTGGACCATTACCTAAGGTAGCAATGGAAAACAAACCGATAGGACTCACCGTTATTAGGGACTAAATAACCGGAACGGACTCAGATTTATATCCGGTCAAGCAGAATGTTTTATGCCGCTACAACGACAAAAACAACCAGTTTTTTTTCGTAGTAGGTCCATCAATCCTTCGAGAAGAAAATCAGAGTAGAAATCTTCATTGGTTGCAGACATGGACTTCACCAAGCAAAGCTATTTTTGGGGTACAACCTAAAATATTTCAAACAATGTATACTGGCCACTATAGTTAACATGTCATAAAATGGGGACAATACAGAATACTATCAGTTCTGTGATTTTGCAGCGGAGACACCAAAGTATCTACATCGTGAATGCCCTTAAATCGCAAGATGGCGTCAGTCTATCGGAGTGTTGGTTCCTAGTACAGAGAATATTACTTATATGAGCTCGTTAGTTCGTTGGCTCCTTTAGCGATTGGGTTTGTTCCTTGAAGAGATTGGGTTAGATTAGGTGATGTGCAAAAGTACCAACTTTTTGCTTGATTGTTTGTGTCTAATATTAAATTAGATCTTCTAGTTATAAGCTTTAGTAGGAAATAGTAACAATTTGAGTCATTCTCTCTAGTATCGAAGAAATTAGAGAGTATGGATTCCACTAGGACAATTAAAATGATCAGCTGTAATGATGCCTAAGCTCATTTAATATGAATACCACATATTTTCAAAAGTGAACAGAGCGTTTTGAGTCGCCCCAATTCATTTAGTTCACCGAAACTAGTGCTACCGAGATGTTTCAGCATCAGTCAGGCAAAGCTAGATAGTGAAGGAGAAAATATGATAGATATTTCACCCTCGTCTTCCTCCATGTACCATTGACATTACCTTTAACTTCTCTGCATGTAAGGCCATTGAACAGTGTTCAGTAAGGACTCCCATCATTGAAGCGAGCTGAACCTTGTTGAGTGTAAGTAGTTCGGTGAACCTTATCCAAAAGGATCTAGAAGTCGAGCAGGTGTTGATCGTGAACCGCGCTAGAATGCAGGTAGACAAAGGGGCATGAGCTCTAAAAAGCTAAGACTATATACTACATCTCATATCAAGCTTGCTCACCGAAACTACTAGCTCGAGAAGTTAATTTTTTCTACCGTGTAAGCTGGAGATTTACATACATACACATATAAAATGTCCATGTGATTAAATAAACGAATGCATTAATGCGTGAATGTTTTTTTATTTTTTGTCGCATTCAATTTAAGCATTTGTTAAGCAAAGGCGGAAAGTTTGTCATAAAGCGCGTTAAAAGCGCAAATCAAAGTCGCATTACTCACTCGGCGCGCAATCCAATTGAGCAGCGGCAGCGACGGCAGCAGCAGTTGCATTTTATTTATTAATTTTATTGTGCGATTGCATTGAGGCAACTTAATGGCCATTACGGCTGAACGGTTGCGCGGTCAGTCGAATGACGAGCCAGTCAAGCCAATTCGCGAATGAGCCAACCGCAACGCTTCAAAATGCGTTAAGCGACAAGGCCAGCGGTGTGGCGCAGCGAGGCTTGCGGGTGCGGTTTCACATGACACACATATAAACATACCAACATACATGTGGAGTGTGTGTGTTTTGCCCACATATGAATATTCATAGAGAGACATACATTCGTAGATGTATGCATGTGTTTGCGTTTGTGTGTGCGCCTGTTTGTACAACTTTGTTTGTGCACATTTGCACTGGTCGCGAACGCTGCTGCGGCTGCGGCTGCGACCGCTGATGTTTGTGTTTATGTTTGCCTTGGTGCCGCGTATTTGTGATAATTTTAAAATTTAATTACATAAATATTGTACAAGTACACCATGTTATGCCAATAAAATCCATGAAATAAATTTTTAATAATTTATTTATAGCCAACTGTCGCTGCCGCTACTGCCACCGCTGCTGTTGTTGTTGTTGTGTGTTTGCCGCTTGGTGTTGCAGTTGTTGTCGCCGCTGGAATTACAGTTGTTCCGCTTCATTGCCAATTGCAAACCCGCACTTGTTGTTGCTATTCACTATCGTTGTTGTTAGCATTATGTGGCACACACACGCATGTACACTGCGGTACATATCTACAAATAGCTGTTATTATGTGGGTGTGGTAAGCACAGGTTGCGCCACATTTAAAGTCAACATTAAATTCAATGCAAACACTGTAATGTTTATGCAAGAATAACCAACTAATACAAACACACACACATACATATGTACATATGTATTTAAGCGTGGAAAATGCTAAATTCGACCAGAAGCTTAATGTAAATTTTGTTATAAAATACAACTTTTTGTAAGATAATATATATATATATATTTATCATTGAATTTCAGGTGATCTAGTGGATATGTCTTCAAAAATATTATCAGAATATTTTACACTAAAGACTTTTGAATATAAAATAATAAGTAAATACAGTGGAACTTTCATAACTCGAAGTTCTCCATAACTCATAAATTGTTAATAGAAGTCAAATTTCATACTATTTTCCTTCCATAAATCGAACTTTTGGACCAGGGCATAAAACAAAATGTAAAATTTTACTATTTTTTTTAAAGTCACTCTATTTCGTATGGAGGTGAACAAACAATATGATATTACACTTATGGATGGCATAAATCATGTAACAAAGGCATGGGATACATACGTCAAGAGCCAAACAATAGCAAACTGCAACAAACAAAATTACAGAATACATGCTTTAGAGTATGTCCATAAAACTTTATGTGAAGTAAATAAATAAAACTGTGTTTAAATGAAAATTCTGTAACTCGAAGTCTCTCTGACTCGAAGTTTTTTTGTGGATTATAGTGATTCGAGTTAGAGAAGTTCCATTGTATATACATATATGTATTAGTGAATTTATAAAAGGTGTAATAAAAAAATATATTTTTATTTTGTATTAAATTAAAGGTTTTATTAAACATAGTTAGAATGGGATTATTGGCAAAAAACTGGAACAGAATGAATGCATAAGAACCTTCCAATCAAACTTCCTGAGCTTCCATCGATTCACTATCAATATGGTCAAAGGGGGCCGTTTCTCTGTAAGAGATCAGTTTATAGTAGACGGTTCTCTCCCAACCCCACCAAGCATATAGCAAGACCTTCCTGACCTGAATTCTGATTTGGGCATCATTTGCACCGGCTCCCACGATTGAATCACGACCGATCTCTAAGCGCTTCAGAAATGTTTCGATTGTTTTTCCAATTCAGCGCGTGGTTGGCAGCCAGAAATTCGGTTCGCGTTAGCTGGTGCGGTATTCAGACATCCTGCTTCTCTTTGTATCCAGCCTTATTTAAATGGTTCCATATGGTTCTTTTTGCATACTTACCAATTTATCGATGTTTTCGAGAGTGGTGCATCTCTGACATCAAAATTACCAGAACGAAATCGATGAAACCAAATTGGGATTTGTTTGAATGTTCTTTATCAGGGTCAAAAAACTCGAATCACATTTTCTGTCGCTCCATCTTCTGTTATCCATCTTTTACGCGTGTTCAAACTATCTTGAATCAAGTATGTCGTACGAAATCTTATATTTCTGACTTCGTACAACATAAAGTAAACGCAACGAGCGATATAGATTATTAAAGCGATATATTACGAAAAAAACTATTGTACTAGATTAAAAAAAGTTGTCTTCTTAAATTATATTCGGAACGACTTGACAATTCTTAATTTACAAATAAACCACTATCACCCAAACGCTTATATTAATATTAGTATATCATATAAAATCTATTGTATGTAATTAACAACTTAGATTAATCAACGAACGAAATATGAAAGAATATGTTATCAATTTATACCATATATAAATTAGAATCCTCAAACCAAATTAGACGAAATTCTGATTGAGTCTCTATTCTATCTTTATTTTGTATATATTTTAGAAAAATTTTGACTTCATAAATTTTTTCAAAATCAAATTATAATATCCGTATAAAAGCAATCAAATTGAAGGAAATCAAAACAGATTCCGCTACACACTCTCGCATCAACAAAACTGACTCAGCAGTTAAGTTAAAAACACACTAGCAAATTCAATAAATATTATTCTTATTTCAATAGAAATACAAACAATCAATATGAAAAATGCATTGATGCTTTGATGCACCTCAACAATTTACAAATATTTACGCAGCCGCCTTTATTTAACAACTACTGCCACTGTAGGGTCTTTATATGTATTGTATATATGTATGTCACAAGCAGCTATTGTAAGCTGCTGACAAACGCCTTCGTACGCATGTAAAAAGTAACCGAATTATACAAAACAACACTGAAGTAAAGAGAAACAGATAAGGAAGTGCAAGGAAGTGAGCCAGGCATTTTCATGATTACAAAACCATAACAAATTTTACGCACACAATAGTCTTACAAATGTCAAAAAGGATACTAATGACAGCATTACATTAAATACATTAAACGGTAATACAAAAGCAGTAAAACGGCTGTGCGCATGCGCCTCGTTACACGGCCGTTCGCTCGTGAATTGCATGGCAAACGCCTTAGACAACATTGTCTCGCATTTATTGCTCGTGGAAACATTACTTTCGTGCACTTTTTCCTGCTTCCGTATCTTCTGTGTTTTCAACACCCATCCATCCCTTGTCCGACGAGCGATGATGTCCTAGTCCTGTCTCACAGTTATTGTTTGCCGTGTGATGACGGTAAATGTTGCTGTGAAATTGTTGGAACTCCTGCTGTGCGCCGTTAAATGAACAAACCGCTTTTACAAATCGAATTACATGCACACTCTCTCACTCTCTGAAGATTGCCAATAACATCAGAAGGTCCTGCTGTGCCGCTGCCACCAAAAGGCCATATAAATTAATTGTGTAACAGTACAAGATGACCAACTGTGCTCCTCACAAAGTCATTCACCAGTTGCTGGCAGATTTGTTGGTTTGCTGGTGTGCGCTCGTCGTCACAGCGGGCGGCCGGTGTAATTGGCGCGTTTAGTGATTTCACGCCAACTCGCCATACAATCGTCATTCATTCATTCAGCTCATATAATTGTCATTATGTTGTAAAAATTGTATTAAATAGTTTACGGTGTATTTAGCTATGGCATTTTGGGGAAGCTGAGGGGAGAGTGAGACAGTTTAATTGTGCGCAAAAATTAACAATGACAATTTCTGGCGAATTTGAGTGAACGCTAAGAAATTGCTGGAGAATAGCATGATCTGGCATCAATGACAATGGGGGCGTTCTGTTGCAGGGACACATTTATGAATGACTTTTATGTGAGGGTCAAGGGACAGGATTTGTTTTAATTGTATATATGTACCTTTTTTAATTTTCTCTCGATTAAAAGTCTGATATAATTAATTAATATTAAATATTGTATTAAAAGAAAATGGATTTATTTTGTGAGAAAAGTCGAAAATTTAGATCATGAATCGTATGAATAGTTGAATTCGTAAGAATTTTTCAGACTCTTATAGGAAAATGATTCCTAGATGAGAACTATAACTCAATCTTTAATCATCGTACTCATTTATAGAAGTCCTCCTCTAAAGTATCAAGTCCTTCTCTAAAGTATTTTCCCATACTACTATGTCTTCCATTACAAGCATAGTTATGGAATAAAGTGGTATTTAAATCAAATCTTAATAGATATAGAAAAGTAAAAATATTTTGGTAAATATTTTAAAGGAGCTCGAGGAAAAAGACTGTTGAGTAATACCAATAGTACAAAGTTCCTCTATTGGAAGTTTCTTTGTTTCATCCTGCCGACAAAATAAAGTACTCCAAAATATTGTGGAGAGAGTTACGAAGTTATCGGATGCCTTATATACCCAGGCATACATACGATGAGACTAGGAATCCCGCTGTGTGGAGGAAGGCGAGGTGAACACATCAAGTTATTTCCTCCTCTAGTGTCCAGCGTTCGCAAGACAAAGATTGAAGCATATCGGTAGCTATATCTTTATCGATTGAAGCGAATTTGTTGTCGCCTTTAACGAGTCAAGTGGGACAGGTGTCAGCTTTTGAACCTAACCTAACCTAGGTAAATTAGGGTGACCTCCGAGAAAAAGCAGGCATTTTTAATAATATTTTATATAACAAATCAAATATTTATTGCAAACTTTATCTCCGGCGAGCTCTCGGGTAAGAAGTGCGTCCGCCTTGACAGCATAACACCTAGCTGGATCATCTGAACTAACACTTGGACGAAGGAATAAAACTGGATTTTTGATATAGGTTTTTACGGAAACTGAAACTGACTAAAATGTGTATTTGAAAAAAAAAAACCTAAGCGAAGTGCTTGTAAATTGCATCTGGAAGAGTTGTCTCAAATTTCATGAAGATCGGTTAGACAGTTCTCGATAAATTGACAAAACTGACTTTGAAAACACAGTTTTGAGAAAAAACGCGTTTAAAATTTTGAGTGACTAGGCCAGATACCTTGGATCGCGCCACTTCTTCAAATTGTATTTCCTTTTTTGATGCCGTAGAATCCATATAACCTCTTAAATTTAAAATGAAGCTATAAAAAATGGTATATATATATGTACGTATATTCAATTATGGTTATGTACGATATGTTTTCAGTACGACTGAGTATTTCATTGTTTAAAATTCGAAGAACATCAGTTAGTTCTTTTTTCGAAACTTGTGTGACTTAATGACCTCTTCCAAAGACCTAAGGACTGAGTGCAAACTTACCCAAGATTCTCCTCTATGTAATTGAAGATCAAAAACTTTATATATATTTTGAGCGCATTTTAGTACTGATGTTGATATATATTATTTATACACGTGCATATTCCCTTGAGTAACTACTGTATACTCAAACCCAAATAAAGTTTACTTTGTCTTCATTAAATGAAGGTGCCATCAAAATGTTATTAATTGCCACTAATAGCGTACTGTTACAAATTATTGTTTAGTTAATTTATCATACAGCAGTTCAGTTACTAAAGTGAGTTATATATTTGATTAATTTATGTACCATTTTTTATATATATTCATTTATGTATACATCTAAGTGTGTTTGAATGTTTAAGAAAATATGTTTTCAACAGCTCAAAGCAAACATGACTGTATAAATGACAAATAAAATTTGTTTCAGTTAAATTTTTTATAAGTCATATAAGCTAAGCTCAGTCCACAACTCAATTGCGCTACCAAAATTTCAAAATTTATTTGCTTTTACTTTTTCACTTATTTTTATACAATGAAACATTTCGTGTCTTGATATCTCACTTTTCAACCAACCAACAAAAAAAACATTTTGTCCAATTTTTTATAGAAACAATTTTTTTTTAGAAAATATTATTGTTATTGAAGCACTTGTTGAAGGTATTGTACTGTTATTGTACAAATATTCTAAGCGTGCTGTAGTTTATACAAGGTTACAAGACAACAACGTCAATAAAAATAATTATAACAGTATTAATACAAACAGATCAGCACAATGACGGCAATGGAACATAGAGCACACAAAAACAAATAAATAACATAATTAAACAAAAACTACGTCTATTTTAATGCGAGCGACAAAATTTGAAATGTCGAATTTCGAAATGTTGAATTTGGACAAAAATGTACGCTTTGAAGTGATCACTTGTGTTGTTGTTGTTGTTATTGTTGTTTGAGTAAATTTTCCATTTTGTCACACATATGCATGCATTCATGTATTTGCACAGTTGTTGATTAAACGAACTTCGACGTACTAAACCGATCATAATTCTGCTACTGCTTCGCTCCCGCTGCCGCGCTGTGTCTGCTGCAGCGCCTTAGCTCGAGTACAAATCCATTAATTTTATGTTCATTATCACTTTTGCCGCTATTGCTGAAGCACCCACATATTTATTGTATTTGTATATGTAAGTACCGTATGTGTTATTTACACAGTTTCTATTGCTTTGTTCCAGAACAAGCGAGCAAAATAGCCGGGCACGTAAGCAAAAGCTATAGCGCACAGCCACTGTAACAACTCCCACAACAACAACAACAACGGTGGCACCAACTGCAGCATGGTTGGCATGACAATGAGCATTAGGCAATGACTTTTATTGTCATTGAAAGAATTTCAGTGACACAAGCAGCAGACTAGACCAAGCAGTTTGTTAGCACAGGCTGTCGCTTGGGCTCAATGCCTTTCGACCCAAAGATCTTGTCTGCTTTCTGCGCATTAAGCAGTGTTCTTGCTGCCGTTACAAATATAAAAAACCAACAAATTTATATTGCACCATTCGCCGTCCAAGGAAAAAATGAGTCGAAACACACGACAAATGTTTACACAAATAGAACACCGGTCCAGCCGGACGCCAATAACTTCCGCATATTGTGTTAACAAAATTTCTCTGGTATTTTTGCCATTACTTCCAAGTATAAGCCAACTCACCTACACATATATATACACATGTGAGTGTTCCACTTACAAGTGTAGAGATAAGAAAGAAAGAAATGGATCTTCGCTGGCTGAGCTCATTTAGCTGCTGAACACTGGATCACTAAGGTCTATTGCCAGTTCTCTTGTGAGCCCGTTGAAAACATAAAAATAAAAGAGTCAAAAAGAATTGCCAACACAAAAGCCATGTAAACGGCACGATTCCCTAATGGGCAGCAAAGTGTCACATTCACATTCTCACATACATACAATACATACATACATATAGATCTACGAGTATATTCTTCAAACGAAATATAAGTGAATGCATAAAAATGCACAACAAATGAGCGAAATATTGTTTAGGGATTTATTGAATGACATATCCGGCCGTTCAATTGAAGATGACAAATAGCAGCCCATACAAAGAGCGAACAAGACATGCATTCTCCATCCAAATGGGCTTATAGTTTGCAGTTTATTCTTAACTCTGAGCGAGTCAATGCTGGGCGTGTAGTTACTCTTTAGTTAGATTTCTAAATTGGGCAGATATTTATTGAAAACTTAAAAGTGATAATTTATGTAAATGATGAGTGAGAGCTTTCACTGAGACACGAAATTTGTTAAGAATATATCATGAATAATAAAATATTTTAATAATTTTTGGAAAAAAACGGAATTGGGTTTTGTCGCGTAAAAAATGGCATATTCTCAATATTTTTTTCTATGTAAAAAATTATTTCAAACTTTTTTCTGTCTTATAGATACATATTTAAAGAATAATTTCTGAAATTTAAAAAAATAATTAAAACTCCTCCATTGTGACGTCATTTCCGGTGACCCCTCGGAAAAAAGGGTGCGTCCGCGTTGTCAGCTTAACTCCTGACACGATCATCCAGAATTAAAAAGAAAAACAAAAATAAGTGCTTTAGGTAAGACCATAAACTCGTGCTTGAACGAAGGAAAGACAAAAAAGTAAAAAATTCGAATTTCGGCAAACATTTTTTCAAAAAAATAAAAATTTCAGTCAAATTTGCTTGACATTTTGTTTTTTTTTTTTCTTAAAAAGATGTAATTGAAACAAAAAAATCAAATCTTTCGTTCAAGCACGAGTAAATTATATCTCGAACACCTGTGCAAAATTTCATCAAGATCGGTTGAGTTTTCGAGAAAATTTGACAACCGATTTTGAAAACACGGTTCCGAGAAAAACGCGTTTAAAGTTTTGAGTAACAATAATACCTGACTTGGAGCCCACACATTCCAAAAGCCGTATCTCCGAAACTATTATTCGGATCGACTTGAAAATTTAGTATAATATTCTTGAGATGTTGTAGAAATTAATAAGTCAAAAACAAAAAATCGATTTTTTGAACCCACGAAACCCATTAAAGTGAATTTTGGTACAGAAAATCACTGCAAGGTAGATCATCTATTTAGAAGCATTGTTTTGGAAAGCTATTATAGCTTTATTTACCAATCTGGCTGGTGCCACCTTTGAATCCAAACCATATCTCAGGAACTACTCGGCCAATTTCAATGAAAATTTGTACTTAACATTTTTTTAACACCCTGAAAATGGACGAAAGGACGTCTACTTACCATGTAACACAATTTGAAATTCTTTTAATTCGGATCAAGGATAATATCGGGATAAGATATGAAATTTCGATTCGGACTATAACTTTTCAAAACCCAAAATATCGAACATGAAGACCTCAGTGTAAATGGAAATTGTATATAGAAATTGATAATCTTTTTCTTCCAATAATGTGCCGCTGTGCAAAAATGGTTAAATTCGAGTCATTACTTCTCCTGGGTCCCAAGTAGGTAGTATTACATTTTTCAAACATTTGTCTTAATTATGTATAGAAAGTATTAAGTTAGAAAACAATCTTAATGTTGGATAATGGTGGAAATTATTGAAATCGGTCCAGGAATTACTCGAGCTCTCATATACAATATATAATAATTATGTTGTACTGGACTTTATGACGAATATGTGGGTCAAATTATGAGTTATCTTAATAAAATTAAATAAAATGTTCGGTTACACCCGCTCTTCCTTAGTTGTTTATTATTCCATCGTTACGTGAATGTAAACTTAACGTAAAAAAAAGAAGATCTAGAACTTGTTTGTTACAAGTTAGAAATCATCAATGAAATATATTATTAAATATATATTTCACGCAAAATGCTCATAATATTTAAATATATCTTCGCTTCCAAAGAATCACCTGTGAGAAGGCTTATCTGTATTGACACTGCGCCTATTCTAAAATAAGCCACGTACCATCGACATTTGCATGCATAAATAACAATTTGTTTTAGTAAACTGCTCACGTGGCACAGCATCCGCTATGCTACAAATACGAACGGTATTTCCATTTGTCACAAAAGCCCAGTAGCCGCCGACCGCCATTCAAATGACAAGCGGCGAGCAACAACTCTTTCGACGAACAATTACCGTAAATTTTTCATCAATGAATGACAATTGTCGCTTCCTTTGCCACTTAAATGCGGCGGCGACATTTAAATGAGATTACCTAATTGGCGCTGCTGGGAACGAAAAAAATAAAAACAAAAGCAAAAAAATAAACAATTTGCTGCCGTCACGTCGCTGACGATGTCTGAGTGCTTTGTTGAATTTTAAGTGCGAGTCAAATTTGTGCGGCGACACTTTGTGGTTTTCATGAATGACGCGCACTCAGGCGCGTAATGCAAAGCTTCAATGAGTTGAATGAAATTGAGAAAAAGGTAAGCATAATTTACTGTTATTACACTGTAATTAGAAATTAGAAGCGGTTAGTCATTGGAGGAAAAGTGCTCAAAAAGTTCGCGAAAAGTTCTTCAAAAGTTTTCGAAATGTTCTCAAAAAGTTCTTCAAAAGCTTTGGAAAAGTTCTCAAAGCTAAAAATAAAGTAAAATAAAATTGTTTTAATACTCAACCTTTGTCACATATCACAAATTGCCCAAAACTGTTGCACATACTCGTAAGTGTCATCCAACTACAACGACTCGGCGACAAACCCTTGAACCGACTGTCACTCGTTATTTACTATTGCAAAAATCATTCTACTCATTTGTGAGCACACCAACTCGTTGGCAGCGTGAAAAATAAAATGAAATTTATTTAATTGGTTTGCATTTGAGATTGAAACATTGAGAGCTTCGAACACATAGAGCACCGAGCACACGAGCACAGTGCCTCTAGAATGGCGCTGAAAGTGATCCAATTGAGTGAATGATTTTTTCCACACTTTGCTAATTAATGTTTTCATGTCGCAACATAAATACACGCTAAATTTGTGAATGACATACGCTCAATACAAACACACACACACACATACATATATGCATGTATACCAATTTATATAAACAAAGTTGCACATGCAAACACTTTCCACGAGTTCCATTTGCATTTGCATTTGTAGTTCCGATGGCAACCAACTTGCCGCCGTCTCACTTAGTATGGCGTCGTCGCATTTTGAGTGTGTTTGTGTTCTTATGTGAGCTTATCATTTTGTACGCCTTGATGTATGCAACGCTCTGTGTGTGTTTGTGACTGTGTACATATTTGTGCTGTTATGTTCACATTTTGTACTGATCATGCACAAATATGCTCGTGTGCTCAGTAAAAAGTGTGCAGTAAAGACAGACAGTTAGACAAATAGACAAATAGCGGCACTCGAGCAGGCGCAGACAAATTCTATTTGCAAACATTTCACTTGATTTGCAAGTGAATGGTGCAAAATGATGACGACAGTGATAAACGGAATCGTTGCACGAGGAAAGCCCATTAAAGCGATTGGGGCACCAGCGTTGTATGTTAAAGTGGGTTGTGTGTTCACATATAGTGTGTCCTTGTAGAGATTTTTTATGGAAGAGCAGTTCTTGGGTTTATTTTCAAGGGCCTATAATAACAATTTTTTTTCAGATTGAATTGACATATTTTATACCAATTTGGCAAAAGAAGGGGAAAATATATAATATGTATTAGAAAAATATTTGAAAAATTCCACAAAGCTTCAGGACTTTGTTTAATATATGAAAGACAAAATTTATAATTTATGGAGTAAGCGTGGCGTCGCCCACTTTTGGTTTAAAAACTATTCAATTAATTTCAACCAAATTCGATGCGTAATATTTTCTTGGCATCATTGTCGACTATAACTTTTCAATACCCTCAATATCAATACCGAAAATATTTTTTAGAAATTCGAAAGAATATGTGTATTCCTTATAATGGGGAGCCTCGATGCGAAAATATCGGATTAAATCGAATCATTACTTTCCTTAACTCACATATACCTAATATTCGGTTGTTCAAACATCTGGTGGGCTTTATACTGTAGACATCGGTTTAAGTGAAATATCTTGACAATACTAAATGAACGGATTATTTTCTTGGATAAAATTTAGTTTAGTGATGAAATCGGACTAGGAAGTGTCCGAACCTTCATATACCATATATACGCTAAAAAAATCCGATTTTAAAAAATCTTTCACCATTGGTAAGTTACATTCACTACGAGTAACATAGGCTATATTTAATTCTAGAATCTCAACTTTCTGGAAATAGTTCCCAGGTGAGGGTATCAAAAAGACTCCGTGACGGAGAATCTTAATCTGAAAATGAAAATCGTCTTGCAAGTCATTCTGTTCGTATTACAATCGCATGACAGTGAGTCGAGTACCGAGAGCTCGCAGCTGCTTGCTGAACACAATTTCAAATCTCCCAAGTATGCGCTTGAGTGTCGAGTACGGACCGTGTGCGGCGGCTTGAAGAACAAAATATTAGAAATATACAAGCTCGCACTAGGACGTCGAGCTCTGAGCGTTTCCAACGCCATCATAATCAGAGAGAAAGACAACGGGCACCAAAGACTAGAGGTCGTAATCAAGTTTCAGCTCATTGCATATGAAAAAACTGTGTAAAAACTTATAACTTTTGAAATGTTTGTTTAAACCCGTGCGAAGCCGAAGCGGACTGCTAGTATAAAATAAAGTTGAAGATCGAAAAAATTAAGGAAACAATTTTCACGTTCATGTTTACGAAAAACACTAACAAAGGCATCCTCTCCAACTGTAAAGTTCCTCTCGCAGATCTTCCTTATCTTCGATACTTTACTTTCTTTCTAATTTTATATTAGCTCGATTGTATTCCTCCAAATTATATACATATGTATCTATTAAATTTTATTTAAAGAGTTATATAGTTTTTTTTTTAATTTTTCCCTCTCAAGCACAAAACTGATTCATAGCAATGAAAGAATCAAAAGAAAAATGTGCTTGTCAAATAATATGGTTTTAAATAACCTAGAGGTCTATATACGTACAACAACTCGAGATCTATAGTAACAAATCTTCTCTCGATATCTGTTTATTTCAAATTTGGCGTTGTTATTTCAAATTATATAGAGTCAAATATTTTACAATTTATTTTCCTATATGCATACATATTCCCTAGTGAGCAGTCAATTTACTACTAGTTACTTACTACTTTCCACGCTACCCGCTCCCGAAAGAGCAGCGGCATATACACTCGCCTAAGCGCCCACAAAGCCTCAAAAAGTCAAAAATGGGCGTGTGGAGCTAACATTTGTGTTGACGTGACTAGAAAATCTCGCACCCTACGCCAAGTAAACGAGCGCAATGGCAGCCAACGAGTGAAGGAAGTAAGGATAGTGGCGTTGTAATCATTAGTCGCACTGTTGGGCGCTCGCAACTGCAATGGCAATTGTTGTTAATGTAAGTGTAGTCGGGCGAAAGGCGAAATGATTCACAGCTACACTTACAACTACAGTTCATACGTACATATACATATATGATAGTTCGTCAGTTTGATTGTAAGCAGTCATGCACACAAATTTATTAGAAAGTCTGTCCATATATACTATATATATATATATGTACACAAGCGATGTATATAGTAGCTGCTATCAAGGACGCTGCAGGAAAGTTGACGTTGAAAAAAAAAGTTGAAGCGAACTTTATGCACATAGTTAATGCATTGCCCCGAAATATATGCAACATACACACATACACATATACATGAAGCTCGTGAAGACAGTATTAGTGTGCGCAGCAGAGAAAGCGAGTAAGCAAGCCAACGTGTATATATGTGTGTAAAAGCTTTCGAACGCTTGCCGGCCACACTCGGCCCGGAATGTGTGCGGCGCGCAGAGCGCTTGTCGGGTACCTACTCGACAAATCGAAATTGTGTGCTCTGGAAAAATATTGGCACAAGAAATCATTCCTTCCTGTTGGCTGTTCGATTGTCGTTGTGCGACACGCTGCTTGCGACTCGTTGGCTCTCGACCGGGTGGCGTTGCCAGCGTACGAGTATGCAAAGACAGTAAGGAGTACTTCAAACATTCAGCCATACATGCAGACATAATTGCAAACATACTCACTTGCATAATGTGTGTAGGGCTTTAGATTTGCATATACACACATACATACATATATAATATGGAAATAGTGTGTATGCGTGAATTAGTTGAATTTGTAGGTGTTATTGAGGAAGTTCCTATAGTTTATAGCTTTAAAATGATTAGAAGAGTTTTATATTACATTTAATTTAATTATTTTTCTGTAAGAGAAAAGTAGCTGATTTGCTATTTTAGGAAGTGAAGCGGTATAAGGGAGCTGTGGGACGGCATATCAAACTCCTTACGTACAGCTGCAACCGAAACCATTGGTTTTCGGAAAAGTCAAAAAAACAGCTGGTATAATGAGGATTGTCGTCTCGCAGTGGAGAGAAAACAGACTGCCTACCTCGCAATGTTGCGATTGACCGCAACACGAGCGGGATGGGAAAGATACCGAGAGCTGAAGAGGGAAGCGAGACGCATTTGCAGACAAAAAAAAAAGAGGCCGAAATGCGTGAGTATGAAGAGCTTGACAAGCTGGCCGACAGGGGTATTGCTCGAAAATTTTACGAAAAGATCCGGCGACTAACTGAAGATTTCAAGACCGGAGCACACTCCTGTAGGACCCCCAGAGGTGATCTAGTTATTGATGACCAGAGTATACTGAGTTTGTGGAGGGAACACTTCTCCAGCCTGCTGAATGGCAGTGAAAGTACAACACCAGGAGATGGCGAACCCGATTCCCCAATCGACGACGATGGAGCAGATGTTCCATTGCCCGACCGTGAAGAAATTTGAATAGCAATTACCCGCTTGAAGAACAATAAGGCGGCGGGTGCCGATGGATTACCGGCCGAGCTATTCAAATACGGCGGCGAAGAGCTGATAAGGTGCTTGCATCAGCTTCTTTGCAGAATATGGTCGGAAGAAAGCATGCCTGACGATTGGAATCTCAGTGTACTCTGCCCAATACACAAAAAGGGAGACCCCACAATTTGCGCCAATTACCGTGGGATAAGCCTCCTCAACATCGCATATAAGGTTCTGTCGAGCGTATTGTGTGAAAGACTAAAGCCCACCGTCAACAAACTGATTGGACCTTATCAGTGTGGCTTTAGACCCGTGAAAATAGGATCGACACACACCATCTCTTTGTCGACTTTAAAGCTGCTTTCGACAGCACGAAAAGGAGCTGCCTTTATGCCGCGATGTCTGAATTTGGTATCCCCGCAAAACTAATACGGCTGTGTAAGCTGACGTTGAGCAATACCAAAAGCTCCGTCAGGATCGGGAAGGACCTCTCCGAGCCGTTCGATACCAGACGAGGTTTCAGACAAGGTGACTCACTCTCGTGTGATTTCTTTAACCTGATGCTGGAGAAAATAATACGAGCTGCAGAGCTAAACAGAGAAGGTACAATCTTCTATAAGAGTGTACAGCTACTGGCGTACGCCGATGATATCGATATCATTGGAAACAACACCCGCGCCGTTAGTTATGCTTTCTCCAGACTGGATAAGGAAACGAAGCGTATGGGTCTGGTGGTGAACGAGGACAAGACGAAATATCTCCTGTCGTCAAACAAACAGTCAGCGCATTCGCGTCTTGGCTCCCACGTCACTGTTGACAGTTATAACTTTGAAGTTGTAGATAATTTCGTCTACCTGGGAACCAGTATTAACAGCAATAACAATGTCAGCCTGGAAATCCAACGCAGAATCACTCTTGCCAACAGGTGCTACTATGGACTAAGTAGGCAATTGAAAAGTAAAGTCCTCTCTCGACGAACAAAAACCAAACTCTACAAGTCTCTCATCATTCCCGTCCTACTTTATGGTGCAGAAGCGTGGACGATGTCAACATCCGATGAGACGGCACTAGGAGTTTTCGAGAGAAAGGTTTTGCGGAAGATTTATGGTCCCTTAAGAATTGGCAACGGCGAATACCGCAGACGATGGAACGATGAGCTGTATGTGTTATTCGACGACATAGACATAGTCCAGCGAATAAAAAAACAGCGGCTACGCTGACTAGGACATGTTGTTCGAATGGATGAAGGTGCTCCAGCTCTGAAAGTATTCGATGCAGTACCCGCGGGTGGAAGCAGAGGAAGAGAGAGACCTCCACTCCGATGGAAGGACCAGGTGGAGAGGGACCTGGCTTCGCTTGGAATAACCAATTGGCGCCAAACTGCCAGAAGGAGAGATGCGTGGCGTGCTGTTTTGGACTCGGCTATAACCGCGTAAGCGGTGTCTACGCCAGTCAAGAAGAAGAAGAAGGGTGAAGCTTAATAGATATTATTCAAGTATATATTTTTTTTTTAAATCTCGGCTTCCAGAAATCGAAATATTTTATTCAAATAATTATATCTGAACTGGAATAAACATGGTTTTAACTAATTTCGTATATAATATTCTTTTTATGATTTGTTAGCATTTCTGAAGAATATTCAATTTAGCTTATCGATATGTTTAAAATATATTTTTCTCACGGGCGGACACCTTTCTACAAAAGAATTGTTTCAAGTTTTAGGCAGCTAGCGAAGAGTTGCCAAAAATATCAAATAACTGTAACAAACTCTCCGCTCGCATTTACTCGAGTTTTCAATACGATACCTATGTATATTTTAGTATTAATTGATTTTTTTTATTTATATTTTCAAAAAGGATGCAAAATTCAAATTTTTTTGTTTTACCTCAAAAATCGTCAAAATATATAGAATGTTATAAATAGCCACACACTTTCAAATACCACTTTATTTGCCATAAGGATACACAATTTTCTGGATAATATAGATTAAAGAAACTATAGTTCTACAAGAGATAAAAAGTCTTTGAACTAACTGAGAGTTAACCAAAAGTAAAAAAAAAATATATCCTTCCCTTAGAACACCAACAACGAGACTGCTGTCAAAGTTTCATGACTTTCCATTCGATCGACCTCAAGTAATTGGTCCCAAATCAAGCAAATAGTCGGACTGCATGGTTGTACCCACTATTTTTTGTTTCCACTTGGAGTTTTTGTAGATCGAGATGGCACAACTTTGATCGAAACCTTTTTTTTCTTATCTATATTTTATGAAAAAAATTTTAAAATTTTCAATTTTTACACAAATTATCTATATTAGCAATCCTTTTAGTTGCCTTTTGGACTTCTGAGCAACTTTGTTTTTTAATTTCAACTAACACTTCCGCTGCACAGAACCCTCTCCCCTGTATAGGACCCTAACACCGCGCACCCATAAATGTTGGCGTGTTGTTTACTCGCCTAACTTTGTGTTGGCACATCGCCGTTGCGCTGCAGCATGTAGGAAGCAAGCCAAAGCGTGTCGTGCATTTACTACGACTGAGGCAAAGCTCAGCTGAGCTGCCGTCGTGCTCCGGCACTGTTTATTCGCTCATTTGTGTTTGTCTATTTGAACTTTCTCCTGTTTCGTTTGCATTTGCAAATATTCCTGCTGACTGACTGCTGTCAACCAGCAACCATCAACCGAGAACCGTCGACTACCAACCAACTATACGGTACCGTAATATACGTAATTACGTACGTACATACGTGCATAAGGACGTCAAAGCGAGTCTCACAGTGAGTTCTTGCTTTTGTTGTGTGTTATGACTGCCAATAACAACAAGAACAAGGCAGTGTTGAAGCGCTCACACCCTGCTTCTTCGCCTTCTTACTGATTTCGCCACCATTTTTGGCATGCCAATCGACGTTGACGTTAACGTTTGCGTTAGCGGAAAAGTCGTTTCACTTCACTTTACATTCCGTTACTCTTGGTTGACTTTGCTTGCCAGATTTTCAGATTTTGAGACGAGTTTGCAGACGCTTTCCATACAAGTCTATTGAGTACGTGGCGGTTCATGAGTTGGAGTAATACGTCGTTTCCGTTAGCGTCCGCTTCTCTCGCCGATTTTAGTGCGCTGCCCACGTCATGATCGCCTACAAATATACAACATTTTTCGCACTTCTTCAGTTCTCCTCGTAGGTTACTGCGCTCCACGGCGGCGCTGGGGCGTTGTGTTGTGGCTCGGTGCTATCCTAGCCGGAATTGTGAAGTGGATCGAACAAATATGTTTACAGTTAGCACATGTGCAATTATTTGATTAAACTGTAAAGAGCACACAAAATCAGGCTAGCTTTACATACCACCCATGCAACAACATACATACACATGTACATAAGTATACTCGGAGAGTGAAGCTTTCACTCACACACATATGTACATATATGTTTGTACATAAGGCAGTGTAGTGTATGTAGATGTCGTGGCATTCGGAAGAATATTGGCTTGTACGGCAGCCACCGGTCAGGACCGCCTCTATGCAACGTGGAAGTGCAGCAGCGCGCTCTTCGACTGGACTGACGTTCATGCAAATATATTCACCGTTTATTCACCGTATATGTGTGTGTGTGGTTCTGCCTTTTGGTGGCTGGTGACGTTGTTGTGTACACTCGCCGTACTCAAACAATCACACTTAATGCAAAAGGAAAACAAATTAAAATCAAACTTCGGCATCACTCCGTCACATTTGCTGGCAAATCACAGCAAGGAATGGGCATGATTTCACACTTACTTTTTTTGTTGCGATTTCTTTTTTTCTGTGTATATTTTTTTTGTACTCTCATTTCTTTGTGTTAAGTGATTGCACAAATATAATTCGTGATTTTTGATCGACGTACATCTGTAGATATATAATTATTTTTTTAGCGTATTCAAATTAGTATCAATCAGAGCTAATTATAGACCTTTTTGGCCTCAGTACACATACAAGTAAGTGTTATCTTTAAGTACTCGCTTGAGTTTATCATTATATGACACATATTCAATTCAATGAGCTGGTGAGATACTGGTATTATTTAAATGGCTGTCTCTATTTTGGCATTAATTTGAAAGGTTTAAAGGTAGTTTAATAATGCCGTCTTATAGAAATCTTATTACAAAAAGACTGAGACAGTCGATTTTCACCTTCAACCTTTTTTTGAGTCGAGTTTTTCACCAGCAACATCATTCGGCATTGACAGATATTGGCAGTAATCATTTGGTGCCAGATTCGGACTATAAGTTGGATGCATCCTAAAAAAGCTCACAGGGCTATCGGTCTATGTGGCCTGGCATTGTCCTGATGGAACACAATTCCTCTCTTATTTGTCATAACTGTTCGGTTCTAGCCGATTTCTTCCTTCAGACGGTCCAATTGTTGACAACAGAGGTTCGAAATAAGAGTTTGGACAAGGGATCAGTACATAAATGAGGATTCCCAGCCAATTTCACCAAAAACATTTGGATACCTTCATGACTGTCTACCTTGGCTTGGCCACTGGTTATCGTTATCTCTTGACGTTATCGTAAGCGAGCAACTTTACATGGCATGTAAACCATCGAAACAGTGCTTACTTGACGGTCAGATTCGTATAAGTACCTCCTAAATAAGTTCTCGGAGCCTCTAACCAGTCACTTTCGATGGTTTCAGATTCGACGATGTCATGATTTGATCGACATTTTATATAATTGGCCTTCCATAGCGTGGTGCTTCTTTAACTTTGAAATTACTAAAACGAAAACAATGAAACTACATATATCAAAGCCCCTTGATTTGCTTTCGTATTTATCGAAGAAAAATTTTTATATATGGGGTTAGTACGAAATTCTATATATCTAATGCCATGACATGTGAAAGCAAGATACAGATTACAAAAGTCTCTTATCGAATATAATGGATTCTTTTTTACTTGACCTGATATATATTATTGATATGTTATACACATTGGCACCACATGTAGGTATGTAGGAGATTATTTAGTCTGAGATTTAGAATCTGAATACTAAATGTTTTTCGCATATCACTTGAACCCGCTTCTTGTGTAAAATGTAACGGTTAAATAAATATATTAAATATAAGTTTTAAAGCAAATAAACCTCTATCACTACTGAATGACAAACTGTCAATAGCAAAACTACTCACTACTTACACAACTAAATAATCGAAGGTGTCAAATACAATTATCCGCATCAACTGTAACAATCTGCAAATAAAGAAATCAAAGCAGAGCTGTGTCTACCGAACAAAAAAAAACAAGAAACATAAAAGAATTATGTATATTCAGCGCACACAAAGAGCACAATAACCGCGTACGGCCGTCTGGTACTCGATCAAGTGGCAGTAGCGGCGACGCTTGACAACACCAGAACAGCACAAAACACAAGCCACCAAAATACTCTGAACGAGCGGTGAAGAGGCTGCAACGGAAACTAACAATATGCGAATGTTTATAAATACAAAATAGCAAAATATTGTGGTCACACTGCCAAACCACAAGCGATCGATGCTACAACTAATAATGACAGCGGCCCACCTAAACAATCGCCACAACAGTGGAGGGTGTGTAATGCACCTTTGGACGCAATCGCTTCAGCTGAACTGGCCCGTTGTTGTTGTTTGTGCAAACGTTTGACGCTCAAGTGCCATTGAGATAAATTGTTTGTGCGCGCTGATGACGAACACAAAAGCGGCAGTCAATCAAAAAACGAAATAAACTCATAAAGCGTGTGGGGGGAGGAAGGCGCGGAAATGCGAAAATTAAACGCACAAAATAAAGTGCCGCACACGCACACGCACACACACTCGCACCACAAACTAACTACTCAAGCCACGGTAATATTTTATGGACAAAAGCGAACGCTGCGGCCTCTTGAGTTACATTTTAACTGGAGGGTTGTTTGAGAGCGTGGCCGCCAATTCGAAGGACCTGCCAGCCTTTTTGTTTATTTTCTTGTTATTGTTGTTGCTTTTGTATTATTATTTTCGTCATTATTGTTGCTTTGCTGAAGTGTATGTGTACATAATAAAAATAATAATAATTTTTCATAATAGCGAAAATGTGCCAGCAAAGCACTTTAATTAAGAAGAATACGCGACCGAGCTGGCGAATAAGCGTCGCGCGGTGAGCGTTGGCTGGCCTCAAGCTTTAAGTGCAACTATTGTCATTCTAATTATTAGCACTAGCGCTGTGTATGAAAACATAATGAGGCCACTTTGCATATAATTAGGAAATGCATTGACAGCAGAACATACAGTTGTGATCGGGCACGAGGTGTTGATGATATCAATGGCTACGAAAATAATTACAAAATTTCATGAAGTTGTTATTAAAAAGTTGAACTTGCATTTTTTCGACTCTTTGTTTCACATCAAATGCTTTGATACTACGTATAGTACATATTAGGTTAAATATCTCCGTTCCGCCTTTTTGTCTTTTGAATTTCGCGACTGTGTATAAAGCGCTACAGAGGTCTTGACATAACCTACAAAACGACGCTATTTTAAAGTTTTCTTTCGTTAAAGGCAAATCCGCAAGAGAAACGTTCCGTGGAATTAATGCTGCTTTGGGGGATGGAACTCTATCATTTCGAATTGCGGAGGATTGGTTTCGACAATTCAGAGCGGATGAAAACGACACCTTGGATAAGCCAGCCGGCGGAAGACCTGTGACGATGAATACCGATCACATCATGGAAAACATGGAGTTAGACCGTCATGTGGCATATCGTGACATCGCCCAGGAGATGAGAGTTAGTCCCCAAACCATTTTAAACCATTTGCAGAAGGCTGGATAAAAAAAGCTTGATGTTTGGGTACCGCATGATTTGACGCAAAAAACCTTCTGGACCGAATCAACGCCTGCGATATTCTGCTGAAATGAAACGAACTCGACCCATTTTTGAAGCGAATGGTGACTGACGACGAAAAATGGATCACATACGTCAATATCAAGCGAAAACGGTCGTGGTCGAAGGCCAGTGAATCCTCCCAAATAGTGACCAAGCCGCGATTAACGGCCAGAAAGGTTTTGCTGTGTGTTTGGTGGGATTGGAATTGGAATCATCCATGAGCTGCTCCAATATGGCGAGCAACTGGACCGCTTGAAGCAGGCGATCGACCTGAAGCGTCCATACTTGGCCAACAGGAAGGGTGTAGTGTTCCACCAGGACAGCGCCAGACCGCACACTTCGTTGATGACTCGTTAGAAGTTACGGGAGCTCGGATGGAAGGTTTTATCGCATCCACCATATAGCCCGGGCATAACGCCAAGTGATTACCACCTGTTCCTGTCCATTGCGAACACCCTTGGTGGTGTAAATTTGAACTCATAAGAGGCCTGTAAAAAGTGGCTGTCCGAGTTCTTCGCAAATAAGTATGGGGGTTCTACGAGGGGGGGTACAATGAAGTTGCCGTTTAGATGGAAACAGATTATCGTACGAAACGGCGCATATTTGAACTAAATCCAATCACTGTAACACTTTTTATAAAGCATAGAAAAAAGAGCAAAAAAGCAGAAGAGAGATATTTGCCAACCTTAATATATCCATTATTTTCCTACGAAAATAAAGAAAATAATATTTTAACATTAATAATATTCTAAGCTCAGATTATAAGGGCATCAATAGAAAGATGTTTGAATAAATAATTTGATATCTTAAAGGTAGAGTGTCTAGAAAACATATTTAAATTTAAATGATAGATAATCGAAACATATTAAAATCAAGAAAAACTTCCAATTTTCTACGTGAGGAAGTCAAAGATCCCCTCCCATCAATCGAAAACGATGAAAATGGATCCATAACCACAGTAAGTAATATGGTTTAAAATGGCTGTAAATAAAAAATATCAACACATTTGCTTTAATTTAATAAGGGGCAATCTTCTTATATGAGGACATCATAAATTTCTATTGGAGAATATAGGTTATATAAGGCTATCATCGAATGCATTTTCATAAAACAGCATCAGCCGTTCGAAGATTCTTACTCCCACAAGAACGACAATCCATCTAAATTGATACAAAGTCCCCACCAGTACGATATATTTTAATGATAAGAAAACTCGGAAGGTCTTCTAAGCGGAATGAAAGTGAACTGGTTAAGATCTTACTGGATATTGATTAAAGTAATATAAATATATCAGAAAGGAAAAAAAATATAAAGAAAGTAAAGAATAAAGTTCCTTGATTAATCAATTAGTCTAAATGTTCAAACCACACTAATTTAAGTGAGGTTCTTTGCCAAACTCGCCTTTCATACAATATAAAATTTAGTCTCCGCCATAGTTTAGACAGTCCATGATTTTCAAAAATCTATTTTCTGTTCCTAAAGTACAAGAGGGGTCCTAAAAATGTTATTCAAAAGGTAAAATTATGATATATAATCGTCTCCAGTCCAATCCGCTGTAATGTCGAAGTCTTTGGATCTGTTAAAACTTTAAAGGTGTTTTCCTGGAAAACGTTTCTTTTCTTAATTAGGCGACGCCTCTCTTAAAATACTAATTATTTCGAAGATTGGTGTATATCAAGGCCTGAAAGAAAGAAATACTCTGCATTTATTGCAATTCCCAAAATAAATCATCAAGGTTAGCCTTTTATGTGGGCATATCTCCTTAGACATTGCAGCTAAATCTCATATTGAGCCTAAGTTGAAACAATGTTAATGCAGATGAAATTCTTTTTAGGCAACGCGCAATTTACAACAAAAGCAACATTTCCTTCCTAATTGAATAAAAAACATTGCGTTGTGTTCTTCATGTAACACGAAGTAGCATTAAAAACGTCTTGTGTGGTCTCAAGCTCGTCATCCACAAATCAAACAAATCACTTTCCATTGCCGTCAAAAGAATTTGGCACGTTGCATGTAGCCGACGAATGATGACAACGTGTTTCCCCTCTCCTCTTCTGCTCTCCACCACTTTGTGTGGATACTTAAGGCAAGACATGCACTTTGGCAAGGTAAAAGAAAACAACAAAATGTACAAAAAGCAATGGCCGGCCGTGTACATTATTAGACTTATAAACAACAAGTATACGTATGTATCTATGTATGTAGATACAAGTGCATGCACGCATCTGTATTTACACTAATGAGTAGATGTATGTGTGTGCGTGTTGTTGCTTTTTATTTAAGTGGCCGGGCACATTTTCACATTTCCAATTTAAAATTTTCACAGGTGAATTTTACCACTTGCATGACTTAAAGTAAAAACAACAATAACAATATGCAAACAACTACTAAACGACGGATGTTGGCCGACGGACGGAGATGCCGCTGTCGGTCGGTTTGGTTCGGTGCCAATACCAGCACGGACACTCTAATGTGTGTAAACAGTGATTCCAACTGAAACATTACCTGCCGCTCCAGCCGCTCAACCAACAACCAACAAAGTAATGTTCACGACTCCAAGTCGCACACACAGACACACATGCGCGATTTGGCGGACCAGCTGTACATGAACGTGTCCATTATCCATATGGACACATTTGAATAGTTGGCGAGTTTCCTCCATTGCCATCGCCATCACCGCCGTCGACACTGTGATTTTCCAAGCCGTCCGCCGCAGTCGCAGCCGCTTTGCATGTTCGCCGCTGTGTCAATATTTTGTTTTCATTGCCGAACTCTCAAGACAACGACGATGACGGCGGCGATGATTACCTGCGTTTTGTAGTGCACAAGTGTTGGCAACAAAAGCCGCCAACAATCGGTCGACCAGACTATCAAGCACTTATATGTATACATGTATATAATAAATATGTATATGTATGTTTCAATGTGTGCGGCGCGATGCGGTAGGTGGCAGGGACATTTCTTCAGTTCAGGTGTGCAGCGAAATGGGACACAGCTTCAATTGCATTGGGTTTCATTGAATTAGGATGTTTTAGGTTTGGACAGAGTGGAGTTGCGGTTTGTTGTTGTAGTGTTTTTGCTTCTTTATTGCCGTCCACAGATTCCTGATTTTTCAAGTGCATGTCTCTACAATTGCCGGAACATCAAAGTGCCGCACAATGCTGCGGCCATCATAATCATAATAGTGAATCATTTGCTGTCGCTGATTTTTATTTTTATTTTTTTTATTTTATTTAAATTATTGCTACTCATTTGCAAACATAGCGCAAATTACAGAATGGACCATTAGATTTCTGCGTTGTCAGTGACAATTGAAGACCGCCATTTTGTGGTATTGCTAAGTTAGACTCCCTATATCTTCATAGGAATTTTGAAAAATTTATTCAAAAAACACTTCATGTCATTTTTTGTTTTCTGAATATGTAATTCCCGACATGATCGATAATTCATACAGATCAAATAGATGAGGTACTAATAAGAGACTCAAAGTTTAAAGTGATTTTAGTATATATAATATACTTTTATATAAATTTATATAATTTATATATATATAATTTTATATTGATCTTGGAGATTTGTTTCAACATTAACCCAACAAAATATTTGTAGAGATCTGTTTGCATCCCAAACTTATTCTCAACTGAAAATGTCACTTTTTGAGCCGAATTCTCGACATTTGCGGAAAATTTTGCTTTTCTTTTTTAATTCCAAGAAAAGTGCGGCTGAGGCTCATCGACATTTGCAACCGTTTTTATACAATATAGCTTTAAATTTACCAAAAAAAAAAAAAACGGCGGAAGCAAAGTTGCAGTCCTAATACTAAAAAAGATATTCCATGTGTTTGAACAACAAAATTGCTTAACTATTTTTTATCACTTATCAGAAGCTATTAAAAAAATAACATGCTTGGTTGATGGCTACAACAACTTTGTATGTCATGGCTTAACATTTCGTATTTCCACCTCTAGTGACGGTACATCTATTACAATCTCTTATAGGTCTATATAAAAATAAGGTTTTTAGAGCATCTAAACTATATTGTGTTTAATAATAATTTTGATTTATTGCTTATTGATATATGTTTTTGCGTCGCTTTTGGGATTTAAGATTTATATATATAGTCCACTATTTTTGCATTAAATTAATAGTTTTAATTAGTTAGAATTATCCGATTTAGGTCAGATATGTATTTTATTGCATAAAAATGCCATTCTAATAGAAAAAAAATTGAGACAGTCGATTTTCTCAAGCTTCTCTTATGGTACCAGATCCAGATTATAAGGTTGATAAGAATCTTCCAACCAAGCTCCCTGCGCTTATGGCGAGTCTTAGCGGCCTGGCATTATTCTGATAGAACGTTATCCCCCTCCAATTGGCCAAATTCGTCCTTTCTGAGCGATAGCTTTCTTCAAACGGTCTAATTGTTGACAGTACAGGGCCGAAAAAGAATTTGACCAGCAGCTCATAATATATGATATATGATATATGTATATATGTAGGATATATCTTTAACACTCCGAAGTCAAGGCATAGTTGAAACATACGTCAATAATTTGTAACTACACCCTCAAGATTTGCCATAACTCGGGACAGCATTAACATTACGTTCTCGTCTTATATTAAGTAATATACATACATATATTAATATATTTTATTTAAACATTTCAGCATATCAAAGGTATATATTTTAGCAGTATTTTGTGACAATTTTTATTTACAAATTCCGAAAACTTAGCCGTTGGTATCTCATCTCCCATGACATGTCCTAAAAAAGCTCTTGCAGTGGACATCATAATTCATTATTGGTTCATCTAAAACCAATAAACACATGGATAAATCTAGTTAATGAACGAAGGAAAAAATGAAATATTGGAATTTGAACTTTTGACAGAATTTTAACGAAAAAAAATCCTTTTTTGAATAATGTTATCTCCATATAATGGCTCAAATATTTGTAATTCAAATAAAAAAGGATCCTTCGTTCATTAACTAGATAATGTTATTTCAAAGATGTGTGCAAAATTTGAACAAAATAGCTACGAATTCGTGTCCACCGACTTAAAGAAAATTAGTTTTTAACTCTAAACAGATGTTTCGAGTCTTTCTTTTTTAACTGTAATATACTTATACTTAATATCGAAGTTCAAAATGAAATGAATATTTATTTAAAAATAAAAACTTAAATTCAGTTCCGCATGGATCAAAACGTCGACTTTGGTCGTCACCAATTAACAAATTATGACCATAGGTTATTATATACCATATAATGCACCATTACTTGTACAATATACTAATTACTATTATTATATGAAAGCAATCGCTAATTTTTTAATAGTCTCAAGTTTTTTCCCGTTAAAAAACTAAAAGAACCTGTACGACCGAACATTAGTGCAAATTAAACTATTGCCGTTTTGACGTTAGTATATCCAACAAAATCTACTTGGTGACCAACGTTGCGAGGCGATGACGCACAAAGCTTTGACTACCTGACTAACTACACAAGACACTAGCGCTGAAGGCTAACTAGCAAACTACTTGCATAGACTATAACGGCAGCGAGGCAATCATCAAGCTTGCGTGTCGTAAGCACTTAAGTGCCAGTTGCATGCATGCATAGGTGAATTGCTTTCAACAGGCGCGCTGTCCGGTCTGACTAAAATTTCCTAATGAGTACAACGCACTTCAGCCATCAATTCCGACATTTCATTGCTGTGTCTATGAAGAAGAGAAAGCGCCAAACGCCCCGGTCCAATGCAACTCAGTCATTTGCGAATCTGACAATTTACGTCCTCAGCGCAAGTTGAAAAAGATGTCGACTCCTCGTTGCAAACACACATACTCGTACATGTATGTAGTTATAACTGTACATGCGTGCATACATATGAGCGAGCGCTTTCCCATTATGGGGAGTGGAAAACGTCCGTGTGTTTTTTGTACTTGTATGCTCGCTTGTTGTGTGTCTTTGTAAATTAATAATTGAAAAACTTTCTACCAATTAAAAATGCTGCAGCACGCTGAAAGGTACATAATGCTGAAGTGCCGTCGTATTTTCTTGCTTTTCTTACTGCCATATGTATACACATATACGAAAACTTGTATGTAGACTTCTTCATGTCTTTTATTTCCCCATCAGCGTTTAAAGTAATAAATGAGTTTAAATGAAGTTAACTGTATTGAAGTTTGTTTAAGAATTAAATTTTTATTTGTATACAATATTACTTTTTATATACGCAAACATACTAACAAAATTTAATCTCTAATTCTACGATATACTCATCTCGGAATATGATTTACATATGTGAAAAATTTCACCAGTAAGTCCGTACAAATTTCAATAAATTTATTTTTGCCATGTTTTCGATAATTTATTGTGTAAATTATATGTATAGGTATATTTTTATACTCTCGCAACCTGTTGCACAGAGTATAATAGTTTTGTTCACCTAACGGTTGTTTGTGCCACCAAGAAATATAAGAGTTAGATATGGGGTTATATATACATAAATGATCAGGATGACGAGTGGATTTGAATTCGGATGTCTGTCCGTCTGTCCGTGCAAGCGATAACTTGAGTAAAAATTAAGATATCTTAATGAAACTTGGAACACATGTTCCTTGGCACCCTGAGGAGGTTGCTTTCGAAAATGGGCAAAATCGGTCTACTGCCACACCCACAAAATAGCGGAAACCGAAAACCTATACAGTGTCATAACTAAGCCATAAATAAAATTATGAAAATGAAATTTGGAACATAGGATCCCATTAAGGAGATGCACATTTGGATGTAATTATTTTGGAAAAGTGAGCGTGACCCCACCCCCAAATAGGTTTTTTGTATATAACTCGCAAACAAATAAAGCTATATAAACCAAACTTTCTGCAGTCGTTTATTTTCCCCATTTCCTTATACAGTGCAAAAATTAAAGAAATTGGATAATAACCACGCCCACCTCCCATACAAAGGTTTGGTTGAAAATTACTAAAAGTGCGTTAACTCACTAACGAAAAACGTCAGAAACACCAAATTTTACATAAGAAATGGCAGAAGGAAGCTTCACTGAGATATTTTTACAAAATGGAAAATGGGCTTGGCGTCGCCCACTTATGGGTCAAATCATATCTCAGGAACTACTAGACAGATTTTAATGAAATTCGGTATATAATATTATCTTGACACCCCGATGACGCGTGTGAAAAATGGACGAAATTGGTTCACAACCACGACAACTTCCCATATAACTAATTTTTGAATTTCATCTTATTCCTTCACTTTATAATATATACATTAGGAACCAATGAAGATAGCGAAATAAAACTTTACACAAACACTGCATATGATCTGTTGCATCACTTGTGAAAAAATTGTCAAAATCGAACCATGACTTTTCAAGGCCCCTGATATCGAACATGAAGAACTCAGTGCCTAAGGGTAATTTTTCCACGAAAATATACTTAGGTAAATCCCTCAGATATTTTAATGTAATTCATTCCCTCTGAATTATTTTCTTATAACAGTTTCTCTCTGTACCTGAAATGGTAAAAATCGGGTCATAACTTCCCCCAGATCCCATATACCTAATTATAAGTAATATTAAATTAAGTGAACGTATATTATTCGATACATTGTATCTTGGTGGTGAAAACGAATGAAATCGGTTTAGGAATTACCTCAGTTCCGATATACTATTTATGATGATTTTCGTTATTCTATTGAACTTTATACCCAATGGGTCGAATTGTGTTATCTTTATAAAATTACATCAATAAATTGCGAGAGTATAAAATGTTCGGTTACACCCGAACTTAGCCCTTCCTTACTTCTTAAAATTTAACTTCAGATATTTTTAGTTGCGTAGACTTAGTTTGGATTGCAAAACAAAATATGAAATGAGGTTCTCAAATTTGGCCTTTACATAATAATTTTCAAACTATTTTATATTTTTGTTTTAATAATTAAATAATGGACCTATAACGCTGTACAACCCTCGGCTGCAAAATTTAAATTATTGGTTTCGAAGTTCGAAAAAAGTTTTTTTAATAATTATTATGAATTACAGCATATACATAGTTACTAAACAATTCGTCTTTAAAATTCAACGGTGTAAAAAATTTTTGGCTCAAGTTAATATAGCGATACTATAATATCATAGAAGAGTCAAAGTTAGATCTTTAAAAGAAAAATGTATACGCCATTGAATTAAGAAGAAAATGTGGCCCTCTCTGGATTTCAAATAGTATTGTACTATGCTACATACATATATACTGATTTAGCATAATTTATGAGAGAAAAAATCCTTTTTTAGAAACACATATCAGATTAATGTCAAAAATTATTTGTCTCCAGTTTTCTATGCAGTGAATTTAGTTTTGTGTATAAAAGTTTAAAAAAGGTAGGATAAGAAATCACTCTCAGTACCGCGTCTTAAGTTATTTACAGCTTTATAAATCCATTCTTTTTTTCTAAATTGTAATGAAAGATCTTTCAAAAGAACATAATTCTAGAAAGTCAGTCTTTATTTTTTACTAATTTTGTTATAAATGTTATATCAAAGTTATATTTCAAGTATGAACACTTTTACACATAATAAGTAAAAATCAACATATTCTTTAATTCATATTGAGGGGTTCAGTGGGTTTCAAAATTTGCAAAAAAAATTTCTGATTAAATAGTACAGTAAGTTTAAAATATTATCCAAAAATATAAAATCGGTCCGAGTAAAATTCTAAGAGATAGACCCTTTGGAAGTACCGCCCATCAGCCCGGGTATGTTATAATATGAAACTTAAAAGGCATTTATCTCAAAACTCAATCTTTTAAGTCGGTGAACACGATATTTTGAAAAGTTATGAAGCAATTTTGTTCAAATTTGCACACGTCTTTGAAATAACATAATCTAGTTAATGGACGAAGGATTTTTTTATTTTTATTAAACTTTGTTTTTTGAGCCAATATATGCGAAAATTTGACCAAAAAAGTGAGTTTTTTTGTTAAAAATCTGTCAAATATACAAATTATAATATTTTCATATTTCCTTCGTTCATTAACGAGATTTCTCAATGTTATATCTTTTTGCTTAAAGAATCTTCCAATTTTAATAATTGAATCTCATTACCACTAAATCCCACTAAAACAAATAAGAAGTTTTCACTTCAACAAAAATTAAACTGTATTTTTATAGTTAAACAAACGACTAAAAAAGAAATTATGTCTGAAAAGAAGTTTCACTCTATTAAAGTAGTATGCATTAAAAATACTTCATTCACGGTACCATGTATTTGATATATTTGATTTGCTGACGTTTATTCGTGTATATTGGTGTGAATATAAAATTTTAAAAATATTTTGAATTTATCAAATTATTCATTCAGTAGCTCTAACTGATGATTCTATTCCAATTAATTTTAAGAACAAGTTGGAGAAATTAACATTGCGAAAAATAAAATTAAAATTAAGCATATGCACCTTAACAATAAGAAATAAAAGAAATAATTTAGCCACAATTAAATATTATAACAAAAGCCCATGTTTATTGTTCAGAAGAAAAGCAAAATCAATTGAAATTGAAGGCAGCAGCTTTAAGCGCACCCCAATCGAATTTCGCGACATGATAATGATGAATACCCCTAAACTACAAAATAAAGCACAAAATAAAAATAAACTACAATTGAGAAAAAAATAAAAAATTGTGATTTTGTCCTTATAGTTCTCCTCGCTATTAAAGGTTACGCGTAAACACATACAAAACTTTTACGTTACTTTTTAATTGTGTCTCAATTGCAAGTTATTTACTTCATTAAAATAAAAGAAAAAACAAATTCATTGCCTTCAGGTGGCAAATGCAACGCGAAAAAAAGCGAAAAAGTGGGAAGTGGCAGATGTGTAGACAAAGTGCGTACAAATGCAATGCCAATGAAAATCACGGTGGCAAAACGCAAATGAAATGTGACTCAGGCGGCCTCAAATGCGACGTATGTAGACGGATGCTAGCAAACTATCGCACAAATCCATACACACACACAGACACAAATCAACGACTCGCACTCCGTAGTGCGCGCATACTGGTGCGCTTGTGTGTGTATGCGCACGGCATCTCTGTCTCTGTTGATTATGAGCTACAAACATTTTCGGCCATGTTTGTTTACTTTGCTCCGCCTCGTTGTGCTGTCGTCACGCCGCACCGTCGCTTACTTTCCACTGCCAGCCAGCCGCCGGCTGCTTGCTATCTCTGCTCCTCATGTGCCGCTTCCAAGCTAACTACACTTCAACTTCACTGCTTCACTGCACGACTGTGAGTGTTTGGCTGTGACTGTGTGTGAGTGCGTGTGTCTAACTGATTTCATGCTCGCATCTGCTCTCACTCGCTCTGCTGCTTCGCTTGCATGCTGACTGCTGACTGCTGAAGCTGCTTTTATTGCTTGCTGTATACACACGCACGATGGCTGTAGACAGCGTCGGGCAGGAAGCCGTCAGACATTACCCGCATCTCGTTCATTCATTATTTCACACACGCACATACTTGCGAGTAGTTGTGTATGGCACACAAATGTCTCTTTAATTTCGGCTTTCGCCATTGTAAGTGCATTTTCGGGCGCACACACATACATACATACATACATGCAGACAAACGCATATGGGTAAAGGCAAAAGCCGCAACCGCAGACACAAAATCATGCCGCCTTTGCAACTAAAGTCGCTTTAGAGACAAATTTACATATTTAGTTACATACATACAAACATATTTATGGCTCACTGCATTTGCACATCTGCCTTATCGTTCGTCCACCCAACCGTGTGTGCGTATGATTCACTCGGTGTGTAACCCTATGCCGTGCTGGTAGAGCGCTGCCGCATTTGAAATTAATGTTGCCGGCGCCGCATTTGTTGAGATTGAAAATTGAATTAAATTAAATCGCAATTGCCACGCCACCGCACCGACCGCCGTTCCATACAACGAACCTCCAAACTAACACCTACCACTCACAACCCGTTAGTTGACCGAACGGGTGTTGCAGCAATGCGCTGGTGGAGCGCCGCTTTCAAGCAGCCAATGTATCCTAATTACATTTTCCTAGATAAATTGTAAAGTTTCGGTGCACTTCCGCGAATTTGTGTGCTGTTTGACTTGCCAACGCCGATGTGCCGCTCTTCTCCGCTAAGCGGAGTCGAAAGTGGTGCGAGCGCCGTAGCTTGTACGTGTTTCGGGAAGGATGCATGAAATGCAAATAACTGTAAAGGCTTCTCAAGTAGCTTTGGCTGCAAGTAAGCAAGCAGGCGGGCATCCGGGTGAAATACTATTGGTGCCGTAAATATAACCGGTGAGTTGGTGAGGAGTCTTCATGTGGGCGTTGAAAGTCATGCGCCATCTTAAAAGTGTTGGTGAGTAACAGGAATTCGCAACGCAGCTATAAATTACGCGCTACAGATGTTATGGAGACTGTTTGACTTACATAATACAGGGTGTTCTTAGAAATATATATATATTTTGTTTACGTCATTGAAATAAAAATTTGTTTTACGAATTTTAAATGACTTAAACGAACTTCAAATACATTATCAACAATTCATATTAATACTTCAAAAAACTTATTGGATCAGATCTAACCTAAAATTAAGGGATCGAAGTTGGGAAGTTCTTCTCCCAATGTTTTACAAATTGAATGTAATGCAAATAAGCTCGAAAATCGATTAAAAAAATTGTTATTACTTAATAATTATAATTTCTTCGTAACTGGGATGCACAACACCTTTTGATCTTTTAAAAGTTAGGTCTAAATTATGACCCTGTCTAAAATTACTCCAACATTCCAAGCGCAACATATTACCGGAATATTGAACGTGGGAAGCAGATGAGATTGAGAGCTTTGTTATATTTATAAATATACCACTCATCAGTAAAGACAGGGACGACTCCAATATAAACGACTGGTTAAGTGAGTGGTTTTAAAATTAGGATATATGAAATATTGAGGGTTAATCGAAGTTAGGTTAGGTTGGTTATATCAAGGGGATAGATACTGCCGGAACTGCAGATAGTCTCACTTGGACAGCTTCGTCTGTCCTTTGTGTCACCTAAATACCCGTAACGAATCGCCAAGATCCTCATGATTCGACAACTCTGAACTCTATTACAAAGTTCTTAAGTCGGCTAATGTCGATTCCAGCCACTTTGCTGGGTTCGCTAAAATGAAGTCTTTCAACCATGGTTTGGCTTGGATGATTCCTCTTCGCCTTCCTCCAAGCATTTTCTGGCTTGATCTATATGAAATGACAAGATCTGTTGATTGTGGAATTATGTCTTCCAACCAGAAAAATTTATTTTGACACACTACGGATGCTCCGATTTACTGTGTGGTATAAATTCCTTAGGACTAGCATACTTACACATGTAAGTTAAATAAATCTCTGCATGTACATACATACATATATATGTATGTATACTAGGCATGTCGTTGTGTGTCTTCAGCTTCCGTTGACATAAAAGTCAATCAGCGCCCACTTTAGGTATAGTGCATACCCTTGTACAGCAGTAGAGGAACATATTATGGAGCGTGCAACTGACAATTTTGCCAAGCTAGCTCATAAATATATGTACATACACGCTGCTCAGCTCTTGCATGATTTGCAACCGATTTCCGTTATAAGGCAACATGCAATCATAGATACAAGCATACAGATATATTATAGACATAGCTAAAGTTCCGAACTCGTGCCAATGCAACTTCAGTTACAAGGTTTCGGACTTCATATTCAGTGCAATCCTGGGTAGATTGTCTAGAACTGAAACTGTTGATATACATATATACATATATACATATTTATGTACATGGAAATATAGCTAACATAAATTTGTATGGTAGTAGATGCAAGTGCGTGCTTCAACCAGCGTTGTTGTACATACATATGAATGTTTGTGTGTGCAGTTAGTTTTCCCGGTAAATATTTGCGACTGGAATATTTGCGCGCTCCATCATAATTCAAACAGATACGCTGACGCTTGTCGAACTTGTTGGCAAGCTGGCAGCATGCATCCTGACAAGTCGACAGGCGCACGAATGATAAGTTGACTAGCTGGCTGATGCGTGCGTTAGTCGCCGTTTGACTGCTGTTTATCAGCAAGGAACAATCATTTAAGCATATAACTGGCTTTAAATTGGCATTAAGCGGTAGTAAAGAACAAAAACAACAACCAGGCTATACTGATTGAAGAAGAGTAGATCATTTTTTCATTACAAGCAGCTCATAGAAGTCAGAGCGTTTTGAGTTGTGAATATATGTATGTATATATAAATATAACCAAGTGCATAAATACATACATACATACATACACTGTCACTTATATATCAGCTAAGCTTGATCTTACTGGTTGAAAACTCACAGCCTCTGGCGAAGTTGTCAACTTTACGTGCTTTTGAAATTCTACATTCACAAGCCAATTGTACTTACTGCACAAATTACAAATTTAACACTTTTTACAGATATTATTAGCATATTTCACATAAACAAATTAATAAATGCACTTCACACTTTTTCCAAACTTGTAAAAGCTGCATCTGCAATTCGCAAATACCTACCCCAGGCTTTAAAGCACACTAATGACATTTTTACACTGAGCCGATATACTTTAGTTAATAATTTATAATAAAAAACAACAACAAAAAATCTTTACTCACTTTTCTTTCTAAAAATATATATTACAACGTCGCGGGGATTTCTCTTGCCATTTTCTGTTCATTTGGTTTAGAACTATACTGAAATAGAGAACACACACACACACACACCTAGCTAGGACATGCACCTCATTTTCTAAATTTTAGTTCGTTGATACCTACGTGCGTTTAATAGCTGTAATTCACACGCAGAGGGCGCAATAGACATTTTTGATAAAATATGATATGGTAGCTGTAGATGCCGCCTGAAGCACATTAGTCGAGATATTTGGTATAACAAGCAGATTTTCTCTTTTATTTATTTAAATTAGATTTTTTCTAGTATTTAGGCTTCACGTAAAAGATTCAACTAAAAGATAAGACGATTCTTTCTTTCTATATGAAACCTGAATTAATGAAAGACAAGTATGAAATGTCATAAGACGTCTTGGAATATGAAACTGTTATTTGCCTTATTTGAACTGTATTCTCTTGGAAAGAAACAACAAAACTATTAAGCTGACTTCTACAATACCAAAAAGTCTCTAGGTACCTCTCTATTTTATTCTATTGTTATTCTATTACTATTTGCCAATCTATCTCTATTTGATAATACATGAAGGTTTTATACCTGTTCCGGATTATTTTGTTCCCAATAAGATTTGTGGAAGCAGATGAATTATCAGCATACTTGTTATTGGAAATACGAAATTTCTTCGCAAAGAAAATAACAAAAAATTTCGTCTCAACTAAAAAAAATTGGTTGCGTATTTGAATTAAAAAAAAATTGAAACATCTAAGACCCATTTTTTGTAAATATTTTTTTAACAAATAATTTTATTTAGTCTTAAATATTATCCACAGAACATAATAGAAAATGTAAAATATAATAATTTCAAACAACGTGGCAACATAGCAAACAGCTGATTTATTTGATAAACAAACGAAAAAAGGAAAAAAATCAAACCGGGAATGTGACAGTTCTCGGCCTTTACGTAAAATGTTTTTTCGTTCATTTGTGTGGTAAGAAATTGTATTTCATGCAAATTATTATATATTAAAACAGTAATAAATTTATTTCATCAAACACAATTCGTTTCATGTGTATCGTGCTTTCATTCAAATGTTTCAACATTCTACCATTACAGCACAGTAGCGCGCAGCCACTACTGCAGCACGAGGCATATCAGATTGGCTGTTGGGCGACAATTTCTAATTAGTTTAACAGCCAAAACTCTAACAAAAGCAGGCATACATAATGTGACACGAAGAACTATTTACACCTGTGATGTGCTGTGCAAACGACGAAAAACCGGAGATGAGAAGGTTGGTCAAATTTTTCTTTGGTAATTGTTTAATTACTAATTTATGTGTCTCTGTCAATAGAAATCCGATCGCATAATAGAGTATTCGCCGAAAAAGAAGAAAAGTGGCGCAAAATTAGAAGGTGTAGTGGATATTTGGCGTCATATCTCTGTGCAAGAACTAGCAGATTGTCTGCAACGTCCGTTAGGTAATTACAGATAAATACATATTTTATTTATATTCCATTAAAATCGCTTGTTGATTGCAGAGGACATCCAAGAGGTGATGTTATATGTGAAGGGTGCAGACAACATAGAACCACAAGCACGTCTGGACGATCTCAAAATCATACAAGAAATCGTTAATAAATGTGGTGTGAAGACACGTATCGTTTCTGCACCAGAAGTAGAGTTGGAGGACTCAACCGAATTGGGTAAACATCACGACGTGTCGCCGCGTCCAACAGCTACACCGGAACTTTTAAAACCACGTCCGCCAGTAGTAACTGTTATGGGGCATGTCGATCATGGCAAGACAACACTCCTGGATTCATTACGTGGTGCTGCTGTGGCGGCTGGTGAAGCCGGTGGCATAACGCAACACATTGGTGCTTTCACAGTAAAATTAAGTAATGGTGAGCAAGTGACGTTCCTCGACACACCTGGTCATGCTGCATTCAGTGCAATGCGTGCGCGTGGCGCACATGTCACCGACTTAATTGTGCTCGTGGTGGCTGCTGAGGATGGTGTTATGGCGCAAACGCGTGAAGTTATTCAGTTGGCCTTGAATGAGAATGGTAAGTCTTTTTATTGTTTTTGTTGTTTAGAACTAGTAATATTTTTTTATTTTCATTAACAGTACCTATTATTGTGGCCATTAACAAAATCGATAAACCCGAAGCAGACATCGTGAGTTTTAATTAATTTTGGTAGTTTTTATTGTTGTTAAAAATACTAAAAATATTTTTTGGTTTTAGGAAAAAACCAAACGTGATTTAATGCAAATGGGTTTGGTGCTGGAGGAGCAAGGTGGTGACATACAAGCCATACCAATTTCAGCTTTAAAAGGCACTAACTTAGAACTCTTAACGGAGGCTGTGAGCACGCAAGCGACCATTATGGGTCTTAAAGCAGATCCTACTGGTTTAATTGAAGGCGTTGTCGTGGAATCTAAGACCGATCCACATAGAGGGTAAGTTACATTTACAACTCATTGCATGTTCGTTGTGTTGTGACAACTTTCTTTTAAGCAAACTCTCTACCGCGATTGTTACACGCGGCACTCTGCGGAAAGGTGCAGTACTTGTGAGCGGCCTGGCGCATGCCAAAGTGCGTGGTCTCTTCGATCATAACGGCAAGCCTATGACGCAAGCACCACCCGGTACACCAGTCGAAATTTTAGGTTGGCGCGAACTGCCGCTAGCTGGTGATATTATACTTGAAGTGGAAACCGAGGTGCGTTCAGATATTTCATAATACAAATATTTTTCTAATCTTTTAACTTTTATAGAAAAAAGCGCATTCCGTGTTGCGTTGGCGCGAACACGAAGCCAAACATCACAAAGCCGAAGAGTCTGTTGATGAAATTCGCAAAAAAGAGGAAGAACATCTGGCCAAATACCGTGCTGAACGTGATGCCCGTCGTTTGGCAGGCAAATTCCGTATGCGTTATGGCCCACGCGAAAAAGAAAATATCGAGCATGATGATGTACCCCGCGTTAGTATTATCATCAAAGGTGATGTGCATGGCTCGTTGGAAGCGCTACTTGATGTCTTCGACACCTACACCAGCAATGAACGTTGTCGGCTCGATGTTGTGCACTACGGTGTAGGAAATGTCACGGAGGGTGATATTGAATTGGCGAAAGCATTCAATGCTATCGTCTATGGATTTTCAGTGCCTGCACCACCGAATGCGCCCAAAGACGTGACAATACGTTGTTACGATGTCATCTATCGTCTCATAGATGATCTGAAAAAAGAAATTAGCGCTAAACTTCCAGCAATGGAAGTGGAAGAGGTGGTGGGCGAGGCGAATGTGTTGCAGCAATTCTTCATCAACGAGGGACGCAAAGAAGTGCCTGTTGCGGGTTGTCGTTGTGTTAAGGGTATGCTGAAGAAGGCACACAAATTCCGTTTAGTACGTGATGATGAGGTTTTATATGAGGGTAAGCGGGAAAATTTTTGGATCAAACAAATTTATTAATAATAATTGGGTAAAATATTGAAAATATTTTTTTTTATTAAAAATAATTTTTTTTTTAATATTTTTTTTTGATTTTTATTAAAAATATTTTTTAATTAATCAATATATTTAATTTATTATTTTTATTTATTTATTATTTATTTTTATTATTTTTTTTATTATTTTTTTATTATTAATTTTTTATTATTATTAAAAATATTTTTTGTAGGTCACTTAGAGTCTATGCGTCATTTGAAAAATGAAGTGGATTCCATTAAAAAGGATGTGGAGTGTGGCTTACGTTTCAAGGATACAAAAGTTGTGCCGCAAGCAGGTGATACCATTGTATGCTACACAACACGCATGGAAGAGCAGCAAACAGATTGGGATCCAGGATTCTAAAGAAGTAGCAAAAACCAGAAGTTAGCAGACAAATTTTGAAAAAGTATGAGTGGATTGAATCGCATTTCTCACCATGCCAACCAACTCTGCCATGTTAACACTATTTTTTTTTTAGAATGAATTGTTATAAGCTTTCCTAATTTAATAATTTGTTAAGGATACCAGTAATTACATGAAAGTTATGATGTTAAAAACATAAAAACTGAAATAAATTATTTTTCAAATGGAAAACGAGTTCCAAATTGTACAAATTAAAAGTTGAAGTTGTTATCGGCGCCAAAGCCACATAGGAATATATAAAAATTCACATTTCCTGTTTTGTATTCTAAAATTCATTCATAAAAACTGTAAACTAGATGCGGCAAAAGCGCGCGCACTAAACAATGCCTCAATGTCACACAGTGTCTGTATGTAAGACCTCAACACTATTACTTGCCCGTTTGTTGTTGTAGTTAGCTATTAATGAACATAGGATAAGAATGGTACACATGAAATGGGAGCATTTTGAGCAGAACGGAACTGGCTATTGATAAGGCGCCATTGTATCAAATACACATTTTTATATATTTTTTTTATAAGTTTGTATTAGTGTGAGTCCATTAGTAATCATGTCACTTTTGCGGCGCAGGGACTTATGAAATGCGTGTTTGGCTTGAAATGTATAAAAAGTGCGAAAAGTGGTTGTCATGCGGCACGCATATATCCAATAGGAATGTGGAACCGAGATAAGCTGGGAATTATATGTGGTAGTTCTCGGAAGTTTACTGATTTATGTAGAAAAGAGAATTCTATACAAATTTTGTAGAAAGTTATATTTTTACGTAGCAGGGTAGACAAGGTCCAATTCTATTTAATATTATAATAATCGATTAGTGTATAAGGTTATCCCGAAATTCAAATGGCAACATGACCATTGCTTTTCTAATCTATAATACTGTTCAAGATTGATTCTTTCTAATAGCTTTTCAATGTATAGTTGAACTTCCCTAACTCGAATCACCATAATCCACAACAAAAAATTTCGAGTTAGAGAGACTTCGAGTTATGGAAGTTAATTTGTAGGAAATTTGACTTCTATTGCCAATTCAAGAGTCCGAGTTATAGAAGTTCGAGTTAAGGAAGTTCAACTGAACTTGAATACAAAGCCCTGAAGGAAAAACCTTTTAAGCTGACTTAACAAAAGATGAGTGCTCAATCAGTCGGAATAGATTTTTGATCTAATATAAGAACTAAGAATCATTTCAATGGTACTTACAGCTCTTTTACAAAGTGAAATAACACAAATTGTTTTAAAAATATCGTTCTTACGACCATGAATGGCCATGAACGACCATAACCCTGAAAACTATATGTTATGATTTGATTATATTGTAGAAAACTTCGCTGTATTTATTGAAATTATTTGCCCCTGCTATCTGAAGCTACAACAACAAAATCACAAAGGTCAAAGTTCAAACGAGAAATTGTTGTGTTCCAGTAATTTCCAAGATTTTTGTTCAAATTCTAACCTCATTAAATATTGATCTATTTAAAACCGACATAACAAAAATTTGTGTCTGGTAGTATCGATTTGTGGCGGTCATTCCTCAAGATACTTTGTCAACCCTCCTATCCAATTTCTCTGAGGTCAAGGTTTTTTTTCTAGGGTTATTCGATGATTCTTATTTAAAATGAACTCGTCTTCTAAAGATTTATTAATATTTTCGAACATCGAGTAGTATTGAAAGAATTATGCACCTAAGTATTTAGTCGAATTTGTCTGTGAAATTTTTAATACAAATGAGATGATATTATCTGGAAGAAGGGATATCTTTAGATATGTAGAAGAATGTGTGATCCTTCGAGAAATATCGCTGAGCTTTTGAATAAATTTTGTTCCCAGGTCAAACATAATTCCAGCGAGTGAAAGTAATTTTAGAACACATGCTCACTTCTCTTCATAGTGCGTTCGAAATACTACATTGTGGGAAAAAAAGTAAAAGCGAAGCTTTGATAAAATTTAGACTGGCGGAAACGTGCGTAACCAATGATGTACTATATGCGGTTAAAAGTTGAGTAGTCCCGGTGGAGCCACGGTCGCTTTATATTACGAGCATACTATTCATATTAATGCGCTATGATTTTTTGCGCATTTGCTGAAATATAGTTTCTATGGTTTCTATGCGATAAGGGACTTCCGCTACAAAAGCTACAAAAAGTGTGCCTCTAGGCGGAGGTTAAATAGTTATGGAATTCGCAGCTGTGGAATTCGCGACACTATTAAATTATGGGCGATAACAATTGCGCTTTTCACATTATTATTGTTTTATTGAGTCTAAAATTTATATGAAAAAAAATTAAAAAAAAACTCTAAAGATATAATAAATATTTCTAAAGCATAATACTTTGTATTAAAGGCAAAAATAATAATTGAAACATTCATAAAAGTCATTCCATTTATTTATTTTTATGTTTTACACATTGAACTTAGTGAAGTATTTTTTTATAGAAAATTATTTTTAGAACTTTATGTGATAACATATCACCGCCGCCGGAAATACTAAATTCCGTTATATACTCGAGTTTTGTTTATGAAATTCAAAGTTCGAAAATTTGACGGTGTTTATGCGTACATATTTTATGAATAACGGGATAAGATATACATACATATATATAATATATATTTGTATATCTGCAGCGTCTGCACGTTTTCGCTTGTAACCAAATATTTGCGGAAATTATTAAAATACTGAATGAATCTTTCATCAAATATATGCCATTCACAAATGACAGCATTATTCGGGAGACAGAGAGAGATCAAGTGGGAAGAGCTCATTGCGCCATGGAACCCGATATCATTAGCATTATTGCAATAATAACACTTACATAATATGTGTATGCATGCAGAAGGCTTATCGCATTTGCTGCATACTCATGCATACATACATACAGAGATGCAATTTGCAGAGCCTCGTGAAAACCCATTGGAAGTGCCCTAGTGACATTGCGAAAACTAGAAACAGGCAGCGAACATTTAGTAAAAGTGCATTTCTTATCTACTATACAGCATATATGTATGTATATAAAAAATTGTGCATACCATGCAGTAGACGAAGCATGCAGGATCTTTTGCTCTTGATTACTTGGAAATTCATTTTTGTGATACGAAAAAAAATTTTCTCTCAAGTCAGACTAATCAATGCTAATGATGAAATAAATGAAATCGTGAGAGATTTTACTATTCGCTTCTTATTAGGTCAGTTTTGCATTCATTTCCGGTTTGATTTTCTTTTGTTGATCGGAATAATTTTTCTCATTAAATGTATTGTTTAAATATGGTATATAAAAAAATATGGTTAACTAATCAACTCGATCAACAGGGAGACTTCCAATCTAAGGATATCGGTAGCTCAGAAATAGATCACAATTTGTTCTCACTTTGTCTTAATAGCTTAATGGAGATTAGTTGAGAAAGTTTTTTAAACTCAACCTGGTATTAAAATATCAAACTTCCTTATATCAAATATCCCTTGTCTATCAAATATAATCTTGGCATAATGTGATCAAGTGATCGATCAATGGATCTCTCGGTAATACATATAAACGTTATAATCGATTAGTAAGTATTTAAAGTATTAATAGTATTAATAATATGTCAATACCTTCCCCCAAGCTTTCGTATACCCAATTTAACTTTCGTTCGTCTCTCGATTTTACACCATAAAATGGATTTCTACCTTTCACTAGTGTCTATTCACGAAATATAATAAATTTTATTCCAAACTAATATGTCAAATATCTCCCATTCGCCTTTTTGTCCTTTGAATTTCGCGGCTATGTATAAAGCGCTAAAGAGCTTGTATCTGGCAATACTATCCATCTTTGAAAGGTCTTGAAATAACCTACAAAACGACGCTATGAATGATTAGTTTGGATATTGCGTTCAACTGTTATAGAAGTGTAAATATGGAGTTCAGTAACTCCGAAATTCGCGCTATTTTAAAGTTTTCCTTCGTTCAAGATTAATGGTGTTTTGGGGGATGGTACTTTATTACTTCGAACTGCGGTGGAATGGTTTCGACGATTCAGAACGGGTGAAAACGACACCATGGATGAGCCAGCCGGCGGAAGACCTATGACGACGAATTCCGATCAAATCATGGCATGTGGCATCTCGTGACATCGCCCAGGAGATGGGAGTTAGTCACCAAACCATTTTAAACCATCTGCAGCAGGCTGGATACACAAAAAAAGATTGATGTTTGGGTGCCGCATGATTTGATGCAAAAAAAAAACCTTCTGGACCGAATCAACGCCTGCGATATGCTGCTGAAACGGAACGAACTCGACCCATTTTTGAACCGGATGGTGACTGGCGAAGAAAAATGGATCACATAAGACAATATCAAGCGAAAACGGTCGTGCTGTGTGTTTGGTGGGATTGATCATCCACTATGAGCTGCTCCCATATGGCCAGACGCTTAATTTTACCATCTACTGCGAACAACTAGACCGCTTGAAGCAGGCAATCGACCAGAAGCGTCAGCGTTGACCAACAGCAAGGGTGTAGTGTTCCACCGGGACAACGCCAGACCACACACTTCGTTGATGACTCGTCAGAAGCTACGGGAGCTCGGATGGGAGGTTTTATCGCATACACCATATAGCCCAGACATAACGCCAAGTGATTACCACCTGTTCCTGTCCATGGCGAACGTCCTTGGTGGTGTAAAGTTGAACTTTAAATAGGCTTGTGAAAAGTGGCTGTCCGAGTTCTTCGCAAATAAGGAGGGGGTTTCTACGAACGGGGGTACTATGAAGTTGCCGTCTAGATGGAAATAAGTTATCGAACGAAACGGCGCATATTTGAATTAAATCCAATCACTGTAACACTTTTTATAAAGCATTGAAAAAAGGGCAAAAAAGCGGTGAAGGTTTGTTAATAAAAAAAAATATTAATAAAAATTATTGTAAATCGCGATTGAGACTAAAGCAGCCCAACCACAGTGGTATTTGTTCGACTACAGAGTTTTCATCGTTTGTGACAGTGTTCATATACAAATTTTGTGCTTTTTTAGTGGCGACGTTTTGTTTTAGAAAATAGAAAAATTCTATCATTTGTGAAAAGTTAATTTACGGATCGCGGGACAGTTAGGAACAGTTCGTCGAACCAATTCGACTGTGAATGGCTTGCTTAATATTCGAAACTACTTTACTGGTTAAACATTTTTTAGTCGACATAAATAAATTAATCATTATTGATAAATTCTTTTAAATGGAGTAAAAAATAAAGCTTCCTAACCTTTCTTCCTATGTCCTTTGGATCGCAGCGGTACTGTAAGTATTTACTTAGGCATTGCAGTTGCTATGTCATAAAGGGTATATAAATGAAACTAAAACAACATTTGTTATGTCTAATATTGTGTTTATGTTGTGCACATTAATGAATCACAAATTTAAATTTAAGTAGCGTGTATGTGAAGTACGCAAGTTTTATGAATGAATTTGGAAATTCGATGCTGTGCCATATGGATTTGTTTGCATTTGTTTGCTAGTTAATTAAAAGCACATTAAAATTAACACAATGAACGCACTGTGCAGCTTAGAGAGGAAGCGGAACTCACGTTTCATTCATATGCATATGGAAATTTGTTTAAATGAGTGTCTATATATTTCTTCACAATTATACTCAATGAAATATTTTTATATACAGAAACCGCAAAACTGAATTTATAATATTTATTAGTTAAATTTTTAATGCCATCTAAGGATTTTTTATTGAGATACCGAATTTTGTGGTTTTGAACTCTGTTTTTGAAATGAATGATTAAAATTAAGAAAAAAAAATAACTCAGCAAAATATTTTTGATGTTAATATATATTTTCAGAATCAAATATTATATAGTCCAAGTCTCAAGTGGTAAATGAATAAAATGTGCATAAAGTCACACATGTGGACAATGCGCAGTTTCGGCCTCTTTTGTCGTACATATAATGTTTATAGTACTCAACAAGCTGATATTTAATCGTTTGAACAGCCGCGACTATGGCCGACACATGTGCACTGAAAATCGGTGGTAGCCTTCTTGCTGTCAAACGAAGTCCTGCAGTATGTCAGCGCTTCAAGGAATTTTACATTTCAATCCTTTTACATGCCATAAAAATTGTTGTTGTGACTTGACACATTCAATCGAGTCATTTATGACTTTCCATGAAGAATGCCTCCGGCCCTCAGCGCAATAATTTAGTTATTTTAATTTGACATCTCGTTGTTGTTGTTGCTTTTTGGATATACTGCGCCTATTTTGAACATTAATTGCCGAGGCGGTGGCCCTTTTTTCCGAGGAAAGGCAAGACTCCAACTGTGCGTCGCCACCGTCACATCACACATGTGTGCATAATTAGCGGCTGCAGCGCGTTGTCAGCGCCACCGCGTCGCATGTTGTCATGGCACCAGCTCGGGGGAAGACACTCGCGTGTGAGTGAGTAAGTGTGGCATGATGTTCGTTAGGGGTCTGTTGCGAGTACAGAGACATAAAATAGTTTTATTTTAGCATCCTGCTGCAGACTTACGTACTCTTTTCCAGTGTCAATTTGTGTTTTTGTTTTTTTTTTCTTCAAGTTTCATTCAGTTTTTGCTCAGCGGAAATATGTCTTTGAACTGCTGTCAGCGAAAGTCAATAAAAAGTCATCCATTTTCTGTTTATTTTTTTTTCGTTTTTTAGGAACAATTTCGTAACAACCATTCTTCAGAAAAATTCGGATGTTTTTTTCGAACGCTTCGAATAATGTATAGAAATGAGGAGACTCTCAATACTTTGTTGCAAAAAAAAATTTTGAAACCCAAAAAGTCTCATGCACATAAATCATGATTAATCATACTTCCCCTAGCTTCATATACGTAAAAGGGTTTTCTATTTTTATACTGTATAAATCGATCATATCTTGCAAAATGAGGTGCACATATAATCTTTGTTGTATATGTATAGTTTGGTCGGGAAAATTGAGAATTGAAATCGGTCCACAAATTATCATAGTCCTCTTACTTTTCGGATACTAAATATACAGTGAAACCTCTCTTGGACGGACGGACATTCACCTTGGAGAGGTGTCCGCCTAAAGAGAGAATCATTTATTCTAAAAATTCAACCTGTTGCCTGAAAAAATGTCCGCCCAAGGGAGGTGTCTGTTGGGAGAGGTTTCTCTGTAATAGGCTTTGTTATTCGATTTGGTTTAAACCGAATATTTCGTATATAAAGTCTTTCATGATTTAATTTATTGCTAAAAATAAATCAGTCCACGCATTCGCCTAGCCCTAATATAATGATCTTCGATTTTCCGTTTGACTTGTTACCGTATATATCGGGCAATATATGTGGTTTAGCGATAAATATGAATGAAAACGGTCCCAACCTTGGCACCACACTTTCCAATTTTCTCTCTTTTACCTTTAATAATTAGACCTTTCTTACTATTTTTTAATTTTTTTCGCATTTTGGAATCTTAAATTCAGGTAATATTTGATTTTTGCTCAGTAAACATCATATTATCACATCAGATCTCATCACATCACGCCACATCATATCACATCACATCGCTTAATCGCATGCTCAATCTTACGAGCATTTATCGCTAAGCTTGTTGATCACTATTGTGAGAGCGGAGAGTGTACAAATGTGCACGTAGGAGATACGAGTGCACACCTCTCTCAAAATAAACAATTAAAAAACAAGTGCGATCGCCGTACGCCGGTATGGATCATCACTTAACAACAACTATTGGAGGTGATGGGAAAATATGACGGTGACTTTGTGTGTGTGTGTGTGCTTCATGTTACATGCGGCCGAAAGCAGTGATTTAAAGCTTTTGCTACAACTGTGCATATGACAAACCGGCCGGCCGGTCGATCGCGCATAACAACGTATGCTACAACGTGCGGCAGACGCGTGTGTCTTCTGCAGAAAGTCGTCAGAGTTTTGTGTCTACTTGAGCAAAATTCATTTTGCCTGTAAATATGTAAATGCGTGTGTCGCTTTTGTGTTATTTTTGTAACCGCAGTAAAAGTTGCAAGCAGAATTTGCAAGCGCGCGAAAAATTCTCAAAAGCAAGTGAGAGTAGTCGTAGCTGCTGCCTTCAAAGTGACATAGTCACTTAGATTTTTATAAATAACTCAATGCCTGTGGATGGATGTTTGTAAGCAAACCAGCGAAACTGGAGCAAATGCAAGCGACTGTCTGTTAGTCATTACATGTAAACATATACTAAATGTTGCATGTGTGTAATGTGATTGTTGTAATTGTAAGGCTTTATGAAACGAAGCGATAACGTTTTAAAAGTAAAAAAATAAAAATTATTTTTCCTTCTTACATATAAACAAACAAGCGTGCAATGCTAAAATTTCAAATATCCACTGGCAGCAAGGCGACTTCCAAAATGGATAAGAGATTTGAAAAAATAAAAATAAAAACAATCACATTTGCCTTTAGTATGTGTTTCCGAGCTGTGTGTTATCAATATCCGCTCAACGCTGACGCCTCAGCGCCTGCTTAGAGTAACTAGAACGGTGCTAACTTTTCAATGAATGTGTATGTGTTTGCTTGTGTGTGTGTGTGTGTGTGTGCAGTTATGTGATCGTGCTCCACACTAGTGGGTGTTTGGGTGGATGCGGCATATGCTGGACAGCCGACGATTGTGTTCGGGCCACGAGAATAACATGAGCAAAGCGGAAGCGCAATCTCACACATAATAAATGTGCTATATCCAAGTGAGTTTGTGTTGTTGTTGTACATACATATATATGCGATCTGGATACTGACTACAGATCGTGCTGCTGGCGTCTGCTTCGCACTGGAAGTCAATTCATTGTTGCTTTCGTTCGAGATTGTGGCATGTTTTTGCTGCTTTGTTGTAGTTGTGATTATGCTTGTGTTCGTTGTTGTTGTTTGTTGGTTGTTGTGTGCGTTGTGCCATTGATCGTGCGCACCGCTACACCGTCTGCGTACCCACTAACTGTGATCGTTTGTGCCGTCAGTGTGATCAGTTGCGTGTTGGCGTTCCTGTCCAACGGGTGTGCCTTCCTTATTCGCTCGCGTTCGCGAACCGTTTGTGAAAAGCTGTGTCCTTGCCACAAAAAAGCAGGATATTTGGGATTGGATTGTGTTGTGAAACTGTTTGTGCCTAAATACCGTTACATATATACATCAAAATATAATTACTGTTACTCACATGCATACGCTTAAGGATATAAGTGCTAATCAGCTATAATGTTATCCTTTTGAAGAAGTGTGGTTAAATATTGGATTTTTTGGTTTATTTGAAAATAAAAACACATATTTTGTATGAAAATAAAAAACCTCAATTAAGTTGTGTGTTCAAAGTCAAAAACATTTACACATGTGCAATAGTTTAAAGATATTTTAAAATTAATTTATTTTTTTTTCAACAAAAAAAAAAACCGTGAAGACAAGCGTGGAAAAACGTTTAGGAGACTCAGCACTTTAAAAAAGAGCCGACAAAATGGATTTGTCGAGGCGGTTGCGGTAAGCATTTAATAAAAAATTATGAGAAATTTTAAATTTATGAAAAGTAAAACAATACAATTTTTTTTTAATCCATAAGTAAGAATAAAAAACGAAAATAAAATTCAATAAAATAATATTAATTTAAAATATAAAAAAATTAAAATAAATTCTAAATAAGAATAAAATAAAATGTAATACAAAAAATAAGTGTGATATAAAATATATTAAAAAAATTATAAAAAGTAAAATAAAAACATTTTTTTATTTATAGGAACAAATTTTAATTTATAAAAAATAAAATAATTTTTTTTTAATTTATAAGTAAGAAAAATAAAAGAAATTAAATAAGAGTAAAATAAAATATAATTAAAAAAATAAGAAACAATTTTTTTTAATTAATAAATAATAATAAAATATAATTTTAGTAAAAAAATATAAAACAATTTAAAAAAGATTCTAAATAAAAACACAATAAAATGCAAGAAAAAAAATTAAATTTTTTTGGTACAAAAAAATATATAAAAAAACTAATTTGCAAAATATTTAAAAATAAAATTCTAAGTAAGAATAAAACTTGAATAATACTAAAATAATAAATTACAAAAACAAAAATGAAAATTAAGTAATAAAAATCTAACTCAAAAATATTATTTATAAAAAGAATTTAATTTACTTCTTAGTAAGAATAAAATACAAAATTAATTTTTTTATAACAAAAAAAATATTTAAAAATTTTTACATGCGGCTCCTTGCGACAGACTAGCTATTTGAAAAAACGAAATTTTATTTAGTTTGTGTTTAAAAAGACTTCCAGCTAAATACACACACACACACAGCATATACGCGTGAATATGTGCGGGCTGGCTGAAATTCGACTGTTGTGTGCAATTGATTGAATCTCTTTGTGTGCTGTGCAAATTAATATGTCAATAAAGGATTTTAATTTAATTTCGAAATGTTTGTGAACGCACTTCGGAGTATACATATATGCGCAAACTGAGCTGATGGGCGATTGCCAGAGATCACAAATAACCAGCTATATATGTGTGTGAGTGTCTATTGGAAAAGCAAGGATATGTGCAAAATGCAAATCATACACACACACACATACATACAAACTAGAGCAGAGCTGAGATTTATTTGCATGCATTTCGAGCTTTGCCGCAGCTTAAGCGCACTTCTCGTGTGTGTGTGTGTGTGTGTGCATATGGCTGACATTGAGCTATTAAAATATTTGAATTACATCAATTTCTGCCACATCCGTCAGATCTGCTTTCAATTACGACTAACTGTATTCTTTGCCTTTACTCTATTGCTGCAATGCTTGTCCAACGGTTTAGCTTGAGTCACTCGAGTTGATTATCCTTGTGGCACAGTTTGCATTGCACACGCTTTGAAATGCTCTGCTTATATCCATTATCGGCGTTGGCAATAACAACCACAACAACAGTCAGTCACATAAATGCGATAAAGCAAATAGAATTTAGATTTGAATTTGTCGCCGCCGCCAGCGCTTATGTATATGTATTTCCAATACAATTACACTTTCACTAACGCGCCACATTCCAATTTGCGGCCACTTTAGTCGCTTGAGATCTACGCTTAAATATTTGCTCGTCTATTTGGTGCTTTTAAGGCGTTAATTTTGTAAATATTTGCGTTGTGGTTGGTTGGTGGTTGAAGGTTGGATTGAGTGTAGCTTGTTTAATTTTTTTTAGATAAATGCTCATGGAAAATGAATAATAATATTAAATTGTTTAAAAATAAAATTTAAATTTAAAAATTAAAAATAAATAAAGAATACAAATGTAGAAATAATAATATAATAAAAAAAATAAAAATTAAAAGATTTTTATTATGAATTAAAAACTAATAAAAAATTAAAATCCCATGGCAGTAAAACAATCTATAAGTAATAATTAAATTATTCATTTTTGAAAATAAAAAAATAAATTAATATAAATTAATAAAGAATTAAAAAAAATATGAACAAATTTTATATTTTAGTCGTATTTTGTATAAATTATAGTTGAAAAATAAAATTAAATATAAATTAATACAAAAATTAAACAAAATTTTAAAATTAAAACTTTTTTATGAATTAAAAACTAATAAAAAAATTAAAATTCTATGTCAGAATAAAAACTATAAGTAATATTAAAATTATAAATTTTTGATATAAATTAATAAAGAATTTAAAAAATATGAAAAAATTGTATATTTTAGCGGTATTTTGTAAAAATATTTGGTAGGATCTGACAATATTTACTAATATTCATGTATTGTTTTACGAATAAACTATTTCTTGTGGCATATGAGAGTCTCATGTCCTATGTTTATGCTTGAATATCATTGGGCCCAAAAAGATATAAATTTTTTCCCATTAAGCAAATAGTTAGCTGAAACTTCTGAGATCACATTTTCTAACATTACTACTAAAATATTAGCGTCTCGAGATCACATATTATTATTTTTTATACCCACAACGCTTTGGAACTCAAGAGATCGATTATTCGAGCAGACTTATCAAAATAAAGTATAAAGGAAGGTATGGGGAAATTAATTTTGAATTCGGTAGAAGAGAGCTCAACAATCTCTCAATTTAATATATTAAAGATTTCTTTGTCACACTGAATTTAGTACTGAACTTAAGAATGTTTCCGGGTTTTTGCAAAAAAAATCGACTGCGGTTCTTAGAAATCACCAAAAATTTCTGGGTATTTTCAAGCACCGATAAATTCACTTTAAGGGTTTTTTGTGGTTTGCAAGTCGTCTATTTCATGCTGCGTTTATCTAAAAATTTAGTTTGTTCGTTTGAGGCTCGCTTATAGAAAAGTTAGGCTAATGTTAATGTTATAATTTAGCCTTGATAATGAATTAGTATCGCTGCGTCATGTACTGGAATTTGATAATTAATCATTTGAATTCTAAGAATTTCAGTATTTCAATTAAATATCATTGATGATTTTATGTGAGTTCTGCAAAACATACATTTATGTTGGATGTACTGGAATTTCAACAAAAATATAAATTTTTTCTCGCGTTTTTAACATGTGAAATTGAAAGGAAAAGTTCTGGAATAACATTGAATAAAATTTGTACGTGCTTCAATGATAAACCGTTAATATTTTCAAATTTAACCAAACATATTTTGCGCTTTCTTGGTATCAAACTTCAAACACACCACGCAGCAACTTAAGAAATTCAATGCCATTTTAAAACAAAACAGTTCTATGTTGCTCTCGCACATTGCTGTTGTAGTTGTTGTTGTTGCATGATGAGCTAATAGCATTCACGCATGCAATTCTTTTTTTGTTTTTTTTTTTCTACATCAAATTTTGTTGCAACAAATGATTATTCAAAGATATTTTGATTCGCTAAATTTGCGAAGTGCTCACGCAGCGCTCATGGCCAGCCATTATAGCCGATATAAATACGATAAAATTATATTTATGTGAGTGCTAAGTTAAGTGAACTTGTAAATATTGCATCGAGTGCACCTGAAAATGCAAGCACGCACACACACACAAATACCTTCACATGTATGTATATGAGCGTATGTAAATGCGACCGGCTGTGTGGTTAGGAAAACGAAAGTCGATCAAGTGCATTGTGTACGGCTGGAAAATTGATTTGTTTAGAATAAAATTGGTAGACACTTTGCCACATGTGTAAAGCCACAAGTGGAGCGGACGCAAGGATAGCTGCGGCAGCACGCTGTGGGGGCAAACACCACACGCTGACTAAGTGTTTGTGTTAAGTACTTGTGTACTTACTTACAATGTAATGTGAGTGTACAATGTACATATTTACATATATTAATACTCGTATTAGGGTTGTCGGATTTTTTTGGAAAATTTTGAAATTTTGTAATTAATTTTTTTTTTTAAAACCAATGTAAAACAAAACATTTTTTTTATAAAATATTGTTAAATTGGAATTTCTAAAATATGTTGCAGAAAAAAATTTAAAAAAATTATTGATACATTTTTTCAAAATTTTTTACCTTAATGAAAAACAAAACATTTTTAAGACAATATTGACAATTTTTAATTTCCAAAAGTTTTAGTAAAAAAGACAAACTACTTCTCTTACTATACTCCTATAGGTAATTATTATCAATTTTAGGTAAATGCAAGTCCACCTTATTTAGATAAAAGTATCGTAAAAGACTCTTAAGATTAGTCGAAATAGAATTACGAGTTCATCAAATCGAAATAAACAAACTTTTCAGCTGAAAATTTTAAGTATGACTTCAGATTGTTGAAAATACCGCTTATTCTAGTCTCCTGCTTTGATTATTGTCACTTATTGAGCAAATATTCCGAAAAATAACCCAAAAATGCGTTTGACTGAGATATGACCCTCATGACTGAGTAACAGGAAATAATCATAATAAATATAGAAAACATTGGTGAGATTTACTACATTACTCTCAAATATTCCACCATTTTCTAAAAAAAAATCCGGCAGTTAAAATTAAATTTTTTTTCGTCCACTCTAGCAAAAATTCACATCCGCACAAGCAGCAAGGTGTGTGTTGGTATTTTTTGAATTAGAATGTGTGTTAGTACTTCAACACACTTAAACACAATATTTAGAAATAACGTAATAAACTTAAATAGTTTAGTGAAGACCGTCTAATAAAATGATTTCAGTTTTTGGCAGTGATTTGATTGTTTTTGTTGCACTCCATCCTGCTGGAAAAACAAATGTGTGAATGACTAAGGTGGTTTTACCGATGTATTGTGTGCGCACAAGGTGTGTGAGGCGAATTCAAGTAATCAAATGCCTTGCCAGTAGTTGAGATATTCAAGTAAATATTTATATTAACGGGAAAAACGCACAGCTTAATCACAGGCATTGAAGGTGGTAGCCAATATAGTGCGTACTAGTGGGTGGAGATAAAAAAGAGGTTTCTATTTATTTGATATATATATATACAACTGTTTACAACAACAACTATATGCAAATACACGTGTGACAAAATTTACCTACAGACATATATATATAATCCTTCTACTAGCTGGCGACATTCTCCTTTGGTTCAGTGAGTATCAAAGCAAATCAAAACGCTTTGATGTACTATTTGCTGGCAAAAACAACAAACACAAAGTGAAAACGCTGGAAATTCTGCTCTACTTGCGGTTGTTTAATTTCGCAAAAGTTCAAAGTTAGACAGCAGCATTTGTGTTGAAACAGAACACGTTGGAAGCGCGCACGGCCTCCAACCGTTAATTCCATGGGCGTGCAACGCTCCATCGTCAATCCGACAAGTGCCACAAATCTGCAGCTAATAAATTCAAATTCTGCGATGAATACCACATTGCAGTGCGCTGCAGCTGCCAGTGCCAGATTTGTGCAAACTTTGGTACATGCGTGTGGTCAGTCCGAAACTCGGCTGCTGCTGCTGCCGCTAATCAATCATTGCGGAAATGCTGATTCGCCTCATTTAGAAAGTCAATCACAGCGGAGAATTCTATTATTGTTTGTCTTTTTTTATTACACTTGTTGATCGTGGATCTCCTGTTGGAAAAGTTCCGTTCCACATGTTTTCGATAAGTCAAAAATGAGGTTAGCAATTCCTAAGGCGGAAATAATTTTAGAATTTTGATTAGGATGCCTCAAAATAATGGTTCTTCTTCAGTTTCATGAACTTATAGTTACTCTGCATTCAATTTTATTTGATAGTTGGTAATAATCTGCGAAAAATCATTTTCGAAATTCTTATTTAAATTTTTTTTTTTTAATATTTAGTGTTCTCAGCATCAGATCTCTGATTTATACAGTTTTCAAGCCGTTGTCGTTACCTTTTTCTCAATGAACGGTTTTTTATGTAAATTTTTTTGCTTCTTTGTATCAAGAACTTCTTCTACTTTGGTTCAACGCCTTTAAAAACTCAGATATTTGCAATTTACTTTCGCTGTATAGTTTTAGTGTAGTTTCATATTCTGTTTATCGGATTTTATGCGAATTCTTTAAGTATCCCAGCAGTAATGTAAACTCATCTAAGACTGGTTTTGAGTTCGATCTCAATGTTACCAGTACTGGTTCATTTCCAAACTGTAGTTTCAATTGGAATATTTCGAACTGGGGTGTCATTATAAAATCGGATCTACTCGAGAACTGGTCATATAATGATTATATTGCTTTCAATTGGCCCAAATTAAGTGGTTATGGACGAGTTGAAATAAGAATATATAATTATCCGGTTCTTCAGCATTTTAAAAGTCGTATGCTATTTGCATTCACAAGCATATCACCAATTTCAGTACTCTTCAGCGACTTGTACGGATATTTTCATAAACTGACTAAATAGCAAAACCCAAAAAAACCTTTTATGTCCGGTAAAAAGTTCATGTGGAGAACTTAGTTGTCGATTTTCAAAAAAGCAATACAAAATAAATTTACTAATCTTATATTCTCCATAGTTTCTCTGTAATTTATGAATGCTATCGAATTTTCAAATTTGCAAATTTCAATGCGGATGTGAATTTTTGCTAGGGTGGACGAAAAAAAATTTAATTTTAACTGCCGGATTTTTTTTTTAGAAAATGGTGGAATATTTGAGAGTAATGTAGTAAATCTCACCAATGTTTCTTATTTTTATCAACATTCTTTATAAAAAGTATCTGCAATAAAACTAGTCGTAAGCCTTAAGAATTCTGTGAGTTCCTTTGTTCTAACTGTGTTCCAAAGAAAAAAGTAAGTTACATAATTAAATTCTTTTCTGAAGAACATCAATTAAAACGTACAGTTTTACGAACGTTTTATAGATCATAGATTAAAGTTTATATAATGTCAAAAACTTCACTTCCGGATCACAAATTCGGATACAGTTTCTGATATTATTGGTTGAAGTCTATATATAGTATCATCAGCCACTAGTGCAATCTTAACCAGTTAAAAACTAGTCCCTTTCGCATGATAGCCGCATTAACCACTACGGGGAAGACTACTGCAGACATGCGTGTATGTTTGAGACATGAGTATTTTTGGTAAAAGTCATAAAATTCTAAATTTTCTGCGTATCTTACGCATACTTAAACATACATACATACATATATGTATGAATTGTTGCACATACATATGTATGCATGAATGTATGTAAATTTTTTTGGCCACGATACACATGCTTTGCGGCAATGGACTCGGCGCGGACAATGCCCAATGCGGCGACATAATAAATGTGTGAACACCGTCCACATTTATGGCATTAGCAGGAAATTCATCATCACTCCAGGCACTGTCGGTTGTCGTTTGGTGGGGCTACACACACACACATATACACGCAGTTGCTGTTGGTGGGTCTTTTCTTTGTGATGTCTGTGACTTTTTGGCCGCGTTTATGCCACTTGAAATCATCAACGCCACGCTAATATTGCTACCGCCTGCGATGCGGTCGCCACAAGTGAAGCAGTGACTTCAATGGCATTGGTGGGCGAGCGCTTGGCGAATTTGATCACACACCACACAAACACAAGCAAGTGCGCTGCCTTTTCAAGCTCTTCAAAAGCTAGCGAAAACGTCAAAATGTTATTTGTTTACATGCAGAAATGTATGTGTCGTCGGCGGCTGTCGCAGTTTGGCATATTGGAATAAGGAAGCGGTTTGATGTGCATAAATATGGTGGACATATGTACAAATGTTTGTTTGTATGTATGCGAGTGAATAAATCTGATTATGTGTCTGTTGCAAAATGCGTGCGACACGCGTCCAAGCAAAATATGCTTGCTTTTCTTTTGCTGTTTCTTGTAGTTCGCCTGACACAGTGCTCATCCGACTTTTGGCTCCCACAAACATACATACCCAGCGAGCACCTTGGGTAGCCAGTCCTTACTTGTAGGCATGCCACATTCGCAATCGTTTGCCTCATTTGCATGAAATGCACGTGCGAATTACGTCTGCTGCGGTATTTGTGGTATATTATACGTCAGAAAACAACAAAAACAACAACATCAACTGTATTGCTTTCGGTTGTCTTGCTTGGTTGGCTAGCCATTTCTTCTTCTTCTTCTTGTGCTTTGCCATTTTCGTTGCCAGACACTTTGCGAATTTTGTAATATTCATGTGTGGCACATTAACTTCTTATGCGTTCTTGTTGTTATATTTAGCTGAAGTTAGTTTATGTGTGTATATTTAGATCAGGTGATATATGCTCATAAGTGCTCTAGTCGGTCATTAACTTTATGTTGTTTAATTTTCAGCGCGCTTTTTATAATTACTTGCCACTTCCTTGTCTTACTTCAGCTTCTTTTTTCTTCTTACTACTTTCGTGCGTTCTTCAACCACTCATTTAGTAGTATTTATATTTTGACTTTTTTACCGCTCAATATAATATGCGAAGAAGTCTATGGTTTTGATAAGTTTGGTGGAAAGAGCAGATTGGAGAGGTTCATTAAAAAAACTCGTAAAATTTTTTTATAGTAATTTTTTTGTTGTTGCTCTGAAAACTTCAAATTTATATGGGAATTTAATAGATATGCATATTGTGGAACATATACTCTTCATAAAAATAAGCGTCTCAATGTTATTGAACAAGTTGAGGGATCTAAAAGTTCTGATCCGGCTCCTGAATTCATAGATTAAAGTTTAGAAAAGGTCAAAAATACACTGCCGGACCTACAACTTCTGATCCGGCTCTGGATCTCATAGATTGAAGTTTATAAACATCAAAAATACACTACGGAATCTGCTTTTTCTGATATTACTTGTAATCCGATTTCGAAACGAAGTTTTATGGAACCACCACACCTCTGTTACCGACATAAGGGATATTACTGCTAAAATAGACCAGTTTTTTAAAGCTTATTTATATTTTTGACGTCATCTACATTAATGTTATGATATCAGTTTATCGGATAAGTCGGTTTCAATATTGAACCAAACTATTTGCTATAAATCTGAAATAATTTTGTTATGAATAACTATTATTCTTCTTCTTACGTTACTTCTTATAAGCTATTTAAAAATGATTTTTTAAGTTTATAGCGACATACTTACATAATTCTAGATTGGTTACCGCCCCTTTTTCTAATCCCACAATTATTCCCATCATCCATCAAGCTCACTCAAGCCGCTCAACTTTATTACACCCAAGACAATTAAATGTTTGACATCCTTCTTTGGTTTGTGCAAAAAAATTGCGAATATCGCTATGAAATCATTTTAATTATTATGCTTAACCATAATTCATGAGTCAGTCAGAGTGATAACTATAAAAAACTTGACAACTTCAATCTTCATATGCTTTAAGCTCAATCTATACAATTTAATTTGGGGAAGAAAAAACAGTTCACGTTTTTGTCTAGTTGTCATCTGTGTGTTCTTCTGCCAGCTGCCCGGCATATTTGGTGGCTCATTTTCATTAGATTTTGACAGGCACGTCTGAAGTTTGATATAAAGCGTCGACTTCAGTGCCACCAATGGATTTGTGGGATTTGTGTATAGGGTGTGGCATTAGGTTTGATTTTTTTTTTTAATAAAAATATAATTCTTTACTTTTTAAGCTTGTGGAGAGTCAGATTTCTCTTTATTTTTTTTATAATTTGAGCTATAGAGCTGAATACTTCTGAAAAGTGTGGGTCCTCTCGTAAGAGATTACAGAACATTTGTCTTTCTTTTTACCGTTATTTCTTTATTTAATGTCTGCAAATGTTTCTTAACTTCATTAGGACACACGCTGTATTTGTGATTTGCATAGGCAAATGGTTTTTTGTTCGTTTTTTTTTTTTTCTTCAACGCTTTACTTACTATAGTTAAATGTGTGCTTATTTATTTTAATTTATTTTTCACTTTTGTTGCTGTTTTCTGTTATGTTTATTGGCTTGTGTTTTGTTTTCGAATATGGAAAGGGCATTACTTATTTGGCGAGTAAACACTTGGCTTTCAGACGTTGGGCGGATTTATTTAGGCAAGTGTGTAAGTAATATTATCATAAGAGTGGGGTCGGGTGTGTTGGCGCATGCCGCTCAGCTCATAAGCATTCCCTCGTACACAATTAATTATTGTATCAATGTTTGAGAGAGCCAAAAATTAAGCGCCTAAGTAATTAAATGAGTTACGTGCGTTGAGTAATCAATGAGATGCACGAATTTCAAAGAAAATACAATAGAAAAATAATAATAGTAATAAAAATTAAAATAATTAAAATATGCACAAAAGTTTGTGTAATGTTCTATATTTTACACTTTGAACTATTTTAAACGATTTTTTGTTTTTACACTTAACAAAAAAAAACTCTAAAAAATATTCAGTAGTATTGAGTATGATATTTATTTAAAACCTTTAATTTGTATGCACACGTGCGATTTCCACTCCAACTTGCCAACACTCACTTTGTTTACATTATTAAAATCATTTGTTTATCATTGAGTGTTGCCACTTGACCGCTGCGTTCCATACTAAAATGTGAAATGGTTATGATTCTGTGGTTTGGAGCTAATACTTTGGATGATTTTAGATTAAAATGTTTTCAACACCGTGTACATCCCCGCCCATTTGATGACGCAACGTTGGACTGGGTCGAGTTCTAGGCACGAGTGTGATTTTTCTAAGTATTACTAGAATTTATTGCAAACATTTTGAGAAATAATTGTTCCAAGAAGCTTTCAGGAGTCATGGACATTCAAAACATCACACACCTACAAATATATAGATTTTTTTGTATTTATAGTTTATACGAAATGTGCTCACTGATTGATGGAAAACACCTTAGTAATACATTAATGAGTCAATGCTCTAAGAGAATTTTGAAAATCTAGATTTTTTTGTAATTTATTAGGTCAGAGAAGGGTCGTTGGAGTAAATAAATCTTTTTAAATTTTTTTGAAATTTTTTTTTTTTTAAATTACCGTATGCTTCATAACTGATGCCGATTGAGATATCTCTGTACTATATCGTTATATCGTGTGCATACATACAACTATGTAACTAAATGATCTATATGAGTAATTGCATACATATATTTACTAGAGATTTATTTTTTTTCTTTGAAGAGAATTGATGTAGAGATCAGCATAAAAATGAATTTTTGAAAAATGAGGTGATAATGACATGACATATTAATGATAAAGTAACACTAACACGGTAATTCATCTCAATCATGTACTATTTATACAAATTTTTCCAAAATTAGGTGCTTATCTTCTCTGTATACCAGATAGGTTCAATAGTTAAAATGGTGAATGGAATATGAGTATAGAACAAGGGACCATAGTACCATACATATATCGCTTTCCGCTATTGCTTTCCATTTTTTCTGTTCTGTTAAATTACCATCAAATTCAATGTCAATTATCGAAAGCTATTAAACCTATTCAGTAATTACTCAAGAACCTTGTTTGGTACGATATAATTGGCTGTATATTTTTGTTCACTCCTGTTCTGCTACGAAACAGTTTCACTTGAGATCCGTAGCATGACCAAGCCTTATGCAGAATAGCGTGAAATATGACTATAACTCATTTTTAAAAAAATATATGAAAAAAATTTTGGAAAAAAGTATATGTCTATGGAACCTATATCAAGACCATGGTAATACTCTTTGACTTGATACTTAGTCAAACAAAACACGAAATTTTGAATTTAGAAGAATTTGATTGATATCTCAGTTAAGGTAAGTAACTGAAAAATTCTTTCGTACCGGATTTCATAAGATTGAAACCGATTTCAATTTTTCGTAAAAATTATTCAGTGCTATTAACCTACAGGCAAGATTAGCATTAATTATTTCGAAGATGTATTCACCAGACCAGTCCACAAAAAACTCAACATAATCATCATCATTTAGCAACAATAGATATTTGTTACGTTGAATGCTATATATTCGTTAAGGTATATTAGGTTAGGTTAACCTTATTATTAGTATATTTAATTTTGGTTTTAGAATCCGAAAACTTTATTTATTCCGCCTCACTTTTATTGATTTTTTTCAAAAACTAAATTTTTTTAAACAATCATTATGACTGTTTAGTCGTTTCTATAACGAAATATTTGAACAGAGTTGAATTCTATCTTAAAATCGATGAAAAAATTCAAATTTGCCGATATTCATATTTTTTATGGTTTTTTTTCCTACAGGGTATGTATATAAAATATTAAAAAAAATGATACTCAGCTAACTGGCGTGATCATTCTTAAATAGTTATCCAAACAAATGATTAAATGATCGAATAGTTGCTGCGAAACACTACAACAAAAAATTATAGAAAACTTAATAAACAAACACAACACCAATACTTGGGCACTGATTATAAAATGAATTTTAATTATTCGCATTTTTTCTGCGAAACTATTTTATCCATCACTACAATTGCTTTAATGCTACCATAGACACAATTACAACTTCTTGCCGTTGATCTGCAAATATGCGCGTGAATTAAGAGCTATATATGCACAAATTTCTATGAAAGAGTTCGCTTTGCTGCGTCTTGTATACTGCCTTCCATGGGCTCCCTTCTAATTTCAAACATTTATCTTTGCTGTCGACATTTGTCACTTCGGTAATGATGCAACAAATTAAGCCGCCGCAACGCAACTCAATTGAAGACACGAAGACACACATCTAGCGCTTAGCGAAGTTCACCAGTCGACAAGCGCACTATTTGTTGTTGTCCTGCCCGTAAAGTGTTGAGTGTGTGCTCTTCATTTAGCTGCGGATCAATTTCAATTGCGTCCATGTTTCAAGTTCAAACGTTACGCGTTGTGAGCGGCAGACTAAGGCCATGGACGCTGCCAGCGATGATTGCTGTGTTGAATCCACACAAAGTGAGGCTGCTTCACGCATGCTGCATGTGACGCATGTGTGGCAATGCCGCTGCTGAGACGCGATTACAGCTCAGTGATTCTCAGTTGAGTGTTGCCTGTTCATTGAACTTAAGATTTTTTGTTACGTCTCAGAACAGACAGACAGTCAAATAGGCCGTCACACAAATGAACCGATAAATGTGAGAAACGGTTAGCCGCCGAACATTTGTTGCTCCTACTCATCACAGTTGCTGCCACATACATTTCACTCCCACAAGACAGGCCTCATATTTGCTTATGAGCCGTTAAATGAAGATGTACGTTGTGTGTATATAATCTGCTGCCGTCGCTTGAATAATTTCACTGTTAGTGCCATATCAAACAGGAATTTTCGTTAATTAACTTCTGCTGCTGTGCGGATGACTTGTCGCCGAGTTGGTTATGATATCTTGCTGGGATGCACAGCGGCATCAATTGCTTTTCACTCACAGCCCCACAGAAATGTCTCATGTAAGTATGTTGTTGTGTGTCGCGTCGTCGTCACACTTTGTGCAAAGCATTTGAGGCATAACGTGGTTCATTGATCAATTTGTGTTTGCAGCAAGGCGCAAAGCGCTCGCCATGTGGGAAGGACCTTTTAAAGGCAAACGCTAAAAATGATTTGTAAATTATTCATTAGTACATGAACACTTCCATGTACATATATATATAATTTATTCCGATTTCCTGCACCCATCAGCCATCTTCTCCTTCATAGCCCGCCTTCATCTAGCGCTCTCATTATGTTGTTGTTGTTGTTACTATAAATTCCACCTGATTTCACTTAAAATTATCTAGAAGCCTTAGAGTATACATCACAGCATACGCTAACAATCGTTTCCCATGCTTGACGTTCTGATGTGTTGCTGATGAAACACATCTTTCCGCATTCACTTCCGCTTGCTGCCGCGCTGCCACTAGCCTGCTGCATGCCTCATACATAAGTATATGCGAGATGCGGTTGAAATTTCTAACCACTAGCTGTTTCACCGGCTCAAATGTGTGCGTGTTAGTTTAGAATTGTTGTTGTAAGTATGTTAAATTTGTACATGTGGCATGCAACATGAATTTCGCATATCGGCAAAACATAAAACAAATGTTATGCGCTTAATTAAATCGATAACGTGATATTAGAATTTATTATGCTTTGATTAGTTTTGGCAAAGCATCTACCCTGCGCCAGGGGTTCAGTTGGATGATGGGTGTACTACTAAAGGAAACACATATGATAGTCATATATACTAAATATGATATAACCTAGACCAAATAAAATAATTTTTGATGCTACAGTTGGAGAATTGCGTCACTCTTCAAGTGACCTTAATGACCTTTTGACCTTTGTCGAAAATTATATGCAATTTCTGGTCTACCCTCCATGATAAAATCGAAATTGAATGTCAGAAGAAACATAAAAGATTCAATAATATTTTTTTCTGAAAACATTTCGCGAAGAAAAAGAAAAAAATCACCTTCGTCATTACCCGCCATTCACGAACATATAAGTAGTATAAGTAGTCTTACGTGCACCGATTTTGATAATTGCATGCGTGAACGCGGACAAAACTCAAAAGTGTCAGGCTATGGTTGCGAAAGCGAAACCTGCGCCGCGGGCCAAGTCAAAAGATACGAAAACCGCAAGAGAAGATATTCTTCAGCATACCAAATATACACATACATATAAAGACTCCTTTGTCCTGCTGTTGCACTTCATATCAAAGTTAAGCGTTTAAAAGTGATGAAATAGTGGTGGCGTGCAAAAAAGAATGGAGATGCGCAAAAAAAATGAATAAATAACAAAAAAAATCCATTATATTTAACGTATAATGAAACCGCTGAAGAGGTTTTTAACCTTTAAGGTTGCCTCAGTCAGTTGATGATGCTTGCATTTGAGGCGGTCAAGCCGACAGCAGCGGAGCCATGCGTCATTGGCATTGGCGCCGCGCCGACCTGTAGCTTGTGTTGCACGTGAGCGCGATTTACTTGACGGAAAAAAGGTTCGCAAAAGAAACCGGTTAACTGTTGGTTGCATTGTTTTGTGATTTTCTTCTTCTTTTTTTTTAAGTTTAAGAATGATGAACTGGACTGTTAACTGCACGAGAAGGCAAACAACAATGCATTTTTGTATGTTTGAAAGCTTAAATGGTTTCTCGGTAAATAGTGGTTTACAAATATCTTTTTTGTTCATTTAATTTCGTGAAGGTAGCGCTGGAGAGTTTAACCCTTGTTAAATTTGGCAGTTAAATTTAGCAGTTAAGTAATACAATTTATGTACGAAAAAAGACGATGTATCAACCGAATTCTGTATCTTAACAGCGAGTCTTGTTTCAATATAGAACCTCGGTTGGATCACACTGCATCCATTAATGTTGTTGAACCAATCTTTAGTTTTAAGTAGACATTCTGCGCCCATTTTCCTTTCTTTTGCATTCCGAAATGATACATTTGGAGGTTCAATATCTTTTCAAATATTACATTTTAAATAATATTCAAAGTGGTTAATAAACATGATTTTTTAATAAACTGATTTTAGCGCCACCTAGCGGAATAATTAGTTTTTACCCTTGAGAATATGAATCTTTAATATGCGCCAAAACGGACCATAAATAGATTTTCTGAATTTACCTTGACTTTATATAAATTATTTTATCCTATATGAAAAGCTCGATAATAATTGGTCCACTCAAATTCAGTCCATGCTTAAATAAAATTGTTTTGAAAAAAGTATATTATTTTTATGACCCATCCAAGGGTTAATAATACTGTAAATGTGTAAAATCTACTAACCTTGTTTTACTGAACTCTCCAGCGATCAATAAATTAAACAGTTACAGTTACTAGAACAAATACTTAGTCATAATATAGTTGTTAGCCTACTGAAGTAATGATTGGTTGTATCGTTGCAACAACCAGGTGCAACATGTAAAGGAAAGAAGAAGACGTCGAGTAACTGTTATTGGCAAATTATGTCATAAATCAAAATGACAGGCTGGAACCACCTACTTTCGAACAGTAGTTCGGTGGCATGTCGCCTTCAACTAGTAGACAATTGAAAACAACAAAGTAATTGGCAGTTCTCATTATAATTCTATCTATCTGCTAGCTGTGTTGCAAGTAGGAAACTATAAAGTAGAATTCGCAAGTGAAAATGGCCAAAGGAAGTAGTAATTTTCATAAAATATATGATTAAAATATGCATAAACAAAAATAGCGGTAAATTTAATTAAAACTATTATGTCATTTCTACTTATCTTTTTTTTTTTGTTGTATGAGCTCCCACCACCTCACCTATGGTGAAGGTGATTTTTCACTCAAAATCTTTGCAAAAAATTCGCAAAAAATAGTGCTTAACTAACTTAACGTTAGTTTTATAGAACACTTTATTATTTTTATAAAAAGCAAGCCGCATGACCTTAGCAGCCAAATTTAGCACAACAAACAAATTTAATAGCTGCGAATATTTGCCGCTACAAGTGCGTAAATTCAGCAGGCGATTGCTGGAGCGATGGGTGGGCCAGCACTTTTTGTTGTTGGTTATAAAAAATGTCTATATTTGCGAGCAGCAAATAACGGAAAAAGTACAAGCTTGTACACGAGCGAATAGTTTGGAATTTGCAACATAAAAAATGGACATAAATTTAGGTAAAAGCGTTGGCATCTCTTTGTTTTTGGCTGGAAATAGAAAAGTGTGTATATGAACCTAAGCATATGTTCTTAGATGCTTAAACACTTTTGTATATTTTAAAATAGTTTATTAGCAGACTAGACATGTGTAGTTTATATATTGTATATATGTATGTATATAGATAAGTATGTGTCTTCGAACTCAACAAAGCTGCTTCTCCATTCCTCTAGCCCCATTGGTAGTCTAATTATTACCTTCTGGCGGAAAAAGGCCAACAATTTCGGCAATATAAATATAATGATGTAGTTTGCTAATTTAAATCTCCAGCATTGATCACTATTAATTATGTGCGGAAATTTGTTGCTGACGCGAATACAAGTAGTGACTAAGAAACTTTTCTAAAAATAATTATTTAATTTTTCAAGTTGTTGGTTTGGAATCTTTAGTTTCAAAGCACGGGTTTAAACAAACATTTCAAAAGTTATAAGTTTTTATACACTTATATATAAAAAAAGTAAAATGAGGAAAATTCGAACATGAAATTATATTTTATTTGTAATGAACTAGAACTTGATTACGACCTCTAGTCTTTAGTGTCCGTTGTATTTCTCTCTGATTATGAAGGCGTTGGGAACGCTCAGAGTTCGACGCCCAGAGTGCAAGCTTGTATATTTCTAATATTTTGTTCTTCAAACCGCTGCACACGCTCCGTACTCGACTCTCAAGCGCGTACTTGGCAGGTTTTGAAATTTTGTTCAGCAAGCAGCTGCGAGCACTCGTTACTCGACTCTCTGGCAAGCGATTGCCATGCGAAGAGAGTTGCAATACGACTTTCAGTTTAAGATTAAGATTCTACATCACGAAATCTTTTCGATACACTCACCTGGGAACTATTTGCAGAAATTTGATATTCTAGCAATAAATTTGGCCTATATTACTCGGGGTGAATGTAGCTTTTCAATGGTGAAAGAATTTTTGAAATCGGCACAGTAGTTATCGAGTTTATTCAACACAAACATACATACAAATCTTTCCTCTTTATAATAGTAGTATAGATTATTTTCACAAAATTTTTAAGGAAATAGTACTTTTTTGGAGATATTTTTTATTTTTAAAAACAAAAAAACACTGCTGGAGCGTCCTGACATTTTGAATTTTTAAGGAATCTGGAACAGAGGAATGCGTTTTATAGAAAATATATACAGACGAGTGCCGAAAGTTCCTTTGCTTTGAGAAAGGATTAGGAATTATGCACAAATTCTATCCCACTTTTGCTAGAACTGTAACATTATTCGTATTTGTTTCCAAATGTTGGAGAGTAACGAATCAAACAATGTCTACGGACTGTTCAAACCAACATACTATCACTGGACATTTCCATATGCTTTACGGGTCTTTCCCAAAGTAACGTTTTACTAACGTTTCTTGAAGATTTGTCTAAAATTTCATCAAGAACGGTTGAGTAGTTCTCTAGAAACATTAATGTTGATTTTGAAAACACAGTTTTGACTATCTCTATCTATCTCCAAAACTAAAACTCGGAACGAGGGGAAATTTTAAAACAATCTTTTTTATATTAAAAGTTATAGAATTTAATAAGACAATTAAAGTAATCATTAAAATCTATATAACCCCTTAAAGATAGCGAGAAGATAATGCTGGGGATTGAATAAAGCTAATGCCAAAGGAGTTTCTTACACAAACATTAGATCATTATATCTAAGTTATTGCATTTTCCTGATTAATGATTCTGGAGAAATTTCGCTGCGATATTATTCAATCAAACTTCAATATTTTCCAAATAAATTAAAATCTAAGAACTTTCCAAAATGTTTATGCATTTCTTTAATTTTCGCAAAAACAGCAGAAAACATTATGTTTACACACCAACACACACTTTTCAGAAGTCTTCGCACGAACATATTAAAATAATAAATAGTTAAAGCGAAAATGCGTTGAATGAGCAAATAAACAATGAAACTGTTGAAACATAAACTTTTGAAAGGAAAAACATTTATCTCAACATAAAATAGTTTAAAGAAAAGTAACATTAATAAAATAGAATCTTGAAAATGTGCTGGAATTTCGCGAACACATGTGTGCTAAAAAAGAAGAAGAATAAGATAAAGGCCAAAAGAGAAGCAAATTGGCAAAAGCTACAACAAAAACAACACACAGACACTGAGTTTATTGCAATATTTCAAGTGGCAAAACAACAATAAGCAGCACAGTGCTAGAATTAACAAAAATCAGCAAAAGCAATAACAACAACAAACAAACAAAAGAAATTATGCACATAAAAGCACTTTATGCGTTCGGCGCTTTTTCGTAGAATTCTGCGCTTTGCAAACGCTCAGCGACGATACTGGTGTGGCACAATGCGCGCTGTACCTTTGCATGCAACGTCCCTTTGTTAGTCAAACAATACACAAAATGCATGCTCTTTGTGTTGTTAGTTGTTGCAAGCATTTTTGTTGGCTTTGTGGTAACAACAAATTAGAGGTGCTAATAGTGTGGTAGCAAAATGGCCTTGCAACGTGTGCAACAAATCAACCGAACAGCACAAAAACAGCAAATTACAGCAAATTGGCGGAGCTAATCTGTATGAGCATATACAATTTGCATATCTATGAATGTTCATATAGTTGTATGTATGTATGCCTGAGCTCTAAGTGCAACAATATGGGGCAGTAGGCCTAAATGCCGGGTTTACGCTCACTTGTTTGCGTGTGTAGGCAAGTAAAAAGTTTGTGTGGGTTGCTGCAAGCTCAACTATTTTGCCTGCAACTTGTTAGCATTATGTAATGTAACAGCGAATGTGCAGCAAGTGCGAATTTGTATGCTGTTGCATGCAACATGGAGCTATGGTGTATCAGTAAGCTGCGAAAATTTAAATTCTAGGCCTTTTTCTTATTTGTTACAGCTGTCGGATTTGCAAAGCCACATTTTTAACGAAAAATAAATATTTTCTTGGGAGATGGAAAAAAATTTGCGGCAAAAAACGCAAGAAAATTGTTAAGATTTGTGTAATATTTGAAAGTAAGTTAAATGAAATCAGTTTAAATTAAAGTTAGAATCTCAAAATTGCTGCAAGAAGTTTAGATCGATCTAGAATCAAAACTGTTTTTTACTTGTACCTAAAAATGTATCGAAAAATATTGCTAAAGTAATATTAAGCGGTTAATTATTGTAAAAATGCAGTTGTTATCAATAGAAAATTCGAACAAATCGTAATTAAATACACAAATGCTAAAATTTTTTTTGCAAAAAAAAAGATAAAAATTAATTTTTGTCCATAAATCTATCTTCGACAGAAATTAGTATCATTGATTAACTAAAACAATATAATTATTTTTTTTTAATTATAAAATAAATAATTTTTTTGTCTTACGAAAGAAAAATGTATATTCATTATTACTGCAATTATCACATAGCACCGATCACTAGCTTTAAAAGACTACCTCATTTATTAATTTCGGTTCCCCATGAAAGGAGAAAAAGGGAGAAAACCACTCAAATTAAATAAAAAAAAATATTTTTTGTATGTATATATTTTTTTTATTAAAACAAACATAATATTCTTTATTTTTGTGATTGTCATATAACACTGCTCAATAGCTTTAAAACAACACCTCATTCGTTGCTGTCGGTTCAGTATGAAAGTAGAAAAAGGGAGAAAACCACCTAGAAACTAGAATGTATAAGGAAGAACTGTAAATGAAGCACACTACTCGGTACGAAAAGTATTGAAGCATATTTGTAGGTGCAACATTACATAACGGTACATTTTTTGTCTAACAAAAACAAATTTAGAATACTGCCACACCAGTTTGAGAGAAATTCATTAGAAATGCGAGCTTGCAAATTAATGAAGAGGTGTATTTAAGTTAAGCTTTCTGAAATGTTTCGCCACATATAATACATATGTATTCACAAAAAGAACAAATTGCACATTATGCCATAACGGAATTAGTATATGCAACAGAAGCGTAGCTGTCACACATACACACACCGACACCGATCTTTGTGTTGCACCTTTAGTTAAACATTTGCATTTGCCTACTGATTATTCACTTTGTATGCACTCGCATGCCATATTCATATTCATACTTATAAATGTGTGTGTATATGTGTTTGTACATGTGTTTTCATTGTAAGCTGTCTGTGTATTTTAGTTCTTCAATTTAGTTTAATTAATTTTGAAATTGATAAGTGCGAATGCGACTGTGCTTTTGACAGGATGTTTGCTTAGGCACATGCTCATCAGCCAGCGACAAAATGGAGGCGACGGCATGCAACAGTTAGTTTATATACATTTGCATATGTGTATGTGTGTGTGCGAGTGTAAGTGCACATATTTGCTGCTGCCTAACAAGTGTGCAACGTTATGCAAATGCAATTAATATTTTCAACAATGCCAACATTTACTTCCGTTGACGCGCACACTCACACACGCACACTGCCATTAGCAGCAGCAGCTAACAAAGCCAAGTAGTTAGCCAAGGTCTGCGCTGCGCAGCCACCATCAACACCACCACTACCACCGTTAGGCATTTGCTCGTGCCATTCAACATTATGGTTAACTTGTCTATATTAATGCCGTCTGTCTGCTCAATGCATACGGTTAGTTGGCAGCTTTTAATTGCATATACATATGTATGCGTGTGTGTTGGTGTACAACTCTATTTACTCCTTTACACCAACTTGCCACAATTGTGTGGCATATATTGGTGGGCCACCAGCCTGCAGTGACAATCAAATACAAGTACAAATGTAGAGACGAAGCGTCGATGGTAAGGACTCAATGTCTACGTGTGTACATCCTTTTGCCGGTTTACCGTTAATTATGCTTCACAGTTCCCTGTCACAACTAACGCTTGATTGCTCGTTTATACGCCACATACGATTTAGCTTGCTCATTTACGTGCGCAAATATCGCATTTTTATTGCAAATTTCTCTCTAATTATTGCCTTTCTCCGTCTATTGCCACCTGCTAGCTTCCTGCTTAGGTATTCTAAATTAACTTAAACAATTCAAAAATTATATTTCTTTAATGCAAAACAATTTTCCGCCAGCTTTACCTTTTTGTTGCTGTAATTGTTGTTGTTGTTGCTGTTGCACTCCCTATATGCCTGCTTATGCTATCCATATGTTAGCCATGTCTTAATTAATTAAAATGAGCCATAAATTTGCACTGCTTTTGATCGTTGTTTGTACACCTCGGTGAGCAGACACTTTTAGTAGCCCATCGAAATGCTTTTCTGGAAATTAATGCCGTTTGTTGCTTTGGTGTGGAAAATTTTGTTTACTTCTGTCATTAAATAAAAGTGCAGAGAATGAAGAATTGATTTATTTTATAACGGAAATTTTGGTGTAAATACTAAGTGCTCATTCTTCAAGTATTTGCCAATTATATGGGTAATTATTTCAAATACATTTTATAAGGCTCTTCTGGAAGAAGAAGTCTATTTAATTAAGGTTTATGGCTTAATGTCTATGTTTTTGATTTTTATACTATCCATATTACAATAGGATTAATTTATTGGAAAATGTAAAGTAAATATTTTCAAAATATTCAGGATGATCTTGAACATCTCCAGCAACGAAACTTATTCTACTAAGAATAAATCGAAATTGTCAGATAGAATATTCGTCAAGATGTTTTAAGGATTCAAATTTTTTCCAATGTTGACAATTAGATGTTTTCGTTACGTTTTTAAAAGACATTCTTCATGACGAAGAAAGGTTATTGATCCCTCAGAACTTCGTCAGAACTCACAAACTCTATCAAACATAAATCGGCAACGAACCTTGCTCTATGAGTACTATGAATCTGATAATCTACTCATCGGGTCTTTCAAAATTTCTTCGTGAATTTAGGGTAATCGCTTCAGAGGTTCAAATAACCAAAGACATCGAGGATATCTAAGAAAATAGTAGGTATACGTTACACCACAAAAGGGATTAATGTTCCAGAGCGCATATAGAATTTTTATTTGAATGGTAAAGCGTGAAATAATAAGGGCTAATGGTTTGTGAGAACATCTACTGATCATATTCGAAGATCTAGAAATGCCGCTGAGGTTATCAAAATATTATCATATTTTTAGGTTATGATTCTTTCTATATTCAATCTAATTCTAAATTTAATTCACCAATTGGGTTATAGGCATACACTCCTCCATACATTTATAAAAAACATTAAAATTTAAAACTATTTTATATGTAAGAATGTCAGACGCAACTATTTTATGACACCAACTTCAAAACACACGCTCTTACATCTGGATATTTCCTTGCTCTCCGTCTCATTCTCCCTCGCTCTCTATATATTTCACTCGCTAATTTAGCTGCCGCAAAAGTACTATTTAATGGTAGTACCCTACTTCCCGGCGCGGCAATTAAAACAAATTTAGTCGACGGTACTTACTTTGGAGCATTAATGGGTCCATTTGCCACACTTAGCGTTAAGTGAGGCATCGACATGTTGCAGCTGTGGCACACATAAGTACATATAGTAAATGCATGTATTTCCAGCAATGCTTTTAGAAACAGATAAATGAGCTAAATTTAAAATTCACCAACAAAGAAAAAAATATTCGAAAAGAGGAGTCAACAACAAAATCATTTTAGAATATATATGCCACAAGTAGACACGCACTACTTACCAGCAAACATATGTACTTGTATGTATACAAATAAGCAAACAATCGCAGTCAAATTATTAGAGGGGTGTGTGGGGCGCCAAGTCCAAAAACACGAGTGCCACCTGATTGAACAGAAAGTGGAGCGCTTGCTTGCAGCTTCTCGAAATGTTTATTTACTTTACTAATCAACTGCCGGTGGCAAAGTGCAGCGCGTCTATAAAGCCCCGTAAGTCGATTACCACTTGCAAGTTGCATGCAACCGCATTAGTCAGGAACACAAAAACAAACGAAAAATGTGGTGTTGCAGATAGCTACCATAATTCGAGTTCGAAAGTTGATGTGCAACGCGCACTTTCCCATGCCACTTGTTTCATATCTAGCGGAGCCCTTAATGTGTGGCATATGCGCTGTGGCAATTGCATTCACAATTGCATTTACATTTATGCATGCGCTCCAGCATGTGCTATTGTGAGTGTATGCGCGCCACAATAAAGCAATAAAACGCGCAGCGCTTTTATGCGTTCGTAGAAGCCCCTCTGCCGCATGTAGCGGCAAAATTGAGTGCTAGAAAACGTATTTGTTGCATTATCAATGCAATAGTTGGTGTGTTGGCCACATTGCTTGCATTGGAGCGCAGTTGTGTAGGAGATCTTCTTCGACGCTTAGTTTTGCATGTGTTCATATGCAGGCGTGGCGCTGATACTCATATTCCAACGGGCGGCGCGGCGCGGCCTCATATAGGAATGTATGAGTGCGCGCGTATGTGTGATGTGTGTTTGCTTTTGTTGCTGATAGGCTCCACGCGTGCAGCTACTCATAAATTATAAGCAAGCATCCTGACTACCAGGCTGTTTGTCAGCCAACTAGCCGCGTGCGCCTTACCCTTCTACCGCGTACTCCACATCTGCCGCGCGGCGGAGTACAATGCATCACATTGCACTGCTTGGACATGCTGCGAGAAGCGTTCGCTTGATTGTGGCATTGCTTTAGCAGTTCGCTGTCATTGCTGGTGTTTCATTACAGCGCGGCGCACGCACGCACATCCCTGGCTATCCTATTTATACGCGCAATTGAATCGCATCCTAAAACAGACACAAAATTGGGTTTGCGCGTCGCGCTGCAGTTACTAAACAACTTTGATATTGCTTTATATGCAACATTACTAAATTTCTGTTGCACACTCATACATACAGACAAATGAGATTATGTGCGCTATGTAATCGCATTCACTTTCGCATTGCGCCCAGCAGCACCCTGTGTTTGCCAATTCATTTGTCGCGTCCACGATTTTGCTATTTCAGGAACGCGTCGCGGCGCTCCCTGCAGCAAGCAGTGCGCGCCAGCAGCGCTTGGCTTATGTTGATGAAGAGACATCAGCGTATGTGTGTGTGTGTTTGCGTGGAGTTCTTGCCGCTTACTTGCCACATATACACATGCATCTGTGTAGTAAAAATAAAATTTATTATCGCATCTTGTGCTGTGCGATTTTCTCTTGTTTTCTTGCGAAAGTTTGCATTTTATTGCACGCGTTGTTGTTGCTTTTAATGTTGGAAGTTGCCTGCTGTTCACTGCTGCTCTGGTAATATGAGCATTGCCGCTGCTGATGGAATGCTCTGTATATGTTGCAACAAACATATGTCTGAGTTGACTTTGTGACCGCGTTTGCAAATATATGCGTATGTTGTTGTTGTTTTTGGTGTAATTTCTGGAATTTTATGGCATTTGTTTGTTTGGCTTTGTTGCACATACATATGTATATACAAATGTGGAATTGCTGTCTTAGCCCTCTGAACTGCTTTTAAAAACGTTTAACTTGCCGCCACACAAGCAAATGCGAAAACAACAACAGCAAGTTGTAATCAGCATTTGGCTGACGTCATATTGCTTTAGTGATTGACGTTTGTTGCCACCAACTTTACACTAGTCAATTCATTTTTATGGCATTTTACAACTACTTGCGAAGTGCATGCAAAAACATCAGCAAAATCTTGCAACTTGCTTATAATTTAGAACTCCTCAGGCGCGCTCGTAAATACCAACTATCCATAAAAGTGCCTGGGTGCGTATTTACATATGTGGGAACGAAATTTTTGTGTCTCTGTGAAGACAAATAAGCGAATCAGCGATCATAAAATTTCTTAATTATCTGAGAACTCCATTGCAGATAGTTGTTGTGTCGCAATACTTCCTCAAAGGTTCCTTATGACGATATTTTTGCGAATTTGGTATAGCTTATGGATTAATAAAGTTGCTTCGGTCAAGTTGGGATTATGGTTGCGAACCAAATTATAACTTTTCCTCACCCACGTAGTTGGGTATTTACAAAATGCTTTTACTGCAGTCAGTATGGTAATTGATTATTCAATATAAAATCCTGATACTCAAGAATTAGTGAATAACGCTCCGAACCGAGTCTGATTTGTTTTTTACTGCTTAATCGAACTCTTTTATCTTTTATCATCATAAGTGTAACGAATGATCCCATAAAGCAAGAAAATATTTTGTAAAATGTCTCATTTTTGTTGATCGAAGATACGCCTGTCATCTTCATGACATTTCAAAAATATCTTCGTACTCCTCGCTCACGAGGAAGGCCCCAAAGATCTTACGGAGAATTCTCTCGAATGCTCCAAGTACCTTCTCTTCTCGGGTTGTCCTCGAGACCGGAATGATGAGAGACGTATAGAGTGTAATTTTTGTTCATCGAATGACCGATATGATTCTCAATTGCCTATCGATCCTAAAGTAGCACTTGTGGGCAAAGGATATTCTGCGCTTGATCTCCAGGATTCGATTGTTGGTGGCATTTATGTTGGCTCTGAGATAAAAAAGTTCTTAACTTTTTCAAATTTATAGCTGCCAACAGGAACGTAGTTTCCAACATATAGTTTTAGCGACAAATCGATCAGAACTTGAAAGATCCAAAAACGTAGTTGATAATAAAATCGATTCATGAATGTTCTGGATATTTTGAAAACCGATCTTGATTTATTTCCAGAGAACCTTGAATTGAATTTTACACTAACAAGCTTTAGTTTTCCCATATTTATCAAGATTTTATTAAGAATTGTAATGACAAGTTTGCCATGCTACGTCTTAAGCGAACTTCTACTATGAACTGTCAAATCTCCACAGTATTTGTACATCCAGAGTTCTCTTCTTTTCGGGTGTGACGTTACAGGGTTATGTATTTGCATGTACCATGTTTTTCAAAAAGCGAAAGGAGAGAAACTTACGTGATCTCGATTTCTGACATTATTGTTGTATGGCAAGTTTCGTGAAGTTCAAAGGAGACTGTTACAGTGAACCTCGAAACTGTTTTGTATTTGACTTTAACTGTTCCACAAAGATACTTCTTTCACAAATATCTCGAATGTCGACATGCTTCCAAAAATTATTAAAATCTTCCACTTACTTTAACAACAGTTATTTTATTTCAAATAACATCAATCTTTTCTTGTTTTACATATTTTTGATTTATTACGCTTCAAGTAATTACAAATGCAACTAAGTGGGTATTCTACATTTGTATATACCATGTATATGAATATATGTGTGGGTAACATATTTTAAGCCAAACAATTTTTCGCCATCCTCGCTACTTGCTGTTGTTGTTGTATGATCAAAGTGCCGCTGCTGTTGCGGTGTTAGGCCCACGGCAAGGGATCACACCGTTTTTTCGCCAGCAATTTCGCCATTAAAGACGCCGTGTAGACATGTTGCCCGAAGCTGTGCGCCGACAACAAAGCGTGGCGTGGCAATGCAGCACAGTGGCATGCAACAGGCGAACACTTCAACGCGCCATTGTGTCACAACAATAGTGCTTTTGTTATACCTGTGTGCTACCAAAATGCGGCAGTTGTTGTTGCGTACTATTATTGTTGTTGTTGAGTCGCTGGGGCTACTGTAGAACTGCTTATTGTTGTAGCTGGCTGCCGGGCTGACTGTTGTTGCCATTGTTGGCAATAAAGTGTCACTTGACAAAATTAAGTAGGTGTTGGCCACGAGGCGGCGGCGGCATAAAAAATATAACAACAGCAAAAAAATGAAGAAGAATAAAAAACAAAAACAGCGAGCAAAGGTGCAACAAAAATAACAAGCACAGTGTTGCTTGCCGCTCCTCAGCGGTCATGTTGCCGGTGGTAACAACACTCAGAACAAACGCTGCATATTCTTATCGCATTACCGTTGTTGCTGTTGTTGTTTCTGATCTTTGCATTTGCGCCTTCTTTGCTTCATTGCAATTGCATGCTTCGCATGATATGAAAAAACACTCAAATTATTTGAATATTAATGTTGCCGCTGGCTTCACTGTTTTGCTGTTGAGCGCTGTTGTGGCATTTGCCTTGAGCGCATGCCCCGCGCAATTTGCAGCATGTTGCAAATTAAATTTGATAAATAGTGTCGGCAACAGTTGACTGCTTGTCGCCTAAAATGTGTTAAATGCTGCTCTAGGCTATGGTCGTATGGTTCCCCAGTGGGGCCAAATGGGTCCACAACAAGGAGGTGTGTTTGTTGGTGTTTTTGCTGGAAAAAGAACAACAAAAAAATGTGTTTTTGTTGTTTATTAATTAATTTTTTTAATTTATTTATGATTTATATCTCGCATGGTTTTTTATTGCAGAATTCAGTCTAGACTAACTTATGAGTTATGCTCTATTTGCTCTTAGATTTTAAAGATAATTCACTAGAGTGAATATGTATTTATTCAAATATGAACCGTTATTCTTCTCTAGATCAAGAAGAGTTTACTCAACATTGTTTTTGTCCAAAGATTTGTCGATATTTCTTGCGTAGATCTCATTAACCCGAACCAGCTTCGAAAACTCGAAGAATATTGAATTATATCTCAGAACAGTTTGATGGGTAAGGAATCTCCAATTGAGTTTAGAAGTCTTTACATAGTAATTTGGTAAATAATTGGCACGACCAACCATAATTAAATGGAGTTCTAAGTCCAGAGAGAGGAAAAAACTTTGCTTTTAGCTTAATTTCAAATGTTAGATTAACGAATTTGACCAGCAAGATCTCTCACTATAACCATATTTACCTATTCTTGGTGAAGTTATTTGATAAAGTTTGATGTATAAGCTTTGGAAGCATTGAAAGCTAATATCCATGGATAATGTAATCTTGTGGATTCTAGTTACGGTCTTTAACAATAATAAGAAGCTCACGGAACTTGGATTGAGAGATGTATACAGAGATTGCATAAAGTATAACTTCAAAAATATCAGATTTGATATTTTACTTTCGAAGTTCAAACAATAAAGGGTGTACGCTTAGAGAGAATATATCTCTGATATAAAAGACTATAGATACGATCATAAATAGTTCTCTATTGAGTTTCGAACAACCGCCCTTAGCTAACTCAGATGAGTAGGAGCTTCAAACCAATTGGAATGTCTTAGATCTTATGAGTTCTCATATGATGCTCCTTTCTATCAAGAGGTAAAGAGAGTTTGTTTAAAGATTTCTAAGGTCTCTAGTACATGTTTCGAATTCTTCATTGCAACTGATTTGTCAGTAAAATTCCAAAACTTTTAACTTAATTCATCCGTTTACCAAAACATATTGCCGCGCATAACGTAGTACCGGATGCGTGTAGATCTTCCAAAAAGAAAGCTCATAAATACACAGACAGATATTTTTTATGCGCTGTCTTCTGCGCTTAATTCTTCTGCTATTTAATATTCCCTGGGTGATTTCGGTGTTTTTAATGTGACTTTTTTAGTCGCGTACAAACATACATATATGTATGGAAGACTCTCTATATAGTATAAGTCGCCTTCAATATTATTGAAGCGCGCATTTCTGTTCGCTCGCTTCGCTTTTTGCGCCAACTCAGCGGCAAATAAAAAACTCCGAGGACATTAATTTATGAGCCTTCGACTGTGTCTGCTAAATTGAAAAGGGAAGAAGGGCAGCAAAACAACAACAACAGCAGACATTGTTAGAGATTTCCTTAAGAAAATATGTATTAGTGTGTGTTTGTGAGTACAAAGGGGGAAAATATATGTATATAAAGATAATAACAATAAAAGATGCGAGCTGGTGCAAATGTTGCGAAAAATTGATTGTTGCCTTGTAAGCAAACACCTAAATCACGTTGCGCGGAAGTCGGGAAGTTCGGTTGGCGCCGTACGAAGAGCGTTGCACAGGCAATTTCTCTTTGATGTTGTTGCTGTTTAAAACTATGTCGACAAGGTAATGTGGTTTGCCGATAATAAGTTTAAGTTGATTTTGGCAAAACAGTGCGCTCGTAAGTTACACGCAGTTGGAAAATAATAATGCTCAGAGTCATGCTAGCATAGAAGAAGAGAAGAGTTGATGAGGAGTTTCGACTAGATTTGGTAATCAGTTTTCGAACAAACATCAGTTTTTTGGGAGTGAGATATTTGTAGTGAACGATGATATTATAGAACTCTTCGAATGATTCAAACTGCGCTATATGTATTCAAAAGGGTTGAAATACATTCAAATATGATTTTTTAGTTTCAACCCACCCCTAAAACCCGAAAATGTGTCAAAGTAAATACGATTACTTTTGTCAATTACTAAACACTTGGCTGTTAAGCTGTCACCAGGCTGACAGCAAGTGTTCTGGCGAGATGACAACAAGACACAACACAACATTTACAGGAACTGCAGCGACATAACCTCAAAACACTTGCAGTAAGCAGCAGAGTCATATGTGACTTGGCACCCGGAATTGCAGTAGACCGCCCGCTGCCGTTGGCATGCGTACGCCTTACACGAGGCGACGAAGTGTAACTTATTATTTCGGTTTAGATTCTACTGATTTTGATTCGACATTTGCGACGATTTGTAGCGTGCGGAACATGCAGCGAACGAAATTAAATTGGCAATAGACCAACAAAGCCAAGAAATAAGCACAGCAGTGGCGAAAAACAAAAGTCACTTAAATATATGCAGAAGCAATAAAATTGTAATAAAAATGGGCAGAAGTGGAAAAAAAATTAAAATAAAAAAAAATATATTAAAATATGCGCATTGCTGCAATGCTTTGTTGTTTGTATTGCATATATTCGTTTGTGCTACATATTTGATGTGCGCGTCAGCAAGTAAGTTGCGTATAGCGGTACATTTGTGGCAAGCAACCATAATCGCACATCATATATATATGTATATACTTATTTTCATATGCAATGGCTTGAGGTGTGTCGTGTCTTATATGTATGTCTGTGCGCTTGTTTGTCTGTATGTCTGCATGCCAAGGCGTCGTGCTGTCTGCGCCATAATAAATTTGTTTTTGTTTTTTTTTTTAATTTTTTCTACATTTTAATTTGCAAAAATTGTCTTCTAAGTTCGTTGGCATTGCTGCGGCATGCATATGGCGTTGAAAGCGGTCGGCGGTCTGCGGTCGCTGATCGAATTGCGCGCAGGAAGCAGTGCGCCCTGAGTTATGCAGTGATCTAAATTTTCGCAAATTATTTTTTTCGGCATTTAATGCAGCTATTCACTTGCATTTATATACTATATTCAGGAATAGATGTGTTTATATTGAAAAAAATTGTTTGTTGTGAATCTTTATTTCCTTAATAATCTTAAAAATAGGTAACTCATTGACTATAGTGATATTATAAGGGGTTCACAAAATGTGCTTTAAGTTAGACAGTTCGAAGAAATACTAATCTAGTTATGCGGAACTGTTTATTAGTTGATTTATAAGATCACTGAGTATAAATAAGGAAGATCAAAACAAATATTCACATAGTATGACGGAATGTAAATGCAACAAACTGTAAGTCAGGGATCAAAAATGACTCACAGCCTTGAGAGATCCACAAAGTACCTAACTATATATACATATATACAAAAAAATATACATTCAACAGCTTCATGGTAGCCCCAGGCTTAACGTTTATGATCGCCACCAAAGACAACCGAAGTAGCGCTTACAAGCGGCTGGTCAACGGCAACTCATATCTTTGCAAAAAAAAAAGAGATTACTTTTTGCCCTGCAATTCGTTTTGATTTATTTGTTTGTCTTTTGTGCTGTTTATGAAGCGTGCGAAGCCATAAAAATTAATTAACTACATGCCACATACCCGAGTCTTCGGGATATGCACTTGTCGACCGTTGCTTTGCTTGGTTTGGTGGCAATGTCAGTGATAGTGGTTGTTGCGGCATTTGCGGTTGTGGCATGCAATGAAAGTGCAACTTGTTGACATACAAAACAATTTCTCTGTCTCTCCACTCTTTATAAATGTACTGATGTGGGTCTTCTCTCAAATTAGTTAGCTCAGATTTTTTTGCTGGCGTATTTATTTATTTAATTTTTTTGTTTTATTTACTTTGCGTGGCCCTGGCATCGAATGACAGCGCTTGTCCACTAAATATGTACATATGTATGTATGTAGATTTATGCATTTGATGTGTGTGTGCAGATAAATAAATTTACTAAATCATTTGTTTACTGTTGTTGTAAGCCCGCTATGTTTTCTCAAGCTAAGCGCTGTTGCCACATATAGATAAGTAATGAACGCGAACGAGAAGAGGCATATATTAGCTTTAGTGATTGTAAAAACCTACATATTGATTTGCTTTTAAATTTTTAATTTTGGAATGCCTTCTTCTCCATTCAGTCAAAATTTCAACTATGTATTCTATTATTTTTCACATGACTATGAGTTTAAATACAAACGTAGACACTCATATCTACATATCTAAGCTTTTAAGAGTCGATAATGAGAAAACAATGTGAGCCCAGGAATGCTTTTGTTTGCTTAGTAAATTGATTTTCGGCTCATCTCTAGCTAAATATTATCTTTAAAATTACTTCTTGTTACACTTTAAAGTTTTTTTTAATCATTTGTTCCAAAGTAATTTCTTCACGTTTCGAATTTCGTTTTTTTTTAAGTTTGTATTTTTCGTTGTTCGAATTTCGAAATTGATTAATAGCTTTTTAATTTATGTATGCAAATTAGCGTAATTTATAAATTTTTCGAAGTTCGAATTTTTACGAAGTACAATTTTTTCGTTGTTCGAATTTCGAAATTGGTTCATAAGATTTTTAATGCAAGTTACTGAAAGACTAGAAATTCAATTGAATTTTTTTCAATGGTTTCTAATATTTTCCATTCAAGCTAAGATGATAGATGCTACAGGGGTCAAAGTTGAATCTTCGAAAATTAATAAAAATATTATATTTAAAAAAATTCAAAATTTCATTATTATAAATATAAATATTAATATTTTTAAATAAATTGTCCTTAGCTCAATTCTTTACTCTTTTGTTTACTTACAGTTCAACGGCCTTGATATTATTCATCGTACTCTACTGTGTTCAATCATCATACTCCAGATTCGTAAGTTAATACATTTGATCACCTCCTCGATATGAGAAATAAAATTGCATGCAAATCAATCACTAATCTTTAATACTTTAGTATGGAACGCGACATAAAAGACAATATGGCGCTAATATGTACCTACCAGCGAGTTATATAGTGTCGGGCGGTGAGGGTGACGATCCCGCCGAATGGACTGACTGGAGTTCACCATCAGAGTGTTCACGCACATGCGGAGGCGGTGTGTCATTTCAAACGCGCGAATGCCGAAGAATAGCGTAAGTTAAAGCCTACACAAAGAATGGCAAGCAATTAAATTTATTTTTCACCTGACCTCTGCCAAAACAGACGCAACGGTGCACCGATCTGCACGGGTGGCAATCGCAAGTACTTCTCCTGCAACACACAAGATTGCCCCGAAGATGAGCCCGACTTTAGGTCACAGCAGTGTGCGCGCTTCAATCGCGTACCTTTCGACGGCGTCACCTATGACTGGGTGCCATACACAAATGCGCCCAATCCGTGCGAGTTGAATTGTATGCCGGTGGGTGAACGGTTCTACTATCGTCAGAAGGCGAAAGTCATCGATGGCACCAGGTGTAATGACCGCGATCTTGATGTGTGTGTGGACGGTGTGTGCCAGCCGGTCGGTTGCGATATGATGCTCGGCTCCGATGCCAAGGAGGATAAGTGCCGCAAATGTGGTGGAGATGGCAGCACGTGCCGCACTATTTCGGACACCTTTACTGCCAATAACTATCCAGTCGGTTAGTTGCTTTCTAGGTTGTTGAAATAGCGTATGTCTTTACTAGTTTCCGCTGTTCTTGTTTTTAGGTTACAATGATATCATACTCATTCCCAGTGGTGCCACGAATATACGTGTACAGGAGACGGCGCCCTCCAGCAATTACTTAGCCTGCCGCAACGGAACTGGTCACTATTATTTGAACGGCAATTTCCGCATCGATTTCCCACGTCCTATGTTTTATGCGGGTTGTTGGTGGATCTACCAAAGAAAACCAGCTGGCTTTGCCGCACCCGATCAGTTGACTTGCAGTGGACCCACAACGGAGGCCATCACCATTATGATGTTGGTGCAGGACAAAAATTTGAGTCTAACTTATGAGTACAGCATACCGGAATCGTTAAGTAAGTCAACACCGGTAGAGTACTCATGGACACATACGGAATTTGAGCCGTGTAGCGCGCCATGTGGTGGTGGTACCCAAACGCGTAACGTAATCTGCACAAATCGCATGACTCTCGAAGAAGTCGATCCCAATTTGTGTGATGCCAACGCTAAGCTACCCGAAGAGCAGACATGTAATGAAGAACCGTGTGCGCCCAGTTGGATCGAGGGTGAGTGGGGTAAATGTTCGAAAGGCTGCGGAGCTGATGGCGTGCAAAATAGAACTGTCACCTGTGAGCGCATTTCGCCGAATGGGTAATTCGTTATAGACGATTTCAAAAGTTTGTAAGTTGGATTATTTAAATTTCTAACTTCTTTTGTAGAACACATACCAACGAGGAAGACGCTGTGTGTTTGGAGAATGTTGGCAATAAGCCAGCCACACAGCAAGAGTGTAATCGAGATGTGAAAAATTGCCCGAAATATCACTTGGGTCCTTGGGCTCCAGTAAGTTATGCGAATCACTTAGGAAGAATATTTATTCTATCACTAGTTTTTTTACACTTTTAATTGTAGTGCGACAAATTATGTGGAGAAGGCAAACAGAAACGAAAGGTGACGTGTTATATTGAGGAGAATGGACGTAAGCGTGTACTTCCTGAAGAAGAATGCGTAGAGGAGAAGCCTTCAACGGAAAAAGAGTGTATGTTGACTCCTTGTGAGGGTGTGGATTGGATTATATCCGAATGGAGTGGGGTAAGTAGTGACTGCAGTAGTAAAATACGGAAATTTAGTTGTAAAATGAGCTGAGGGCTAATGAGGCCGTTGACAATTGTGGAACATAATTTTTCATATATTTATTTATAATAACTTTCTTGCTTCCAGTGTGATGAATGTGGACAAAAGACCGAAACACGCACCGCTATTTGTGCTTCGAAATCTGGTAAGATATATCCAGAAGAATTCTGTGCACCCGAAGTACCAGCACTTTCACGCCCATGCACATCGTCTAAGTGTGCACCGAAATGGTTCACCTCGGAGTGGAGTAAATGCTCTGCGGCATGTGGGAAGGGTGTTCAATCCCGCATAGTGATGTGCGGAGAATTCGATGGTAAAAGTATTAAGCCAGCCGAAGAGTCGAAATGTGATGCTTCTGCGAAACCGGAGTCGGAGCAAGAATGTGAAGGAGAAGAAAAAGAATGTCCTGGTCAATGGTTTACTGGACCTTGGGCGCCTTGTAGTAAGCCATGTGGTGGTGGAGAACGTACAAGAGAAGTTTTCTGTTTATCTAATGGCACGAAGTCGCTCAACTGTGATGAATCGAAAATTGAGTCTCTTTCTGAAAAATGCAATACACAAGCGTGCACGAAGGATGAACTTATTCCAGTTGATAGCGCTAAATCACCGATTACTGAAGACGCAGAAGAAGATGATTGTGAAGAAGATGAAGAGGATGAGCTCGTTTCTAAGGAGGATCTGAAATTAGCAGAGGGCATTGAATTGGACAAAGAAACAGTTGCACCATTATCCCTTTTGACTGATGAACTAATGTTCAGTGATTCGCCATATACCGAGGAAACAAGCGATATTGCTTCAACAGACATTCCATTTACTACAGTAGAGGGTTCCGGTGAGAAAACGGATATTATAGAGGATACTACGCTTGTTAGCGAGGGCAGTGGAGATGAATTTATTAGTACGGTTGGAGTCTCAGATATTACTGAATCTGTCGACACCACCGAATCTGAAACCGAATCTTCTCTTTCCACTGAGTCGTCCATCTCCACTGAATCTACAAAACCTTCAGATGCAACGGATACAACTGCGGGAACATCAGTCGACACCACTGGGTCTTCTTCATCTTCCGAAATCTCTGTATCTACTGAATCTACGAAATCCTCAGAGACAACTGAGGGAGCAACGGTCGACATCACTGCGTCTACTTCATTTTCCGAAACAACAGATGTGTCTAAATCGACGAAATCCGCAGAGACAACTGTGGGAGCATCCTCTTCGTCTTCCGGAACCACATCTGTATCTGAATCATCCGTATCTACTGAATCATCAGTTTCACCTTCAACTTCTGAATCAGCATCCACCGATGCTTCACTGTCTACAGAGACAACTGAAACTGGTTCTACGGATAGTTCTGAAACGACTGAAGAGTCTGACTCTACTGAATCCTCAGCATCACCTGAGTCAACCCAATCAACAGCTTCGGAAGCCACTGATCAAACTACTTCAAGTGGATCTACAGATGTTACAGGATCTTCTGCGTCAAGTGATTCCACTGTTTCTGCGGAAACAACTGAGACTTCTGGTTCTACTGAGTCGACATCTGGTACTTCAGACAAATCTTCAATTTCAACGAGTGATGCCACAGAATCTTCATTATCTACAGAATCTTACACAACGGACTCAACCGAATCAACAGAATCTACTGATTCCACATCTACTGATACAACCGAATCAACAGTTTCATCGTCCACTGAGTCAACTGAATCAACCTCTGAAATTTCTACTGAATCCTCATTATCTACCGAGTCTTACACGACAGATTCTACACAATCAACAGCGTCTTCAAGTGACTCTTCAAAATCGACTGTTTCAGTTGATATTACTACTGGATCCCCATTATCGACAGAATCAACTGGAAGCTCTTCCGATTCCACTAGTACTACTGGTGTTGTTTCTAGTGATTCCACGGTTACTGGAGCCAGTGTCTCAACTGAGACCTCAGTGTCTGCTGAAACTTCAACAGGTTCTTCACTCACTACAGACTCAACGAGAGGTTCATCGGATAGCACCGATACTACTGAAATAGATAAAACGGATTCCACCGTAACAGCTTCAGAAGTTACAACTGAATCCTCTGAAACTTCTATTAGCTCCGAAGATACCACATCATCAGATTCTTCGGATACAACAGAAATATCAGACACAACTACTGATTCGGGCATATCGGAGACTACAGCTGACAGCAGTGTCTCCACGAGCGCTGATGATTCCTCCTCTACTGCTGACAGCAGCGTCTCAACAGGCAGTACCGAAAAGGGAAGTACTGAAAGTGAAACTACCGATATTTCGGGATCTACAGATATTTCAGAATCAACGGTATCAGGTTCGACAGAAGAGAGCACCACTGGTGGATCAACCGAATCCACCACTGAAGGTGTATCAGTGGAGTCAACTTCAGACATTAGTACTACTGCAGGATCCACTTCAAGTACAGAAGCGGGTAAAAGCACGGAATCCTCTTCTACTCTTGGGGTATCAGAGACAACCGAAAGTGTATCAACGCAAAGTGCAGAAACCACAGAAAGTGGACCAGCTGAAAGCACTGAGACAACAGAAAGTGGAGCTACTGATTCCACCTTTGAGAGCTCTACGGTTGACATTTGGTCTACGACAGAAGAAGATGAAGAGAGCACACCTAATACATTCGAAGCACTTGTCACAAAAGCTCCCAAGCAGAAGAAATGCAAAGCCAAGAAGGATTGTAAAAAAGCAACTTATGGATGCTGCCCTGATAAAAAGACGCCTGCCAAGGGACCATTTGATGAGGGTTGCGCGATTGTTAAAACGTGCGCGGAGACTAAATTTGGCTGCTGTTCAGACGGTGTCTCACCTGCTGAAGGTGAACACAACGAGGGCTGTCCTCAATCACAGTGTGCAGAAACGCTATTTGGATGTTGTCCTGACAATTTCACACCTGCAGAGGGAGAGGATTCTGAAGGATGTCCTGAAACTACAACGGCACCACCAACGACTACCGTTGAATTGGTTACAGAAGGATCAGGAGAAACAACCGACACACCAGAGAGCACAATATCGACAGAAAGCACTGAAACACCGGAAACCACTGAAACACCAGAAAGTACCGAAACACCAGAATGCACAGAAACTCCTGAAAGCACGGAAACTCCGGAAAGCACAACTGAAAGTAATGTGGTTAAATCGTGTGCCTTCGGTGAATTTGGTTGCTGTCCTGATGGCACTACCGAAGCTAAAGGTAAAAACTTTGAGGGATGCGAATCAGCAGCACCAGATGCTGTCAGATTATGTGGAGAGTCAGAATATGGCTGTTGCCCTGATGGTATCATTTTTGCCACTGGCCCTGATTACGGCGGCTGTGCGCCTTGCACACGCGAACCATACGGTTGCTGCCCCGACAACCAGACACCTGCACATGGACCACTTGGTGAAGGTTGCTGTCTCAATACGGACTACGGTTGTTGTCCAGATAATATTAACGCCGCACGCGGACCTAACTTTGAGGACTGCGATTGCAAGTATACACCATATGGTTGTTGTGATGATCAAACAACAGCGGCACGTGGACCAAATAAAGAAGGTTGTGCTTGCGAAAATTCAACATATGGTTGTTGCCCAGATAAGCTTACACCGGCTAATGGACCTAAATTTGAGGGATGCGCTTGCCACACACTACAATTCGGTTGTTGTCCCGATGGTATTACAATTGCACAAGGACCACATCACTACGGCTGCGCCTGTGTACAAACTGAGTTCAAATGCTGTCCCGATGGAGTTACACCAGCCAAGGGGCCAGACGGTGAGGGTTGTACTTGCCTGGAGAGCAAATATGGCTGTTGCCCAGATGGTGTCACAGCGGCGGAAGATGACAAATTCAAAGGTTGCGCCTCAGTTCAAGAACCACCACAAAAGGCATGCGGTCTATCGAAGGCAACCGGTCCATGCGGTAACTTCAGCATTAAATACTTCTTCGACACATCGTATGGCGCATGCGCACGCTTCTGGTATGGCGGTTGTGAGGGTAACGATAACAGATTCGAAACCGAAGCGGACTGTAAGTCTACGTGTCAAGAGTATGTCGGCAAAGAAGCTTGCTTCTTGCCAAAGAGTTCCGGACCCTGCACTGGCTACAATAAGAAATGGTATTTCGACACCGAGCGCAATCGTTGTGAAGAATTCAACTATGGTGGCTGTTATGGCACCTCAAATCGATTCGACAGTTTGGCCGAATGTCAAGCACTCTGCGCCATTGATGAGACGACGCGTAAGTGGGGGGGTGTTTGGTGTTTAATCGGACGGTTCTATTATACGTTTATATATGCTTATATATTTACAGCGCCTTGCGAACAACCCGTGGAGGCTGGACCCTGTGAGGGCAACTTTGAACGCTGGTTCTACGACAATCAGACGGACGTGTGCCGTCCATTCACCTATGGCGGCTGCAAGGGCAACAAGAACAACTACCCAACCGAGCACGCGTGCAACTACCACTGCCGTCAACCAGGCGTGCACAAAGGTTTGAACTCAGTTTCTAAGTTATTTTCGTATTTATAGCGAATACTTTTCGACTTTATGTAAGTGCAGTGCTATGCGCTGCTATGCTATGTGTTTTAGCTTTATGCGCATGTTTAAGGCCTGACTGCACCTGCCTGTGATAACTGGTGTGGGACCGCTTAGTTTTAAATTGATTTTATTTATTTTAATTTTATTTGTGGTGTAACGGTATGCTTATTTCTTATTTCTTATACTCACTATGTTGCATGTTCGTTTGCTGCTTGCTTAATTTTCCTCTTGCTCATATCATATCTAAACCAATGCATATGCTACTTCCAAACCGCCAACCCATGTATGGTTATGTCTACACTACACAAACTCACACAACAATACACTCGATAAATCAACCACACACACACACGGCCTGTTGTCGTATTAGACTATTGCTCGCTTCCTAAGCAAACCGGTGATTGCAGTGAACAACACGCGCGTTGGCATTATTCGGATGTGGACAAGAAGTGCATGCCCTTCTACTACACAGGCTGTGGCGGCAACAAAAACAATTTCCCCACACAGGAATCCTGCGAGGATCATTGTCCCAAGGAAGTTGGTAAGACTATCTTTTTGGTTTAAATTATTTGAAATATAAACACGAACACAACACACACACACACATGCGCACATATTATTTGTGTCAACCGTCGCTTTCAATGTTGTGTCAAGAAGATGGTGTTTTTACCCATGTCCCCACCACAATTGTGGATGACTTCTTAAGTATACTAATATTTTTTTTAAATTATTCTACTCATTTGCGCACTTAAATAGTCAAGGATGTTTGCGAAATACCGGCCGAGGTTGGCGCCTGTACCGATTACACTTCCATGTGGTATTACGACACCAAAGAGGAGCGCTGTCGCCAGTTCTACTATGGCGGATGCGGTGGCAATGACAACAAATTCGCCACAGAAGAAGCTTGTTTGCAACGCTGCGAAAAGAAACCGGAACCAGAACCAGAACCTGAACCCGCACCACAGCCAGAGCCAGCACCAGCGCCACAAACCGCACCAGCAGCCAGCACGAGAGAATCTTGCCAGCTCGACAGAGATCAGGGTGATTGCAGAGCTTTCGTATTACAATGGTACTACGATAGAGAGGCACAGGAATGCCGTAACTTCTACTATGGCGGCTGTGGCGGCAATGCGAATCGTTTTAATACGAAGGACGAGTGTAATCAATTGTGTGGTACTGAGCCACCTGCTGCCGCTCCTGCAGCGGTTGTGCCACCAGTTGAAAGCACAGATGTATGTAATTTGAATACCGATCAAGGAGATTGTGACTCCTATGCGATTAAGTGGACTTATGACAACGTTGAGGCACGTTGTAAACAATTCTATTATGGCGGCTGTGGCGGCAATGAAAATCGTTTCGAAACCGAAGAGGCGTGCAATGATCGTTGTGTAACGCCGTTAATTGATGTTGGTCTACGTTTTGGAGAAGATGCACCAGCACCCGCACCAGCGCCTGCGCCTGCGCCTGTACCAGCACCCGTACCGGAAAGTACTGATGACAATGGTTGTACATTGTCACCAAGTTATGGTAGTTGCGCAGAGACCAATGAGACACGTTGGTATTACAATCATGCCGATGGTCTGTGTGATGAGTTCTTGTATGGTGGTTGTGGTGGAAATGAGAATAACTTTAATACCGAAGACGAGTGCCAGGAGCGATGCTTCGACGTGTATCCCACATGTTCATTGCCACCATTGCCTGGTAGATGTACGGAGCGGCTTATTCGTTGGTATTATGACGAACGCAATAAGCGTTGCCACGAATTTGAGTTCACCGGTTGTCGCGGCAATCGCAACAACTTCCTTACGGAGCGTGAGTGTCTGGTATGGTGTGGTAATGAGGTGCCGCAACAACCGGAACCAACAGCGCCCGTAAGTAAACAAATATTTTGTTACTTTCACTTTTTAATGAAATGATTATCAACTATTTGCATGTAAGGAGGCTTACTCAGTGTGCGATCAACCCGTGGAGGCTGGTGATTGTGACAACGGCACTGTCGCTTGGTTCTACAATAGTGACAACATGGAATGTACGGCCTTCACCTACTCTGGTTGTGGCGGTAATGGCAATCGTTTCGAGTCGAAGGAGCAGTGTAATCGTCAATGTGGCGAATTCAAGGGAGTCGGTAAGTAGGGAACATAAACTAATTAGATAACCACTTGTTAGTTGCAAAATTTATGCCAATTTCGCTGTCTGCCAGATGTGTGCAATGAGCCAGTCGATGCTGGTCCATGCTATCAGTGGGAGGCACGCTTCTATTATAATAAGGCGACACGTACTTGCGAACCCTTCAGCTATGGCGGTTGCGAGGGTACTGGCAATCGGTTCACTCAACGCTCCGAGTGCGAATCGGTTTGCATTTTAGGTCAAGAGCCGAAGACATTAGCGCCCAAAGGTAAACAACACCGGTTGCAACGACTCATAACGTAGCGAATTATTTGCATTTTCATTGCTAATTTTTTTTGTTTTCGTATTTGAATACTTTTTGAGTAGATATTTGCAAGCTGCCAGCACAAATCGGAAGATGTAATGACACAACAGCGCAAGTGCGCCGTTACTACTATGATGACGAGCGCGGCAACTGCATGCCTTTCATTTATTCTGGTTGCGCTGGCAATCAAAATAATTTCCGCTCATACGAAGCTTGCTATGACTACTGTTCAAGTAAGCGAACTCGCCACCACACATGTCAAACTCGCTCATGTTTTGACATATTGAAACCACTACGCACCTACCACTATTCAAGCACTTTGCACCGATTCATTATACTCTTCGCACAAAATACACTTCAGTTCCACTCACCCATTCTTTCACACATCAGTTGAACTTTTGCACTTTTGCTAATTATTTTATTTGTAGAAAGTCTTTTCTGTGGAATGTTTAGTCTAAGCTATACTAGATTAACTTGTTTAATTATACGGTATCTGTAGTTTGAATGCACTCTCATGTCATTGTATTACTTTGTTTGCACGTGGTAATGGATTTTTCACACTGCCTTTATATCAATATCAATAGGAATATTGTTGAACTTCATTTTTAACTGCTCATTTTCGAAACCCACTAATTATTTGTACGTTTTTTCTCGTGTAGCAACCGAAATTCCAGCACCGGACGCGCAAGAAAACGAAGTGTTACCCAACGAATGTGAGACATTTGAGAACGAGTGTCGCGCGCAGCGTTGTCCCTTCGGCATTCGTCGCGTACCTGTTGAAAATAGCGATTGCACACGTTGCATTTGCGAGAATCCTTGTGAGAATTACAGTTGTGCCGAGGGTCAACAATGCGCGGTCGATGTGTCGAATGATGCTTCCAGACAATTTGCGCCAGTCTGTCGTGAGACTAACAAGCCAGGTGAGTGTCCACGTCTCAGCCAACCGGAGGGCGACAATTGCAGTCGTGAGTGCTATACTGATGCCGACTGTCGCGAAGACAACAAGTGCTGTAGTAATGGCTGCGGTTTTGTATGTGTTCGTCCGACGCAGCCTACGTCACGTCCACGTCCGCCGGTTACAGCCGCTCCGGCTGTCATCTATCCGGGTGAGTCACCGGTGGTGCTGGAGCCCAAGAAACCGCAAGAGGTCGATGTGCAAGCGGCTGAAGGTGGAGTCGCTGTATTGCGTTGTTTCGCTACTGGCAGTCCGCCACCGAATATTACTTGGTCACGCCGTAATGTGTTGGTAAGTTTTGTGGTTGAGCATTTTAAATAACTTTGGAAGGGACCTGGGATTCCTAAAATATCTGGCAATATATGGCTAAATATTTATGCTAATGTTACCATTCGCAGATTGACTCCAACCACGGACGTTATCTGTTGACCGCTACCGGAGATCTGACAATTGTACAAGTGCATCAGACTGACAGTGGCTCGTATGTTTGTGTCGCCTCTAACGGACTGGGCGATCCAGTGAGTCGTGAGGTGCAATTGGCTGTAACAGGTATGTGATACTTCTACTTTCCTAATATGGTGTCGGTTGTATTAATATTGTGCATGTACTGTTTCTTTTAATATTTCGCATGTTGATCAATGCTAATGCTTGTCTTACTTTGCCTAACAAATGCCAAAACAAAAACAAAACTTTTTGAATTTTGCTTGCTGTATGCTAACATAAAATGTGTAGAGCCACAAGACGTGCCCGCCTATATCTTTGGCGAAAAGAACGCAACACAAATTGTGAGCTTAAATCGACCGGCGCAGGTGCGTTGTCCAGCCGGTGGTTATCCAGCGCCGCACGTAAGCTGGTGGCGTGAACGTAGACGGTTGGGCTTGCTAAGCGATCGTTTCGAATTGACACGCGATTATTCGTTGATGTTCCGCTCCATACAGTTAACCGATCTGGGTCCGTACACTTGCGAAGCGTGGAACGGTTTCGGACGTCCAACCTCAATGAAAGTTGTGCTCAAAGCTGTGGGACCGGCGCGTGCCGTCACCAATGCTGAAGCACCATATCTACAATATATAATCGATCCCGCGCGTGCGCCGACCACTAAACGTCCGTCATATCCATATCGACCACAGCGTCCCGCACAACCGCCGCCACCAGTTTATATCGAACCACCGCGCCGACCACAACTGAGTAAGTACCCAAGAATGCATGTGTGAGCGCTGTTTAAATTTAGGTGGTACCGGGGTGATGAGTCACCGTTTGTTGTTAGTTGTATGGGAGTATGTGTTATTGCATGTGGTTTTCAGTTCGTTTTGTAGTTTATGCTTTGTAATAATACTTTCTTTTCGCTATAACTTCTACAGTAAGCGCACAGGCTGTTCTCACACTGGATGCTAGAAACACCTACACGCCAGGCGCCTCGATCGCAATGAAGTGCGCGGTACAAGGCATACCAGCGCCGAGTGTGACTTGGACGAAGGACTCGATACCATTGTTGGCGAATGAGCGCATACAAATCACATGTAAGTACAATGTTTTCACGAGAGCTCTTAGACGAAGTAGAAAATCTATTTTTTTTTCGTTCATAGCTGAGCCACACACTTTGGTGGTACACAATGCCACGTCCGAGGATACCGGCATGTATGGTTGTACGGCACGCAATTCCAACAGCTACAACACGAGCGAAGAGAAAGTTATCATTGAGTGTAAGTGGCAGACCGTTAGTGTTGTTTAAAAAAAATTAAAAAAATTATATTTTTACCTGCTTCCTATAGCTACAATACCGATACATCCCGATTGTATTGATAATCCATATTTCGCCAACTGTAAATTGATCGTTAACGGTCATTACTGTCGTCATCAGTACTACGCGCAGTTCTGTTGTCGTTCCTGTACGCTCGCTGGCCAAATCGCGTACTCGCATCCAAATGCTTTATAGACGATTTGTTGCTGAGGCGTTTTAATAAGCGCGCCATCTATGAAAGCTGCCGTTTTTTGATACAGTGCGTAAGCTCAAAGCAAAAATAAATAAGAAATAAAAATTCCAAAAACCAAAAAAAAAATTATATAAGTAATAATGAAAATAACAGTACTATTATTGTATAATCGACGCACGAATTTAGTAATTAGTATTTGCTGATGTAAAATAAATTTAAAAATAAAAATAAAAAATATATATAAATTACACGCCACACTCTCCAAACACATACATAAGTAAATACACACACACACGCTCTTATAAAACTCTACAAAAAAAGCTAACTCAGCTCGGCTCAGACGAGCTGCAGGTACTCAGCTACTCTACACTCTCTACACGCTCCACTCAGCAACTGCAAGCTAACAGTGCATAAAACTCAAATATTTCTTTCTTTAAAAAGCATGCACACATACATACACATCTACATGCACACACAAACAACAACAAGATAACAATATGAATATTACATATGTAACAAGAAAATAGCTTTTACAAATATACATATACATATGTATGTAATTATAAAGTATAAAGTTAGTTTTTAATTTGTTCCTATTTATTGTGCCAGCTGAGGATCATTTGTGACGCCAGTGAGCCTACATATGTGAAAAGAATCGTCGCTCACAGCCTCACAGACTTACATACGCACAACCGCACACATAAACCAATGTACTAATACTCAGAAAGAGCATGTGAAAAGCAAAACGAACAAATGGGTGATTGCATAGTAATTTGTTGTATGCTTTCAACCCATTTGCCATAAATATTAATTTAAACGATTTAATTTTTGTAATTGCAAAGTGCCTTACTTACGTTTTATTATTATTATTATTGTAGAGATTTGTGCATTGATTTTTGAGAAGTCAACCATGAAAGTTAATAAAACATTTTGTAAATAAACTAATGATGTAAAAGAGAATGAAATAAAAGAAAATCGTGTTTCATTACATTGCCGTTAGGGTTGGGGAATAAATGGTAATTGGTTGTAGATGTATTTGGTTGTGAGGCAAAAAATTGCAAAAATTAAACAAATATGGACGATAGGTAGCAATTTAAAAATAACAACAACAACGTCGAGAGGTAAGATACGACTCATCAATATTTTCATCACTTCTTGTCCTTGGTTCGCTTGAAAATCAGTCTGAGGTCCTGAGAAGTATTTGATATTTTTTGACGAAGAGAAGATACGGAATCATAACTCTCAATTTTGATACCCGATCCAATAAATTAGTTTGGGAATCTCACATATATTTATTACGATTTCCCATTAAAGAATATTATAAAGGGTGATTCATTTCGACGTTCTCTACTGAAAAATAAAAAACACAGAAAATGGGTAATATTTATTATTTAAGAATGGTGGCCGCGGCTATGTCTTTCACGTTGGGTCCAATTTTCAATGACTCGTTCGAGCATTTCGACTGGTAACGGTGAATGACACACTTAATGTTTTGCTCCAAGGTCTGATTCGAGACGGGATTGTCCGCATAGACTTTAGACTTTGTATATCCCAACAGGAAAAAGTCCAACGATGAAATATCACACGATCTTGGTGGCCAATTGACCGGCCCAAAATGTGAAATTATCTACTCACCGAAGTGTTTCCATTTCCATGTAAATTCATTGATTGACGTGATGTGTGGGAAGTGGCGCCGTCTTGTTGAAACCAAATGTCGTCGAGATCACGAGCTTCAATTTCAGGCATCAAATAGTCGGTAAATCATCATGTCACCATTGATGGTTACGTTCTCACCGGCATCACCAGCCCACAAACCACATCAAACCGTCTCTCTGCTACGGCTGGACGTTGGCTCAGTATATAGGTTTCAGAAGAGATTAGGAGTGATTTACAAAATAGTATTTCGAAAAGGATATATGACCTCCTAATTGTACTGTGGTATCTGACAAATTACTTTGCTCAGCTTTGTCAATTTGTCCCAAGCTATATTATAGGATTTATATGATCATTTTTTTCCGATTCAGCTCCCATTTATTTTTAACGAATATAAAGTATATTCGATTCATAACACTGTATGGTAAAATAACTTTTTTCTGGTTATTGAACCAAATTAAATTTTTCCGAGAGTTCGATTTTTAGTTAAAATTGTAATCTTTCCATTTTTCGAAGTTCGAATTTTGAATACTTTCTTAGAAGATTGAGTCGTAAGTAATAAAGTAATTTTTCTGTTTTTTCGAAGATCAAATTTAAAAAAACTAGTTTCATAGTTATTCGAAGTTCGAATTTTTTCATTGTTCGAATTTCGAAATTGAAATTAATATCTTGAAATTACTTAAAAAACAAAAATATGAGCATCATGCGAAAACTTGCAAGTTTTTTGAAGATTAGATTTAATTTTTCGGACAAATTACATATGTATATGCCGGTTGGTGTTAGAGGTCGAAATCAAAATTTCCAAAAAAAAAAAAAAAATAAAATTATATTTAAAAAATATCTCATCAAAAATATTAGATACAATAAAGCATAATTTGAATTCTGAGTAGACCAGAAATATCAAAATAAAATAATTTATGAAAAAAGTAAAAAAAAGTTCATTGTGATAAAAAAATTATATTACACGAAAATCTTGTTATGGCAATGCTGGCTGTTTGAAAAAATCAATAATCCCACTAGCTAACCACTTTTTGCAATTAACCGTACAGCTGTTGGCGATAACGATACGGACATGCGCATAGCGCCGTTGCATTGGCACTTTGTCAAATTTAGCCTCGATGTAGTCATAGAAGTAGTAAGAGAAAATTGCAATCAAACAAAGGCATATCAAATTTAGCAAACTAATTTAGCGATACGTCTGAGGTGACGGCCAGAAATGCCTATCATGGAGGATAGCGGTATCGATAGTGAGGATAAGCAGTCGAACAATTATGAGGATTCAACAGTGGTAAGTTTTGCGGTATACACTCTTGTACATTAAAACAATACGCATTGAATTACTGTTGCTTACAGCCAAGAATGGAAAAAATAACAACACCAATAAACACAATGACTGAGGTCTATGATGCGTCTGCAGTTAGCCATATGGCGGACTTGGAGGTCGTCTTCCGTGGTAGCAGCGGTCCAACGATGGGCAGTAATGCAAATGCAGTCGTGCCGGAAGCCACGACGCATAAAACGACTGTCACAAAAGCAGCAACGTCAGCAGCGTTAACAGCTGGCGACAGCGAAGATGATTCCACAGCGACCAGCAATCAACCGGCACCGAACACCTGTCGCATACTGCAGCGCAAGCTGGAGCTCAAAGTGGAGCGTGCGAGACGCAACTTTAGCCAACACCAGCAGCAGCAGGAGCAGGTTAATGAAGCAATATTGCAATATTGAGTGATAAACTGAAATCGATTTTCCATTACTTTCAATTGTTTTTAGATACGAAAATCGCAATCCGCTAATCTCATACCCATTAGCCGATTGCCCATACCAGGCGATTCGGAGCAGAAACCACTTGTAGATTATAAGTCCGATAGCAGGTTTGTCTACAGCAAAATGTATTAAACGTAACAAGAAATTAAACACTCTCTAAATTACAGCGATGAACCAGAGGAGATTTCCTTCTTCCCAGCTAAACTGAAAAATGCTCAGCGACAGCGCAAAACGGAACTTAGCGACACTTTCAGCATACAGGAGATGACTATAGAATCCGACTTGGACTCGGACGATAGCGGTTCGCAAAACCTCGAATTGTTGCCACCGTTGAGAAAGACGAATTTCTTGGAGAATTTGAAGATTTGCTTCGGTTGTGGGAATAGAAGAAGCTAACTGCGTTGAGCAGTTGAGCTAAACGGAACAATGCAATAAAGAATCAAGTTGTAGCCAAATTGTATACACTAACTTACGAAAAATATACATGAAACGTGCGAAATGAGTGTGGAGAAAATTTAGTTATTTATCGGTCGTTATATAGTGAATGAAAATTTAAAATTATATCCGTGGAAATTTCGCGTAGTAATATACAACCTTACGTTCGGAATTCTTGAATTTTAAGAACTAGACTTGGTAAAGGAATAAGACGGTTTAATATACTATACTTCTTTTTAGAAATATTGAATGTATACAATGGTAACCCTATTGAGTCAGGTTTTAATGATGCCACAAATATGTTTCTCTAAGTAAAGTTTTTCGATCGAATCGATTAATAACGAATTACACCTATCTTGAGCATAATGGCTTAGTTGAATAAAACCAAATAATGGTGTTGAAAGATCTCCAAAAGATCTTGGAAATATCAGATATTTGTATGATAGGTAAAATTAGCTCGAAATCTTGAACGTCTCTACCCTGAGATTTAATCAAAAGATACTTTGGATCCTGAATTAAAAGTACAGTATACTCTCGAAAAGTAAATCGATTGGTATTTTGGGTAATTTACTTTTCCAAATATATACATAAATTATCTGTTTTTATAATATTAAATGCATTTTTAAACTTAAAAAATTCATTTATTTATTTGCTTCAATAAAACATATGGATTTACATGAAAAACATATTTACATTTACATACATACATATGTATTTACTATGAAGAGAAAAAATCTTGAATATTCTTTTGTTTTTTTTCTTTTGCAATATATTTTCTGACCATTTTTGTACGACAATTCAAAAAGTCTGACACCTGATTTGCATCGTTTTCATTTTTAAACCAGTGGATCAAGTAGGAGAGTTTATTTACTAAAAATACGCGATAAACAAGAGAGTAAGTGTTTTTGCAACATCGTAAAAAACGCTGCTTGCTTCGTTTCGAATTTTTTATCACACTCTCTGAAAAGTAAATTAAAAAATTTACTTTTTCGAGGTGCATGTGTAATCTTAAATGTGATTAACTTTTCCGCGATTATTTTCTTTCTGAGAATTTACTTTTCGAGAGTATACTGTAATCATAATTCTCTCGATAATTCGATTTATAATTAAGTTCGAATTTTTTCGAAATTAACTTTTTTCGATATTCGAAGTTTGATTTTTCGTTATTTGTAAGTTTTTACGAGAGATCTTGTCATGAATAATAAAAATTTTTTCGTTTTCGAAGTTCGACTTTTTTATATTTGAATTTCGAAATATAGCTTATTTACTGAAAAAAAAACTAATTAATTCACAACACCTATGAAGTCAATTACCACATTGAGAAGTAATCAATTACGTTGCATAACCTATGATCTATTTTATTTTTGTTGTTTGACTGCATGTACTCCAATGGATATGTCTAAATTTTAAATATTTTGGCGAGATTTATTCAAACATTAGGAGAAAGACTTCACGTTCGGTTTTTACGGGGAAAATATTTAGATTAGTTTTTTTGCTAAATCTGCTAAATCTGCTAAATCTGCTAAATCGATAATCTTTTTATGGAGCTCTCCTTAACATTATATACAGTTTCATGTTAAGTAAGGACCAAGTAGTCATCTGATGGAAAAAATTCATAATTATCTGAAAATATTTATAGAAAACAAACACGTTGTCTTTCTAATATTGAATATTATTATTTTCATTCGAAATCAGTCTCATGAGTATTTATTTAATAGAGCAAGAGCAAGTAATAAATGTCGTGGTGAACATCGAACCATAATTATAATAAATATTTGAAAGAAAGTTACAACAAATGAAATAAAAATAAAATATCTTCAGTCTCGGTTGAGCGTGAGGCAAACACCTTGTAGTACCCAGTGACTGATATCCTCTGTGGTGGCCAGATCAGCTTCGAAAACGAGTCCAACACCCATTGCATTACGACGTAGTGATGTAGTGTATACTGGAGAACGGAATGTATTCTGTTTGAATAAGAGGTGGATAAGGACACAAATTAAAACAAAAACAAGCTAGTGGATTTTTCTTAAAATTGATCGGGAATTAACTTAACTCTCAGTGTAAATATCAGAAGGGGTTGAAGAAAGAATGATCATAGATGGTAAAACTATAATTGATTTCAAATAATGTCGAAACTCACCTGCAACTTCAGACGGTGTACCTCGATCGGTACCACCGACAGTATTGGCAAATCTTCCACCAAAATTTTAGGATGCGAACGAGCCAATTGCATAATATCCATATCCCAACGTGCACCCTCCAGAAAGAGACCTTGAATATAACAGCCCTATACACACATACGGTCATCCACAGCATTGTTGTAGTTGTAGCATTCGTGGTTTGAGCCATCAATGTGGCGGTGAATGCGGTGACGCCGGCATTTAGCGTAAAACGTTCAAAGAGTTGAAGCCAAAAAAGAAGAGAAAATGTCAATTCGTGGAAAAGTAAATAAATAAAGCAGATATATAGTATATGGGAAGGTGTGTGTGTGTTGGGTCAGTTGGGTCACACTCGCATTTGAAATGCAAACAGAATTTTTAATTGCGAAATTAGTGGCGTTCAGGCGCCAGTGTGCTTTTCTGTGTGTGTATGTATGGATGTGCGCGTGTGATATGGAAATCAGTGAAGCTTTTACGAGGCTTGGTTGGCATGCTGCGGTCACTGAGCTGGGCTCCCAAACATGCGACGACACATTCGCGTGTCACGACAGTTGTTCAAAAAATTGTTGCTTTTTTCAGCTGGATTTCTCGGCTTTTGTCGGCCGTACTTACCGTTGGCGGTCGCTCTTCAACATCATCCGGATCCAGATAGCTGGTAACACAGGTGTATAGCGTAGATCTGTCTAGTGGCCAACCGTTTTTGCGACATGCCATCTACGGTGGTGGGATGGTGGCAAAAAGAACAAATAAATGAAATGATGTAATTAATGTAGGAAATATTACATGAATTACATGTATTTGCTGTTAAATAAGTTTATGAAATTACTAAGAGACATATTTAATTGGTATCAGCCTACATAAGTGGGCATATGTGAATAAGAAAAATATTTAAATATTTTCTTTTAAAGAAAACTGATAATGAAATTGCCTGATAATGAAAAATAAATTAAGTTTGAATAAATACAAACATACAATTACTAAGTTTCTTCTATGGGAAGCCGGTATGACCATTTTGCAACATTCTGCGCCAAGCGCGCCATCTGTTAGGTCTGTAAACATTTAGCAACTTTCGAAATGACTGATTGTGGCATAAATGCCACATTGCCTCGAACATCATCTGAGGTTTTCTTGTATACCAAAGAACTCCAAAAATAGCAACCAGGCGGTGTCTAAGCTAGAGATCCATATCGCTTATTTGTAACATTAGATATCGAGACCATTTGCAGTCGGTTTATTGCTCTATATTTGATAGATGTATTATTTCTTAGGTCTCTTAATAGATTCAGGACAATATTAGAATAAGCGCGTTATCGTTGCCTTTTACTCAAGCATGTTAACATATAAGATATCTCTCGGATTCTCTCAGACACATAACATATGGGAAGTTGGAAAATAGTAAGAATAATTGGTCTATACACTGCTAGTAACTAATTCTGATATCCGAAACCGTTTCACTTAGATAACTGTAAAACTTTAGCAACGCATGATTCTACTCACTCTCTTTCGAAACTCTACTCTAGACCAAAAATACTGTAATACCCTTAAATTACACTAAAAATTCCGCCCACTATGAATCACTTTCATATTTTCAATTTTCTTACTGATTAGCCGATTATATAATGTATTAAATAAGCATTAGTCATCGTTATAGATTTCTGTTTTCTCTCCCGAATTTCTCCACCTCCTCCATTAACACATTGTTTGCTTAACTCACGACCACGACGCCCCACTAAGTTATTGCTCTTTTTGCCGATTTTCAGCACACCATTACTCACCTGTACTAATGCGGTTAGATAGCTCTGCGGTATATGTAGACCAGACAACCAAATCACTAACGGTTCACCTGACATGGCCCAATACTTGAATTGTGTAGAGCGATTCTGCGGAAGAAAAAGTAAAACGAATAGTGGCGGAGGCGGAAAGCAAAGAGAAATTATTAATAAACTCTATCGGTTGGGCTGGTCTTTGTTGTTTTGAACCCGTAAGCCAGCCGTTGAGCCACTTAACGGTGCTGAGCGATTGTGATTGATAGGTGAGCTTGGCCGACCGCATATTGATGGCAAAGCCATTTACCATTACCACTAGTAATGATTAATGAGCGACTGTTGCCAGTTTTCGGGCGTTAACGGTACAAATAACGAACGGATGTGGTCATGGCACAGGAAAACAAACAACAACACCTCCTATCTGAGGTGGTTTGTATGCAGTTTGCTTGCCGTTCAAGCTGTCTATCAGCAACAATCAGCAGCACAACACCGTTTAGTCTCAGCAGCCAGCCTCAACTGCCTCAAGCGATGGAGGCAAAATAAAGTATAAAATAAATAATAAATATATTTTATGTTTGTTTGTATATGCGTGTCTCCTGCGTTCGTTGCTCACCTGCAAATGTTCCATCCAGCCGCCGAGTTGTTTGCATGTGGCCGGCGCCAGTTTGCGCCAATCGTTTGGCAACAGTCCATTGAACAGCGAGTTGGCGATATTGTCCAGGACATTGTCCATGCCGATTTCGCCGGCGATGGCCTATAAAAAATGCAAATGCAAATGTGATTTTCGCAAATAATAAAAATATGCTCGTCAATAATTTTATTTCGCAACTCGAAATATTCCAGCGAATATCGTCCAGCTACTGCGTGTCCGTAGCGTAATGCCACATTTCTTGTTGTATTTTGGCTTGTTGGTGAGTGTGTATGCATTTGCTTGACTATGAAATTAAATTGCTTCATAAATTGTGTGCTCGTGGTTTGCGAGACTATAAGCTGTAGGTAATTAAGTTTTCTCGAATATTTTTCTTTTTATTTCTGTACGGTTATGGTGCAGTTTTCCATTGGTTTAATATTGGAAGTGTCGATTTAAGTGTTTGTTTCATAAAATTATATTGCACAGATCTCCTTTTAAGGTTTCAAGGCGTACGGAGACTGGAGTTTAAACACACATTGGGGAATTAATATACTGACTTTTATATATTAGGTCTACAACTTTGCTTCCGCCGTTTTTTTTTGTAAATTTAAGGCATTTTTTGTATAAAAACGGTTACAAATATCGATGTTACAAATGTCGATGAGCCTCAGCCGCACTTTTCTTGGAATTAAAAAAGAAAAGCAAATTTTCCCGCAAGTGGCGAGAATTCGGCTCAAAAAGTGACATTTTCAATTGAGAATAAGCTTGGGATGCAAACGGATCTCTACAAATATTTTGTTGTGTTAATGTTGACACAAATGTCCAAGATCGATATAAAACGATTTATTCGACCAGTGCTCGACCCTGAAGACATCTATTGGAAAACGGCGGAAGCAAAGTTGTAGACCTAATAAAATAATGGACCAGCTTATCAAATAAAATAGATAACGTAAAAAATCGAAGAATCAACTTTAAAATGGAACAACCCTCAGGAGGTATCTATAGGTTTATGAAGGTCTTTTTATATAATAAGATTGAGAGATCTCGTAAAGTTATAGAGAGTTGTTTTTAATTGACTTTTTAAAAGCTCTTTGATTTGCCTTTTAATAATAAACTGAATTACTCTGGAACACCTTTTATTTCGGTCATACGGCCCAAATTGTTACAAAAAGTGGTCGAAAATTGGTCCTCTGGGCTGGAATTTATTTGAGCCAGCCGCGACAGTTACTTGCTTGAAATTATTTTTAAAATATAATGCCAATCAATAATATAATAATCTTAATCAATAATCTTTATAATAAAGCTGTGTTTTTGGCCATAACATTAAAATATATTCGCTTTATTTCTACTTGAAAATCACTTCTAAAAAGTCTAAAAAAGTACCCTTTATAAGCTTACATAGTTGATCTTCTACACCTATTCTTAGTATTCGCTTTGAAGATAATCGACAAATAGTGCTATCTGCTAGTGCTGAGCCGACTTCGAACGGGTCAGTCTTTAATCCTTTATTTAGAATACGTAGCCTACCTTCAGGATTGCATGAACTCTTTTGAATTTTACGAAATTCTTAAAATTCTGAAATAATCAAGCAATATGCTGGGTTTTAATTCATACAGGGTGCATATATATAGATATATGTATGTAATCTGAGTGCTGATTCATATTCAGAGCTTTTTTTTTTATTTTTTCAGCGAAAAACATTTTGTCAGTGGCAGAAGCAAATGCATTGTTTGTGTTAGAAAATTCAATTTGCCGATCGTTTATGGTGAACTAAGCATACATACATATATGCGTACAGACATATGCATTCATATATTGTTTTTCGCTGCGTGTATATGTCATATCGTGTTATTGTTTGAGCAATTTTCGCTGGAAAATTCCAAATACGCAACGACAGCCAAGCGAAGTGCAAAAAAAATCAAAAAAAGAAAGCTTAAAAATTACACACAAGTCTACATATGTATGCTGAGTAGTATATTTCGACACATTTTATGTTGTAAGAACCAAACTCGGATTCAAGGAATGAGCTCGGATTCGGAAGATTCATAAAAATTATATGAAATCCATATTTGACGCTCTAAAGAGACTATTTCAAAAGAAATTCGATTCGAATTAGAAAATGTTCAACTTGCAGTATTAATTGCACTTTTGAAATTTGAATTAAAATTCTCGATATGAAGCAAATAGTTGACAACTCAGCGCACTAAACCAACAGCAAGCACATCACAGGCAATATTACTCATACGCACTGGCATTTAACAAAAATATCAATAAGGAAATGAAAAGACTACGCTACAACCGAATAAGAGTCTATCGAAAGACAGTAAATAAGCAAAGATATGCAGAAAAGGCTTTTATGAGAAAATTCTTGTCACTTCTACGAAAACACCACAGTTGCAAATGCACCTCCCACCGCTTTTGTGGCACAAGTTTTTTTGTGCGTTACGCATTTCCTTGTAAAAAAATACCACACACACATACCAAACAACAACCACTACAATAACAACAACATGTGTGATGTGTATGTCGAAATTTGTAAAAATTTCAATATTTTACAATCGAAAACCATCTGTCAGTGGTTTGGTAGCATGCTTGCGGTGCCACTGTGCTTTTGATGAACATCAACGAGTGCGTGGGTGGGTGTATGGCAGAGTACATTGAATAACAGGAAATCGATTCTTTTCGCTTAGTTCTCGTTATCTCTACGCTGTGTTTCTTTTGTAGACACACATTTTTTTTCCAGTTGCCAATTTTTTTCTCGCTTCGCTAATCTTTTTTGGTTGTTTGTTTCATTTATATACTTGCTTGGAAAGGGTGCATAGATGTAGTAACATGTGGCAGGCAGTTCGGTGTGTGTATAGAAAACGCAAAACACACACGCCAACACACATATTGATACACTCAAACGCACACACATTAATAAAGCATAGCAAGCGAGTTATCGCCTGCTGTCATATCGCAAGCATAATAAATTTCTTAAAACCGACACGCGTTCTTCTTTCTTCGTGATACTCGGCGGCAGCGGGGCCACTGTGTCGTCGTCGTCGAAATAAGTGAAATGGGCGGAAAGCAAGAAAAATTATTGAACAATTTGTCGTTTTATTTATATATGTACAAATGTACATGAGTGGTAGTTATAAATATTGTTTGTATTGTATGTATACAACAATCGTTACTCAGTTCGTTCTTAAAGGAAATAATTTATTTGTAATATCTGTATGTTTTATGTGTTTGTCTTGAAGAATTGATTGCTACACTGAGTTGTTACATGTCGTTATGGTGTGCAAAAAAAAAAAAAATATAAGAAAAATTTAATGAAGAGAAAAAATAAAGATATTATATATTTTTTAAGTTGTGTACTTCGTTTAAATGTTTAGTGGTTTGAGTATTAATTTGAATATTGAAATAATAAACAAACGCTAATAGTTAGAGAAATATATAATAAATATAGGCTGTCCTTCAAAATAATAAATGGATACATTTCAGATTACTCTATAAATACTAGGTTGGTATTGATATTTTGTATTTTAATTTTTTGAGTTTTCATGGCATGATTTGAGCTTTCGCATGCTCTGACAGACTCAAATTAGACAAGGTACCAACCATAGTTCATAATTATATTTTTAATTGGAAGTATGATTGAAATCCATTATGGTATGATGTTTGCTATGGAGATTGCTCCGGTTTTTAGAAATTAGGTTTATTAAAGAAGTTCTTCGTTAAGATACCTCTCTCGCAAATTTATTTATACATATATGTAGTGTGTTCAAAATATAACGGGAATTGTAAATTTAAAAGCTTGGAGAATCCAATTATGACAAATTTTTAATTTATGTTGAAATACATGGCCCTGAAGTGTGACATTATGTTCAGCTGTATTCATTGCTTACTTTTTTGTATCAGCCTCTAAGGTTCGCACTACGTTGTTTGTCCGGGAATTCTCGGCCAAAAACAATACTATAACGATCACCCAGCCTCTATATTCGCCAGACATGACTCCGTGTGACTTTTTGTTATTTCCGAAAAATAAAGAGACTTTACGGGACCGTCGTTTACAAACATAGGAGAAATCGCTGAAAAAGCCAAAGGCTAAGTCAAAAAAACTTGAGAAGTGTTTCGACAATTTGAAGAAGCGTTGGCATAAGTTCATAACATCGAATGGGGACTATTTGAAGGAATACACACCAATTAATTACAAAAAAAAATGAAAATTACAGTTATTTTTTAAACAATCAAAATACCAAAAAAAAACACTATTTGGCATCAGTTGAACATGCCTTAAGGGGAATGTAGTTAAATTTTATATTTCAAAAATTGTTAATAAAATTATTGAAAAACGTGACTAAAAATAAACAAAATTAAAAAAAATCCGAAAAGTTAAATATTTATAAGCCATTGAAGTGAGTAGCTCCTTCAGGCGCGAACGACGTTTTTCAAGTTGCGTACACAAGTTTGCAAAATTTCAAATTGGCACTTACTGGAAAACTTATTTACTTGGCATTCTATATAAATTTAATCTTATCATAACTTTTTTTTTGCAAAAATTTGAAAAAAAGACAATGTATGTATCTTATGTATTTTGTTTTGACCTCTGACGTGTTTTTCAAAGGATCTCTATAAAAAAATTTTAATAAATACTTAAGTATACATATGTTTAAAATATTCTAAAATTTTTAATAAATTAAAAATTTTTTTGTAATATAAAAAATGCATACAAATCATTGGTAAAACGCTGACCTAACTCTGTTTTCTCTTTACAAAATAATTGCTTTGAAATTGCAAAAAAAAAAATGAAATAATCTTATATTTATAAATAACATTTAAACCTATACGGACCGTCTAGACATACCCAAAACTGCCACAGAAAATAGCATAAATAACTTCCGCTACTTTGAGAAATTTTAGCATTTCACTGATACTACTCACTAACAGTATTTACTTCGGATTATTATTGTTTCCTGCTCTCTTTTGCCTCTCTATTTCATTTAAATTCTATACTTTTGCTGGCTTCGTACCGTTTTCAAAGCCACTTCTTCCACAGTGTCAATTCGGGTTTAATTTGAAAAGTTTAATTAAAACATTCCTTTTACTTATATGGCTTTTCAATTTTGTGTGCTTCTCCAGCTACACCTACACTCACACACATACACACAAACGAGAATACTACACATGTACATATGTACCTACATACTTGGCGACACATTAGACACATTATTTTTTGGGAGCGCTTGACGACATTATTAAAATTAATGCCACTTAACGCATTTCGCTGGCAAACTTTTCATCTAAATTACGCTCGCTTGCGTGCAATCCCCGAACAAATCAAGCATGCCGTCGTCTATGTCAATTGAATTATATGAGTTTTCTTCTAAGAAGAACCATTGTGTTGTTGTATTAGCATGCCAACTCACCTTACGCAGCAACTCGAGCGTTTTCTTAATGCGTATCACAAGCAAATTGAAGCGTTCCAGTTCTTGCAGCAGCACCACACCCGTTGGGGTAATGTTCATTTGCACTTGCTTCTTGACGCGCCACACCTCGAAGGCCACCGGCAACTTCTCCAATATGCCGGAAGCGACGCTATCGATGAAGTCGTCGCGACTGATGCCGCCAGTTGCATCGCCTGTGGTTTTCGTCAGTTTTAGGGTTGATTGTAGTTGTAGTAGTTGTATTGTTAAAGAAAAGATTAAAGAATTTGAATGTGAGTAAAACAATATTTATAGAATTTTAAATGGTTAAAAATTGGAATTTTATATAATCCTAATACAATAAATTCGATTAACGATCAGCAGTTAGCTCGATTAGTATTCGATTAAAAATTAATGTATTGAAATAAGATTTTTCTTTTGTATGGTAAATCGATCTCAATCAGTGCTTTAATCGAGCAACGGCCAGTTAATTGATTAACAATTAACTCCTGTCCGAAAAGGCTATAAACACTGTTGGCCTAGCCTTTGAAAATTTATTGATTACTACTTTAATTACTTAAATTACTTACATTATTATAAAGTGAGTACTGATTTAAAATTTAAAGTGAGTTTAATGGGACGGTAAAATAAATTTATGCAAAAATAATCCAAATATTTTTGTTACTAAATTTGAGTGGTGACTCCTCTTTAAACATTAAATATTTATTTTCTGATTGAAATTTATCTATCTAATATAATACGTGCATATTTAATATTGCTGAATATGTTTCCCTTAATCGATGCAAATCCATTGGAATTAGAATTGTAAATAATGGACATATTTTGACTGTAAAATGCTGATATCGATTTTCGTAGAAACTAATGATGAACTATGAATATACAATGTGGATCAATAGTGGATTAATAGAAATTAATATTCATTTATGTATGGTTATACACATAATCTGAGAGCTTACTACATATGAGAGGTATACCCGATAGAACGAGAAAAAGCAAATTTAGAAATATGGATGGAAAACGGTATACAAAAGTTACGAATAAAAGTAGGTCTCAAGAATGTAAAATGTAAACCTTACTCATCTTTATTATTTTTTATATTCCCTTAACTGCTGCTAGAACTTTAAATTAGTTTACTATATGAAAAGCTTTAATTAAGCTAAATAATCTTCCAACAAATTGAAAATACAGAAATTATTGACTTTTAATGCTCAAAAATGTGGGTTAAACGGAATTTGTAACTTTGATTTTGAAAAAAAGAGTGAACTGTTTTTGATTTAAGTGATTTCACAAATTCGAAATGGATTAATAAAACAAATATAACAGTTATTTAGTGAGTACTTTTACATATATGCACCCAAACTTCAGCTAAAATAAAACACAAATTGTTTGAAAAATCATTTCAATTCCAAATATCAAGTGTAAATGTCAATTTTACGTGGCCCTCACGCACACGCCCACACGCTGACACCTGAACATCTGAAATTAAATTATGCACTTTGCCACACTCTGAAATTGTTACACTTTACGCCGGTAATGCGTTGCAAATTTGTAGAATTTTATGAAATGCAAAAATCAATTCGCACACAAATACACAAATTTAAACAAGCTGGCCATTAACTGCCTACAATATTTAGTGATTATTTACTTCGTTGTTGTTTTTGAGTTTCATGTCTACCTGTCAGTGTATAATGTTTTTGTAATTTACTGGTAATGCTTGGCCTGGTTCATAGGCATTTATGAATGTGAGAACATAATTAAAATTGGAAGTTTGCACTGTACCAAAATGTAAATAACAACAACAATAATAATTGCTGTACACAATTCGACAGTTGTTTGCGGGAAAAATATTTGTAAATAAATGGGTTCATATTTATGGGTTTCACTGTATCCAATGATGTGAAACAGCCAACTTTCATTAATAAATATAAAATTCTTAAAAGACTTAGCAAGTTCTGAGTAAAAAATGAGAGTCATAGAATCAGAGAAGAGAAACATAGAGTCAGAGTAGAAAGAATTATATGAATTATATTGATTTTATGTTTAAGGAATCTGAACTAAAAATTGAATATTTTATTTCGAACTGTACGGCCTACAAAGGAACGACGAAATATTTAGAGAATGATGATATAAATATCAAGTGTCTCTCATTTTAATTCCTTACACTGGACATACCGATGCTTCGACTTCATGAACGCCTCTAAAATATATGTATTCTAGAGGTCTCCAAGTGTAAGCTGTTGCGTTGTTGTGGTTATGGTATGGGTGTTTTACCTTCTCCAGGCGGTCGATTTAGATTACAAATGATAATATTTTTCGGTCGATAGAAATCTTCGCTTTTGTAAAAAAGGGAACCCAGGCTAAGACCACTGGTAACCACAACATAAGACCACGGCGAAACTTACGACTTAAACGATGTTTTTACGGTCGCTATAGAGGGAGATACACATCAACCAAGCGCTGTACGTTTCCAAAACCAAAAATTAAATCATCGACTGATATTATTATTTTCCCACTTTATTAAAATCCGCAGATACGTTCGCTTTTACACACCTAATGGAACTTACGTTAACATTAGGGATTATTCTCAAATTTAATTTCGTATACGACAGCAGATTTAAATCCAAATAAATAGTTTCTTTTATTTTTTGTCAACCACGCCTACTTCCCATATACCAGTATTTTGAAGTCCATCTGATTCGCTCCCTTAAAATATAAAAAAATTAAGCACCATTGAAGATATCGGAACAAAGGTGAATTTTTATTATGCCAGTATAAAAATCGATGATAAAATAATAAAAATGTTATGGTCCGATAACTTTCCAAGGCCCCAGATACCGAACATGGGGACCTCAGTTCCTGTGACTAATTTTTTAAGAAAATATTGGTAAATCTATCAGATATTCGAAAGAAATCCAGGCATAATGGCATAATTATCTTCGATACACTGGGGTTAAGCACTTTTTTCTAACTTGAACTATCCTTCATTATCTTGGTATATTTAGATAACCTCTCAACTAAGTTTGTTAGCGATATATACCAATATGGACTAGAAACCGTCGTTAGCATTGAGGTTTTCAATTTTAAAATTCTTTAAAATAACTGCTAACGAATTTGATAATGATTCGGTTTAGCTAAAGGCTCATAGATCATCAATAATTTAAAAATTGGTAGTCTACTGACAAGTGCGAGATGACGAGGTGAAAACTTACAATTGACTTAGCTTAGACGTCTTCAAAAAGTTCTCTCAGTTTAAACATAGATGATTTTTCAATTAAATAAAAAACTACGGAGGGAACGATCATAAGATCAGTAGCGCTCTATCATATAAGTTTTAGTCACTCCGAAAATTCACCACTATTTTCCACTCAACTGGAGCGCCTGTCATAATGTGGTTAGATGGGAACTAGTGCTAAAATAGTTCATATCACATCAAAATTTCTCTATTGATCACTTTGCGAATCAACAGCTAATTAGTAGAAATTTTGAGTACACATACACTTCACCAGAGAGAGAACGTATTTTGATGAGTACTCTTAAATACGTATTTGCAGTGCTGTATCCTTTACATATGAGTACTTGCGTGTGTGTTTACTCCACACCGCAACGCTTTGCGGTATGCCCGCTGGTTGCAGGTTGCTTGTTGCACGGTCGCCGTTGCCATGACCATTTCATTGTGGTTGAACAGTTTAAATTTTCACACATGCAAAATTCACCAAAAAACACACTAAAGCACCGCGGCGTTAGGTGGGATTACGCTGCGCTACAGCCGCCCGAGCCAAGCCAAGCAGCGATTTTGCTGCTTTAATACCTGGTAATTTACTTTTAATCCGCATTTTGTAGCGAACTAATTATGGTTGTGGCGCAGGTGAAGTGTGTGCAGGCTTTTGGTTGAAGGTGTAAATTGAAGTGGGTTATGGAGTTTGCAAATAATTTTTAATATTCTATTTCGCGAAAATATACGCAAAATTCTACAACAGATTGCGTGTTTGCGTTAGCATATGTGTGTGCGCGTTGTTGCATGCCATATGAATGTGCAATTATGGAATTAAACAAACTTTATGATTTCGTAATCAACATGGCGCGCAATTAAGGTGGACAATTGAGATTCGTAATGCAGAATGGAATTATATTTTGCGAATGCAATTTTCAAAATTTCCATGAAAAAAACAACAAATTTTATTGTTGGCAGCTAATTTGATTTGAAAAATATTGATAATAATAAAAAAAAAATAACAATTGTTAACAATTTCGGTGCAATCTGTCTAAAATGTATGCATTCACACTAAAATTTAATTTTTTTATTTTTGTTTTTGTTTTTCATGTGACAGCTGCAATTTTTGCATATTTCATACTCTCACGCATATTCACGCATTGCCTTCATTTGCATACCAATTCAATTCAATTTCAGGTGTTTTTCGTTTACAACTCTCTCTTTTTTAATTCTTTTTTGGTTTACAGTTACATAGTAACCCTTTATTTTTTTCTGAAATCGTTTTAACCCGTTATATATCAGTCATTTAATCCTGAAAAACTGTTGGCAAGTCAGCAGCGTGACACCAGGGCGTGTGAATTTTTTAGCTAAATTTCTTTTTGCCGCATTTTTCATGCAATATGGCATATTGCAAATATTATTAAATGCTGTTCGTATGTGCAGTCGTGACCACAATTTCGTTGGAGGCTGCCAGATAACTCAATCAAACTGTAATAAATTGAATTATGTGACAATGCAATGCTGTTTTTTTGATTAAAACATGGAATATCAATTGGACAATAATTTAAGGAATATATATCTGGTAACCGTACATATGTATTTTTAAAACGGAGTAGGAAAATAGTAATGAAACGTGGACTTTATAGATATTGCAACAGCGTTTATGATTCTCATAATATATAATAAGGTGGGCTTAAGCGGTTAGGTAGGTTTTAGAGGCTGAAAACGGGGGTATATTTAAAATGTTTTTTAATATATACAATTATATATTTCATTTCAACAATTCAGTGTATCAAAGATACATGTTTAAACAGTATTTTGTGAAATTTTTATTTAAAATTTCCGAAAACTCTGCCGTTGGCACCTTATCTCCCATGAAGTGTCCAAAAAAAGCTCTTGCAGTGAACATCATAACTCATGATTGGTTCATATAAAATCAATAAACCAAAAATATTTCGATTGTATATGGATATAGCTAGGAAAATAGGATATAGCTAAGGAAAAACGAAAATATTGAAATCTGAAAAGTAATGTAAAAACATCCTTCGTTCTGATAGTTTTTGAACGATCATAGTAGGCGGCACACCCATTATCCATTTTTTTATAGTAATTTGAATGAAGCCATGCTGTACCACCTTTACTTAGGGCTTCTGGTGATTTTTCTTAGTGGGTTAATGCACTTTTTGTATTTTTCATTCTTTGTATGAAAGATAGGGTTATAATCCGATATCATCCATTTTCCTACTGTTTGATGGGGTGTCTAATTGAATGAGTCCACGGTGTTTGGTTTATATAGCAGTAGTAGTGGGATATGTACACAACATATTTAGGAAGCCACGCCCACTTTTCCAAAAAAAAAAATCCAAATATGTCCTTCTAACGTGTACCAAATTATACTTTCATAACTTAAGTTATGTCTTTATAGGTTGTCAGTTAAAACAGATCTGCGGGCGTGGCAGTGGTTCGATTTTGGCCATCTTCAATACTCAACTTACAAGTTGTACAGAATATAATTATTTCTTCCAAGCTTCCAACTTGTGAACAACAAATTTCAAATCTTCAACTCGAACTATGCATCAATGGATATGGATATTCTTTCAGAATATGTTTCACCTAAACTCAATTGTTTTCAAAATAATTTAATTTATAGCACGACTTTTTTAGTTACACGACCATTTTTTGGAGCTATATTCATAACCTTTTCAAACTATTTTCATTTGAATTCTTCTATTTTCAAATTCTTCCTCAAAACTTGCTTCAATTACTGGCACCATGTGGTAATGCAATAAACTCTCATTTGCGTATTTTATCCGCTGCCAAATGTAAAATGCATCAAGGATAAGGGAAATTCACGAAAAATGCATATTTTGCAATTAAAATATTTAAATGTTGAAATCACGCACTAATTTGTGTAAAAATATGAATTTCAACTAACTGCAATGAAAGAAATATATACTTTTTTTGGCAATTTGTATGCTTATAAATATTAGTAGTTGTAGTTGTAATTGTAGTTGTAGTTGTAATTGTAATAGTGTATTGATACGTTACCAAGCGCGCTCGCCGCTTCCGAGGTCCATACAGTCACTGCAGCATGCAGCATGAAAATGATATCGAAAAAAATGAGTGGAGGGTGGCAAGTGGAAGGGAAATGATCAAACAGCACGAAAGTATTAAATGAAATAGCAAATTTTAATAGTTACAGTTATTACAATAAATGTACACTCACTCACTACACAAATATCTATAGATAGCTAGCATTTATTGTGCAATACATTCATTTAATATTATCGAGCAGTAATCAAACGTTTTGCTCTCTCTCTCTCTCCGTGTGCGCGGAGTATTTGCATGCAGTTCTTAATTTGTTCGGTCTCGGTTTCGACAGCGGTGGACCGACCATTGCATAATTAGTAAAATACTACATACTGTTTAAATACATGCATGTGTGTGTGTGTGTGTGTGTGTGTGTGTGTTTCAATAAAATTTAACTAGCATATAATATATGTGCATGTATTTAGTACATCGCTATTTCTCGTATGTGTAGTTGTGTCTGTGCATGTGCAGCTGTGCAGTTAGCGACAAAGGCAATAAAGTTAATTGTAAAACCGCAACTAATTAATTCAATTAAATTAAATTGTGAATTAAATGGAACTCGCTGCTATGCCGGCGCACAAAATGAAACCGAAATGTAGCGCGTGGCTTGGCGTATTTAGCAGGTCGCTCGCTTGTGTACATATGTAGAAAAAAATCGCTTTGTACACAAATTGGTAAAAAGCTTCGCATTGAGAGTGGTAACAAGCGGATTATACTATATGGTTAGGGATTTGCCATGCTAATGGCCGGCAGTACCCTCTGGTGATGGGAAAACATTTATTTTGAAAATTTTTAAATCATTAATTTTTTTTGATTATTTAAATTATATAATTAAAATGCTGCCATATTTTTTAAATTAAAATTTTACTAAAAACGTATTTAATAAAAAATAATAATTATTATAAAACACGAATAACTTAAATCAGGGGTTCCCAACCTGTGCTAAAATTAAACATCTTTTGTTGAAAAAATATAACAGGATAAAAAAGTTGTTTTAAGAAAAAGAACACAACATATTAATCGCATATGTGGTAATATGTATTTATTAAAAATATTTTTCGCAAATTTAAATTTTATAAATGTACTTCATTAATATGTACTCAAGTCAGATTTGTTTTAAACTATAATTCGTACAAGATTTACATTTAAAGAAGAGTAATACCGTCAAATAAACTTTTATTTGTAGTTAAAACTATAATTATGTTCCTTCACTAGATTCGAAATAATCGCTTGACGACATAATAAGAATATTGAAGATTTAAAGATCTACAGACATTATCTGTTATGCTAAAATTCTCAGGCTTTGTGAGCCTTCATAGCAGCATTCATTCTCTTAAAACCATTTCTATTACAGAATCTATTGTATTTTTTGAGATTACAACTTATTGTTATTGTTGCAACAACTAAAATCTTTGTTCAATTGATTTTGATAGTCTTTACCTAGTAATAAATCTTGGTCTTTTCTACTTATGTAGACAATACTGTTGAGGGAACAGATAACATTTTCTTCAATTCATTGGTGTCTAAAAGCTTAAAGCCAATTGAACATATTATACCAGTCGTTCAAACAAACTGGCAGTACTACTGGTACAACACTAGCCTAACATGTCGTCTAAACTTTTTTGTTTCGAGCAGAGGCAATGCGTTATATTTTCTAAACATTTCTGACAATAACTTGTCATTTGAGATATTCTTACAACCCTAGCCTCACATGTTGTCTAAACTTTTTTGTTTCAAGCAGAGGCAATGCGTTATATTTTCGGGGAAACTTTAGTATAGTATCCCCCGATCGCCACATAAAATTTGTGAAATTTACAACTAAAAATGCGAATATCTCGAAAACTATAAGTCTCCTGAGGCAAATCTCGTATTCTGGAGATCGTCCTCATTCCAACCATATCCATTTCATCCCTGAAATCGGGGGATACTATACTAAAGCCGACCCATATTTTCTAAACATTTCTGACAATAACTTGTCATTTGAGATATTCTTACTGTTAAAACTAGTGTAAAATTTGGTAGCATTGAAGATAGTTATTATGCCACTTTAATGTGATATCCGCATCGCTAATACGAAATTCAGCTTCCTTTTTGACAGAAAAACAGGGCTCAAAAATAGAGAAGAGAGAAATGGCGAATCGAAGGTGATGGAGCTAGTAAGAGAAAAAACAACAATTTTTGTAAATAATACATATAAATACAGTATAATCTAGACAGTACCGACATATCATTTTTCTTAAATCATCGATTTAAATATTCCCCAAAAGATATTATAAATCTGAATTGTTAACCTCCTGTGTAACTAAAAAGTTATACAAATGCAAATATCACTCACTACTGTAAAAGAAACCACTTTAAAACCAACTGTGCCATCATTGTGCATGAAAAAGTGCAAGAAAAAGTGCAAATCAAATAGAATTTTTTCCCATCATTACTCACCTGTCTGCGGTTGCAATTCGATCAAATGACTCCAGATGCCGCGTGTCGCCTGCGTATAATAACCAATTTCCGCATTTGGATGCAAACCGAACACATCCGGTTTGTTGACGAGCGGCAACTTATCAATATGTGCTGCGAATATGAGCAAAGAAAGAGATATGTATAAATATAACGTATATATATATTTGTTGATTGGTATCTGTTATCTCCTTCTTCGACTCACCTATGAAATCCTCCTTCAACACCACCTCATCATCTGGTATGCAGTAGTCGACATTCTCATCGTGATAGAAATGAAATGGATTGAAGGTGTCGAAGAGGAAATCGCCCATATATTCATCCATATAAATGCGCGTGATGCGCCGATCAAAGTCATCGATAACACGTCCACCATACATGACCTACATACATAATAAAGAGGGAGTAGATGGAGAGTAAAGTTGAAGTTGAAGTTTTTGGTCGTAAGGTAATCATGAGAATTGAACGGTTTTTATGGGGGAAATTATTTTCTATTGTTGATTCGGGAAATTATTAGCATACACTTACCTCACCAATTAAGTACTTCAAACTATTCCATGGCACTTTACCCGTCTCTTCATCTACTCGATTAAGATATGTAGTGAGAATCTCTAGACAGACATCAAAATCAGACTCATTGAAGTCATAGCAAATGTTCCAACCCAATTTGTCATATTTGCGACGCTCCTATGAAGGAGATGTGATTGTAAGAAAAGAAAAATATTTATTCCGTGTCCACACTCACCTGCACGACGGCGTGGAAAAAGGCCAAGACGTATACGAGGGGACGGAATGCCGAATGCGAGCATGCCTCCAAACGTTCTTGACGCACTTTGAAGAATGTGGAGCGTAAGTTCAGCTTTAAGCCATTCGGTGGTTCGGTGACAACTAAAATTTTAAGTGAAGAAATAGATCTATACTTCCCACATCTTTTTCACTAGTGGTTGGAATTACCTTTCAGTGATTTTTGTAATATACCAATAGGAAAGGTGGGTGTAGGATCGGTTGTTATCCACAAACGAAAATCTGGATGTGGTGCTTCGATCTTCTCAAGATACTTCTCCAAAGAACGCACAAAAGTGATGAGTAAGTGACCATTTTGTAGCATCAACCAGAAGCCTTGGCGTATGGATTTGTCTAGTAAATTCATGGCGTTCTACAAATGAGAGAATTAGTATTTATGAGAGAATGAGAGAACCGAAAAAAAGTAAATTTTTCTAGACGCAAAGCATAAGCGACTTGAGAGGTCGCAAAAATTATCCAATTGGTTTCCAAGGTGAGGACTTACGGAGAATCTCATTTGGAAATCCGTCAATCTGAGGATCCCACATCTGGATATGGATCAAAAACTGTTGGGATTTTAAAATTTCATCGCTCAATATTTAGTTCGGTTCTTAAAGTCGTTGAAACAACCGATTCGAATACTTTAGTGTGAGGGAATGTGGTACGGAACTTAACTTAATATCAAACACCTCAGACTTTCCACAAGTCTGTTTAATTTTACCAAGAATTAATGCGAGTACGTGTCAAACGGCGAACAAATAAATTAAAACAAATAAGTGTCTCGAACTGTCGAATTAAAATCCTGTCACATGCGCGCACACATTTCAACTTCGTCCAACAAAGTCCATACCAACATATCACCGTTATATGGATCACCTAAATTACGGTATTAAAATAATGTGTTGTTTATGCGCCAACGACAAATTTAATTGGGCACGTGCTTGTGCCAACTATTTGCTATCGAAGTCAGCAAAGGCACGTGCAAATAAAGGAAGTCAATTTCATGGGTCAACAATATGAGTATATGGGGAGGGGTTACATACGGTCGACCAACGGGCACAATGCTTGGTCAAATGTAAAAATAATAATATTTCTTGCTGAACTGCCAACTTAGCAACAATTTTATATGATTTCATGCCAACTACACTTTTACATTATTCCCCCATCCCACCCTTGTCTTGTACTTCCTTATTTGCACTTTTCCGCCTTTTTATTTATTATTTCCCCGTCCCATCAAGGCGTGTTGTATTTATTTCGTCAAGTGCCGTCTTTCTGTATTATGTCGGTTTAAGTCCACATCTCAGTATCGCGAGGCATTGGCATGATAGTAAACTGGAGCTCCTTTTGTTGGGCGCAACAATGAGCATTGACACAATATCGGCGGAGCGTAGCGCAAGTTATTTTCGTCACTGTCGTTGTTTACTTCATTCTCCGGACACGCTCGTAAATAACTACGAGTAACATTGTCCACACAAACATACGAACATAAACAGGAACATGCACGTGTGCACGAGCGTATATTTGTTAGCCTACTCACCTTCTCTTGGCCCTGTCCCAATGAGATGTGACAAAAATTGCCCATCCCCACACCGACAAGGTCTGCCAATTTCATTAAATCATTCGTGGGATCCGAGCCGGCGCTGAGTATGAAGCAAACGGGCATATTACAGTTGGTCTGCTCGTAGATGTTGGCGAAACTAATCACTGGCGGCGTGATGTAGTACTCATCCATGGTGTCCACGATGTATTCATTTATTGCACGGAAAATTCGATCGACACGGAAACAACGTAAAAACATTAATTTCTACGCAGGTCAGTAGGAGAACCATCAAAGACGGGATGTGTGAAAGCACATGAGTCATAGTGAGATGGAAATAGAAGTTGAAGCAAATTAGAAAAAAGTGGAAAAAATTCTGTTATGAAATGCAGGTGTATTTGTCTAAAGAATGAGCTGGTTATTTGAATGTAAATCGTTCAATGATATTCTCACGAGACTGTGGTATTGAAGAGTCTTGAGTTACTAAGTTGATCAAGGGCAAATCTACTCAAAGCAATATTAATACTATTTTATGCACTTAAAAGATGTATATACCGATATATATAGAGAAATCTATTTTTTACTTTCTTTTCGAACAACAACGTTCAATCTTCAATTTCATGTCTCAAAGATGTTCAATGATGATGTAATCCGTCTTTAAGAGATCTAGCTATTACATAACTTTGAGAAAGTGGATTTACGGTTTATAGATTCTAATCCAACTTTTACTAAAACTATCTAGCAGAGTCTGTGAATTTCGTACCGTTTAGAGACAAATTAGACAAAGCAGACTTTATCAAAATCGGTCGAGTCGTTCTCGAGTTATGAGACATGGTCTTTGTTGAACTGATTTTTAATGAGACTCTTCAGAAACCATAAAGACCAAGTAATGGTTAAAATATTATCTACTATGTAATTTAGGCTTTAAGAGAGCCAGAAAACATATATATAGGTAGGTTCTACCTATATTTCGTATTCGTTTGATTGGGGTTAGATTATGTACCACTGTAGAATCGTAAAATTATTTAAAAATTATGCAGATCATGGGTCAGAGAAAACATTTATTTAATGTTGGGTATTTTTGCTCTATTTGAACCTACTTTTCAAATAAATATTTTTCCGAATTTTCTTTCTTGAATAGTCAATGATAGTAATATAATATACATATATCAATGAATTCGTAAAATTATGCTCATATTCCACAACCTTGCGTACTTACCTCGAATGCATTGCATTTAACATTGTACTCGCCCGGACACGCTACTTCTTCCGGATTCTCCAAATCGAACCACTGCATATGATTGGTTGTTGGTTTTTCATGTTGTTGCAAAAATGTATCGAATGCGAAAGCGATAAGTGAAGAGGAAATTGAGGTGGGGTTTCAAAGATGAAAGTGATTTCCGGTCGGTAAATGTGTGCATAGAGTGGAGATAGTAAAAAGAGTCAGCTTAAAAAATACATCAAAGGTAACTGCTTATTGAAATTTCAAGTGAAGTAGAAGATAAGCTGAAATGTTTTCTACTTTTGGGAAACCGTCATTTGAATAAGGTCTTTTTAAGGTTATGAATCAGTGCAGACATTTGGTTTAACAGTCTTTAGATAATACCGCTCGGTGTTGCCTGACTTCAGGAAGAGGACGTGGACGGTTTCCTCTAGAGTCAAATAATGAAATGTATAGACTTATAAACAGAAATATACTATAGAGGAAATACAGAAGTACTTTGTAGATCACTATTAAAAAAATTAAACCGATAGATGCTTTATGAGTCTGTCTTTCTTCTCCATATAATCACTTAACCCCTTCGATATTACCTCCTTCCATTCCTGTGAAAATCGTCCTAAACTGTCCGGCAATGTGGCGAATTGTACGGGGAAATCGTTTGCCAATTTTAACAAATCCTCCCAGCCCTTCTCGGTTAACCACTTCACAGGGCAGGCGCGGTCACTCTTCGTCAGTGTTATTGCACCTTTGATGAAGAAATCCAACTCAGCCTGCGATAGACTTCCGTCACTTTTTGCTAGTTTCGTGGCTATCTGGAAGGAGAAGAGCAGCTTGTGTCGCTCGAAAAAGCCCGTACAGCCATAGCAATAGACATTTTCAGTCAGTGTCTTAATGATATTGTTGAGACGTTTAGCAAGCACTGTATCGGGTACCGATTTGCGTAGTGAAAAGCCGAACACATCTAGGTAAGCAGCCAATGCATACTGATACATGCTATTCACGGTGGACATATCGGAGAGTGCGAAGAAGAGCACGGCGCCACGTACAGCAACTGGCCGATAGCCATTTCGTAGCTTCTCGATATCTTTGCTTGTCTCCGCCGACAATTGTAGCTGTTCGGAGACGGCTGCCGCTTTAGTTTTGGTATTTTCGAGAGTTTCGATCAATTCGACATTATCGAGCATATTGCCCGTGGATGTGGCCAGTTCGCGCAGTAAGGAATCCTCAAGTTGCTGCAACAGCTGCTTGTTCTCACTCGTTTGCGCAATGAGCGATTCACGCTGTTGTTCTAAATCTGGACGTTCGGAACGCACCACAACACTCAGTAGCTGATCCTCCAGGCCAACCTGTGTGACGGTGTAGTTGATAACCATAGCTTTGGCGAATACGGCTGGATCGAATTTAGGATTAGCAAATTTCGTAGTTAAATATAAACGGAAATTCGGATCGAAGTCTACTTCTTTGTCGCCGAGCACAATGAATTTCCGGCCACTGACTATTTGCACATCTTTGCTGAGCACATTATCGATAACGGGGTCTATGTAGTCATCGACATCTTCGAAAAGCACGGGATAGCCATACATTAGTGACATTTCGAGTTGCTTCAAGAAATCGGAATCGCTGAAAGATAGTGCTTTTAGATTATTTCTCGTCTCACGCTTTCGAATCCAGTGCAAGGCTTGTAGTTGTGGATCTATACAGAGTGGGAAACGTGATGCGCGTGTGGTCAATATACCATTCTGTACCGACAGCTCATCCGGCGGTAGGCCTTCCGAGTTCCATGTGGAAACTTCAACATCCGTGGTGAGACTTTCACCGATACGAAATGGTGAGGGCACCGGAATTAAACGATTCTGCACGTCTTTTAGCCAATCATCAAACACCATTGCGGTGCGGAAATCCCATGAAAAAGCGCCTGTGTAGGCAAGAAACGAGGCACACAATAAACATTGGCCAATCATGTTAATTTTTTGCTTGCGGAAGTTTTCCATATCCTCCGCCCAGCGACTGCGCTCGGAGCTAAGACCGCTTATCAACTTATTCGAAGCAATCTACGGATGAGCAAATATTAGATAAAATTACTGCATCATTGAACTACTATGACACTTCTGTCACTTCATGCTTACCAATCTACGCTCGGCCTGCCGCATCATTTCAGTCAGCGCTTTCATCTGCTTCATCGACTCAGCGTAACGATGATTTAACTGATCGAGTTGTTCCTCCAACTTGGCAATTTCATGATTGAGATGATTTAGCAACTTGATTTGTATCTCTTGTTCTTGCACCAAGAAATCTACACGTTCCTTTTTGGGCTTCACCTCACGGTATACCTCGTAGAAAGCAATTACAGCGCGTACAAATTTTAAGAGTCCAGCACCGGCTACGGAAATCTTCTCCATATCATCCAAGTTTGAGTTTTTCATATGAGCACGACAAGCGTTTATTTGCTTGCCGGTCAACGCTTCACAGTCCATTTCCATTAAGCTTTTCAAAAAGCTCACATCGGCCATCATACCCTTCGCAGACTTCCAATTGATTTCTTTGACGCCCTTCAATATAGCGACGCATTCACAAACGACTTGCACTTGCGGTGGTGGCGTTGCAAACGAACGGATTTCGGTAATTTGTGCCTTATCAAGATCGGCTAGTGCACGACGTGCTTCCTCCAAAGCTGGCATAGCTTCGGCAAGCGCTTCCTCAGCATCTTCTTTCTCGATCGCAATTTGTTTACCTTTGATCTCTACTTCTATAGACTTTTCCGATGCCTCGGCTTTTTTGACATTAGCCTTCTGTGTGGACTCCTCAATGTCAACTAACATAGCTTCGCACTCCTCCGACGCCTTGGCCACATTAGCTTTCTGTTCGGTAACAATGATACGCAACTCGTCAATTTGCTTAGCCGCGTCATCAATCTTCTGTATGCCCTCCTTAAGTCGGTTGCGTTGCATTCGTATAAAGCTGCTGCGTTCCTCTGAAGGTCGAGACGTTTAGATATTTTTGGGCTGATATGCGCAAAATCTTACCTAGCAGACGCAAGTAGGTGTTGATGAAGTCCAGATAATGCTTGGGTGTGACATAATTGTTACGTCTCAACTTGATCAAATACTCGCGGGAATACATTTGTATGGTTGTATGTACATGAACGACGTGTTCAATTATAGCATCACGATGTTCGGCCGGTATCTGAGAGTGGGGGCAGTGGTAGGATAATGAAAATGAGAATTATAGAATTAGTAAAAGTAATCCATACCATTTTATGTTCTGAGAGGAAAAGTTGCGCCACTGCCGATAAAGCTTGTTGCGGCCAAGGGAAAACCCAATCTATATATGTGCTGCCGATTAGACCGGGGAAGCTTCTACATCTGTTACGTAGAGCATCGCCGGATGGCGACATACATAAAGAGACATGCAGATTCTCAGCGCACGTACGTAGGAAGTACAACCAGACGGAGTCCCTGAATTTATATGAATAAATTTAAAATTTATTTCCAACTTTTTAAGGAACAAGACACCTACTTGGAAGCCGAGTACCCAGCCTCTTCAGCAGCTGTGCGACACGATGTTACTATGGCATCCTTTTCGTCGTCGGCAAAGAGTGCTGGCACTTGACCCACAGTTAGTATATTGTTAATCAGCTCCAGGAAGCCTTCTTCGACTATCTACGTAAATGGTATACGAAGCTAAGTAAGTTATCTTTTCTCTTCTCTTCTCTCGAGGCATGTAAACTAACCTGCGCGGCGTTAAAGAGGAATACAGTTTTTTTACGTTCCGCACCCACCATGGTATAGAGCCGCTTGAGATCGTCACGGAAAGATGTCTCATTGTAACCACGTGCCACTGTTATTTCAAAAACCTCACATTCTGGGAAAATAAAACAAAAGAATAAAATACTGTAACATTTAAAGTTGACTGTAATATGTTTACCGGCTGCGAATGACGCCAGACGTGTAATGCTCTTTTTGCCGCTACCACCAACGCCAATTATCATTACATGTCCGCGATGCATGCGTAAGGTGCGCTGTATACGCGTCAAATGCTCCAGACAATCTTCGAAAAGCACTAGTTTCATTTTACCTCTGCGTTCTTGATATTCTTCGAGTATCTGTGGACGAAAATATTAGGACAGTTATGAAACGAAAAATACTTAAGGACCAGCGGCTCCTGTAGAATGTAGTGTTGATTATACCTCTTCGAAAAGTGCATGTACGGCATGATAGTCTACGAGATCCTCATAGAAACGTGGCTCTGATTCATTCATCGCGTTACGAAAATCTCCGTAAAGTAATGGATCTCGGAAGACAAAATCATGGAATGTTACAATCACTGGTTCTTCATCGGGATTCATAGCCAATAGATCTGCTTGTTCTATAAAAGAGATAAATATTATTATATACGGTAAATATACTGTTAACTAATGAAAATGAAAGAAATTTTTCGAAGAAGACTCGTATAATGGAAAAGAACATACGAATATCTAGAAAGAGGTATCAGATAATGTTTTCTGGATAACTAGATATCTGTTTATCTATCTAACTTTAACGGTATCTTCCAACACATGGCATACATTGAAAGAAACTTTGTTTTTAATTAGGGCATTTTTGAATTCGGTTGGTCTCAGGGACAGAACTTGTATTGTAATTATTGTTGACATTGGGTTCTCATCTTCAAATTTTTAACTTTTGATGCTAAAGATTATCTAAGACTGATGTAACCGCTCCGATTAAATAATATAACTCTCTCTTTAAAGAATACATCTAATAAAGAAGAGTATTGACTATATCATATGAAATAATAAATCAAAATATAGCTGTTTGAATTTGAAATCAAAACAAAACAACCGTTAATGTGAAATAGTCTCCTGAGATACCCCCACAAATTTCCCTCCAAAATTCCCACTTACCTTGAGCCACCGCATCCGGGTCTATGAATCCGTGTTCTTCCTCGAATCCCACCGGGAACGTTTCGTCAACTTCACGTTCAATGTGCTTTTTCATTAAGATGACATCCTACAAGTAACGGTAACGGTAAATGAAACGTTGGTATTAGCAAGGTGGCTGGCGAAGAAAAAGTGCCGAATGGTGTTTACATGAACAGAAATTGTGTGTGAATTTTGCATTCACAAAGTGTGTGCGGAAGAGTGTGTGTGTGGTCGTAATTGATTGCGTAGGTGCGCATTGCCTCGTACGTTGTCTAACGGTACACGTCGCTATTCAACACTTAACGTTAAATGGTTTTATTTGACTACACCGCTGCCCCTCCCTTACGCGCTGGGCGTTCTGACGAACAAAGACAACTGATGCCAATCAATCTGTGCTGTCGTTCAAGCGAAATTCGCTCCACCTTTCTCCTGGGGGGCTCGGTACATTTGCACGAGACAGTGGTGGTTGGCGTTGCGTGTATTTACTTTATACTCGGCTCGTGTCTATTTGTAATTTGTACTTACATATTGATATGCGTATATTTATAGGTTTTGATTTGGGATAAGCGCTGCGCGACTGTGATGTGTGTGTGCGTGTGGCTGTGTGGGCGCGGGGCGTTAAGTGCGTGCCACGTCGTTTTGTGTGCTTTTATTAGTGTCTTTATTTGTTTAAGCGTTCGTATTCAAATCGAATTCAAATTTTTAAATTGCAGTCAATTTAGCAGCAACGACACATCAATCAAACGTAAGCTGCCAAAGCTTCAATAATGTCTTCAATATGTACAATAACGGTAAGGTTTGTTATTTGGTTACGAATAACTGGTGTTCGTAAAAGTATGAGGATGTATTTTTAAGTTTAATTTACTTGATAATATTATCATTCGAATATTAAATTTAATTTTGGATAGGTGACAACCTTGGAGAAACACTAGATAATAAGCTCTAACAAATTATCATATCTTTTAAATACTTTTCAAGCATTTTTCAAGTAGTAGCCGTATTGTAATATTCATATATTCAATTTTAATTTTAGTTAGATGGCAACCTTTGAAAAAAAATTTATTCTTAAGATTTTTCAAGCATATTTCGAGTTGTAATTTGTAATTTCTAACATTGAGTTTTCATCAATTTATTTAATTTAAAATTTTAAATAGGTGGCAACCCACACTCGTTATATTTCTGTATTGAAATCCGAATCTCTTATGTTAGATACCCAATTTATATTAAATATTTCATGTTAACAATTTAGTTCAATTAGATAATTAAAGCAGGTGGCAACCCTTAAAAAATTATGCAGTAAGCTTCTCGTATATACTTCATTTTTATAGCTATTTGTTTTCTTCATTTAGTTATAACGAACAAATAAAAATATTGTCAACATTTGACAGGGTGACATAATCTCCGTAAGAAAATAGTTGCCTAAACTCTAACTGTAACTAGCGGATGTGCTGATAACGAGACCTTGAGGATTACTATTTTTTGGTATATAAATCAAGATCCTGCGCTTATTTTTGGCATACATATTTAAACTCCCCTGAGTATGATACATTTTAGACCATTTTTCTAGAAAGTCTCTAAAAGACCCGAGAAAAAAATTTTCATAAATAAAATATATTAAACAGAACTTTTAGTTCAAATCATGTCTTTCAGAGAATAAAAAAATATTTAAAACCGGAGAAATTAATAACAATTTGTCCGTATACTATTCTCGCATACTGTACTTTCTGTCATCTGCAGCACTTTATAATTGAGTGTTTGCCGTGAACGGTGTACCCAGGTTCTTATGCATATGTCTATGTATTGGTTGGTGCGTGTATTTGTTGTTGTTTACCAGAACTTCAAAGTACTAACATTTTCCGAAATTAATCGATCGCAAATAATTCTTGTAAATTCATTACGCCAAACGCGTATCAAGTCACGTAGATTGGTGAAGTAGTTCGAATGGATCAATAGCATGCCGGCGAAAATGCGCGACAGATCCTTCAAATTAAAGATGTAATGAAATTTCGATGGCGTTGGTGGCAGGTCGACGACGACAACCTGAAAGTAAAAATGGAAATTTTCAATTACCGTTAGTTAGGAACTTTTTATATATGTGTAAATATATTTTTATGGGAAAGGATATATAAAGAGGCCAATGTAAGCAGGCATGAATATATGCCCTTATGTGCGGAGTTCAAGCATAAAAGTTATGCAAAACCCATCACATACATTAGACTATAACTGAGCTGAGAGTGCAAAAAAAGTGCTGTTGCATAGATTTATTTAGTGCCAAATAGCAGCGGCAACGGCCCATTCAACGCTTCGTTGCCTCGCATTTACGTTTGCGGTAAATTAAATTTGTCTTCGAACATTAAATGGCATACAAATCAAAATTATCGCAGTTTCCAATAAGCTCTAAGAGTTGGGTGCGGTACGCCTGTGGTGCCAGGCAACCGTTGGATGGGGTCGCTTGCAACTGAGAGACTGCATGTAGCGCTCGTCGCGTCGTGGCGCAGTATGTCGGTGGAAATTGGTTTGGGGCAGGCATGTATGCCCACTTAGCATTCAGTATACTGCACTCAATGCTATCATCAGCGTTATCTACATATTTCTACTGGCGCATCTTGAGTTCTATGGCCGCAGAGCGTGGACAAGGTGTAGAGTGTGGTTGTAAGGTTACAGTGCGAAATTCTATGAGTTACGTTCTTGTCATTCAAATAATTCATTTCACTAGGCAGTTTGCAAGTGCAATCGAGTCAAGGCTTCAAATGGAGGTAGGTATCTCTATATATGCTTCAAAGGGGTTTCCAATAGAAGGAGGGAGAATGCATTACAAATTGATTATATAGTATATCATTGAAAGCTTAAATTGAAATATTGATTATTTATGGACTGAAGACGTTTGGTGGAGATTTACTCATCTCACTTTGAGTAAACAAGTTGCCATGGTTCGGTTAGTATAAGACAGCTTGGAAAGATGCTACCCAAATCTGATTGAGCTGCTGTTGAGAAAAAAAGTGGAGGGTGTTGATTTCTTGCTTTCGAGTTTTGGTGCATCTAAGGTCCAATGGCTAGTTTCAATCAATATTCTAGAGAACAAAATATCTTGTTTAGAGGATAATTCTATCTTTACTCAATAGCTTTAGATGATCTTCTGTCTCGCATTTTCTTGGGAGAAGTCCTTATACATGTTACATATAAAGAAAATTCTTATATTAATAGAGCCTTTACGGAATTTAACAGGATTTTTAAAGCTGTTTCCACTGTAAGCTTTTTGAGATTCGTACAATTTCCACAATTTAAAAGAGCTTTAGCACCATTTAAATTATTTACGGCGAAAGCAAAAATGTAATTGAGTAGGTTAAATCGGCGGCAAAGCAATTATTTTTTGTAATCTTAGATTATCCTTGTGTGCTGTGTACGAGCAGCACTGTCTGCCATCGCTTACACTCGCCAACGAAGAGGAAATCCCAGCTGCCGAAGTAATCGTGTGTCCCCAATGTCGCGGTAGGACAACGGTATTTTTTATACATTTACAACGCAATGAAATGCGATAATATTTTAATGTCAACAATTGTTAGAACTACCATAAACTAATGCAATTCCAATGTGCTGCGCTCCTTGCAATGCCGCGCGCTCACACTGTCGCTCGAAGCGCGACTAAAGTATGTGAGTACTGAAACTAGTGCTTTTCTTTTCACTGTCGACTGCCAGCGTTGCAGCAGTGAGGAAGTGGAGCGGTGGAAAGTCAGTCATCTATAAATTTCGCGAATAGACGGAGTGCATTCTCTCGTTTGTAACTTCAGATATAGTTATCCAGTGATGGAGGAAAAGAAAGACTCGGAGAGTTGCAACGCGACATTGCATTAAGAGAAAATCTTAGTAATAGAAAGCAAATATAAATCTTAAACAAACATTCAATTATTGTCTGCTCTAAGACATATGAGTGGTCTAAAGTCCAAAAAATGCTTTCAAACGGATAAAGTTAGGGTTTTTTTTCAATAAATTTTTTCAGTTGAACTTTGAAGAGAAATAAATATAGGGTGAAGAAGACTGAAATATAATATTGGATTTTTCTCAAGTTAAAGAAAGTCGATAAGTTAGATAGAAACATTGGTATAAGGAAAGGTTCCGAAATTGAGCTTTGCTTAAAATCAACTTAGGTGATGAGTTTTCCACAAAAGACGACGTGTAAAATATGTGAACATACTCCCTTCATACTTCAGGATATTTCGAAGATATATTGATCAATCCAAACATGATATAGGACAAAATGATGACTACCCCATAGGACTTTAGAGGATCTACAGCCTGTTGTTCCCTCATTTCCCTGCAAATCTCATGATTTACTCATACGCACACACACATAAATTGCTGTGAACACAAGCACACACATGCAAAAGAGCAAGCGTTCCAATGGCATTCTCATCAACATAAACAAACAAACGTCGGATTGCCAAGCAAGGCACGCATTGTTGTTTGTTTGTACGTTGTGTTTTGATTGGCACAAACTGCAGATCGACATTCAAAGATTGCCAACATTACAAGTGGCAATCCACACACTCGCATTCGCACATACACAGACACAGACACAAAGCTTACTCCATCTCGCCAACCTTATCGTCTGCACTCAAGCAACGACAAACTGCACTGGACCGCACATTTATTTCAAGTACATAAAAGGCAATGCGGGACAACAGCGATCGGCACACCTAAGGACTCCCACGTAGCAAATCAGGCAAATATGTGCGTAAACAGCAGCATTCCACTCAATCGCCGGCGCCCACATGCACATTTTGCATATACTTAGGTGGATTAAGGTGGTTCAGACGTCTGTGTAGGAGAATTTTCAAAAAAAAATCTTTTAACTCTGATCCCAATCGATGGAGGTTAAGATCAACTGCTCCAAAGCAAAAACTCAGAATGCCTTAAGTAACTGGCAGCAAATTGTATATGTAGAAACTTTAAAAGTGACAGAAATTCTTGACATATGTCAAAAAATTGCTCAATAATCTTATTGTGACCCTTGAGATGTATTTGAAAAGCCTTAGTGAGACACTAAAACCAAGTTTTGTTGAAAGAGACCAAGATATTATCCATAAAAAGAGAGATATCGCAAAAATCTTCAATTTAATTTCTTTCCGAACCACCCTAATGCGAACCCTTTGTCAACCGAACGATTCTCGGAATACATACACTTCATCCTTCGGCATTTATTGAATAATTTCCATTGTGCATAAACCATTTGGCAGCAGGCGAAGTGCGAGAAATGCTATTTCCACCATAAGCCTTCGAAGCGAGTAATACAATGTACGCATACATAGGTCTGTATTGAGAGGTGTGGGGCTGCGTTGACGGCGATTGGCGCTTATGAAAAATTGTCCGTTATTTGCATATGTAAATCGATTACAATAAATTCTTGCATGTAATGTGGCAGTTTACACTACAACAATGCAAAATCGCAGAGAAAGCACTGCAAAAAAATCGTATAACAATAACAACAACAAATGTAAAAAATCGGTAAAAACATTTTTGTTTACACAGTATGCAGGGTTGTTAAAACAAATATGTACCATACTTTGGTTTAAAGCAATTTGCATTGCAACGGCATTTGCACAGACGATGAAGAGAGCCATAAAAATTAAAATTAACTTGAAATTTATATGTGCATACATATATAAATTAATATAATGGTTCAAGCACCAACCTTAAAGAGTCTCAGAGTCATGCTAACCACATAATCCGCCATCTGTATGACCTCCTCTTTGAAGGCACTGCTATGCTGCAGATGCCCCTTGAATATCGACACGTAGATTTGTTGCAACGATTCATCGTTCGGGAATACTATATTGAAGACAGCGAACATGGATATAAAACGTGGATCCACTTCGTTGCGTCCACCGCCGGCGCAACCCATAGCGGCGTAGAATGTGAGATCTTTGAATTTTTTCCAATTCAAATCCTTGCCACGATCATACATGCCACCGCGTTCGAAGAGTAGTTTCATCAATGCAATCGGTTGTTGTGTGCCATAACTGTGGGTGAAATTAGTAAAATTACGAAAAAAATAGTAAGAGACATAGCTAAAGATTATTGTTTGATATGACTCGAGGCAGCGAAGGAAGAGAGAGGATCCCTCCTCTGTTCCCACCACAGTCGGCACTACGTAACCAGAAAGGTACCGGATTTTTATCTAGCCAAAGACTGTCAAATTCCAGCACTCTTTAAAATTATTTGGGGTATGTTTTATGCCATTACAAGAACAACAACAATCGGAAATTGGATTTCGATTCTGAAAAATTGAAAGGGAATGGTTCTAACTAGAGAGACATGCCTGGCGATTTCTGCGAATTCTGTTAAATTTATATGAAATGGTTCGAAGTCTAACTCTAGAGACCTGCCTTTCGATTAGGCGGATTTAAAATAAATATGTATGCGACAGTAACTCTAAAGAAATTCGTTTTCAGTCGTTCTCTCATCTAGTTTTTTGACTTCGGTTCTTCGGTTCTTTCTTAAAAATCTGAGTGTTTTCACGTGATCTTTAATATACATATAAAGCTGGAGCTTCTTTATAAAGCAGGGAAAAATTGATCTGCCGTTGCGCTTTGTGATCCGTTATTTAAGTTCGGTAGTAGATCCCGTACGATCATTGATTAAGTCAAGACTAAAGGGGATCCCATGAGTTGTAATTTTAAGTTTAAGAGTGCGGACTCAAGCCGGTTGAAATTTAACAATCTGCGACCAAGCGTCATCTTACACCATGCAATTGGTAGGGATATGGACTTTATTTTGACTGTGACTCAATTAGCTCTTATAATTTCTTGTAAGTATTGTGGCTGAACTTTATTTGCCCTCACACTTTTCCCATAATCCTGTTATTTCAATATGGCTTTAATCGAAAGCTCTCCTCCTCTCTTCTCATTGTATTTTCTGAATCTTTGTAAGTTTGATTGTAATATTTATGAAAGTGAATATGAGAGTAACCGTAAATTTTCCATATTCCGCAAAAATATCTGCCACAAATTTCTACGTCCTCAGCAAATTTTTATGCTTAATTAAATTTCAGTGGCCATTTTCCGCAGCCCAAAACCCCAAACCTTCGCACATTTAGCGCTGACTTCTATTGCTGCTGGTGATTGCTACTCAAAAAGCAACATACTGCTTGCAACAACAAATGTTATTGAAATTTTTAGTATACAAAAACAACAACAACGACTTTGCGTGCATGTAATGGGCCTTTTTAATAATAAATACCACAGACATGTCACAACAACCGTTATGTGTATTAATATGTAGATATAGACCATATGGACCTTATGCAAGTATGTATGTATGTGGACCGTGTTGCATGCCACATAAATGAGTGTTGGCTTACGGCCGTTGGCTAAAAATGCAACGTCATCGAGACTAAATCTGAATTCAATAGCATAGGGTGTTTGCTACTTGTTATTGTTGTTGCAGCTAGGTATTGCGTTGGTTAAAATGAGAATTTCATTTAGACTTACTCATCAACTTGTGGCATATTCATGTCATCTACAAAGCATGCAATCTTCTTGCCTATTGGTGGACCAAATGTGTCCTTTGTACGTTTTTCCACAGCTGCCTCGAGCGTGCGTTGCACATCCATAGATGAAGTTCTCGATGAAAAATTAATATTCAATATGATCTGGAAAAAAGTCAAAGAACATCAAATGGAAGCCGCTGTGCTTCTCTGCTGTGTCTAAACACAAACAAGCTGAAAGAGTCACAGCGCAAATACCAAATAACAGACATTACAACAACAACAACAAAATACAAGCCTACCAACAGCACTACTAACTAACGAGTAGATAGGTACCAGCATCATCGGGTTTTACAAATTTGTTGCCAATACCAGTACTATATATTCGTGTTGTTGTTGTTGTTGTTGCAACATGCAATATGAGTATGTGGCAATATATGTATAGTGGCCGGCGCAGCAGCCAACGTATTTAATAAAGTGCACAGAGCAAACACAAAATGGTTGCAATGGATTTTGTGCCACTACAATTGCATGACTGTGTGCTGTGTACGTGTGCAAAGCTGCATTTGTATGTGCCACAGCGGTGCCGTCATCACTCACATTCGAGTCCGGATTTAGATTACGTAAATACTGTGAAATCATGGCTGTCTTTGATGTGCCCGCTTCGCCGACTAGCAGCACTGGTCGCTTGATCTAAACATTTGTGTCGGTGGCATCATTGTCCAGCAGCAGAGGGGCAAGCAGCAGCAATAATCGGCGCACATGCAACAAACAACAAAAAGGTAAATATTAATAAAGTTGTTTGCGGAGCATGTGAAGAGCTGTTGTTGGTTTGGTTTGGTATGACATATGTACTCGCTGAGTCTACTCGCAACACGCAGATAGTACAGTTATTAAGTACAACTTTTATTTTTACTAGGAGATTGGTAAAAGCTATAAAAAATGTAAGATTATAATATCAGGGTCCCCATACTTTTACATTGATTTTTTTAAGAAAAAATAATTTTTAACGTGAGACATATTTTCTAGAACACCATTAGTACCCACCTCACTCATCAGCGCCAACGTTTTATTGGTTCTGGTGCTGTCCACAGTCGGCACGAGAATCTCACTGAACTTCATTTCCGGATCATGCACATATTGCGGCACAACCCATTCCCAGGCGATCCAGCAACCTTTCTCACGACTGTAGAAGTACTCGTAAAGTGTCGGCTTGCTATTCGGCAGTTGACCGCCCGAAGCTGGTTTATCTGGCGCGTCTGCGACGGTGGGGAAGCCAGCTATGCGTTTCAAGAATTCGTCGAATATAGGCTTATCTCTTTCAATCAAAGTGGCGCCCAGTGAATTATAGACACACTACCATATGAATTCAGATAAAATATTAATAAAAAGTCTCGACAAAAGATTAATTATATTAGTAGCATAAGCTTACACCATATTTCAATGTTTTAACGAAGAACCTCACCTGTAAAAATCCACACTCAATTGAGTCCTGATCGTAAATAATAGCCTCTGGCGACTCCATAGTTATATCATCCACATTGGTGTAGACAGGCAGTAAAGCATCGTACATGTTACATAATTGTACGACCAAATTCAGTTCGGTTTGTGGTATGACCATTTTCAGTGGATTGCCCTGTGACGTGCCATCTATACCCTCCAAAATGAAAGCGATCGCTTGTACGACTATTTTCTCGTAAAAGTCCTTCAAAGTTTAAAGCAAACAGTAAATAATTTAATTAAAATTCTATAAGAAGTTGTTAAATTACACTTAATATCGCGTTTTCGCCTTCGGGCCGTGTCAATATCCAGCGCTGCCAATATGGCGCGTAACGCAAATTTTTCGGATCCACATAGACCATGCCGGCACGTGAAACAGTGGCAGGCGAGGCGTACCATAAGTTGCCGACCTATGAAAAATGCAATATGTTGAAATATTGAAAGCCTATATTCGTATGTATGTCTAAATATGTCATTCACAGTATTGCTCGGCTACAAGTTAGAAGGGTTTTTTATTTGGTTTTGGCAAGTAGCGTCTTATATATTGAGAATAGATATATTTGCATGAGACAGATATTATTGCCTTCATACTAAAAGGAATTTAGAAACCCTACTACTTCAATAGGAATTTGGAAAAACCAGTAAAATATTTTATCCTGTCTGCAGATTTATTGAAAATCTATTGTTAAAAAACAATGGAACTAAAGGGCTCGGTAATAATTTTGTAAACAGTTTTCTACTTTACTAATACTTTATACCAACGATAAGACCTAGTAAGATCAATTATATCCTTCTCTAGATAGAATAAACGATAGATATGTAGGTCTGAGGATGAACGAGAGAAAACGACAGATCGACTCTCATCAAATAAACGGTTAATAAACTGTGGTTTTCACTTTTCTTAATTTCTAAGCTGGAGATAGTTACAGCTTAAGGACTTGAAATATTTAACCTTATAAAGATAAAGTTTCGACGACTTCGTAAGATTTATTTTAGAAAGACTTATTTTTACGTGGAGTTTCAACATAGAACGGACTTTGGACATGAAGAATCAATTGGAGCGCTCTGATTTTAATTGCGTCGAGGGTTATCGTGCCTATAAATCAAAAAGTTTCCTCCAATGAACTGAGATCATGATCAGGTGGTCTTCAAGCTTGATAACTGGCTGATGAAGGATATTAAGGATCTTCTAAGGAGTTAAATAAAGGAACATTTATGTTGAGAATCATTCTGTCTTCTTCGAACTAACTCTCGATGGGAAACTGCGAACAGTTTATCTGCGCACTACTGTACCAAAGTAGATATACACGTGTACAACACCACTAAGTGAATAGCAACTACTCATTACAACGCCATTTATCATTGGGTTCACATAAAAGCCTTTTACATCCTCCAAGCAATGTATGTATGTATTGTTGAATGCGAGTAGCGACTGGTGTGGCATGTTGCACTGACAATCGTTTTTGAAAATTGCCAGCGCGCTAGGATAAGTACATAGTTATTTCACCTGCTACTGCTTGTCATTGAATGCCACAAACGCCCTTCGCACACAGCCAACGGCTGGGCGGCCTTCAAAGTGCATATAAATGTGTGTGTGTTGGTACTTACCTCGAAGAGCAGCGCGCAGTAGCTTTCCAATCTGATGCGTTCACCATTCGCTAATGTCAACAGCTTATTATCATCCATAACGGAGTTCATGTTCTCGATCCATAGCGCGTCGACGTCACCATCAAAGCAGACATAACGGCGTTCCTGTCGATTAAAGAAAGTGGGTTAGAGGCACAGTTAGATGAGGAAATATGTAGTGGTTGCAGCGCGGCGGATGCATGCATTAGGCTGATTGTATTAGTTTGTCATTTGCCACTTGCAACTTGCCATATGCCACTTGCCACTTTGGCACATGCCATGTAACCGCTGTTGTCGATGTTGCATGTAGCACATGGGTATTACAGCATCGACGGTGATGTGGCGAGGCGCGATTGAAAAACAGCGACCTCGTGCAAGCGGAAATTAGGCGTGTTGAAGGGGGTGGCAATGCTATCTAATGGTTGCTGTTGGATTGGCTATGAGGCGCCGCAAGCAGTGCATCACCTAACGCCTGCTGTGATTGACATTGCAATCATATGTGACATTTTTGTTTTCACACGCTCTCCAGCTCCCTCTTTTAACCTGAACAGCGCGTCGCTTTGGTCTATTGTTCCGCGCTGTCAGCAGCTGTGCGTTGCCTCAGGATTTATTAGCGCGCCTCGCAAGTGTGTGATTTCCACTTGGCTGATTATGTGGCCACTGTGGCACTGTGTGTTGCGCACAAACCTAAGCATGTGGCACGTTAGTGTCAGAGTCATATGCGGGTGGCTTCCACTCGCTTATATTACGCTCACCTATCAACTTTGACAGCGCAGAAAAACCAGCGCGGCGTTGTGGCGTTGGAGTGCAGGTGCTTGTTTGTTGATGCAACATCGAAATGCTCTTGACTTCGACGCGTCTTGGAGATTTGTGCACAATTCTTTATAAATATTTCTACAAAGCTTTTGTTGTTGCTGCTTTTTGTGTGTGCCTGCTTGCTTCAGCGCACAAACAAGCACCAAAGTGGCAAAGCGACTGTTTCTTAAAGATGTGGCAAGCCCGGTGGGTTAGCGCGTCAAAGCCAGCGCCGCAGCGGTGCCACAGCAGTTGACATTGACACAAAATCTTTGCTGCGATGGAGCTTTGCACAGTGAATACTGTTCAAGGCGATGAGTGCGGTCAGCGTTCAAGGTATACAACTTGCAACATAAAGGGTTGCCACCTTGTTGTTTATGTTAGTGTATATGAGCGCTTATTCAATTTAATATGCAAGCAATAATTTTAATTATTTTTCATTTTATTAAATTTATTTTGTGGCAGTAAAAATGCCACATCAAATTGCACAATCAAAAATGCGCGTCAATCAATTTTAAGTCGAAATGTGCCAATCAAATTTGCACCTCCTCTGTCCACACTGATGTCGTGTGCCGAAATTGCCAGTTAAAATTTAAATGCAACGGTAAAAACGACAAATAGTGTTGGAGAGTAGCTGACACACACTTTTATGAATGTAATCACAATTGGCATTGCTTTGGCGTACAGTGTATGGTTTTGGCAGACAAGATGAATGATATTATTCAAATGAAATGACAGCCGATTCGTCTCTGGTTTGACATTGTGGTCATTTTGACATTTAATCATTTGTTTGAATGCTCTCTCTCTCTCTCTCAGTGGTGGAGTTATATTTTGTAAAGTCAAATAAACTGATGAGATTGGTCCATTTTCGATAGAGAGAGAGTCATGTCACTATTGTGCACCGAATTTGACATTAGAATTAGACATTGCAAGAGCATATTAGGCTGCGCCTACTGTATTAGTTCTGTAAAGGTCATTAAAGAACTCACTTACATTTTAGGTTATCCTGCATATTTGTATAAAAAATAATAAATTTATTTGTAAAATTTTTTTGGACGTGTTGGACTAAACAACTCTGGTTTATGTACATAAGCCCGAAAGTGTATCATTCTAAAGTGTTAAACTGCAGACAAGCGATTTGAGTCGATTTTAATTGAATCAAAATTTCCTCTCAAGGTTCCTTAGAGAACATAAATAACATACTAAAACACGATATTAGGAATTCTGCAATCTCCAGCGACAGTTTAAACCACAAAAGTGCTCACTGTTCCACAAATCATTCGCACTGTTCAACTCTTAAAAATGGCAATTACATTCCAAATATGAGTGTCTATATATATTTTATGGTGTTATAAAAATGCGTTAAATGTTCTCAACCCACATTTGCACAGACATACATTTATATGTATATACACCGAATACATATGTAAATACATACACGCACCGACTCTGCGTGAACATTTATATTGTCTAGCAATACACTTTACCTCTCGCTCGGTCGGCCTATTCATCTCACGAAATATATTCGAAAATAATCCATCAATCCAATCGCGTGTATCCATGTCGAGGTAACCATATAATTCGATTACCGAACAGGCCTGCAATAAATAATAAAAATTGTTCGCATCAAAATTAAGGTAAACGAAATATTGATAAAATCGTTGGTAAAAATAAAAGCAACAACAACAGCAATAAAAACCAAAACGATATTATCGAAAAATGTTCACAAATCAGCATGCTGCTGCAATGCCACGCATATACAGGGTTTTTTGCATTATTACATAAATATGACCGTGATGTGGTTTATAAGTGCCCTGTAGGAAAATTCTTTGGTGTCAGACTAGTCAAATATTTATGTTTGAAAATAATTATCGATGAACATCTGATAAGAATATTGAAAAAATAAAAAAAATTAAACCTAATTACGTCGATTATTCGGGTCGTTCCATCACCAAGAATAAACCTCAATTTCAATATATCGATCTTAACATTACATACACTATCCTTATACGGCACTCAGACTCCTAATCAGAGTTAGTCAAACCAGTTTTGTAATAATATTTAGTATATACTTAATATACTTATTCTAGGGTTATTTTCTCAAGCGTTTATTTCCTACAGGTCTCACTAGTTATCTGTACTTCCAAGCCCGAAATTTATGCAATTTTATTACGAACATACATATGCATCAAAATATTTTATGCACAAATTGACAACAACAACAAAAGTAAAGCGTCAGCAATATCAGCAAAAATCAACAACAACAATAAGCGTTGTTGTATTAATAACGATATTGAAGTAGGATGTTTATTGAATAGTCGGCGATGACGCTGACTCTGGCGCGCTTAATAGCATAGAATTGACGAAAAATACCGTTGAAAAAGCAGCGTTGCATTAAAAAGATGAATAATTGAAATATGCCGTATCGAAACCGAACGAAATCGAATTTATTATGCATATAAATGCAAAAAAATTTATTTGGGACTGTTTAATGTGAAAAGCAGGGTATATGCTTACATTAAGCGACTCTAAATGCAAGATTAATTGGGAGTTGAAGAGCAACTGATGGCTTTTTCGATAGTTAGGAACATCTAATTAATTAGTCTTTGGAAGAAACTCTAGCAAGGTAGTCATAGTTCATTCTAAATCCTTATAAAAATATAGTGGATCCCAGAACCACACCCTACAATATTTATTATATCATCTACGGTGGGAATACGTACTTAAACATAGATTAAATATAGATTTTATATATATTTTTAGATGGATTTATATATAGATAATACCTGCTCCTTAATGAAAGATTCGTCGAAATGTTTCGAAGAGCCGATGTATTCTTTCGAGGCTTCCTCGATTGTTAAGAACAGTTTTTTAACAATCTCCGGACGAAACAAATGTGGTGGGTCGCAGAACCTTTCCTTACAATATTTATAAAATCATCTAGTATGCTATAATACCAGAAACGCACAGATGATCGGTTATTCAATTACGGCGTTCAGAGTAAAAAATAATCAAAAAAGTCTCATATCTTCCATAATATTTCTGAAATAAAAATAGATCTTATTAAACCCGACAACCGTTCGGAGAAGATGATTTATCTCGAAAAATTTTAAGAATCCAGATTCGAAAAGCTCTAATTATAGATGAAATCTAGGCACCCTCATCAAAAATCCGACAGTTTGAGAATAAATCTTACCTCACCTCTATTACCTAACCTTCACATACCCATCAGTTACTATTATTTGTTAATTATCCAATTCTTTTCAAATCGTCATTCAATAGTGTTCCAATTAATTCACAATTATCTAAAAAGAAACTCACAAGGACTCCATACTACTTTCCTCACTATGATTTTCTATTGTATTCGCATTTTCGCATTCCACTTTGCAATTTCGAATTGAACGGTACATATGTATTCGCTTAGTCGTGCACTTGAAAGCAATGTGATTTCAATTCATTGTCCATAATGGGTCTTAGTAATTAAGGATGATATGAAATAATAAAAAAAAGGAAAAATAAAACGCTGCACAATTGTTGAACGCGTGTGAAGGTTGCAAATGCAATTACGCAAATTACAAAATCCTCGGCTAATAACCGGAACCACCTTTACAAGCCACCGTCCGGCGCCATGCGACGGCACCAAAAAAGAAAAAACAAAAGACTGCAGCAACTGCATTCCGAATATGAGTGTGTCGTAGGGGTCAAAGCGGAGGATGGCGTTAATTTGAGCGAGCATAAACGGAAGCCAACCGGACAACTGACAAAGGCCATGCTGCTTGCAAGGGGCCCGCAACAACAAGCCACGTAACAGTAGTGTTGAGTCAAGGTTGGCTGACCGTTGGCTGGTTGGTTGGTAGGTTGGTTCGTGGGTTTGTGTACGGTGTACCCTCGGTCAGTTGGCCGGTTGGGCTGTGAGATCAAAAGCACAAGGCACAAAAGCCATTGAAGCCAGAAAACAGTTGCCAGCTAGTAACAACAAGCTACTGTAAATCTTTACTATCTTACACGTTTTTGTTGTTGTTGCGCATTTATGCTTGTTGTTTTTGTGTTTTGATGACTTTTATCAAGTTGAATATTTTGTTAATGCTTTTTTGTTGTTGCTGTTGCCTTTGTTTTAATTGTTCGACGTTGCAGCAATGCTTCATTCGACGAGTAGCTACGACTAAGTAAGTAAGCAAATAACGGTAAACTCACCTTCGGGTTAAGTACGGTGCACTTGGTGGGCAGACCCATGTGGCATTGTGCTTTAATTAGTGTATTTATGACGACAGTCTTGCCACCACCTGTTGGTCCAACAATCATAGTCGAGTGTCGGGTCATCATGGTCTCGTACATTTGCACCACTTTATCCTCCTGCGGGTTGTGGGGTGAAAACCATTAAAATGCAGTGGGTTCAGAGTCATCCATTTCAGCCAACAGTTGACCAGTTGATGAGTTGACGAGTTGTTGAGTTGCAAATGGACGTTGACGATAAGTGATGGCGGCGGCGGCGGCGGTCGGTCGGTTTTGTGCGTCGGCATTTTCGAAAGTGGTTGTGAAAAATAGAGAAATCAAAAAATGTAGATGAGAAAATATTTTTGCATTAAAAGAGATTTCCTCCCAACAAAAACACAAAAAAAAAAATCATGACGAAAATGCTTTGCAACATTCCACGTTGTGGCAGCGCGCTTAATGCAACGTGTCAATGTGTCAGTTAACCGTTATGTTTCAATGGCGTTATGCTCAAAGCGGACAGCAACTGGAATGCCGGAAGATACAGATACAAAGTCGAAACAAAAGCACTTCACTGACACAATAAGACCGGCGCTCTTTCGCGCTCAACTACGGCGCACGCTTTGTCTCCGCTTCGCTTGACTTAGATACCGACGGCGCTTCACGTTTGCTGCCCGTTACTTTTCGCACTACACACAAATTATCAAAAGCGACCACTTGTCCGACGCCACAGACCGGCTGACATAACGCTAAGTTGTGGTGTTCCACTTAAAATTCTTGGCGGACAGGCATTTGAGCGAATGCCCCAGGAGCGACTCAAAAGAAAGCTTTCAGCGGTTTTGAGAGCAGTGTTTTTGAGTAGCTGCTGAAGTGTCAAGCAGTTGACATAACAAAGAACTTCAGAAGTGATAGTGAAGTGGGGTGGTAAGTGTTGTCGCAAATTATGAACGGAGGTGATAAAATTTTGAAGCGATTTCAAGTTTTTTACTCAGTTGGGGCGTTGATGAGCTATGAATGACAGTTTTGAGCTTCAACTTACCTGGTCTGCGAGTAGTACGTAGCCATCGGTGACGAGCGTGTGTCGAACGGCCGCATTGAAATCAGGGTAACCAATGCGTGGGCAGTCAATGCCTGGGAATAAGTCCTGGAATGATATTAAATTGACAACAATTACTTTTCAGGACTTGTATACTTATTAAAAAAATAAACCGATCCGATATCCACTATTTTTTGGAGATCTGCCGTAATACAGTTAGTCTTATTTCTCGAAAACACAAATATAGATTTTTTATAGATGTAAATTTTATTGGAGTCCTAAAGTCTGTCTCCAATCAAAGACTCTAAAAACTATACCAACTTTTTGGGAATGGATTAGTAAATTTTTCATAAGAACCAGTGCGAAATGATTACTTACTCAATTACTTACTTAACCATAGATCTTCTTTCAGACAACCCCGAAAATTTTAACTCGGTAAAATTTTTGTATCACAGCAAGTGTTTCCGGAATCGTGTCCGGTGAGGTAATATACAAATAGGAAAATATGGACCTTGTTGGGAGAAGGTAAGGCTTCTGGAATAAGATTTTTTGGGTTTCACTCATGCACAGAAGAACTTTGAAGTTGAAGCTGTCTAGCATTAAACCTTGAAATGGTAAAAGAACTCCGTATCGTTCCCAGTCTAATGATAATGTGAAGTAAAACTGTAACTATTCACACTTGTTACTTCCACAAAAGCAACTAAAGTTAAAGTAATTAAAAATTTAATATTAAATTTACTTTAACGCTATTATTAGCAGCATTTGTGCTCCACAACTTTTAATCTACAATAATAAGCCTCATATGTGCACGATAGCATCTTGAAACAAATACCAAAAATCATTAAAATTTTAGCAATTACATATTAAACAAAAACCAGAAGTTTCGCCAAATATCTGACTAAGAAAACTTCAATGTCTTTAATGACATTCAACTGCGGTGGAAACAGTGCACGTTTCAGATAGGGATAATGTTCATAGTTTGATAACTCTGGTATTATTGTAGACCATTAGAAAATAGTTGAGGTGATGGCAGATACATGCACATATATTGCTTATAAGACGTTCGTTCTCATATTCAGAGAGGTCAGGATTGTTTACATTTTGGTGACTAACATGAAATCAAGTTTGTATACATTTTGAGGGGTCACGTGAGGTAAAGTTTGTTTACAGCTTTAGAGTTTAAGAGATGAGGTGAAATTTGTGTCAAGCTAGTAGGTATATAATTTTAGAGGTTACGTGAGGTCAAGTTTGTAGACATTTTGAAGAATCACGCGAGAGCAAGTTCGTCTTCCTTTTTGAGGAGTAAGGTGGGGTCAATTTTTTTAACAGTTTTAGAGGTTAAGTGAGGTTATATTGGTATACATGTTTAAAAGTCACCTGAAGTCGAGTTCGTATATATTTTGAAAGAACACGCGTGGTCAAGTTTGTTTACAATTTTAGAGATTTAGTGACACAATGTTTTATGAAATTTTTTATAGTCACGTGAGTCAAAGTGTTCCAAATTTCTTGACTTAATTTCAAAGGAAATTCTAATACAACTCTGCCTAGTCTGATTCTAAATCTAATTTATGTGACAAGAGTTTTCTTAGAGACTATAGTAAATTATTTCCTGCTGGGTAAAGCAGGAAGTAAAATTAGTGGTAGCTATTCGTGCATATGATTATTTTTAGTTTTCCGCTAAATATAGGTATGTATTTAAATTTTAACTATAGCAACACAATTCTCAATAGTATGGTACGGAATGGGATACACTTGAAGTTCACGGCAAAGCAAATCTGTATCAGATTTTTCGTGATATGAATATAATGTACATATGTACATATTTAGATATTTGCCTGAACGCCGTTAAATATGTTATCAAAAGAGGTTTATGTATATAGTTAAAGCTGTTGCGGCACAGTTATTGCGACATATACTAAGTAATATATTTGAATATTTGTGCTTACTTCCAAGAAGTAGAGTATATGCGAGTAATTCGATAAGCCTACTTTTCTATGAAATACATTGTTGCCGCATAAAGCTGTCATTCAACGGTTCAAGGCTACAGTAACGGAATTCCGTTGTATGCGTTGCACGTGTGCCCACTTCGCTCGCAATATATCTAACTGGAATTCAAATTGTTTTTGAAGATACCAACACACAGAGTTAAGGGCATTCACATATGTAGGTATATGGATGTATACATTTAGGCTGAATATGAATTTGCTTTGCGTGTTGACAACACGCGCTTGCGGCAGTTTAATACACAACGGTAAATGTAAATACATTTACTTACCTTAATAAGTCCCAAAAACAATGGCACATCCTCAAAGACGAATTTCGGAAAGTTCATGTCACGCAGTACACGCATCAGCACAACAGCCTCGGGTAGATCCTCCGATGCGCGCTTCATCACACCTGCCATACGCAGCACCGAATTCAGTGAACGCAGACCCCAATCGTAATGGCATTGCTTGGAGAGTTGCTCCTCAGCCAGTTTGTAGAGTACTGTCATCTTCTTGGCAAGTACCTTTAAAAATAATTACCGTTATTATTATTAAAATCTTCGTGCAAAAAGAAGCGAAAGTGCGTTATTAGAATGTTTTGTGGTGAAAGTGTTGCGATGATGAGATGCGAGTGAGAGAGTGTGTTGTACTGCGGATTTAAGGAGAAGAAATGTGGTGTAGGAGGGATGGGAAGAGGCTGGTAAGTTTGTTATTTTGCGAGTTGTGTGTGTTCGTGTGCGTAAAATCAGCTTTTATTGCGTAAACAATGGTGGTTCCTGGTTGCAATTTGCCACACTGCCGTTGCCTCTTTCACATTCCGCGCCTCTCCTGACGCCACTCTCGCTGTCAGAAGTGTTTGCGCAGCATTTTGGTAACTTAATAATCGCATTATTGTTATGATGATATTATGACTTGAGCATATGGAGACATTGTGGGCGCATAAAGCGAAACATACTGCTGCTTTGAATATATACTTGCAACCAGCAAAAACAAGCTGTTATAACAACAAATGCTGACATTGGCAACTATAAGTGGTTAAAGGTTAATAAGGCGCACATTTTGTTAGGCACCACAACACAAATAACGGTACTTACAGCTGTGTATAGGTTAACTTTAAGTACGCAAGTGCCTGTGCTTTGTTTGGAGTTTTAAAATTTAAATGTCAATAATCTCAAGTGAGTCAGGTACTTACCTTAGCCGTTAAAAATCCATCCGAGAATAAGGATATTAAACAGATTAACTCCAAATCCGGTTTAATGCAGGTCACTGGCCGGAAGAGTGCTTTAACCGATTCCGGTAACTCCGTACGACCGGCATAGCCAGGGTTCATAGTAACAAAGACTCCAACCTTGCGGTCGAGTTTTATGTCACCACCTTCGAACTGTGAAATAATTGAGAGTGTTAAAGTGTGACTTGACTTGAATGGTACATTTGTCACATGTTACATGATGTGATAGAGTTTGAAGTTAAATAATAATTAGATTAATATTTAGTTATGAGAGTCTATCTCTAGGTTAACTGAGTGCGAAATGAAAATAAAAAATATTTTTACATTTGAACTCATGCCCTTTAAAAATGTAAAAAAAATAATGTTTTAAAAAAATTTCAATCTTTCCTTCAGAGTTTTCCTCGTATGAACTCACTCTCAATAAAGTCTTTTTATCATCTTCTAGTTGAAAAATAGTCACTCTATGGACTAGTCTCTAGTAAACTCGATAGAAAACCATCACCAATAAAAGGTTAAGAAAGAGGAAAGGAAGTATTTAACAAAAAAAATAGGTAATTCATTCTATAAAATTGATCAGCTTTGCTCCATCATATCATTACCCTTTCTTTGACTTCGATAGCGCGCATATTATTTGTGACCCTAAATGTAGGCCACACATTATTATTAGTAAACGTTTCCCTGTGCAATATTTTCATATATCTGACATTCTTCTTTTAGTCTAATTTGATAGACTTTGAGTGAGAAAAATATTAAAAAGATTTAGAAATCTGTGTACGTTTATATTATTTATATGCGTTAGCCTAGATGTAGGCAACGACTCCCTTTCTACCTTAAATATAAGCTGCACTTAATTTTTTATAGAATGATCACTATTATCATTATGAAGAATACTAATTTATTAAGAAGAGCTACAAATATTAATAGTCTAAAAAATAACTTACAATTATGCGATCCAACTTCCTTATCAAACCATTTCTTATAGTCTGCAGCTGTGTAGAAATCACACTCAACACCGAGATGTCGATACGATTGAATTCGTCAAAACAACCCCAAGCACCGCATTGAGCTAGTCCCGACAAAATAGTGCCGACCGCGCGAAAATCCATACCCTCACCACAATTGGTGACCACACAGAGTAGCGCCATGGCTTTGGCCAAATCTTTGGTGGTCTCCGTTTTACCCGTACCAGCGGGACCGGCCGGAGCACCGCCCAAATTCATAAGCAGTGCTTGTGTGATAGTCAAATAGATGCGATCCGTTAACGGTGTGATGACCAGCCGACCATTCAAGCCCATATATTCATAACCATACTCGAATTTACCCGAACACTGGATGACATAGAGATTATCGTACAACTTCAGCCAATAGAAACGCAATTGGCTCTCCCAACTGAATTCGCTTGCATCCAAAATATTGTCACGGACAAAAGCTTCGATGATATCACGTGCATGCACATCGATTGTTGTGATGGTTTTGAACTTTAAACGATCGTTGCGCGTCAAATTCGAACGCACCTTAATCACCAGCTCTTCGATTTGATGATTCTGCTTTTCGAGGAAATCTTTCATGGCGCGCATGTTGTGATGATTGGTGGCCTGATCGAAAGCCTCCTCGACCTCGGCGGTCCACCAGACAAGCGAAGCCGCCAAACCCACCATGCCTTGGTAGTTCATCATCCAATCGGGTCTGTGCAGGAGGTGGGAGAAGTAAGTGGCGAAAAAATGACAAATGCATAAGTAAATGGGGTGCAATTGAAATAAAGGCGTCGTAAAAATGTGAAAGAGCTTACAAGTAGCGTCAAGTGACACACGCACATACACATAAGTATTTGCGTTGTGACAAAAGAAAGCATCGCTGCGGTTGGCTGAAGCATGATTTCGCGGGATAGTACAGTACGGTATTATATACTCTCAGCATAATCGCTGGTAATAAAATGTAAATCCCAGAAAACGACAAAATTATTCATTGTTGGCAATAAAATGTTGCAGGCGGTGCGCAACCCAAAGGGAATGACGACAGTCTTTGCAGCAACGCAGCTCCACAACAGACCAACAACTGTGACAAGAGACGGCGGCAAACGCGCACTCCTGCAGTTATGTCATGCTCAATTGGACAGCGTAATAAAATACTTTTGTGTCTGCTAAGCACTCTTCAACCCCGCCAGCCAATAAACCTTAACCACCGCAATCGCCGCTCAGCACTCCAAGCGTTAAGTGACCCAATGTGTTCGACCCGACAACTTACCTTGTTATTTCCAGATCAGTGCCAAAGTCATAGATGGCACGCTTGGTGATGAAACGATTCGAGCGTCGCATCTCGTCCAGCACGTCGCACATCCAGTTCTCCACGCGACCCTTGGCGCGCACTGTAAAATACGAAAAAAAAATCGAGTGTGCGGTTAGGGGAAGGAGTGAAATTTTGCGCAGCAGCAGCATTCGAGACAATGTCAGTAACCACAATATTACAAAATCATAAATAATAACAACGGCGTATTTCATGAGGATAACTGTGCGTGCAGTTTGTGGGAGTTGCTGTGAGAGCGAGGTTCATAAAAATATACACACACACAGAAATGGCAACATTAAAACGAAAGCGTGTAATAAGCAGCAGCGGTGCCGATAATCATCTCGAGAAATCGAAAAAGAAATTGAAATACTCAAGTGGTTGAGGGGGCGGGGGAGCGCGAGGACTGTCAGTGTATATATGGCATTTAGCAGCGGTCAGTGGCGACGCTGATTTTATAAAGAAAAGATGTGAAATTTTCATTATTTTGTATTCGTTGCGTAATTTGCATTGAGGGTGCCGGAGTGGGGTGAACGCACAGTGTTTTGAATGCGAAATTTCTTTATTTGAAATATGAAAGTAGGAGTTCATTCAATTATAGGAATCACATTTCATTGAATTTGAGGGAGACTTGAACTTTCCGTGTTACTTTCAACATATGGGTCATAAATTAATTAAAAAATTTGAATTAAGCAGACGAGCATTCGAGTGAACTGTTCTCCACAAGATCTTTGGAGCCATCTGCCTTAGCGAGGTGTACCGAAGAAGTTGGAACCATGAACTGAATGAGCTCTACGGCGCCAATGATATTGTTGATCACATAAAACTCCAACGAATGCGCTGGCTGATTTATGTCGTACGTATGGAAGACGATATTCCAGCAAAGAGTTCCTTAGATTCGACACAACGGAACCAAGCACGTTCACACATTCAATGGAAGGACCAAGTGTAGGTTGCACTTGGGATGTATAACTGGCGTAAAGAATAGAGGCAACTAGCGAAGTTTTATGTTCTCGGCCAAAACCACCCACGGATGTACTGATAAATAAGACTGAAAAGGAGGACCTAAGGTTCCAAATGGTTCTCAAGATTATGCATATTTTACGATTTTCAAAATAACGATGCTTGATTTTGAAATTGACAGTTCCCATATCTATTATGAAAGTTATCTTAACAAATACGTAATGTACTAATAATGTCTTACCATCTTCACATTTTTGAAGCCATACTGAGGTCAGAACCCTAGTGTTTCGATTGAATATCACTGGCCCCAGATAGAATCTATTTTAGTAATATTTCCATTAAGATAAATTTAAATAGCAGAAGATACGTTGTCAATTCTTCATCATTCTACGAAAAAACTGGTTCTCATGAGGTATATTTTTGATGTTCTTGAGATAACAATTTCGGTGAATATAGATAGGAATTAGGAGAAGAGGATTTTGGAATAATAAAATGCCAAAACCATTTCTACCTAAGAATTTAGCAAGGCTACATTTTACTAAATATTTATGGCATTTTTTAATCGAGAAGTTTTGAAACAGCTACGATTAGGACAGTGAAGAAATTTAGTATTGAGAGGTACCGCTAATAATTTGGAATATTGCATTGTCCAGGATCACCTATAGTCATATTAAAGTTCTTTAATAAGTTTTTAAAATATTTTACTTAAAAATAATAAAAAAATATTTCTATTTTTAATAGTCAGATTTGGCCTTCGGAATCACTGTCCTCAACACCCCCCATTATCAATGGCCAAAGTGAAGTTGCCATCAAAGGACATTCGCATCGTTGCCACAATTAATTAAAAGTAATAAAATAATATAAAAAGAAATTTCAGAAGTTTATTCACATAAAAACTTCAATTTAATTTCGCCAATCTACTTTTCCTGCGTCCGTCTGTCCATGTGACCGCACGCTCGCTGTTGCTGTGCAAGCAAATCAAGAAAAGCGACGGAAAATCGCATAAATACGTATGGCTCGATGTATAACGGTAAGTAAGAAGAATGCGCGCGGAAATGACCGAGTCAATCGAAGCAAATCGCTTGTATTGGCGAGCTTATTGAAAGAAAAACGAAATAAAGAACGACAAAGCGTAGCAAGCGAGCGAGCGCTGGCTGTGGACAATCAAGCATTCGGCAATTGGATATGGAACACTGACGCTGGCGGTGTTGGCCACTGGCAAATGTAATTGTTCAACCGAAAGTATATTTGTGTATGTGTGCGTGTGATTACTTCGGTTATTGCTTCGCTTGCGTAAAATTATATTATTACTACCGTTACTTTTTTCATTTTTATATTTTATTTTGATTTTGATTTTTATGTGCCGTCTCCACGCTTAGCGCTCTATGCTCTCCGCCATTGCCATTATTATATAATTTAATGTAGTGGTGCTTGAGAAATCTACGACATAGTCTGAGCAGTCGCTGGTAATTAAGTGTGGCTCGAGCATTGGCGAACAATTGCACTGAGCACGTTCTATACTTACCGCTGTGGCGAAATTCCATAACCTCACCCTCGCTGGATATCATTGCAGTGACGATGGGCTGATCCGAGTTGTCCTTGGAGAAGCGCAGTGACTTAATGTTGTCGTACATCTGTGTGGCGCTCGAGTGAATGAGCAACAGCAGCAGCAGCAGAAAATGGCATAAAAAGAAAGAAATGAAAAAAAGAAATAAAACACAAATTGAGTGTGAGACAGCAGTGGCAGAAAAAGAAAGAAGCGAATAAAACAACAGCAACAACAACACCAAATTGTAATAATAAAATAACGAATTAAGTAGCGCACATGAAGTATGCAGTAAATCAGTTTCAGAAATATAAAAACTTAATAACCAAAGTAAATTCGAATTTATTGTCCGTTGATATCATATTAAATAAATTTGCGTTATGACGTACAAAAAAGGCAAGGCAGTAAATGAGCCGGGGACAACGACGTGTGTCACGACGCAAAATTCACTAAAAGTGAAAAAATATTAATAAGCAAAATCAAGTAATATGAAAATATAAAAATCAGTAAATATATAAATGTATTTTTGTAGCTGTGTCGTTGCATAAATAGGCAACATTAACGTCAACATGTGGCTGCATTATGCCACAAACACAAATGACCAACATATCAACGCATACAAGTTCATAAACAGACGCATTAACTTTTATGACGCCATCTACATACATATACTCGTATAGGCGTTGGGTAAATTCGTATATGTATTGTATATAACCTTGCATAAAAATAAAATAGTTATGAAGTACCTTACAATTATCACACTTGAACTACAAGCGCAACTAGTCAACTGACTGACTGTTTTTTATACAAGCAATACAGTATTTTATTTTCTGACAACCGGTCCTATATCGGTTCCACGATTCCATAAAAATTGCTAAATTATTTTAGACAGAAAACCCTCGGTTCGAATAAAATAACCCTTTATAAAATGTTTGCCCACTTCGTCTGAAGCTTTTGGGTCTACTTGGTCTATTTGTAGTCCTTTCTGAATAGTTTGAGTCCTCACAGCTGTAGACGTCGTGTGAAAAATGTCTAAAAACTAATTTAAAATCACAATTCGGTTAGCTTAGTTGTAGGTCCTCCACACAAAAAAATGTTGTTCTGGCCTGGGGGTCTTACTATGTCTATCTTATGTTTTTGTAACCTCTGCATCCGAATCAGATATCCATAGAAACTTGGTACTTGGGGGTCATGGATTTCGATTGCGGTGTCAGTTTTTGCAAAATTTAAAATAGCACATCCAATATAGCAGACGCTTTTTGAAAAATTCAATGGATTCGCTTGTTAGTAAGAGGTTTTCGGGGTCTCGGATTACGAATTTGACGTCACCATATACATTTATTTTTACATTGTGTCCGCCATAATAATATATTAGATAATTATTATTATCTGATAGTTCCATGATCCGGTTGATGAAGAAGCCAGTGTCAAGATGCTTCAATTAAAGTTACTCAACAACTGGATAATCCGAAAGAAGTTTGAAATTATTCAATCCCACCTGAAATAGGAAGGTAAGCTTCAACACATAGCTACCAATCGGACAGTATTCCCTCAGAATCTCTATTGCTAGAGAAAGTTGTGTAAATATTCCCTTTCGTTTTGCCGAAGTGACAATAGGTATTGGCAATTGTCAATAGAAAAGCTTATTGTAATAGCCTTTTCAGGAACCAAAAATCTTAGTAACATATCACTCGTCTCTTATTTTGATTAGTTCAGTGTTCTTCATCTTTTGTGTGATTTTTACTATTTTTTACAAATATCAAGTGATCTAGAATGGAACCAGTTCTGTACTGATGCATTTCTCTGTTGGGTGTATACAATAAGAAATTGTAATAAGTGTGGGAACATGTCGACATCGTGACACTAATATGTTTGTGACATATGCTTCCAGCGTATTAATGTTGATTTCGGTCAGAAAAGAAAAAAATCTGAAAATATTACAAAAAATTTCCCTAAGGACTTACTATATATATATGTACTTTAGAGGGACTGCCCTAAAACGGCTAATTTTTTATATAAAGCTTCGTAAGCTCCAAGAAGATAGCTTTAAACCCGAACCCAAAGATAAAGTATTAGAGACTTTCTGTTCAACGATTTAACCTTTTAACCGTTTTCTGCCAAAATCCGTTATTTCTCATTAAATTTTTTAAATTTTTTCTACTCGTTCAACACAAATTTAACTACATGTTAGCTAGCATTCACACATTTTCATACCTTGATTATGTGATTTTGCACAGCCGATGGATCGCTGCTGCCCAAAATCGAAAGCAACTCATCCGTGGAAATGAAGTAAAAGCGCGGAAATATGCGTCTTTTCGATTCCAAATACTCGTTTAATGACTTCTGACAGTTCTCCAAACCGACGCCGAGTCCTTGAATTTCGGGCAAACGGCCAGGCACCGAACAAAGTGGCACCACCAACGGATTCTTGGCACAATCGACCATAATCTGCAAAATGAAATATAGAAACACAGGCAATGTGCTGTTGAAAAGCATAGAAGCATGAATAAGAATACTGGAGCGTGTGTGTGTATATGAAGCTTTCGAAGTATTATGTTGAAGACAAGAGGAGAGAGGGATCGAGTGCGCGCGACATAACAAGTGTACGAAATGAAATCAAAGTAAATAAATCACATAAATGTGCAGTGATTGTGGCAAATGTTGCAAATGTGGCAAAAGTAAGTGGCAAGTAAGCAAAGTCGACAAACAAACGGAATGTAATACCAAATATTCGTATACGATACTGCTGTACTTGGCAGCAGGTTAATATATGAGTATGAAGATTTCAGTTGAAGTTATTGTGACAGTTGTGACTCTGTGTGTTGTTGTTCTTGTTGTATTTGTTGACGTCAAGCACGTCATCAATAGTTTCACAATCGAGCGAAGCGGTCGAAATTCCTTTCATCTTAAATGTGGCGAGAGTTGAGTAGGGAAAATCAGGAGCTCTATTAGGGTTGCCAGTTCTTATAAATAATACTGAAATAGTTGGGCCAAACCGGAATACTTAGTGAACTTGGTTTCTTCAAGCACCCGAAATTCCATTTTCAGACTGAACGGATTATATAAAGCCGAATATAACTGTACCGAGCTGAGCTTCGAACGAGGCTGTGTAATTATAGAATAAATGTATGAGCTTTCATCTGACAAAGTTGTTGTGGCAACTAATATGTATTCGGGACAGTTTGGTTTGGTTTGCCGATGTTCGTTCTCCCAAGATATTTCAGCCGCAGTCCACAATCCTAAAAAAGTGTCTAGATGCTTCAATCTCATCATATTTCATAAATTCAGCAATTTGCATACGACAAGATATTTGGACTCACGGCATGTAAATTATTGGACAATGTCCGTCCTTACTGGACCATTACGACAAGCTGAACTTTACTAAGAGCAAATATCTCTCCAGCGATCCACCCTATGCCAGTATGATCTCGCAGTTAAACTGCACGTTAGCCACCACCTACCGTGTACATTCGAAAACCACTGATCCATCTCCAAGATAGGACGATATTCGGGCACCAACTTGTTTCCAATCTGATGAGATTGTACCTAGGGTGCTCTTACGGGTAAGCTCATCGTTCTCTGCAGTTCCCAGCGATACCGCTACGGTCTCGAACCCAAACGAGTCTGATACTAAAGTAGCTTGATGGTGAGTTAAAGCTCCCTTTGACTAGCTTTGTGCGAAAAGTCAGCGAGCACATGGTCAGCATTGCCCTTCTGCTATCCGAGTAAATGTTAACCTCCCTGGCGTTTTTCAGTCAAAAAGTTACTTCGGCTGGTGTCGTTGAATCTCACAAATGGTTTACTTCGTGTTTTCCACCATAACGGATGTTCATTTTTTGAGAATTAATTAGCATCTCGATCGGTTTTTTGATAAATTTACAAGTTTTGAACCACCTCCGATCACCTTTTTGCTTGAGTGCCACACGCTTAATAATAAGTTTGCTTAAAACTGACAATACGTAATCAAAAGTACAGATGTACAAATGTATGTGTCGATCTGTAGATGAAATTATAGACGTGTGCGTGTGTTTGCCCAAGACGCCGTTGTTAGTAACTTGGTTAACCTTATCACGGTCAGATGTCAACACAGTAGTAATATGTAACTTCACCCTAAAATAATATGGACATACGCACACATACATCTAACTAAACTACATATATACATTGTATAAATGTATATGTATGTGTACTCGCCTAACCATATTAGCCCCTAAGCATGCTCGACTACACTTTCATGCGCCATTGTGTGTCACGATGATGTTTTGCGTGCGTATTAAATTTACCGTTAAGTAGCAAGACGCCACATTGTCGACACACGAATTGCGCAGGAATAACACATGCAACATACGCACACACCTACACACATATATGCTTAAGCGAACAAGTTCATGTTGTGGCGAAATACTGCCAATTCCACAAATCTCCATAGTGAAAAGCTTCAAACTCAGCAGCTCTACTCTTTCAAGTACAAATACCGCTATACAAATATATATAAGTGTGTGTGTTTGTGTTGTTGTACTTACCCTGCGGTATGCTTTGTCAATGTCATCGAATTTCTTCGCTTCATCTGGCAACTGTGCACGTATATCGCCACCAATAAAAATGCCCTCCAGGTAGAGCCACTTGCGCTGCACCACCTGCCACTCGTCGATGATTTCACCGATCAAGGACAACAGGCGCTCCCACTTATTGACAGTCTCCAGAAATGGACCGATGAACCTGTCAATGTGATACAATGAAATGGTGGAATGTGAGCAGGACTACTTGGGTCGTGGGAAAGTATGAAATGGAGGCAAAGTGTGTTGCAACAACTCAGCGCTATTGATTTGATATCTTAACTAATAAACAGGAAAATAATGCCACATGAATTCTTCTTCTTTCTTCTTCTTTGTCACATGGATGGCATGACAACGCTTGCGGTTAACTGGATATATTGTTAGATGTACATATATAAATATTTATAAACTCATATGAAACTGATACGAGGAGCTAGTTTACGTCACAGCAAACAATAACGAGGTGAGAACCAAGGGAATGTAGGAAAATGAAGCAAATCAAACAAGTAAACTAAATAATGCTGGAAGTTATGAAGACTCGCTTAACATATAAATAGCTATGCATAAACCTAATAAGTGCTTTAAGGTTGGAATTTGAGAGCAAGAGAGTTAGCAAAATAATATATCAAGAGAGAAACAGATACATATCGAAATGGATTACTCTCCCAAAAACCTTCGCTTCCACTCACTGTGATGCGCCCATCGATTGCAAGTTCATGGCGTTGTCCTCCAGTGTTACGATAATTTCCTCCACTGAGCCCAGTGTGTAGCCGCGATCTTCGGTACCTTTGTAATGCCTATGCACTTTAAATGCCATGGTGGCCCAGGTATCTTCGACGGCTTTAACGCCACGCTCAATAGCTAACTCTTTAATGGCGTTGTTGAGAATTTGTTCAGCGATTTCCTAGAAAATAGATTTACAAAAAAAAATAATAATTTGAAAATTACTTAATCTTCACTGTCAGGTTTTAAACATACCTGATACTCATGCAGCTTCATTGCGAACATATTTTCGAGCGTGAAACGTGCCGGTGCCATATCGAAGTACTGACCCGTCTTCTCCATCAACTGATTCCAATGGCGTTCGCGTAAGGCCTCGTTCTTAAGACTGACCATTAACGGTACAGTATTCTTGAATTGTTTCATGCTCAATTCGAGCATCATGCCAGAGGGTAACATGCGTACCTGGTTGAGTTGAAAGGTTATGTGAGTTTTGTTTATTGATTATAGAGTTTAAAATCTGTCTGAAAATAGCTCTTCACTTCTATTCGCAAATCCTTAAAAGTCGTCTGAGCTCTTTCGCTAACCCTGTAGCTGAGTCAGAAGACAGATAGTTTCTCGCCTTGGAGTTAGTCTCAGAATTTAGCTCAAATATAGTCAAGAGCTACATCAAATCGTTGTCGTTTTCTCTTGTAGTCTTAAGATCCATTAATTGGGAAGAGAAGATCCCAATTCCAAACCTCGAAAATATTTGATATTTCAAATATGTTGCCCCAGATTACTTATAATAAAGGAACTCTCCAAAGAGCAGAAATCTGATTTTGGATTCCCAATGATACCAACTAATTTTCTCGTAGTTTTTTTAAATACAAAATTGTCTCTCGACAATTTTAAATACAAAATTGGTTTTAATTTAAAATACTAAACCAAAGTTTTATTGTATCCCTTCGAAACTTGCATGCCAGCAATAATCCACATACATGAATTTGTTGAACCCTTTCCGAAATTTATGTGGTGTAATTTTCTATCAGCACGCGCAATTGTCCAAATGCATATTTCAATTATGCCAAACCAATCTCGAAATGGTCAATCACAAATTGCTCAGCGCGCACACAACGCATCAGCCCAGAGCGCAGAGCGGATGGACTCGTTATTAGCCTGACTAAATTAGGCCACTGCCTGCCAATAAATAATCAACAACGCAGTGCTTATCGCTGGCAGCTGACAAGCGGCTCACGCCTTACACTTCACCGCGCACACACACACACACCAACTACGCTTATCCACCAACGATCAACGCTGGAGCGTTGTAGCTAATGCAATGATGCGGACTTTATGCATCGAAGTCAGCTAGTTGGACAGCCCCAACTCAATTTCACTTGCATCCACACAAATCAACCGCAACTAAAATGCAAATCAATTTGAACGAAATTAAAATAATCAAAATATCGGCAATAACAAAAGGGCAGCTGCGACAACAGCAGTTGGACCCGGCTCGGACGAGCGGCTGCTCAGGCGCGAACTGCTGACCGCCACATTTGCAATGTTTGACATGTTGCGGTTTGCCATTGCTATTTGTTATTGGCTCTAAGGTCTTTGTTGTTGCTGTTCTATGTGGACCAACAACAACAACTATCGGCAGTGCCATTATGAGTGCCGGCCGCCGTGGGACTTTCATATGATTACCAACATATGCAATGAGCGCCAACCATACCCACCGCTCAGTGGCCGGTATTAGGCAATTGTATGCCTAAATTAACATTTTTGGCGTCGCGGTCCTGCCGCTTACCCCTCGTAGTGGTGCGTTGACCCCAACATTGATGTTGGTATTTTTGGAAGCGTCGCTGCAGCGCTCGAAATGCGATTTATTGCGCCCACGAGTTCTATGAAATTTTGAAAACAACTCGCTGTGGGGAGTTCGATTACGCCTCGCGCCTAGGACTGCATATACATATATCCATGGCACATGTGTGGATGCGTTCATGCTGGTGCTTGGTCAGAGTTGTCATAATTCACGCTGACAATGCTAAGCTCACCAACCACAAGCATACATTGCCGGCCGTTAGGCGTGCGATGAGCAGGGTAAGGGTTCCGGTAAGTATTGCATTGCGACTGGCAACAGCTGTATGGGCTCGACCTTAGCGGCTGTGCAAACAACATGCAATTCCAACGGTTTGCGGATGGCATTGATTGTGTGCAACAACTAGGATATGTTTAGTGTATGGTATTGCCGAAGTGCTTTAATTACATTTACCAGCATATAGAATAGGCATGTTAGTGCACATGAGTATGCTTGTTTATTTACAAGTGACATATCGGCGTGAAATTCAATGCATAACAATTAGCTAAGAGATCTGCAGATATGGATATGGATAGTGCCTTCCAATTAAAAAGGAAAATATTATATTAGATTTTCGTGGCAAAGGCTATTAGTTGACAACTATACTGGGGACTTCTGCCGCGTTTAAATCTGATTAATTGTTGAGGGTTGAGACAAACTGAAGTATTTTTCTATCGACTGTGGCCCTGACCTGTGTACTGTGGAATAAAATGGACAATTATAAGTTGGTATAAACCTCGTATGGACAAAACGGACACCCAGAAACTGGTATGGAACCACCTTCCAACGTCAAGCCCGTTGAAACCGACCAGTCGATCCCGATGGTTTAATTTTTCCATTTCGAAAACCGATGGTAGTTCGAAAATCGAAGAATGGAATCTTATAATAGTTGTAGGCTCCAGAAAAATCGATCTAAACGTCTCTAGACAAACAGTCCGACTATTGTTTTCACTAAGGAACACTTAACATCGGAACTAGTTTACATATATAAAAGTTCACTTCAAAAGAACATACACTCCACCTTAAAATGAATAATGTCACACCAAAATGAACAAACATTATCTGAAGTACGAGTATATCTCTACTATCTCACTCGCCTCGAAAGTCAGTCATGTGGCAAAATCCAAAGTCTAAACTACTCATATCACACGCAGAAGAAAAACGGCAAGAAAGCAGCAACAAAAAATAGAAAAACGCAAAATAAAAAAAAAACTTTCGACTTGCTGAAATTTATGCATAATAGAAATTTTATGACTTCGGAATTTGTTTGGCTTGTGCAATTAAAAAATATTTCCGTCGTACAACAAAGTGCGGAAAGTTCAAGCGGAAACTGCTAGTAAAGTGCCATAAAACTTGTTAGGAAAGTAAATAAATCAATTTGTCATAATCAGCAGAAAGAAAGTGGAAATTGTGTCACTGCGTAGAGCTGCCATCGCCAGCGCTGCTGCTGCAGCTTGAGCTGGGGAGCGAGAGTTTCTTTATTTTTGGCAAAATTGCAACAACAACGGCACACAACACCTGCAAAAGCAAAATCAAGAGACAGAGCAGTGTGGCGCTTGTTGAAAACAAAATTACGCGTCCACATTGTAGATGAAGACACAAGAATGAAACAATCAAGCGGCGGAATGGGCCATTGAAACAACTTATAGAGGGTGAGGCATTTTGTGATGTTGAGAAATAATATCTGCAGAGAAGACAGCTAGAGACAGATTTTCCTTTAATCAGAAACTTAAGTATTTTATTGTAGGAAGGGGATAAATGCCGATTTCTACTCTATGAAAACATTTTCAGTACAGGTTGGAATCTTTTCAGGAAACTTTCAAAGTTTAGAACAAGCCTCCGATCTGATCATATAAGCTAGATGCTTGGGAACTATGATCACAATGAAGCGTGCCATCATTCGGGTGAATAGCATCAAACTGTAGACACTTTGCGGCATCGGACGAAAATACTCGAGAACCTCCGCTTTTCTTGCTTCTGGGTTATACAGAAACCAGAATTGTCTTTAAAGTGTATTTAAAGATGGGGGATCTTTACAGGAACTATATATTTTTTTAGAAAGGAGTAATGTTGGAGAAAAATGTAACCATTTCATTATTATTTTAACCACAGTTCTGTCGAAATTCGATAAGAGTATCTAAAATAGCGATCCAAACCTTCTTGTAGTGAGACATATAAAGCCAAACTATATATTATTCGGTATTACTGAGCGAGAGTGTTGATATTATTGACTTTAAATTTTACCGAAGTTATTTTAAAATCATTCCAAACTCCTTTAACTTAATTCTAATTCAACAAAATGTTAAACCCTGTATACACCCATACAATTAAACTCTAACTAATTCCGCCAGTGGAAACCATTCAAGCAAACTAATTAGGAAACTTTCAACACTCAAGCAGAAATTGACTTGCTCTCCGCATACTGTAAACACATACATACATACCTGTTTTGGTAGTTTGCGAAACTCTTTCATGTAACTTTCGATGCCATCCGTGAGTATTTGTGGATCTAAATCGGCCCATAGTGTCTTCGACCAAACTTCTCGGCCGGTCTTGTAGGCTTTGTACAGTTTGTAGACCTGTGTATAGGCGTAAGAATAGTAAAATGCACCGAGAGAGCGGCGGCGAGTTAATAAAAGTTCGTAAAACTATAAAGTTAATAAAAAATTAAGCAAACTATTGTGTAAAACTATTCACAGCAACCAATCACGCGGGCACCTTCGGGGCCAGCAAAGTGGCACAATGCAAATTAATTAAAAAATTAAATTGTTTGCCTGACGATTGGATTTGAAGGCACACGAAGGTTATTGGTTTGGGCGCTAAGCGACGCTGCTTGTCGTTGCGGACTGATGAGCTGTGTGCGTTAATAGAGATTGATGATATTTGAATGATGCGCTGTGGACTTACCAATATCATGCCGTCGTAGTCGGTCTTGATTCTTGAGAAGTCATTGTAATCGGCCATCGGCATGTCGAAAAGTTTCTCCGCATTGGCTGTATGAGCGCATGCGATGAAAAGCGGTGGAAGTAGTTGAGAGTGCGGGTCAATTGTCCAATATAATCATCGGCGTTGGTTGATTGGTTAAAGAGAGAAAAGAAAAACTTTGTTAATACAATAATAACTAATGCAAAGCAAAGACCGCTGAGGCGCATGGTACACGAAGAATATCGCGCCTCCGCGAGTTTGCTGAATTTGCAAAAGTAAACAGTTAGTTGTGCGAAATTAACAGTGAACACAAACAAACTGTACCAAAATTACAAAATCCGCGAGTTTTTCTCTGGTACTTACACAATTCAATGCGCCGCTCTTCGTATTTATTCAATTTGGCACCGTAAAAGTCCATCAACTTGCTGCCTTTGTCCAAGTCGGGTCCGACCGAGCCGGGCCCATTCTCCTCAAAGTCTCTGATGAACTCCTCCAGCTAGTGGTGAGGGGATACGAAATGAATGAACGGTCAAATATGCGCGTAAATGCAAATTAATGCAGCTCTCAATTGAGTGCAGGGGAGTGTGGAGTGGAGTTGGGTAGTGTTGGATTTGGTAAATGAGCGGTTTAGTGAAAGAGTCCAGAGTCTAAAATGAGCTGCGGCAAAGCAAATAATTGTAGTAGGTCAAATTGTGTGAGACTATTATTTGCTTTGCTCTGCGTTTTTGTTGTAAGTTGGACTAATTTGCGCAGGTAGCTGTGTAATCAGCAGAGTTTGAAGTGGTATTACAAAGGTTTTATGGTTTTGTTTGGGAAGGGAAACGGAACTAAGAGTGGTTAAAACAAAAGATGTGTGTTTGGAATACAAATTAACGTTTACTTGAATTATCATAATCAGTAGTTAGAAGAATGTAAATTAAAAAAGTAAATAAAACAAATTCCACCGAATTACACGAGTTCTGATATTAAAAACCAAAAATAATCATGAGTAGGAGAGTAAAAAACTATTTCAATTTGTCCAGTGGACAATGTCCTCCTTTAAGATACGACACTAAGGTTTCGGGTAGATCTATATTGAGTTAAAGTCTTAAATTATCATATAAAAAGTTAGTTTTTATAGTTGTATCCGTTATCTAGACCATGTTTGGAAAATGAAAAATTAATTGTTATCGAGGTAATCTGATGGGAGGCCTACGAAACGAGTCGAACGTAGGAAGAAGGGTGTTAGATGAGTAGGTTAAATTGGTCATACAAATGGGCATTTAGTATAACATGGAGAGTCTTCTTTCGTAAGGAAACTTGAGTTCTTTTTGTACAATAAGTACTTGTTTGTTTCCAAGAGAGAGACTCTAAAAAGGTCTTATTGATGTCGCTGCGAATTGTGTTCTCTAAAACTATCCGCGTCTGAAGTTTTCTTACTATGGTCTTGTTCGTATTGTTGTAAAAATAACCTCATGATATTCCTGAAAGGTAGTTCCACTTCAAGAGGATGTCTGCAAGAATGAAATCGTCGAAAACACTTTTGAACGATATTCTTCAATTCTATTCTTATATTATATTTGTAGGTTATTGTTTCTAATCTTGACAGCTGGAATTTTCAAAATTCCAGAATCCTCAGGGCTTATTTCTTTTAGACATATTTTTTAAGAAGTTCCATAAGTCGTTCTCAGAACGACTTTTAATTATCACGGAATCCCACTTGAAGAGTTGTTATGAGGCGCGCAGAAATGATTTTTGGCATAATTCCAGCTTTCCCCGGACTTTGCATGGTTTTATGGAATACGCTAACAAATGAAATCCTTGTTTCAATAGGCACGTCTATGTAACTGGGAAGACCTTGAAAATAAATACGGACTACGACCTTGCCTATTTGTTGAATACTCCTATAATTTGGAATAGCTGCTACAACATTTTGAGAATGGGACAACTGCTAAGTTCTCGAACTTTGGACCCCGATACTTGAAACCTGTGAAATGTTAGAAAATCGTATTTAATTCCTATAAATAATTTGTGTAACATTACAAATTTTTTAAAAGCACCATTGTCACCTACAATTTGTGAGCACCGCACACATTCATTGCTGATCAAACATTTACTTATGAGTCTGTCTTTGCAACAGTAAAATCTAAATTTTATGCCGATGACAAAAAGCGAAGTTGGCCATTTCCGCCAATGCCACCAACACACGACCAGCAACAGCAACAATAAAAGAAGCCATAACAACGGTAATGGCAATAGAAACAGTAACAACAACAGGCAACTGGCAACAGCCAACGGCTTATTGTCGCTTTTAATTCGCATAATAAACACTTCAATTTAATTCGTTTTCTTGGTTTGTTAGCGCAAGCCTCATGGTTTCTACGCTACGCAGCCGATGAAGGAGAAGAAGGGAGAGAAGATAGGAAGCGGAGCGAGAAGCAGAGTGAAGCGACGGCCGGATGCGCAAATGAAACGAATGAAGCACATAAAATGCATGCCGGCAGACAAAAGTGGCGAAGTGAAAACGTAAAACGCATAATACCAATGAACGGGAACGCACACAAACACCCACACACACACACATAAACATTTGTAGAGCTGACAGCAACGACACAAGACAGCGTTGTCGATAGACGGATGCTGAGCAAATGAGAGCGACAGGATGCAAGCGGCAAGCGATGAGCAAATGTGTTCGGCTGCTGAGGCGAAGGCGCGCTTGCAGTGCCGGAGACGTGCCTGGTGCATATGGCATGAGTTGGAGAGAAGAAAGAGAGGGGTGTAATCCGTACTATTGTAGTTGCGCGCCATGAAGTGCTTACTGTTATATAATAGACAATAATAGTGACAGCAGCAGGCAGCCGCAAGAGTTGAGCGCGCCTGACTTGGTTGGGCAGCACGTCTGACAGCCGACTGTGGGTGGCATGACGCCACATTTTGTGTGCGTATATATCCAAATAAATACCTACGGTATGCTTGTAGTTATGTCATATGGCACGCAGAGACGCTCATTGGATATTCGTAGATATTCGTTAAAATGGCAGCGCTAGAGAAAATCCAATTAAATTCGCATTGAAAGCGGAAGCAATAATGGAATAACAAAAATTCAAGAATGAAAAAAAAAAAACTTAAGAAGAATGAAATGAATGGAAATGTGAAAGCCAACGAGTGAGCACAAGAAGAAGTGCATGATAAGTAGATGGGGAGAAGATAATGCAACGCCGATATACTGATGATTGTTCCATATAATCATATAAGAAGAACTGTTAAACGATTGACATTTGGAAGTGAAGGCTGGTGTATAATATATATTTGCTACTTCAGTCCACAAAAAGGATGGATTGCGCAAGCCAGGTGTACTTTTTATAAGATAGTTGTCTAAATATATCACCTTCTATTTTAGGTTTTTAACTTTTGTCGTTTCTCTCACTCTACTCTCTTGTTTATGCTCTGTCCGCTTGTCTCTTATTGTTTAGACTAAAGTGATATCTCTTTCTCTCTCTTCTTCTCTCTCTACTTGCAGAAAGTATTTTATTTAAAGGAGTTGCTCGATCGATTCGATATTTTCCAAGTTTTAATAAGCTGAGAGTTTTGATATTATGGAGACTCAGATGGAGACTCCCCAACTTCTACTGAAATATAATATAGAGATTGATCTGAGTATTAAGATATTATAATATATATTTTAAATTTTCAATTTCGATCGGAATTTAGCTATAAGGCGTGAATGGTACCTGAAGTAATTATTATATGTGATTTCTCCAATTTTACGTTTCTGGGAGAAAAAAAAATATGGTCATGAAAATATTTAAATGCAGTATGTATAATCCCAAATACGATACACTGATATCTTTAGGTAATCATAAAATCATAAAAATAATTGCACACAGCGCACACACTGGTAATCTTACCTCTTCCCAGAATGATGAGATTTCCACGGCCGTCATATCGGCGAATTTCTGCTTAATTGGTTGCACCTTATCCAAACGGAAGAGCGATGAGCGGAAGAGACGATTCCAACGTTTCTCCAGGTGATGGGCCATCAGCAAGTCGTCAAAGTTGAACTATGTATATTTTAAACCACAATAACGGTAGCAGCAATAACAACAGCAACAACCACACCAGCAATAATAATAAGCAGCATGTTGTAATAAAATATTTATAACGGTGGTTCGTGGTGGTTGTTGGTTGGCGAACGTTGAATTTTAGGTATTTCGTTTGAGCACCATGTGGGTAACATTGGCGTAAATATTCCATAATTGTGGTAAGTGCGAAGGGAGCCGAGTTGTTGCAGGTAGTTTGAGGGTATGGAAAGAAAATAAATTGAAGTTGTATATATATATATATATATATATATATATATTTAAAAGAAATTCAAGTATTTAACTTTTGTTGCAGAAAATAAGTGAAAGCTGATGCAAAGCTGGGAGTCAATATTCATATTTGACTTAATAGTAGATACATTCGTATGTATATTTTGGTTTCTCATCACGAAAATAGCTTATCTTACTTTTGGGAGAATATCTAAATTATAATAGTTGAGGGATGTTTTATAGTTTTTTTTTTCAAATTAATATTTTACAGTTTGTCAATATGATCAATAACGTCAGTAGTTGTAGTTCTTTTAATACCTATTGGAGAAAATAATTTATTTTGACTAAGCCAGGGGAGAAGGCCTTTTTTGAAACTTTTGAATTAGTCCGTTTTGTCGAGTAAGTGTGGAAAGAAGAGACCTTTGCCTAATGAGAACAAAATTGGCTATTTTTGGGTTAGGTTATGTTAAACAGCTAAAATCTCCATATTTTATTATGCTGGCACCTCCTATTATAAATAGAGCCTTAATCTCGCGAAAGCTGGACAGCGAAGGAGAAAATGGTTTGATGTTTCAATCTTGTCTTCCTCTATACAACATTGGCAACTTGCATCCTTCAGGATTTTTAGTCTCACGTCATGTGAGCCCTATGAACAGTTTTCAGTAAGGATTCCTACCTTTACAGAAATATGAGGCTTCTGAGGCTTGCTGAGGACAACTTTTGGATTAAAACGGGTGAAATTGATCCTAGATTTTATCAAGGATTGCATTTATAGCATTGCTGCTTGTGTTCTATTGGACATTATTTTTTTTATTATTAAGTTTTTACAATTTTACCCGCACTACTTTATGGTTCTAAATGAATCCAAAAAGACCGATAGCAAGAAGCAATAATGAGCTAACCGTTGAACCTTTAAAACTATAATGAACTAAATTAAATAAATTTACGAAATAATATAACACATTTGGATCAATTCGAAAAACAATCAACAAAATTTTGATTTTTTCACGAATCTACGAAAACCTCCAATCTCAATGTTACTTAATAATTGCAAGCATCAAATACTTGCACTAACTAATAAACTCAAAGTAAATACTAAACTCAGCTATTTTCAATAACAAAAACATTCGCAAGCATTCTAAATACAAGCACTAACATATCGTGTTGTAAATTCTAATAAATTTTTGGGATTTTCATCGAAAAAATGCAAACATTTTGGCCCGTTTGTGCATTGGCCAACAGTACTTTCGGTGAGTTTATGCGCTGCTTTGTACATTAATTTCTATAAAATGCTAGTTAATTCCGTCTGCTGAACGCTAAACTGAAGCTGGAGCTGAGGATATATGTGTGCCACCTGCCATTAGGAGCCAGTGCATGCAAAGCTTTAGTTTGGCCAAAGACCAATAGTAAATGAATGAATGGGTGTGGAAAAGCTTTTGCAAAGGTATTGAAATTTACATAGAAATTTGTTCATGCAGCGCGGGTGGTGGTGAATACAACATTGATTTTTGGGGGTGGAAAGGGTTGAAGTGCATGCGAAGCAAGCCAAATTTAGTATTTGTAAGAATTTGCATGTGTTCACATACACTGATGTATATATGTATATATATATATATGTATATATATATAGACATGTGTATGTATGTGTTTGTATATTTAAGGTAGCCACTGCTCAGTGGTCAGTCGTTTGGGAAATTTCTAGTTGCTGCTGCTGCTTCAACATACTGGCGCTGTCTGCAGTGCAAATACTGGAGCGACTTTCGAAAGGATTTTCGAAAAATCCTTATTTGAATATACCAAAAATACAGCAAAAAAAACATAAGGAATTGTATTACGGCAGCCAGTTATTGTTGTCGTTCGTCCAGGCGGGTGACTACCACATCATTTTGCCAGCCACTGCCAAAGTGGAATCACAAGCACACACACACAGACACACACAGATCTCTCTAAGCATTTGCATGTATAAATAAAGCGAAGCTTTTGTAGTTTAGTTGAGTCAAACTCCAGCCAGCCTGCAGTGAACAGTTAGTGGTGGGCGTACACATACATGTATGTTGCAGCGCCAACTACAAACGCCAACTATAAACGCCTGTATGAGGGTGTGTGCGTGCGTGCGTATGTGTTTGCCGGCATGTGGGCGCGTTTGTTGGCACACATGTGGACTTGCATAAATTTTCATTTTACTTAAATTCAAATGCTTTCGGTCAACAGCGTCGTGTAACTGAGCTTTTGCCTAAAAAAGCCAGAGACTCACAGCACACGGAAGTGTATTTGTGTGTGTGCGTGTTAGAGCTCTAACTCGCATGTGACGAAATATGAAATCTCAACGCAAATGCGCTTGGTTTGTGAGGTCACTTAAATAATATTTCCACAGTTTATAGAGAGAGTCTTTTGAGTATGCTTTTAAATTGTCGCCGAATATTTTGGTCAAAGCGGTCAGCGGTAGCTTTAGTGCTAGCGGGTTATGGTCGCCGAAACAGAAGTGGGTCACATGGTAGCGAGCAATTTTGAATTATTTCTAAGATACTAATGAAATATAATTAATAGTCAAAAATTAAAAAAATCATTAAAATTAGGTTTCTTACCTTGATATTATGCTCGGCCAGCACCGTATATGTTTCCTGCAACTCGTGTATGCGCTGCTCGTAGGTTAGCGTTTTAGTTTGTATGGTGGAGATGGTCTGCATAACCAGCTTGAAGTCCGCCAATTCTTTTGTGGTCATATCCAAGTTAAAGCGTAGCTCCTGTAAGTTGAGAGATTTCGAAATTTTAATTTAGTTCTTTAAATAATGCTAAATAAATTATAACCATATGGACGGTAATGAAATCGTTAGTGAGGAATAAAACTTGAGTTATTTGATAATTTTGGTATACAAATAGTTGAGAGCATAGTTTTCACAACTGATTTTAAGATCTATAATTAAATTGCAAATAAAATTTTAAAGGTGAATTGGAGTGTAAGGGTTAGTGCCAGGACTTTAAGGGTAAAAATATTGCCTTCTAACCTGCTGGTTACATGGTTTCATCAAAAATTCTTTCAAAATCGATGATAATATTCGTAACATATATCGATGATATGTAGCTTTAGTCTAGTCAATTACTAAATCTACATAAGTCAACATGAAATCAATTAGCTTGGGTTGATATTTATGGTAATTTTTACTCTTCTTTGAGAAAAAATTATTTTATAATGAATTTAAAAAAAAATTTAGAAAAAGTAGATTGAGCTCGGTAGTCGACTATATAACATATTTAAGTCCTAAAATAAATATAATTGGTAATAAGATGCTACTCTATTACTATAAGGGCCAGAAAAACTTAAGTTTAGATTTTTATCCAAGAGCGGTTAACTCTGAAAATATTTTATGGCACAATACTAGTCTCAACTCGGCGGCATGACTTAAAATTATTCGAAGAATGTCCCTACAACAACAACAACAATGGCAACGAGCCAAATTTTTATTGAATAAACACGAAGAACGTTGATCTAAACTTATAAATATGCAAAATATTCTATATTATAAAGCTCAATGTTTCTTCTCTCATTAGACAATCTAAAATCTATAAAGCAATGAAAGATTCACTAACAGCTAATATTCAAACAAAATTAGGTGCTAAAATGCAGTCGCAAACATTTTGCATACTCTAAAGTCCCTCTAAAAAGTACTTCAATACTCTCGACACATCACTTCGATATTAGTTTTTTGGTATCTACGTATAGCCAACAGCTATGTATTAGGCTACAAACTTAAGAAATTTTTCCATACATAAGTAACACAACTGACTTTTATGACTCATTTACCACAACCATAAAGTAAAAAGTCTACGCCAAGCATTGCCAGTTGGTCATTACTTGCAGTACACTACAAGACCCAATAGGAAAATTCTCTCGAACTTACTTTGATTTCATTACGCAACTTAAGAATATTCTGCGCTGTCCGCTTGGCCAACAACTCTCCCAGTATTGTGCGCCATTGCTGGGCATGCTGAGAGATGCTGTCCATTAGCTTCTTCAGATTTATGCGTATGCTTTTGGTATTCCAATAGGGTGGCATCAGCTGGATCTCCTCTATGATATTGGCGAAGAATGTAAATTTCTCATCGAGTATGACCAGCGGCATGCCACGATTAATAAATTTCTCAGCAATGGCATGCTTATCGAAGGCCCACAAATAAAAGTACTGTTTGAATCTGTAAAATGAGAGGAAGAGAGAGAGAGAGAAAAAGGGAGGAAGAGAGGAAGAGAGAATGGAAGATAATGAGCGAGAGAGGGATAAAGAGAAAAAGAGAGATAGAGGATTATGAGGGATTTGCAATTTAAATATCATATAAGTCAACCATATTTACTTGGCTATAATAGTCTTGCATTCGTATACCAAAGCCGTGGAGACCTCTTGTACCCGCACTACCAAATGGCTGATGTCACGAACCTTTGATGAGAAATTTATTTATTGTTGCAACCAAAACGAAGAAAGTTTAACTCACCTTAATCACGTCCTCATAGAATGTAAATATGTACTTGTCGCCGTATTCATCGTTAATCGGCGGACAAGGCAAGCATGTGCCATCCATCCAGCGTGTGTAGATGTGAATGCTTTATAATGTTGAAGACTCTTAACATCACTCTTTATTTATATAATTATTTTATGCTCACCGATCGAGATAATCCTTGGCCGCTTGCAGCATTATATTCTGCATTTCCGAAGCCGTCGGCTCCAGTACGATCTCGGACATCAGCATGACGGCATTCACTTCAAACATCGGCACGTTACTGAGCAAACGCTCGATGTAGCATTTAAGATTTTGGTAAGCGTTGCTACAATCAAAAAAGCAATAAATTATAAAGCGAAGACTACATTAATAGTTGAGTATACTCACTCCAAAATACACTGATACGTCATTTGCTCCCAATAGGTGTAATAACCACGCATCTTCTCCGAGCGCCCCGTAAACGTACCCAATACAAGACTCTCGAGCTTCACCAGCACCGGTCCGATGGAGTTGTACAGCCGTTTCATGTGCGAACATTTTTCGTTGCGCGATTGTTCCAGCTTCTCGAAATAACCTTGGAAATGATACATATCCTTGCCGCATTCTTTTTCCTGTTGTGTCAGCTCGGCTTCCTCTTCTTTCAATTGTATAATTTTCACTGATGGAATTTTAGGCGCTTTCTCCGTATCGGTACCATCACTAGAGGTTTGTTGTGCTTCGACTGAACTGGATTCGTGTGTGAATTGTACATCGGGTGCTTTCGCCACACGATCCAAACCGGTACGATCGTGTATATCGAAGAGATTGAATTGTTTGATGCGATCGATGCGACTTTTAATATCCAAACGTATGAAATTGATTTGCGACACAATCGAGATGAGTTTGCGTATGAGCGTGTTGACTGAGTCGCAGAATTTCAGAATATTGAATGACTGCCATGTGTAGCGACCGATGCCGGTTTGTATGACTATCTCGGTTTCGTAGAGATGATCGCGTAAGAAATTAACCTATTTAGGTAATGAAAAAAGAGTTGTCGTTATTACAACGAACTTATTGTTAAGTCAGATGGATCAATGAGTGGTTCCCCAATTTGGTATTAATGTGCTAAAAGATAAGAAGCAGAAGCAGGAGGCAGGGAAAAGTGAAATACGAGCGAACTTCTTGTGCTGAAAACAGTCGATAACAGGCGAATAATGTAAGAAAACTGATAAGAAAGTGATCGGATTAATCCATATCGCCATGCTCACTGCAACAGTCAATGAGTGCAATATTATCCGACCATCGATCTATTCATCTACATCCAAAATTGTAGAGACGCGATTGGATGAAGTTCGTGACGTATTAAATTGTAGATTGAAAGGGATTAGCGAAGCCCGATTTCTTGGGTTTCGATTTCTAAATTTTATGTTCCTCCAAAGTTCATTGCGTAAAAGTAAATTTGGTCTGTAGTTTTTAACCCTCAGTTAAGATCTTCATATAATTATATTAGTTAATTGTATGAGGATAATGCAAGATGAAGCTTGGTCTAAACTTTAGCAAAATTCCTGGGAAGTTTAAGAGTCTTTTCAAATGATTAACCTAATTCGTGTTACACGTGTTTGGAACTTCGTTAAGTGAATCACTCTCAGATTTTAATCATATATGTATATATTTCTGTGTGACTTTGTCGTATTGATCAGTTACTTCTACCTTACCTCCGACAACACCAAACTATCAATGAGAGCATTGTATCTATCCGTGAAACTGGCCACGGCCTCGTAGTCATTAAAAAGCATCTCCTTCTTCATAATGGCAGTGCGTAGTGCATTAGGTAACAAATAGCCGAAATGTTCAAATTGCTGACCTTCGAACATGATCTCGAAAATTTCTGTTATGGAGCAGAATTTATTTTATTTTTAATATTGATTATTTAAGAATTCAATATGTAAACAACTTAAATATTTTGGAAAACAGCTGGCAACGCTGAATTTTATATTACGGATTTCCTTGATAAGTAAGCTTCGTGTTTTAGAATTCCTTTTAATTAATTGTAATATATTCAATATAAATATCTACTTATATAACTTGCATGCCTCTTACCATTTCAACAAATAATACTTCATTCAATTTAAATTACGCTTAAGAACTTACCACGTGTTAGATTCACACGAAATTGCAAATCGAATTCAATTAGTATGCGATCGCCAACCAACTCACGCCATGTGGGCAAACCATCCTGCATTTCGGCGCGTATAAGCACTGAGGAGGGTAGTAGAGAGTTAGTGATATTATTCAGCCATAATAAGAGTAGGCCCTAATCTGCATATGTATATATAGCTATATAGCTATATTAGAATATATATTTTTCACTTAGTCAAAACGAAAAGTAATCTACGCTAATATGCGCTAACGAAATTACCCCACGCGCAACATTTGATGCGGCTAATAAAAGCAGTGAAGCATTTATGCCATGAGACGCTGCGTGTCTACATCTTTAGCTAGAGCTAAGCATAACGCTTTGAACTCGGCGCCAGTGTCAAATTTACTTTTAAAAAATTGTTGGGGTAATGGTACGCAACGCAGCTATTTGCGGATATTCAATATGCTTGACTGGCTGGCTGAGGTTATTAATTGAAGAGTGAGGGTGTGGCTGCTGGGTGTGGCTGTGCGGCTGAAGCAGCAGAACACACGATTTGCGATTAGCATCAATTCTTTTATAGTCGGGCTTTCTTAAGTTTTCCTTTATAAAAATCAAATAATCTCACAAATTCAGATTTTAAAAGCCTCACTAACAACAACAGCAACAACTACAGTAGCGCTTTATAATCAAATTGAATTCACGTTGAAGGACACATCTTTTGTCGAGTATTAAATGACTTGCTTGCTGTTTTTTTCGCCCGCACTTTTTAAAATATGTAAACGCTAAAGCTTGAGCAGCTGAAACGAGTGGCTCATTCAAGTACTGCTTTCAGTGTCCATAGTGTAATTGAAGCACAATTTTCATTACGTCGCTTTATCGCCGCTTGGACTTTGCTTGACGCTTTAACGCTGTCACCCTTCCCGCACTGCAACGAAACGTTGTGCAATCGCGATAAGTACCAAAAATGATTGCCTACATTAAGGCGCTGAAGAAGTGCAAATAAAATAAATGCGATTTTTTTTTGTTTTGAGTGAGAATTTAGTATTCACAGATAACTCATACGCCGTGTCACACTCACTATGGTGGTTAATAGTGAGTTTATTGAAAAATTCTGCTATTCGTCCATCATCAACTTGGCAATTTTTAGTTATATTTGTGGTGAAGTGATTTATGTGGTACTTCAGGTGCTTCACGGATTTATGCTTCATGGGAGCACTCGATTGCAAATTTGTGTAGCAATGCGAGATAATAAAAATAATAATAGAGTTGTTTTAGCTCTTATAGTCACAGTGATATATATAAAAGTGTGATTTAATATTTATATATTCTTTTTTGGCACTATTAGCAATAATAATTTCTTATTTATATCAGATTTTAGAGCTCGGGTATTGCATATATTTTTCATAAGATGAGTTGGTGACATTTAATATAAAAAGAGCTGAACATTATGCTTACTGAAGGTAGACAAGACCTCAAGAGGTGAATATGACTTGCTCAAGTCCCGAAGGAAGTTAAATATCTGTCAGATGTATTTAACTACATATGCTTATTCCTATAGACCGGAAGAAACGACAATAAGGAGGAACTTAGAAGCGTCCCAGCTTTTTGAAAAGTTAATTTCTAGTTTAATCAGCAGCCAAAATACTCACATTCACACATTTTCAAACAGTTTTTATCCTTTTCACTAGGATTTTTCTTTGGTTTAACTGCTTTTATAAAAGCTCTCGCTTTTTGTATGTGTATATCCTCCTTACGCGGGCGACACATCAACCATTGTACGAGCGTTGCGAATATGGTAAATTTGGTAATTTTGCGTACGAAACCCGGGTCAGTATTCTCTGATTGCTGCAATTGCTGGCCTTCGTTATCTTCAGTTTTCTGAAATAAGAAAATATATAAGAAGAAACATACAATGTTTATATATGTATGATGACCCTCATAGTTTTGGCTGTTCTACAATTTATGCTATCATTCTGTAGTCTAACTGCAAAATAGCTGATTGGCTTGCGAAAGCTTTTAGCAGTTTCTAACAGTTTTAATATATTGTCTTAAAATCTTAACGTTAAGTTCTTTTTATATGTACATACATTGGCATAGTTTAAAATGGGAGTGTAGTGTTGATATACACTTCTCTTTATACTTACTCTGCGCACTGAACGTAGCGTTTCCTGAGACTCCGAGAGATACTCCACTGAAAGAAAGTAGACAAAATATCATATTTTATTTTGAAATAGAGAAGAATCATTAAGCAATTGATAATGACTTAAGTCGTGATATTTCAACATTGAATATATACAAAAATGTTATAATGCTAAAAAACGTAGACAAACCTAACCTCAAATAACAAATATAAGCATTGCTGTACGATCGGTGTTCTATGTTTTTATTGATAAAAGCAGTATCTTAATCATATAATGCTTTACATAACTAAACAAGCTGATCCAGTATTAGATCCGCAAGTATAGCATATATTGTTTTTACTTACAAATCTTGGGATTGCAAATTCGAATGCATAAAATATTCTGGCGAAAGACCGCATTGACCATATAAGTGCCTTTCGCGGAATACCTGTCAAACATTTCCTTCTCGAACAAATACATTTTATTGACCAGCTCAAAATATTGCTTAAAAGCGCTGCGTTTGACATAACTGTTTTTCAAATTGGGCTCATCGGCCATCTAGAGAACGAATAAGCGCAAGAAGAAGAAGATATAAGAAATGAAGAAACACAACAACAATACGTAGTAACACATGAAGAAATGCTGAGCAGAGAGGCCTACAAATAAATAACGGTGTGTTAAACAAAACTGCAACAACAATAATAACAACAATAACGGCAACAATTTTAATTTCTTTGCACTTGGCAACGAAAACGGATATTAAAAAGTGCACACGCTTGGCAATGCCGCGAACAACAGCCAAAAAATACAGCGGCAGCTGTTGTAAGCATGCACCAAAAATACAAAAATAACAAAAAAATAACGGTAAAATAAAATAATAATGCGATTTCGAAAAACATAAAACATCAAAGGAGCGCGCCGAAGCAATTTGCAAAGTACAAAAGTACAGCAAATACAAATTGTCGGCAATAAATAACCGAAGCATTAAAGTGTATAAAATAAATGCAACAACAAATCGTGGCAATGTTGGCGCTGATGTGAGCACAGCACAAATAAACAACAAAACAAAAACACACACACACACATACTAAATAAATAAATAAAAAAAATGAAAAAGAAATGGCGAACAAAACAAGATTAAATGCAGCTAAGGAAAACAATAAAGGAAGGCTGTGTGGATGTGGATGCGGGGCCAGCAATGGCAGGAATTTTAAGTGGAATCAACAGCAATGCAATAGCAACAAAAACACTATCGAATGCCAGCTAGTGCTACTACAACAACATACTAGTGCTACGCGTACTCTAGCGGTAAACAAGAAACGTTTGCGCTACATAACAACAAGCGACCAGCAGCAGCAGCGGCGGCAACAAAAAAAACGGGTGTAAGCAAACTGAAATTGAAATTTCAATTAAACAAAAAATAAGAACAACAACAAAGCGCTAGTAGAATGAAAAAAAAAAAATAAATGAAAAGCTAAAAAACAGTGATAAAAGCATCAAATACAACAATAAACTGTGTGCGCTGCAGCATTGAATGCGCACATGCACACAAACTCGTATAACAAGCACACACCCATACAAACTTACATATCACACTCACACATATAAGGCGCATTCATATATAGTACACTCTCCAATGCCAAACACATACAGACTATGTTAGCAGAAACACCAAAGGCGACTGCCACAAAAACAAAATACAATACAAAACATGCAACATAAAAAAGAAGCAAAAAACAAAAGCAATAACAACACAAATAGCAACAACTAGTATTGTTCACACTGCATGTAAATGCCCACGAGCAATAATTGAACGTTTACCCTTTTGAATGCCAACACGGAGACTTTTAGTTTATTGGTCAACAGACGCGCCCACTGAATGCAGCCGATCCGGAATGGTTGATGCTTACCGATGGGTGGATTTTTGCGATTTTTCTGCAAAGCATAACACACAGTATATTAAGTGATAAAAATATGAATATATATACAAATACAAATATATGGCTCTGCATTTAAATTTAAGCAAATTAAAAAAAAAATGGGTTTCTATATTTTTTTTTAAGAATCGGGTTGAGATGACTGCTAGTGAAACCTTGATGTGACATCACGTGATCTGGGTGTTGTCAATGACCTGTAAACAAAAATATCACGGAACCTTGAAATGACCTCACGTGAACAGTGTGGGGTCATTGACCTGACTCAAAAATGTAAATAAAAATGTCACGTGACCTTCAATTGACATCACGTGATCTGTGCGGAGTCATTGACCTGTAAAAAAATATCACGTGATCTTGAAATGTCATCACGTGATCAGGGTGGGATTATTGACCTCATGGAGTAACCGGATATGATATTGCCGGAACCGGAAATTGGGCATCCGGAAACGCATATGGATAACGATATTGCCGGAACCGGAAATGGGGTGGCTGAATATTGGTTACTGAAACTGGAAATGGGGCATCCGCAAACGGAATGAGCCAACTGAAACAAGATATGGGATAACCGATGGAACCAGATGCGGGAATGATGTGCCGGAACCGTAAATGTAGCAACCGGAAATATTTTACCGGAAACGGATGTTCGATATAGAGCGGACGTCAAAATGACGGATGTGGAAATTGAACAGGAAACCTTCGGAAGCAGCGTCAGCTTCAGGGCTTAACATAAATGTTTCCTATTCATAGAAGACTTCGGTTTGTATCATATACGATTAATTTATGAGACCTCCGTTTCCTGTAATCGTTATTGATATTGGTGTAAAGTTTTATTCCGCTATATTTATCAGACACCAAAGACTAAAGGTTGTAATCAAGATTTAGCTCATTACAAATAAAATATAATTTCATGTTTGAATTTTCTTAATTTTACTTTTTTAAATGAACCCTTGCAAGAAACGGGAAGAACATACATATGTATGGGAGCGTGTATAAAAATTTATAACATTTGAAATGTTTGTTGTGCGAAGCCGGAGCGGTCGGCTAGTTAAATATAAAATTGTGCTCAATAATGTAGAATAATGATCTATAGCCTTGTGAGAGGGCTAACGCTAAATTATGGCATGGCCATGAGTCATCCTCACGATTTATAAAAATACGATTATTTATATGTTTGAAACTTTTTGACCACATAATTTCATTTGAGATTGGTTAAAACACCGATCTAACATGGGTTCCGAGTTGTCGTAATCTGAAGCTCAACTAAAATAAGTATGCATATGTCACGTACGTAAATAAAACACACGCATATTTACCGCATATGTAAACTCCACCGAGTTGATTTCAGTTTGAAAGAAACGCAAAATATTTTCATGTTTTGTCGAAATAAATTCGGCGAGCTCATCACGTGTGTCTATTTCCTTGATTGTCTTAATTAGCTCCAGACCCATATCTGAAGAACGCAAGGTATTGATGCTACGCTCAATAACGGCTTTTGCGTCGGACTCCACACCTTCCAGCCGACGATTGAATGTTTCCAGTGTATGTTCCCAATTCTCATAGTTGCCTGGCCGGAAAATATCATAGTCAACACTAGAAAGCATATCATCCAGCAGACGATAGACTTTCTTCATCAAATCATCCACAATGGATGGATCGGTAATGAGCGCCTTGAGACGATGGCCGAAGAGATTCTCATACTGTATAAAAACGCGTCCAATATAAGCGATATCTTGACTTATGTGACATATATGATCGACCTCGGAGAATAGCGTCTGACGGTCGAACTCCCAACGTGAGCCGACACCAGAGCTTTCGATGTACGAACGGCTGGCGAGATAGGCGCTCTTCCAGCAGCGCAACAAATTGGCGCAATTTGTGGCGGTCTCGTAGGTGTATTTCGCAGAGCGGCTGAAATGAGAAAGGTGTAAGGGTTATGAGCGATGTGGGAGAAATTGAAAAATATACAGTTAGAATAGATTTGGTACACTGAGATTTTGTAGTACTTAAGGCTTGTAAAAGAATACTGTCACAAAAGTGAAGAAGCTATTCAAATGTTGCTACCACTCAAACGGAAATAAGAATGGTGAAGCAGAATAGGAAAAGCAGAAGACCAAATACAATCGTATTTTTACAGGAATCTCAACCGAAGTGGTATTTGCATGCGACACGACAGCAGCAGCGCCGAAATTGCATTTCGCCAAGTGTTTGGTTAAATTTTTTCAACAGGAAACGCGCGCGTTGCAACCGTCAGCTGCCGGCAAGTGGCAGGTAGCTGTCTGTGTGCTCAGGAGGAAGCAGTCGACACAACACTTGCAATATCCGCCTTGTGGACTCATCCCTACTACACGAAGCACTCGTCGTGCAAGTACCACAACATACAAGTCAAGTATTTTCGAAAGTAAATCGACAGGAAAATCGCCTCTGACAGTTGTCATGTGCAGTGCCAGCTATATACTCTACTCTACTACAGCTATAACGAGGAGCACAAGCATTTAGCTCTCTACGACATTCCGATGGTTTGGCAATATGCTCAGCTGCTTGAAGTTAAATTTAATTTTTACGCTTGGCATAAGCGCTCCACGTTGCCATCAGAACTTACCTGAAAATGTGTTCAAAGCAGATGATGCGCTTGACTTTCTGTATGAAGACATTGGAGATTTGGCAGAGCAGAACTTGCATTTTGTCGTCGCGGCAGTAGTAGCTGGACATGGTCCAGATGTGGCGTAGGCCCACCATTACGTTGGGTATGAGTAGCGTTGTCATCTTGAAGCTTTCGTAGTCCCGAATTTTCTGTGTAAGAAAAGAGAATGATCGAGTAATAAATGTGTATATACCGACTAAAGATTCTTTACCTCTAAGTAATCGGTGATGGTGGAAATATAATCTGAATTCTCTTTGGAGAGGTGGTAGTGCTCCTGCAAGACATTCATGAAATCATCCCAACGTTTGATCATGGGCGAATCGGCATTTCGCAGTATATCTGAGTTCAATAAATATATATTTGAATATAATTCTTTAAATTTGACATTAGACGCACCCAAAACTGTTAACACAAACTCCGACTTCAATTGTTCTAAAGCGGTGTACAGCTCGATTTCACCATGATGCCAGATGCGGTATGCGGCCATTGGTGTGAACTCATCCAGTTGCTGGTAGCAGTTCATATTTTACTATAAAATTCATACCTATATAAAACTCTGCTTACCATATCCTTCAATGCTTTGATACGACCCTGCAGAAAATAGATCCAACCGTGCACGATATCCTCCAATATTTCCAGCGAGTATGTTGGTATCAAATCAAGTTTCTTTGCATCCACTGGTATCTTTACTTTCGACTCCTCAAATTCGACATCCTCTTGCCCCGGCGCTGCATAGCTGGTGGGCAAATCAAATGCGCGCATACAGTGCTTCGTGGTCCATTCCACTTCGCCCTCGAACTCATTCAGCTCTTTGAGTAGATTTTCCTGGTACGGCGGTAGCTTCTCCACAGCGCTTTCCTCCTCGAGGCGTTGCCGTTCGATTGCCTCGTTCGTCTCGCGCAATAATTGTTCCCAGCGTTCGGCAATCGTCAGTTTGGGTTTCTCGGGTTCCTCTGATAATTAAAAGTGTATAATTGAAATGAGTAAAATCCCGCAGGTTAGGCATGCGAATGAGTTGAAGGCGGTTGCCAGATTGGTGGGCAGATAGCGATGGACTACTGAAGGCTGGCTGCAAACCACCATCAGCAGCAGCACATCAAACGCATATTAAACAACCCAAATCAGGGTGTGCTGACAACGCTGATGACAGCTTGACTTGTTGACATTGTAACCCTGGGGACTAAGCGCAGCGAAAATGCTACACATTGGTGTCCCTTAGTGTTAGCAGCCGCGCGCAAATAGCAGTTTACGGTATTTCGTAGTATTACCGCTTTAATTAGTTACCGCAACTCGGCAGTCACCACCTACTCAATAGTTTTTGTTTTATTCAACACCTACCCATTTGTTCGGAGGATGAAGTAGAGCCAACATCGTCGGGCTTCGCGGCCACCTCTTCCTCCTCATCCTCATCTTCATCATCAGGTGCGTCGCCTTGGCCGTCCACGCTCTTTTTGCCTTTTCCTTTTATTAAAGACACCTTTTTGAGCTTCTCCAGTTTTCTGTGAGGCGGGTTTTTGTGATTTTCATTTTGATTTTTATTGTTGTTTTGTTAGATTTCCGCATTGAGATTTCATGAAACAATTCAATAATAATAATTATTGTTGAAACCGTCAAGCGGCCGAAAAGGTTTAAAGTCACCGCAGAAAAGCGGATTTGCTACATTGGCTTACAAAGCGAATACAGCAGCAAAATAAATAAGCGAAATTAACCAGCGTGAGTAAAAAAAACGTTGTTCGAGCGGAAAGGGTTGAAAAGCAAAATGGCAAATGAAGAATTTGTTTAATGAAACAAAAAGAAATGAATGAAAATTAAGTTGGATGTAATGAAAATCTACAGATAAGCGAAAGGCAACAACACGCAACAACAATCAACCGTTTGACCAAGCGGTGTGCGGTGTGGTGAGCGGAAGTTGGAGGAAAAATGCAATCAACATTTTTGCCCAATGTATGATAAAAGGCGAAAAGCGCTCGGTTTGTTTTTAGTGGGTGTGGCTGAAAGGGTTATTATGTGTTTTTTTTGGTTCGTAGATATCAAGCTCTCAGAGTATAGGTTTCGAAAAACCCTTGGTAAATGAAATTTAGTTTTGCAACTTATTAGATTCAGAACATTAGAGCATATTTTCTAAAAATGAATAAATCAGAGAAATGTGTTTTGAATCATAGGTTATATAAAACATATCCCAGACAGGTTCATAAAGCGATATTTTCAAATAAAGATTATAATTTTAGTCTCTAGGTAGACTTGTTAAGTTGGAATACTTAGTAAAGTGTTGAGTTAAGGTCCTTGCGTAAAAATATATAAAGGTAAAACGCTCAAAGAACCCCTTTTCAGAACCTGTAATCTAATTTAAATTGCCTGGCTTGCTTTTAAATGGGACATTATTTGACCCGAAAGTTTGAAAAATGCTTGTTGTTAAAGGCAAATAAGTATTGAAGTTTAAGTAACTGAGTTAAATTTTATACATAATTGGCCTTGTTCTACCTTGTTCTGCTCTTTGACTGTTACGGATGTTTATATGAACCTTTTTGACAACAATTTCACAGCGGTTCGGTTGGAACCCTGAAGTAACTCGGGTCCTGAGTTATTGTAATCGTGATATAATGGATCACAAGTTCTCACAAGAATGAAATTCATGAGCCAAATAGTGATCCTAGAGAGTTCTTATAGTTGTCTGAAATCTGATTTATTGTCGTCATGTTTCATTAAGTTGTCCCCATATAAGAACGTATTGAAGAAAAGTGAGAAAAACCCATCTTCAAGATTCAACAAACAATTAAAGAACACACTTATTAACTCTCGTCATGCATTATTTGCTTTAAGGTCTCTGTCAAATTTAAAGCTTGAACGGACATTTTGACTTCTTATGTATTTAAACACTTAAAGTCAACAAATTATTAATCTACCCCAACAAAAGTACAAACAGCAAAAATAAACACCGTTACAACTGTAACCAGTTAGTGGCTAAAGGTGTGGGTTAGCGGAAAAAATACGATTAAAAATACAGAACAAAGGGAAATCCTTATCGGATGCACCGTAATTTATGTGCGAAAAGGGTAAATGTAAAATACCAATGGATTTCAGAAAGGAAATAAACAAACCGGAAAAAATGGCAGGCGAACGCCGTCTGAGCGCTGAACGATGTGAAGCTGCCGTTTGAGGGGGTGTAAGAAATACACAATGCCCGACTGTGATTAAAAAAAAGACTCACAAAGAATACATAAAAAAGGAAGAAAGCAAGCATGATAACAAAAACAATGTTTAAATGAAAAGAATGTAGCCAATAAAAGCGACAAGCGGTGCGTCGTAAGCGGGTGGCAATCAACGCGACGAACACTAAAGTTGTCGACTGCCAACGCTGCTACTGTTCTCGTGTTTTCGCTACTAATACATACTTTTTCTGTTTAAGTGCGCGCAAACGGAATTCCGAGGGCTTTGACAACTCCAGCAAACCGGGTCCTGTCTCTTTGACTTCACCCGAACCGGCACCGGGACCCGCGCATATATTCTCATCGGCATTCGTTTGCTTGTCATCGAATTTCGGTTCGCGAAATTGAAATTGAATAGCTTTGCGGCCAACCTGCAAACAAAAACAACAGCAACAACAATAATAATAGTGAGTGTTAAATAGCAGCAGAGTGCGCGCACATAAGCTCTAAGCTCATGAAAGGGTTCACTGTGTGTGTGTGTGGCGTTGACTTGGGGTTTGGCTGCGCCGCGACCGCAGCTTACAATATTTTAATTTCTAATTGATTTGCTTCGATAATTTTGCGACGAGTTGACTTATGGCCGCCGACTGTGTCGGGCAATTTGAGGAGAATTTTAATTTATTTTCCAACGAAGCGCAGCAAAAGGCCAATAATGGCGGCGCAAAAGCTCACGCAGCGCGTGTCAGCCGTAAGACGCTTTGAAGGCAGCAGACTGCGGGCGGCAACCGGCGACGGGTTAACAAAGGTTCGTTACCCAACAAAAAGTCTAATAACCGCACGAAATTGGCGCAATGACGGCGCAAAATTTCTATTTTCCTATGCAAAGCCAATATGTCACATTGAGGGGGCAACGCGAAGAGACCGAAAAAAACCGTAATACATCGAAAGACTGAGCGACCGCGCGCCCCCGACGCAGTCTTGCGGAAAATCGCGCCGGATTGGAGTCGAGTGGTGGAGAATTTGATAGATGGCTGTGTTACTATGGAATTAATTACAATTCGCCACTTCATTACGTTTCGAAATAATCGAGCTGAGCGGTGGTAAGCACAGCTTTGATTAATTGAAAACTGAATATGCGCGCAGAAAATGCCAGTGAGAGTCAGTGAGCGAATGCAAAATGGTTAACGGTAAATGGTTGTGTCGGTGTGCGCCAAACCCTGACTGGCAGCTCAGCACCTTTTGGCGGTGAGGAAGGGAGAACGGTAATGCTGGAAATTAAAATTGCATAGATTAATTTTAGTAGCGCTCGTCAATACCTTTTTTCCATTATTCTTCATTCTATTTACCCCAGCGTTTCGTTACTTTACTTTCTTCCGAAGCACACACAGCGCTACCGTTACCCGCAAAGTCCAGTCGTCTCAAAATCAGCGTTATATTTCACTGATTGCTTCTCACTTTATTCTCATTGTGCGCATTTTCGATTATCTTTCGACAATTTGTGTACAATTCATCATTGCATTGTTAGTGCCCCGCATACATGTGTGTTAGCGAGTATGTGTGTTCGATTGGCCAATCAATTATAACGAAACTTACCAAATTCAAATCACTCTGCAACGAATTAATCACAGCACCATTTATGGTGCCAACAATAAAGTATTTCGGCATCTCCGCAAAGCATTCAGCGCGATTGTAGAAACTACCTGTGAATGAGTGAACATTTGTTGAAGGTCAACAGCAGTTGAGTGGTAATCAAATATGAATGATATGAGCGTTCGCATTCGTGATGAACCGAAAGCAATAAGTGTGCGATGCATAGAGTTAATAATTGCATTAATATTAAACGATTATAAACACGTGTCCATAAAGCATATTAAATCAGGTGAAACTTATTTTCGTACATATGTATATCTCTGTTTTTGAAGGAATACGTGGGTTAGATTCTATATTTCTCATCCCTGTCTTTTGACTTCTGACCTACATATATTAGTGATGCCTACAATGACTTAAAAGTACTCTTCTGAGTATCGAGAAGAATTGAATACCGACTGTCTGTCCGTCCGATCGTGTAAGATAAGTTTCAACAAACCTTAGTACAAATATTTCTTAGCACTCTGAGGAGGTTGGTATCAAAGATAGATAAAATAAGCTTCTTTGGTATTTGTATGTGCATAACTGTATTCACGTCGCCGTAGAGCTCATACAGTTCATGGTTCCATCTTCAGTATAAAGTTCTTGGGGGAAAACAGTTCTCTCACCGCGGTTCGTCTTCATCCATGTTTCTGCGCCGTATAAAAGAATTACGAAGAACTTAGAGAGCAAATGGTTTATTCATCAAGAGCATGTTTTGGCAAATGTTCTGCCCTTCATCTCCAAACTTCGATTGTTGGTGGCATTTATGCTGATTTCGAACTAGACAAAGCCCTTCACATAATATCACTTTTTCCAGCATCAGAACCACCCTATCTAAAACCAAGTCTGGTATCGAATAGTTCGGAGAGACTCTTTCAGATTTTGACTAGGACCCCTAATTTGATCTCTTATAGCACAAAACCTTATAAAGGCCATTATATTACCAGAAAATGAGTATGTGGAGTATTATTTATTTCATAAAGTTTTACTTACGTATGCCATATGGATCTTTACGCAGTACATATACGTATTTAATGTTCGGATCAAGATTGCTAGAGTCAATATCACCAAAGTGGCAGTGGACACGTGGAGTCTTTACGTACTCCTGTACTGTTTTCTGTAAAAAGAAAATAGATAAGTGGTAAAATATGTTACGAGCTTAAGCTTAATGAGCTTTTACAAAGTAAGAGCTTTTTTGAGCACCTCAATAAATGTTCTTCCTGCCTGCTTTATGTACTGATATGGGAGGTATTTGCAGGTATTTGTAGATTTATGAACCATGTAACCGATGATAATGTATATATCACTTACATTGAAATTAAAATAGTTTCTCCCGATACTTCACATTAACTCATTATTAAAAACAAACTTGACCATTAATCTTACATCAACAACTCTCACATTAGCCTTGAAAATACTTTGAGTAAGTAAATCCAAATGAACTTCTTTAACACTTCTAGGCATATTCACAAATATTAACGCACCAACATTCGAGATCGAACTTATAGTTGCAAATGATTTGTGCATATTTGCATAACTTTATGGGGAAATTCCAACAAAAAAGTGCCAGAAGAAACACTGAACTAGCAATGGGTTGCCAAAGTTAAACACTGAGGTATCGAATTTGCATGCAAAAGAATTGGAAATCAACGCAGAAGAGCATATTAGCAGTTTGAAGGTAATGCACAAATAGCAAACTGGTAGCAAAACATACACTCAAAAATACAGGAATATATATTATGTTATACACAAATTGACTCACCTTCACTTCCACATATCTGATTGTTGGCTTCTGTGTCGTTCTTCGGCGTGTGCTGCGTCGCTTCTTCTTGCCACCTTTTTTGCTGGCGGTTTCTGTGATTGTTGTTGTTGGGTTTTCATCAAATTCGTTGGTTTGATGGACGTAGTGCAGAGATTGGTATGGAAAAATTAGAAAAGCATAAAATTATTAATTTATGCACTTACATGCCACAGCAAAGAGAATCGAGCCGACACCGAAGCCACAGTAATCGGAGATAGAAAGTAATAAAAGCTGAATGCAGAGAAAAGAGAAAAGCTTTGTGACAGCTGTAGCTTTAGGCGGCTCGAGTGTGCGCTGTGTGTACTTTGGTCATTGCTATTGTAGTTTCGAATTAAGTGAACACTGTGCAAATGGCTTTGTTGCAAGTTTTGTGTGGCAACTTGCAGCAGTTGGCCGGCGCTGTGAAGCCAAGCTAGCCACTTTAAATGAAAATGAACAGGAATATGAAAATCAAAAGGGCTTCCGAGATGGAAAAAGTTGAAATGGAAAAATTTGCCAAATCGCAAGCTAAATAAAAAGAAGTAGGGTAGGACTCACTTCGGGTGGGACGGAATGTTTTCTAAATGGTAATAGTTAATATTAAGTTTTGGTGATCGAAAATTAATTGTAATTCAAATTAGGTTTCTTAGAAGAGATATACTTGAGGAAAATTATGTTACCGTTATACTCAATGTGTGTATTATTGTACCGCTAAATCATCATTTCCGTTATAATACATTTTTAGCTTAATTTTTTCGCTTCTTCTCGGATTATTTCTTGATGTTATCCAAGAAATGAAGAGTCTTATTATGTTTAAGGGGATTCAGGAGCGAAATTTTGTATTGGTCCAAGTTAAAATTAAAGATCTAGCGATTGCTAAATTATAGTGATCTAGAGATCCTGAGACCAAGGCACGCCTGAATAAAACGATTTTAAACTCAAATATAAATGAATCTCATTCAATAACAATCGTTCTAATACCATTTACCGTTAAGTGAATCAACCCATAATACCCTTGATTTTATACTACACCTGGGTATAAAAGTATGAGTGAAGCTTGTAACTAAAACTTGATGAAAGCAGATTGAATGCAATATGAAAACATTGTCATGACAGCGACGTCGGCAGATAGTTCGGGAAGAAGAAGCATTCAATATTAACATATATGAAAATCAACTCAATCATGTTGCATAATCGGCAACGCTTGCTAGACGACGGTGCAGAGCTGAAAGCGGATGTGTGATTACCATTTAGATAGACGTCACTTGAATTTATGCAGCACATGGCGTTGCATGCAGCGTGTATATATGTATGTATGCAAGTGTGTGTGAAGTGAGAGCTTCGTAAATTGCTAAAGATTCTGACAATTGTGACGTTCACGCGCACTGACGCTGTAAGGCGAAATAATCATCACTTTAGCGAGCAAAGTTCTCGAACACACGCACACACACACACAGCCATAGACATACGTACGCACACACAGCAGGCATACCAAAAAGTTGCATCCTTCACCGTCGGTGGCGGCGGCGGCTGTGGCGGTATGCCACAACTTTGGCAAGCAATGTTAGTAATTTACAACGTTGCAAGTTTGAATGTGCTGCATAAACTACTTTTGACTGCTGAGCTGAGCTACGGCATTCGCCTTCACGCGACTTCAAAGCACACCTTCGCCTCACCTCACCTCGTCTCGTCAAGGCCAAGCCGCACAAATCGAAAGGCTGCGTAATTTTTGGCAGCATCACCACTGCATTGTGCGAGGTGTTTCGCCAAGTAAAATGCAACGCTTTTAGATGATGATGCTGCAACGTTGCAACCGAAACACCCGCCAAGGCGCACTTAGCGGCAATTAGTTGTGGCAAGAATGCGCTGCCACATAGTGGCAACATCAAGATTAACTAACGGCAATGTCCATTTCATTTTCGCCAACCACAAATTGGATGCAACCACGGCGCAATGTGCAACAAGGACAAAGTCGGCAATAATTCAACGAATCAAAGCAGGAAGAAAAGCAAAAGTGCAAAAGCGAGGGAGAGAAAAAGATAAGATTTAGAAATGCAAAACTAACAGTAAAACAAAAGTGCGAAAATAGTGAAAATTACAACGAAAAAAAAATAAAGTAGAAGAAGAAGCAGCATTATGCAAAGATGAATAGTTAAGAATCAGCGCTGTAAAAGTTTTCTCATAATTACCATCGTCATCTTCATCATCGCTGGCTGTTTGTCATGGCAAAGAGGATAGGGAAAAATGTTATATGTTTGTTATGTAAATTTAAGCTTGTTTTTAGTGTTGTAATTATATGTATTTTTATTATTTAAGGAAATATTTAAAAATTTCATGATCTATAGTTCCTCAGTAACATAACCACGTTGGTTATATTAAAAATAGCTTACCGGTTCTAACCGAGCTGACAGCGCTTTGTACGCCTTCATCGGGACTTTCGCCTTCAAATTCTGTAGTCTGACCACCCTCTGTTGTTGTAGTTGGCGCTACACTTGTGCCACCATCGGTATCGGTGATGCCACCTGTCTCGCCGGGTGATTCTTCGTCCGTCGTGGGTTGTGCTGATGGTGCTGACGGCGCTGACGGCGCTGCCGCATGTTTGGCAGCTTTACCTTTGCCAGCTTCATAAAAATATAAAAAAAAATATATATATTTTTTTTATGCTGATAAAATGGTATAAATTCCTTATAATTAATATGATTAATAACACATTTTTGTTTATGAGTATAATGGCGGCGGCACACAGAGAAACTAAGAAAAATGAGAAAAATGGTATTAAATCATTTCGAATAACTCACCTTTGGGTGGCGGTTTGCCTTTCTTTTTACCAGCCTTTTCGAACTTTGAAATTCTTGGTGGTGGTGGCTCAATTACTAAAAAAATCAAAATAGTATATATATTATAGATTAATAAATGATTAATTATTATATATGCAAAAATATTTTCAATTTATTATTATACTCTCGCAACATGTTGTACAGAGTATTATAGTTTTGTTCACATAACGGTTGTTTGTATCACCCAGAAATAAAAGAGTTAGATATGGGGTATATATATATAATGATCAGGATGACGAGTTAAGTTGAAATTCTGATGTCTGTCCGTCCGTCTGTCTGTCTGTCTGTCCGTCTGTCCGTGTAAGCGCTAACTTGAGTAAAAATTTAGATATGTTAATGAAACTTGGAACACATATTCCTTGGCTCCCTGAGGTGAATGGTATTGAAAATGGGCGATATCGGACCACTGCCACGCACACAAAATGGCGAAAACCAAAACCTATACAATGTCATAACTAAGCCATAAATAAAGATATAAAAGTAAAATTTGGTACAAAGGATCGCATTAAGGATGGGCATATTTGGATGCAATTTTTTTTTGAAAAGTAGGGATTTTTGTACATATCTTGCAAACTAATTAAGCTATATATACCAAACTGTAGACGTTTCTTTTAGCTATTTCCTTATACAGTCCAAAAATTAAAAAAAAAATCTGATTATAACCACGGCCACCTCCCATACAAAGGTTATACTGAAATTACTAAAAATGAGTTAACTTACTAACGGAAAAGGTCAAAAACACAAAATTTTACAGAAGAAATGACAGAAGGAAGCCGCACTCAGATTTTTTTACAAAATGTAAAATGGGCGTGGCGTCGCTCACTTATGGGTCAAAAACCATTTCTCAGGAACTACTCGACCGATTTCAATGAAATTCGGTTAGTAATATTTTCCTGACACCCTGACAATAAGGATGAAAAAATGGGCGAGACCGTTTCACAAGCACGCCTACTTCCAATGTAACTCAATTTTGAATTCCACTTTATATACATAAGGAACCAATGAAGATAGCGAAATAAAACATTGCACAAATACTGTATATGATCTGAGTAAGGTTAATTTTTCATCGAAAATATAGGTAATTCTCTCAGATATTTTATTGTAATTCAGAGGGAATTTTGAACAGTTTGTCTCTGAACCAAAAATGGTTAAAATCGGGTCATAACATCCCCTAGATCCCATATACCTAATTATAGGTAATATAAACTTAAGTGAGCGTATAGTCTTTGATGTATTGTATCTTGGTGATGAAAACGAGTGAAATCGGTTCAGGAATTACTTCAGTCCCCATATACTATGTATGATGATTCGTTATTCTATTGAACTTTATGCCGAATATATGGGTCGAAATGTGTTATCTTTATAAAATTACATCAATAAATTGCGACAGTATAAAATGTTCGGTTGCACCCGAACTTCTCCTTTCCTTACTTGTTTTTAATAGTTTGGTTTCTTCCAAAATTTCCAAAAAACAATATTGTTTGAAGCTCTTTAACCAAACTTTGGAGCATAGTGAATCGAACAAACAACTGATATAAATATATGAGATGGAATAGCAACTGGTTATAACATTTTTATGTACTATCTACGCACTGTTTACCATTAATAATAGTAAAAGTTAAAAAAAATGGACTGCATTGTGATTGAACACGACGCTCAACCGAGTTCTTCCCTCAAACTATATACTCTTTGTCACACTATATTGAACGTAATTGGACAATATAATTAGTATACAATTTAATTGTTATTGTTTGTCGGGAATACTAATTTGCAAACTAACCTAACAATTATTTGGGAACTCGCTGCATGCGCACATAAGTTGATATATGTATTTATATTTATATAGAGCACCTTTGATGAACACTTATAGTTCACCACAATACCACAACAAAGTGTGTGTGGAATCAGCACTGAACGGTCGACTAGAACACATGGTTGCTGAGCTGTAGCTACTACACTTGGGGGAACTGCGCCTTGCAACATACACTTACAACACCAGATGTACTCAAATAACTTTGAACTAGTGACGATGTGTTGCTAAGCTGTTGTAATGCCTTCCTTAACTGCCACGAAACGTGCTACCTAGCACCGCTCCTGACAAGCGCTTTCAATTCCCAGCAACAACAAGTACCCGCTTATTTAGTTGCAGAATATTTCGCTGCAGTTGCAAGTTTATGCACCGTTGTTGCTTTGGCGCATTGTTGCACGTGCAAATAACACTTGTAAATAATTGGAGTTGCTGTGTTTTAACAAAGGTTCCTGTGCGAAACTCGCACTCTCTGTCTGATAAGTTTACCTTCCTGTGGCATGTTGCAACAAATGTACGCCAGTGAAACTGGGCCAAGACACAACTGTCAGCGGTGGCACCTGTAGTGTAGGTATTATTGTGGCATGCCCGCTTGCCACTACCAGCTGCTGGCAGCTATCCAACGTTTGTTGTTGCCTGTTGTTGTACGTCAGCTGCAGTCTATCGTCAACTTTGACGCCGAAGCATGGAGTCTGCTGTCTGCAAACTGCTTAACTGCCGCAACATTGCTGTCTATCATACTTAGCTCAGAGTTCGCTCTACTCCTTCGGGGTGAATATGTGTCCATCCTGCTTTACTGCTCTATTTGAGTTACACAACACAGCTAACACAACAAATATTGCCTTGCAACGGCATGCTGTCCATGTCGCATTATGTGGCACATACAATTGCAACGCAGCGCGGACGAGCGAGTGTGTGCAAATGCAAATTGTATGTTTGGTCAGTGTTGAGCTTCATCAGCGTAAATCCCTCAACAGACGTCCACATTAGACACCTTCTGGTGGAGGCCTAAGGGGAAATGTCTATTTCAGCAAGTGTTAAATTTAGCGATGCACACGACCGCTGCTGCTGACCAGCATTCGTGCAACACACACATACATATATGTGAACTAAGGAAGCTCGACGTGCTGGAGCTGCGGCTCAACACCTCTATTGTGGTCATAGTGCGCTATCTGTTTGTGCAGCACTTGCATTGTTTGTTGCAAGCAGGAAATGGAATGGGTCGACTAAGACGATGGCGTACAAAACTTTCAACCACCACAAGAACTTAAGACTCAGGGTGGCTACCGTTCCCACAACCAACTTTGCATACGTGGCTCATGTGGCACAAATGGACTAAGCGCGCACAAGCTCACAATAGACAACCAATTTCATTTCGTTTGCGGCGGTGTGTTTCACAGTCGTTTCTAGTTACAGTTAATCTACCCACCACATGATTTCATTTGTATTATACCCACACACCACACTCCACACTCACCTTCCTCCAGCACTGTGATCTCCTTTTCGACCATCTTGTCATAGTAAGTGCGCCACACAGTCAGCAACACCAATCTGATATCGGAATTGCGCAGACATTTGTCATTCAGAAAGTGTGTGAACTCTTCAAAGTGATTATCTATCAATGCAGTTACACTATCGGGATCGTAGACGCCTATCAGATTGCTGATGATGTAGCGCAGCCACAGCAGTCGGTTATCTAGTTCCAGAGCAAAGTGTGACTCCATAGCTGGTGATGGATTATCGTTGTTAAATTGCATGTGTTGTCTTGTCTGTTGTTATTGTTGTTGTGGTCTGCTTTAGCACAAATCGAATTGGAATCCTCAGATCAGCTCTGACTGCAGTTGTGCAAATGTGTTGCAAGTTGTTGCAGCTGGAAAATGGAAAGCAGGATAAAATCAATCCAATGCACTCGCTAGTATACGTTGTCGTCGTTTTTTTTCCTATTTTTTATTTTTTATTTTTGTGTAAGTAACAATCGTAGCACATGCAAATGAAAAGTTTAAATCAAACTGAAAATCTATCGATTGTCGCTTGCCACATTGACAGCTAAGCCAATTCGAACTGATTCGAAGAAAAGTGGGGCTGAAGAAAAAAGTATACTTCTTTATTAAATGTTCAATATTTCCATAATTAATCGATATTATATACATTCGAAGTATAATATTTTTTTTATCATTGGTTCTTTGAGCTACAAAATTTGTAAAATACCTTAATTAATTTAGATTGAGATCCTTCTTCTTATTGGTATTATTTCAGATTTATTTCTGTATTCAAATCACTATTTTATGTAACCTATTTTTTATAACCTTAGAGAGTGGCATATCGAACATGCATTTAGTATAAATTATAATGATTAAATATGGAAAGAATACCAATCGGCTATGCAAATGAAGCTATTATGCTTTCTTTTATTGAATTCAACTATTTCGTTAACTACGAGAGCAGAGCTCAAGTATAGAGAGTGAAGAAGTGGTGAATCAATCATGACAAATATCTTGATAAAAGTATATAATATAAATATACAGCTAGGACTTACATTACGCCTTTTCATGGATTTTAATAAGTAAATATTAGGAAGCATCGGGCAACGGAAAATCAAATACCTTCATGTCGGGATACTCAGATTTTGCTCCGTATATATACGTATATCTATATTAGCTTATCTCGTACAGAAGAGTGGAGGGAAAAAATATTTTTGGGAACGCTCCTCCCTCCCTCATATCTCATTGATGGTATATTGGTATAGGTCACAGTTACCTGAATGGCATTAATCAACGGCTGGTAAATAAAATAGGCTATAGACCCCCATTTAGTTGATGTACTATATAACAATTAAGAATTTCTAGCGCTCTTCAATACTAGCAGACCGCTACGTTTTTACATAGTTATACACACTCTCTCCCGTACATATGTATGTACTTTGCCTTTTCTTGCGTGAGTTCATTTGAAAAAAGTAAAATGAGGAAAATTCGAACATAAAATAATATTTTATTTGCAATGAGCTAAAACGTGATTACGACCTCTAGTCTTTGGTGTCCGATGTCTTTATCTCTGATTAAGAAGGCGTTGGGAACGCTCAGAGTTCGACGCTCTAGTGCGAGCTTCTATATATTTCTAATATTTTGTTCTTCAAGCCGCTGCACACGCTCCGAACTCGACTCTCAAGCGTGTACTTGGGAGGTTTTGAAATTTTGTTCAGCAAGCAGCTGCGAGCGCTCTTTACTCGACTCTTTGGCACGTGATTGCGATGCAAAGAGAATGACTTGCAAGACGATTTTTAGTTTCAGATTACTCCATCACGGAGTTTTTTGATACCCTCACTTGGGAACTATTTCCAGAAAGTTAAGATTCTTGTAAAAAATGTAGCCTATTGTACTCGGGGTGAATGTAGCTTTCCAATGGTGAAAAAATGTTTGTAATCGACACAGTAGTTTTTGAGTTTGTTCATTACAAACATACATACAAATCTTTCCTCTTTATAATAGTAGTATAGATATAGATTATTCTTTATGTCGTAGAACTATGGTAAACTACCGGTCAATAGCAACACTTAAATTGTCTTGTAACCTTCGTTATGATCGTGTACCTTATTTAAAATCTATTCTTCAATTTGGTGTCGCATGAATATTTTGAACTTGTTATTGGTTTTCCTCAAAATGAAGTAAAAATGAAGGTATAAAACTAGGAAAATTCAAAACGAATTAGTTGATTATATTTTTTTTCTGTCCTGTCGATTCCCCTCATATAAAGTATTTTCACATGCATTGCATTCACATAGAAGTAGAAACGTGCCGTTTACCACATCTTGTGGATAAAAAGTATCTAAGCATATGCGTGAATAGTGAGAAGTAAATCTAAGAGATTCATGAGAGAGAGATGAGGAAATTTAAATGCATCAACAATTGATGAAAGATGTTAGGAAAGTCAACAAGACAAGTCAATATAACACTTTGCAACAATGTGTTGCAATAAGACAGCTGTTGAAATTTAGCACACTTAACACATTTTTAAGAGACTGCTGTGACATTAAACTCTCTTAAAAGTAAATAGTTCGGTGAATCAAGAGATTATGAAAAGAATATGAAGTTCTTACACCAAATCATTTATGTTTTTTTTTAATGATTGCAGTATATTTTTTCGACCCGTAAAAATGTGAGAAAGTAGTTTCACATTGCTTATATTCATTAACAGGAACACACCTATGGTACTTGAGATTCGTTTTGTTATTGGTGGATTTTTTAATACCATGAAAAAATTGCCAAGTAACTCCCAGAAAAAGAAAAAAAATGCAAAGAACACACTTCGTCTACTTATTTATTAGAAAACACATCCGCCGTTACCACCAATATAATAATATCTCTCAGATACCATGCGATATTTTAGCTTCCGTAGATTTTTTTTTTCAAAATATTTCTACTATTTCATTCACAACGAATGTAATGCTAGAGACAAAATTGATCAACTCAAAAATACTAGGTGACTTTTTATCACACAACACATCTTCGGCACTTTTTTCTCGCATGCGACTTTTTTATTGCACTTATGCTTGTTTATCTAACATTTTATTTTATATTTTTTTAGTTTTTTTTTTTATTTCACTCAATTCATTTTGTTTACTTGTGGTATTGTCTGCTTGTATTGTTTTTATTTTCCAAATTTTATTTTTATTTGCTCTTCTTGATTTTTGTTGATTTTACATTCCACTTCAATGCTTTTTCGATTTGTTTGTGTTTATGAATTTGAATTTTTCCGTTTGCCTATGCGCCACAGTGTGTGCCAAATTGTGGAATATTTTGTCTATGTATTTTTTCGGTATTAGTGAATTTGCTTGCGTTATTATTGCCGGCATACTGTTAGCTTTTACTTGTTGTTATTATTATAGGGAGTTGTTGTTATAAGCGCCTGCAACTAGGCAACGAAATGAAATAAAACAGTTTTTTTTTTTTTGGTGCGCCCCAATCTGCTGAGCCGCTTTGACTCGCACGCTTGATTGAGGCAGGCGGCATGTGAGAATGTTGCCATTGTGGCAGAAACAATGGTGTAAGTAAATGGAAGGCAAATAATGAATTTGTTTAACACGTTACCAAAGCGATTTCCAATCACCCGAGTAACCAACGTTGAATTTGTCTACAACATTTTGTTTGGCTTTGGGAGCCTTCTCTCTTCGGTGTGCATTGTTATCGTTTGACGATTACTGTTTGTTTGTATATATGAATTTGTATTTGCAGGCATGTGACATATTTTTTAGGTAATTCGGTTGGTGAGGAAAATTTAAAAACTTAAAACAATTCCATCAAGGTTTGAGTACTTGAAATGCTCGCTGAATTAAGGATTAGTGAATTCAAGATGGTAATGTGACTTTGTACATATTTTTAGTTAATTAAATTACGGTAACATGTGAGAGAGGTGCTTGTTCCTGAATTTATAATATATTTATGAAATGATGTGTATTCAGAGCAAGAAGTACTCTTTATACCGTTTGAACATAACAACGAGACTCTCACTTGTTGATTTCTGAGAAAGTTAGCATCAGCTACCTTAGTCCTCATTTAGTTACTGGATGGCTTTGCTTCTTCCATCACATGTGGCACATTAGGAAATTAAGTTCTCCTTCGATGATGAGTGACTACCACTCCATAATTTTCTCATCTTGCCTTTCGAAGAATATTTCATGGAATATTCGAGGAAAAGATTTTTAGTAAGATTTGTGGATAACCGTATAAATCATTCAGTATTTCCAAAAAAGGAGGTTGTGAAAACATCGAGTTAGACCGGCATGTGGCAATTCGTGACATGGCCCAGGAGATGGGAATTAGTCACCAAACTATTTTAAACCATCTGCAGAAAGCTGGATACGCTGATTTGACGCAAAAAAACCTTCTGGACCGAATCAACGTCTGCGATATGCTGCTGGAACGGAACGAACTCTACCCATTTTTGAAGCAAATGGTGACTGGCGACGAAAAATGGATCAAGCGAAAACGGGGTGAACCGTCCCAAACAGTGGTCAAGCCGGGATTGACGGCCAGGAAGGTTTTGCTGTGTGTTTGGTGGGATTGGAAGAGAATCATCCACTATGAGCTGCTCCCATATGGCCAGACGCTCAATTCTACCATCTACTGCGAACAACTGGACCGCTTCAAGCGGACGATCGACCAGAAACAAAGCGGCGTCCAGAATTGGCCAACGGGAAGGGTGTAGTGTTCCACCAGGACAACGCCAGACCACACACTTCGTTGATGACTCGTCAGAAGCCACGGGAGTTCGGATGGGAGGTTTTATCTCATCCACCATATAACCCGGACAAAGCGCCAAGTGATTACCACCTGTTCCTGTCCATGTAAAGTTGTACTCAAAGGAGGCTTGTGTGTTTCTGTCCGAATTCTTCGCAAATAAGGAGGGGCTTCAACGAGGGGGGTATTATGAAGTTGCCGTCTAGATGGAAACGGATTTCACGTATTTACAATAAATCCGACACTGCATTGAAAAAAGAGGACAGGGACTCAACTGCCGTGGGAATAGCTCATATACTCTCTATTACCGTTATTTACTCAGTTTGTGCTGCGATTTTGATCGGACTTTCGATGAAGTTATATCCTGCACCGATTTAAGAAATGAAGAAGTACTTTCCTGTAAGACTATTTATACCGCAAATGTTGTCGAATTCGATACACTTTATAGTAGTTACATAATATGTGGCACAAAATAGTGTTGTTGTAAGTGTAAATGGTTCTTTACGACATACTAATATGCTCTCAACTGTAATAAATCTAAGAAACACTTGCTCGATACAGTGGAAACATCTTGCCTCATTATATGCGCTTGTAGTGCCAGCTTTCCTTACCACTTCGCTCGACACGTTCGCACAGCGACAGTCAAGAAGGTATTGTCGTAATTCTATGTAAGTTGTTGCATTGTGGCAACTCGAGTGTTGCGCATAGCGTGCAACAAGTACAATTACATATACGAAATATAATTGCACAGATATTTATATACCACATACAAACATATATGTTCATAAGTGAGTAACTAAGTGCGCGTGTAAGTTGCAGGCAGTCGAGTTCTGCCAGCTGCAACATGTAGCATAAACTAATGGCCTGGCACATTAGTAGCTCTTTGGATGGCTGCTGACTGCTTGCTTGCTTGCCTTGAATGCCACAACATGGAGCACGCCATCAGCAGCAAAAACCTGAGGAACATCTGCAACTACAATTGTGCCACCGCCGTCGTCGTCAAGTACCGGGGTGTCATGCATTCAAACACAAACAATCGCCAATGTGGCAGCCCCAAGGTGTAGCAGCAGCAGCAGTAATGCTATTGTTTTGTATTTACATGCAACTGGGCGGCAGTTAACATTCCAAGGTGAAATTGTAGCCTCTCTTCTGCGATGTTGCCGTGTGGCATCGGCGAAGGAAGCTTTTCGTGTGGCACACACATGTGTATGTTGTAGCATGCTACAAATAAAAATCGGCAACTATTGTGTCGGTGTGCAAATGTGTGGGCGTAACCGTGTTGTAATACACAAGAAAGTGGGCGGCTGCACGTGGGTAATTGTAAGGGGCGTGTCTATGTATAAATTGCACGCCGTTGCGGAGTTGCGTGGACTGTCTGAATCGTGAGAGCTGTTGCACTTTGCTGGGAAGTAGGGGTCAACATTTCTAGCAGGTAATACAGGTTGATGAAAAAATAGTGACTTTAAAGAAACTACAAAAATTATTCGGTCTTACATGAATTAGTTTCTAAAATATATTTTCTAAAGGAGAGACACTGATTCTTTGTCATGAGTGTGACTTCGCCTTATAGAGTCTTTCAATAACGCTTCCAGAATTCCAGCTTCCAGTGTTTCTTACGATTTTTTTTTAAACGTGTTTTATGGAGTGAACACTAAACACTTTTAGATAAAAATCCAAATCTCAGAAACAAAGTATAGATTTTGAAAATGGAAGTTTTGAACCAAAATTTATTCTCCAACCCATGTAGCGTTATTCTGATTCCTCTTAGATTATGTAACTGACTGATAGAAGACATATTTGATGTTTAAAAATTTGCTCGAACCTGGTCAGGACTTTCTCGGGTCTCAAATACCAAATATGTATATCCGACTCCCAATTCAACTTCACACCGTTTATACAAAACTTAACGGACGTAAGAGGCATGTTCGACCGTTTTTTTTTTAACTGACCTCGTGTATTAAATCGATCTAAATCCTTCGTTTGACCAAATGTAAAAATAAGTCGTAAATAAATTGAAAATTCAATAAGAGTGGCAACCTTGTTGTCACTTTCATTTAAATTTAAGCTTTAATAAACACTTTATGTTTTATTCTAACACTCAATTACGAATTTTCGACTACAAATCAGTTTAACATATACATATATAATAGTAATAGAAAAATGTGGCAACTTCCTACAATTTTTTTTATGATTTTTTTCTAAATATATAAAAGTAAAATAAATTGTATGATATTAAACACAATTCTGTTTATATATATTTTTGTTTTAAACAATATCCAATCGGAAATTCAATAAGGGTGGCAACTTTGTTTTTATTTTTAATTAAACTTAAAGCTTTCAAGTTTTATACCAACATTATATACCGAATTTCTTTACTTTCTGCTTTAAAAAATCGAATTTTTTGTTTTATTTTAAATCTCTTCCAAAACTATCCAAGAATATGGCTTTAAAATTCCAGAGGCCAATTCGACATATTTTCGAAGCTAGAGCAGTTTTAGTGGCCGAGCGTCGAGCAGGTGCGAATGCTCAGGCAGACCTTTAAAGCGCGTTTTCTCGAGTTTTCATTTTCACAAGTGTTAGAAAACGGTGCCGGCGATAGCAAAAAGAATATATGTCCGATCGAAAAAAACCGAAGTGATCTAGCTTCAGTATTAAATTATCTTCTATTTGAGCTAAAAAATATTATATGGACAAAAGTATTATTTAAACTACTTATTTTGCAACATGAAGTCAATTTTTTTTTTAAAGAAAATTTTTTTTTTCAAACTGAAAAAATTTGGAATTTTATAACTTCTTCGGTATTTTTTTAGTTCATAAAGAAAAGAAACTTATAAAAATGAAAAAAAAAAAAATTTGGTTCGACTTTTTCAGATGCATCGCACGACCTCCATCACCGGCACCGATTTACAAGTGCAGACTCCAGGCGCTCCAGAAAAATACTTACAACTATGAAAAAATTTCACTATTTTTTAATAATAAACATTGTTTTTTAAGCCTTAAGCAATCGTTTCCTTACCTTTAAAAAAAAATTGCTAAAATAAGACTTTTTTCGGCTTCTAAAGCAGACTACTGCCTTAAAATTTCATTTTTAACAAACACTTATTTATAGTAAGGTGGCAACATCATACCGTTCATAAAATTTCTGTAAAAAAATCTTTCCTAAATACATTTTTGTGGATACCAACGTTTTTTAATACCAAAGTTATTTTAGTTTGAATGGTTATAAATTTGTAATATTGTATATTATATACATATCGCTCATTTACTTGAATAGTGTCACAACTCAAAAAAGTCGATTTTTCAGGAGAGCGATTTAAAGTTTTTAATTGTCTCTTATTTAGCTAATATAAAAAAATTACAACTGTTTATTGACAAATCTAGTGGCCTGTAATATATTAAATACAATGTTGAGCGTAATTGGACCAAATAGAGTGTACTAATGCTTTTTCTTGGGCATAAACGTGACCCATTTTGAATTGTGTCGTTATATGTGAAAAAAATAATTCAATTTCGCCGTCATAAGTCAAATGTGTCGTTTTTGTTGAAAAAATCAATACGAAAAATTTAATTACTTTTCACCAATATCGTTGTAATACAAAATATGTCGTTCTTTCTGAAAAGAAAACCAAATTCACTCTATGACAATATGTGTTGTAACACAAAATATGTCTCTATTTCAGATACAAATCCATGCCTAATTCTGGCACAACTGAGAAGTGTCGTTATTGTAGTTAAAAAATAATCCAACATAACAAGTTTAATAACGGCACATTCTTATTTCACGGTTTATTTTTCTACGCATCGGAATGAAATTTTTATACAATATGGACGCTGAAATTGCGCACATTTTTACATACTCAACTCAAAAATCGTGTTTTTTGAGTTGTGACACTATTCAAGTAAATGAGCGATATGTACATATGTATGTATGCATAACACGTTTGTGTTTGAATTTCATTATTTGCTATCAATTGTTTAAATGTTCATGACTAAACAATTCACTTAATTTTTATTTGCACACAATGAATATCAATGGCACTAGAGCTCTTGACAATGATGTCATTAAAAAAATAGCGAACACCCAACAAAAAAGCAACTGCAAAAATGGTCAACAATCGTGTTGCACATTTATTTCAATTAGTATCGAGCAAAGCGTTGTCGACTTTACAATCGTCTATCAATCTACTGGCGAAAAAAAGAATCCATTTCCGTTTGGACGTTTATATGTGTGTAGGTGTGTGTGGGTGTATGGAGTGACGCGAAGTGCCAATCGAAATTAGATGCCACGTCAAACTGCCATTCATTGCAGTTGGGATGTGCGTGTTGAAAGCAATACATATTGCCAACAACAACAACGCACACACACAACAAATGCTTTGCAAAATGTTTGCATTTCTCGAGCGAAATGTATGTTTGTATGTATGCGGGTGGCATGCCACGTAGTCGCTCGCTGCGAATGCATCGAAATGCAACATCCGCGGCGTGACTGCTGCAAGGGTGCATTCAGCAAATAGCTTGATAACTGCGCGAACGCATATAAATTTCAATATCGAATTAGCTGCCAGCAAGCACACTCTCACATACACATACACAAACAGCATGTGGATTAAGTATGAAATTGTGGAAGCAAATGGAGGCGATGGTGCGTTGTGTGGCAGCAATGCGACAGACATTTGTGGCAATAGAAATCACAAAGGAAAACAGACAGCTCAAGACAAGCAACACCGCCATACAAACACACACACACCAACAGCGAGACACATACATACATACAAACATTTGCATCACTCAGATTACCAACATTAGCAAATGGCACGGCAGCTCGAAAGCCCAGCTAGCTACAGTAGCTGTCGATTTCTATGCCAATGCCGTAGCTAATGCCAATGCCATTTGTAGCATGCCACACGCACTAGACTACACACAAACAAATACCGACAGCTAACAACAATAATAAAAACAACCGCAGGCAAGAAATATTTATGAGCTTTAACTGTAGGCCGGCTACTCCTTGTAACTTGGTTGTTGTTGCTGTACTTGTTGTACATGTGTGTTTTTGTATTTGTGTTGTGCGAGTCTGCTCTGGATATTAGATCTACTGGCATTGACGCACACTTTTGCCCAAGATTGTCTGCGTAGTGACTACATTAATTGTCGATTAAATCAACCGCAAAAGCGATGAATAATAAACAGCCGCAGGAAATCCAGGAAAAATTATGTTTACTCACAATTCCATCAAATCTCTCGAGTGGCGCAAATGATGATGATGATGATTTTGCGGCGAGGGCGCAAAGCTTGCGCTGATTATTTGTCATCCTAAATCTATTAGTTAGAGGAACTGTATTAAAATGGAGAACCTCCTAGTAGAGGTTTTTAATGGAAGGAGGCTTGCATTGTATTATTGTAAAGGAATCGATTTGTGGATATATTAACTAAACTAGTCATATTGGATATTTGTGGTTGATCCACAAATCAGGAAGATAGATTATTGGGATCGATTGCAGCTCACCTAAAAAGTTGTTGTAAAGAAGTCACAGGTTATTTTCTTTTCAGAAGATGATAACTTAAAAATTGTCACATACTTTTAGGAGCTCACTATTTTCTCATCTCACAATATGTTAGACAGATTCATATTCACTTAACGGTTGTTTGAAATGTTTTTACAATATGTAATATCATACAATATCTAATAGAGTCTTATAAGTAGAATCACCCTCTCTGAACCAATATGAATAAACTCAAAAACTACTGTGCCGATTTCAAAAATTCCTTCACCATTGGAAAGCTATATTCACCCCGAGTAACATAAGCTATATTTATTGTTAGAATCTCAACTTTATGGAAATAATTCCCAGGTGAGGGTATCAAAAAGACTCCGTGATAGAGAATCTTAATCTGAAACTGAAAATCGTCTTGCAAGTCATTCTCTTCGCATCGCAATCGCGTGGTCGAGTAACGAGCGCTCGTAGCTCCTTGAACAACATCCAAAATCCTGCCAAGTACGCGCTTGAGAGTCGAGTATGGAGCGTGTGCAGCAGATTGAAGAACAAAATATTAGAAATACATATACAAACTCGCACTAGGGCGTCGAACTCTGATCGTTCCCAACGCCTTCATAATCAGACAGAAAAACAACGGACACTAAAAACCTAGAGGTCGTAATCACGTTTTAGCTCATTACAAATAAAATGTAATTTCATGTTCGAATTTTCCTCATTTTCCTTTTTTAAAAGAAGAACGGCATCTTGAAGAACGGAGCCTATGAATTCTCTCATGAGAACTTGCTACCAAACACTTGTCCACTCAATATGTCGAGATCTTCCTTGAAAGACTGTTGTGAAGATAGGTTTTTATTCATATTTTGAGCACGAATATCGAAAATTTCGATATGCCTCAATTTCCCGAAAAAATTATTTGCTCCAACACCCAGTCAAAAAGTAAATTTTGCCGTATAGTGTTATTTATAAAAGTTATGTTTTCACTTTTCCACTGAAAACTATTTCACGTGAACAAAGTAGAGCAACATTTTAACCAAATGGCTTACATTTTTGAAATGTCATAATCTTCTAATAATATATCTGTACATTTCAACACTGAGGTAGGCATATACCATAATACTTCACTGTGTCAGAATCTGTGACGTATCTGGTTCAACAGTAAATATAAGTTAAGCTTTTCTCAAAAGTTCTAATTTTAGTATACACATGCGTACACATATACAAATATCCCTACATTATTTATATATCTATCTATATGCGCTCCTACAAATGTTTTGGCTAAAATATAAATAAGGTTATCCTAAATATACAAATCATAACCTTACCTTACAAATGGCACGCACTTCAGTTTGCGCTGGAGCTTACGATAGCGTTCACATGTAAATGTGTGTGTATGTATGTGTTGGCATATGTTCATATGTAGATATATATATGTACATGAGCACCTTCGAGTCGATTTTCTTGTAAACTGTTGCTTCGACGCTGTTTGTTTGCAATAAATCGTTGGTGTTTGTTGATTTTACAAACATTTTTAATCACTTCAAAAGTGGTTGAGAAGTGTAGACGTTCATACAAACTCACCATGTACGATCAACTTATACAAATTCACATACAAACATACTTGCACATACGACTCCACATCAATATGCCTAAACCTGAGCACCAGCATAAGTTAGTGAATTCTTAAGCATTCATTTGTGGGCGTTTTATGAAAATATATACCTAAGTTATACACACAAGCAGACAGAAACATACATATATTTGCATGCATGTTCACATATATATAAAATTTCGTACCATCGAGTATCTGTCTGTCACTCTCGCTGCTTGATTGAGGACAACAAACAGTATTAGAAGTCTCTTCAATTTAATTAGTTTGTGTAAGCAGCGTCGAAAGTACTCGAGTACTCTCCGATAAGTACACAAGTATGACTACTTAAAGACATTTTCGAGTATTAGAATGCATGTGAAAGTCTATTAAGTGACACATATGTATTTTATGTATGTTTATGTATTTGTAGCCACACAGTTATGTTTTCGGTCATGGCTATGCTTACGAGCTAATGCAAATGGTGCGTAAGTATGGTTAACTAAGTGGATCTGCTGTTGAAATTTAATCCGTAATTTTAAGCTACATAATTAGAAAATCAAAATTTATTAGTTGACTGTTATTAAGCGTACTAAGTTGTTAAATGAGAAGGCAAAGCTGAATTGATTTTAATTTACTTCCGGTATGTGAAGTGTATGTGTTTTGGTAATTTTGAGATGGGTTTTTAGAGTAAATTTGGTTTGATTTAAATTGTAGAAAGTGAATTAAGGAATTTATTAGTGTTTAAGCTGTTTGATTAATTAAAATAAAATATGATAGATGCCACTCTCTTTGACTAATTCCTTCTTAAAACCGAAAATTGGTAGATAAGACCTATGTTCTAAAATTAATCGGTTTCGTAGCTGGGTATATAAGTAAAAAATTTTAATTAAATTAAGTTTGTATAACATTTATAAAATGGATAAAATCATTGCATATCTCTTTCTGGCTATTAAATAGAGCCTACCGATTTCTACTCCTCTAATAAATGTGTCGTTACCTATATCAGTCCAAAATTAAGATAACTCGAAACGAATCCGACGATGAAAATCGACAACGTTTGACTTCAACTCATGATATCTGTCCTGAAATGTGGAAACGATTTTTGAGGGTTACCGGTTTCAGTGAAAGAGCGTCTAAAATAAAGTTCAAATAAGTAATTAAAATAAGAATTTCTCCAATCGAAATGACTAAATATAAAGGCGACGAAGAGTATCTCATCATTCCCACTATAGTCGAGTTTGGAATGAACCCGGATTTTAATCTGGCCAATGACTGTCAATTCAGCAACATTCCCTAAAATTATTTGGTTAATAGTTTAATCTTTACAACAACAACAAATACGATTTTTGAAAACTAAGAAGGGATTAACCTTTTCTGATTTCATTCATTATTTATACCAATATGGAATATATATAATGATGTTATAGCTTACAAGGTAAATAACCTTAAATTTAAGCGTATATAAACAAATATCAATATTCGGCTCTTCAAAGAAATTAAATGAATTGCTCAGTCTTTAAAAGTGTATTAGTGCCCAAAGTTAAAGATAAAGTGGTAGAGTTAACTTCTCAGCCTTAGACTGTTTTGGATCGGATTTAGGAACATTTAAATTTTTAGTAGCTTTATAAGAAGCTGAAAGACCTTCAGTACGATATTTGATAAAAAGTAAGTATGTAGTGACTCTCTAGAGGTTGCAGGAAGTTGCATGCCTCTTATAGTCCAGACCTGGCATAATGTGATAACTATCGTTTCCTATCTATGTCAAATGGCTTTGTTGGTGAAAATCGACTGTCGGATTTTCTTTTACCAATAGGGAAGAGGGTTTCTATGATATTGACTTTATGATATTTAGTTCAAAATGGCAATAAGTTATCGAACAAAACCTTTTATATTTGACGGGAATGAGATCATTCTAACTTCAAACTATGGTAAATAACGCCTTCAATTTGTAAACATAATTATTATTAATACTTACTAAGAATATGAAGTTTAAATCTCGTTCATTCAAGCAGAATAATTGAACGATTACCAGGGGAGTCTCTGGCATTAAATGTCTCGCTTAAGTAGTTTGCATAATAGTACGCAGAGAATCGCTAAAATTGTGCGCACACATGCCACGAGTACATTCCCCAACAAGTTGAAAAGCCAATAGACTTCCAACATTTTGCAAATCAATCTCGCTTTAGCAGCATGCAAACGCGATATCTTCAAAGTAATGGTGTTGCAGCAACAACAACAATACCATTGTGCCTCAACTGATATATGCATAAAGCGCGTCACGGCGTTACGCAGCAATGCCAATTGTGATAGCGGGCAACAACTGCGATTTGTTGCTATTGCTGTTGTTGCAAGTCTGAGGGTACATAAATCCCACTTGAGCAGAAATGCAGCGAAGGCACATGAACTTGTCAACTCAAAAGCTGCAGCGGCGTCTGCGGCAATACGCGCGCATAATTAGGCGAATTTATATGTATGTATGAGTGTGTGAATGTGTGTTTATGGCTTTATGCCGTGGCAGCCGCATATGGTGGCATTGTTTGGCCCGGCTGCTGCTGCTGCCGTTGCTGCTGAATGTCGATACAATGCGGATTAATTTGTGCTCAATGGAAGTCAAAAGCATGGAAATGCTACTTGCCATACGCTAAATGCCACATGCTGCGCTCACGTAGAAATGTATGTATTTGCAACTGTTTGTTGCCCGCTTGTAAGCGCGTGCCTGGGTACAATTGGCGCTTTGTAGGCGAATGCAATGTTTTCACATAATCACCAAAAGCTGCCACTGCCGTTGCGCGCTGTTGTTGCACCGCACATATGGCGGCATATTGCAGCGCCAACACAAAACTTGCAACATCAGCAAAGTGTATGCGTGGCATTGGCTGCACACTTAATCCTTTTCCCCGGCGATGCATAAAGTCGAAATGTTTGGCTTAAATGCGCACATAAATGTGTGTGTGTGTGCAACATTAGCAGTGAGTGCAGCAGCGCGTTTGGAAGTGGCTTTGCCAGCATTGAGTTTATTAGAAATGCATTCATGGCAACCAAAATAAGCCAATTTCGCATCTTTGCTAAACACTTGCACTCACACACACACACAATAACATATCTGCATTCAAATTAATTTCATTCATATACATTCTTCTATAAACATATAATACTTATAGAGTTCGCACTAAATTCCTTATATTCCAGTTTGCCTTTGTGTGTCTTGTGTGTCGTGCGCCACCTCCTATTAGGAAGTTCAATAACACCAGACGTTCCGATTTATTGATTGCCTTGCGGCAAGCTGTTAATAAGCCGGCAGCCAACAACAATAGCAGCAGCAAAGTCAAGTCTCAACAACTAGCTGCAATAACAACAATAAAATCAAAGTGAAATTCTTGCTGGTGCCTTTCTCTACATAATCGCACTACAAAAGCCACAAATATCGCAGAGGAAAAGGAAATTCCAAGTGTGTCGGCTTACATGTTGCACATTAAATGTGGCAGATATTAAGTGCAACTTTGTATACCACATAAATAAAACAACAACAATACAAACATACGTGTTACCTACATATATTTAAAATAAAGTTATCATGCGTATTGTATTAGTTGTGGGAGGCAACCCAGTAGGAAATTGAACATAATTTTCAATTGGAATTAAATTGTTTTATTTTAAATTGTAAAAAATTCACATCTGAGTGCTAAATTTTGAGAACTTATATCAAAAACTGTTTGAAATCAAATAAGGGTTGCAAGCCTAAATCAATAAATTCTTAGATTCACAATATTTTGTAAAACTAAAATGTCTTGTGTCCCCTTTATAGTAAATCTTTTCAATAAATTTAACATTATCATAAAATTAAATTTGAATTGAGATGGCAACCCTATTGTAGAGTTGAATGTTTGAATGAAGCAACATAAAATCTTTTTCAAATACAGCCCACAAAAATTTATTATTATTTTGTTAATTTTTATTGTACTTTTTTTTCTTTATTTATTAAATATATCTGGAAACCTCGTCAACTATTAATTTAACTGCAACCATTACTTAAACTTAATGGTTAACAAAAAAATATATGTTTTGTGTTCACATTTTAGTAAATATTTTCAATTCACATTATCATAAAAATTTAAATTAAATAACTGTGGCAACCCTTTAAAACATTTTTTAGCCCTACAATAGCTTTATTTTCTGTCGCTTCGCTAAATTTTTTTTATATGCTGATTTGGTATTTATTAAACACATCTGGCAACATCCATTTTAAAGCTATGAATTACGCTTTTTTGCGGACACTTTATAAAAAGTTTTACATTGCGATAATCTCTTTCCATCTAGACGGCAACTTCATAATACCCCCCTCGTAGAAGCCCACCACTTTATTTGCGAGGAACTCGGACAGAAGATTTTCTTGCGTCAAATCATGCGGCACCCAAACATCAAGCTTTTTTGTGTATCCAGCCTTCTGAAGATAGTTTAAAACGATTTGGTGACTAACTCCCATCTCCTGGGCGATGTTACGAGATGCCACAAGCCGGTATAACTCGATGTTTTCCATGATTTGATCGTGATCGTCGAAAGCATTCCTCTTCGAAGTGATAGAGTACCATCCCTCAAAACACCATTAATCTCACGGATCGTGTCTCTAGCGGATTTGCCTTTAACGAAGGAAGACTTTAAAATAGCGCGAATTTCGGCGTTAGTTAGCCCCATGTATACACGTCTATAACTTTTGAACGGAATATCCAAACTAATCATAGCATAGCGTCGTTTTGCAGATGTCAAGACCTTTAAATGTAAAAAAATGTATAGTATTGCCAGATACGAGCTCTGTAACACTTTATACATAGCCTTGAAATTCAAAAGACAAAAAGGCGGAACGGAGATATTTGGCAACCAAATATGTAGCTAACTTATTATATTTTATATTACCAAATTATATTTTCACATATTTTAAGTTCAATAATAAATGATTAACTAAAGAATTTTAATGTGTTTTATGAATCAACTTAAAATATGTGATAACGGTAAATTTAATTTTCGAAAAACACAATTCGTGAGCAAAGATTCTAATTTATTGAAATAGACAAAAATCTTGCTTAAACGCATTTTCTAGTATAGATTACAACAAATTTTATTAACAATACTTTTAAGAATTACTTGATTACATTTCTTTCATTCAAATAAAAGATATTATTTTTATTCAGTTTTCTTCAAAATTTTTGCTCTCTGGGTATGCTCTCACATGAGTGTATGAGTTTAAATGTATGTAGTGGTTACTTGACTGTTATGAATATATACGCTCATTTGTAGCATATTATTAGGCGCTAATATATTTATGCTTGGCTTGTGCAAACCTCAGCCATGTCTCAACATTGTTGTTGGCACTGCAGTTATGAAGCTATTGTTTGCCATTTATTGCATTGCCATAGTAATTTGCATGTTGCGTGTTGCACGTTGCACTTGCATTATTTGCTACTCAATTACAATAAAACCATGATTAAAGGCTACACACAATGGCACGCACTAAAAGCAGACAGTAATTCACATATACAGTGAAAGATGTGTTAATTTATATACTATATGGGCATAGCAGTCTACATATGGTGGTGCAGACATTAATCCGTTGCTAATTTTTATTATAAGAAGACAACGCATTAACACGCACTCTCTAATGTCTATATATACACATATTTTTTGTTGTTGCAGCAGCTTAAACTTGCAGCATACTTCAGCATATTTTTATGCTAGTGTCTATGTCGGCGTGTGAGGCAAATAATTGGAAATTTGCAAATTAGCCCTAACATGCAACCGCAAAGTGCAGATACCAAGACAGTTCAGTTACCAAAATAACAAAGCACTGCAACAACAAATCACTGTAAATATTTCAGCCACATATGGCTACAGGTATGTCTATATGTATGTTTATATGTTCAGATTCCTGCAGACATTAGCATTATCTGGCGTATTGACTGCTTAGCTGTGTGCCTCAGTGCTGACCAGAGGTAGTGCGAAATATTTAATAGGAATTAAGCACAAATTCGTACAATCGTCTGCTCAACTGGGCATTTCCGGCCTCTTTGTGGGCGTTACATAGTCGTATAGACGGCTTTGCGTAAGAGGATACATACCTACATATATATGAGTATGTTTGTAAGAATATATATGGAAATATCTTGATGCATATATACACGTAGGTAGATATAGTATGTTGCGGTTTCGAGACGTCTGACTTCATCTCTTGAGCTCAGTTAAGCGGATTTGTTGAGAATGCATGTGTCTGTGTATCAGTGAGGCGATTAAAATTGCTTACTTTAAATGGAACCTATAACTTTTAATGAAAGGCAAGCAATTTTGAGCAAATATTTTCTTAAAAAAAATAAATATTTCCGACTTTGAAGATTTTTGTAAACAAAGGTGGCAACTCCATTCGAAAATTAAATAATTAAAAGTAATATCCGACACATATGCATCTTGAAATATTTTCATACATTTCTCGAAAAATGCAACTCTATTTCTGAATGTAATATTTAATAATAATATTTAAAATATATGGCAGCTCTAGTAGTCATATATGAATACTATATTTTGTACTAAATTGGTATTCAAAACAGGACAATCATTTTTGAATATCAAATTTGAAAAGGAAAAATTAAATTGTTTTCATATGCAATATGAACATATGGCAAACCTATCAGAACTTAAAACCCGAACAACCCCACCAAAATTTATGTTAATGCTGAGTTATAATTTATATACAAAATATAAAAACTAAGTGAATAATTAACAGACACAAAACATGTGGCAACCCTATTCGAAAAAATTATGGTTTGAAGAATTAATTAAATACAGGGAAATGTTGATTACTTTTAGAAGAAACATATTTCGATGAAATATCAGATACAGAGTAAATATTTGATACTTATATCACTCACTTACCTTATCTTATAAGAAAGACAAGAATACTTATAGATAATGTATCCACCATTCCTCGATTTATTTAAAACTCCTTGATTTACTCGCTCATTTACGCACATCGATATTTTAATTAAGAAATAAATATAAAAAAACTACCTGCCGCGCCCACCTTTACCTTATCGCAGTCGAGCGAAAGTGAGGAATTGCAGCAGATCAGTAGAGCTTCTGCTTCGTATTTCTTATTATTATTTATGCAACGTAAGGCAGTAACCGAAATTGAAAGACAATACGCGCTTGAGAAGCGCATGTTGCATGGATGACGTGACGTATACGTAACATAAGTCAAGGCAGCAGCAGCAGCAGAAGTAAGAAACCACACAGCAGCGAGCGTGAATGCGGAGGAAAGCATAAAATGAGCATAAATACGCAGTCTGTCGATATGCACGCATGGCTGCGAGCGCGGCAAGTGCTGGCGTGCGCAGGCAATTAATTTCATGCAACGCCGCCGCTGCTGCTGCTGTTGCTGAAGTTGCAGATTTTTCACAATTACATGCATTCGTCGTCGTCGCTTTTGTTTTTGTTGTTGCTTCGCGGGCATTTCTTTTCTTCGGCCTACCTTGTGAATTTACCGCTGTTTACACGCTTGATTGTTGCCACGTTGATGGCGTCAGTTGCTACGACAGGCGCCCAGCGGCTGGGCGGCAAGTGGTGTAATTAAATGCGCAACATGCTTGCAACATGCACATGTCGCCAACACTTGTGCGCCGCACAAGCAAGGTAAAGTGAGCGAGCGAAAAAAGAGTGCCGCACGAATTTACTGATTGCCACAAAAGAAGCATTTCAAGTCAATTTGGCGGTGACCACAACCACGCGCCACACACACACGCACACATTTGCAGTACGCGCAACATCTGTGGCAACATTGTGCGACGCATAAATGCAAAAAGCCGGTTGCTGGTCGCTGGTTGCACGCCTTAAAATATGCACATGTTTGCGCGAATGGCGAATTTATGAAATAATTTTTGAATATTTGTCAGAAATTGCGGCCTGCCACGCAGCCCGGCTGCCGCTGCTGCCATCGCTGTGCACGTGACATATGTCGTCAGCGGCTCGAGCGAAGGTTTTCTTTCTTTCATTATGCTTTGCGCTTTTTTTTATTGCCTTTTGTTGATTTTATACCTTACTGTTCATTTGTTTCATTTGTTATTATTGCTGCTGCAGTTGCTCTGCTGCCTTTCGTGCGTAATTTACGTTGTTGTAATTGTTATTATTTTTCTTATCTGTTAATTAACGAAAGTGCATTTTTAAATATTGCAAGTTAAACATTAAACTTATTTATGATTAAACGTGTGCGTTCGCATGTACCGTTATTTACATCATTTGCCGACTTCAACATTGCGTATGCTTCCGCTTTGGCGTACCGCGCATCTTGGCGTGACCGACTTCAATTGTTGTAATGGACGTTTTAATTGGATTTTCTTACCGCTGCGGTTGCTATTTGCCTGACTGAAGCTTAAGGCGCAAACGGTAAATATTTGTGCTACAATTTAATGAGCAACTTAAAGGTTACAGTGAAAAAGTAATCAGTTAAACTCTAGTGGTGGAGATAGAGTTGCATGAGTAAATTAATTTTGCAATCGAATTGGACAGCTACAAATACAGTGTCCGACAAAAGTATGTATACCCCTTGAATGTAAACTGCAAAATGAGAATATCGTTTAAGCAGTGAAATTTATCGCTTTGATTGTTTTTCTATTTTGCATATGGGTATATTATATTAAATAAAATTATTTTTATACTCTCGCAACCTGTTGCACAGAGTATCATAGTTTTGTTCACATAACGGTTGTTTGTGTCACCAAGAAATATAAGAGTTAGATATGGGGTTATAAATACATAAATGATCAGGATGACGAGTAGATTTGAAATCCGGATGTCTGTCCGTCCGTCTGTCCGTCTGTCCGTCTGTCCGTACAAGCGATAACTTGAGTAAAAATTAAGATATCTTAATGAAACTTGGAACACATGTTCCTTGGCACCCTGAAATGGGCAAAATCGGTCCACTGCCACGCCCACAAAATGGAGGAAACCGAAAACCTATACAGTGTCATAACTAAGCCATAAATAAAGTTATGAAAATGAAATTTGGAACATAGGATCCCATTAGGGAGGGGCACATTTGGATGTAATTTTTTTTGAAAAGTGGGCGTGACCCCGCCCTCAAATAAGTTTTTTTGTATACAACTCGCAAACCAATAAAGCTATATAAGCCAAACTTTCTGCAGTCGTTTCTTTTAGCCATTTCCTTATACAGTCCAAAAATGAAAGAAATCGGATAATAACCACGCCCACCTCCCATACAAAAGTTAGGTTGAAAATTACGAAAACTGGGTTAACTCCCTAACGAAAAACGCCAGAAACACCAAATTTTACATAAGAAATGGCAGAAGAAAGCTGCACTGAGATTTTTTACAAAATGGAAAATGGGCGTGGCGTCGCCCACTTATGGGTCAAAAACCATATCTCAAGAACTATTCGACCGATTTCAATGAAATTCGGTATATAACACTTTCTTGACACCCTGATGACACGGGTGGAATATCGGTTCACAACTACGTCTACTTCCCATATAACCCAATTTTGAATTCCATCTGATTCGTTCACTTTATAATGTATTCATAAGGAACCAATGAAGCTAGCGGAATAAAACTTTACACAAATACTGTATTTGAGCTGTGACATCACTTGTGGAAAAATTGTCAAAATCGGACCATGACTTTTCAAGGCCCCTGATATCAAACATGAAGAACTCAGTGCCTAAGGTTAATTTTTCACCGAAAATATAGGTAAATCCCTCAGATATTTTAATGTAATTCATTCCCTCTGAATTTTTTTCTTATAACAGTTTCTCTCTGTACCTGAAATGGTAAAAATCGGGTCATAACTTCCCCCAGATCCTATATACCTAATTATAAGTAATATTAAATTAAGTGATCGTATAGTCTTCGATACATTGTATCTTGGTGGTGAAAACGAGTGAAATCGGTTTAGTAATTACCTCAGTCCCCATATACTATTTATGATGATTTTCTATTGAACTTTATGCCGAATATATGGGTCGAATTGTGTTGTCTTTATAAAATTACATCAATAAATTGCGAGAGTATAAAATGTTCGGTTACACCCGAACTTAGCCCTTCCTTACTTGTTAATATTGTACATTTGAAATATTTGTTGCAAAAGGGGTTGGAACAACAATCTTCCCGGCTTTTCCGCTGACTTTTTCTCTCAAGGAATGTTGTCTGAATAAATTGGGCTGAAACAGTGGGGTCTTTCTTTATTTTTATGATTATTTTAGTCTCTTCGCGAGCTGTGGTTGCCCTTTGGGCGGCCTGGTCTTGGCGCGCTCTCTAGTCCACTATTTTCCTATTTATTTTTTACCACTTTTTGGATTGTGGTCTTGCTCCGCGAGTATTTTTCCTTGATTTTCTCTTACTATTTCCAATTCACCAATAGTATGTGCAGTTTTTTTTTGTTGAACTCTTAGAAAAAATATTAAAATAATAGTCAAAAATGTGGTGTAGTATCTATAATTTTGTCAGATACTGTATGTATGGCATTCTTCTCAATATTAAAAATCAAAAGTCATATATACTGAGTTGTTAGATATTTATTAAATAAATGGTTTTTTTGAGACATGTGGTTTCCAGAAGAAATGAAAGGCATATAATTTAATATTATGGCTAAGAATTTAGATTTATTAAAAAAAAAATGTTTTAAAAATTAATTGGACAAGTGACCGCAGCGGCTGGGTTAAGAATTTCCAGTCGAGAGCCCTAGCTTTCGGCCAAATTTTAAATAATGTCATCAATAAACGTTAATTCGAAGTAAGTCAGTCACTATGAAATGACAAACCAAATTGAGCATAAAGCAAGTCCAAATCCGAAAAAAGTATTCCCATTGAAACCCATACGCCAAAATAATCTACCCGTTTTAATTTAGACAGATCACCTCATAGAACTGCTGACGGCTGCTGAGAATCGAAACCAGTTCTGCCTCTTAAATCCCCTAGACGGTCTTTAAACAAATGCAAGAAATAGTATAAAATGCATGGAAGGACCTTCCTAGTAAATAATCTTTTTTTTTAATGTCAAGGAACTGTTCTACCGAAATATGGATATTTGGCTCATTCTGAAACCCTGGTCCACTACTTTACTTTTACTTAATTCCATTCTTCGCACAAATACTGAGATCTTAAAACCAAAAAAAGTCGTCCAACTCCTTTTCCACCTGCCTAACTGCCTGCTACTAAGCTCAACCGTCTTTGCTGCATGTGAAATGTCAGGAAATTCTTGTGTCATTTCCATGAAGCTCATCATTTCCAATCGCTCTCATATTCAACGCTTATTTACACCTTTTCTGCGGGTTTTCTTTCCTATCCTGCGTGGATTTTCTATTTCTGTAGTTTTCTCTTGAGATATACTGATATTATTTTTTAATGTCAAAGGCATTTTTTTTTTTGCATTTTTCATTTTACTCCTCTCTTCGATTTATCAACAAGTTCCTCAATTTGCTTACAATTTTCTATCATCTGTGCAGACTCACAACTTCCTCATGAATATTATTCTCTCAATTCTAGTTTTCCTCCGTTTCTCTATTCTAAATGCATTCGCGAACAAGTCCTCTGTGGCAAGGAAGTTATTATATTGACAAATAGTGGATCGTTAGCTGAGTGGGAATAGTTGAGGAATTCCTATTAGAAATATACATACATACGAGTATAGATATAGATATATGTAATACTCTAGTCGACTAGACTTTCTTAAGATATTTTAAGTTATTTGGACGTCATAACATAACCTGTTGACTCTTCGATCTTTAAGCATTAATTGGATTCAACTCCGGTTCCCATAAACATCAGAAACAAATTTGTTCCAAGATATCGATTATCTCTAAATAAATAATGGCGGACTTCCGCATGTATTTTCGCCACAAAAAATCTTTTCACAAACGCAATGACATGTTTGCCTCTGAAAAAGAAATAACATTAAGTTGGCTGTAGTGTTGGCTTAGAATCTCTCCAGTTGTAGAACAACTCAAAGGTGCATTAAAGTTAAATATTAAAAAAAATTAACATTGTGGTCCTCCCCTTGCAACTCACTTTCTGTCTATTTAAATCGCGAACACTCTGCATTCATAATAAAATTCTGCATAAACGCTGATGTATGATAAATATGTATAACAACAAATACAAATACTCGTAATATTTCCGCATATCATTAAATCCTTTTATGCATAGCATGCCATGCAAATCAGCCCGATTGCATGCAAATTCGCGTGGCTGTTACGCAATTAATCATCATTAAATGGAAATCAACAATTTCGCGCTGGACAACGCGGTCGCGCTGCCACAATGACGACGGCCGGAGGATAGACTGTAAAAATGCTCCGTACGGCTTCCGCGAGACAAACAATCGTTAACGGCTCTGCAAAAGCAACAACTAAAAGATGAAAATATACAGAAAGTGTTAAATTATTGCTTCCAGCTGGCTTTGGCACCTTTGTGAGTGTGTGGAGAGAGAGTATGCTTTGAGCGCGCTTCATTGGTTATTACTTGGAAAGGTATGTGTGTATGGATTAGTATGTGCATATAAAGGTATGTATATCCATAGGAAGTCTCTATATAATATATATTTTTTATTTTTAATAACATTTGAAACATTTTGTAAATTCTCAGAACAGATAGGTTGCTAGTCGCTTGAAATTTTTGGGTAAAAAAATATATTTTAGAAAAAAATAAATAAATTTAAAAATGATATATAGCTATAATAAAATCAAAATTATTTATAAGGAGTGATGCCACCTGATTAAAAATTAAATTTGAAAAATTGCAAGTTAAACCAGTTATTATGAAATGGTTTGATACACTTGACTTCCCATTAAAACTATATTTTCTGAAGGGTTCACCCCTGTTAAAATTTTTCACTAACCTAATTTGAAGATACCATAACCACTGAAAGTAGTCCAGAAAACCTATTAAATATTTACATTTATAAAATCTGCACTTCGTCTTTAAGTCTTGAGAAGAAAATTCGTCTCCTTACCTCCTCTTTTACCCGAATGCATATATAGGATTGTTCCTTCGAGCCGAGCTCATGGCACTTATGAAATTGTTCGCAATTAAATTTTAATAATTACATTTAAAGCAATTGAAGGGGTACACAAAAGACGCGAAAATAATAGTGCGTGTGGCTGTTGTATGAGTACAATCCAACAGGCAGGCAGCCAACAGTTGCTGATTATGCAGGATGCATGTTACGGAAAATTCCAAAAAAATATTGTTTCATGCCGTGCGTTGCTTGTAAAACTCGACGGAGAAAGCCTACTTTCGGGCGCGCATACAGAGCCACTTCCAAGACTTTTAAGTACACATAGCAGTTCAATGGTGCGTGCGATTATTTTCGAACAAATATGTTGAAAATTTTAGCACGAACATTGGAGTTGCCGGATGTCATCGAAAGGAATGGTATTAAGGAAGATAAAAATAATAATATTTATTTTATTAATTACTGCTTAATTTTTGTCTTATTAATTTATTATCAGTTACGCTCTATTAAGTTAAGTTACATTAAGTTAAGGAAAGAGGTCGCTCTTTGATTCTTATTTAAAATCATGTAAATAAAATTACACACTGGCAACTCCGTCCATAACAAACATGACGACAGCAACAGCACTGAAGATGAATACGTTGTTGAAAAAACATGACCAAAAAAAATTGAACACAGAGCAAATACGAGACAAGTTGGCAAATAATAAAGTTCGTAAAGAAAAAATAATACGATGAATTGTGAAATTTCATGAGGTTCCGAAAAGTAAGATATTGAAATGCAGTGATTCTTTCTTCGCAAGTGTCTTCTGTTCGGTGCTGGAGCGGAAGCCAGCCAAGAAAAGAGGTAAATAAAAGCGTTGAACGAATATGAAAGAGTAAACACATGTCAGTTCGTGTTCGAAATTTTTTACGCTAACAATTTGCACAAGCAGCGCGCTGCGGGAAGTGAAGCGTGACGAAGTCAAAGCCTCAAGATGCACGCAGCACAACTCCGCGCTCAACGTGCAGCAACAGCCAAAGAATACGTGAAATTCGCCAAACCGCTATTGTACTGCGCAGAGTTGCATCGAAAGCCTATAGTGCGTGTTTGGTAGTGATGTGGCGAAACGAACGGAATGTGCGAGATGCAACCGAATGCAGCGATTGCATTTTGAGTATTGTGTGAATGTGTCAATTTTTGGTTAAATTCACCGTACATCGAGCAGTTGAAAGAACTTGTGCAAAGTGACGGCAATGCCGTAAAATAAATCAAATATTGTCATAGCACATAATAGAAGCATTTGAATAGCGGATATTTGTATGTGAAAGACGCAGGGTGAGGCACACAGTTTGGAAAGTTGAGGCGTGCGACATTTGCAAAGTACTCGCTTTTTGAGGCAGATTGGTAGGTACTTGGTTGTCAATTGTTGGAAGTACAGAAATAAATATCTTTAAAACAAATAATAGTTAATTTATTTTATTTTATTTTATTTAATTTAATTTAATTTAATTTAATTTAATTTAATTTAATTTAATTTAATTTAATTTAATTTAATTTAATTTAATTTAATTTAATTTAATTTAATTTAATTTAATTTAATTTAATTTAATTTAATTTAATTTAATTTAATTTAATTTAATTTAATTTAATTTAATTTAATTTAATTTAATTTAATTTAATTTAATTTAATTTAATTTAATTTATTTTATTTTATTTTATTTTATTGCTGCAGGCAAACTCATTTGCGCAAAAGCCAAGAGCTTCAGGTGTACTAATTCCACTTGGTCGCCGCAGTCACGAACATCTTATAGAAATAAAAGTAAACACAAAACTGCCAGCGCTTTCTTCGCTCAACTTGTCAGTATTAAATTTTTAATTAGCATTCTGGCAAAGTTAATGTTTACAATAAAATTGCAAACAGATGGCAAATAAATACATCGGCAGTTAAAAGAAAAGAACATATCTATTTATCTACCACCTGCAATACATACTCTTTAATCAACACTAGAAGCAAGAGGCTTGAGAACCTAGCCATATATATGCAGTAGTTCAAGACACACCGGGGCGTATGCGCAACCTCAAATCTTCTTCATGTTGGTATATGGTAAGAGTAATCGATTGTTTGTGTTTTGTTTTTATTTTCATTAACTATTTCTGGTTGTTGTACATATTTCCTTGCACTTATTTTTGTTGTAATTACTGTGCTGCTTCGTTTGCTGCTGCTGCTGCTTGTGGTCAATTAACAATTAACCGTAGTTATTTTTGTTGTTGTTTGTTACAACAGTTATATTTGTTGTTGTTCTAAGTGCGCCTAAATACAATAATATTTCTACTTATTTACATGTTCACCATTAATAGTAGACACTCTTTCTTTCACCTTGCCTACCACATTCGCCACATTAACTCCCCGCAACCGCAGCAACACAAAGTTAAATTCTCCAGAAAACGTTTGTTTTCTTTGAGACAAAATGCAAGGCACAGTGCAATGCGAAATTAAAAGAAATCCGCTCTCGTCAAATGCAAATTGTGTGTTTTCTTGAGAACTACTCTTCCAGCGACAGCGGCTGAGAAGCACCACCGGCAGGCAGCCACTTCTGTTTCGCACACACTTTTGCTGTGTCAGCTACCCAAAAGTTTTGCCATTTTCACCGCCACCGAGCAGAGTTTTGCACTTCCGTAGATTTTTCAAGTGCCTCGGCGTGTTGCAACACGTCTCGAGTCATTCAATGCGCTTTTGCTTTTGTTGCTGTTTACTTATTTTTCGCTGCAACGCCGTGTTCAACATAAGCACTTCGGCTTTACTTCGCTGTTGTTTTTATTGTTGTTGTTGCACATTTAAAGACACTCCAGCTAGCTGCCACACAAGCACTTGCCTTGTCGAACATTTTGTGTCAACTTCGCGCTTCCTCTTTACACACTTGCCGCTCCACTCAGCCGATCGCTGTCTCTGTCTTGGGTAAACTGCAGTCCAAAGTAACTCGGCGAAAACAATGCAGCCGCACTATGTAAACCACAACAGCCGCTGTTATGCAGCAATAACAACAACAACAACAACAAATATATTGCTCATTTCAGAAATTGTGCTTTGGTTTTGTTTGTCTTGCTTAGCGGCGTGGATGTTAAAAGGAAGCCTGTTTAAGGGTGGACCAGCACCATTAAGCTGAAGAAGATTTTTCTTTAAATAAAATTTTTGCATTTTTCAATAATTTTTTTAAACAAAAAATGTTCCTCTTAATATGGAAGTTAGCAAGTTTTGAGCCACATCCCATCTTTAGAAAAGCATTATTATGTCAAATATATATGCTGAGATCTGAAATTGCCGATCTAATGGTTGCCAAAGATGCTCGATTGTGTAAAAAATGTGAAATATTTAAATTATTTTTTTTACAAATTTTTTACCGGAATTTCAAAAATATATGTTTTCACTCCGAACAACTCATCAACAATTTTTTTTTTTACATTTTCGCGCACCTTTCAAACCACCCTAGTACCTGAATATCACTGCGGTTCTTTTCCACTGCCAATCCACCTCTGCTTTGCTTGTTGTCAAGTACGACTAGTGTGTCTTCGCTTACTGTTTATATTTCAAAAGTTTTTTATTCTATTCCGCAAACAATTGCTCACTTGACTAGCAACAGGAGTAAACAAACTGCGTCAGAGACTAAGCACACAAAACAATATAAGTAAATAATAAATAAAATAAATATATAATAAATATAAAGGATAGAAAAGTGAATTCAAAGTTAAGTTCGGCTTATCAGCGCACCTGTTTTCTAGAAGCACCAGTAGCAGCACACCATATGTTCAACACAACTATTTAATTATAGTTTAAAAACTAATTGATTTCAATAAAAAATCGCTACCAAAGCAAGAGATTACATTAATTAGCCTGTATTCGAATGCATGAGCATATGTTTTGTTTGATAATTGCTGTAAGCGATAAGCGCACTTTCGAACTGAACAGCTGTCGTTTGATGTTTTCGTGCACGTAGCTGATAAGACGCTTGAGTACGTGAGCCGAGTCGGTAAACAAATAAAACAAGTGTTGAATAAATCGCGTGAGATTGACTAAAAATAATTTCAAAAGAAAAACAATGTTGTTTGACTTAATGTTGGAATTTTTTCAAGATGGCAAAAATATATAAGCAAAAATAATGTTGGGTGTACTCTTACATAAATAGAACTCCTATATTCTCTTAAATATTCCAGAACAGTGCTTTAAATATAGTCTGTCTTGAGCACTCCGATATAAGACTAGCTGTTGTGATATACAAATTTTGATTAAGTATTAAAATTATATTTTCATACATGCTTTTATATAGTAAAACTCGGCATTTATGGATAAGTTGAAATTCCGGTTTCGCCATAAGAACAATTCTGTAATCGACTTACATTCATACTAGTTATGCTTTCGTTTAGTTTTTGGAGTTTCTATGATATTTTCTCTTGGTCGCCTCGAGTTTAGACAAATTTTGCGATCTTTAACAAGTGTTTGCAAAGTTTTGCTGAATTAGTGTGTCCAGAACGAGGCATTTATGATAATCAGAAAAAGAAAGACTTCTATTTATAAAAGTAGAATTTTTACAAAATGAAATGTAAATTGAAAATAATAGGACCTCAAATATATTAGGGACATATATTACATCTTGTATGTATTAAAAAAAAATTGTGGGTTTGGAGGGTGCTAATGTCAAAATTTCTTTTATATACTCGTACATGCCCCTGAAGTACGATACAAATTTCAGCTGTATTCATTGCTTATTTTGTCTGCAGCAGCCAGTAAGGTTATACGAGTTTTTATGAGCTTGCCAATTTTCCTTTGTATAAAGCTCACACTTCGTTGCTTGATCGTGAATTCTTGACCAAAAACAATACCGTAACGATAGGCCCAGCCTTCATATTCGCCAAGCATGGCTCCGTTTTCATATTTCCAAAAATAAAGAGAACATTAAAACTCGTCGTATTACAAGCATAAGCGTTTGTATAAAGCTCACACTTCGTTGCTTGATCATGAATTCTTGACCAAAAACAATACCGTAACGATAGGCCCAGCCTTCATATTCCCCATGCATGGCTCCGTTTTCATATTTCCAAAAATAAAGAGAACATTAAAACTCGTCGTATTACAAGCATACGAGAAATTGCTGAAAGAGTCAAAGGCCATCCCAAAAATCGAGCTTGAAAAGTGTTTCGACAATTGGAAGTAGCGCTGGCATAAGTGCAGGATATTGAATGGGGACTATTTTGAAGGCGACAACATTAAAGTGGACGAATGAAGAAACATTTTTTTTAACGAAAATTAGTGTTTAACACATGTAAATAACATTTGAATAAAAATTATAATAATTAGTTTGTGTAGAACATGGTTTCTACAAATCGCTCCTTGCAGTTTCAATATAAATATAAGTGTTTGTTAGTTTGTACTTTGCAAAATATATTTCCCTGATTTCCTTTTTGTATTTTCTATAGTTGTTTTGTATTTGTTATTATTGTTATTATGTTGCCTTTGCTGCTGCTGTTGCTATGCGCCTTTAGCCCAAAGCAATTTGTTAATTTTGCGTTGAATTAAGATGAAATCTGCTTACATTGGCGGATTACAAGACGGGAGCAAACAAATATAACAAAAACAACAATAGCTGCAAGGAGTCAGATGAAGGCACCACCACCACTTGTTGTTGCTAATTTGCTGTGCCGTTAACTGTTTTATTGTCTCTTCTGTTCTTAATAACTAGCTTAATTGTTGTTATTACAAGTGTGTGTATGTAGTATGTATGTGTGAGCTCAGTTGTGTCTGCTGTGCTTGGATGTGTCTATTTTGGTGGCGGCTTATATGTGAGGTGCACACACACACACATTGTTATCGCTTTTGTTTGTGTCATTTGCACTTTAGCCCTCTTCCACAGCAACATTTTGCTTTGTAGTTTTAGCTAATGTGTTTCTTGTTGTTGGTGTTTTTGCTATTGTGTGTTTGTAGTTGTTTCAGCGTGAGTGTTGTTGGCGGTGCGCTTAATTGTTTTACAGCGTTAACGGTGTTGCAGTGTCTACAGTAGGTCATGGCAACAAAAGCGGAAAGTGTAAAGAATGAAAACAACAATAACAGCAACAACAGCCCCTTCATTATAACGCAGCATTACTGAGCCAATAAACTTCGGCGATTAGGCGGAAAACACTGCGGGCTACACCAAGGCAAGTGCTGCGTATTCTTGCCGCAACGCATGTTGTTGCTGTTGTTGTAGCTAACGAAGAGGCGTAGACTAGCCTAGGCACCTTATTTATTTTCTTTTTTTCTCATCCCACACGTTGAACTATTCAATTTCTTGCCTTGAAATCAGCGCCAACGCCGCCTCCACCAAAAGCCTCCCGCGTTGCTGCTTGTAATCGCATATTGTTTTTGCTTACTTTATTGTTATTGCTGTTGTTGTTGTTGTTTTTCTGTGAAATCCTTTTAACAACAATTTGCAGCGCTCAGATTAAAAGTTTTTAATCTGCCTGTTAATAATCAAGTTACCAAGTCACTTGAAGTTAAACGAATATTTTCTCTCGGCGCATTGTTGATTGCTTAATGGATTACACGTCCCAGCCGTGCCACGCCGCGGTACTCTTCACCTCTGCTATCGCAGCCACCAGCGCCTTGGCGTTTTACAATATGCCTAGGTCGCGCGTAACAGCGGGCAAGGTTCGCGAACGAGCGAAAGTGCTGAAAGGAATAGGTAAAAATGCGCACACTTTGCGAAGTGCTGAGTGGATGAAGTAATTAATTGTGGTTGTGAGGAAGAATTGAAAAGGCATTGAGTGGATTTAGGTAATTGAAGTTAAGTAAATGCAAACGAAATTGGCAGAACATGCTTAATATACGAGTAGATCGAGGCAGCGAATAAATCAAGGACACATCACTTCGTTGGAGAAGAGATTAATAATAAATTATTTTTCAAGGAAATGACTTTAATTCATATTAATTTCACTCAAGATACTAGTTAACCGTATTTTATTTTTATAGAAAGGTATTTTACCAATTTACCACCAGAGCTGTTAAATGGAGTTTGTGAAAACTCGTAGTAATCATAATGTTTAACTCGAATCATGAGCTCCACTAGAGTATTGGTTTAGTTTAATCATAAGTGTACGACAAAAATATTAAGTGCATGTCTTTAATAATAAAATGTAATCAAAAGTAGTCGGAAAGTAGTTAAATACAAAATTAATCAATTACTTAAGATTTAATTAATTACTTTAATTAAGAATTACAATTACTTCTGACTTAATTAATTATTTACTAATCAATTACATTTGAATTTAATTACTTAAATTATTTTTGATCACATTTGAATTTATTTTTAATTATTTTAATTATTTGTTCGTCCCTCTTGACTGAGATGAAAAGAAAATAACAGATTTGTGAAATCAATTACCTTGGAGTGCTTCCAGTCAGTAGTTAAATATTTGATAATTTCATGATTATTTTAAAGTTGATCAATTAATGATCAATAAAAAGGAGAAATTACCGTAATGAATAAATGAAGAGATTCCTCAAAAATCTTAATTTTGTGGTAATCATTACTATTTAAAATCATAAAGAATTGAATTGAAGTTGAACTTGGGAATTTATGAAATTTATTAATTAATTATTTATTAGACAACAACTTCTGAATTTGATTACTTAAATTAACTTTCGTTTACATTTGACAATTCTTGATTATTTGTCCTAGTGGATTCATCAAATTAAAGGGGAATAACAGATTTATGAGTTGATTACTTTCAGTGGTTAAATGTTTGATTATTTCATCATTACTTTCAATTTTGATCGATTATTGATGAATAAAAAGAAGAAATTACTGTAATTAATTATTGAATAGATTATCATTACTGTTAATCTTTGAGGCTGGACTAAAATTATACCGAAGTTTTCTGTAAGTTAATTAAATTAAAGAGGATACTAAGAGGGAAAGGTAATCATTAAAAGGGTGGTTTTACAAATCCATTGACCAGATTACTTTTCAAAGAACATATAGTCGAAATCAAATCTCCATAAACGGATCATATAATATATACAGTATATAAGGATAACGAGATAACTGTTACTGGGGGATTTCAAATATATTGGAGAGTATTATTCCAAAATTTGAAATAATGTTTGAGAAAAATAGCGTATGTGAAACCTGTAATAAGATAACTAACCGTCTAAGGAAGCGTTATAGAGTAAGCACTCGGAAGAGATCCGGTGGCTAATAAAAAATCCAAATAATGTACGAACTTTGTCTGGTATAACTAAAATGTATAGGCTTTTTGTGCTCCTTAGTTAAATAAATTTATTACAATAATTTAATATAATAAAAAAATGTTGTTTTATATTTACTAACCCACAATTTGTTATCACTTATTTGCATTTAATTTATTCTTGAAAATCTTGCTTCAGTTTCTTTTTTCGATTTATTGCTTGTTGTCTAAACCCTATCCACTTCAAATAATATTGTAAATGTACTGGGCGTTTGCCACGCCCCTATGCTATGTGAAATATTGTGCACAGTTTTACGCCACTTTTAAGATGAGTTTTGGCCATGTCTAAATGCTTCTTCTGAAACAATTTGTAAGGAGGACTATTTCTTCTTTTGTTGTTAGCAACATTGTTGACATTCGTATTGATGTCGGAGGCACAAAGTATGACAGATATATGCGTGGGCGTTTTATAAATTGCAAATGAAAATGCGTCGCCAACATTACTGACGCCAGCCGAGGCTTTCGAGGCCTTTCAGCAGAGTGTGGCAAGAATTCCATCTAAAAGAGTAGCTCCTCTTATATGAGCCCTTCGAACGGCATTTGGTCATTGCATTTGTTGGAGGGAGGAGAGCAGGCGTAGTAATTGTCAAATGCTGTTTTAGTGCATTTCGCCAAATAGTAATGTTTACGCTTGCCGGCAATATTCATATGCAATTTTTAACGGGGTTTCGCTCATTTTTGCAGCTTGTTTGTAAAGCATTTATGGCGACATTTGTTTTTGGCAAATGGCAGCATAGTGCTAGAAATTCGGGCTGTAATAATAGGCGAACAACAACAACCAGTTTGTTATTTGTTGTGCGCACACATAAACACACTCGCGTGCAATAAATTTGGCCAAGTTGCAAGGATTTATGTAATCACGTAAGTGTTTGTGTTCGTGTGTCTGTCTCTATGTGCGTTTACATTTGCAAATTTTAATATTCCAACATTTTATGTCGCAGCGCATTTTTACGATTTAACGATTCCGCTATTCGTGCGCCATTATAATGATGACAGCAAAGCAGCTGCCGCTGCGCGCCGCCAACACATTGAAATGGCATCTTTGGTTGGATATTTTTGAAATGAGTCATTCGGTATTAATGTTCGATGAACTATTTGGCAAGCGTAACCAGAGAGTGACAACAAATGTTAAAGCTTTAAATAAAAGGACTGTGAAATTTAATACAATGTGATAAAATGAAAACCTCACTTTGAAATTTGAAAATATCAGTGTTAGACGAGTATTCTAATGAGATGATTACAGTCAGAAATCTAATTTTCTGTAACATTTGTGAAAATTTCTCGTCCAAATTTTATAGAGTTGCAAGTCTAACTCTCGAAATAATTTGGAATGCCTTGTTTTAGCTGATAAATCTTTTTAGGTGTACTCTGCCAGTAAAATCAAATAAAGCTTTTCTTAAGAGACATCTACTTTTAACGAAGAAAAAAAAAGAAAATAGTAATGGTTGAAAGGAAAATTGAATCTAAATTAAAAATAGGAGGGACGGATGTTCAAAAAGCCATAACATTCCACTACTTATTCTAATGAATCCGAATTTTTCACAGCGGTAGCCGAGTAGGTGTCCCGAAAAAGATGCTGGAAAATGTAGCTGTTAGAAACGCATTCACCAAACTCTTTATTCGAAAGTTATAGCTCTCTCTGACCTTATCTACACTCTGATACTAGAATAGCTACACTATAAGTCGATTGTGTCCATAATAAGACATTCGAATTTTAGATTGTTTTGTTACTCGACATTAACTAGACTTTAAGGTCTACACACCGTTGAAAATTTAACTGGATCTTAGATACAAACAGCAAAAGTATGAATATACTTTTATATTGGATGGCAATGGATGGGGCTACAGCTCGATACTTCTATCCAGATCCAGAAATAATTTATTTTTGGGTCCGTTTTTGAGAATTTGCGTAAAATATACATATATTTATACTCATTAAAACAACAACTTCAATATTTTTTCACAACAGTGTACACATATACATACATTTCACATATAAAAAATTAATTTGTTTGCGATTTTGTTATTAACATTAATTAAAATCCATTCAATTAATCAGACGCACTTTTGCTCGAGCAATTAGCGGGTTTTTGAACTCAGCAGCATAATTATCACCCCACTCACACATATATGTACAGATGTATGTTTGTTTGTGTCTATACGTTCAATGTGCACATTGATAACATTTGTTTATTTAAAAACATAATTGTACACGGATGATTGACACCGATAGACGCCTTCACGCCAGCCAGCGCCATCACAAAGAAACGCTCGCATAACAAGCAATTTATGTGTTTTCGAAATCATTAAGTGCCGACCTTTAAACTGATGCTTTTAATTATGCGCAGATTACAGTAACACGATTTCTTGAGTTTTTTTATATAGTTGAGTTCAAAAGTTTTTTTTTATTTAGTTTAGTTCAAGATTTTTAGATATTTGTTATTATTTAATGAGCCCATTCCATTGAGTTTTGAAATTATACTCAAAAAGAGTTTTCTGTTTTCCGCTGCAACGTTGTTTGTATCTCCGGGATTATTTAACTTAAAGCAACCTTGAAATCAAAAATATTTTTGTGCAGCTTACGCTCGCTCTTATCAGTGATTACATACTATATATATACATAGTACATATTTTACTTCATTTTATTTACAATTGTATTTTTTAAATTATTCCTTTTGAATTTATATTATCTAAAGATTGCGGGTCTTTCATCTGTTTCATGGTGAAATCAGTGAAAAGCTGTTGGTGAATGAAACGTGCTCATAAAATCTAAAATTAACTCACAGGAAAGAACAAAATATTAATTGTTAAGTGTTATCTCCTTTATACTATAAAATATAAGCAATTGAATACAATTAAGCAGCTTAAGCCAATAATCATTATATTTTCTGGTTTGAGCTTGCGTGTTTTTTTTACCTAATTTAAACTAATCTAATCCTTTAGTTCTGGATGGTAGTGGTAGAATTTAATTACATGCTAGTAGAAAACATGATGAAGAGGGCAAATTATTACATACGAGTATTTAGCTTAGAAAATAATTTCAACATAATATTACGTCAGAAAGAGCTTGAAAACAAATAAATCTCACAACCTGAGTAACACTTAATTCGCATAAGAGCTAAGTAAGCTATCTTTAAGGGGTTAGTTAGGTTTCAGAGGGTAAAAACGAGGGTATTTTTAAAATGTGTTTTAATATATACTATCATATACCGTGGAACTTCTCTAACTCGAATCACCATAATCCCAAAAAAAAAAATCCAGTTATTGAAATTTTCAATCAAACATAATTTTTTTCAAAAAGCTGTAAAATATAGATTTATACCCAGTTTTATTTATTTACTTCGCATAACTTTTTATTTAAATACGTTAACATTCTTATTATTCTTTAATTTTGTTTGCTGCAGTTTGCAAATGCAATAAGTGCAATATCATATTTTTGGTTCGCCTACATACGATATAGAGGGATTCTTTTAAAATTCTGCCTCGACAGTAAAATTTTAAATTTTGTATTATGTCCTGGTCGAAAAGTTCGATAGAACTTTACCATAGACCATAGAACCAAGTTCGAGTTATGGAAGTTCCACTGTATTTCATTTAGTAAACCATTCGGCATATCAACGATACGTATTCAAATAGTATTTTGTGACATTTTGATTTAAAAAATTCGAAAACTCAGCGGTTGGTACCTCATCTCCCATGACATGTCCAAAAAAAGTCTTGGTTGATCTAAAATCAATAAATATATAATAAAATAAAATATTTCGATAGTAAATGGATAAATCTGGTTAATGAACGAAGAAAAAATAAATTGTAAAATTTTTATTTTTATCAGATTTAAAAAAAAAAAAAAATTTTTGGAAAATGTGTGGCATATATTGGCTCGAAAAAAATAGTTCTAATTAAAATATGAAATATTATTTCCATTAACTATATAATATTATTCTAAAGATGTGTGCAAAATTTGAACAAAATCACTTTTCGAGATATCGTGCCTACAGACTTAAAAAATTGAATTTAGAAATAAGCCCGTTTAAAGTTTTATGTTGACGTGGCCGGTTGGGCGAAACTTCCAAAGGGTATATCTCTTAGTATTTTACTCGAATTGCTTTGATATTATTGGATAACATGTTAAACATATTGTACTATTTAATAAGGGTTTGAAATTTTTGAAACTCACATAACTCCTTAAGAGGACCCCCTCATTCTCGATTTCAAATTTTTTTTATTTATTTTTTATTAATTCGAACCTATAAGTATTAGGGAATGTTCTTTTAAAATTTCAATTGAAAATTTCAAAAACTTTTGAAGATATAGCCGATTTATGGAGGAAGCGTCAGGCGACGGCGAGAGCGCCTCAAAACTTTAAACGCGTTTTTCTCGAAACAGTGTTTCTACGACTGGCGCACGAGGTTACTCAATATCTATTAATCCAATCGGTTCCAAATTACGTAATAATAAAACGTTATTCTATACATGTATAGCTATGGTATGAACTAGGATAAATTAAATCGATGAAGATCTTCTTTACTTTTCAACTTGATTTGTGGCTGAAAAATAGGCGATTTTCAAAAAAAAAAAAGTTTCAAAGGTCCGCCATTTTACTTATTTTTGTGCGAAATATTCCTAGTTCATACTGGAGCCAAACATGTACTCTTTCTGATCCTGTTGGAATTTTTGGTTTCAGATGTTCCAGCGAGCGGAAATCACATGCGCCGCCCTTTTGTTTTATCACAAAAAAACAACAACAACAAAAAAATATTTAACATTTGTTTCTTCTTTTGAAGTCTTCAAATAAATGTATGCACAGTTACAACCCTAAAAACTAATTTATGTTCATTTACCAGCCCATTGAAAATCGTCAAAATTTGAAATCGAGAATGGAGGGTCCCCTTAAAATAAGAAATATCGAAGAAGACATATTTCGACTCTTTAAACATCATTATATTTTTACAGACTTCGGGTAATATCAAATGGTAATGGAGAAGTATTAATATTTCATGTTCACTCTGGAAATTCGTCAGTGAGATAGGATCAAAAATCAATTGCCGGTTAACAACTGCAGAAGTAACAGTTAATGCGTTCAACCCCTTTTTATGGAGGCATGTTAATATTTTCATGGATAACATTTCAAAAATCAAAAAGAAATTGTATATTATGTATATTTCCTCTTTTTCTCTTCGAAATTGAGATTATTTAACACTTAAACTGCGAAACATTATGACTAACAGTCAGTGTTGGCGCCAGTGATGAACCCAATTTAGTAGCACGGATTTCAGCCTATTTACCAATACACTTGCGTGTGTCTATATGTGTGTTGTGTGTTATATATATGGGAATTTGTATGCTTGCAATTAAATGAGCGCTTTGTTTTCATTTGCCGCTATTAAGTTGATAGTTTCAATTTAACTTGTTTGTTTACGATGCGAAGCGAAAGGGTTTTACTAGCGGCGATAAGGCACTTAATAGCAATAACAAAATATTAAGTACATTTGCAGTGCAGAAAAGTGACAAAATAAAAACAATTATTGATTATTGCAAAAGCACTCGGCAACAGTGGTGAAATCATGCTACAGTGCTGGGTTAGCGACCACCCACGGTCCACAACACACAACCCACGCACTGCAGGATCGCAATCGCATTCAGGTCAATTGCTGTTGTGTAGCAGCAGCGGCACATTTGGTTAGTTTCCATTAAATAACTGTAAATTTCCATCAACTGTTAGTAAAAACGACAACAACAACTGCATTTGTATGCGTGCAATTAAGTGATTGCTGGACATTGTTTTGCTTTTTGCGTGATTTTTTAAACGATTTTTTTGCCATATATATAGTTGTATATATATTATATAGTATGAAGATATATAAACATACATATATGTATGTATAGTTTTACTATTTATTATTAACTTTTTCTATTTTTTCCAATTCGGTTTAACTATTTTGCATCAACGTTACACATATTTGCACTTTCGAGTGCTGTGGCAACACACTCAGCTACAGTGCTGTGATTTTCACTTTTTTTGCCTTCCAACAAAAATGTGATAAGCGCTCAAAGTTTGCGCAATACCTGCAGCTTGCCGCACCACACACCGCCAAATATGGCAACAACACATGCATGAGCCGGCCGGTCCGATAAGCGGATGCACACCTTGCACTCGTCTATCCTACACACACACACACCCATTTGGACACACACACAAGCTGACATCAGAAGATTCTAATTCGAGCGCGACTTAGCTCAACGCCGAGCTGCTGCCATTGGCTTGCGCCGACTGCAAGTCGAACGCTGCTGTCGACTGCCGCGCAACAATGCTGTCTATCAGCGCTGCATTTTCATAAAATTGTTGTTGTTTATTGTGCCTACTCGAGGTTAAACTGTGGGTTAGCGCACAACAATATTACCGGCCGGCTTTTAGCATTGGAAGATAAGCATATGTTGCAGGCGTTAATGCTCCCCCGCCACTTCAACCGTCCACCGCTGCACTGCAATGATGTACCTTTGTTAGGCGCGTCAATCCGCCGTTATTTGTGTATAAAAAGGCTGAGCGCACAGCCAAACGATGTGATTTCGCAAAATGAGATCGTTCATATTGGTTGCATTCGCGGCGTTGGCGCTGTTCGCCACCGTCTCAACAAAGAATATTGAGTCGAAAACTGCTGACAAGGACTTCTTGATTAAGCAGAGGTTCATTTTGGAGATCCTCCAGCATGTTTACCAAGACGATGTGCTGGTGACCAAGTACGACAGCAGCTACTATGAATACAAACCGTGGGAACATGTTGCCGACTATCATAAACACGAATTGTTGGAGTCATTCTTCGAGCTGTGGCAACACAAGCCAATGCATGATGATGAGATCTTCAGCATTGTCTATGAGCGCCATGTTGAGTATGCCATTGGCTTGACTCGTTTGTTCTACTTCGCCAAGGATTGGACCACTTTCACACACGCCGTCTTCTGGGCACGTCTGCACGTGAACAAGCAGTTGTTCGTCTATGCTTTGACCGTCGCTGGTCTGCACCGCGCCGACATGCAAGGTATTGTCTATCCAGCCATTTATGAAATTCATCCATGGTACTTCTTCGATGTTGAGACCATTGAGAGCGCTGAGCGTTACAGAATGCACAACTTCCATCAGGTCAAGAAATTGGACAATATCTACAACGTTGCCATCAAGTCGAACTACAGCAATGTATACAGCAACATGAATAGCGATCATGCGCTCGCCTATTTCCTGGAGGATGTTGGTCTCAATGCTTTCTACTACTACTACAACTTGGACTATCCATTCTGGACTAAGGGTGTCGAAGGTTTCGAGTTGAATAAGGATCGTCGTGGTGAGTTCTGGATCTACACACACTGGCAGTTGTTGGCCCGTTACTATTTGGAGCGTTTGTCTCACGATTTGGGTGACATCGAGGACTTCGATATGTACGAAACGGTCTCCAATGGCTACTACAGCGGTTTGCGTTACTATTCCGGTGTTAACTTCCCCAACCGCGAAAATGGCTACAGCTTCTACCACAGCTATAATATGGAATACATGCGTCTTGTTAACTTGATCAGCCAACGTGTTATGGACTACATCCACGAGGAGCACAAGGACGATATTGAGGCCGTCAATAAGTTGGGCAACATCTTGCAAGGCAATGCGGACAGCATTGATAGAGTGCGTTACAGCAGTTTGAGCAAATACTATAAGGAGATCGTCAACGAGGGCAACGATTATGGCAAATACCAAGAGACTCTGCCAAGCACCTTCATGCACTACGAAACCGCATTGCGCGATCCACTCTATTTCTCGATCTATAAGGACATAATTCACTTCTATTGGCATATGGCTGAGGTCTTCCCCGAATACACCGTCAAGGACTACCATTTCGAGGGTGTCAAGATTAACAAAGTACAAATGCCCGATCATTTGACCACCTACTTTGAATACTTCGACTCTGACATCAGTAACGCTGTCAATGTTGAAGTACCAGTTGAAGGTAGCGCTGATCCGTTGGTCAACTTTGGTCGCAATTCACAACACGATGGCAACAGCTTCGTCGTCAAGGCACGTCAATACCGTTTGAACCACAAACCATTCCAATTCCAATTGGATGTCACCGCTGATAAGGCACAAAAGGCTATCGTTAAGGTCTTCATCGGTCCCGAACAAGAACACGATAAATATCACTTCATCGAAAAGAACTACATGAACTTCTTCGAATTGGAACACTTCGTCGTCGATTTGGTGGAGGGTGTCAATGTGATCACACGCAACTCTGACGACTTCTCCTGGTGGGTGGAGGATAGAACTCCATACTTGGAATTGTACAAGAAGGTTATGGACGCCACCAATTCGGACTACAAGTTCGCTTTGAACCAGAAGGAAGCTCACTGCGGTGTGCCACAACGTCTGATGTTGCCCATTGGTAAGAAGGGTGGTATGCCATACCAATTCTTCTTCATGGTATACCCATACCATGAACCTGCAGTCAAGCAAAACTCCGGCTACGATCCCGTCATCTCTTGCGGTATTGGCTCTGGCGCTCGCTGGGTGGACTCATTGCCTTTTGGTTTCCCCTTCAACCGTCCCGTCAAGCACGGTTACTACTTCGATGTGGATAACTTCCACTTCGAACCAGTGGTCATCTACCACAAGGAAGACGCCGCCAATGTGGTCTAAGCGCATATTTGAAATTATGTTTATTCAATTTTCTCTCCTTTGCAGTCACTTCAGATTTATGTGTTCCTTAGTTTCGAGCTACTTTTAGCTAAATAAACGATTTTAAAATACAACAAACACTTTTTTTTAATGAATTTATATTGATTTGTTCAAAGTGGACACTATTAGATTCAGGTCCAATGGCTTCTTGAAGCCATTATATTGAATGTAGGACTATTGTTTGCAGTTGCTCACGGATATTGTGGAACAGGTGTAGATTTGAGGGTGATAAGTACATGTGGAGTAACTCGTAATAAGTGAAAGGATCATCGTATATCATACATTTTACTACTACATTTTAGCTGCCCGGCCGCAGTCAGTGTTATTGTCGCTAATAAAATACCTCTATAATCATAGGTCTAAACTAACTATACTAGCGGAAGGAACGGAAGGGAAGAACATATATGCAGACCATTCAAAGCCCTTGAAAGCATAATATGGGTTTATTCGATCGATTGTGAAAGAAAAGTGAAGGAGAAAGGGAGAGAGAGAGAGAGATGACTCGCTTCTCAAACAAACCTCAAAGCAGTTGTTGCTCTTGGACTCAGTACGCCTTACTACTTACTATGACAATCCGGTAAATACAAAAATCCATTGTATTTTTGTATTTTATTTTATTTATTTATTTAATTTTTGTATTAATATGCCTTTACTTAAATCAGTATTTTGTCTTACTTAAACTGCCGCTTTCCACTTATTACCGCATAACCACTTGCTTAACGGTACTTTTGCTTTGCTTAAATATATATTTTAGGTGAATTAACATTTGTATTATATTTACTTATGGATTTGCGGACAATTTTGGGTGTAAATTTGGTCAACTGAGCGGGCGTTCACTTACTCAATTCACAAATTCGCAATTTTGGTATACTTTTTGTTATGCTGTGTTTCGCTCGTTTTATACTTTAGTTGTTGTTGTTTATTTTGTTTTCTTTTTTTGTTTTTAATTTAATTTTATTTTGTTTTCAAAAGTGTTTGTCCTTTTTTTAATTTTAAATATTTTTTATTTTATTTTTAAAATTGTATTTTCTTAAAAATATTTTTTTTTTTGTGACCAATGCTGTTGGTAGCCTTTTTTGTATTGTTTTCTTTGTTGTTGTTGTTTGCAATTTTTGTGTATCATATTCCTGTAATTACGTATTTATAATATATACTGGCATATATATTTATTTTTTAAGTTTTATATATTTTTTTATTTTTTTATATTATTTGCTACAGTACAGCTTCATAATTATTTTAATTTTTTATTTTCCTTACTCAAATTTTATTTTTTATGCCCATTTAGTTCAGTTTATTTCTATGTAATATTTTTATTTATTTTATATTTGCACTTAGTTTAATTTATTTTATACATTTTGCAGCTTAACAAATATCTTAGCTAATTTTATTTTTATTGACATCAGCTTCAAGTTATATCTCATTTTAATTTATTTTAATATTTTTATTTTGTTTTTATAGTTTATTTTTTACTATCACTAAGCTATCAACATTAATTCAACTAAAACTTGCTTTATCATATTTTGTTTTTGTTGTCACCAACTTCTGTTGTTTTTGTTTTTATTTTAAATGAATTTTGATTCTTGATTCTTCATAATATTTTTTATTGTTTTTATAAATTTTAGTTTACATTTTTGTATATTTTTTTGCATTATTTTATTTAAGTTTGCTCTTTTAGTGTTGTTGGACTTTCATAGCACTTCTTCAACATGCTTCGCAGTGGTATAGATATACATATAAGCATTACTAACAAAAACAACATATTTTTTACAAAATAATTTTTTTACCATTTATGCTATTTTTATTTTAATTTTTTTATTATTTTCTATTTTACCTTTTTCTTTATTTGCTATGAATTGAATTACCGCATTTTAATTGCGCTGCAAACATAGGTCAAGTTAACCTTTCTCAGTGTGAAAGTTCCTTCCCGCATTATTGCATACGTACGTGTGTATGTATTAGTGTAGAAATTTCAAGAGCTTTCTTTATATATTTACATAAGATTTTTATTTTTACTACAGTTTTATATATAGTATAGTACAATGTATGAAAGCAAGCCAACTTTTAATCGCTATATGTATTTGCTATAGTTATATTGTTCAGTAAAGGAAAGCTTGCTAACTGTTATTAAAATAAAACTATAAAAAAAAAATTAAAAATAAGAAAAAATAATAAATAAAGTACAATTTGTCTTAAGATATTTAATACTCAACCTTAAAAGAATTACTATTTTCTATGCAGCGCTATCAATAAAACAAATACTTTACAACAGCGGCACCTAACGTAAGCTTTTGATACACTTGAAACTGGAAACCCGCCTTTAACTTTTACTTGCCTTAATATCGCTTTATTGCTTCACTACATACTTTTCCGACCATTTTAATTAAAATTTACAATTGTGAAATTAATATATAATAATTTTTGATGCGATAGCACTAAATTAATGAAAATATTGTTTGCTACATACATATATCACACAAAACGTTGTATTATATTCAAAATGAACACAAACAACAACACTACAGATTTTCATTAACAAAACACATACAATTTGGTGTCAACTATTTGCATTATGTACAAAGGTCAAAAGGTTAATTGTAAATTAATACTTATAATACATTTGGCTAAACACTTTCTTCTTCTATAATAGCATATTTTATTAAAAATATTTTTTTTGTTGTGTTTACTTTGACATTTTCCAACATTTTTTAGTCAATAATTGACCACACAATTTACAAAAATTTTATACTTACATAACTACCTTACATTATTTATTAATTACTATACATACACATATGTACTATACTACTCGTATATGACTTGCTTTGTGTGTGTGAGTTTAATCTATGTATGCATTTACTTTTATTATGTGCAGTGTGTTTGTATGCCTTATATAGGCTGTATTTATATATATTTACATTTTCAAAATAGAGCGTAAAATTAATATTGGCTTAGTCACATTGGTATTTATACTTTATGCACTCGTATATAGGATAAGTGTTGTTGTTGTTCTTATTTAGCTTATTTTGGCATAAAAACACGATTTTGATTTTAGTTTTGATTTTTTTTTCTTTTTGTAATTTTGATTTTGATTTAAGTTTCTGTCTCATTTGAGCAATTCTAAAGTCATTTTGTATAAATTTGATTTATGCTTAGATATTTGTTTTATGTATGGACTCGTATGTATGTATGTGGTTGTATGTATTTGCATGTATTTGTATGTATAAAGTCGTTTATTAAATATGTTTAGATAAATGTAGTTGACTTGATTAATTGCTTGCAAGGTTTAGTTGATGCAGCGACATTAAGTATAAAATGTTGTTTTAAAGGATATTTTTACTTAAATAAGACAAAATATTGTAGAAAGTAGGAAAAAATATTTGTAATAAAAGGAATTTCAAAGAAACTTTTTCTACAAGAACAAGTAATTGCAACTGAAATCTTTGAAGTTGTCGAATCAATATAAACTATCAATTCACCAGTGATTTTAAATATATTTATTTTAAATATGAAAGTACAAATTTACCTTTTCAATATCTTCATATACATATATTTATACATATATTTATATTTATATTTATATATACGAAGGTCCTGCTTCCCAAACCAACTTATCTGATATCTTTTTCTTGAAAATTAATGAATTATATTTTACAAACGAAAACAGTTAATTTCGCTTTGGGAAAAGCTGCAAACTGTTCAAATATTTTCTAGGATTGTGACTTAGGTATGAATGATAATGCGTAAGATTTTACTGTTAAGGTCATATTGTTACTAGAATGATAGAAACACTTAATCAAGTCCAATTATAAGTTGAATTATACGATGAGTCCCGACTCTTTGAGAGCCCAAACCGATCTTCAAATCGAACTAATGATAATCTTAAAAATCAAAGGAAAGTGTTGTATTTTAAGGCCTTACTTCCAGCCGATTTTTTTTGCTTTTAGCAAAATGAACCACAATACAGATGAATATGGATGCCATCTGAAAAGTCTTAGTACAGTGTGTGGTAGGGGAGTACTAGACTGATATTAGACCCATCCTTCATTCAAGTATTTGCAAATTGTATCTCATAGACTTGTTTAAAATAAGATCATTTGAGTAGTTCTCGAAAAATTTTGACAACCGACTTTAAAAACACAGGTTTGAGAAAAACGCGAAAGACTCGGATTGTCTTAAAATTTGGGACAATATGTTAGAATGTTAGGGACATGAAACCCAAGTAACCCCTTATGCATTTAGGCTGGATACACAAAAAAGCTTGATGTTTGGGTGCGGCATGATTTGACGCAAAAAAAAACTTCTGGACCGAATCAACGCGTGCGAATGCTGAAACGGAACGAACTCGACCCATTTTTGAATCGGATGGTGACTGGCGACTAAAAATAGATCACATACGACAATATCAAGCGAAAAGGGTGGTGGTCGAAGGCTGGTGAATCGTCCCAAACAGTGGCCAAGCCGCAATAGACGGCCAGGAAGGTTTTGCCGTGTGTTTGGTGGAATTGGAAGGGAATTATCCACTATGAGCTGCTCCCATATGGCCAGACGCTTAACGCAGAATTGGCCATCATGGAGCGTGTAGTGTTCCACCATGACAACGACAGACCCCATACTTCGTTGATTACTTGTCAGAAGCTACGGGAGCTCGGATGGGAGGTTTTAGGGCATCCACCATATAGCCCAAGGAACGCTCGTGTTGGTGTACTGTTGAACTCAAAAGAGGCTTGAGTTCTTCGCAAATATAGGAGGGGGGCTTCTAAGAGGGGGTATTATGAAGTTGCCGTCTAGCTGGAAAAAGATTATTGAACGAAACGACGCATATTTGAACTAAATCCGATCACTGTAACACTTAGATATATTTACCAACCTAATGAATAAGCATATAAAGCTATATCTGTCGGCAAAACAAATTAAATTATAAAAAAAAATAATGAAATTAGAAAAATTGAACTATATTATAATTAAAGTATAAAATATTTCCTACTTCACAACAAATCAAGATTCACTGTATTCTTGTAGCATCAATGTCACCCACTAATGTCTTTAATTTACTGTGTAAATATGCGCCTGTTTGCAGCCGGAATTCATTTTGCAGCAACATTTTGCGGCGATTTTCGTAAGCCTTACAACTACTGTAAATATTTGCTTGAAAGTTTTGATTTTAATACGCCATAAATTACGCTGACACATGCACAAACATAGCCAAGAAGTTGTTTTACGCCAATTATGCCAAGACTTACACACTAACACATTTAAAAGTATTTTTTTGTTTTTGTTTTTTTGCAATGCCTTTTGATTTTTCCTTTTGTAACGCGTTTTCTTTTTTGTTGCTATTTTACAATTTTGTTGTGTTTTTTGTTTTTGTTGCCTTAAAAACTTAATTTACATTTAATTATTTCGAATTCATATTTGTATATATATTTATTTGTTGTTATTATACTATATTTTATTATGGCTTTTCTTCGCGTGCAGGCTGTATACACATTACTACTGTTGTTGTTTTTGCTTTTGTTGTTGTCATCAAATATTTAAATTAATTTCGTTATAATTATTTTTCACTATTTACTTTGGGCATTCTTTTTTGTTTACCCTCTTTTCATAGCACACATATTTATGCATAATTTGTTGTTGTTGCTTGACTACATTTACCGTTATTATTTGTATGCTTAAATATTAGATTTAATTTGATTTTTTTTGTGTTTTTGTTTTTTTTGCTCTTTTTCACAATTAAATTTTGTGTGCAAAAGCAATTTCCATTGTTTGCCATTTTGATTTGGTTTTATTGTGGGTTCTTTTGTTGTTGTTGCATTAATTTATCATTTCTCTACAGTTATAGTTTGCATGCCGTGTTAGCCGCTCATACCGCCTGCTGCGGCTGGTGCTGCGGCAGTCATTGTTGTTGTTGTTGTTGTTTTCTCTCTCTCATGCTCCCTGCGGCTTCCATAATACTACTACCGTTATTTATTTACTTTGTAGTTGTTGCACTGTGCTTGCCATCACTGAGGTCGCGTCACCAATTTAAACGCTGCTTTGAGGTCACAGCTGACGCTTAGCCTCCTGCTCGGCAGCCACGCTTGGCGCCAGCGACGCCGACGTCGCACCCACAACCGTCTCGTTCAACGACACAGTTTCCACCAACACAGCTGGTCGAGGTTCGTACGGCGGCATTCCATCAGCACTGAGCACCATGTCAACTGTAGCGCCATGACACACGCCCACCGCCAGCAACGCAACGAACGCCATACCGATGATCGCGAAGAAGCCACCTATTCGCCTGCTGCTGTTGTGGTGGCTGAGGCCACCACCGGTGAGCGCCGAGTTATCTGGATCACCATTGATGCGCTTCGAACCCTCGAGGCCGAGCAGGTTTGGCGAGATGGTGGTGGGCGGCGTTATGCTCAACAGCAGGCGTTGTTGCACGTTCTTATGGAAGACATGCAGTATGGAAACCTCGCAAAGCAGCAGTATACTGGTCGTCTGGTATTTGGGCACACCCTGGAAGAAGCCTTGCAGCACCTGGCTGTGTGGGTAGATCTCGAGCGAGGAGTATGTGGCGGAACCTTCGAAGGCGACATGATTGATGCGCTGAAAGGGTGTTTTGTAGATCTGTGGAGCGGAAACAGAGTGAGCGGAGAAAAGAGAAATTAATATTTTGGTTGTTAAACTATAAACAAATCATGAAACTAAAACTACTTTGAAATGGTCTCAAACTCACCTTACGTCCATTGATGTACCATGTTATGTTAGCCGGCGGATATGACGGCCCCACCGTGCAGACAGCCTTGAAATTGTCATTCATTGTGATGACCTTTTTATCCACCTGCATGGCCGGCTCATCCTTGGGCAGTTCGATGACCTGCATGTGTGCGGAGCGTATATCGGTGTGGAAGAGCGGCTTGTCCTCGGACACTTCGCACTGATAGTTGCCGGTTAGTTCACGGTTGACACCCTTCAATGTCACCGAAGTGGCGTCTGAGTTTGTGAGCTGCAAAGAGGGTGAACGAAAGTGTACTTTGAGTAAGTTAATTATTTTGGCATCAGCGTGGCTTGACAAAGTTTTCGTCTTTTGGCGACGTGCCAGCCAAAAACAAAAAGAAAATAGTTTAATGAAAGTCGTTGAAAAGTTTTCACCAAGTCAGTGTTTGATTTTTCAAAGTCAATCAATGGGGTTGGGGAGGTTAAAAATTTTGCGATGCGCAGAAAAGTAATACCCAATGACTATGCTCGAAATGTAAGAGTTTGGTTCAATTTTGGTGAGACGAAATTGTGAGAAGAAAGAGTGGTCGGAGAACAAGGTTAGAGTTGCTTTAGTTGATGTCGATGGGCCAAGAAGTCATTCTAATAGGAACAATGAGTTAAGACACGTTCCCTAACAATTCCATCTGCTGTTTTCTGAATCCACGGTCTACACCCACAACTCAAACCTACTATCTCATACTTCAGAAGAATGACTAAACCAACGAATCCACTCTTAAAGACAATACGCTTTGAGTATCCGACATATCTGCATATTCAAACTTGTCATGAGTGTAAGTAAGTACAATGAAATGTCAAAATTACCTTAAATACATCCATCAACTGAATAAATTCGCCATCAGTCCTTGGGGCTAACTTAATATTAATAGCGAACGTTGACCTAAAGAACTATGGCATTTATCACACTACGCTTGTTAATTACAAAAGTTTAAACTTTTTGCACGGCTTGTTGCAACTGCAACGGCCCACAAGCAACAGCAACAACAACAATGACTGTTATTTTAAGCAAGGCATTACAGCTATAATAATAATAATAATTTTACAATAATAGTGTTATTAATGTTCGGTCACACTGAAATACGCTGCTGGCAATCATTTGCCATCACCCCCTCGACCCCTCATGTCAACACTTTCCGCTTTACACTTTCGGCATGAAGCTCCATGAACTTTGCTGCAGCTGTTGCCGCCGCCGCTGGCGTTGAGCTACTGCAAGGACAACAAAGGCGTAAGAACATCATAATGCCAGCTCAAAGAGCTTTTGTGTGACCAGCGTGTGAATATGTGCAGCAATAACGACAACAACCGGAATATTGTAAATTTTATGCCTGCTAGTTGTTGATATTTGCAAATTTACTGCTGAGCTTAATTGAGTTGAAATTTAAATTAATAATGTCTTTGTTGGTTTTTTTCCTTAAACTCTCTTATATTCGAAGGGACGAAAAACAAAGCATTTCGTTTACAAAATCGTACATACATATATGTGTTCATATTTTTGTAGAGACAACACTTTAATTAATTTATCGATAACGGTACAGAATTGTAAGTAAAGGTTGGCAAATTAATTATCTCTTCGGGGGATGTCATTTGTTTGAAGTGAAATATGGCAAATATATACTAAATATCTTATTTCGGATGTTCATTAATCGGATGTATGAGCTTAGGTATTATATAATATATTTCTCTATCTCTATCTCTATCTCTATCTCTATCTCTATCTCTATCTCTATCACAATCTCTATCTCTATCACAATCTCTATCTCTATCTCTATCTCTATCTCTATTTTTATCTCTATCTCTATCTCTATCTCTATCTCTATCTCTATCTCTATCTCTATCGTTATCTCTATCTCTATCTATATCTCTATCTCTATCCATATCTCTATCTCTATCCATATCTCTATCTCTATCTCCATCTTTCAACCTCTATCTTTCTCTTTTCTATTCACCTAAAATTTGACCGTAATAATACATTTTTAGGTTAATTTTGCCTTATTATTTTATAAAATTTTAAAAACCGAAAAATTTCAGATTTTCATTATTGAATTATATTTTTGATGAATATACATATATATATTTATAATTTCCCTAAAATATTAACAAATTTTATTGAAAAATCGCCTATCTGATGCATCCAAAAATTGCAGTTAATTGAATATTCAATTGGCCATGGTAAAGGGAATTAAAAATCAATTTGCAAATTTTAAATTTCAAATAATCTATTTTTACATTCCGATCCCGCATTGATTCCAGCTAATGCTTACTTATAAATGCATACATATGCATCTTTGTACATATTAATATGGATATTCTAATTTGTGTAATCGGTATGTACAGATAGATTGGCGCTGCATTAAATAATAGATAATTAGAATGCAGTTCGAATTGGTTAACCGCCTCATAGAATAAACCCAGCAACAGCAAGTGGAGATATGTGGAATTGTTCTGAGAATATTTTATAAATATACAATAAACGTAGGCTGTAGATAGATATAGATAAATAAATGTAGAGACTCCAAAACTCCGATTTGGTTTAACGTTTTTTTTTGTTAGATGGCGCTGGAATCGAGTTTTAAAGGACAGTTATATTTTAGGTCCGATTTGGTTCAAACTTGAAATTTATCTTCTTTGAACCATCCGATTAAATTTTTGCAAATTTCTTCGAAGAATAACTATTTGATACTCAAAATCGGAATATTAAAACTTTTTCATGACTAGACCACAACTAGTTATTTCTGGACCAGTTTCACTTGACAAAATAAAACATTTTCAAACAGGGTTACATGCATTTACAGACACACACAAGCACCTACATACATCAACAAAAACCGCACAGTGAGCTTAATACGAGTTATTACTCTGGGCAATGGATAAATCTTCAGTAGAACTTCACTGCGGACGACCACAACCGATGACTGCATTCAATTTCATTGCATTTTGCATTTGCTCATGACTTAATTACACACTACAAACACACACACACTCATGTGTGCAATGGTGAAATGCAAATGTGAGTGTTGATTAAATTTGGTCGATTTTAATTTGACATATGGATGTCAATGGCAAAACTTCTGAACTGAAATATGCAATCAAAAATATATTGAAAATGCATTTACCCAAATGAATGTGTGTGTGTAAATCCAAAAGCGTAATTATCATTGTCGTGGTCAGTAAAGCAAAATTAGTGCAATTCACAAAGCCAGCGGCCGGAAAAAAATCCAGCTAATTTCCATTATTGAATTACATTAGAGCACAACTGATAAACTAACGAGCTGGGCAGATTAGTTTGCATCATCAAGCCGGCATACAATTTCACAGTCATGTATATGAATATAAATATATTCAAAAATTACTACATACAATGTGTGTGTGCTCGTGTGTTTGTCACATTGACAACTGCTTGGCTGATAAGCAATTTGTACTGCTGGCCGCTGCTGCTTTCCGCTTGTCGAAGTTGTCACCAGCAGTCGAGGTTATTTAGCTGCTGGCTGCTGATAACATGCAAATGATTCATTATCTGTACAGTAAATAAATCTGTGCGCTCAAGTGTTTATTTTATTGATTATTTTTTTACTTTTTGTTCAATATTTCAATTTTGAATTTTAGTTTGAAATTTTTAGTCTAATCAGAGCATTTATTTTTAATTATTTTATATTTGATACTTTTATATATTATTATTTATTTTTTTGTCTTTTCAGAACACAGCTTCATTATCAAGAGCTAAAAATTTCAAAATCAAGGTTAAATATTTATTTAAGTATGGGAAGCTGATTAGCAGTTTCTAATTTCTTTTGTCTGTATATAACTGTTACTATGTATTTTAAATATAATTTAAATTAATATAACGCAGTGTCACTTTTACTTTTAAAATCACACATAAGGCCGACTGGTTGTCACAAGACGAATACGTTGAAAGTCTCGAAAATTACAAATGAATATATAAATATTTCCAAATAACTTTAACAAAATTACCACTCTTTCAAGGGTCCACAGAGATTAGTTGATCTTGATTTGACAACGCAGTCGATTTCGATTGGCAACACTAGATTGGACATATCGTTCGTAGCGATACGGACTTTTCAGAATAGAAAATAAATTATGTGGTAGGTTCTGCTAGTAGCTAAGGAATAGTATGGCGTAATTTCATCTTCAAGTTCGTTTTTGTTTTGTTGGGATTAAACATGAATTTTATTTTATTCTTATTTATTACATTTTATTTTTATTATTCAGATTGGAAATATTTTTTTCGAGTTTGTGTCAGTTTCCTCCTGTCCATCAACATCACACTTCTTATAAAAATTCACACAACTGAAAAGGGTTCTATATGTTGGTTAAGAATCCTTTCAAACGAAGTTACCTAACGGTATTTGAAACCATAGAAACATTGTGAGTTCTCCGATGTTCACTTTGCGCTATGATTGGGTTCTCAACACAGATGACTTCAACATTTTATTGAGGTCGGTGAGGTGCAAAACATTGTAGATATTATATTTTCACTTCTAAGTGCAAATCGTGTTTTAGAGTTTGAAAGGGGGGATTTGGCAACCCTATCATATAGCCAAAGTGTGATGATACAAAAAAATTGATTATTATATTTTAATGTAATGACCTTGTGTTTTATGAAGAGCTTTCCATAAATCAAGGGAGAAATCTCTATAATCTTTTTTGATTCAAGCTACGGTCCAAGCATTATTAAATGCATGCTCAATGAAACTATTTTATATGTTACCTTCACTAGGAATCATTGAAACCATTGCTGTACGAATACGGAATTGTTCTTGAATCATTTTCGATAAATCATTTTTTTGAAAAAGATGTAGAATATGACGATAGTCTCCTCAAGAAGTGTGAAGAAATGATAAAAACTGAACTGAAGTAGCTTCAAAAGACATAAATAGACAAGATATATTGTTTCGAAGACAAATTTTGGTGAACTGATGAGTCGATAATAAACCTAGTAGAGGTTGCCTAAGCTAGGCTTAACCGAACAGTAACCCATTCACTTACTTTATTTACATTTGCAATGTATTTATTTTCTTTTCCAAATCCAAAAGCCAAATTTCTATCCGAATATTTTGTACAGTTATTAATTTAAATACAAATAAGAAACAAAAAAAGCGCAGCTTCATTAGCTGCCTTGACAGCAATAAATTCTAGTTTCGCTTACCAAAAATAAATTAACGTCAGCAATTTTTCGACGCAAAAATTATTATTTTTTGCTTTTGTAAGAGAAACCTACAGTTTGCTACATTTTTATTTATAAATCTGAGTATATTTGTTTATTTTTTGAGGGTAACATTTTCCCCTCAGCTTATCATTGGCCTACTTTTGTGTCGAAATTAACCCACAAATCTGTAAATGGCAACATTTCGACGGCGCATCGGCCACAATGGCCCAAAACTAAAACCAAAAAAAACCGAAATAAATAAATATAACGGTAATAAACTTGCAAAAACCAGAATTATGGTGTGTGCTACATTTCTAAGCTTTAATTTACAGTTGCAGTGTCAGCAATAAAAAACGCGCAAAAATCCCAGTCAACGAAGGATAAAAAATAGCAAAAAAGTGCAGAGGGATAAAAAATACAACAACAACATCGCAAGCATACATAAAAATAATTGAAAAAGTGTTGTGAAAAACAAAAAAAAAACAAAAACAACATAACAACAAATTGGCAACATTTGAAACTGACGCAACGAGCTTTGAGGGAAGGTGCAATGCCGCTGCTGCTCATGTTGTTGTTTATGTACTTTTTGTTGTTGACATGCTCGTCGCTCTTTTATTTATGATTGTCGCTCACATGTGATTCTGTATTATTTGTGTTGTTGTTGTTGTCGTTATTGTCGTTGTCACCGTCCGTGAATACGCTTTTGATGTTGTTGTTGTGTACAATGTTGCAGCTACTAGCACTTGCTGCTGTTGTTGTTGTTAGACTGTTTCGGTGATTCCGGTTTTATGAAGTAATAACTTAACTGCAGCGCTGCCCAGAGCGACCAGTGAAAGAGCAATCACAGCAGTATAACGGTAAAAAAAGTAAAAAAAAAGTTCAACAACCACAAGTGAGGGGTGTTTAATTTCGAGTGGAACCGATTATAAATTCAGAAATGTCTAGATAACAAAAAAGAGCTGGATCTTTAACAGATCCAAAAGGTGAGACTTTATTAGGTAATGTTGTTCGGGTTCGGGATCCTAGTGCTCAAGGTCTGTCTCCTGAACAGCATTTCTCCAAAAATGTAACGAATACATGCAACAACAACAATAAAAAGACTGAGCAGGGGACAAACTGACATTCTTCCTACCTTTCTCTAGATAACTCAGATCCGGGCAACAGTGACCGGGTGTAAAAACAATAACAACAAACACAACTTTCAACGTGCAACGTGCAACGAGAACAACGAAAGTGAAACTGCAAGTGTGTGTGTGCAAAATTTGTAGCCATAACACACAGGGACTGCCATAAATATATCTATGTATGTGTGTGCATGTTGCATGCAACACCGAAATGGCAAACAATGAGTTATGAGCGAATTGTAAACTGGCAACGGCCAGCGAGTAACTTGCAACACAATTAAATATACATACAAACGTACATATATGATTTTACATATACATATGTACATAAGTAAGTGTGTATGTGCGTGTGGCAGCGCAATTTTAATTTCGACTGCAGTTATTCAGCAACAGCGCATCGTCACGCTTCGTTTGCCAACGCCACTCCCATTGCTGCAACACTCCAAAGTCCACTTGCAACGAGCGTCGTTTGCTTGCTGCATGCAACACTTTATGAATTATTATTGCAACACAGTGCCGCACCACAATACATCCTATCTACAATGGACACACGCTCACACAACCACACACCGGCAAACATAAATCTGCGTACTCATATGCATATGAGTGTGTGTGTGTGTTGTTGTTGGCGCTGTAGTTGATATAGTAAGCGCTGCTGCCGCTGCTCGCTTGCTGGCCTAACTGTGCCACATTATGTCGCCGAAAGTTTCCGCCAACAGCTCCACAGCGTTGGTCAGGATTTGCCAAATGGCCACTGATATGGTGCACACACAGCGGTATCTCTCATAGGGCCAGCGAAGGGAAAGAGGTTGTGTGATTGCGTGTGTGTCTGTGTGTGGCGTAGAAGACAACCACGAGTTTATTCAATGAGAGGTTTCCTGTGTGGTTGTGCTGCGGTGATCACCAACGAAGCTTTACAATTTTATATATAAATATGTATGTATATATATATATTCCACATGTGTATACAAACACACAAATACCGTTATGCACATGCACTCACACTCATTTATGAGCAAAGCCGGAAATTTTTATTGTTGAAAAATTTGAGTTTGCAAAGTGTAAAATTATAATTTGAACGGAACTGGTTTTCGGAAATGCTCTGAAGAATTTTTCACTTGTACGAGTATGTGGCTTATAGTAGGGGTCCATGCGTGTGTGTGTGTGTTTGATTTAGTATGTTATTTATATGCATTTAGTTTCGGGATGAGAATATTTAAATTATTTTAAATAGTAAATTGTGGAGGGTAATTTGCATTAGAGATATGATTTATTATAGTCCAAACTGAGACTTGCTCTGGGCGTACTTGAAAGGTAGTATGTATATGTTGTTTGTTTTTTAGTGAAGGAGACAGGTGATGTTTCAAGAATGGCCATGTGATGTATGGAAGGGTCTTCTCTGTTAGGTGAAGCAAACGTAGTCCTAGTTTCGGCCGGGGTCTTATAATAGGTAGTGATATAGAAGGAATACTAATGCAGAGTAACTGATTTTTGGGAAATGTTGAAAAATTCGCAGGACATATTCAGATCATGTGCCGGTTTGTTTTGCTTTACGGAATATTTAGAAGTATTTGGACCAAAAAAGTTACCTCATAGTTTAACTTGGAGACTTAAAAGCAATATGTCAAGTTCGATGACGCCCCAATATTTAGTAGTATACCTTGTAGATGTTCCAAAGAATTGATTCCGGGTCGTACCATTATTAAATATTCTGCTATTAATTTATATCATTGCAAAATAAAGCAGGCATTAGAAAATTAGTTTACACCAAAGAACCAGGGGCGTCAATTATTCGGTGGAATTAAGGCTAAGCTTTGGGTTAAAGGTCAACATTATAACTTTTATTAAACACTACAACTCACTATTCGGTTTTACAGTCAATTTATCTTAATTGAAACCAGGTTTATACAAAGTTAAGATTTCCTTGAGCTTTATATAACTTTTGTGAAGCTGTTGTAGATAAAAGCTGGCAAGAAATTTTAGTGTAACTGTTTACATAAGATGAAAGATATTTCCTGTAATCTCCAGATAAAGAAATAAAAGCGTCCTCTAGATAACCTTACATATCACTAACCAACATATCACTTAAGATTTAATAATAGATGAGAAGGCGAGTTGAGCTTCAGTCTGAACTTTTCAAAGCTGGGTGAAAGCTTAGAATTCAAATATTCCAGTTATTCGTATTGATCTAATCAGTTTCTTTTAGTTACTACAAAATTTTTCTATAATATATATCAAAGCTAGTATTAGTATTTTTAGAGAATCGAAAATTTAAGGTTTTTTTATTTTTATCACAAGTGCTTGGTTTTAAATAGATAAAAAATTTATATTTTGACCAGAATACAAAAAAACAACGCACTGAGTGTCTCCCATGAGCTCCGATTACACTTGTACCACACAACCGCGGTCATTACGAAAAAGAAATTCTAATTTATTTCGTTGCAACATTGCATATTAGAGAGCATTACGCGTGGCGCTGTTGGTGAATTTTTAATTTTCTAATGGGACGCAGGAGCCCATAACACTTTGCATTTCAACTTAGACAGGAAGGAATTAAGTGCGACAACCGCGAGCTGAAAGAATTAATTGGAATGCATTTTAAATTTGCATTCTTTACTTGCAACACAAAAAAAACAGAAAAGAAAAAAAAAATGAAAAAACTAATACGGCAAATGTGAAATTGTGCCGGGCAGGATGACACTGCTGGCGGGGACAAGTGGCACACATCACGACAGCACGCAACGGACACACACATGTGTAACGGTAAATCAGCGGCGTGGCAACATAATTTCAAAATGCTAAATGGCATTTGTAGACATTTGACTTTGGCGGCTTTGGCTGGCGTTTGGAGGAAGCCACCAAAGAGTTTGCTCGTGCTCCCGCCTTCTATTGTATCAACAAATACTAACCACATGCGTTAAACAAAAGTGCAACAACAACACCGCTTTTAACTGAAAAACTAAAAGTTTCTTTCGCCCACATACACACACTCCAAGTGGCAACAATTCACTTCGCATGTGTGTTGCACACAAGCGTTGCACGCATGGCTGCAACTTGCCTTAGAACGGTAGCAGCGCAACGCTTGCATGCTAAACGCCGACAGCGGAGCGCAGTTTCCACTTAATGCAAAATTCCAGCCACATCCGGCGATGTCAACAACTTTGCTAACAATAATAAAAACCAACAACAACAACAAAATATAAATACATGTGTGGTGCAAAAACAATTGCAGCGTAGGAAGTTTGCGCGCAGGAAGCACGCTCTGCGCCGCTCGCTCGCATTGTGTGTGTATTCTAGATAAGTTTGCATTTTGCGCTTTTGCTTGAGTTTTTCATGCATTTCGCAAGCTGAGTTAGCATTTTAATTTATTTTTCTATTTTTGCTTTTTTTTTTGTTTTTAATTTATTTGAAAAATAAAATAAAATAAAATAGTTGCAAGTGAGTTTTATTTGCGCTGGCCGCGTTGCATGGCGTGTGGCTCAACTAAAGCGCGCTCTAAAACTTGTAACCGTTAAATCAACAAACAACAGCAACAAACATTTATTGTATAATAGCAAACGACAGACGACAGGACATCTTACGCTTGAAGTAACTTCATCACTTATTTATTTGTACTCATGTATATTTTTATTTTGGAAAATTTTTTTATTAAATATACATACATACACATATATACATAGTATATGACATTGACGTTGCTTCGAAGCATTGTGTTAGTGGTTCCAAATTTTACTTATTTAATTTAATCAACTAAAAAATCAGATCAATTGGCACCCCTCAAACATTTCCCTAACATATATTTACTGATACTTTTTAAAAGATAAAACCAGTCAATGATATTCAAAAAATTTATTTTCACTTTAATCACACTTTGATCTTAAGTATTAAATAATGTAATCGGTAGATAATAGTGAAAAAATAGAAAATTTTTAGTGGCTCCGCCCTCTAATAGTCTTCTTGTTTATATCTCGCAAACTACTAAAGCTATATAACTCAGACTTACTAGACACAATTCCCTTTAGTATTTTATCATACACCATAAAAATGGGAGGAATCGGATAATAAACACGCCTACTCCCCAAACAAAAATTTTTTGAAAACTAATGAAAATGCTAAGTGGGTGAACTCACTAATGAAAAACGCCAGAAAAACAAATTTTTACAAAAAGAAAAGAATATGGTACAGAAGAGTTGTATTCGGATCGGTATAAAAAACTTACTACAGAAACTCAGGAACTATTCGACAAATTTCGACCAAATTCAGTACATAATATTTCCTTCACATTTATTTTACATGCTTGTTTAACTTAAAAAAAAATAGAAAAATCGGTTAACTACCACGCCTACTTCCCATATAACAAAATTTCGAACTTCATCTGATTCGTTGACTTTACAATAAATTTGTAGATGAGGAAGCAATGAAGATAATTTTGTTCAAATACTATATTCGAGGTGTGACATCGCTCATCTAAAAATCTGACTATACATTTTCAAGGCCCCAGATACCGAACATGAATGCCTCAGTGCTAGTGGATAACTTGTAACCGAAAGTATTGGTAAACTTTTCAGATATTTTATAGAAAATTAAAGGAAGCGTGTGTAATATAATAATGTGTCTCCGTGCCAAAATGGGTAAAATCGGGCGATTACTTCCCCAAACTCCCATATACCTAATATTAGATACAAACTTCCGGTGGGCTCTATACTGTAAATATCGGTTAATCATATATGAGATATTTTAAGAAAATTAAGTGAGCATATACACATGATCTCGGTTATAATTTAGCTTCGTCTCAAGAATGAGTTAAATCGGTACCGGAATTATCCCGGCCTTCATTTAGTATTCTAGAAGACTTTATTCCGAAGATAGATAAAATTGTGTGTTACCTTAATAACCGATGCACCCGAACTTGTCAAATTGTATGTTATCCTAATAACATTAAATACATAAATTACAAGAGTATAAAATGTTCGGTTATACCCGAACTTAGCACCTCCTTACTTATTACGTTTCAATCTTCTAGTCTTTTTTATGGTAAATTAATGCGTACAAATTACGGTGCATCAACAACAGGTGTCCTCTACAAAGATATATTTCTTTTCAATTACCAGAAATAATGTCTGAACCTCACTCATACTGAAGATATAATTGAAACGTTATTTAGACAATCATTTCAGTACGCATGTCATTAATCATCAAAGTGTTGCCTACGATGCAATCAAATTTCAAGTTTGAGTGGCATGTTAAAGGAGGAGAATATCAGAAGCTAATCGAGATAATTGAATTTACATATGTTGAGTTCCTTGAATTGATTGCTACGAGTAAATATTCATATTTGTTGAAAGAATACCCAACTAGTCGTGTAAGAGCATTCGCAGTGTCCAGATGAAATACTTATAATCATGTTAGCTGTTAATCGAATTGTGCTAATTTTCAATTTTGTACTCATTACCGGTTATCCAACATTACACTGGAATTTGCAGCAGCAAATAAACGAGTTGGATCTAAGTGAAATTACAAATAAGATTAATTTAGAGCGAAGAATTGATACATTTCTTATTGTCAACGCCTATAACACTAGCCAGAGTTGCCTTGGCGATGAGGCCATCAAAGCATTAAGTACTAATAATACCGTTAAATTATTGCAGGCGCATAGCACGTGTGCGAGCTCCTACGAACGTTTAAATGATGAAATGCTTTTAATCCGCTGTCTACCGGATAGTTTTTCAGTCGAATTGTTGGATTCAATGGTCAACTGTCTCGGAAATAGACGTAATACACGTATACTTTTTATTTGGAATGAGGAGTACTCGAACGCATCGAGTCAGCAGCTCCTCAAACTAGAAAACTACCAACAACTTCTCTTTCAATATTGCGCTAAAATTCGTCTACTGAATGTGATCGCCATATATCGGGACTACTTGAAAGACGGGCACTTCTATACGTACAGCTATTTTCCGGAGTACCATCTTGAGCGTAAACCATTGCATGGGGATTACTATCCAAACCGTATAAGTGACTTGAAAGGTATCGCCATTCGAACTGTACCCGATCAGCTGGAACCCTGGAGTCTGGTCTGGCGCGATCATTACGGTGTTGTGAATGTCGGTGGGCTTTTATCTAGAATTGTGTGGGAATTCGTAACACGAAGTAATGGTACAATCAGTTACCCCGTGTCAGTGATGCCAGAAAAATCGCCAACCACGCAAGAGTTGAGGCTTTTGTTAGAAAATGATATTGTCGATATTATAATTGGTACAACGACGACTGAAGAAACCAAAATAGATGTAACAAGCGTTATTTCACCGGTAGATTGGATAATTATGCTACCGCTTCCCCCACAGATACCTGATAGTGAAATATTTTTGATGCTTCTCAATTCCGCATTGGGTTTGCTTCTGCTCATCTTGCTCTTTGCGTTTTCTTTTATACTCACTTTAGAGGCTTTAGTCTTGCGGCGCCGTACCACAGCCGAAAGTTTGCTCTTCTTTTTTTGGATAATGACTAATGTGGTGCTTCGAAGTGTTATAGGTCAACCCTCGTATACTCAAGTTCGTGTTTCGGCGAAATTAATAAAACGTTTCCTATATATGACGCTCTTCTTAAGCGGTATTTTCATGAGTACATTGATATCTGCAGCACTACAGTCATATCTGACTAGCCCGGTTCGATATCCCCGAATCAGCACTTTTGAAGAACTAATGAAGTCTGATTTTAATATCAAAATAAGCCAGGAGGGCTACAATTCTATCCATAGGTTTGTGAGTGAACGTTATCTGGAGAGAGTAAAGCAAATGTTTATTCCTTCGAAATCGATCGAGGAACTGCAACGGCAGCGCACTTTATTAGATACCCGTTACGGTTACACAATGTTCAGTAATCTATGGCCCGTCTTGGCGAGATATCAAACGAATTTGCCACAACCGCTGTTCTATGTGAACGACAAAATATATATAAGTAAAGGTATGCCGAGAGTTATACCTCTGCAGAAACACTCGATTTTCAAAGATGCTTTCGATATGTTGATAAATCGTCTGCATTGCTTCGGACTAATTGCCCTGTGGAAACGACAAGTGTATGCGGACATGATAGTGGCGAAGAAATTAAATTCCACGTACCCAAGGAGGGATGTGCGAACTGTAGAATTGGATTTAGAGGACTTTTACTGGTTGTTGTGGCTCTACGGTATTGGAATGGGCATAGCTACGCTAATATTTTGTGCCGAACTTTGGTATTCCAAAAAATCTACTGAAAAGAGGAACATTGTGCAGCAGATGTCGAGGCGAAGAGCGGTAAGAAGGCGCTCGAGAAGAGTGAATGCTGTTTAAAGAGGCTCATACGTATTCCAAATTCTTACCTTAAGTGAACGGAGTTATAACATTATGTCTAGCTTTTATTAATAAAACGAAATTTCATGTTTTAATCCGAAATACAAGAATTTGAAGATTTTAAGGGGTACTTTTATCTTTCTTAACTTTAACTTTTGACTGTGACTTTTCTTATCCCTAGTTTTAGAGTAATAAGTTGGAGTAGTATTTTTTTATATTTTATTACAATTATATTTCAATAAGATTTTACACCAAAAACAATTAGTGGAATCTTAGTACAATCTCAAAATCTATAAGTATCCCAAACTAGCCAAGCTGTAGTCTTTCACGCTGTTCGTTGGTTCTGCTCCTTATATTTTTCTGCTTCGCCAAAGTCTTCTTCTTCGCTCTTTTGTAATACCAAAGTTCAGCGAAGAACACCAAGATTGAAAGACTCACACCGACGCCATACATCCACCATAGCCAATAGAAGCTGGTTAAATTCAATTGTTCACTTCTCACGTCGTTCACTGCATTAGTAATGTTTAGCTTTTTCGATGCCACCATATCGTCGTACACCTGATCTGTCCATAACTTCAACAATCCCACGCTTTGTATGTCATGGATCATATTGTTTAGGTCTTCACGGTAAATCGAATTCGGCTGCATTGGTATCGCCATCGGTATGCTCTTACTTACATAAATACCTTCACTCACATAGAATAGCGGTTGCCGCAAATGAGATTGATACTTCATCATGACAGACCACATTGGGCTAAGTATGGTGAAAGCATACCGAGCATCGTGTATTGTACGCTGCCTTTGGATTTCTGCAAATGACGGTACGATTTCGAGTATTCGATCTAACACTTTAATATAATTTGGTGAAAAATATCCAGGAAGCAAATTGTATTCATATTGACTTATTTTGATTTTCATGTCCGTGCGGTAGAAGTCTTTAATATTGTTTAAGCGAGGATAACGTAGACTGCTCGTCAGATATGATTGAAGACTGGCAGATATAAATGTACTCATGAAAATCCCACTCAACAAGAGTATTATATATAGGAAGCGTTTTAAGAATCTTGCTGAAATATCTACACGGACGAACGACGGTTGACCTATTACGCCACGAAGCACTACATTGGTGAGTGTCCAAAGGAAGAAGACACAACTCTCAGTTGCTGTTCGGCGCTGCATAATCAAGTTCTCAAAGGTGAGTACGGAAGAAAAAACAAAGAGTAGTATAAGTAGAAATAGACCCAATATTGAATTGAGAAGGAACACAAGTATTTCGCTTTCGGGTATTCGTTCAGGCAGCGGTAGCATAACTGTCCAATCCACTAGCCGCACGGGTACACTTTCATCTATCGTGTCGTTACCATCTCCCGCAATCGTGATTGCACTTACCATATCAATCGTATCATTTTGTAAGAGAGCAGTCCATGTCTCTCGTTCTACAAAAACATCCGTTTCCAACGGTAGTGGATAGGTGAGCGTGGCATTATTTTGTTTAGCAAACTCTCGCAAAATTTTTGTCAAAAATCCACCGATTTGTATCTCACCATTACGATTGCGCCACACAATACTCCATGGCTCGAGCTGATCGGGCAGCGTACGTAAGGCTGCGCCTTTTAAGTCCCTTATACGATTGGGAAAGCAATCCTCGTCAAGTGTCTTACGTTGAAGATGGAACCGGGGAAAATAGCTGTATGTGTAAAAGTGTCCGTCTTTCAAGTAGTCCCGGTATATGCCGATTACATTTAGTAGGCGCATTTCGGCGCAATATTGAAAGACCAATTGTTGCTGTAGCTGCAACTGTAGACGTTTCTGACTCGATGCGCTGGTATACTCCTCATTCCAAATGAAAAGCATGCGAATATTTCGTCTATGCCGAATTCCGTTGATCATTGATTCAAAAAGCTTCGAAGAAAATCGCTCCGGTAGACAACGAATTAAAAGCAGCTCGCTGTTGGCGTATCCAGTAGATGATGGTCGTGGACTATCCACTTGCAATAGCTTAACGGTTGTGTTTGTGGTAAGTAGTTTAATATCTTCATCACAAAGGCAACTGTGCCGCGAGTTATTGCCGGCGTTCACAATAATAAATGTGTTGATTTCCCGCTCTAAATTAATTTTTTTCAAAATATGACTCAACTTAAAAATTTTGGAAGTGTTCCAACTATAAGCTGGATAACCCATTAGCGCTGGTAAACTGAGCAAGAGCAATATGTTGCCGTGGGTAAACATTTCCGCTTCGAAACACTCGCTGCGAGTGAACTTATGAAACTGATTCAGGTTGAGTGAGCATATAACACTGATTTTTATCCTTCGACGTGTTTTAATTTTCATTTCTAATAGATTACAGGAACTAATATAATAGCAAAGCTTTTATATGAAATTAATATGGTGAGTGATGTTATCTCATCGAACGTATCTTCGCATTGGAAGTAAGCGCTATTTGATTGATTGGAAGGGGTAACTAACTACGAAAGTGACGGTACAATGAAAGTGATTTATTGGATGAACCGGCGTTAATATTAATGGCCAGTGTGAGGCGTGGCTGGAAGTTATCGCCATCAAGAGAACAATTGAATATCATTTGCCATTCAAACAGCATATTACGTTCAGAAAATAATATTTCCATAAAACATAATTATACTAACACCTTCATATCAGCCGAATAATTATGTATATACAAATTACTTATAAATGCAGAAAAAAAGTTGAAGATCAGTGATGCAAAGTGTAGAGCCTACCAGTCCATAATATCGTAAATTTCTTGGACTGATAACATATTGTCTTTGCGTTGGGAGTTAGCGCTGTCTTCGATATACAAATAAAGGCAAGGTCCAAACTGCGTAAGGCTTAGTCAACAAGTACAATGCCCTACAGTGCTTTAATATTCAACTACATTATCTCAAATGTTTTAGAAACTAGAGAAAAGATATAGAATTATATATATTATTGAGATATATTGATGCCCGATGATTAACTGACTGAATTACGAGATGTTTGGTATCATGGGAGGGTTGGTATTCCAAATGGGCGAAATCGGATCACGCCACTCCTAAAAATGGCGGACTATTTGAAGACTCCAGATATCAAACATGAAATTTGTCTCTGCCAAAGATGTCAATATAAATTCGATTCCTTTTTTATTTCCAGAATAACTGGTCAAAGTTAAGCCAATTTTCGGGGCTAACCTTTTAAAAAATTCAGAATATACGTTTCAAAGCCGACTTTTCTCAGCATTATGGCGTTGGACATTACAGGATTGGTGTCAAAGATCCCGTGTTTAACATGCAGAAAACTCAGGTAAACTCAGAGATTATATTCTTTTTACTGCTTTATTAAGCCCAGCCACCGTTCTGGAGTCCAAGGCCGCTGCTAGAGTTCAAAATAAGGACTCAGTCATTTGATTTTTGCTGCTAGAGTTCAAAATAGGGACTCAGTCATTTGATTTTTGAGATCAGTGAGCGCCCACTACTTCAGATTAAGGGGCTATACCAATGTAACCTTTGAAAAATTAGGCGATTTTCGTGAATTATTTTAAAAGTAAGTACTCGATCGATTGTTTCGAAGTTTTTTGCACATAATAAGGTATATTTTCAGCTACATTCAATTTTTTTTTTTACAAAATAACGGAGTTTTATGCTATTTTCGGAGGTGCCAAAAAAAAGCTCTCCAACTGCTGACATGATTCCGGCCCAATGAGTTGCTGAAACATAAAAATCAAAAAGGGTATTAAAGTTAAATATATTTCCTATACAATGACCTACAAATTTTTAAAAATATCAAAAATTGACAAAATGGCATAGTTCTGAAAAAAAAAAATTGTTTTTTTATGTAAAAAAATGGTCTTATTTTAAATGCCAAATTGACAATTTTCAACCAATCAAAATGATCGTAGGTCAGGTGTAGTAAACATAGTCAAGAATACTCAGTTTAAATTTGAAGTCGATAGGTCAATGTATCGTTGAGTTATGATGCCAGCAATTTCGAGAAATGTCGTTTCGAGAAAAACGCTTTTTAAGTTTCGACTATAGCTGCTTACATCTGCGAGCGGTCACTCTTTAGAACGCTACCATTCAAAAACTACTCAACATTCGATCTTACTGCTTTTACAGGATATTTTTGAAAGTATAAACTATCGAATAAGCAAACTATAAAAAAATCGATTTTTTGAAAATGTCACACTGGTATAGCCCCTTAAATTCTTCTGTTTCTCTGTCTCTATTTATTCAAAAAATTATTCCGAGAATTAAAGGGTCAAGGATAAGGATAAATACAGGGTCACTTAACTTAATTAATTTCCAGCAACGTGTTATGAAATATTTAAATGATTGCGCTTCAAATTAATATCTGAGCAAAAGCTTTAATATTTATGTACCTATGAGTATCAAAGTCCAACTATTTGTCTCCAAATATGCACACTGATGTACAATATATTCATAATATTTTGACAAATATTGGTCGCATTTGCTTCCAGGCGACCATTGCCATTGGCCACATTTTCGGAATGACAAACAAAATTCAAACTTTCCGAACTTTCAGCGCTGAGTACATAATTTGGGCGCAAATTTAATGAAAATTTCGGCATTTGGAGTAATTGCGAGAGATATTTTGATTGGCGGCCGTGTTTATTGTCGCTTGAAATGGAATTTAAAATATGGACGGCACAGTCGGGCGCCATAATTGATGTGTCGACAATAATTCTGATTTATTATTTCATTGTTTCGAGAGCTTTACTAGCAAAAGTGCGGCAAATTTAATTATACTGAATGCCACAATAATGGCCGAGGCGCTCAGTGCATATTGCACAATATTTTTAACTCAAATATGGCTGCTTAAATGCGTGCATATTTTCTCATGTGTGTTTAAATATACTTGCATATATGATATGTACATATAGGGATGGAGGTATTCCTTTCGTTTGTCACTTAATTTCGTTTTAAATTTTAATTTGGCGCTAAATGCATGGCGCGGCGAGGAGAGGAAGTGCGAGGTGCTACAAGTGTTGGCAGTGAGTTATTCATTGCCGTTGCAAGTAGGAAGTATACACACACACGCACGCATATAAGTGTTAAGCTGCACTTACGTAAGTAAGCTCCTCCATAGTAGAGTACACACATCTGCTTACAGCTCGCAATTACACTCTATCAATCCTTTCGCCAACACACACACACGCGTATCTGCGCCTACTTGCGCTTAAGTGCTTCGCCTTCTGCTTCCTGCTTTTCGCTTAAGTTTCGCTCATTTTAAATTTATTTTATTTTTTATTCTTCTTTTATCGTGTTTTACACTTGTTTGCGTGTGTGTGTGTTTCGAAGTTGCGAACGACAGACTGTATACACTTGATGTCGCATGACAGACAGCGACAAACAACAGCAACAACAACAGCAAGCTGTTGATCTCAACAATCGTCACAGTGACGTTTAAGTGCAACAATTTTACTACAACATCCAGATACTAGTAGTTGTTGTGGCATGGTTGTTGTTAATGCTACGCCAGCCATAGCAGACACATAGACTTACAACAACAATAGCAAAGCCGACGTCGGCTAAATCAGTGAAAGCCGCTGTCAGCAGCAGCAGTTGACATCACTGTGGGTAGCAGTCTAGCTGTATACAGTGAATACTGGATAAAGTGAACTAAATTTTTTATGTAAAAAAAAAAGATATTTATTGATGCTTGGTTACACCGTATATTGTATTTTCATAAATTTGATGTTGAACTTCTTCTCATACGGAAGTCGAGCTTTCCGGAATCAAAAACAGTTATCTCTGGAAATCTATTTTATATTCCTAAAATTCTATAATTTATATAGTCTATAATATATTTTAATAAATCTATAAGCAGCTCTCTCTCAAACAAGAAGCTGAAGTATCATGACAGGTTTCAGTATTCTTTGAGAATCAAAACAGCATGCCGTTACTTGCTTAGGAGTTTCAAATACGTTGAAATTAATCAGTGAAGCCTTATATTTTCAATAAACTTTTGAGTTTCTTTCCGGCTCTGAACATGTTTTCACCAAATTAGTTTTAGATATTTCTTTCAGATTTTTATCACTGACCTTATTGAACTCCTTAAATAATAAAACAAAACTACTATTAAACCAATGTAAGTTCGAGAATTCTTTTTCATGATAATATATAATTAAGATACATATCCATTATAAGTATTGGCTAAAAACCTTTGAAACCGAAACCTAATTGTAAGAAAGCAGGACAAACCTCAGTCTTCAGTATGGACAATTTGTGGGCTCTGAAACAACTCGACACTTTAATGATCTCATTTATTTTCATGTTATTCATACTAGCTTGAGGATCCAAACATATATCCATAGACAACAGGAGTGCAGAACTGATCATTTCCATACGACAGATACTTAAATGTTAAGGTATCTTTCATGAAAACCCGTGAAGAAGCGCCGCATTTGAGGACAATTATTTTAAAATCATATTATTAATTATATTCTCTGTAGATATTTCCGGTTTAAATACTTACTTAAATTAAACCAAAATTAAGTTTCTACACTTTTTTTATTTTTATAGATGCAACAATCTGAGTGAAAAACTGCAGCACATACATGCATACGTATGCACATACCCACTCATTTTGACATTTGTACGCGCGCAATTTGTAGCTGACAGTGACGTTGACAGCCGCGAGATTTAAAGTCAAGTGTTTCAGCAGACATACAAACAGGCATACAAAAAAGCATATAAAAGTGCTTGTCACCTATCACATGCATGTACATATGTACACCACTGATATAAGTAAGCTTGTGTGCAAGGCTTTCAGTGCATACTCCAACACATACACACTCACAACTACAAGAATTTTAATGTAAAACCTCGCGTTGACCCGGAAGCGTCATGCACAGCAGGTGCTTCAGGACCTCAGCTTATATATGAGCTGGATTTTTATTAAGCGAAAAGAGATGAAGACACAAACCGAGACATACACACACACTCATTGAGAGGTGCCTGTAGAGCGCACTATTTAACTGCAATTAATTGTGATAAAGCTCCTTTAAATTGCTGCGTATTTAAAGAGCGAAAGAACGAAGAAAAAGAGGAAGCACATTCATTATGGCCCTTGGCCACCGTTATCTGTCTGGCCAACATGGCAGCCCCAACTGCAGCTTCTATGGTGGTGGTGGGTGTCTTCCTCCTCATCCACCACTAATCATTTTTAATCAAATCAATGAGCGTAAAACTTAATGCTGCCCTTGCTGTCCTGCCGCACACTCACACACATACATACGTATTCGAAAAAAGATATTGCTCGCATTACGTTGCTGATGCCGCCGCTGGCTTCAAATGTTTGCCACATCTTCGATTATTCTTAATTACTAGCTTGATAGCAATGTCCGTTTTAATGAAAAACTTTCAAACTTCACTGCGCCAAGAGTGAGTGCGCTTTCGCATTCTTTAACTCACAAATTTATGTATACAGATATCTTATATACACATCAATTATGGCGTTATACCCAGTAGGAAAAATTAAAAAAAAATAATAATAATTTTTCCGAGACTTGTTGCTCACATTGCAGTTGTCTTCTAATCTACTTTTTATAATACTTTAGAATGAAAGCAATACTAAAATATTAGCGCCTAAAAATATGCAAAGTTTAGTATTTTGAGTGGGCGTGGCTTTATACTTCATTAAAGCCCGTTTCAATCGATAGGAGCTTCTATTTGGCATCACTGTTGAATGCTCGACTACAAGGCAGATCAGATAAGGCCCATATATTTATTCATCGGAATCTAAGTTTAAGGAATCGGTATCATTTATTAACTGGTGAATAACTGATATCGAACTGATATCTATTGCATTGTACAATTTTCCTGTCGGTTTGAGGGAGCTGAATATAATTAGTTCTGAAAGAAAGGTGAGAAATGTCTTTCCTATTTTCTACAAATAGCGATAACATGTTAAGGATATCTCTATATGGATTTGATCTATTACCAAGCTTTTCTCCATTTTTTTGCTTTCCTACAGGGCATCGATGCTTTTATTAATCAACGGAGTGTGGCTGAGCGCGTTTCGCGCAATTGGCAATGATAGCTGTTGCAGCTCAACACAACTCACTTCTGCTGCGCCCCTTGCCCTTCATTTTTTATTACTCCATTTTTATGCAGAAAGCCGGAATTCTTTTGCTGCCAATTTGCCGCTTCCCTCTCTCTCTCACCCCTCACTCCGTATTGCATTACGCATACCATTGAACGACGAGCGCGCAGCTTAACTGCATCCGTTGGCGCTTCCGCAGACTGCCTTCTGCTTACATATTCGCTCTAAGATTTTTTGCTCGCAGCTTTCTTTACTACGCACTCGAAATGACGGCACACAATGTGGACAATTTAAATCATCCTCATCCGTTATTGCCAATGGCAGCGTCGCCTCTGACAGAGTGCGGATGCTCGTCCGTATGTATTACACCATTAGCAGTAAAGCCCTTTTGGTGGGAAGGTCTTTTCCTATTTTTTCATTCTGCACTCTCTTTCCCGCCAGCTTTTCCACTGCCGCTTTTGGTTCAACTCCCCCCACACAACGGATTCATCGTTTTCCGTCAACTATTTGCAGCGCTTACATTCTTTGCTCACTTTATATAATCAATCATGAATTCTGTAAAATTTTCAATAAGTCTCCTTCATCCTTTTGCCATGTCCTTTGCACTTTCTTATAATTTCTTCGCGTCGAGCGTTAACCTAGCATATGCTTTCCTCGCTTGCTGCGCTCAACGCCAATGATTGGGTGCTTGTTTTCTCTGTCGTTGTTGTAGTATAATATAAAGCGCAAAATATTGTTAAAAAATTTCATAATTAAAGTTAAAGTGCAGAAAAACTTTGGCGCTCAGAAGCTACGCGCGTTTGATGGTGAGTCGGGGTTTCGGCCGCGTTGGCTTAACAAGCTCACTCGCTATAAAAAGCATACTATTACCACAGGCAATGATAAAAAGTTTGCAATGCGCTTCAGCGAGTCGGTCAATTGGCTGCGTGCAATGGGAATGCGAGGAGCGGCGTGCGGCATGCATTGCAGATAGTTAAGAGTAATGAACATTAGCTCTGGTATTCTCTAAGGAAACACAAAGAAAATGCAATTCTTTTGTATGGGAACTGTTAAATGAAGGTATTTGTAGCTGCCGTTGCAGCTGCGCGCAATTTACGATTTGTAATTAAAATAATTCCATTTCTTTCCGAAATGCTCAGCATAAGTACTGATTAGCTAGAATTTTTTCTAATTATATGTTTTTATGTTGAAAAGTAATGTGATCCGATCGTATGTAAGTATTATCGTATTACAAATGGTGTTGTCCTGAAAAAAAAAAACTACCAGAAGATCAACAATAATACAAATTTAATTGCTTCGAAATGTCAGTTGATTGATCTAATTAAGATAATTGTCGTTCGCCGAATTTAAGGAAATTAGCTGGAACTAAGGAGTCATCTTTAAATAGCTGAACAATTTTATCTGAATTACTTCACCAAATTAATTTAATTAATTCGATTAAGGAAATTGTCAGTGACTTAGCGGAGTCACTATTGGTGCATCTTATTTCAAACAGCTTAATAATTTTAAACTATTTACTTCAAAAAAGTACTAATTGAATCAATTAAATTAATTGTCAGTGACCTACTGAGTAATTACTTCAGAAAATTAATTAATTAATTTACTCAAGTAGGGATAATTATATTATTAGTGTATTTTAATTTGAACAGATAAAAAATTTGAGAACAATTTACTATAATAACTTATTAAATAAATTAAAATTTGTTATTTCTTTCAATTAAGAAAATTTACAGTGAAATAACGGAATTGGTGTACCCTCTTTTAAACGGCTACATAATTTTAACTTAATAGTTCGCAAATTTAGTTAATTGACTCAATTAATTAAAATATCAGTGTCCTAAATGAATCACTATTAGTGCCACTTTATTAAAAAAAAAACTACATAATTTTAAATTTATAACTTCATAAAATTTGTTAATTGACTCAATTAAGAAAATTTACAGTGATCTAAAGAAGTCACTTTGTTACAACTTAATTTAAACAGCTAAATAATTTTAACTTAATTAATTCATAAAATTAGTTAATTGACTGAATTAAGGGTTAAGTAACTTATAGAACACACTTCTATCATCAGAAACCTGAAGCTATTTTAGGTTGCTGTTCGTTTAAATTTAAATTAAATTCCGAAAATGTGCGAAAACTAAATTCACGCTCTCACAAGAGCGGGATAATTACAAATACCGTGAATAATCACTACAATACAGTTGGAGATGCAATAAATAGTAGAATAAAAGTGTGCTAAGCAATTGAAGTGAGTGAGTACAATTGAATATTCACCCTTATTTGAATTGTTTTCGCGCATTTCTTTTTCTGAACACTCAACAACACACTTGTGCTTGGAAGCGCCAATATCGACCATTCAATTACAATAACCGTAAATTATGCTGCTAATCAACTGGCGCGCTCTCTCCAGCACCCCAACTCTCCACCGACACGCTTTGGACCCACTTCATTATATTTGCGAAAAAATTGTATTTTCTATTTTTTCCTGTATTAACTGTTAATTAAAAAGAAAGCAAAAGAAAAGCAGCAGTTGTAATTCGTTTTCTATTTACACGCTGCTGTTGATTGCAACAACAAATCACAAAGCGGCAAGAGAGTGTGGTAGCAAAATGAAAACTGTAAAAAGCGAGAAAAAACAAACACGATTTCGCTTTTATAAAATTTCGATAATTTTGCCGTTCCACTTTCAAGGATTGCGTTTACTTTGCTGTTAACAGGATAAATCAGTTAGAGCGGGCGACGGGTAAAGAGGGGAAGAGAGAGGAAGAAAGGGTAAATAGTACTTAAGGAGTTTATTTACGAGTGTGTATGTATGTGTATATGCTAATGTACAGCTATTTGAGTGCGTATCAGTCTGTTATGTACATACATACATACATACATATGTACTTCCGTGATGAGTGAGTTTATGTAATTAGAGCGAAATTCCATTAATGCTAATTAGTTGTAAAGTTCTGCAAAAAAAAGGGTTCGGTATGGGCAACTTTCAAGCATAAAGCGGATGTGTTATTGTAAAGGGTGTTATCGCATGAATTTTTGGGTTTAAAAAATTTAAGGATACGTACATAAACATTGAATAAGTAATGTTGCTTAAATAGTAGAAAATAAGAGCCCGGCGGGGGTTAGGTAACTCCACAGCAGTTGAGGCGGTGGAAAAGAGATAATTTCTGATAAATTTAGTTAAATTGAAAGCTACGGGGTAGTTTTGAGCTATTATAAAATAAATTTCAAATTAGGAACTCCTGTTCTTCTAAGGTATTTTGAATAATTTCGATTTTATAAGCAGTTATATGCTTGGAACTTTGTTTTCAATTTGTTCGGGGATCTCACAAGTTATTATTTTCAACATTTTTTGCATTCATTCCGACTATTAAGAACAACAATTTTAAGGTTATATGAGCTGACTAGTAGTCGTTTTGTTCTTGATCTTAACCTCAACATGTTCTGTAGCTCTCTTCGTTGGTATTTTGAAGTTTTTTAACGGGTTAGACTTTTCCAAGTCTACATGAATTCTGCAATGCCTCTACACTGAGACTTAAGTTCCGTATAGGGAAAACTAATAGCAACTAACTCTTGCCTGTTACTTCTTGAGCTATCTTTTTGTTATATGTAGTACATCTTTCTTTAAGTGCTTCGAATGGCTTTAACTATTTTTGTCGAATAAATATCGAATATGTTCGATATATTTTGAAGATCATATCATAGTTCTCTGTTATCGACGTTTACTAAGGTTGAAATAGGGCGGGCATTACTTTTACGGATATTCACCTTCAAAGTTCCACCTCAAATGGTAATTGTAACTTCGTCCGAAGTGAAGTTGAGGTCATAATGATCCCTTGTCAAATATAACTGTTGGTGTCTTTATGGAACTCTGAGATGACTTTCGTCGTTTACTGAGGTTGAAATAGAGACGGGCATTACTTTACAGATATTCACCTTCAAAAAAAAAAAGTTAGAAAAAAAGTTCGAAAAAAAAGTTAACCAAAACTTCATTCTAACCTCAAACCAAGCTAAGGTCATAATAATTCTTTGACTATTATTATTTTTGGTGTCTTAATAGAATTTCAAGAATATCTTCCGAATCTGGAACACTCTCACAGCTGCTTACAGTTTGAAAGAGACAAAACTTGAATCCATGGATAGAGCGCCTACGACTCAACGACCGAAACCTAACCTATATAACTTAGCTTAATCCTCACGCTATGTATGGTTCACCAAATCGGTATTATAATAACAAAAAAAAACATGACCTACTCAAGAGCTTAAGAACACAAACGCATTCCACAACCATCGTCGAGGTAAACTAAGACCATCAACTGGGAAACTTTTTCATTTACCAACGGCAATGAGAAAGCAAAACATTGCACGGATTTAATAAAAAAAGAGGCGTACACAAGCGCAAAAAACGCTCATTATGGTGCGCGAGAAAAATACATCATTATGTCTGCAAATATTTTTTCGCTACAAAAAAATATCGAGAAAATTCAACTCTTTTTCAACCACTCAAGTATTTGTAGAGAGTTTTGTTGCTGTTGTTTTTTTCTTTTAAAACAAAATTATTTGTTAAACAACAAGAGCGTTGCAAATGGCAATCAGCCGCGCTGCCGAGCGAATCGAACAACGCACAGTTCAATAGCAAAAAGCTTGTAACTCGCTGGCACGAAGGCACGCAGGAAGTGGGCGAGTGTTGCGTGTTTTCACCGTTGTAAATGAGAAAGCAATTATGAGCGGTCGAATGACTCCTGAATTGCATTTCCACGGCTGAACTTATATATAAGCTCGAACGATGCTGCGACGGCTCCCACTCGCTTAATAATGAAACACTTGTGCTCTGGCACAGGGGAGTAAATGAAAAGCGACTCTAGTAGTGCGGCGCGAGGTAAATATTTGCGTATCCTGGTGCACGCTTTTAGCTTGCTTTACTTTCTCGTACATATAATGTTGTTTGCTTAACTTCTGTTCTTAATGTGATTGTCTATATTAATGACAATTATTGTTGTAATTGTAGAATTTCCATTGTGTCCTTTTCACTGTGCACATTTATCAATAAATGTTCAATGGACATAATTGGCACTTTTGCCATTTATTACTGCGCTAATGAAACGTTTAACGAAACGGTCGAATCGGGTACAAGTGAGCAAGTACTGCTCTCCTCTCCATTGGTCATAATTACTAGGTGAGTTTGTGGGTGTGCCTTTATGAGTGTATTATATGCCTTAATTACGATTTGACATGCGATATTGTAATTCTTCAAAACGGAATCGTGAAGTTGGAAATTACAGTTTTAATGTGAAAATTGGTGAGTTTGCCCGCAACAGGCTCCGTATATGTATTAGCATGGTAATGATGAGTTCAACTTTTTAAAGCTTTGAAAATGAGATTACTAAATTTACTGCTTTAAGTTGAATACATAAATTAGATGGTTCTAATGTTAGTCTTCATGTGTCCAAAAATGTTTATTACATTTCAAAGAAGGTGATGAGATTATTCTGGTATCGAACAATAGTATTTGGGAAACCGTTGATAGTTTTGAAAACATCTTCAGAATGATCAGTCTCTTATGTATGGCACTCAGTTACCGCAAGTTAAATTTATATATACAGCTACTCTAACTCGAATCACATAATCCACAGAAAAACTTCGAGTTATAGAATTTTCATTAAAACATATAATTTTTCAAAAAGCTGGACAATATAGATTTAAATAAAGTTTTATCTTTTAAAAAATAAATTTCGTCCAATACCCAGAAAAAGTCTTTTTTGCCATATATGTAGTATTATAAGTGTGTTAGATTTTTTAACTCTAAAATTATATTTACTCTAAATGAACTTTTCTGGGTGAGCAGGGTATTAACAATCTGTCCTTTGGTCGGTAAAGCAGTTGTGAGTAAAGCTTTTTATTTTCTTTTTATATGATCACGTGCGCTAGCGCTGATCGCAGATAGTCATTGCAAGAGCAGAACAGCTGATTGTGCAAATAATTAATTGTCTATACACGTGATTTATAATGCTGTCTCTATCAAAAATAACTTTTTAATTGTTTCTATATTTTGTCGGTTTTCTAACGAAGTATTTTACTGTTTATTTATCATAGTCTGTAAACTACAATATATTCAATTCGTGTTATGTCTCTGTGTCTTTCTTTAAAAAAAAAAAACAATTTTTAATTGGAACTGCACCAATTTTTATCGAAATTTTTAATTGAAATGTTTTCAAGACAGCGAAGTTTCCGAAAATAATCTGACGATTTCGAGCTACATAAAAAATAATTAGATGTTAAACACTTCCTGGAATGAGTTTATGTATTTAATTTGTAATTATATCGAATTATGGAAGAAATGAATGGATGAGCTCTTTAGAATATTAAAATGAGCCATTAATTGTACATTGAATAGAAGAATGGAAAAATAAAGATTGACTGAGTGCAGAGCTAAAAATAAGAGACCAGCAAAAATGTCGAATTGAGGAGGATAGTTATATCACCTGAATTTGCGGAACAAATGTAGGCGTGTATGTGGACGTATTGAACATCCCCTCACAGTATTGTTCGTTTAAACCTTTTACGAAAGAAATTTAATAATATAAGCACATTAAAGACAAAAACTACGCTGAAAGACTTCGTAATATGCATTATTTACATGTTAAACCTTTTTTGTTTTTTTGTATTGTAATAACTCGCTGTAATATCTTCATGTCGTAAACAACCAAATAGATCTTTTCCTGAAACATATGGATTGAATTTAAGCCGTTTAGAGGAGTGTAAGCAATGCCAGTTAACATTGCGTCACGGCGTTGAGCTCTAGTGAATATTTGTATTGTGATTTCAATATCAATACAATAGACTTAACTTTGAACAACAACCACAAAACTAGACTACTTGCTTTGAGATAAAGCTATAAAGAATTTCGAATCCATTCTCTACGGTCATCTTGAGCTTCTATAAACATCAGCAACAAACAAATATGGCAGACCGAAATCCATCACAACTGAAACGTTCTGTGAAAGCTCATTGCAAAGCAAACAATATAAAAAAATCGCGAAAAGAAATTAGCGCTGTGGTCGGTTTGCTTTTATTGAAGAGATCTAAACCCGTTATGCCGCTGGTTACAACCGCACCACCGTCTATGGAGGCATCAGCAACTTCACAAGCGCCAACAATTGTAGTTCCACAGCAAAGCGTATGGAATCCAGTAACTATGGATTCACCTATGCATACACCTATACATTCACCCATGCATTCACCGGGACATTCATCAACCAGAATAGAAACACCGCCAAGACTACCGATTATGGATACACCAAAGCGAATGTACACTCAACGAAGTAAACCAGAATCACCAGTAACACCAACAACTATAAAGGCACAATCACAAAATAGAAGCAGTAAAGATATCGGTTCAGACAGTATCGACGACAACGAAGGAATAAATTACGAAACCATATAAAATAATAATATTGGTTAAATCGAAGGAGTTGTCCTACACTTAACTTAAGTTCTTGGTTTTAATATGTTTATTATTTCATAAGATTTTATATTTTGTCTGTCAGTTTAAAAAAAAAAAATATAAAAAAACTTTCAAAATTTTTTAAATTTTCTAAATCTAAATTTTGTTTTTTATCATGCCAAAATATATTGAAATGTTTGTTGAATATATGTACATATGTCCCAAACTTCTTATGCTATATATACTAGACTTACTGGACGCATTTCCCGTTAGCATTCGGTTATACATCATGAAAATTAGTGAAATCGGTTAACAACCACCCCCACCTCCCATTCATAGGTAATGTTGAAAATTACTAAAAGTGCGTTAATTCATTAACGAAAAACGTCAAAAACTCAAGATTTTACAGAAGAATTTACAGAGAAAAGTTGCAAACAGATTTGTATAAAAAATTTGAAAAAAGGTTGGCGTCGCCCACTTTTGGGTCAAAAATCAAATCTCAAGAACTACTCGACCGATTTCAATAAAATTTGGTACCTAGTGTTTTCTTGACACCCTGATATTAGTAATGAAAAATGGGAGATATAGTTTGATAACCCACTACCCATTTAACTCAATTTTGAAATCAATCTGATTCGTTCACTTTGCAATTTATAAATCAAGAACCAAAGAAGATACCGGAACAACGCTTTACACAAACACTGAATTTGGGGTGTGGCATAAATCACTCAAAAATCGTCGAAATAAGATTATAAATTTTCAAGGCTCCAGAAATTAAACATCAAAATAATTTCTCATCGATATTGGTAACACTCTCGATATTTTAATGAAGTTCAGAGGGAATCTTTTTTATAGAAATATGTGAGTGTGAGTGTGTAAAATCGGACCATAACTTCTCCCAGTTCCCATATACCTATTATTAGAATTTTGAAATATTCGGTGGCATTTATACCATATACAGTATATCGCGTAATATGTGAGTTATCTTAGCAAAATTAAGTGATCATAGTCTTGGATATAGTGTACCTTGGTGGTGAAAACGATTGAAATTGGTTCAGAAATTATCTCAGCCCTCATATACAATATATGATGAGTTTCGTTCTTTTAATGTACTTTAGCCGAATTTATGTGCCAAATTGTGTGTTATCTTAATAAATCTGTATCAATAAATTGCGAGAGTAGAAAATGGCCACAGCGGCAACGCTGATCGCAGACGGTAATTGCAAGAGCAGAACAGCTGATTGTGCAAATAGATTAGTGCTTACACACGTGTTTTATAAGTCTATCTCTATCAGTAATAACATTTGTTTAATTGTTTTTATATTTTGCCGGTTCTCTAACGTAATATTTTATAGTTTTTTTATCAGATTCCGTGAACTACTATAGTGAAGAGAACTACAATTTGTGTCTCTGTGTCGTTTTTTAAAAAAATATTTTTTTTTTTTAATTTCAATTAGCACTGCACACGCTTATAAACTTCAGCCACAACCCAAAATGCCATCTGCTAACAATGAGAAAAATGAGAAGTTGGAAAGTGAACTGAGAGCATATTTAAAATCAAAAGGTCTACGACACTCCAATATGGAAATCAAAACCATGGTCGGTCTGCTTCGTATGGACAGAGGAACTACAGTTGCACCAACCACTTCAAATTTACAGCCAATTAATCTGGAACAACAACCACTAATTGCTGCAGAAGCACCACCAAGATCTGTTTCACCACCAATCGAAGGAGCATCTACTCCCGAGATAACAAATGAAGAAAAGCTGGAGCAAATAGCTGCACTATGTAAGGATTATATTAATTCAATCTGTATATTAAATCGAATTATGTTTTCATATTTGAGTGAATAATTTTTGGTTTAATGTCTTTTCTTATTTTTTATTTTATTATTTTTTGTTTGTTTATTTAAACTTTATTGGTTTTATTTACTTTATTATGTTTTATTTATGTTATAATTTTTCATTTGTGAGTGAGTGAGTATTTGTAAATATTTAATAAAAAGTTTTTCGTCTATACAGCATAAACTGGTCTATATCGCATTTACCATCGCTTCAATAGGAAACACTTTTTAAAAAAGTATTGAAAAATATGTAAAGTTTTCTTGACAAAATAGTGAATTAATGCTATATTTTTTATGTATATAACCAACACTAACTTCCGACTGAAAAATCTGCAATCTCAAGCCCAACCGATAAGGGATATTTTATTCCAAAAATTTCATCATTCTCATCTTCATTACTATGCTTTCGTATTCATCGGATTATATGGTTTGTAGTGCATGATTATCTAAGAAACTTGACCAGTTTTATTCTTCTCCTATTCTTCAGTTCCTAGAGCGTTTCATAACATAACCTAATACTTTGTCATTTCATTCAAAGTTGTATAACTCATAGAAAACACCGAATTTATAGAATTGGTGAACCTCGGAGTTTGAAAACTGTTGGATTTTTCTTAAATGTTTCCAGGACAACTATAAATCAGGCTATATAGCAAGCTTTTACTCCACTTTTTTTAAAATGATAGAGTGAGATGGTAATAAGTGGCAACAAAACACTAAGTTTCTGTCAGAAACCCGAAAATCTAGTGCTCAACCGCAAATCATTTTCTCTCGAGAAATTCATTGAAGGTAGAAATTGGCGTCTACACAGATTGCGGATAAATCTTTTCTCCAAACCAACAGAATCTTACATAAAGATATGTCTCGATATATCTTCAAAATCGTATATCAGCCATATTTATGAGGGGGCGCATAAGAATTCAGAGCATTTTATGAATTAACAAATGCAAATTGCAATTAAAAACAATCAAAGCAGAATTCAGGCGCATATTTCTGCGAGGAAACAAATGGCTGGCGATGCGCTGAATGACAACAATAAAACCACGAAAAGCTGTCTAATGGCCACTGAAGAGGCGGGGAAGCGCAAGAAATATGTCACATACCAAGACACAACAAGAACAATAACAAATAGCAAGAAAATATGCGCCAAAGCAAGAAACGATTTATTTGCGCATTCCATCACAGACAAAGCAAAAGCGCGGACACAACAACAATAATAATGATGACACACAGGGTTGCATTGGTATAGCCAGCACTATCTACTTTCTTCCAGATATTCACTTGTTCTCCATGCTATTGACCATGTTGTGCTTCGCCGTACGTGTCGCCGCATGAAAATGCGAATTTATGGCAAACGACACAAATATCGCGTTAAAACAACAAGAACAACAACAGAAAGTATGTAATAAAAAAGTTAAGTAATACTTTGTTTAGAGAAATAGCAGATGCGCGCTGTAAGAGAGCGGGCGAGTGAGTGAGAAAAAAGAAACGCTGTGGCTTAGACTTACATCGACATTAATGCCAGACACCGGAAAGACCAGCGTGGGCGGTGACTCCTTGGGCACATAGCGATAGAATTCCTCAGTGTCGAAATACCAGCGCACCGAATAGAGAGCAGCCTGCAATGAGAGAAAGTGTGAAAGAGAGTGAATGAGAGTGAGTGAATAGCAAAAATATAGTTAGTATATGTATAACGGTAAAATGTAGCGCGCAAAGTGTTACACAGCGGGGGCAATGACGAGCTAGTGTCTGAGACAGCTTGTGCCAGCAGGCGAGTGGCAAGTGGCATTAGAGACGAATTACCGTGCAATTAATTTAATTGAGAAGCTCACTGCGAACAGCATGCCAGACATTCTAAATAAAATAATACGGCCCTAATGAATTACGGGTGATGACGACGACGACGACGGCAACGTTGCATGGTGGCAGCTGTCAAGTGACAAGTAATGGCCGCAAGCGCCACTCGAAGCTTGGTATTTATGGCAGAGCATAGAGTTATGTTTACAAATTTTAAGTGCTCTTGGCAATTGTTGTAGTTGTCGCCCGCTGTGTGCATGTTTTTGTTGCTAAATGGCGCAAAATGTTTGAATGGATGAAAATCCGAACTTTCACTATAAATATGTAACTGTTTATGTTAACATACCTGCCCGAGATCGTATTGGCACGAGAGCGTCGCTGCATTGCCCATGATAACTGCTTCCGGCACAAATATCTTCAGGTCCTTCAAACAGTGCGCTGTTGTTGTGATGCACGGTGTTAGATCAATATGATGTGGAGATTTGAAAAGAGAAGATAAATTTGAAATATTTTACGATATTAGTAAATTACGATATCAAATGTACGATAACAAAAATATGTTTTACACATACATCTAACAAAACAAATTTCTTTAACCAGCCCTTAGTATATTCTGAGCTGGATATGGTTGTAGAGTTGCCATCAGTTTAAAAAAAAATAAAATTGAATAACACAGAACTTTATAAACAGTGTGAGACGAGTGCAAAAGCTATTTTTCAAAAAGTAATTATTAGAGAGTTGCCACCTGTTTTTAATTTTTTTGTGGATAATGAAAAAATTGTGATCTAGAATTATTAAGGTGCTACATGGATTTCAAAAATCGATATTTTGTATTACCATATTCAAATCTATCTTAAAATATCTCTAAAATATTGTATTAAAATTTTAGTCCAATCCGAGTACTGATTTTAGAGATACAGTCTGATGAAGTTGCGCGCTGCAAGTTAACTGGAGTAGTCTCTAAAAACTTGAAAGTAGTTTTTCTTAGAATTGTGTCTTCAAAATTTGTTGTCAAGATTTCTCGAGAACTACTCAACCGATCTTCATGGAATTTGGGACGGGCCTTCAAGACACAATTTACAAAGATTTACCGGGAATGACTAGGCAGAGGTTTTAATATTTTTCTTTAAAACTTTCAGTAATTCCTCACAAAATTTGCATATTTAAGACAATAAAAAGTATCTGTACCAAATATTTCAAAAATTATTTCAAAAGTATATTGAAAATAGGCTGGTTTCTTCGGGCGAAGCCCATATAACCTTCTAAGGACTTGCAACACATATATAATAATTTGCATTTATATTTAATAAGTGTGCCAACCATTTTTCGTTATTAAAAAATAGGAAAACAAGTAAGGAAGGGCTAAGTTCGGGTGCAACCGAACATTTTATACTCTCGAAATTTATTTATTTAACTTTATTAATATTATATAATACACAATTTGACCCACATATTCGTCATATATATTGTATAAAGTCCATTGAAAGTTGAAAACCCTAATATTAGGTTAGAAGTACCGAGGTCCTCATGTTCGATATATGGGGCCTTGACAACCTATTGCCCGATTTCGGTGATTTTTAAAAAGGGGCTGCCACACTATAAACGTAGTGTTTGTGCTAAGTTCTGCATCAATATCTTTAGTAGTGCTTACATTATATATTGTAAAGTGAACGATTCAAATCGTCTTAAAATTCTGGTATATAGGAAGTAGGCATGGTTGTGAAGCGATTTGGCCTATTTTCACAACATATCTTGGGATGTAAAGAAACTATTACAAACCAAGTTTCATTGAAATCGGTCGAGTAGTTCCTGAGATATGGTTTTTGACCCATAAGTGGGCGACGCCACGCCCATTTTCCATTTTGTAAAAAAATCTCAGTTCAACTTCCATATGCCATTTCTTATGTGAAATTTAGTGTTTCTGGCATTTTTCGTTATTGAGTTAACCTACTTTTAGTAGTTTTCAACATAGCCTTTGTATGGGAGATGGGCGTGGTTACAATCCGATTTCCCCCATTTTTGGACTGTATAAGGTGGTACTTAAAAGAAACGACTCTAGGAAGTTTCCTTGAAATACCTTTAGTAGTTTGCGAGATATGTACAAAAAACTGAGTAGGGCCGGGGCCACGCCCATTTCCCCAAAAAAATTACATCCACATATGCCCCTTCCTAGTGCGCTGCTTCATACCAAATTTTACTTACATAGCTTTATTTATAGCTTAGCTATGGCACTTTAAGTGTTTTCGGTTTTCGCCATTTTGTGGGCGTGGAAGTGGTCCGATTACGCCCATTTTCGAACTTAACCTTCTTATGGTGCCAACGAACACGTGTTCCAAGTTTCATTAAGATATCTCAATTTTTACTCAAGTTACAGCTTGCACGGACGGACGGACAGACAGACATCCGGATTTGAACTTTTCTCGTCACCGTGATCATTTTGATATATATAACCCTATATCTAACTCGTTTAGTTTTAGGACTTACAACCAACCGTTATGTGGACAAAACTATAATACTCTCGTAGCAACTTTGTTGCGAGAGTATAAAAATCTGTAAATACACATCAATTCCAAAAATTCTATTATGAATCTGTTGGTTAAAAAAAATAGAAGAAAAAAAAATTTCTCCCATCCCAATTTAGTCTCCAAAATCGAAATATTTGCCTTCTAATTTCGAAGAAAATGGTTATTGAAACACATTATTATTAATTACAGAATGTTATAAAGACTTTTACTTATTTGACGCTATTTTGTTTTGGCATATATCCAAATTAATTTGGGACATACTAAGGCTCATTTTTAAAACTTGAAGCATTAATTCTTTGCAGTGTGAAAACCTCATCTACTCGCTCATAAAATATCAAATCAAAAGAGGCACATTTAAATTTTCTTCGAATTCGCCGCCTTTTGTGCCAATCACTTGCCGTCTGTGTACGCCTGCGACATATTGACTTTCGTCTGCGCTGCGGTTAGTGGCATGAAATGCCAATGACAGCGCTAACGGGACTACACAAAATTGGCTAATAGCTGTTGGTGAAGCCACTTAATTATGTGTCAAGCGCAGCAATGCGCTGCTAATGTTTACGCACGCATGCTTGTTGCATGCTACATACACACACACATGTGTGTGCATTCGACGCTCGTTGGCGCTGTTAATATTTTATTATGTTAATATTTCACATAATTTGCGTTTTTCCGCTGTGTTTTTGAGATGGCCCGCGCGCATATTTCATTAAACTTTTTGTTTGGCATTTTGCGCAATTTAGCGCGCGCACTTGCAGCAAAGCAAGTTTATTTATTTCGCATATTTATGTATTTTTTGTTCGTTGGATGGGCGTAACCGCATAAACCGTTATATATTTGAAAATATGTTTCGAAATTGTCAGTCGTTCGGTTGCTTGCATTTAATGTGTGCTGCAACACCAACAATGCCCAACAAATGTTGTTGCCATTATTGTTGCTTATACGCCCGTAATTAAATTGTATTTGTTATGCGTTTATGTTTGCTTGCTTGTTGTTGTTGTGTTTTTCATACTTTTTCATTATCACCAGTCTTTGTTAGCATAGAATAATATAAATTAATTTCCATCATTTAAGCTTAATTAATTTCTATAATCGCATATTTTGTTATCGCGGCGCAGCTGGCAAAAAATAATAACGGCATATTTTTGCATTACAAAGCTTTGGCGACGAATGTGGCAAATAAATAACTTTTTTTTGGTGAGTTTTTGTTTTGCAAAAAAAAAAAAATATTGCAGATTTTCAGATAAAGCGTCTGTTTTCAATATTAAAGCGGTTTTCAATTGAAATATTGCGGTTGAATTGTTAAAATCAGCAACTACTCAAAGACAAAATTGAATTTAATTGTGGGAGAAAAAGTGATTAAATTCGAACAATTATCATACATAAATAGTTTTTATTTTAAATAAAATGTAAAAAAAAAATCGAAAGAAAACTTTTAACCGGAGCTTCTATTATAAAATTATTAACTGGTTAGTTCTCTAGGTTATTTATGTACAGATATTATTTGAGAGGAGAGTATTTCAGAAATACAAAGTTCTTCTTTAAGGATTAATCTTTCTGAAAAACTCATATTTATTATTTTAGTCTAATTATCTAGACATTAATTCTTAAAATTATCAATCGCATTTATATTTACGTTACGGAGGAAGCAGGTGGAGAGCGACCTGGTTACACTTGGGATCTCCAACTGACGCCGAACTGCGAAGGAAAGAGACGAGTGGCGCGCTCTCATCGATTCGGCTATAACCGGCTAAACGGTTCAACGCCAATCACACACATGCCGTTTTTAAAGACATAGAGACAACTTAGAAACCTTAAAATAAAAACAAATCTGTTTTCAATATCTTTTAATAGGAATAATTAATGGATTTCATGACATCTTCTCGAATTATTATTTGATAATATTTATAGCAATGTAAGTTCAGAAAAAGCTTTGAAGATATGCTCTTCAACACTTACCACTTGCCAAAAATGTGCCCGGCAGTAAAAATGAACAATATTCTAGTGCCTCAAGCGAATGAAGTTACCTATCTTGGTATTCACCTAGATAGAAGGCTTACGTGGAGAAAACATATATCTAGTAAAATAACGTGCATGAAGATAAGAGCTGCAAATTTAAATTGGCTTTTAAATAAAAACTCAAAACTTAGCTTAGACAACAAAGTGCTTTTATACAATGCGGTCATATAGCCGATTTGGATGTATGGCATTCAACTGTGGGGTACGACCTGTGCAACTAATATTGATATAATACAAAGGTTCCAATCGAAAATGCTTAGATCAATCACGTGCTCACCATGGTACATGCGCAAGAAAGAAGTAGAGGACAGCAAATTGAAATATTTATCAAAACTCCGTGATCACCCAAACCCATTGGCTAATGCTTTAGTACATTCCTGCGATCAAACACGCCTAAAAAGAAAGGATATGCCTGCGTACTAAAGAGCAACGTTTCACCAATACAGCTCAATCACTTGGTTGAGCTAATCTAGTTTTTAAATAGATTTAAGATTTTATAACTTGTTGTTAGGCTTAAAAACAAGCAGATTCAATAAATAAGGAAATATTGAAAAAAAAAGAAACACTTAGGTCAGAATAGACGCTTTAAAGGTTGGTGGCTATTAATAAAGGCCTTCGATGCATTTTTCGAGGTAACTGATAACTAATTGCCAACGAGTTGGTCTGTTTGATAGCTATGACTTAATTCTTAGTTTGGTTTGTCATTTCATAATGAACATACTTACTCCGAAACAACGATGTTAAGATGATAAAATACAAACAATCCCGAAAATTTTCTATAGATAAAGTGTGTTTTTTTATATATATGGTTTTCTAGAAATACAAATTTTAATCTGAAGCATCTTATTGTTCTTTTGGAAGTTGCACATATCAAACTATGCGAATTATTTCATTTTATGAAGACCACAGGTTGGTTCAAAGAGGATTTAATAGTGTGCCAGACGCAATACAACAATTTATGGATTGATCGATTTCTCAGCATCATATCTAATTTGTAGCATGATTTTGATAGAGAGTGTATAATGTTTAAACAGTAAAAGATGTCTCTTGGAATTTTCAGATAACGGCTGGTTCATACATACATATGCTTGACATGCAAGTCTAGGCTTGTGTTTGGTCTACATACTAACCGAATAACATTTCGTCTAAAGTACTCTCAAATAATTTGAGAGTTCGACTTTCAGCTTCTTAGCAATATTTTTTACAAGAAGTTCACAGACACTTTTCCATTTCACTTTAAAATATTTTATTACTAGCAGACCGCTCGGGCTTCGCACTGCTTTTAATAAACATTTCAAAAGTTATAAGTTTTTACCCACTCTCCCATACATATGTGTGTACTTTCCCGTTTCTTGCGTGGGTTCGTTTAGAAAAATTAAAATGAGGAAAATTCGAAAATTATATTTTATTTGTAAAGAGCTAGAACTTGATTATGTCCTCTAGCCTTTGGTGACCGTTGTCTTTGTCTCTGATATGGGAACGCTCAGAGTACGACTCCCTAGTGCGAGCTTGTGTATATTAGTTTATGTATATTTCTAATATTTTGTTCTTCAAGCAGCTGCACACTCTCCATACTCGACCGTCAAGCGCTTGTTACTCGACTCTCTGGCACGCGATTGCGATGCGAAGAGAAGGAATGACTTTCAAGACGATTTTCAGTTTCTGATTAAGATTCTCCATCAAGGAGACTTTTTGATACCCTCACCTTCGAACTATTTCCAAAAAGTTGAAATTCTAGCAATAAACAGAGGCTATGTTACTCGGGATGAATGTAGCTTTCCAATGGTGAAAGAATTATTGAAATCGGCACAGTTTTTGAATTTATTCATTACAAACATATATAAAAATGTTTCCTCTTTATAATAGTAGCATAGATAAGCATTTACTTCCTATAAGGGGGTAAGGAATGTTTAATTTTTGAGATATCAATCTAACCTAACTAAATTTGAATATAATTGTTTTATATGAGAGATAGGACAATTATCTTTTTTATTATGAAAGGAGCTATTATCTTAATATATCTTATGTATATGCCTACTTTTATGTAAAATCCGAAATATTGTTTTCAATTAATAATTTGAATTTATGAAAAATATGTTTGAAATTTTTATTTTGTTTCAATAAATTTAATTTAAATGTCACTTAACTTATTTCTCCTAATTTGGTTTGAGAAAAAAAATTGTTTGCTTAAAATCCAACTGTTCAAATATAAACAAGTCATATGTTGGCCAATTTAATTAAATGAATGCCAAAATACATATGTGCCTATACATAGTGCTTGATAAATGCTTATCAGCCATTAATCGCTCATACGCCATAGCGCACGTATGTATCGACTCACACGCAAACACAAGTGCTCTATGTTTGTATGTCCAAATAATGGATTAACTCGTCACTAACAGTGTTTAAATTGCACTGACAATGCGGCAAGAGTACACAAAACGCATTTATGTACAAATAATGAGTGATAAAAATATGCAGATGCCTTCATTAAGCGACACATTATGCAATAAGTTGAAATGTCGCTGGCGCTGGCAACACGGTGGCACATGCCACATTTTAACAAATTGGCTGCGCTCATTATTGACAAATTTAAAGCGATGATAAAAACGAGCAACAACAACAAGGAGAATAACACAGAAGGCAGTGTGAAAAATGCAGCTAATATAGATAAATGCAACAACAACAACAGCAACTAAGGCACATATGTCTGTATGAATGTGCGTGTGACTTAATGCAATTGCTTGTACAGTTAATGTATTAATTACACACGCGCACACACCTCTTTGCACACACCGCTCGAAGTGAAGTGTGAAAAGAAGAAATTTGCTGTGGCGGCCAAGTACCACATTGCTGGAGTGTGTGTGTGGCATGTGGCATGTGCAATGCACGAGTATAATACAAATTCAATTGTGCGCTTTTCACGCTACTTGCAGGCGCACAAAACTTAATTACTCCAATACAGTGAAAGCAATAAAATCGCATAATGAAATAAGGTGCAATAAAACAGATTAAAATAAAATGCGAGAGATTAAAATGAAAAATTTAAAAGAATTCACTGCAAAAATAATATAAAGCGCGCCGCCAATCACACGGTGATAAAATGCGAAAAAACTGTAATCATCGCTGAGGGTGTGAGCGAGACAGCAATTGAAAAGGCATTTAAGTGGAAAAAAAGTGTGGTAATTATGGAAAAAATATGTGAAGTGTGTCAATTTGTGACAGCTGAGTACCGTCTGGCCTGTCAAAAGCAAGCGCACGAGCCTACATACATATTCCAAAAGTATAATACAAATAAGAGTTGAAATTTTTAAAAAAATTTCGAAAATTAAATATTATTACTCTCGAAAGCCGGCGCTTCCAACATCAAAGAAGTAGTAGTCTATTGGAATTTTTTACCGCAATTATCTGAGTAGCTTGAAACAGTAATATCTTAGAAAGATCGCAAATTGCATGTCGTTAATGCAACACGTGTTCACAATTTCAGTGTTCCAAAGATGAGATTCGTTAAGTTTTTTGGAGTAATCTGGTCTTCGCTAATCTCAAGACCAAAAGACCTTAAACTTTTTCCAAAAAGAGCTCATAAAATGGTAAAGAAACGTTTTTTTAAGAATTTATTGCCGAAAATATATAGCGATCTTGCTGATCTCTCCTACCCAAATCGGTTGAGGTTATGATCGTCAGTTTCTTGAATCGATATAATTTATTTGGAGTTTGTTCTAGAGGATTAAATAGCCGAAGAGCCAATGGTCACGCATGTCACTTTTATAGACTTCAGCCCGATTGGAATTGAAACGGTTTGGTCAAAGATATATCAAGGTCGAAGTTCAATGAGGATTGATATATTCTAAATACAGGTACTTGTATCCATTCCTTTGACATGTATCTGGACAGATTATATATTAAGTATTTATTTCATAAAAACACTTTTAAGGGTTGCCGTGGCATTTCTGGGCCTCAATGTGCTTTACATTTGAAAAAAAAAGATTTTTGAGACAAATAATTAATTTTTGAGTTCAAATATCAATATTTTATATTGCCAATAAAATAAAGTAGTTATTGAGACAAGCTGGTAACACCACCCATATATAGGATTAAATTCAATTTCATTTTAAATCCCAGACAAAATATTTATTTTAATTTCTTTCCGATATTTTTTTTGCTTCAATTGATTTTATTTTTCAAAAAAAAATAATTTCCGAAAAAATTCCACGCAACTCTTTTTCAATAAGTTGAATTTGTAGAGAGCAAGCAGAAACACTCAATCACAGCTACATGTGTGTGTGTGTGTGTGAGCAATCAACTCATTCTCACACTCACACCTTAAAGGCATTCATTTAATTGGTATTTTTTAATCAGTGCTACGCAATAATTGAAATTGCTGCCCACCTTGAGCTTATGCGCGAACTTTCCGCCAGACCGACATGCGAGCGAGCGAGCGGTTAGTGAGGTTAAGGCTGAAAAATCCGGTACGTGCAACCGTCGGCCGCCTGCTGCAGTGCTACATAAATAATAAAGACAATCCGCTGCGCGTACACCCCCTTCCGCCCGCACAGTTGTGAGTGCATCATTGCATTTTTATAACTCAATTGCAGCGGCTTATGTGCGTCCGTCCGTCCGACGGTTTGTTCGTCCGTCTGATTCGTCGCCACCGGTTCCGTTTACTTCCCATAGCGTCGCGTGAAATTTGCATATGCTGCATTTCATACATTCCCTACACCTTCCTGTCGCATGCCGACCGCTCGGCTGTAACAGCGAGTTTTTCTCCTTTGATTTTTTCAACTCTCTGCATTTTTATGATCATCGATTGGGTAATAAAAACTTTGTTGTTGTTATCGCTTTGGCAGCATCAGTAAACAACAACAACAACAGTACATGTGTGTGGGGTGAAATAAGGCGGATGAGAACACAATTAAAAATGAAATAACCCAATATGTGATTAAAGTTAAATTAACTGCCGCATTGCTGACAACAACAACAAAAAACAACAAATGCAACTATAAAGAGTGATGAGGTTGTTGTCGAAATTGTCAATAATAAAGATAAAAAATATATCCATACGATTGCATACATGAGGGTGTGTCTTTTTTTGTCTTCCGCTGATCATTTCTCTTCTTCGTATTTTCAATTTGCTTAGAAATATGGTGAGATTTTCGAATCGGAAATTTGAAAGACTTTCGGAACCCTAAAGGTCAATATATGTACATATGTATATTACCTGTAAGCCAAAGTACGAACATTTTAAAAAGAGCCTCCATTATTATAGTGAGGATGATTTTAGATCTTTTGGCAGGCTATCCTTAAAATCGGTACTTGTGCTTCATAAATTTGGCTTCAGAGAAATCAACTTTATTTGATGAGATATTCAAGTAATGAGAGTTTCTGCTCTGGAAAGCATATATTCTCTTTAATTTTGAAAAATTCTGAAAGATAACTCCTCCAAAGCTTGCCCAAGCTATCCTATTTCGTATTTTCAAGTTTTTTATTTCTTAGGAGCAACCGCATTCCATGCGATCAGCCCATATTGTTATCAGCACATCTACCGTATAACAAGATGCTGACTGCTACAGTGCTTGGAAAGCTCTATAGCTCAAAGAGTTTCTAAATTTCGTTAGAATATAATAAAATGCATAAATTATAAAAAGAAGATCTCTCTCAACATCTGATCTGGATAAAAGGTCTGAACTATTAATAACTTATGATGAGCTCAAAATCTTTTTGTTGGTCGAACTAATTTTGATTAGTGTTCTAAATATCTATTTGAGATCTCTGATTTGGCTTCCTTCATTTGTAACTCCCGATACTGCAGCCCTTTGGCTGTCAGCACTTATCCAGCTCAACAAAATCATCGCTGAATAAGATATTGAATGCTAAAGCGATTGAAGAGCTCTGTATGGAGTTGCAAACAGAATTACATAAGAATAAAATAAAATTAATATCTTTTGAAAAGAACTATAAACAGCTTATGATTAGCTTGAAAACTTTCTCGTTTGTCTAACTCACTTTTAGTATTATTTCAAAATTCTATTAGAGATTTTAAGTCAGATTTATCTTCCTTCTCTTGACACTTTGGACCTTTTAATTGCCAGCACTTATTTAGCACAAGAAAATTATAGCAGAATAAGCTGCTGAAAGCTCAAGTGGCTTGGAAAGCTTGCTACCAAGTTGTATTATAGATTTTTGTATGCATGAAATCCAAATATTTTAAAATGAAAAAAACTGTTAACCCTAATGCAAACGCTTCACCACTATTTCATTACAATATTGCAGCAATTTTTTCCTCCGTCGCCATAATGCGGTAGTTCCTACTGAAATTTATGCACTGCATTGCGTGAAATTATTGCCAAGTTCGCGCTGTCGAGTGTTTATCGACGTTCGGCAAATGTTCAACAACTCAATTTTTCTATATAAATATTCAACGATTTTTTTTCTCCGCATACAATTTTAAGCTTTTCCAAGTGTTTTTTTTTTTTTTTGTTTTTGGCGCTTGTTTTATTGGCGCTGGTAGCGCATTTAATAAATTGCGATATTTGGAATTTTAATGGCATACAAATAAATAAATGCATTTCATTTGCGCAAAGAGTGATTAAAAAAATCGACGCCAATAAAAAAGCTTTACATTTATATGAAAGCTATAAGTGTGTGAAAGCTTGTTTTCGTAAATTATTTCAGCAGCTGGCAGATTACAATTTGCATTTCCAAATTGCGTAAAAAACACAAGAAGAGGTCAAATAAATGCATTTTAAAAGTCTATTAACACATTTATCGCACGCCCATTTGCTCGCTTTCTTCTCTACTTTTAATTTTGTTTGTTACTTTGTATTTGTTGTTGTATGCATTACTTACTATATAGTTGTGTGATAAATAAATATAAATTTACTGTTACTTACCGTTGAAACATATGTCGGTGATGATCATCCAGATCAGCGCGAACAGATTGAACCATTCGTGAAATAATCGCTCTCTTTTAGACATGATTGCTTTGTGGCTGCTTTAAATGTGTGTAGATGGAACGTTAGATTGCAGATGAACTGTAAAAGAAGAGAAATTGAGAGATGTTAGAGATTTGAAATTCAGTTTTAACTCATGTGCAAACATATCACATTCATAAAATGATTATTATATAACCCTACAAGCCTATTACCTTGAGTTTCCCATTCATAGTTATGCATGGCTTTGAGTCTTCCGACTCAACATTATATCACTCAGTGATGACTCAGGCTAAGTAATCAGCTTAATTTATTAGTTTGCATTTATAAAAAGCATCCTCAGTCGGCTATCACTTAGTGTTGTCTAAATAGCAAATCTGTTTTCGAGTAACTCTAATGACCAGACCAATAAGCAGCATAAGTAGAGGACATCAAGGCAGCTCGAGCAAATACGAGCTAAGTAAATACACAAAGCGCATACAAATGCAGACGCTGAAAGATACATATAAGCTACATGGATATGTATATGTATAAATTGAAGAGCAGCACTAACTTATGCGCATACGCTTTATACAAGATGCACTGCTTTTAAACTCACTAGCTTACTTGTATGCATTATAAATGCACTCTTGTAGGAACATATATATACATACATAAAGAGAACCGGACAATAACTAGTGCAAATACAGTCGAAAGCACTGCACATGACCACTAAATCTTCATTTGCAATGCGAAATGCACTAAACCAAAAGCAAATACGTTACATGCATACAGACATACAGGCATACAGGCATACATAGAAGTTTACATAAGAGACACAGACATGCGTTCTTTTGTGCATTATACTTCCAAATTTGTGCAAGGATGCGCTAGGACCTCAATAGAGCTCTTGTAACACATGCACATATAGTATATATCTATATATAATTTGCTATTTGTTCAAATCTAAAGCGCTTAGTTCTGCCTTTGCTTGTCTCCTCTTTGCTTTACTTTACAAATATGCTGAAATTCGACACACTTGCTTTTAGAATATTTCTTATTTATCTTCACTTCTATATTTAACCATTTCTTTTGTTGCAATCTCAGGTCGGTTCAAAAGTTGCACAATTAAAAAAAGTTTCAAAAGAAAAGCAAAACCACTCTGGAAGTGGCACTAATGCGCCGCATACACCATACATCTACCAGTGACTGGTAACTTAAGACTAAGCTACTTTTAACTAGACTGAATAGCACTAGAGGTAACCAGTTCAACATAGGTCTCTTTTGACTCGTAAAAGTTAGGTTAGAAAATTGGAAATATTGCTCAAGTAAAATGCGTATATATTTGGATTTTTCATAGATACAGAAGGTTGTTCCTTAAAAGATTTTATATAATCTATACCCGATATGGAATAAAAGAAATCGGTTAGGGTCGAGTGTTCAATGAAGAAGGATGTTCAACGAAGTATGAAGTGATAAAAACAGCAATATACAATATATAAATTTGAGCTTTTAAGCTTTTTCGAAACTTTTATAGATTATTTGAATATTAGTTATTTTGCCAAAAGCTTTCTTGAAGCTTTTCAAGTTTTTGAAAAAGATTTGTAATGCTTTTTGAATGATACATATTTTTTGCAAAGGTTTTTTTTATACTCTCGCAACAAAGTTGCTACGAGAGTATTATAGTTTTGTCCACATAACGGTTGGTTGTAAGTCCTAAAACTAAACGAATTAGACATAGGGTTATATATATCAAAATGATCAGGGTGACGAGAAAAGTTCAAATCCGGATGTCTGTCTGTCCGTCCGTCTGTCCGTCCGCCCGTGCAAGCTGTAACTTGAGTAAAAATTGAGATATCTTAATGAAACTTGGAACACGTGTTCCTTGGCACCATAAGAAGGTTAAGTTCGACCGAAAACACATAAAGTGCCATAACTAAGCCATAAATAAAGATATGGAAATAAAATTTGGTATGAAGGATCGCACTATGAAGGGGCATATTTGGATGTAATTTTTTTGGGGAAGTGGGCGTGGCCCCGCCCCCAAATAGGTTTTTTGTATATATTTCGCAAACCAATAGAGCTATATAAACCAAACTTTCTGCAGTCGTTTTTTTAGCCATTTCCTTATACAGTCCCAAAATGACAGAAATTGGATGATAACCACGCCCCCTCCCATACAAAGGTGAGGCTGAAAATTACTAAAAGTGGGTTAGCTCACTAACCAAAAACGTCAGAAACACTAAATTTCACATAGGAAATGGCAGATAGAAGCTACGCTCAGATTTTTTTAAAAATGGGAAATTCGCGTGGCGTCGCCCACTTATGGGTCAAAAACCATATCTCAGGAACAACTCGACCGATGCCAATGAAACTTGGTTTGTAATAGTTTCCTTACATCCCAATGATATGTCGTGAAAATAGGCCAAATCGCTTCACAACCACGCCTACTTCCTATATACCAGAACATTGAAGACGATCTGAATCGTTAACTTTACAATGTATAAAGTAAGCACTAGTGAAGATATCGATGCAGAACTTTGCACAAATACTACGTTTATAGTGTGGCAGCCCCATTCTAAAAATCACCGGAATCGGACCATAGGTTGTCAAGGCCCCATATAGCGAACATGAGGACGTCGGTACTTCTAACCTAATATTAGGGTTTCCAACTTTCAATGGACTTTATACAACATATATGACGAATATGTGGGTCAAATTGTGTATTATATAATATTAATTAAGTTAAATAAATAAATTGCGAGAGTATAAAATGTTCGGTTACACCCGAACTTAGCCATTCCTTACTTGTTAATCTTTAAAAGCTTTTTGTACATTTCCAATGTTCTTTGAATAATTTTCAATATTCTTTGAATAAAAGTAATTTTGGCGAAACCCTTTTGAAGGTTTTAAAATGTTTATGGAACTTTTCAAGGTTCCTTAAAAAATAATTATTTCCTCAAAGGCTTTTTTAAACCTTTCAACGCTTATTTGAAACTTTCTCAAGTTTCTTTGAAATTTTAGCACTTAAGCTTTTTCGAAACTTTTTCAAAATTCTATGAATAATAGTAATTTCTATAAAACCCTTTTTGAAGCTTTAAATTTTTTTATGAATCTTTTGAAAGTTCTTCAAAGAATAGTTATTCCTTCAAAGGCTTTTTTGAATCGCTCAACACTTATTTAAAACTTTGTGAAATTTCTTTGAATAATTGTAGTTTTGTTAAAAGCTTTCAAAGCAGTTTTGAATGTTATAAAGTTTCTTTCAGTAATACATTTTTTTCCAAAAGTTTTTTTGAAAGTTTTCACGCTTCTTTGATTACAATTACCGTCTCAATTATATGCTTAAAAACTCCATTTTATTGCTTTGAAGTTTTTATTGGTATATATTATTATACATAAAAAATACATATGCAGTTGAAGCTTCGTTACCAACCGCAAACCGACTCGATGAATTGTCCTCAAGACGTTAATTAAAAGAAATTAAAAGCAAAATAGCTTAAATTCCCCCAAAAGCAGAGTAGGTAAGCAATTTAAAAGCATTCCTTACAAAACAACAATCCCGTTATAACTGTATTAAGGAAGATTGGCAAGCAAACTAGCAGTTAGTACCGTTATTGCAGCCAAGCAATGGAATGAGTGCACTATTTGTTGCCGGCTGGATAATTGTTAATATCTACAGCTCATATTGCTGTCATTTCCACTAATTCCTGTGACTTCTTGCGTTTCTCTCTTCTTAACTCTGCTACTTCTAGCTTCACTTGTTCTTCTTCTTGCCTCGCCCTAGTACTGTTGCTCAGTATTTGGTATGCCATTATCAGGCTAACTATCACTTAGCTTTTCGTATAAAGTAAGACCGTAGTGTTGCCGCAACGTAATCACTATTGTTGTTGTTATTGCATTTTGTTGTTATTGTGTTAATTTACTTCATTTAAGCAATTTATTTTATTGTTGCCACAAATTGTGTGCATGTGTTTGTTTGTATACAGTTGCCGCTGGCAGTCTTTGGCCATTATTTGTATTGCATTTCATCACTAATCTCTTGTTGTTGTTGCTATTGCTACCGCCTCGGTTGCCACAATCGCCATTGTTTCTTCGGTTTTTGGTGTGGAACTTTGTCAGCATTTTTGCGTTGTTTTTGTTGTACACTTATTGACAGCATTTTAGTTGCATGCGGTTGCTTGTAGTTGTTGGTGCAACACTAACACCAACGCAAATAAGAAGTTGAGCCAAGAAGAAGAAGAAGACGAAGAAGAAGTTGCATTACTCTATGGGCGTAGGAGACTGCCTTGCTGTCCCGTTATTCGCTTTACGGTCTACTGGTGTTGCATGAATGCCATGCGTCTTTAAATCGCTTTATGACAGCGCCTGTTTCTTATTGTCCGCTATGGCGTATGAGTAACTTAAATATTTACATTCTTCTATCTCGCTATCTCTATCATTGTCTCGCTGCCACTGTCTGCTTTTGCCACATGCTTTATTTCACTTTGATTTTATTTGCCCCATTATGTGTTGTTATTTGTCTTGTTGTTGGTGTTGTAGTTGTCACTGGCTGGCTTGTCTTTATTTAAATTGCATTAAAATTTCAAATTTCTTTTGCGGTTTGTTTGACAGAGAAATCTGTTGTCGGTTCGTTGGCCAAGTTGCCAGGTTGCCACTTGTGTATGCAACATAACGTTATTATTATTATTGTTGTTGTTCTTGTTGTTCCTGTTTTAGTGCGGTTAAATGCAATGCGGTGGCATGTTGTGACATGACTTGACCCTCTGATGCCAAAGAACCCCCAACGAGGACCTACGCTGGCGACCTGAAGTATTTTGCGACAAACAACAATAGAAAGAACGCAATAACAACAACATAAAATGGAAATTAGACACAACACATACTACAGCGCATTGACTGCATTCACCATTTTGAGTTGCCTTTATTGTTGTTGTTGTACATGAAGGGCATTGACAATTTGCGCTTTGTGGCGACCAGAATTATTCTACAGACAACTCCACGCTCTCCGCCCTTCGTGCAACATGCAAATATGTACGATAACTACAACGAGTCACTGTACTCCACTGTAGCTCGAGCACAGCACAGTACAGTTGTACAAAGCTCGCTGGCGAATTAAAATGCGACGCCTAAGTTTATGCAAATATTTTTGGAGTTCTACTCCCAGCTGCCGTCGCATAACGGTGCCAGGTGTTTGACTGTTGGTTTTTGTACTTTGCAGCGGCGAGTTATGCCTGGCATATATTTGCTACTGTCAAGCGCGGGTTAGAGTGCGCGATTTACCAGAAGGAAGGTCTTCCGTGGTATTTGCAATGTTAAACTGTGTAGTTATTTATGCATTCAGAAATGTCTGTCGGGAGTTGTGTGTCTTCAGCAAATACCAGTGGGAGTGGGATGTATATACTTTGTTGTCGGTATTATAAAGCGTGTTACTAAGTATTTAGTAATGCAAATAATGGCAAAATTTGTAGGGAATTTTTGAAACAGTTGTATTTTAGTATATTTCCTTCCTATTTGTTTCTTATATAATTTTAGTTCTTTAGGCGAAATTTTTGGGTTTGAAACAATTCAAATTTCTTCTATTCGATTCGAACATTTTATACTCTTGCAATTTATTAATGAAATTGTAATAAGATAATACACAATTTGACTCATATATTTCATACAAAGTGGAGGGGAAAAAAAGTAGAATGGATGACAATAATTGAAATCAGTATATATAGTATATGGCGACTGGAGTAAGTTTTGAACCGATGCCACAAATTTTTGTCATTAAGTTGAATTATATCCAAGATTTTCAGTTCAAGATGTTTAACATATTAAACTATAGAGTATAAATCTCACCTGAAGTTTTAAAATCACAAAATTTTATAATATATATAGGAGCTAAGAGAAATAATTGTACAATTTTACCCATTTTTGGAACCCAGAGACAATATTATAATGGCAAAATTTCTATAGAATGTATGGTTGACAGAAATTCTGTGTAAAAATTAGCCACAAGCACTAAGGTCCTCCTTTTTGATATCTGGGGTCTTAACAAGTTAAAGTGCGACTTAACCTCCTCCAATAAAGATATATTTTCTACAACTAAAAACTCATATCTGACAGGGGTTCGGAATAAAATTTATCAACCGTCTTCAGACAACGATTTTTTTAATATTTGTTGTTTCAAATTCGGGTGCTGAGTCAGGAGACATATGAGTCGATTATAATATACACTTTAAGTATAAATATAGATATTATTCATCATATATTTTCTACGATCCAATCCATGAGATTATTGATTGACCGACCTAATATTGAACGAGCAACAAAAACAATTTCACATTTAATTTTAAAATATACTTTATAATTATATATCTCTGGTTCTTAGAAAGTACTGCTAAAGTGACTTTAAAGCACAATATCGCTGTTACACTCAATTCTTTTATTAAAATATACCACACTATAAATTCTTTAAAGTGTTTTTTTCATAAGGAAAGCGAATTAAAGACATTCAAATGTAAAAAAAATATTAAACTTCGCACTAAAGTAGCAATGACCTTTTATAAATGATTCACCGAAATAACTTTTTGCACTTATTTAAGTAAAACACAATATTTTATTGCTTATCTGCAAGCAGATAATGCGACAGTTAATATGTCACCGAAAACTGTCTACGAATTGACAGCACGAATGCATTTGTCGTCACAAAATCTCTGCATTTTGCATGTCGTTGCACACTTCATTTATTTGAAATTAAGTGCAAATGACACACACACACACTGGTGTAATACCGTACTACTCACACACTTTACTACGCAACAATCAACCAATGACACATTCGCCCACAAACGCTAAGCATGCAACAAATGATGCCAAAATTTAGAAACACACACAAAAAGCATTTGCTCAAATTGATGTGTTTACAATTTAGAGCAATATTTACTTTACTCAATTTCTATTTCTAGGAATATACGTGTATGTGTGTTTTTGTGTGTGTGAAATATTTGCATTAATCGCCAACGTGCAAATGTGTTTTTCAATTGATAGCTAAGCCATATTTTATGTGTGCAAACACAGCCGAAAGCAAAAAAAAAAACAAGAACACGAACACAATCATATTTGAATTATACGAAAATGACACACACACAGACATACGTAGAAACAACTGTTGTGTGCATATGCAAAACTGTATGTGTTAATCCCGATTAAGTCTTCTTATGTTGTTCGAGTGTTGTGTGTGAGTGCGTTGCTTGTATGCACATCATCACCATCATGTCCGCAGCTGTGCTAAGTAAACTTGTGCGCAAATACATATTCAGCAAAAATTCAACAAATGTTGAACAAATTTTCGATTTTAATTTTCATGATTGTTCAATTTTTGTCATTGCATATTTACATTGGCGCACACGCACACTCACTCACTCTAACAGTACATTTAACTGTCGTTGCAAATAAAAGAGTTAAAACCTAATCCACCACTGCTTACAAACACCCTTTGAGTGTCTGGGCAACCAGCAATGGAGCAGTCAAGCACGACAGATCTCTACTTTTACGCTTCGGGCCCGTTACAATCAAGTGTCGTATTGTGTACATTTGAAGCGTTGAAAATAGTTTTCGGTTTTTCGTATCGGAAATTCCAATGCGTCTCGTTTGGGAGTAGTTTAGTAACGGTAAATGTACTTTAATAGTCCTGTTTGTATATGTTTGAAAACTACATTTACAGGGTGTCACATTTGGGTGGACTTTTCTTGATCTTTATTATTCCTAGGCAAAAGGAAGACTCCTTCATGTCAGATATTTTAGGTTATGACAGTCACCTTGAGTTTATTTCAGCGTTAATTGAGTTCATTAGTATATCCTCCAACTCCTTGTTCGAACATTTTACTAAGTGTTCAGGTAGACCTATCTCTATCAATTTGACTCTATAAATGTATGTCTTTAATCTGCTCAACTTCCATTTATTCATTTGTTTCAAAAATTTTTTCAGTCTTTTTCGTTACCTCGTCGCCTACAGTTTTCTTCGTCTAACTATAAACCTAGTCAAAAGTTGCCTTATTACAGCATTCAGTTCCTAGGTCCAATCCATCCACAAATAGTTTATAATCTCACCGTTGGACAATCTAGTCTTATGAAAGAGAACACATCTATTACATTGATATTATATATCATCTAAACTGAGATCTCTAATGACATTCCGAGTTGAATGGGTAGTCTATGATTTAGTGAATTTAAGGTGTAATGTACAAATCTTTCGAACTCACTTTTATATGACTGATAATGAGTATTAGGCACCCAGATAGGGCTTCAATTCAAGACAAAGAAAATAGTAAGTTCAGCAGATCCACAAAGTTAATGAAACTATTCTTGCTTTTGTTCACAGAAAAATGTTTTGCATACAATTGGGTGCTTGATATTTCTTTCCTCAAGAAGCACTACTCTTTAATTCTCAAACGGTTATACGGCTTTATATAAAACATAGAAGAGTTGAGAGGAGTTAGTCAGAAGTTAGTTCTTCTATTAACCCAAAAAATCGTTGTTCAACGCAATGAGTGATTAAAGCAATAAACTAAATTAAATATTAACAAATGATATAATTTTAATTTTCTTTATTGAAATTATGCTCGAATTAACATCACCTAGCACTTCTTAAACTAAGTTTCTTAACTTAAACCAAAATATTTCCGATTAAATTTCCTGAAAACTCCTCTCCACTAAACACCAAATGAACAACCCATTCGAAAGACAACTGAGAGTCCTCATAGGCTGGTTGTCTTGGTTTTCAGTTGCTCCTCTGCGGTTTTGCATGTCAAATTGCTCTGCAGAGTACAATCAACAATATGACCGCTCATCCCCCACTCCTCCTCCAGTCAACCACAACGCAATGCAGTCGCAAAATATTTGCACCCAAAACAAATTGAGACATTTTTCACACACACACACACACTAACTCACAGCAACAATACACACCCCAAACACATATACATAAACGCAAAAAAAGCTTCCAAAGCTCACCTTCAGAGATGAATGGTTAAGAGGAACATCCTTTCGGCTGGCTACATTGAGGTTGTGCTGCCCTCAACCAAAACCTTTTCTATAAAACCAAAATATTTTCAGACCACTTATTGTGGTTGTTGTTGTTGTTGTTGTAACGTTTCATTTATAAATGCAATAACATGGGCGCCACCGAACGGCTTGAAAAAGAGAAAATATGCAAATGCAAATTAACGCAAACAGTCGGAGATGAAACGGAGTTGACGCAGGTGACGCAGGAGGGGTGTGTGGAGGTCAGAGGAATTCGTGAGCGTCGCTTTAACTTGTCTTGTATGTCGCAGCATAAACAAACTAATACTTGTCTGTCTCTGTGTGTGTGTTTGTATTTTATGGCTACACAAGCCTTTTGCTGGTGCCGCCCAACCACCGCAACAACCGCACGGAAGTACAACCAGCCCACCAAACCCACCTCGTCCAACCGCTGCCCGCCTCTGTTATATTTATGTTTTTGCAGCCAGAATCCGGAATTTTCTGTATGAAAATATTTTCATTGCCGGAGTGGCATCTCATGTGAGCATTAAAATTAAATTTAAATATTATTGCTGTGGCAGGTGGTGGTGCTGGCCGATGGTCTCGCAGAGGTGGTTGGATGGCTGTATGGTGTGTGGACAAAAGCGCCTGGCGTTGATTAAGTTCGAGGACCTGTGTAGTAGCGCCAACAACCACAGAGTAGACATGAAACAACCGAGCAACAACACAAGTAAACACAAGAATTCAGGTACAGGAGAGAGGTAGAGGGGCTGCAAGCGGCTGTATTGAAATGAAGTTGTCAGCCGGTGCGCACTTGGAACGCAATTAAAAATGTGAGATGTCAATTTTATTATTGAATATTTTGCTTGAGGGCCACATTTTAGATTACACAAAATGGCTATGCACTGCCACTAATACACGCACAGACCCATTCAATTGTGGTGTATGTGTGTGTGTGTGTGTGTGTGTGTAAATAAGGGCAACCTTCCCGTTATGCCAATAAAACGCCCACAAATTGCTGCTTTGCGTGACCGGAAAAATGGCAATCAAAAATCACAAAAGCATCAAAGGTCGAAGCACATAAATCGACGATGATAAGAGCAGAGGACGAACAGACGGACGGACGCACACAGTGCGGAGATATTTAATTAATATACAATAATATTGTAATGCTTTGCAGGCAAGGAAAAACACTTATCATTATATTATGCGAGCGATTGAAACTTTTTTAATGTGAATTTTTTTTTTTTTTTTGAAAAATGCGAAATAAGAGAGCGAAAATATTAAATTTTTTATAATATTTTTTATGCGTAAAAAGTAATCAGAAAGGACCTATTAAAGGTTAATAAAGTAGCGGAGATTAGTGATTATAAATTTTGTTGTTATATAATACAAAATTCTTGGTGTGTATGTACAATATTGGGAATAGGCTTTTGCCACTCAAGTTACTGAAGGTGCCCAATTTAAAATGAAATTTTAAATATTTGAAATATTTTTCTAGATTATCTCTAAATTGAGGTTACTTTGGTTCGGTTAATCACAATTACTCATTATCATTTTTCTCCCTTTATGAACGAAGAAGCTCCAAATTCGGGTAAAATTGTGGATCGTAATTTTTTTCAAAACTGATCTGTGAGCGTGTTGATTGACTCTTGATAATTGACTCAATAACGCTGAAATGAACCCGGAATATGAATAATGAATATTTCATAACATTACAACAACAACAATAACAGCAGAGCTTATTGTATTGATATATTATATAATTAGGGAAATATATCTCAAGAACTCCTCGACCAAATTCAACGAAATCTGATTTCTTGACCACCTGATATTACGAATGGACAATAGACGAAATTAGTTAAAACCACGCCTACTTCCTATATAACACAATTTGGAATTCCATCTGATTCGTTCAGTTTATATTATATAACTTAAGCCCCAGTGGAGATAGCAGAACAATGCTTTGTACAAATAATGCACTGGAGGTGTGTCACTTGTTTAAAAATTGTAGAAATCGTACTATAACTTTTCAAGGCCCCAGATATCGAACATGATGATCTCAGTGCCAATGAATAATATTTACCGAAAATACCAGTAAATCTCTCTGATATTTCAAAGAAATTCCGAGGGAATCTTTTTCTTCTAATATTGTGTCTATGTGCAAAAATAGTATAAAATAGGGTCAATACTTCCCCAAGCTCTCCTATACTTAATATTACAATATGCGTATTATACGGAGATACGTTAGCAAAATTAAGTGAACGTTTTGTCTTGAATATATTTTAGCTTGGCGGTGAAAAATATTGAAATTGGTTCGGGAATTACCCCAGCTCTCATATACTATGTATAAAGATTTTTGTCTTTTAGTGGACTTTATGGTGTAACAATCTATCTTAGCCCTTAACCTTACTTGTTTAATATGAGTTAAATAATTATTGAAACAAAATGTATTATATATACCTTCCAGATAATAAATTAGTAAGAATCTTCGTTTTCCACAAACTTTTTCTTTGAGAACTCACCTACTTTTTGGGGCAGCAAATAATGTATAATAATTTCTACTCCAGTTAACTTGAACCTACGCATTACAGCACAATTCAGTTCACTCGCAAGCTAACGGTAAATATATATGTATGCATAGAAGCATAACTTTGTATTCATATACATCTACAAATAAGTGTGCCCCGCAGCAAGGATCACTCAACTCTGTTGCCCCTAATTGCCACAAGAGATATGCACAAACAACCTCAGAAACGCACAGATACCCTCAGCAGCAACACACGAGGGCAAAGCAGATTTCTGTTAGGCTATAAAAATAATTTTATTAGACAATTTCTGTTTTCGCATTCATAAAATTTTCAGATTTGTTGAGTGATTTGGATATGAAGTAGCATTAATTAAACCATAATAAACTATGTTATTGCTTTTTATTAAGTCTAAAGTTAACCGCAACGCACAAAACGTCACTCCCTCCTCTCACACACACACAGGGCATGGGACGCACGGGAGGGCGGTAAGGGTCAGGTTGGCAGGCAGTTGGGCAAAAAGATCGTTGTGGCGCGAAGTGGAAAGGAGTGCGGCGGTAAAGTTTCGGACAAATGTTGAAAATGCTTAAAAGTTATTTTATTACGCTCGGTAACTTTTTTAATTATCCACTTTAGTTTGAATGCTGCTTGTGGTGCTCGGCTTTTGCTTTCACATTTGCTATTATTGTTGTTGTTGTTGTTTTCATTATAAATGTTATGGTTGCATGTCGGTTGTTTTCAATACGGTTTTATCTGATAATTTTTGTTTGGATACATTATATGTGAATATGTGCGTATAACCTTATTGCGTAGCGCTGCTCATTATTTTGTATAAGAAGCTGCGGTGTGGTGTGTGTGGACGAGCAGCAAAGTAGCAAAGAAATTGAGTTTGATGTGTGAATATTGAAATTCCTTGTATTTATAACTTAGCATATTGTTTTTGGCATTTCTTCTTTTTTTGGACAACTCAAGGTCGCATTTAGGGCAAATTTATAGCTCAAATTCGTTGTTTTCGATATTCTTATTTTTTTTGTTGTCAATAAATCCGATATGAATAAGCCAATTGCAATAAAGTATTCAGTTGATTTATGACGTTGTTTGTGCGAAGTAATCTTTTATGCTTATAACTAAAGATTTTCAGAATATGTTTTCTCGAAATATATATGAGTGAGTTTTGCTTATTTATTTTAGTTAGATACTAACTAATGGGATTGCCTTGGTAGTCCTTGGTCCACCTGCGCAAGAGCGCTGGACATGCAGACTACGCATGAGCTCGGTGGAATCTTCTAAGTATTTGCTTCACCATTGTCCAGCTTTTGCCAGACTGAGGTTGAAATACCATGGAAGGCGCTTTTTCGACGATACTAGCGAATCGACTAGAATCGATATTAGCCGCCTAAAGAAATACGTAACAGAATCCGAGCGTTTTGCTGAATCTTAAGGGTCTTTGATCCACAGGGAGTTTTACCGGTATCACAATGGACAGCGCTTTAAGCTGTCTTAGTGAGCCGATGCCGATGCCGATTCTTTCATCAACAACTTTATTTAGTAAATTAGTATAGTAACAAAATAAAAACAAAGACAAATAACATCACAAAATAAGTAAACAACTCAATTCATATGTAAATAGGAAGATGTTTATTGATTTAATTAAAATTCAAAACTAAATAAATTATTATATGTCGATAGAACAAATAAGTTATTCGCGTTTTCTCAAAGCGAATCATCAATATAGCTTTTTTCCTTTAAGGGGGTATACCGGTGTGACATTTTAAAAAAATCGTTTTTTTTATGTTTTGCTTATTCGATAGTTTATAATTTCAAAAATATCCTGTGAAAGCGGTAAGGTCGTATATTGAATAGATTTTGAATGGCAGCGTTCTAAAGAGCAGTCGCTCAGAGGTATAAGCCGCTATAGTCGAAACTGTAAACGCGTTTTTCTCGAAACGACTTTTCACAAACTTCAAATTTAAACTGAATGTTCTTGAATATATTTTCAATACAATTTTTTCAGAACTACACCATTTTGTTAATATTTGATATTTTTCAATAATCGTAGGTCATTGTATAGGGAATATATTCAACTTTAGTAACCTTTTTAAATTTTTGTGTTTCAGTTACTCGTTCGGCCGGAATCATGTCAGCAGTTGGGTAACATTTTTTTTGGCACCTCCCAACACAACCCATAACTCCTTTATTTTTCAAAATTTTTATAAAATACAAATCTTAAAATATAGTTGAAAGTACACTATATTTCCAAAAAACTTCGAAACATTCGACAGGGTACTTTCTTTAAAAAAAATTTACTAAAATCGCCTAATTTTTCATGGGTTACACTAGGTTATCCCTTAAGGACAAATATGAGCATTAAGGCCAATATTCGAAAATAGTAGGTCTAGTAAAAAGAATCCGTTATTTTCAAAGAGATGACTTTTGTCACTTATCTCGCATTGTGAAAGGCGTCACATAGTAATAGTGACTCAATAGAAACTTCGGAAGCTTGTTTGGGAGGTTCTTTTCCATGGACTTAACTTAAAAACATTAACTTTTAAAAATAGATTAACCTAGTTACGAATGCTTCTATAATAGTGGCTTTATGACATTATCTTTAAAATCTCAACAACTTTAAACAAAACTGTACATATTTGACATAAATCGAATGTTTCAGGCAGTGCTAAATAAAACCTTTCATTAATGCAAAATTATTGAATTTCCTTATAGTAGACTTAAATTATCACCATGCTGAATTGTTAGTTTAGTCAAATGTGATTCACTGTGCTTTATATGGTAAACAGAAGAATTCTAATTTTATGCTCTAAAGAAATCAAAAAAGTAAAAAAAAAATATTTCAGAATAATCCGAAAGAAGTAGAAAGAATCGGCTAAGAATCGGCCAAATATGGCCGATGCCGATACCGATGCCGATGCTTAATTTTGTGGCCGATACTGGCCGATGCCGATACCAAGGCCGATTAATCGGTCGGTCTCTACACATTTTATCAAAGTCGCAGACATAATATTTTTCAAAATTATTGATATATTGAATATTTCATCAAAATGAGTACTCAATTTTAAATATTCTGTTAATATGTACATTAAAATAGCTCTTAAAATTTTGCTTAAATACTTTATCACAAATTAAAAAAAAAATCTTAAATTTTTGTAAAATTATTTTGCCAGAGTACTTAGCCTATATTTGGGAGTCTTGATGGACATATTTTATCTAAGTCACATACCAAATATTATAAAAGAAGATGGGTAGTATCATTTGAATGCGTAAAATTTGAATGCTGACAGGCAAATTGGAAACGCTTAAATTTTTTCTGAAGCTTACAAGCTATTATTATTCATATAAATTATGAAAATAATATATACAAATATCAAATCAATTGCCTACCCTGCCAAACACGCAAGTATTAGAGCTTGTTACAATTTAGCCCCAAAGGCTCTACATTTCACTTTGACATTTCAATTGGCTGCGCTGTCGCGTTGTTATGATATTTTAACTCCCCTCAAAAAAGGTTGCGTATACGCCACGCCGCACACAAAAATCGCGTGTGCTTAGCAAATTTTAGACATAACATAAATTATAAATAAATATAAGAAACAGCAACAACTACACGTGCATAATAATTGCAAAACAACAACAATAAATATTGGACAGCAGCAAATACACGAAATAAATTTGTATATCGTATGCTTCCTGTATTGGACATGGCAAAACAATCAAAATTCGTAATTGACAACATTTCCGAAAATGTCGATGCCGGCAATGTTGACAACGTAAGCCATTGTTGAAATAAATGAAATCGGACAAATGAAGTGGATTGCCAGCGAGATTGGAGATTGGCGATTGGCAGCAATGCTAGTATGCCGACCGGTTAACGAGTGTGGGTGTGTGTGTGAGGCAGGCAAGTAGATATTTAGTGTCTGTATGTGTTATCGATGCGGCACAGCAGAATTTCTGGCAAATCGCTTTGTCAGCGACAAATGAACTGACATAATCACATACACGTACACACACAAACTAATGAACAACAGCAAAGTGGAAGCGACATTGACACTCCAAGCAATCCGTACAACTTCGATTTGATTGTCAAATGCTGGAATAGTAGTCATACAGTTATACAGTGGTGTGCGTGTGCGCTCATATCAGTGATCAGCGATCGCCTGCCATATTGCCGTATTCTTGGCACACACATCACATAACTGTACTTTGAATTTGAAGGTGTGTGTCGGCAGTCGGCTTAGTAGCTGGCAATGGTTTCACTTGATTTCATTTCATTTCAATTCAATTCGTTGCCAATTGACTTGTATTAATTTGCTTGTGTTTTACTATTACATCCTTTACATTTGTATGTATGTGTGTGTATGTTTGTGTATGAGTACTTCACTCTTACATTGTAGCAGTAATTGTTTGTACGATTTGTATTGTATATCCAATTTGCCAGAATCTATTTACCATTTGGGAATCGACAATGTGCCTCATTTAGTTGAGTTAATAACTGACAATTCGCATGCAATGCAAACGAGCGCCGTAAGCCACAGCAGAATCGCAAATCGCAAACTCACCATCAGAACAAGTCAGCGCTTGGCGTTCATGTGTAGCGCATAACAACAACAACAAACACTTACATGCATACATGTGTGTGCGCGTGCAAATGTTTTTGGCGTGATTGGCGCTTATCAGTTTCAGTAAATCAGTTTAACTAGTCAGCGCGTCAGCGAATCGGTTATGTCCGTTGGCGCCATTGGACCATTACATGTACGTTCGCTCTATTATTATAAGATAATACGCGCGCATGTAAATGTTTAGATGTTTGTAGATTTTGTTCGTATGGCATAAGGGTGATTCGTTGTGCTCAAATTGCTTCTATAATCAGGTTGTTCTACACTTGATTCTCAAACACTGATAAAATCGCGCTGAAACATCATAGAGGTATGTTAAAATTTAATTTGAATAGCTTTATCGGAACTTAGCCTATAATTAGGCGGTTAGTAATGCATATTTAGTCACACACCAAATACTATGGAGTACAGATGTAAATGTAGCTTTCTTTCCTCCAAATGTTTTCATATTTGACCCCGTTTGTGGAAAAAACTGATTAATTCAATTAATTATTAATATTTTAGGGTTATAGTATGATCATAGCCTATATTTAGGCGCATATGTTGTACAACATTTTCTCAAAGCACAACTGCGTTAGTACTTAACCTATAATTTGGCGCTTGGTTATACATTTTTTTATCTAAGTTTCACACAAGATTATTTGGAAAAGTCCCGAAATATAATATGTAAATTGAAATGTTTATATATTTTCCTATTTTTTTTTTTTAATTTTACCTTGTAAGTGAAAGTGAAAAATTATTTAATAAACTATTAAATTTACTCTAGTTTAGTCTTAGCTATAGGATCTACTCTGTAAGCAGCAGGCAGCGGCGAAGACTTCCCTACAGCAAAACTGCAATAAGAACATTCTAGTATACTCAGGAAGTTCTCATTTCTACAAAATATTACGGACTTTCGTAATCCCATAGAAATGAATATAAACTCGGACCTACACATAGCTTTCCCCTCCAGAGAGGAGTGGGACATGAGAAAGGTGGACAAAGATTCAGAGATAAGTATCTACACAGACGGATCAAAACTAGACATACAAGTAGGAGGTGGGTTAATTTCTGGATACCAGAATAGCCTTCGGGCTGCCGAATCACTGCAATGTATTTCAAGTAGAGATCACTGCAATGAAAGAAAGTCTACTTGTTCTGTCAAAAAGAGTGCTAACGACCAGACACATATTTATATTATCGGATATCCAAGCGGTTTTAAGATGACTCAATAGAGTGAGGGATTACAGTCCCGGTGGTGTCACAATAGGCCTCCCAAAGGCCTAGGTGCGTCGACTGACATCCACTTAACCTACCTAGTTATAGGCTACCTATTTTATTGTAGTCGATCATTAAATAGTACGAAAAAGCTAAAATTTTTGGAATTTATAGAACACAGTTAAATTTAAGGAATTGCGTATTAATATTATTTGTTCGTTTTATGTTTACGTCAGACGTTGCGAAACAACTATTATAATTAATTAGAGAATTGTGTTAAGTATGAATTTAGGTGCACATTTTATCTAAGACACGTACCTATTAATTTGGTTAGGCTCAACACTTTCAATAAATAGTTTATTCATTAAAAGAAGTACTCAAAGCTAAATATTTTATTAATATTTAAGAAAATATTTTCGCCTCCTCAATTTTTATTAAAATATCTTATCATAAGTTATAAAATTATATATTTTTTATCTTCTTACAAAGTACTTTGCCTACCTTTAGGCGACTTGATATAAATACTTGATCAAAGTCACACAAGTCAAAATATAAATAATTCACCTTCAATTTTGAATTTAATTTCTAAGCAAACCTTTCAGTCATTCAGAACATCCCTAATTTTACTCCCTGCAATGGAAATATATTCCATGTTTTACCTGCGTATTGCTGCCGGCTCAGCGAAAACAAATTGTATTTGCAAATTTCAATTTCAACGAAACAAAATTGTCCTTTGTTTATGCCAAATGCGAATAAACAAACACACCGAAAAACAATTGTTTGGAATTTGATTTGGTAGAAATGATATCGAAAGGGAAGATATGTAAGTGACACGCGATGAAAGTGAGATTACTTGACAATGTTAAAGTGAAATCGATATGAACCTCAAAGTATGCTACTTTCGCGGAAGAACTAGAATATTGGAATATTAGAATATTAGAAACAGATAGTCAGTTCAGCGAGGTCCAACGTTTGACCAAAAATATCTAAAAATCAAGCCTCCATTTATTCACACACTTTACAAGAATCGCTGAATAAGTTAAAAATTTGTGATAAGTACAATACTCGTATACTCCATTTAAAAAAATCCGTTTAAAAAAAACTCAAAACAGAACAGTTAAATCATCGCTACATTTCCTCCTCTTCCATGTACATACTTGCAACATTTCTGTCTTCGCCGCGGAGTGATTCCACTTGATTGATACATGGCCAAAGACAATTGAATGTCGAATCAACGAGAATTGCTAGCGTTTATGACAGCAATCACCAAGCGGTTATTAATAGCTATTGTACTACAACAACAATAAGATGCGTACAATGGATGCCACAGACTAAACTCACTAGCGCGATTTTCACGCCGAACTCGGTATTTCTTTTGGTTTTGGCTTTTTTTGCTGTAATATGCACCGAATTGCCGCCGCTGGACATTCCAATCAAAAGTACATTCCATTGCAAATGCAGACACACAGACAAACTAGCTTATACTCGCACCTAACAAGGACACACAGAGTTACGATTTTTTTCCACGCCACTCAACCTTCGCCTCTAATCAATCAAATGCCGTAGAAAAGCAGAAAATTTGACAAAGCAACAAGAGGAAAACGAAAAAAAGAAAGTAATGAAGTGGCAGCAGAAAGGGGAAATGAAGCACCAAAAGAAGAGAAGAAGTGTGCAACAAAAAAGGCGGGCAACGCCGCAGCAACTATAATCCGGCAACAACAAAGCGCTGCTGCTCAAGCGCATTTGATGGATGCCACTCACTGCCACAGCCGCTGCCATTGCTGCTGTCACTTTACGTGTGAGCGCCCCGCAGCCATGTAAGTAATTGTAAGACGACGATGATGAATCTGTGGCCGAAATCGGAATCTCTCTCGAGAGGCCATGCCATATAGCGGAACGCCTGTCGCTAGAGTTGTTGCTTTAATCGTTTTCATGTGACTGCGTCGCGGCACACACATGTCTTCGGCTGTATAAGGGTGAGGAGGTGAGAGGTGGATGTGTGTGGGTTTGTTAGCAGAGCATCACGACAAATCAAAGCAAATGACAAGACGACAGCATTGGGGAGGGTAGAAATATATATATATACACATTTTTTTCTAGTTCGAAGGAGGCAGAAAGCGCTAGAGTGACACGGAAGCGTATAAAAAAGTGAAAATGAAAAAAACTGTGCTTGATTTTTTCGCTGGCATTCCAACGGCATACGTAGCCTCGAGTCAGTGATTTTCTTGATATTTTTTTGGATGCGCATCCTTCCGCTGCCGGCTACAATAATCCAGCATTAAATGCTTGCGCCGGAGCACAAAGACAGCTCATCAAAAAATTTCAAGCACAAAGCCTGATTGCGGGCACACAGCCACACACAGAACCACTCACACATTCACATGTGTCAGCTGCTGCATTTTGGTAACTCATACGCCCTGTACGCCAAATGCTAGTTAGTGGCCAAAGCTGCTGGCTGCGTGTAAAACTTGCCTGTCACCTCCGTTTGCCTTGTGCTTGTGTGTGCTTGAGCACTTTCGCTGCTGTGCGTCTATGTCTTAGCAATGCGTCAAGCAAGCTGTAACAAAAAGCTGCCGTAAGCAAACGCTGGCTAGCTGGCGCCGGCAAGCAGCTTCGGAGCTAAGACATGTGTCACGTGCACAAATGACTGTGATTTTTTGATGATCTCTCTTTCCGCCTTGAAATCGCAAATTTCTTTAAACATTTTCGGTTTTTTTCTTTTTTTTTGCTTTTGGTTCTGCTGCTTTTTGACATTTGCGCAAATCGGAAGCGCTGTGTAATGACTCAAAGGAATCACAAATTGGTTGGGTTCCTGTCGTGCGGCAATATTTTTCTGCTTTCTATTATTACTTTTTTTCTTTATTACGCAGTTTTTATTCATTTTGCATACAGAAATCTCAATGTCAGCTTACTTCACAGCTACATCCAATGTTCCACATCTCATTCATTTCCTATACATTTTCTTTGCTTTTGCTTTGCTTTGCAATGCAATGCATTGTTTTGTTTGTGACGCTGTCATGTTCTGCAAACCTCATGAATTTTTGATGCTCATCAAAGAAAGTGGCAGTGGCAGCAGCAGCAGCAGCAATGAAACAAAAAAATAACCGGAAAATCTGAGTACAAAAAAAAAATCCAGAAATCATTTGAAAATAAAAACACGAAATTCGCAACGAGGTACCAGGAAGAGATAACAGCAAAGGCAGCAACAAAAATAACAACAACTAAAAAGTACAAAGCAAGACAATCAAGCCAAGTTGATTTCAAAGAAATTCCAAAAATTTCTGCAACGGATGTGTACATATAAAATATGTACAGCACAGTGAGCTGGTTCAGGCCAAATTTTCAAAATCTTAACTAACATTTTTATTTTATTTTTAATATCAATATCAATATCAATATCAATATCAATATCAATATCAATATCAATATCAATATCAATATCAATATCAATATCAATATCAATATCAATATCAATATCAATATCAATATCAATATCAATATCAATATCAATATCAATATCAATATCAATATCAATATCAATATCAATATCAATATCAATATCAATATCAATATCAATATCAATATCAATATCAATATCAATATCAATATCAATATCAATATCAATATCAATATCAATATCAATATCAATATCAATATCAATATCAATATCAATATCAATATCAATATCAATATCAATATCAATATCAATATCAATATCAATATCAATATCAATATCAATATCAATATCAATATCAATATCAATATCAATATCAATATCAATATCAATATCAATATCAATATCAATATCAATATCAATATCAATATCAATATCAATATCAATATCAATATCAATATCAATATCAATATCAATATCAATATCAATATCAATATCAATATCAATATCAATATCAATATCAATATCAATATCAATATCAATATCAATATCAATATCAATATCAATATCAATATCAATATCAATATCAATATCAATATCAATATCAATATCAATATCAATATCAATATCAATATCAATATCAATATCAATATCAATATCAATATCAATATCAATATCAATATCAATATCAATATCAATATCAATATCAATATCAATATCAATATCAATATCAATATCAATATCAATATCAATATCAATATCAATATCAATATCAATATCAATATCAATATCAATATCAATATCAATATCAATATCAATATCGAAATGATCTTATCCATGTCTTGCTCTCTCTCACTGCACTTATTTCTTTTTCTCAACTCCACTTTTTGTTTTTTTAGCTCGTATCCCTTTGCTCGTCATTCCGTTAATTCTTAAGTCTCCTTTAGTTTCTCGTTTAAATTCACATGTGTGAAACACACATACATATATATACATATATAACTGTTTTAGTTTTTGCTTGAATGTATTGCTGCCCTGCATTGGACAGCAAATATTTGCGAAACTCGAAAAAAGTGGCAAATTGTCTCAAATCGGATATCCGTCTTACACATTCGTAGAGCCTGCAGCTGAACAATGAAACTGCTGAGGAAAATGATGAAGTTGTTGTTGTTCTTATGTTGGACAATTTTTTTGCGGCTCATTGCTCTTAGCCAACAAAACTTACTTGCGTAAGTAATCAGCCCGACACACTAATGGATGACCGATATTGGATTACATAAAGTGCTCTGGAGAGTTTAAAAATGTTTAAAAACAAAGAAAAGCAGAAGAAAAAAAGTGAGTTGCTTGCGTGTAATTGTGTGAATTTTTGCCAATCAATATGAGTGTTGCTAAGACTATTTGTATTTACATTTGCTTTTTGTGCCACTCAATTTAATTAAACTTAACGGGGTTTTGTAGATTTGAGATCAGATGTCTTTCAACTTGAAAGTAAAGTGCTGGAAAGAATTCTGTCTGTTTTCGGGAGCTTATTTAAGACAATAGTTACCTTTGGTTCAACAAGCATTGCAGAGTAGCGAATCGAACAGTCTATATCAACAGATTAACAGTGCTTGCCATTCAACCTTGCATAAGAGAAGCGAAATTTAAATCACCGAGTACCGAGCGGCCTAAGGTTAAGTCTGGATGAGTATCTTGACAACTGAACTATACTAACCAATGAAAAGAATACCAACGAAGATTTTTCTCTTGTCGTCTACTTCAGATTCCAAGGATATATCTTTACAACGGCATTTCTTCTTTAACACAATTAATCCGATAGCAGTTATAAATTTCTTCAAGTTATGCTTCAAAACCCCCGGTGTCATATAGTACAAAAGTAAAACAAAATTATCCCTTTTTAATCCCCTTCGTATGCATCAAACGATATCTCAAGGGCCCATTTAAAATTACCTAACGATTTTAAACAAGAACAGGCTGAAGAAATTTTCTGGGAAACAAAACCTACCTCTCCAAACATATAATGTACTTCGGAGAGTACAAATTGAGAACAATCCATGATTCTCAACATTCAAAATAAAATATATTACAGAGATATCTTGGTATTAAAACTTAACCCACCGATCCAACATCATCCAAGCTAACTGCCATAACTGAGAATTAAATACTAAAGTTGTTGTCTTACTTATAATAAAAATACGAGAACCTAACCTTTGCTCTTTCTCCATGGACTTGGTAAGACAACATTGCCAGAATGATGAATGAAATCTTTCTTATAGTGCATATTTCTGTCTAACAGTAGATATCATTGACAAGTTAGGAATTGTCGGAGAGTAAACTCATGTCTTGACTTAGGGATTATTAATGTGATAATTATATGGGAAAAACGATTTCTCCGGTCCAATGTGAAAATTGTTCAATGTCCATATTTCGAAATACTAAAAATAGCTTAAACAGGTCAACTCATCCTGTAATATTATGTTTCCAAATTGGATGAAATATTTTTATGTACCCCTCTCTAGAGCAATTACAATTTTAATAAACTTTTGACCAAAATGCCATTCTCGCTGCAACCGTTATTAATCCACCGCCGACAGTTGCCAAATTAAGTAAGCTTAATTAATACGCGGCCAAAACGCCAACACAAAAATGTTTGTCAGCCCAAACTGAAAACAAGCCACGATAACCAACGCCTTGTCAGCTACACGCATATTACACCAACGACTGGCTTGTGGATGAGGAGAGCGCAATTAAACGCCTTGAGTGGTGTGTAGTTGGTGAGATGAGGTAAATCAAATTGTCTAAATTATGTAAGGCATGACAAAGTGGCGCGCGACCACAAGCCGCTAACGAAAGGATTTAAGGAATGTGCACTTTCGGCGTTCGCTTGAGAGTTAGTGAGCCTGTATGCGGGTGTGCATAAGTGTGTGTGTGTGAGAGTGAGAGAAGTAAGTAATAGTGTATTTGGAGAGGGCAGAAGATATTAACGCGCTGAAGTGTTGGACCGCCAAGCACTACATAGCCATTTATAAGGCTGCTTAAGTTTTCGAGTGCGGCGCTTCAAATTGGAGAATTGATTGGGGAATCGCGCAACTCGCGAACTCGTCGACATTAATGTGTAATAACGGTTTCGAATTGGTGGCATAAGTGTTGGCGAACGTTGAAGGATTGATGTCAAGTGATGTGATGAGTGCCGGAGTGATTGTTTGAGTGGCTGCCGAGTGGCATTAACAGTGAGTGGTCAATTACAAGTAAAAATAAGGCGCAAAGAAATAAAAATAGATTTTGAATAAAATAAATTTTCGAATTTTTTTAATACTTACTTAAAGCTTTTTTCATTTTGCACACCAACTTTGCATTCCACTCTGGCATGTGCAACGCTTTTTCCCGCATTATTTTGTGGCAACCACAAAGCCATGCTTGGAAAAAACCATCAAAAATACTTGGAAATAAATTTAGATTTGTGAAGTTGAAACAAAAGTAAAAGAGATCACAAAAAAGCGAGTGAAGTGAAGTCAGAAGTTTTTGCAAGCATAACGAAAAATCCATCAGATTAGGATATCAAAACAAACGAAAGGCGCACACACACACCGCCTGGCATGCACTCTGGGATCACTCATACGCACTGTAGCACCACTCACTCGTTCGGTCGCAAAGCCAGCAATGAATGAATGCGAATGACATGCGGACAGCTGGCGGTAAGCGCGGGTGTGTACCGAAAGCGCCTCTCATTGTACGCCGTATTATGGCTCGACGGTGGCATGCCACGCTTGGGCGCACAGCGAGCGTTTTCATAAGCGCACACAATGGCCAGCGGGTGGCCTTCAGGCGCCACAGGCAGCAACGGTTACAAGTGCCAAGCAATGACTGAAAATTCGAAATAAAGGCGATGAGCATTTCGAATTTCGAAAAAAACTGTAAAAAATTGCCAAAACAGTAGTAAGAATGAAAAATTTACTAAAACTTTTTAATGCTGCATCCGCATTAGTTTTTTCTTACACTCACTGCATTCAACGCCCTTGTAATGCGCCCGTTGCCGACTGCCACTGCAAATACTAACCTCAAAATTTTCTAACATCACAAAATTTTCAGCGAGTTGAAACTAAGCGCAGATCGAAAACGAAGTGCAAATAAAGTTTTCAGAAAGGAAAAATGAGAAAAAAGTAATATAGAGAGTACAAAATAATGCCGAAGTTTAAGAAATAAAATTACGAACTTAAGTAAAACTAAACGAACTGCTTTTGTCGAAACCAAGTACGCAGTGAAATATGAAATAAAAGTTGTTTGCCAAAGCAAAAGAAGTAAGTTGGCAAAGCGCAGTAAAGCACACACAAGAAACAGTAGAAATGGAAACAGCGGCGAAGCGACATGATGCATGCAACTCGACAAAAGAATTGCAAGCGGTATTAAGTAGAGCGGACGATAGCTTAGAGTTACAAAGGCCGGACGATGAGGGACGATGCTTGCTTTGTGATGAGGGTGAGAAAGAAGTTCATGGTGAGTTGGTCTATGTAGGGCGGGAAGTATGTAAGTCCGTGGTTGAACGAAGTTTGTGCTACGAGCTTACGTGGTTGGTGGTCTAACTAACGCATTTCGAAGTGGTTGGTGGTAAAGATTTTTTTTTTGGAAAATTGTGGAGGTGAGTGTATTATGGTTAAAATAGTGGGTGTCTATCAACAAGACTTTGGGAGCAAAAAATCATTGAAAATTATGTATTCAATTCAAAAAAATTTTGGTAAAGATATTATGCGATATTACCTTATGCTATGTTTTGTTATGTAAGATTATATTACATTAAAATTTAGTAGAGATATTATGCTATGTTAAGTTAAGTTGTGTTATGTGAAGATATATTTTGTTTTGTTATTTTATGTCGTGTTTTGATGTTATGTTATGTGAAGTTAAGCTAAGCTTAGTTATGTTATGTTAAGTTAAGTTAAGTTAAGTTAGGTTATGTTACGTTAAGTTCAGTAAGGTTGTGTTATGTTATGTTATACTATGTTATGCTATGTTACAATGAGTGAATTCAAGTTACGTTAAGTTTTACTATGTTATGTTATATCATATATCATTTTAGGTTATCAATTATGATCGCTATCTTAAATAGTTAACTCTTGAAAAATACATATTTCTTTAAATAAAACTATGGACCCTTTCCTCGCTAAAACACCGATTGCCTGTGTTTCAAACACTCCACCACTTTGCTCTTCTCTCACTCGTAGAGTTAAACATGGTATGTGCATTTGCCACACGTTGCAATAAATCACAAAAGTGGAAAGTTGAATTGCAGATTACGCACATACAGACCATACCGACATGCAATTTAGGACTCCAGCAGCCAAATGGATTCAAGCTGTCCAACGGACTGTACAAAATGCGCCAGTTACGTCACAGAAAATTCTTCGAATAGATGTGTGTGTGTGCTGAGCGCTTTGACCGCTGCTGACCGCAGACCGAGATTGAGGGGCATTTAGACGGCTTGGCATTGGTGTCGTTCAAGTGAAAGCACAAAAAGCTACTTTTAAGTAACTAACACAAACGAAAGCACACACACATGTATATGCACTCACATATACATTTGAATTGATGTGAGTTTGTGCTCACATGCGAGTTTGGCTTGCAATCGTTACAGTTGTCAGCGCTGCCACAAAGACAATGCGCCGCCGACATTTATGAAAATAAGAACTTACTCGCCTCTGCTGCTGCTGCTTCTTCTTCGTTTGCTCGTTCAGTGGCCATCACATTTAGATAAAACCGGACAGAAATTTATTGCGAACAAAATTTGTTTGCGCGCTGACCAGTCGGCTGTATGTATAACGGTGGAATTGTTTTTCTTCTCTCTCTTCTTTTTTTTGATTTTGGAAAATTCTGCTGTTCGGCGATAAAGAAGTTTTCCGTGAATGACTGCGGTTCAGGCGCAGATAATGTGGTTGTTTGCCCCCTTGCGGATAGACGTTATCACATCGCATCGATGACGTGGTCCAAACTTTTGTGTTTTATAATAAATTTGTTTGGGGCCAAGAGTTCATTTGGAGAAATTTCGAAATTGGTTGGTGCAAAGCAGAGTGCCATTTGGAGGGTATTTGGAGAGGATTACTGAGAGGCTGAATGATTCTTATGTGTTGCAATTCAGTGAAGTGTTTAGTTATAAATTATATTATATAAAAGAAAATTAAGAGATTTTAAATATATGCGAAATTTTTGTAAAAGAGTTGCCAACTGGCAAAAATGTTAATTCAATGAAATTTAATTATGTTAACATGGGCACCATCCAAATAAGCTTAAGAGAGACTTACGAGTAGCTAAATTATGTTACGAGTATCATAAGTTTTTTATGGTGGTCTTTTTCGAAAAAATAATATTATATAAAGATTCATTAAAAAAGCAAATACAATATTATTATCAGTGATTTGGTAGGTTATCACAAACCAATCATATCCTTCTTATACCCATACAAAATATATACGTATTTCCATCCACGTAAATACCGTTAGATAAACGCAGTTTATGAGAGTTGACACAAAAGTTATAAGTCCCATAAATATATTAACGCCTGCATTGTGTCTTCTGGGCATAATTTCATACGCAGAACGTCTCGTCCCAACAATGAGGTCAAAGGATGCAATGAGTGGTAAGGTGCAAAATTGCATGAGAGCTGTATAATAAAATCGAAATGAGGTCACTGTGATCTTAAAGTCTCTAGATACTTGGAAAACATTTTTTTCTATTAGTGCAGGTCGAAAGATGAGAAGAAGGGACAGATATGAGAAAAGAGACTAGGAAAAAGATTCTGGATTGAATTGACGTTGCCTCTCAAGAAGAGAATTGATATCTCAATTTCGTTGACTATAGCCAGACTCCGTCCCATGTATTTTTGATTCTGACAGAGGCCCTAGATTTCGACATCTATGTATATCTACATCTAAAATCTTTCGAAAATACTAAACTTCTGCGATGACTTTACCAAAACCCTGCTGATGCTCAATGCTCCGCTCTAGTAATATTTTTATATTTTTTACCATTTTTATGTGCGCTTGTGTGCATGCGAATATTTTTCCATTACTTTATGGCATTCGTTGTGGCATGAAATGATCTCACATGTGGCATGTAGCGAACGAACATCAGCCATAAAAATAATATTAGCAACAACAACAACAGCAAAGTAAGGTAGCATCAGACCAACAGCAGCAATCAACTTGTAGTCACATGAGAAAACAATAAAAACATCAACTGCAATATGAGATAATAATTTTGATATTTTAAGTGCATGTTGCATGCAGCATACTCGTACAGCATGTTGCAGGTGGCATACATAGCACCTGAGTGTGATAGCATTTACGCAGCACAGACGCCAAGGTGTCTCGCTGAATGCGCCGTAATCGAAATGCAAAACCACAGCTGCTGTTGCATGAGTTGCAAAGTGCCACAAAAATTCGAAAAAAAAAAAATAAAACAGAAAATAAATGTTGGACTAGGTAACATGATAATGTTAGTGTGGTGTTTAAAACCATTTGACTTGTACAAAGTCAAAAATTGTTTACACTTCTGGTGCTTGCAGCTTTGCCACAAATAGCATGCGAAAATAAGGAGCTTGCCACACGAGCCTTTAAACAGTTTTCATGCAATGTGCAGGTATAGCAATATGCAAAAAACAAAAATGGAAATAGGGATGGCAAAGCTCTGCTCCAATGAGAAATCGAAACCGGCGAACTCCCTAAGAGCCTTTCGACGTTTAGCGGTATTTACATACATGTGTCTATAGGCTTCTACACAACTGTGTACATATGTCTGTGGCACGCAACTATCATCTGTGGCACATTGGTGGGCAGTGAAGCGTTGTCGCGTGCGCTGCCTCTAGTGACCTTTTAAGTGTGGCATCAAATAAACCGCGGGGACTTGTTAAGCGTTTAATCAAATATTAATGCGCCACCAGCAACACTGGCATCCTCGTTCACTAACTTTGCATTTCTTTCCTTCACTCAACAAAGGCCAACGGCCGGTCGAGTTGTTAATATTTGTGTATTTCCGTTAGTTTTCTCGCACTAACAGCTACCCTGTAGGAAATACTCCTAGTGGAGCTTTATTTAATAAAAAAACTCTCCTCTAAATATTTAGATATTTAACCCATCACTAGGGTTCTTAATAAAGAGGTCTAACTAACTATATACTTAATCTCTTACAAAGATTCCAATATCAGGAAGCTCTCAGTGTTTCATTTTATAGCTCACAATTTCCTAGCAGTTCTTCAATATTCGTATTTCTCTGCAAATCTCAGTCTGTGAGCGGAGTGAATCTTTTTCGTTGTCACATTTGGCGATTTGATGTTCGCCATATTCACCGCATTTGCCACACTTGTCACTTGACACATAGCCATGTTGTCGTACAAGTCCCTTGTGAATATGCCACTAAATGTTGTCCCACCTACTCCAGCACTGACGTCGTTATTTTCGCACTCGCTCCTTTTACATTCTCAAGTAAGCGCCTTTTGCTACGCTATTTGCACTTTGTGTGACCTCAAAGCGATTGACAATCCACAATTGTGGCAAAAAGTGTTAAGCAAATATACATTTTAATGGGCTGGCGGGTGTTGCGGAGCAAAAACAATCAAATAAAATTTTATAATACGGTGGGGTGGAGTGTATGACATGCAAATTGACATCTGTAAACATTCCTCACATGTGTTGTTTGTGTGTGTGTTTTTTGTGCTACTTGGTGTGAATAATATTTGCTCATTTCATAATAAGTGTCAAACGCAATTGAAATAATCCATAATTTATTCATGGCGATTTTATTTGACATTTGAATTATTCATTATGACCGTTAACTCTATTTGCTTGGAGCATATGAGCGCACATGTGTCATTAAAAATATATTGAGAAACTTAATTGGGTAATCAATTTCTTAAGAGAGAGAGAAGGCTTTAATATCAATTTGCGCACATTTACTTTCTATGAAAATGAAATGAATTTTTAGTAGAATTTTTATGCCAATTTTTAATATTGTTTTCCATTTTGCAATGGCTAACTGTGACTCATCTTTAAGCTTATATTGACCATTTTGCCAATATCTTTACTGTTAAGACTTGTGACTGTAATATGAATTTATCAATACGCCCAAATGTAGGCAACGATTTTCAAATATGGTTCTAGCTTAGCTTTAATGGAAGCTATTCATTAAATATTTCGATATCTGCTGTAACCGAAGGCAATTTGGACTAACTTTTCAAATCTCACTGGAATATGAGTTGAAAAAATATTTTGTTCGTGCTACGGGTATGAAGAATGTTGTTTTTGCGATGTATCATCTTTCAGCTTTTTTTAAAAATTATAGTAAAAAAAATTTAATAACGATTTGATTAAATTTCGGGATGCATTTGAGAGATACTATAATATCTTTCGTGATTTAAATAGTTCCTCAAAGGCTCTTTCACTTCTTTTATGTATATAATATATTTATGAGAGGACCAATGAACCATAAAATGAAGTATTTACTAGTAAAATGCCGTTAACACTTGATAGTCAAAGCAGAAAAAAAAAATATTATCTTTAATTTGTGATGATTTTTGTAGTTTATTTTTTTAATAATAAATTATCAATTATGATTGCTGTCTGATTAATCAAATAACTTGCGTATAAACACAAACCAATTGCAAAATATTTGTTAAAAAAGAATCAAAATAATAAAAATTATTATAATTGTTTTAAGTAAAGAGACAAACGCAGATGAGAGAATTGTCAACAATTTATTTGTTAATTGCAATATACAATTACAGACATACAAAAATCGCAAATATATTATATAAAGAGATTTAATATATATTTGTGTACATTATATATACCCTACATCGAATACTTTGTTATACTAGTACAAGTAATGCTACTCGTAATGTTTAATCTGAGAATAAACTAACCTGAAGAAGACCTGACCTCTTACCAGAGTTCCAGTAATTTATTACTTTGACTTTAACGATTTCATATGATTAAGTATATTAAAAGTAATATATTTTATTTAAGTTTTGGCTTTACCATCATGAAATATACAGATTTTATTCAAACCTTATTTTCTTAGCGATTTAGAATTTACCTTAAATGTATACCAGTTTTGACTATATCTATTATGAAGTAGTACAAAGTTTGTATATTATTTATTAAAACCTGTCATGTGATGTGACAAATATCAATCACTTCTACTAAAAAATTCAATCGGCTGACTGACTCTGAGTAAGAGGTTCGCACTAGATATAAATTATGTATTTGCCAACCAGACCAGTTGATTTCATTGCTGGGTGCATTTATAAATATTTTTTTGATCATATAAATACCCAAGCGCCACAAAACTTTCTTCCATCAACACACACACCGACTTTAATTTACCCTTGTGCAGTTCGCGCAAATGCCTAATTAATTAAAAATAAGCAATTATTTATGAACATTTTGACAGTAATTATTATTTGCAGTTATTTTGTTTTATGTTTCGACTAACTAACAAAAAACAAAAAAGCAAAAAACATTCACATAGCAATGCATATTTACACACATATTCATTACTTTTTGCATAATTCAGTTATTATTTTTTAATATTTACCAATTTTTTCACGCTTCGTGAAAAATTATGGCGGTTTTTTTGCCATCAGTGGCGCCTAGGCGACTAATTGATTTGCATAAGTGCATTTCAAATTTATTGCACTTGTCACGGAAATGTGGAAAACACACACTAAAATAAAAACTAAATGTGTCTAATACAATTTAGTAAAAAAAAATTATGAAAAACTAAAATTTTTTTTGAAAATATTTAGAATTGTAATACTAAATTAATCAGGGGACAGAGGTCATAATGAAAAAATTAAACTTTAGATTTGATAATTAAATTGTGCTAATGAGTGTCTATTTGAAACAAATTAAGCAAATGTTTATTTAAAAGAAATCTCTTGAGTATTTTTACTCTAAAGACACCTATTTTATTGGGAACTCTGTCTCACAGAGGGCTTAAATATATATCTGGAAACAATCAGCAACGTTTTAAGAAATTCATTGCATACAAATAGCTCTTCCAGCGTAATCCGTATGCCTTATCCCTTGGTTCCCTATATTACATGCCAGGACATTTTTTTAAATTCAACTTCAAAAATTTATGCGACCTCATGTGTAGTACAAGTTGCCTTTTTCTAAAAGATAATTCTCTGATAACTTCTTCATTTCAAGTCTTGAATGTGAATGACTAGCTCCGCTCTGTTTAAAGTTAGACTAGGGTTCAGATTCGTAGTAAATAAACTATCTAAACGACACAGATATGTTGAAGACATATTTTCTACGATTTTATTTGGCGTTATCTAGTGTTAAATGTGTTGCAATTGGATCTTAAAATCAAATATTCGCTTTTTATTTATTAGTGAAAGCATTTAGTGATATATGTCATTACATTGCCTTGGAAATTTAAGGTAAATTAGTACAATGATTTCGGAGAATAATATATATACATATGATATTCGAATATCATTGAAATTAATATATTTTAGTTGATACTATTTATTAAAGCCTAGTTAACCCGTTCAATATAATATTTTTACCATTCCGCCGAAATGTAGGTAACATTTGAGTAGGCAATCAGCTATTTCCAGTGGGTGGTTATATATATTGAAATACAAATTGACATTCAGTGAAAATACACCTCACTCACTACAAATATCAATACATATTGGATAATTATAAATATTAATGCATATTTTTGTGCGCGAACTAAAAATTTAATTAAGTCACCAAAATGCCGAAATTAACCAACCGTTTAAAGGGCAACATTTAATATCGAATCAGTAATTAATTAAGCAATTTATTCGAAATTAACTCACGAACACAGCTAAATTTGCACAACACAAGCGTTTATTAATTACAGAGCGATACAAATATAACTACAAAAACAAATCAACAATAAGATAGCGGCTAATAATAAGCCCTCGCCAGCTTTTATACACCAGAAACACAAATGTAAGTTTATTTAATAACAAGCGCCGCGGGGAGAAGGGCAGATATTGGGTTAAAAATACGCAGCGAGGATGTGTCGAGTCTTTTATATACATACATATATCTATATATATATATATATATGTATATATTTACCAACTCTATGCCGCAGGTTATGCAAATAAATCTGAGAAGATAAGTAAACATATTAGCAAAGCTTTGGCGAAGCACACACGCATAGAGGAGAACACGCCACTCCCACATAACCACACAAAGCAGTGGTTAGCGCCGCCATTAAATGTTCCGTTGTATGTCTGTGTAGTGGGCGAGTAGACTGCCTGAAAGCTAACTGACTATTTAAGTTCTAGCTGTTTAACTGTTCAGCTGCTGTTGCCATTGAGCCAAGTATCACATTACTTAGCCAACTCTTGTTTCGTATCTAATTTATGCCGCCTTCATTGTCTACTACTTGCCACGCCATGTCACACAGCGCCACGTTCGGTGTACGCTTGAGTAAGCTCATGCATCATACTCAATAACGAGCGTGTATTTGTGTGTGTGTGAAAAAAGTCAGTCAGCTGGGCGTGTGCATGACAGGTTGTTGCCTTGCCGGGGCGTGTGGCTGCGTAGGCGGAAATCTCTGACGTCTGGCAAGCCACGCATGTGGTGTGTTAATCCGCCATTATGCGCGCATCTGCGGTTTGGCAATGTTAAAAGCCAAATGCGTGCCGCTGTCTATGCGGCTGCCACTTTCAAGTTCACCAGATATCACCTCCCACTCTCCCACCACTTGACAGCTGGCTTTTAACTGGCTCACAGTGCAGGAAAGTTTATTATAATTTTGTCTATTTTTTTTTTGCGCGGAAGTAATTTTACAGTTTCATTCAAGTAATTAAATCAAGTGGAAAATCAAATGGAAAAGTTTCGTAAACTAACGGCAAAGATTTGATAACCGAATACAAATTTACCGAGGAGCAACCTTTCTCGCCTCACTTCTCGTCTCGTCTGGACGTCTCAACGGCACTGTTGGCGAGAACTAACTGTACTGCTGACACTGTGCCGTTAGTTTTCAAGTGTGTTTGCATGAGTGGCTGTTGTAATATTGTTGTTAGAGCGGTGTGGTACTGCAGGAACGAGTTCACACAAATTAAAACTTGAAATTTCTTGTTTTTGTAATCATAAGACACTTCCTTCTGTTCGCATTATGCACGCATGACTGATGGTGTTTACTATAGGGGATTCAGAATCTTGAACTTGAAGTCGCTGCTTTGAAAAAACTCATTATAAACTTTGGTTTAACCTCAAAATTTAAGGGGTTAAGATTGTTTCATAGTTTACACCATGAGATTAAAATTTAAGTTTTGTGGCATGTTTTAATGAAGATGAATCGCTAAAATTGTTTTCGGTTATAAAATAAGTAGGCCAAGTTCAGACGATGCTAATTTCGAATTATAAGAGGAGGAATAATTTGTATATGAAAAACAAAAATTGGGATATAAATTTATATAGTAAAGCAATGGCAATATAGCAATACAATATAGCTTAGGGAATATTTTGACCGTTTTCATGATGCTCGGGTCTACGTAATCAAATCGAACCTGTCCTTTCGGACTTCACCTTTTTCCGCTCAAGGATTATCATATCTGCGGCTTACTTCCTGCCACTATAACAACAATAACAGACTTGAAAAATATTGGAATTAAGTTCCCTTATTTTGGAAATACATGGTACAGTTTCTGTGAACAAATAACTAATCTATTATTCGAGATAACCATTAATAACTAGAATTATTTGAGCATATACATGGAGTGGATCCCCCTGTATTGAGCAGAAGGATATTAATCCATATACTTTTTGACCGATTCCGAGATCTACGTCTTCTGGTAGTTATGAACAAAATGCTAGTAATTAACTTCAACTAGTTATTTCTCGTAAGAATCGTAACTTAATTATTGATATTTCCCAATACCTATCTTTAGTTAAAGAACCTCAGACGCCTTCTGACAGCAGTATGACACAATCGCAGCTTAAAAAAAAGAATTGTTTTCTGATATTTATATTTCAGGGTTCTCTGAAAACATCTTTTATGTCGTTATCAAACTTTCAGACGAAGTTTATGGGTTGCCTAGTAATATAATTTAGTAGTGTTTTTCGACAACTAGAGTATAGTAGTGCCAGCGAAGATTTCGATAGTAATCAACCCTCATTCCATCCCTTATTAAGAAATTGTCGCAATTATCTTTGTTTTTTTTTTGTTTTTTGCAATATAAGATACCGCTATACAATATTTAAACGATAACTCTTGAGAGATGTGCGCTGTTTGTTATTACAAGACTGAAAAGGAATGAGCTTAGCGGATGAACTAAAGAAAAAAGTTTAAATCACATAAAATTTCAAATTATTATTACTTTTTACGAATATACTCTCTCAGCTTGCCTTTTCCATACGTAAAGTGAAAGTAAATTTGAGAATTAGCTTGCTTGACAATCAGGGAAGCATTTTTCCCTTTAAAGTACTATCTTTTCCATTTAAAGTACTATCTTCAAGTGCATGCAGCTGCTTTCCATTTCCGTTTTCCACATTTTCCCCCATTAAATCGCTCGCCAATTAATTGAGCAATAAAAGCATTAAGACGGAGCTACTCACTGACAAATGCAATAAATTACGGATTGAGAGTTCCGAGAAATTGGAAAATATTGAACTTCCAATTAATAAGCGCCGCAATCACATTAAAATGAATGAAATGGATGATTAACAGCCGGCTGGAGAGAAGTCCAAAGGAGGCGCCAGCATGGCTGGAGAACCAACAGCAACACACACTCACTCAATTATACATACATACTCGTATATGTGCACTTTACTGTGAGGACAATCGAATTATGCGCTGGGAAACGAGGAGACACGCCAACCACTGCCTCCTCCCTCTTAAACATGCGACACTGGCGATAATTTCATGTTTTATAAGTTTGTATGTATGTTTGAGTGTGTGCGTGTGTGCCTCCGCGCTTGGCTCAGTCTCAGTGGTGCTGTCGCTGAGACTGTCTTTTTTATTATGTGAATTTTATGAGAGGCTTTTCTCTTTATGTCTTTATATGTACGGCAATACGGGCTGTAAAAATATACGTGAAATATCTGCAATTACAACAACAATGCATTTTCCGTTATATATTTCTGCATTAAACATGCAATAAAGTTAATGAGATATGCCGAAAGCTGGAAAAACGAGTGTAAACGAAAAATCAACATTTAACATGAAAAGATTGTTGCTTTTGTTGGTGCTGTTGTTGCACTCGTGTATACGATTATTAAATAAAAAATCATAATTTTTCCCACTTTGCTGTTGTTGTTCTCGCTGTTATTTGAAATATATATGTATATGTGAGTAGTAGTTGCTTTTACTACAATCCTGTTATTGGCTGCTTTTCGACGGGATAGGTAATGGATAGGGAAGTGAAAAGAACTGTGCCAAGTGTTTTTAATATTCACAATGCTAATTTACAAAAGTAACGACCGCAAGCCAAAGCAAAAGCAAAGCTGCTAAAAGTTATAAAAGCAAAAGCAAAAGCAACAACTCAGCATATTAATGCCTTGTTGAAATTGTTAGGAAATAAATTTTATATTTTTCTTTAGTGATTGAAGTCAATGTGCTATAGAGTTGTTGCCACACTTTTTTGTTTCTATAAACTGCATAGCGTCCTTCAGAAATTTATTTTTTTTTAATTTAAACGAAGGCTTGGCCTAATGAAGGATTTTCGAATCGTAGAATGAGCTTTTCTGTAAGCTTAAGCCATTTTATTTCATTAATATATATGTATACCTTCTGATAATTATGCTGTTGTAATACTCTGCCACGGAAATACTTCACGTGAACTTCTTTGAATTCAAGTTTGGATAGAAAATAAGGTTGAAATTTTATAAAATTGGGTGCAACTTATTTTCTGGAAATTTTATTATCATTTTTTAGATATTCAATGATCTCTGATTTCAGATCTCTTTTTTAATCAATTATTTCACATTAATCAGAATGCTTTAAGCGGCTGAAGTTCGTTCATATGTTAAATTTTCTCCGTTAATAAAATATATATTTAACTGTGCGCTGGGTTCTATGGAAACGTTTTCATATCAAGTTTCAAGGCTCTTTCAATGATATTTCCTGAGTCATAAAATTATTAAAATCCATCAGCATCTATAAGGTAAGAATCTTTATTTTAAATTTGAAATTAATTTCATTAGACTTTAATCGAAGCATTGATGTTAAATATTATCCAAGGTGGTACTTTCATACATAAACCAATATCTAATCGTTTATAGTATATTGACCGATAAATTGTAAGAATGAGAGATAGCTATTGAAATAGTAGTCCCTGATTTCTTTGTTAGTGATTTTCGAAATTCTGATTTCATAGGTTCATCTTGCCTATCGGGAAGTTTTACGGGTATTATCGATGTTCAGGACTGTTGCCTAGAAAATGCTGAACAAAAGCAAGATACAAATTAATGGCGAGATGGATTCTAATAATGTTCTCTCTAGTTTCGGGAGAGTGAAATTTCACCTAAATAGTACTTTTTAAAAGCTCAATAAGTTATTACTTGAATTCAAGTAGCTTAGCACTCTTTTAAAGTATATAAAGCATCTGAATTGTTGTTCCCTTATTTTATCGCTTTGATGAACTTAATTTATTTGCTCTTAAGTAGCTTTCGAAATTACTTTTTGATTGATTAAGCTTTGTTAAAAGCTTTTAAGCTTGATAAGGCATGCCTTGTAAATATAAAGTAATCCAATCAGTAAGATTTCTTATAAATATTATTAAAAATTATTTTTTATACAATTCTTCTCCGCCCAAGGTCAATAAACATGGCTTGCTTGTAAGCTAAGCCAAAAATATTTAACTTCATATTTCTGCGTTTAATTAGCGAGCCAAATGCAACTACAACACATTGTCGATGTTGCTCGCTGACCGTAGTTTTATTACATCTCAGCGTACAAATACAGCGTTAAATGCGGAAAATGAGCTAACCGGAAAATATAATTTTGAAACAACAACAACTTGCCTTATAACAACAACAACGAAATTAAAAATGAAAATAAAAGCGAAAACATGAAGCTCGAAAATGAGCAACAACTCGATACAAAACCGAAAATGCTGCGAATAATTAAACTCACCTGCTGCGTGGAATGGCAAATGAGCGCTCACCGACACACACACACACTCACGTTGAAAATATAAGCAGTTTGTGTTGCAAACAGACCGTTGTGAAGTGCTGATACACTCGTGGGAGCTGCTTTTGGCTTGTAGCCTACGTGCTGTGCCGCTGTAAATGAGCTATAACGGAGTGGCACCCTAGTCTACGAACTCGCCACACACTTGCTACTCGTTAGTTGTTGTTGCACTTGTTAATGATTCACATCGACTTCCTGCATGCAATTCGTGCCACTGGACATACACATAACTGTAAGTAGAAAAGCAAAGCAAGTCAATGTGTGTCTGTGCATGTGTGTGGTTTGCAATGCGATTGAAGTGCTTATTTCATGAATGAGAAATCTGTGTAAAATTCTATGCTAAACTTTTGTTTGTACTCTGACTTCCAGCTTGTCTGCATATTTTAGAGATTGTTTGGCCTCTGTGTTTTTGCTTTTTTCTCTTTTTTTTTTTTGCTTTCTTCTTTTGTTCATTTTTGTGCCCTGCTTTGTTTGCCTGTGCTTAATTAAGCGATAAGCCAGTGGCTGCTTGCGTATGTGTGTGTGATCTTTGAGCCAGAGAGCGCCGGCAGGTATTTCGACATGATGTGGGCATCTGGGCGCCTCTTGGCATGCTAAATAGCTGTTGAGTCACTCATTCATTCTTATCGCAGATTGTCAGCACACACACGCACTTACTTATAAAGTAGTACCCTTGTGTGTGCGCCTTGAGGTAGGCTAGCCATTTGCAAATACATCTCAATTTACTTACACATTCGGTTTTGTTGAGATTGCGTCGAGCAGCACGCTGCACTGTAATTACCGGCTAAGTGTTTTGACTGAGAGCCCGCCTATTTAAGCCTGTACAAGCAGAGTGTGTGATGATAGCAAACCCAACAATGCAAATGATTTTATAGCGTCAAAAATGCTGGCTGAATGGACTAGATATGTGAAATATTGATGCGACTACTTGTATGAAGTACTGTGGTAGACACGTTTGGTTGTTATAGTTGAATGAGATTTTTGTTATGACTGTAGAAGCTTCAAGTTTTGTTAGTGTAAATCAAAGCTAATTAGATGTTGCTCGGGTGATCGATATTAACTATATATTGATGAGAGGACTTTAAGCTGCTAGGGTTAAATATTTAGAAATGCGCCGAAATGTAGGCAATGGAATCCATTAAATGGATATTTGAAAATTGGGAATTTAAGCGGTAAGCTATTTTTTTTGTTATTAGCGATACTATACATCTTTGTAAGGCCTTGCCCATTTTTGAAGCGAATGGTGACTGGCGACGAAAAATGGTTCACTTACAACAATATCAAGCGAAAATGGTCGTGGTCGAAGGCCGGTGAATCGTCCCAAACAGTGGCCAAGCCGGGATTGACGGTCAGGAAGGTTTTGCTGTGTGTTTTGCGGGATTGGAAGGGAATCATCCACTATGAGCTGCTCCCATATGGCCAAAAAAACGACTGGACCGCTTGAAGCAGGCGATCGACCAGAAGCGTCCAGAATTGGCCAACAGGAAGGGTGTAGTGTTCCACCAGGACAACGCTAGACCACACACTTTGTTAATGGCTCGTCAGAAGCTACGGGAGCTCGGATGGGAGGTTTTATCGCATCCACCATTTGGCCCAGACATAGCCGCCAAGTGATTACCACCTGTTCCTGTCCATGGCGAACGCCCTTGGTGGTGTAAATTTGAACTCAAAAGAGGATTGTGAAAATTGGCTATCCGAGCTCTTCGCAAATAAGGAGGGGGGCTTCTACGGGGGTATCCAACGAAACGGCGCATATATGAATCCAATCACTGTAACACTTTTTATAAAGCAAAAAAACGGAAGAGAGATATTTGCCAACCTAATATTCAGCAGTACAATCTGGTATTTTATACCTTTGCTACCTATTTCAAAATGCGACTAGATACTACACCCCTTCTCCAATATAATTTCAAAGCACACGTCGCAAATTCTGAAACAAACCCATCATAGATCCAAAATTACAAAATATAATAATTTCCTTGCAATTTATACTCAAAACTACATTAATGCTTTAGCGCTCCAATTCGCCACAAAGTGCTCTTTAACTAACTAAATTGCGCCGGTACTACAAAAGCAAGCCATCACCTTCACACAGGCAACCACCAATCACTGTTGCGTCTTCAGCAAGTTGCAAATGCAAACAACTTGCACCATCCGCCGCTTGCCGCCGAGAAATTCAAGCAAAATTTAGATTTTACACGACGCCTTTCAAGGAGTCGTAAAATGCAAATTCTCAGGGTAATTAAGATTTCGCCAACATGCTGGCGTGTTGCAAGAACGCATTGCGGCAGACACGCCCCTATACACACAAAGCGGCGACCTCAACTAAGCACAATGAAATTGGAAAATGCAACGCTGCTGCCATCGCGCGTAAGATACACAATAAAGATGGTGAGCGGCGCGGCGCGGCAAGTGGTAAGACCAAAGCCAAGACAGTGCAGCACCAGCAGAAAAAGAGTGCGCACTTTGAATGCGCAAAGAATGTGAAACATGTGGTGCAACTGGCGGTGGCAAAAACGTTACGTTGACGACAATGTCGCTGTGACTTGCAACATACTTGTGTGGCATGCCACATTCTTATGTCTGTGTGTGCGTGTGCAACGCTGCATTTGCATAATTCAAATTGCCACAGTAATTGGTGGTGTTGCTGTTGTTTTTGCCTCTGCTATTTGCAACAATGTCGCCTTTGTGACATTCATGCCGCGGCTGGCAGCGCCAACATTAGCAACAGCAGTCACATAGGCGGCAGCTAGTTTTTGTGGCGCTGCCATACGCACACACGTATATAAAGATGCAAATGTGTGTGACAACAGCTCACTGCAAAGGCAGAGGAAGTGCCTGCATTTTTCGGTTTTTCTTAGAAATTCTTCACTCTGTGCATGTGTTGCAGTTGTTGTTGTTGTTGTTGCCGTTCATTTTGTGCTTCTAAAAATGCTAATGGATTTAATTGAGTTGCGGTATTGCCCGAAATGACATTAGGCCAAGTGAGTGGAAGTGCAACTGGCGCAAGGTGATCGCCTCAACGCCTGTTAGTATGCCATGAATGTGTGTGCTAGTGTGTAGTCAGCCAGTCACTCATTAGTTGTGATCCACACTAAGCCACCTATACAACCTTGTATATACATATCTATGTGTGTGTGTTTAGTTTTTTTATGGCCTTTAAGTGAACTGTAAAACTTTGCATTTAGTCCAAGGCAATTTTTTGATGTGAAGCGGAAAAAATGCTCACATTTGCAATTTCGTGGCCCATTTAACTTGCAATGCTGCACATAAATTCCAAAAGAATTATTGCCACATTTTATGCGCTCATCTGTGTGCGACTGTCACAAAGTTAGAAACGCATTATCCCCCAAAAGATTCCGTTACATTCGTTTTAGAAAAATATTGTCTTTATGCTCCAAAATTTTTTTTGGCTGGCGAATTAACTGTCGTTGAATATTGTTTGGAAAATTGGGGCAAACTGGCAACTGGAAAGGTGGCATTGTTTTTGTTTATAATTATGATATGCACATACATATATACAAACATAAAGATATGTTACATACAGACCGACTTATTTTTCTATATTTGACCCCAACCATAGGCGAACTTTTTTTGGTTTATATATTGTTTTTGTTCTGTTCCATTTCCGCTCCGTTTTTGTTCCATTTCCGTTCCGTTTTATTTCATTTTCATTCTATTCCATATCGGTTTCGTTCCGTTCCGTTCCGTTATTATTAATATATAATATAAACCGAGCTTATTTTTCTATATTTAATGTATTGTTTTTTTTTTTTTTTCATTTCCATTTCGTTTCATTTTAATTTTATGCCATTTCGGTTTCGTACCGCACCGTTATAGTTACTTTTTCCGTGTTTGACCCCAACCTTAGGCGAATTTTTTTGGCTTGTAGTTTCTTCGATCTGTTCAATTTCGGTTCCGTTTCTGTCCCAATTCGTTCCGCTTCGTTCCATTTTCATTTCGTTTCATTTTCATTCCGTTCCATTTCAGTTTGGTTTCGTTTCGTTCCATTTCCATTTATACATTCAACACATTCACCTACGTCGGCAAGTGTCTCTTAACAGCCAACGAAGAAGTTCAGTCTTCTGTGAGATCTTCTATAATAATATTCTCTGATAACCTTTCAAACTTCACGAACTTATTTTGATACCTTGGAACAGAATGGAGGTACTTCTACAATCTATTTCATAAAACTGTGACGGAACAACTGTTTCCTTAGAGGTTGGATGAAATTCAGGACTTTTTCTGAAGGTTTTTGATTTAGAGAGTGAGAATTATGACGATTATGTGAGTAGTCTATTTAAAACCACACGGCGGCTTCGCAATGCTTAAAAAGTAGTTCTAATAGGTAACAAAGACGCAAAATTAGAAACGAGAAAATACTTAGCACTGTTCGTACCATAGTAGATACTTTATGGAGGTCAATTATCCAAAGCAAATCTGTAAGGTGGAAAATATTCTTCAGTTTTAAAGATTTCTAAGCAATACAAGTACATCTTGAGCATATAATGAATTCGGAAATATAACAAAAAGTTTCACTTCCTGCTGCCACTTTTGAAGTGGAAAATTATAAAGCACTCGTCATCACTGTGGAACCTAATAGGCAACTAGGCGCTTAGTCTTCCGGCTATTATTTTCGGTGTTGATAAACAGTCACATTACTAGAATAGAATTATGGCTTGCAAGAAAGCCTTGATAAACTGTAGATATTTATCAACAACTTCGGCCAAGATGCAACTCTGTACCTTATTTATAAATATGTAGGAAGGTTTATGAAAGTGGCGTGCAATTTATAACTGTTGTTGTTGGTCGATAAAAAATCCGAAAAGTTTTGCGCTGCTAACAAAACTTGTGACATTTCAGTTTCAGTTTTGTGGCAAGCGCAGATTCTTTTCAGTTATGCCTTTTAGTTATGTGGGTGTGCATGCGTGTGTGCCTATAAGTGAATGTGGCAACAATGAAGTACTCTGATGATATTTTTACCTTCGCGGTGGCATGCAACATTGCAGCGCCGCCGCGTATGACATGAAAATGAATATCAGTTTACTTGTGAGAGAATTTATGATTTTGTTTTTAACACAACTAGGCAACCGCGTAGTAAAGTTGTGCAGAAAAAGTAAAACAAAAACAACAGCAACAACAAATGAGAAGAAAAAAGCAGATAAGCTGATAAAGCCAACAGTTGAATAATAAAAGCAAAGCAGCGCTTGGCGTCTGCGGTTATGGCGTTGAAAAAAATGTGGAAAACAACAACAGCAACAATGGCAAACACCATAAAACTCGGGTGTGGCAAGTTAAGCGACAACCGCAAAGCCGCAAACGTAAAACATAAACACACACGTTGCAACGTAATTTAGCACGCTGCGTGCATTTGCTTTTGCTGTTAGGGCGTGGTGTGGCGTTTGTGTGGGCTTGTGGCGCGACCGCCAGGCAGGTGTTTGTTGCCACTTAAGTTACTACTTTTGCCACATTTGCCGCACATTTATGACATAAACGCAACTTTATGCGTTTGTCATCGCATAAAATACGCTCATAAATACTAGTGGCGCTGCAAAAAAACAACTAAAAACAAACACACACCAACATCAACTTAAAGGCAACCAGTCTCATCAGCAACAGCAAAAACAATAAGCAGATTTAAATTACACAACAACTTCAATTGCATGAGAACCTGAAAGCCACTGAAATGAAGTTGGTTGCCAACACACTGCTGTGCAACAACAAAAGAAACTTCACTGAAGTTCTAACAACAATGGCGTCTTTTGTTATTTAACCGCCATGCAGCGCTTTATTGTGGTGGTGGTGTCTAAAAGAAAGCGTTGCCATATTTGTTACTCTTCTTTAAGCGAAATGCAACACTTTGCCTCACTCATGTGGCGCTCATTGCTGTTTTTGTTTTTCTACACATTAATTCTAACTTGAAATGACATGTGGAAGTTGCATTTAATTCGCTCGAAAGTAAAGAGCAATCATTTCGGGCATTGTTTTGCACCTCCAACAAAAAAAAATACTTGGAGGCGACTCCTGACACATTAGGAGGCATACTTATATATGTGCGGAAGTTCAAGAAAAAAGGAGAAGACGACTAATGGCGTTTCAACACTTAAGACGCATCCGATAAAATATAGATTAGTCATAAGTATTATTATTGACTATGGATTCCAGTACGATACTCAAACCTTATTGTATCCTTTTGTTGCCTTCCTTTTAGCGCGGGAAAAAATTATCCAGCCGACTAAATGAATGAACACAAGCTTGTGAGGAACAGTGCTTTACTCAGAGTATAAACGATTTTTTTGAGGAACTCACATTTAAATACTACATCTTTCACAGTTCCATTAGTTCTTACGTCTAAATGTATAAGAGAGCACCACGCACCGGTTCCTTAGTAACAAATCTTGATAGTTGAACATTATTTCAAACTAATTAACAACATGATCCGAAAACTATAAAGCCAACTCCTACTGTTACCATATCTAACATGAATTCATGCTTACATATAAACCAAATACTCCCGGTGGCCGAAATTCTCAAAAGAAAATGGGACTTGCTCGGGTATGTTCTGTGACGTGATCAAGACACTATATTCCGGAATGCTATCGACTGGAATCCACAAGACAACTTAACCTGGAGAAGAATTATCTAAGGTCCAAAAAAAGTTGGAGTCCAATTAAGAGGCTAGCACATGACCGAAAGAAATAGAAAAGTTTCATTGTAGCCGTTTGCTACCCCTGGAGCCATAGAACACAATATAAATAAATTATATAATCCGCTGAAGAGCAACATAACTCAAATGAAATAGTTTATGCCGAATATTTTATTTACAAAGCTAACTCTCTTAAAACACATCAGATATATCTTTAGAATATCGTAACTGAAGGTGCTCTCAGTATTTATTTATATGCTACTACATATATACCAACGTATGTAGCAACCTTCGTATGGAAAGGTTAAACTATCTATTTCATACTTCATGTGAACGCTAACAGCTCTACAGCATACTCACTCCTAACTCTTCACAAGAAAATCGGATGAAACCCTGCGCTCTCAGCCGTTAGCGCCACTTATTCCCACGCTATGTTGCGACCTTTGCCGCTTAGAGCACATCTCACATCGCTCATCGCACAGTGTTCATCCGCAATTTGCACTATTATTTGTGGCATGTAATTAAAAATGCAACATGCGTCTGCCTACTTTGCGCCGTACGCCACTCCTACAACCTAACAACATTTTATAGCGCATACGCGCCGGGACTAAGATACTACTCTGCGCTGGCATCTTACCGAGCGACGTCTGTGCCGTTGTTGTTGTGGATGATGATGATGGTGATGATGGTGGCGGCGTAGGGTAACTTGGTTGGCTGAACTTTTTAATGGCGTATTATTTTCCGAAATAAATTACAGCTATGGATAGAGTGGGAGTCGGCTGAGAGGCAAAATGGAAGGGCGGCGTACAACAAAAATAAGAAATAACAAAACAAGTAGTAACAAAACGCCAACAACAACAACAAAATGCAAGGTTGGCATGCAAGGGTATCAACTGCTCAAACACGAGCAGATAAAACCGTTAACATTTCACTTGAGATATATATTTACGAAGTCAGCGGAAGTGGGCGCAGAGCTGAGCTGCTCTGAAGCCGTGGGAGTCGACTTAGCGGTGCATACACAGAGTATGTAAACGGAAGCTGCGGTGCGGCAAATGGTGCCAAAGGAGTGGAGTCGTATGGAGACAGCAGTGGGGTGGGGCGCTCCCACTCGTATGAGAAAAATGTTTTCGAGTTAAACTTTTGAACTAAATCAGAAATGCAGCAACGAACAAACTTTATGCGCGCCGAAGTAAAATGCAAAAATAAGAAGTTAAAAAAGTGGCGAGCATAAAAAACGCTTCGAGGCTTAAAAAGATTATTTAATAAGAAAAGAACGAAAAAGTACGGATTTCCATACAGCGAATTCAAAGCAGCGTGTAAAAGCAAAGAGTAAGCAATTCAGCGCATTTAAAGTTTGTAGGGAGAAAAGTATCTTGCTCAGAAGTCGGTTTCCCAAAAGAGATTGGGGATTTTGTGCTCTAGAAGGGCGAGTATGTACTCAATACGAGCTAAATATATTATTTGAGTTAGCTAATGTAAAGTGTATAATTATTACTTGGAACTAAATGACAACCCCGTTTGGTGGCATGAATTATTAAAAATCAAGAACGGCTAAATCGTCTAGGAGAATATCTAAGTTCCATTTTTAAATAACCATAAGTTGCCATAAACAGCAATAAAAAACTTTCGTGGACAGTTGATGAGGAATTAAAATGGGCTTGAGTGGTTGCGTTTACGGACGTAATGTTTTTTAAAAATGTATGAGTGGTCATCCTAAATGTAGGCAACATTTTTTATTTCATTGCTATATAAATAAAGTTTTGCCTACATTTAGTACCAGAAATTACATCAATAAGCTTTATAGGCTAGAAACTGTCCCCTTAATGCAACTTACAGATAATTTGTCCTTATTCAACCTCAAATTAATTATACAACATTCAATGTTATCAGCCTTTAACTTCCATAATCTCCTTGATATGATGAGATGATTTGCAGAATATTTTTTTTTTTCCTTTTTTTTGCTCAATATTTATTTTCAAATAATTTAATTATCTAATAATAATTTTAACAGCTTCTCATACATTTCACTTCCGTTGCTTTATTGCAATTCTATTCACTTTCAGAACTAACAATAATCAAGTTAAACAACAGCAGATAAACAACCATTCCGTCAACTGGTCAACTTAGATTAATATGAAATATCAACAAAGAGCGCGAATAATGACGCTGTGAGCCAGACGGACTTGGTCCACAGCTGCTAATCTTAGCGAATTCTAGCGCCATCAACAACCATGAAAGCCTTCGCACTGTAAACACGCTCGCTAACGACACTTGCAGCACGAAGAGCCCCTAGAGATTGTATGCGACTGAGTGGGTGTTTGAGCTGCGAGTGAAAACTTTATCTGAGTAAATATTAGCAGCAAAAATTTTAGATTACAAATCATGGAAAACACAAATATAAACATTCAGGCGAATACAAGTGCAGCAGATAAAATGAAAATGATGAAATATGGACGTTGGGGTGGACCATGGGGTAGTGAGTAGTGGCTCAACTATAACTCAAACATACAAGAATATGTTTGTATGTTTACGAAATGACAGCAACATGGAATTGATAAAAATCTAGTAAATAACTGAAATGAATGCGGTCTGACAGCCGTCGAGCTGCAATAACATTCATCTAACAAACAACAACAGAAAAGAGTTCAGTGCAATACAACAACATAATTCAATGGTGGATCTCGGCTCGCTTTTCAAAAATTCTCCAGCTTCCACAATTCACCGCTTGCCGTTTGGTATAACTGATTCGCCGTGGGGGCATTTGCAACATTTCAGTGACACAAATCTATCGCAGCGAATTGGCCAAAGCAAACCTGCAGTTATGAGCACTTGCCACAAAACGCAAACAAACTGCCGCTATATTGTAGCTATAAACATGTTTCGTGGTGCGGACTGTGCAGGGTGATTTTCGAACGAGATCGAACGGTAAAGGTTAGAGCGAGTTAATTAAGAAGTTGGTTAGCTGTGAGATGCTGCTTAATCTGGTTCGGAACTATTTAGTCCAGTTGAAGCTCCAGTGGCATTATTTGAGCAAAAGGGACTTTTATAAAGATCTTCAGGCAGTTAGAGAAGGTTTTCAAGGTCCGAAGAAGAATTCTTTATTCGTAATAATATCAATTTTGAATGATCAGTTAAAAAGTGTGTGGATCTGAAGGAGAGATTTGTATTCTTTAATTGATTGAAGAATGTACCAGCCATAAAAGGACTGTTTGAAAGAAGCTAAGATTATCATGAACCCTAAAAGTGGTGTGTGGCTAGAGATGGGTTAAAGATATATTTCATATTATAGCTTAAATAACCTTAAAAAGTGGATCACCCTGTATTAAGATAGGCAGTATGTCATATTCACACACAAACATAGAACATGTTAGTTGTTATTGTTGTTGTTGTAAGGAATCCACTCATCGCAATGGCCAGCAGCGGATGAAAAGTGGCAACTTCAATGACTCCAGCTACACTTCACCCCTTCTCTAAAGTACTTACATATATGTATATATGTATCTCTATATCTATGTATGTTTATATGTATTTTTTCCATTTTCCGCTCCGCTCCCGGCGTTCTTTTTTGTTTGCTGATTTTTCCGTTGTGGTTGTTGTTGTTGTTGATAACTTTGTGTCTCTCTTGTATGCATTGAATGAATGTTGTTGTTTAATGCATTTTTGATGAGAAACAAACAGCAACTTTGTAACAACAATAATAACAACACTGACCACAACAGCAGCAGCCAACAACAATGCAATGACATTCAAAATAGCTGGAATGTGAAAAGTGAAGAGTGAAGTTCTGTATGCATCGCTGGGGAAGTTGCGGAGCAGAGGATTTGAATTTAAATTACAGACTTATAGTTTTAATACGTGCTGCGTGTAGATGTATATGTATATATGTATATATATATGTGTGTGTGCGCTGTGCAATCGTCAGCCACAAAAATCTGTATTAAAGTAAATAAATAATTGTAATTTGTACGTAAAGTTTGTTGTTGACATTAAATGTTTCGTTTAACTTTTGAGGGAGAAAATACATAACATGTTGGCCAGATAAATATATAAATACATAGATAAATATATACATATATCTTTAAGCGAATATCGTACAGTCGAAACTCTATTTTTACCCAGCGAACTTGGAGAAATTGTAGTATTTTTTAGCGGAACATTGCTCCGGATAAATTTATAAAAGAAGGAAAGCGAACTAGAAAGGATGTTATTCTTAATAAATTTTAAACAACTTAAAAACATTTTTTGAAGATTTTTAAAATGAAAATATTAATTTTCCGTTTCACACCAATTTTTCACCATCTTCAGTCAAAGGGTCAAATATATTAGGTTGTCAAATATCTTCCGCCTTTTTGTCTTTTGAATTTCGCGCTATGTATAAAGCGCTACAGAGCTCGTATCTAACAATACTATGTATATATCTTTGAAAAGTCTTGACATAACCTACAAAATGACGCGATGCGTGATTAGTTTGGATATTGCGTTCAATAATTATAGACGTGTAAACATTAACGCAAAAATTCGCGCTATTGTAAATTTTTCCTTCGTTACAGGAAAATCCCCTAGAGAAACGTTCCGTGAGATTAATGGTGTTTTGATATATATATATCAATAGATCTTCTTCTTTAGCCTCGCTGACTTAAAGTCAGTTTGAAGTTTAGAAAAAAGTATGTTTTCGTCGGATATTTTTTATGAAGAGTTACACCTTCTATTTTTAGAAAAACTTTGTATATTTTGTATCGAATAAAATGTCTTAGATGTATACTTTAAGGTTCCCGAAAAGTCAATTGAAGATTCATTCAAATCCCAAATTATTTATTTGGGAAAGCATTGAATATCAATTAATAAAATCTCACAACTGATCAATTGGTAAAATTTGTGTTAACTGTGCAAAAATACGCATTCAATTGCATATATTTACATCACAGCGTATACGACAAGCCAAGGCCACAAATACTTTGTTAACAAAGTTGTAAACAATTATTGTTTGGTGTCTGACTGCTGGAAAGACAATGTGTATATTTATAGATGAAATGCAAGGAAATACTTATGTACCTATATGTGCATGAATCTGTGTATATAAAAAAATATATTTCAGCTTACTTGGAGGTGTAATTTTGTACTTATCACATTTTACTTATTTCCGAAAAATCTGAAAAATTCGCAGCAAATTTTGGTTTTATTGTTTTGCTTTGTTAAGTTGGACGGATTTAGAATCATTAAGATTTAAAAAAAATTTACTGACAGACGATATTAACCAATCAACCAGCAAGGAAATAATGTTTTTTCAAATAATACGAAGAAAACTCGAGAATTTTAAAATTACATCACGATTTCTTCCACACAAATATATATATATCATATTAACAAAAATAAACTTAAAAAAATGAAAAATTGTTCTACACCCTTCTACTCTTCAGCGCTATACTACTACCAAACTTCTAACATTGCCAATGGAAACATAAACCAAAACTATAAATGTGTTAATTTTCCTACAACATTTCCGGCAGCCATTTAAAAACTGGTCAGCAAGCATATAAAGATAAATATTCAAAAGCTGTGTGGTGCACCTCAACGTTGTTGCCACCGCAAAAGTCATTCATATTTATTAGCAGATTTCCGTGAAATGTGAAACTGCTCGCACTAAATGGGGGGAAATGCCGTTATGTATGACCCCATATACTGCTATATGTATTTGTTTTTGTGTTTATGGCTTATGGAAGTGTATACATGCAACTTTATTTTGCATAAATCGCAACATGCAACAATTTGAATACAGGGTGTGACAACTGAGAAATTTCTAAAAAAAATTAAAAATAATAGAATTAAATTTTAAAATTTTTGAACTTGAAAAATGCATTTCAATGAAATTATATTTTGTCTAAGATACTTAAGGTTCTTTATTCAAAAAGTCATCTCAAGTTTATTCAGAATTACTTTCAATCTCACACTGCTATTTGCCTTAAAATCACTTCCTCTGAATAATATGAAGTTGCACGAACACGTAAGCATTAAAAATTCAAAAATAATATGTTGCAACACAAAATGCTTTCGAGAGATAAATATTTAAGCGAACGAAGTTAGCTTTAAGCTTATTTACTTGTGAATTTTTTTGCCAGATTTTTGCTCAATGAAACTCGCATCATATTTCTTCAAGCAGAGTATATAAATATAGTATATACTAGGAAAATTTATAATCTTTTATTATCTGTGCAACGGACATACACACATATGCTTCCTAGGTTCAAGCCAGGTTGCTACGACTACTTTCCAATTGCAATTAATTTATGTTTGTTTTCGTATTCGCTTGTGTGTGTAACTTTATCTATGAACACAACTGAGCTTGTGTCTGCCTGGATGTTTGCTTATTCCCACATACATACGGACGGCTAATGATAAATTATTACTGTAAATTCTACTTGAAAATTCTCTTAATAAACTCTCAATAATTTTTATCATAAATTTCAACAACCAATGGCACATCAACAGCATGAAGAGCCAATAACAGCCATTCTGTGTTAGCCGTGTAGGAAAAATTGGATTATACAGTACTTCATAATTATATCAAGGATGAACGTTTTTCCGAAGTTTCGATAAAATTTCGCAGAAGAAGAAACTCGTATGATAAAGATTTTCTCCATTGACCCGACAAGAAACATTCGGAGAGAGCTCCAAACTAACTGAAGTTTCATTTGCTTCACATGTGTCCGATATACCCAGAAGTTGATGTGGATAAACATAAATTTAATCGAGGTCTTAACTTAAATGATCCAAACAGTTCACCAATTGCTTCTAGTGTTTCATCACGAAGTTGGCTGCGATAGAACCTTACGCTTGGTTACAAATTTCCAACAGGGTAGTCAATAATCTATATATAGAAAATCACAGATTAACTTGTGGGTGAGAAACTGGAAATGAAAAGGTGTCGGATTTCAATTCGTATAAGAAAAATCTAAAAATAAAGCAAAAAAAGAAAATACATAATGCAACCAACTGTATGTTATCATAAGGGTGGCAACATTGGTGGTGGCACGCGGCATAATTAGATGATTTACAATTATCGATTTCAAAATAAATTACAAAGTTTATCAAGTTGCAACAACTTTTGCTTTTCTGCACTTCGCTGTAACACCTACTACTCCTGTATGCCAACAGTTCTGTTGAACTTGCGCGTGGAATTTTATTGAAAATCCTCGACTCACTTCACAAATAAATGCTTTTATAAGTGCTTTTCAATCGAACTGCCAATACTGCGCATTAATTGCAAAGTTGCAACACAACCGCGTGAGTGTGTATGGCAAGTAGTGTGGGCTTAGAGCTGCCATTTCGAATGAAGGTGTTGGTGAGTTCGTGTTGTTGCTGTTGTTAGAGGATTTTTCATAACGAGGGTTAGGTAAGTGAATATACGTTGATATTAGTGCGCACTTAAAAACAACAAAAGCAAATACAAACAGATAACATAGCGTGCAGCAATTGTAGAATTTGGTAAAAACTCTCGAGTTAGTGGAGAAGGGTTGTCAATGTAAATGAAACTAAATGAAAAAGTAAAATTAAAGGGATTTTAAAAAATAAAAATCCGAAAATTAAGGTTTTAACGAATAAAATTTGGTTTGTGGAAAGTGGAAAGTGCAGAAGCAGCAAAATGTTGCAACAACTCGACGAATATGTACTCCTAGTAAACTTGGGGTTATCTACTACTATTGAGGGTGTTGAAAATACTAGATTAAGATAAATATATATACAAATAATATAAAGCATTTAATACATATATCCTTATATACAAGGTATGTATGTCCATCGGAACCCTCGATGCTTTCATTCACTGCAATCACGAAACCAAAATGAAATCACAACGACTAAAGAGGATGATGATGCAGAAGATGATGACTACGATGACTACAAGCAGTCACACCCTTCAGTAAGGCAGCCAAATGAAGCATCAAAAGCGCCAATGTAAACGAAGCAGAAGATCGGCGGAACGCTACGCAGAGAGCTTTCGCTCGGTTGCAGAGAAACTTCAAAAGTGAAAGAAAATCCGCACAAATTGCATAAAAGAAAAGAAGTAAAAATAAATTGATAATGAATTGTGTATATGCATAAGAAAATTATGAAAGCATTGCAAAGGAGCGCCGCATAAATATTCAACGCCACGAAAGGAACGGAAGACAGCGCAGGGTGCAGGGCGCAAGCACAGCGCGACGGACAAACATGTGCGGCAAGTAAGAATAAAATCAATATGCAGATTAAAGCATATTTTATCAAGATTATGAATTGAGCAATTAAATTTGGCTGAATGCATGAAGGAGAGAAAAGTATGAGCGGAGCAGCGGAAAAATGGTGCAACAAAAAATATTGAATTTAAAATTACATTTAAGAAAGTACGATGTATTAATAATTTATCTTTAAAATGTTTGTTTTCGCATTTATTTAAAGATTTGAGCATTTCGTAAGTCGGCAATAATTTAACGGAAGCTCACACTAAAACGAAGAACCTCTCTTAGAAAAAGTCACAAAATGAAAATTTTGAATAAAAGTTCACAACAAAGGCTGAGCGAAAGCTCATATAAAACCTATCATGAAAGTTTACATGCAAGCTTGCGTGAAAGCTCACAAAAAACCAGTGAAAGCTCGCGGTAGCAGCCAACAGGCTATTACAAAGATTTCTAAAGTTATGGAAAACTAATTTTTAGAGGTGGAATATTTTTTTGGGAAATTTCGATGTAATTAATTCCGAAAATCGATATTTTTCTTAGTTAAACGACATTTCGAAGAAGTCAGAAAGTTAATGCTTTCATTAAAGTTCACATCTTCTGAAAGTTGGTATGAAAGCTCACACGAAAGTTTGCATGAAAGCTGACAAAAAACCTGTGGAAGCTCATGGAAACTGCCTACGAGCTTTATACTACAAATTATGAATGTATATGGTATATTTTTATGGAAAATTTCGTGGCACTTAATTTTTCTTAGCTTAAACGACATTTCGTATTAAAGAAGATAAATCTTAACACAGATTTATGATACCAAATGAAATACATTTCTTCTTTCATGGATATACGACATATTGGCATACGGTTTTTCTACTCCTCTACATACACTCACCCACATGACGTCACTGAAATATTTGTAAGCCTCTTCCGTAATATGTTACATGTTTGTTGATGCTTCTGTTTAAACTGAAAAATGGATTAAAAGACTTTTTATTAACCTTATCAAAGCCAAACGGAATACAGAAGCATGAGGCAAGGAAGTCAAAGTGAAGAGCAAAGGGCGAGGCAAGTAAACACCATTAGCGATAGCAACGAGGCTATGCTTTGGAGCAGCTTCTTCGTTGACACATTTGTTTGATGAGCGAAACTTTTTCACTTGCACATAAATAATTTTTTTAGCGATTTTAAAGATGCTTACGTATGCTTATGTACTATATATATAATTTTGTTTTCTTTTTTTTGCTTTTGCGATGAGCCAGAAAAGTTTGAAGCGCTTTTGATGAGTGGCAAGAGATAATTCACTGCTCATTTTGCCTTTTTAACGCCTAACTTTTTTAAGTTATACTCAAGAATATATATATTTGTGTGTGGCTGTGTATGTATGTGGAGTACTCTAGTCAGCCTACGGTTATGAATTAGTAGGACGTTGATTGGCAAAGGAGGCAGATTTATATACTACATATATACTAAGAAAATTATATTTAGGTTATAGGTGTAAACTAAGTCATTTTATGTGACGCATAGGGTTACCACCTATTATTGATTAATTTTATAACTTCATAAACACCCTGTGTTAGTTTTCTAAAGAGGTTACTATTGCCAAAACATAGATTAAATAATAATTTTACCTAAAAGTTTGCCATCTTAGGAACAACAAACATATTTGATTCTGAAAAAGGGTTGCCACAGCCCGAATAAGCACTTTCTATAAAAGGAAATAGTACATACAAAATATTTATGTATTCTTTCCTCCCTTTCTTTACTTTTCAGAGCTTTAACTTAAATGAAAAAATATTCAAAATATTCCCCAAACCGCCACATTAGCTATGATTGAATAATTACCCATAAAATGCGAAGATTAACTGCTGCAAAATTAAAGCTAATGGTTTATCTGTTCAAACACACCCTCTTCCACCCTCACAACGGAAGTCTGTTGAGCACCGAAGAGATGTGTCGCTTAATTTTTAATAACTGCCAAAAAGGAGGATATGAAAATATTATGTGAGTGGTGGAGAAGGATGAAGATATGGAAACCCACAGGCTTACAAGGCAATATAAGCGCGGAAGTTACGCCACTCGGCATGTTTGCATATCGTTGACATTATAAGTAGCAGTGCCAAAAACAACAATGAAACAAAGTAAAGCTAACTTTTTGCAAGAACAACAGAAGACGTGTGTATCACTCGTATGAGTTTGTAGCGCTTGTTTTAGTTAAAGGAGCAAAGGGGAGAAAAGTCAGCTATTTGTTTTTGTTGTTTGCGCCAAAAGCAAAAATAAACAAAAATCTGCTAAATATACATGTGTGTGTATGTAGAGTTGTATATTCACACGCCTAGTTGATGTTTGCAGATACACATACCTACATACATACATACATATGTATATGAATGTATATTCAAATACTCGGTGTTTGTTGAGCTTCCAAGCCACTCCAGTGCTACCTAGTTTCCTATATATATTTTATATAAATTTTTGCTTATCTTTCAGCTTGCTGCTTTGCATTTACATTTCGCGTTTTTTTCCATTTTTGTCACGGCTTTTGCTGCCAAAATGCCAAGTCAAGTTGCACACAGCCTAATTTTGCAACAACAACAAGTCAGCAGTCACATCAAATATGACACAATCCGCTGACTTTTCTGTCATTCTGACATGTTTCGCTGTGTGTAATGAGCAAGCTTTTGTGTGCGTTTATCTTCACTAAAGCGGCGCCATATTCTTTTGCTGACACCACTTTTCATAAATGCGCATTTATCTTTCCTGATTACGCGTGATTACCAAACAGATTTGCCAACATTAAATGTGAGTATCAGGGATGTAACTCTAACACGTACATATGTAAGCCAAAATACGCTGAGAATATGGCAGTCATATACATTTGTTTATACTCGCATGAGCATGAGTATGAATTAGACCCAAAAGTTCAGCGCCTCTTGTGTTGTTATGTTTGCTATATTATCTTGTTCTTGTTTCTGTTTTTAATTACATGTATTTTGGCTCAAAGTGTAATAATTTGATATCATATGATTTATCTCATTCACCTCTCCAAACAATTCATATGAGCACGCACGTAAATCACACATCACTCATACGCCCTGTACAACCACAAACCAGTGTTTACTTATCCTATATAGGTAAGTAGTAAGCGGTTTAGGTTGCATAGTTAAATGAAATTAAATGTGATTTGTGGTTATTAAATGAAACTTTTTAACAAATGTAGAGCAAACACTAATTTTTTGTGCAACGAGTGTGTTATAAATTCACTTCAAGCCTGTTGAGCTTAAGAGAAATATTATTAAAATGAGAAAATACTTGGATATTGTATAAAGTTCAAGGTTCTTGTAATTTAGTTTAGTAACAAGTTTTGTGTAATTTATTATTCTTAAATAATTGCCAAATATCACATAAAATATTTAAGCTAATTTATTTATTAAATAATTTATTTCACATATCAGCCGACCGGAGGTGATTTATAGTTGCGGTGTATGACCACAGAAGCAAATAAATATTATTTATTTATTTATTTAATGGAAAACGAATACGAAATAAATATTAATTAACAATCGATGGAGCCGGAGGTTGTTCTCAATAAATAAATGTGTTTCATGGTGAAGGCACATAAATTAAAGGAGCTACTTACGGGGATTATAATATATTAAATTATATATACGTGTATGTGGATCTCCGGTTTAATCAATATAAATAAATACATACATTTTTAAGCCACCTATCATTGAAAAAAATTAAATTAAAATTTAGACTATATGGCAAATTTGACTTTTTACTTGGGTATTGGACCAAACTAAATTTTTTTGGGGATTCATTTCATTATTAATTATATATAGTATACATTTTATTCTTTTTTCAATGCTAAAAAACAGTTTCGTTCAAACTACCTACATTTCAAGACCCTAGATATCGAACATGAGACCCTCAGTGCTTGTGGCTAATTTTTTACAGAAAATATCTAAATCTCTCAAATATTCGAAATAAATTCAAAGAAGATGTGTTTCTTATTATAGAGTGCCTCCGTGCCGAAAATTTGGCAAAATCAGGTCAATACTTCCTCTAGCTTCCATATACATACGTACCTAATATACGGATTTTCAAACATCCGGTAGACTTTATACCCTCTATATCGGATAATATGTGAGATATCTTAGCAAATATACTTTGAATTTATATAAATAAATAGCGAGAGCATAAAATGAGCAGTTACACCCGGCCTTAGCCTATATTATTTATTTTTCTAAGCTTTTTCGCATTTGCTACGATTTAAACCATTAAAGCTTGAACTGAACTAAAAGCGAGACTAGCAATATAACTATAAACTACACTTCAAACTAACTAATCACACAAACACCCGCACTCAGTACTGCAAAATTACATATGCGATAGCACCGTTAATGACCAAAGCGATATTTGACCAGTCGTAAGCGGCATTGTGACGGTCATCAGCTACACCTGCAACCAGCGGCGAACAGCAAAATAATGCTTAACAAACACATTAGCAGGCAATTTGCCACCGAACGAAGTTGTCTACTCATTGGCAACAACTTGCGAAAACCAACACATAAACAAGAGCAACAAAAACAACACATAAACAGAAAGAAAAACTTCTACTTACGCCGCAGCAACAGAACGCAACTCATAGTTTGGCTTAGTTGAGCTTTTATGAAGTTGAAATGTGGAGGAAGGGAAGCGAAAGAAAGAGAGACGGCGACTAATGAAAACTCAAAGAATAATTACAACGCACACATACACTCATGAGCGCCGTTTTCCGGCGCATAAACAACGAAAACTTGTTTGTATGCTGTCCGCAGCGCAGATAAGTGTCAGCCGCAGAAGGTGGATAAAGGATGAGGTGGCAATTGCGGTCAACAGTCATCAGCATTAAGTGAAACCGACAGGCGCACTAATAAGCTAGACACACACACGCACACACGGTCAAAAAAAAAAAAACCCATACTCGCACGCACTTCAGCTTCATCACTAATTCACTCACACGCCAGCATGCAGGCCACTTAACGCACATAACGGTGAAGCATGCACTCACACCAACACACCGCTGCCGAATGTTGTTGTAAATGCTAGTACATATGACTTACTCGTTGCGGCCACTTAAGTTGTCATTAGGTGCTCAGGCATGAGCGGACTGCAAATGACCTTCACACACTCGCACATACACGTAGCGAATGGCAACAATAAATACAACAACAAACAATAGCACTCGAAACATTTTCGTAGATAAACATCATGTTAATCTCTTTGGCAAGTGGCAGCGAATATTATTTTTTTCCGTTTATTTTTGTTGGCGTTTCGGCGCTTAGCACGAGGCTGGTGCGCCTACAGGGCGTATACGTAACCAAAAGTAAAGTGGCGATCAGCAGGCGGGCAGCTAACGCTTACACGGAAAACGACTATGCCGCTGTTGATGATGATGGTGATAGTGGTGTTTGTGTTGTTGTTGTTTTTGTGTGTGTTATTGATAGTGGTGGTGGTGTTGGTGATGCTAGAGATAGCCTCAAGTGCGACAGTGGCAATGAAGTTTAGTGGCAAAAGAAAGCAACTTAAGTGCCAGCAGAAAAGGCAATAAGTAGCAACAACAAAAACCAAACACAACAACAACAATAAGCGAAATAAAACGAAAATCAAAGATGGGTGTTGGGCAATTTGTTGTTGGCAAGAGTGTGCGAAAAGAAACCACTTTTAGCAACTGTCAGTCGAAGTGAAAGCTTTGCCCTTTATATATTATATGTGGTGTATTTTTTGTTGTTGTTGTATATGTATAGTTTTATATATACATGGAAGCGCATTATAAATACATATGCCGTTATGTAGTATATGCGCTCGGCAATACCCTTGAAGACCCTCAAGCAACCATTAATGAAAGCGATTTCTCGCCATGCTTGACAAGCACTCAAAGGAGTGCGCAGCAAGACAGTAGCAACAAAAAATCATAAAAATAAAAACGGAAAACACACACAATAGCGCGCATGTTGACTGTGGTGCCTATATAAATATATATATATATATATATATATAATATATAGTGCAAAGCCCACCAGAAGCCTCACTCAACTAAAATATTTTGCGCTTCAAATAGAAAAAATATAAAAACACGGCATAAAAAGTGAAAGTAGAAGTAAAAGCGACCAAAACACATTCGCAAATATGTTTGCGTTTATGACCAAATAAAATAATGGCAAATTCACCACAGAACGTAAAGGTGGCGCGCCAACCAAACGGTCCGCCGCAAGCCTCGGCTATTTCGCTTCAAATGAAGTCCTTTGTTGGCGCTTTTATTTGTGTAGTAAAATGTTTATTATCTTACTATTGCTTGCCGTAACGCATATTGCTTGCCACTTACCGCTTGACACTTGCCACATATTTGTTGCAATGACTTGCTGTTGTATTTAGGAAATAAATATGTCATATACTGCTTGTGTGTCATGACTGACATCTTTTGTTGGGCTTTCAATTTAAGAGCTTTGGAATTAACACACAAATTTGTAGTGTTTGTTGTTGTTGTTGTTATTATGATTTTCTAGTTTTCGATTATAATTCATATATAGTTTTCATATAAATAATTATGCTAAATATTTTTATTTTTTTTTAATATTAATAATTAAAAAATCTCATGCGATAAAAAGTCTTCACACATACTGAAATTCACACAAGCACCGCGCATTTACAACTCAATTCCAATTGCGGCTCGTAAAAACGCAACAAAGCGATTTCTCAGCCCCGCCACAAATGTGGTCGCCTCCCACTTCATATTCGCGCTGCCCACATAACAGTAAAACACAGCGCCCATGTGAGTAAATAAAAAGTAAATGTGCGACCGCAGCGTCGTTTGTTTATTCGCGTTGCCACTTCAAAGAGCGACATAAAAATTAGAAATTAGAATGCGGCCAAACCTTACGGTCTTGCGTATCAAGCGCGCGCTTGACAACAACAACACCTAACCAACTTACATCACAATGATTTCATGCCACAATTGTGTGCGTGGTCGCCGCGGCCAACATATTTACGCAAACCTGCGGCTGCAGTTGACAGTTGTGGAGAGAGTGGGTGTGCGTATGGTGGAAAACAGCGCCGCGCCGCTTACAACTTTCTATTTAAGCGTTGCTTTTATTTTATGTTTGCATTATTGCGGGTTTTCTCCTCATTTGTGTGCGCTTTTTGTTGTTGTTGTTTGTGAGGTTATTTTATTTTCCTACTTTCTACACTGATTACCATAATTTTCTGTGTTTTATGATTTCTTACTCAAATAACTTGTTTATTGCAAAATATTGCCTGCGTCGGCTATTTGACATGATTCATGGAGCCTTTTAGTTTATGTTAAGTAGAAGTAGATACCCTTGCTAAGTTCATGATGTGAAGTGGTGGAGAGCGCTTAGATGATGTACTGCTGAACAGAGAGTAAATCTCAGCACAAATTTAAAAAGGTAGATAATCAATAAATTAAATATTAAAAAAAAAAATTAAAAATTTTATGGAAATAATGCAAAAGGATTCAAAGAAAACATACAGCTGTCTGAAAGCCCTTGCTGTATCGCAAAAATCTTCATATGAATGTTGAAAGGAAGCTGTAAATATACAGCTAAAAGCTTACTTAAAATTCCACTCACTCTCACAAGTACGAGCACTTATGCTTAGAAAATATTGAAACCCTCAAAAAAATTAAAAATCGGAATTTTAAACGTAATGCAAATCAGCCACATGAAAGTAACTATTGTTGGTAGCAAAAAACAAAAAAAAAGAAACGAGGTCCGAGCAATATAAAAAAGCCGCAACCGAGCAGCTTACTCACTTTTTAGCCAAAAGTAAACAAATACTGGTTAAGAATATTAAAATTCCAGCCACATGAAAGCCGCTACAAAAGCACAACAACAAACAGTAAGACATGAAGCAAAAATTAAAAATTACATTTAATAAAATGACCAGTACACACACAGAAATATCTATATTAATATATAAACAATAAGTATGTTAGAGTCTTAGGCCCAATAACAGCCGCACAGCACAGAGCACCAACAAAAAGCTGACAGCTGACAGTTTCAGCGCCGTAGGCAGGTGCGTTAAGTTGACAGCTGACCCTGGCCACAATAGCGCCGCCTAGCTTTTTCGCTCAAGCAGCTTATGGCGGCGGGAACCCACATAATACAAGCGTACGCACTAAGTGCCTAATGTGGCTGACTTTATTGGATATATGTATATGGCTACGCAGCTGCATGAAAGACACGAAGTGGCGGATGGTGAAAGAAAATTTCCAAAAAATCACCGAAAATGTAAAAGAGAAAAAAAATTTAAGTCTATAGGTCACCAAACCGCCGTGGGCTAATTAGCATTTCACATGAAACATGCAACAACAGACAAAGTCAGTGGGGGGAAGCTTAGCATAACATTTTATAAACAAGTCTAAGTCAAGAAAAATAAAATAAATATACAACAGAGTGATGATAATAAATGTCCTTTAAAGCAACTGTGGAAGCTGAGTAATGTCCTCAGAGTCATAAATTTTAATTTGAAAGACAAGGTAATTTGACATATTAATTTATTTTAGTTAGAAATACAGAGACTAAAAAATGTTTGTCCGAGGAAATTGCTTTTTAAGCTATTTGAGTACTACATAGTACTAGAAATGGAATAATTTTCCAAAATCTATATGTATTCTTCAGCATTTAAGCACGAAAAACTATTCAGAATAATTAATTAGTTTTCATAAAATTTTTTAAATTCTCAAATTTAATTAAACTGTTTTTATTCAGAATCATTTACCCATACCTGAAATTACCCATACTTTGAAAATTGTTCTCATCCCTTTTAATAACACCTTGTCACATGCCACACATTCCCTTTCAACAAAGAAAAACAAGGTTAGGGATAATTTATGTCAACCTTTGTATTAATACAATATGAAACAAAAACACACATTTCAAGAAACTCAAATTTCATAATCATTATCCAAATTCCAACATTTCAAAGTAAACAAATAAATTCACAGAAGACACACATATATACACTCGTAATCAATCAGATATCATTCCGGCAGACACCTTGAGGCATTATTGTGTTTGCACAATTCAACACTTTGACCAACCCACACAAACACTCTATTATACACGCACATGTGACCCCACATGTCCACCAGATAGAACCCAATACCTTTCAGCCATTCATTCGTTTGTTCATTCAACCTATTAAATACTTGTCCAACACCATATTTCTTACTTTCTCGCCAAAAACCGACTGTTATCTCGGCCGCCCTTTTCACACTGGCCTTCACTCACTCATGTCGTTATGTGGAAGGTTATATGATTCCCATTATATTGGTGTGTTTGCTATTTGTTTGGCCATGCACCTTTTGACACTGTCTTCTCTCACTCTATGTTATATGTGTGTTACTTATTAAATTGGCAAAAGGGAAAATCACCTCTGATCCCATTCAATTATCTTCACGTCAAAAGGATGCGAATGTAACCGAATACACTGATTTGAATTTAATTTAAACTTGCAGGCAGGCGTGCACGAATACAAATGTAATAAAGTGTCGGCGTTAGATGAAAGCGTTTGTGTACGCTGTGGACGTGTGTGTAATTTCAAAGGTGAAAATACACAGCTGAATACAAACAAAATATCTTATTTTCTATTTCGGTACACTGAGAAAAAAGAGTAATCTTAGAAGAATTTTGTGGGAAAAAGTTAGATTATGGAATTTAGATTTCACATTTTTAGATAATAGATTTCACAGATATTTGTTCAACAAAATAAGTCGTATTATGGGAACGACGGATTATGTTTAAAATACCGTTATAATTTCGGGTCCAACTTAATTTTCCTCGAACAAAACTCTCCTATAGTGAAACAAGCAATTGCATAAGATTTAAGAAGCCCGCATCATCATCTATAGCATCGAATAATAAGCTGTCGAATTGTATAAGCCCTGGGCTTTTGTAAACCCTATCATATATATCGGATAAAGGTGAAATACTTCTCGTTGGAAGAGGATCTATCATGTTATTTGACGAGGTCAGACCGTCAAATCTGATCTTTGTACAGATTTTCGAGCTTATCGAGGGAGAATATACTTTTTTTAAGGAAACTATTGAATAATGAAAAAGCTCATACTCCTCGAAATACGGTATACTGTTTTAAGCTGATTAAGCTCGTGCTAAACGTTTGAAATGTCATGACGATTTTAGGTTAATTTATTTCATTTACTATAGAAACTTTAAAAAATTTAGATGTGAAAATCAAGTATTTCCAAAGAACACTTGTAAATAATAGAGTGAGACTGTGATACATTGGCCCTCGGAAAACTGAAAGGTGGGATGTAAGAAAGGTGAAGTCGGCAATCTGGCAAAGCAACTTGGCATACTAGGAACGATTCCGCTTCCATGGCAGTCGGGTATACATAAAAGTAACGAGCCGGGTTTATATCTATCATAGGACTCTCACCACCGCTTGGGGAATGTTTTCTACAACCTTTCATCTGTAGTATTGTTTTTTCGCTTATAAAGACCAGTCCGAAAATATTTGAATAATATTAAAAGGTATCCAGTAGTTTTAATGTAAGCAGAATTGAAGGAATTGAATCTGGAAAACTCGATGAAAGGCTTTTCTTTAACTTAAAAGCTGAGTCTCTTTGAATAATGAGGCAAAAGTAAAATCTGTGGAATCTTCAACCTTTTTGGAAGAGCACAAGTTATAATACGTACAAGGCAAATATTCCCTCAATTCTCTTAAAAATCCAACTAAACCTTCATTTCTCATCATGTATATATTTTCACGTGCCACCGCATTCGGCACAGATATGCAAAAAACTATGTACGAATTAAAGCTAAATCTCTCAAAAACTCATCAGTGCACCCCAATTCATGACCAACAACACCAACGGCTAACCTTATCAGCCGGCGGCAAGCAGACGATACGGAGTCCACCTGCGGCGTTGGAAGCACTAACCTAACCTCACCGCACTTTCAATTTTCGAAAAGTGAATATAAATCCGCATATAAAATAAATGTGAAAATCTGGACAGGCGGGGTTAATACGACAAGGCCGCCAACACAATCAAATCTAATGCAAATAAATATTGAAGGTGTTTGCGAGCAGATAAATATACATGTATATTTTCGTAAGTAACGGTTTATGTAGAGATGGGCGTTGCTTTGTGTAGACTTTGTGGTATTAAGTAAAATTTACAAGACATTCAATTTCAAAATTTTCAACAGACACGAATGAGCAATCAATGTAGAGCGTGTATGAGCTGCTTGAAGATATAAGGACTTTGGCCGCAATATCAACAATAAGTGGTGCAAAGAGAGAAGGCGTCTGAGTGATAAGAGACAGAGAGAAAGGGAGAAAGAGTGAGCTTGATAGCGAGCAGACGCTGTATACTTAGGCAGTCAGTCAGTCAGTCAATCATTCAGCACTACATGTTGTCGGCAATAAAAATACCAACAACAACCGTTAGCAATACTGAAGACATCATTCAGTCTTGTCAGTTGATATGAAATTCCACACTTAACATCAGCACAGCACAGCGGCGGCAGCATCAGCGCACAACTAGTAAACGTAGCGAGCTAGTGTGATGCCGTGATGAAACTGAATGATGTGTCAGTCATTCAAACTGTCAGACAGATATGAGCGCAGCGTAGACGAACGGCACAGCAGCTTGGCCGTCTGTCATGCAGCCAGCTGAGGCTCGAAATCAAAATACTGAACTGAACTGACAGGCAGTGAAGCTAACAACTTGGCTCAAATGCAGAGCAGGTTGGCTGCATGAGTGTGAATGAGTTCATGTGTGTGCTTGTATGTCGCCGATTGCGTGTCTATTTACAATTTTGAAAAATCCATAAATCGAAATGCGACACAGCATGTCAGTGTGACAGTGGCGCATAAATTTTCTCGAAGCGCAGCAAAAACTAGGCTTCTATGGATTGAGAAACACATATAGTACATGCGACACTTTCGAATTGACGTGTTTCTACAAATACTTTTGAGTGGGTATTACAAATAAATAATGCGAATTTTGTTGACTGATGCTGATGAAGTATCTTGTTTCTGTGCTGTGACTTATCTATCAGCGGCTGTCTGTTGGTGTATGTGCCACTTTCGCTTTGCTTATAGATACATTTATCTTTTATAAGCCACAATCGTACAAACAATTATATGACAAGCTCAAATAAAAGTTTGCTGAGAGCAAAGTCATCATTGACGTCATTATTATTATTATGAAGCTCGAAAGCTTGAGGCGGAAGTCAGCTATTTGTTTATTATTTGACTCTTGGGCTGAGTTGAAGTTCATTAAGTGCAGATAAATGTTGTTTTGTTGAGTTAAGATAAAATGTTTTGTAGCAGAGAGTTTTAAATTTTTAATTTTCGTGAACATGACGTCATTCGAAGGAGTAAATAATAAACTCTTCAAATGGAGTGAAAGTAATATTTTGGTTTAAAGAAGAATCAAACTTTCTTTAAAAATCATAAAGCTATCATTAAAGAGATAGCAGAGGCCTCCAAATCATGTGAGAAATAGCTCAACACTTTCTGTTTAAGAACCAATGCAGGCTCATTGATGAAATTTTAATACACATTTAAAGACAAAATATATTAATAACATTTTTATAACCCTTATTGAATGAACATAACTTGTGGAACTTTAGGCGAGAACTGGTCGTATTTTATTACTGAACTTGTGAAACACTGTTGATTCAAAGTGTACTGAACTTGTGAAACACTGTTGACTCAAAGTGTACTGAACTTGTGAAACACTTAATCTTTTACAGCACTTGTTAATGTTTCACCAGTTCAATATTCAAAGTGCTCCACAAGTTCAATACTAAAATACGAGCAGTTTCTTTGCCAGTTGGTTCAGGAAGTATCCAAAAATCTTTGAATGGGAGCAGATATTCTAAGAACCATTATTAGCAATGTGATTTGGAAAGTGTTTTGAACCTAAGATACTTCACAACGGTACTTTTGCACGTTTACTCATTTCAAGATTTAAGAAAAAATCAATTTTTAAACTATCTACTGAAATTATATTTGCCCTTCATCTATTTACGTTACTGCAGCTCCATAGAAAATGTTCCAACAGCATAAAGCGGCCAACTGAGTATACCGTTTAACTTTAACGGTGGAAACTTTATATTGCTTGCACATAAAATCAAAAATAACGGCAACAACGTCATTGGATATGTTATATACATATATTATATACACCAGCAACAACAACTGACCAGTGAGAGTGTTCTAATGCATAGTAGCTGCTGCCAAAGCTGCCACGAGTCAATCGAAGGACGTGCGCAAGTTAAGTATATACAGATGCGTAGTATATATGTACATACTATATATGGAGCTATAAAATTTCACATAGCAAATAATAAAATCGCTTGTACACGCTTCATGATGATGCCAACGGAAGTGAAAAGTCTAGGTGAATAAGCCAGGACAGCTGCAGCAGTCGATGATGTCAGCAACTGATAGCTCAGCAAAGCTGCAAGTAGTTGTGTGAAGAGTTAAAGCGCTGCACCGACAGACCGAGAGACAGACAACGGAAACTAACTAGAAACAAGATTTTAAGCTGCTCTTGTTTCCGTTTAATAAATTTTATGTCATCGCACTCCGGCGAGCACTAATATCCATGCACACACAAATTGTATGTATGTGTACGAGTAAGTGGGTGGATACAAAGTGAAAGTGAACGATTGGCTGTTGGTGGCTAAAATCCAAATGGCGTAGTGACGCGATATCCCCTCTAATCCGCTTGTACACGAACCCACCGTCGTCGTCCAAAATGAACCCGACGGGAATGAGCTTAAAAGTGTGCGCGGCTTTCGACGCTGCCGTTGAGCGCCATGCAGCCGCGCCGTCATCGATCAATGTGCTGCTGTCAACTGATGGAGTTGCCAGATTTGCGCTTGTCTGCTCGTTCGTCCGTTCTTTTTGGGATGTCTCGGACCGGCTTTCGCGGCCGTTGATGGCCTTAGCTGTCGGGTTTTTCTACGCTTACTGTCCGCTGTTACAGCAGCAGCCTGTCAGTTTGTCTGGCTCGCGCGCTTAAGCTGCTCCACTGACTGGCTGGCTGTCGACCTGCCTATCTGTTTGGTTGCCTGTCTTCGGCCATATGTTTGTGCCGTGTGACACATGCCACATTTATGGCCGGCTTGTAATGCAGAGGCGGTCCGCTGGTGTTATAGGCAGTGATAGTCTCCAGCGAATCACCTCGTAAAAGCGCTGAAATATGTTTGTTGCGCAAGCATGAGTGACAGCCAAAAACAAGCTTAATATATGGCATTTGAGATACGACCATAAATATGTTTATATAAATAAGCAGCACGACAGCATTTTTTCCATCACCGCCTACTCGAGCTCGAGCTCGCGACCTACAATCTCTCATTTAGCCTGCATTGCGCGCTTTACTCGTCTGGTTGACTGGTTCCGGGGACTCTTTACGAGTTTATGACTTTGCCGCTGGCGGCAGGCCTCATGTCTGCCGAATACTTAAAACCATGTCATTAACAATATTTTATGTTGTAAGTTGTTGATGCGACATAACAACAAAAAACAATCATGTTGTTGCAATCGTTAACATAAGCTCAGTGTGCGGGGAAGGAGCTTACTTACATCGCTTGAAAATTTTGCTGGTTTTTAAAGAAGCTTCTTACAATTAATATGAATATTTCTATGAGCTGCAGTCGCTTATAAACTCTTTCTAGGTCTCTTAGACTTTACAAAGTGCGTCCGAAGTAAGCCGAAGAAGGTCACAAGGATCTAGTTTCTGTCTCAGAAACCTATAAATTTTAATCAAAATTCCCGCTGGAAGAAATATATGAAATATTTACGACAAGAAGGGAAGAATTAAGCAAAATATGAAGACAACGCAAATATAGCAACAACAACAAAGAGGCCAGCAATAACTGAGCCGATAATATTATAGCGCCATTACAGCGCTTATGTTTATGGCAGTTTTAATCGCTTTTTGTTTGACAAGAAATGTTTTATGGAACTTCGACACCCAGCCAGTATATGAGTAATGCTTGCTGGTGATGAGAGTTTATTGCTTTTGCTTTTCCTTTCACCCTGCTACCCCTGATAGAAGCTGCTAATTGCGCGCAACTCTAAAGAATGCCACAAAACGGAAGGCGCAAGAATAAGGAAGTGGTTGGAACGAAAGAAACAAAGTAAAGTCAAACCCTGAAAACATAAAAGGGAGAAGAGCAGTGAAAAGTGAGTGAGTGACAAGCGTAATTTAGCGCAAGTCCACCACGAATGCGCACGGCAACAGTCTGAAATTCCACAACAGACAATGCAACTGATAGCCGGAGTTTTGTTTTTGTGACTACAACGGACGCGGCATTAGCTATTAAGAAAACGTGGCTTGCAGGAGAAAACAATGAGCGAATGCGGCTGTCAACGGAAAATTGCATATGTCACACGCAACGCCAAGAGCCGCAAAGCGAAATTGGAGAAAAAAATCTAAGCAATAATGGAGAAAGAAAGAAGCTGAAAGCGGGAAAAGCGAAATATTTGCAAATCCGCTGCCATTTTTTCGGCACAGCGACATGTCTTCGATGACAAGCTAAAAGAGAAGTAAAGATATGCTCTCCAAAAATAATAACAACACATGTACGCGACAGCAATGCGGCCAAATCGCCATAAGCCAAAAAGCGACGTACAATTGCATTTGCTTTAATGTTAGTTGCAGCCACAAAAGGCGAGACAGCTTTGAAATATTCAAAGTGGTCGAAAGACAAGAAATTACAGTGAAATGCGTGAAAAAGCTAAATTCGTTTGCGAAACAGGCTTTGGTTTCGTTATTAGATTTATGGAGTAAAAAAGGGGTAGTTTCTTTTGGATTATCGCATTAGTAGGCCTAGAATACTCACAGTTGGATCTTTTCAATAATTTGAGAGAGGTCTGTTGAATAGAATATCTTTTATATTTAGGAACAATTGACAAATGGAAGTCATCTTATTTGACATATGAATCCATTGCTTAAAGAAGGCAATACGAACTTTGTCTAGAGTTATCTAGTCTCTCTTTAATGGATTCTTACATAGTTTTGACAATATTCCGTTCATCTTTAACTCTTCCTTAAGGAGGATTTAACAGGTTTCATAAGTTCAAATTCCGTCTTCTTTGATTTTTAGAATCTATCCTTTCAAGTGTCAAAAATCAAAAAATCAAGTTCTTTAGGGGATAGCGGGATACCAAGGCTGCTAGAACCATTGAACAAATCTATGTAATCTAATTGGATTATTTTTGTTTTAAAAACGATATTAAAAGGACATGAAACAACAGTTGGATAACTGTGGAACCTCTACTCTCTCAGCATTGTTTAAAAATACTAAGTTCTTATATCAAAATCTTAACTGTTTGTAGAGGAAACAACTAGTATTGATAAGAAAAATAACTTATTTTCACATATTCTGTGAACACATTTCTTGAACTTAAACTTGAAATCTGGCACTAAATAATCAAAAATATATAAACTTTTCAACAACGCGTATAATCTTAAGCAATATTCGACCGATTGAGAATCGTAAAATAATATCATATATGTATTTTTAAACAATACTTACTACCTTAGAATTTTTTCTTAAATGTAGACTTTTCTGTTACAAAGCTAATAGGTCAAAACTTACTTGAATTTTTGCGCTAGAGATCTCTATGTGTTTAGTTATTTTTGGAAACTCTCTCAGAATGTCTATATAGCGATGTTGTCGATGAAGCTGCAATAAAATAAAGCAAAATTAATTAATATTCTTTGAATTAAATAAATAAAGTTTTTTTAATATACTTAAATCAAATTTCTTTAATCATACTTAAGTCAAGTTCTTTAAGCGATTCTTAAACTCTCATTTAAGCAGATAAGTCTTAAATTAAAAGATGAGTGTTACTCCTCTAATTCCACTCAAATATATGTAAGCACTGTGATTGTTGTTATTGTCCACTTGTAGGTCATTTACAGTAACATGGAGGACACTAAGTAGACCAAAAGCACAGGTGGGTTATATAATTGTAGTTGAGATATATATGAACTTTTTGAAGTGCTATGAGTTATATAGTTATACAACAGCATATACTCACACAACAGCAACATCAAAGAAGCATATGAAAGAGCTGGCTGCGCCCAAGCAATTTTAGGTCAAATTGACTTTGGTCCACTTTCAGCGGAATGTTGCGGAAAAAGACAAAGAAGCACAACGTTTAAGAAACGACAAAGCGACAGAGAGAAGAGGGAGAAACAATGCATGTGAGACAAGCAAAAGAAATATGGCAGCAGATACCAGGCACGCACATATGTACAGCTATGTAGCTTTCTCCTATGTTATGTATTGCTGCAGCCTTCTCTATCCATTAGAAATAGCTTGTGCGAGTAAATATTAAAAATCTTTGAAAATACTTTTGTGTCTGTGCGTGCGCTTAGCAGTCAGCTTTTGTGTGCGCGTATTTCATGTGTGAAATGGTCCTCGTCCTCACACACACACACATGCACGCACGCACTTAAACGCTCACATGTTTTACCATTTTCCGCATTGTTGACTCACAAAAGCCAACACCAACTACAAAACTAGAGCCATTGTTGAAGATGCTCAAATGTAAGTAAGCCAGCAGAGATGCTTCGAACGATAGCCACGGCGATTTGGCGTACACTCACTGCAGGAGCAATCGAATTCGAGAGGCGGAGCGCTACTTCAAGCGGCCAGCGATTGTCATTTGCTGCCACTGCACAGCAGTTGGAGTTTAGACTTGCTTCTTTCCTTCGCTTTTATTAATGCTTCCACAAAAGAGATGAAAGTTCACATAAAGGCGTTGCAATTTGGTTGGAGGAGTTGGATGAGGAGTACGAACATGTTTAAAGATGCAATTGTGGATGTGCTAGTAAGAAAATTAATAGGAATCAGTTAGAGTTGATGAAGAATACTCTCTGCTTATATCCCTTAATCTTAAACTGTTTCAGATTTTATACTATAAATATTTCAATTTAGAATTAGGGATCTGGATTGGCTGGAAGTAATCATTAGACCTATTTAACTTTTGACTCTAAGTCTTCAAGAAATCCAAATCAGAAATTAAAAACATACTACAAAGTTTCTAAGTGTCTCCAGCGACCCTGCAATCCAACCTAACCAGGCTCGTAATGTAAAAATTAAAGCAAATATTTAAGCCGTACACACAAGCAACCATTTAATTTCCGTCTCTAAACTTGGCACATTTTCATTAAGCAGGCAATAGGCGCGCACACACAACACTTAAACTCACTTAGCGAGTGGTGATATTCAACTTGGTTTGGTCTTATGCAAATCCAACAGGTTATGGGCTTTTAATGGTTAATACTTGAGAAGATTTTTTTAAGATTTTTAAATACTTAACTTAGTACTTAGGCGCTTTTTTCGAGTATAAAAGTAGCATCAGTTAAGACCGACAATTGCCCTTTTACGACTTTGCGCCCCACTCCACACACACACAACTCCAATCCGGTGTCGGCATCAACAGCGTCATCATCATCATCGCAGCTAAACTTTATCACTTGAGCAATGCTTTTAATCGCATTACTCCCCCTGCTTCAGCTCCGGCTGAAATTGAAGCTATTTCCATTTCCATTTTAATTTTAATTTCAACGTCGTTACCTTGCTGTTGTTGTTGCCTCTTGAGTTTTTATTTTATTTTTTGTTTTGTTTAATTTCAACTCGGCGGCACATGTTTACACCTGCCACGGAAAGTAAATTCAAATAAACCATAAATTTCCATTAACGCTCTTTAAATGCCACATTAAAATTGGCTGGCGGCCTTGCCACCCATTCGCACTGTCGTCCGTCGGGCAATGGCTGCCGCTTTGCAGTTACGACGATGATTATTTGCGGCATAGCAATTTCCGTTGTAATTTATGTGACCTTTTCGGCCACCTCGCATCGTCCCCCACCGTCTTCTTCCCTCACATGCTATTGATTATACTTGTGCAGTACTTTCGCTTTCGAACACTCAAAGTCGCATAATAGCGGTCTTAATGTCTAAGTTTGTTGGCACTTTTCATTTGTTTAGCGCCGTTCGTTCGTTCGTGTTGTTGTTTTTTGTTTTTGTTTTGGCAAGTTAACACCACGACGCTCATCCTCACACGCCTCACATTTGTCTTTGGAGTAATTTCATGCTTTTGGTAATTTGTGTATTCTGCTCGAGTCTGTGTGCGAGTGTGTTAAGGTTTATGTATTTGTGTGTGTAGATAAGTTTGTTTGTGTGTGTGAGCGCATATATTTGCTTAGCCGTATCAATTACGCACTGCGTTTAGACATTTAATCTGCATAACGAGTGCTCTTGAAGTGGCGATGGAGCGAGTCGAGGGAAATTGATCTTACACTGTGCCCATTTGTCATAACACTAGTTAACAAAATTTTTGTTTTTTTTATTATTTTTAAACATTCTAATATTTTATTCGAAATCGAATTTTTGGTCTTTGGACTTTGGAAAAATTGCATTGCCTACATTTAGGCTAGTTATTTCAGCTTTATCCTAGTCACACACGATTGATTACGTAGGGTTTTAGTAAGAAGTAATTACTAAATTTATTAATTTTCTTTCAGTGTTAGTATAAAATCCTTATTTTAAAAATAAATGAAAATTGTGTGCTAGCTGAAAGGGGTACCCAATATGATGGGCTCACAAAACAGATTTTTTTCATAAATTACTTTCCTAACTGGTCGGTGAAAAAAAAAATCCTAAAAAATAGGCCGTCACATGGGATGTTGCCCTTAAGTGTATAACATCGAATGGAGACTATTTTAAAGGCGGCAACATTAATATAGACGAATGAATATTTTTTTTTTCAAAAAACGAAAATTCCCGTTATTTTTTGAACACACCTCCTACCTAAAATGATGAAACAGAATTTTAATAGGAAGAAAAAGAATTCAAAGTTATCATTAATTTTTAGTTTAAGAATAAACGAGAAGAGACTGAAAAGGTGGATGTGAATTTTGAATTTAAAGAAAAGACTATGAGAAAAACATATATCTTCTTTTGAAACATTTTTCAAAAACCAAGAACTATATTGCAGTTTTATTATTTAAACTTGTTCACCAATGATATAGTTCGCCTTTTTGGAATTAATTTGTTGTGTCATCTAACTACACGGCTTTTATAATAAATATACTTTATTGGACAAGATTTTTTTATCAAATTGTTCATTAAACTCCACTTAATATCATATAATTTGAATAAAATCCTACACAACAATTTTAGATTCATTTTAGAGTTGGTTTTTGTACTGCGACCACGTAGATCCCTGTAAATCAGATTGACTTCAACACATTTCTTTTTTCCACAGAGAAGGAATTTTTCGCCTGGTAAATTAAGGTGCCGTAAAATTGGAGAATAACTTCCCATTATTCTCCATTTTTACAATAACTCCCCATTATTCTCTATTTTTACAGATGCAGATATGTTAAGGAGAAAAAAAATTGTTTGCTTTTACAAACGATTCTTCTCAATTTTGAGATTATTTTTTTCTATACACAATTTAAAGGGACAATCGGGATATTAAGATTGATAATATTAAAAAATATTATTTTCATGTCATCAAAAAAAATGTATGTTGACCAGTGTATACACGCACAAAAAAATATCTAATTTTTCATCTCATCAAAAAAAAAATATTCCCAGCAACACTTGCACACCAAAAAAATATATTGAATTCAACTGGAGAGACGAACAGCATTTGAAGCAGACACTTAGTAGCAAAAGAAAAAGTCGCAACAAACAAAGCGGAAATGAAAAAAAAAAACAGAAATTGAAATGGTAAACGTAAAACAAATGAAAAAGTCGCAAATCGCTTTGAAACAAACAACAACAACAACAAGTGCGTACAAACACACGCGAAACAGACGACAGTTTTCACCTGCGGCAAGTCGCCAGCAACATTCAACAAGATAAGTGTGTGTATTTGTTGTTTTTGTTTCTATTCTGCGCTTGTTCCTCCCTTCGCTTAGCTGCGTCCTGGTCCTGCCAACGAAACAAAAAGTAATCGAAAGTTCGTAACTTTAAATTGAAGTGAGAACGATGATGATGACGGCGCCGACGATTTGCGCTGTGATGGCATGAGCGCGCATGTGGCCCGTATATGTATGTGCGTCTGTGCTTACGAGCGTATGTTACATGTTAGCACGAAAGTTAGCTTTTAGGCGCAACAGTGAGCCAACACATATACACATGTGGCAAGGTGCTAAGTACATGTGTTGCATGTGTATGTGTGTGTGCGTTGAAAGTTTTGGCGAAATTTCGAATTTCTACAAAACAATTTTCTTACTTTACTTATTCGCAAGTTGCGCTGCCGGCAGCAACAATATGCTGTTTTTCATTTTGTTCCATTGAAAATCCACTACTCGTCGGCGTCTCAATCACGAATTTCTGACTTGGCGAATTTCGCCCGGAGCTTGTCGACTATCGCCGGTGCTCCACCGCACGCTCGCCTGTCCAAGTTGGCGGTTGTGTGCACTAAGCCTGCTGTCCAAATAGTGGCAAAAGTTGTCAACACACATCCGCTGCGTCGCCCCACGCTTCGCTCTGCTCATGTTTGCCTAGCTTTGGCTGTCCTTCAACACGCTGCCGCCTATTGGTTTTGCATTAACAGCCATGACCGACTCGAAAGTTCTATGCCGGCATTGCCGAAATCCTCTTACAGTCACTCGCTCAACAGCAACTACAATAATAATAACAAGAAATTCAAGTCCATAGACGACAAGGAACGGCGAACACTTGTCGCAACTTAGTCTCGATTTGCGGCAATTGTTGTTGCTTTATTCAATTACAAGCACTCTGCTGGCGCGCAGAGTGGCACAAGATTGAGTTTCCCACATACACACACATGCAAACTAAGCAGCACATATGTGCGTGAGTATGCACGGCTGAGCGAGCAGTCAAACAGGCACTTGCGCGTAATGGCATTTAAAGCACCGAAAACTTGTACAACTACAGGGCCATACACACACCCACACACATGCATGCGGGCAATAGTCAACAAGCAAAACAAGCGCATCGCTCAGGTGCGCTTCGCAGTCAGTCGACCGGGAAGTTGGTCTGCTCCTCGAGCATATGGGTTGGTCCGCGCCGCCACAGCAACAGCAGCAATGGCAGCCGCTAACGGTACCAAGTGCGCCAGGTGCTTTTTGTGAAAATTTCGCCCATTATTATTGAAGCGTTTATGCTGCAGAAACTTTCGAAATCCACTTGAAGAACAACACAGCACAATTTCAACGTCGCACTAACACACGCAGGCGGAGTACAGTTAACTTACCAACGCACACACTCACTTACGTTATATGGTTGCAATAATTTTCTAAGTTTGACATATTAAGCCTCGCGTAGAGACAGATAGCTTTAACCTTAAATATGTTGCACGTAAGGGAGTCTCGAGCTCATATTTCTTGGTGATGGCGTGCGAAATAGCGTGGAACAGTTGTGGTAAGAATTTTAATTGTGTTAAGAACTAGTTAAGGTTTCTTCTCTTGGGATAATTTCAGCTAAGTTAACATAAATTACGTTAGGTTAAGTTGAGATAAGACAAGATAAGATAGGATAACATAAGTTAAGTTAAATTAAGTTATCAGTTCAGTTAAGTCAAGTTAAGTTAAGTTATGTTAAGTTAAGTTAACATTAGATTGGACGTCATTGGCTTATCAAAATTAATTGATCTGTTTTGATTTATTTAGACATCGTAGAAAGTCTTCTAACTTGTTAATTCATATTCGAAAAAAGCTCAAAAATATTATAGTGAAGAATACAACCTTTTCTGTACTCAAGTAAATCTAATCAAAATATGTTGCATAAACTTGAGTGAGAGTATTAACAAAATAGGTAAACCCTCTTTGAGCGCTTCACCACTTTACTTGCAACAAATATTAACAAACTCAAAATCTGCAATATCTACACATAAAATGTTTAACACTGAGTACACTTGTGATGCGTGATCGCACCAATATGGCTGTGCAGCTGTAGAATCTTTAGCATTTTCTACTAAACTAATGAAATTTACCTTCCCCACAAAACCCTCTCTTGCTATAAATTTAAATTTTCGCCAATTTTGTCAAACTATTTGCGGTTGTTTTAAAAACTTGAATGCCAAGCCAACATGTAAAACAACCGCAAGACACACACATCCACACGCGCTCCTGCTTTGTTGCATGCAAATTTAATTTATACGCCTTTAATATATTCAAAGCACTAAAGCGTTGCTATTGACGTCGTCGTCTATGCACTTACTCAGCTGACAATAAAGAATTATTTGCAACCCAAAACCCTTGAAAAGTTGCACGCTCAACCGCGCGTTCGCTCCCACGCCATGCAATGCCATGCAACCGTGCGCCCACATAGTGCGCTGCCGAGACGTTGCATTGTTTACAAGTGCCGCATAGCTACACAACTCATAACGACATACACACACAGCGCAGCGCGCCAGCATGCGATACCTTTGAACAACTACAAACTACTTCCCAACACAATAGAGAGCGCGCGAGCACTTTGGTTACGTATACGCCGTGTGTTGTGCTGCTGCAACAACCCACATGGAGTGCGAGCTCCTCTGCTTGTCGGTGACTGTTGTTGTTTGTGTGTTTTTGCTATCGTGCTTTGTGCAAATATTGGCTCATTTTGTATGCTGCACGCGGGCGTGAAGAGGCAGCGAGACTGGTGTAACCGAAATCAATAAATCAAAACCCGCAGCATCAGGCGGCAGGCAGCTGCCGTCTGACACTCAATATCAATAGCGGCATGCATGAATCGCCAAAGTGGCTGCCACACGGCCATACTCCGCCCCTACTTTTCGTATTCTTCTAACCAGCGTTGCTTCGTACCTACTGTTCACGGATAGGTGTGTGGTTGTTGCTGCAGTCATCTCCTGGTTACTTAGTCAGTTATTTGAGTTGGCATATGCTGGTTATCGGTACACATATATTTCTAAGGGTGTGTGTGTGTCTTAGCGTAAATTTGGCACATAAGCTGAGTTTACATATATATTTGTATGTAATATAGGTGTATACATGCACCACCAACAATGCCACAACACAACATCGTACAGACACAATAAACAAACCAATCTCAATCAACTTAGCCAACCAAGCCACGAGCACACCGTGAACGCCAGGAGGGCAAGGACGTTGCACCGCATGAGCATCGAGCGCAGTTGACGTTGCAGGTGGCGCTGCAACTTGCAGCAAGTTTGTAGTAGTTTGCCTCAATAGACAATACATATGCGCGCATTAAGCGCATATTAGTGGCATTAACACACACATGCAACTCCTGGCATGCTTAGTTGTATTGTATCCTATTCTCGTATTTATATATTGGTGTTGGCGTTTGCTTGGCGTTTGCGTATTAGTCTTCGTATTGATATTGCTATTAGTTGTCATTCTCTCGACGGCGCTTTGTTTGGCATTGCCTACTGCAATTTGGGTCAACGGCTAAGCCTTTGGGCAGGTGGACATGTTGCTCGTGGCTCTAACCTATGTGTGAAGACATTTGCATTTCGTTCGACTGGGCAACACTTTGACACAGAGCTGATTGTGTTTGTATTTATGTATAAGACAAGATATGGTAGCCTTTGAGATTAAGGATAACGGACACTTAAGTGAGGATGTAGAGGACGGAGAAAAAAAGGTTTATGGTATACAAGAATAAAGTAATTTATTAATTAAGATTAATAGAAGACAATTTTATTAATGTGTTGGAATAATTAAATTAAGTAAAATTTTATTGGAAAAATCTGAAGTAAACTCAACCATGAAGGTTTACCTTTAAAAGCTAAAAAATACATTAGTTTTTCTACACTTATCACTACCTTAAATTTTATTTCGATAAGAGTTATAAGAGCTTTCATCTTTGTCAACAAAATGCTCTGAGCTTGTCAGAAAAAAACTAATGAAAATTTGAATTCAGTGATTACTGAGGGCATATAAGGAGTCCTTAGCACACCTAAGCTCATGCTGCAACTCCCAAACCTCATCAGTTATCAATCTATAACAACAATTATGGATTTTCAAATGTCAATTGTCCTTCAGTTGTCTGTCAGTTGTGTGTCACTTATCATTCATTTACTTATTTTTTTATTTTTTTGTTCGAAATTCCTTATCAATATCAATTTTTAATTAAACTCTGCTCATTAATGAAAATTTAATATCAATTTGAATTAACTCTAACGGTTATGCGAGCCAGTCAGCTATCAGCTGTCAGCTGTCAATACTGACATCCATTTTCCGCACTTTAATTACTGCCATTTATTGAACAATACTTCGCTCTAATTATTCTATGTTAATGCGTCCAATTAGGCCACCTTTTGCTGCATAACTCAAGTACCTGTTCAAAGCAGTCATTTCATATTGGCAAATAAAATGCCTGGCTTCATGAAATAATTAATACCAGTTGGCTATTTTCACTTCTCTTTCTCCACCCACTTTAATGCTGCCTTTGCTATCTATACATCGCTCTCTATGCGCCGATAATCATTGTTGGACTAGGAGGATTAATGATGTCTTATTACATTCTTAGAAAGTTCTCATTTTTCATTATATTGAAGGTGAAGAAGAAAAATAAACGTGGATATAAATAATAAATTGAAATGAAAAGAAAGACCGAAATCAAATAAGAAAACCCCTTTTATCTGCGCATTCGATCGCTTCGCATACATTCATCTTTTTTTTGCCATTTTCTGCTGCTTCATCTTACTGACCAATTATTTCGGTGCAGATCTGCAATTCGATTACTTTCACTCAGGCACATACGCACGCCTGTAAAACATACATATATTACATTTATAGGTAGTTATATATGAATTGAGTGTGTGGGACAGCACCTTCCTTAGTGTTTTTGCCCTGCTCTGCCAAGCTGCTTTCATATTTCTTGTGTGCGTTCAATTTTTCGCAATTATCCAAGCAGCTGAGAAATGCTGAAAGACCAACCGAAAATCGAATGTCATTTAACGTTGCCATATTCTCGAATTTCACAGTAGCGGCGAACATATTGACTTATGGCAAACTGTGTGGGGAGAGTACTCTCTTTCTTTGGACGTCAGTCCACCCAGGACACGTGTTTTAGCATATACACACGCACACCATTATTTATATATAGATTTACTATACATGAGTCTGAGATTTAAAATACATATGCTTGCTTATATCCCAGTCGGTGAAAAAGTTGGTAGAAAAGTGATAATTTACAGTTTTTTGTCAAAAAAACACTATTGAACCAAAAGTATAATTTTTCCTCATATTACTTGTAACTAGGCCGAAAGTGGTGACTTTCAGATGAGTCATTTTTAACTAGTATCAAACTAGTTACGATTTATTAAATTTTTTTACGGAAAATATACGCTCTTCAGTGCACTTATAATAAAAAAATATAAAATTTTTTATCTTCGAATCTTTGGGAACTTCGAATTTTTTTGTTTTCTTCATTTATTAATTTTTTACAGAAACTAGTCGCTCTTCATTCAAAAAAATATATATAATTTTTTCTATCTTCGAATTTTTTTCGAACTTCAAAAAATTTTGTCTCAAACTCAACTTTCTACAACTAGAGCCATAACACTTGTTAGTGCTCCAAAACCATTTCCTTATTGTTTAAGTCATTTTGACCATTATCGAACTGGTCTTAAATAAATTGATTCGGTCTGATCACCATCAAAATTATGTTTACAACAAAAGAGCTACGGTATAACCTATCTTCAAGTAGCACAACATTCCATTCTATACCAACTTGTATTCAATATCATTTCACTCCCTGCAAATGGTTGAGTTCTTCATTACTTTCGGCCTAGTTGTCAACCATATAGAAATTTCACCACTTTCCAGTATGAGAGAATACATAATTACCAGCTGAATGTATAACCTCACATATGTATTTACAGTTTTTGTAATAAAAAGCGCAAGGAACACCACTTGTATGTAACGGCATACACGGCCAACGAAAGTTGAAAAGCAAACGGATGAAAAATTAAATTACGTTTAAAGGAAAAATCAAAAATTTCAGCAATAAGAGGCAAGCAAACGCAATTGGCAGGCGACGCATTGTGCATGAGGAAGGAAAAGAAGAAGAACAGGCAGGCGGCAGGCTACTGGCAGCAAATTCATGTAGGAAGTGGACGCGCAGCCAGCTAGCGAGTAGACGAGTGGCAGTGGCAACTGAAAAAATAAGGACTTTATTTATGTTGAAGATGAAAAGGACGAAATTAAATTGGGCATTTATCAAGAGATTTATTGATCCCTTACTGCCTGCTGAACTCACCGCATGCCCCGCCCTTCCACAATGCTAGCAGCTTGACAGCTTGACTGCCTGCTTGCTGGTCAAGTGAGGAAAAACTGGCTGGAGAAGAACTGGCAGGAGTCGGGAGAACTGACTACTTGACTGCTAGCGAATTACACAGGAATTGGTTTAAGTGTACACACGCCCCACACACTAACTGTGAAAAAGTAGTGGTGCGCCCAGCGGGCGTTGAGCATCATTGCACCAATAATGCGGGCAATTAAAATAATTCAAACTTTTTCGCTTGTATGCCGTGCATATTTCATGCGCCATTGTAATCCGTGTTGTTGCTGTTGGTTTTGTTTTTGTTCGCGATGGGGTTGTGAATGTGAAATGTGAAAAATTCCTTTGAACCTGGCCTTTGAATGAGTAAGTGTATGCCAATTATTCAAAGTGTTGTGTGGGAGTTTATATATATGTATGTGTGTATATGATGCCAAAATTAATGCGAAATGGCAGTGAGTTCAACTGGGTAAATATTTTCAAAAACAAATTATTTGTAGTTATTTTAATGGCCGTTGTTGTTATTTTTGCTGCTCTCTCCATTATCCGCTATTAGTGCGAGTAATTACTGTTAATACGTGCACATTAAATGCATGGCATTGTTTTGGTGGCAGGCGCTTAATTTGATGTTCAAAATGTTTCGGAAATTTGAAAGAGTAAAAAATTATTTAAAAGAAATATTTTTCGAATTTTCTTTTCAACTTTTTTTTAATTTTTTTTTAACAGAAAATATTATTTTTCGCCATAAATTTTCATTCTAATTTTTTTAATTTCTTCAATGGTCAACAAACCTGTTTCTAAAATACCTTTCCTCATGATCTAATTTTACCAAAGTTGTTTAATCTGGCAACACTACCCTCTGTAGACAGAATTTTGTAATAAAATTTCCATTTAACCCAAATATTTAGAAGATCTATAACATTCACTCATATCATAATATCATAATAGATATAAAGGATATATACATACATACATATATATTTGTATTCGTTATCACATCTCTTTAAACATCTACAATTCCGGCTCATATAAGCCACTCACCACACACTAAACCCATACAAAAACATTTAAAAGCCGCGGAATAAAGAAATCAACTTCGTTTCTGAAATGATTCACACGGCGACTGTAAAATGTTGCGTATACGCCATGTTGAACAAAAGTAATTACCAAGGCATTAAACACAAATGTAAATAAAAACGGGAATTAAAAATAGAGGCACACAGAAGCGAACGCGTGATATGTGGGATATTAACCTAAGCACATAAATTAAATTGCAGAAACGTGGGTGTGGGCGTGGCTATGTCAGTGTGTGTGTGTCTGCGAATGAGGATGTGAAAAATGGAACCAAGCAACCATCTCAGCAAGCAGTGGACCGAAAAAAGCAGCTGTACAGCTGAAGCAACATTAAAAGCAGCAAACATGAGGAGGGAGTGAGAGTGAAAATTCCACTAAAGTATAAAGGAGAGAGAGGATGAGGAGGTGGCTTGCAAATGTTTGCAGCCACCATTTTGAAAACCCTTTTAATTACGGTGTCATTAGAAAAACAGCTACAAAACACAAAACACGAAACAGAAACAATAACAAAAACAATTATTAAGCTTTTAATCACCTGACGAAATGTAATTAAGCGCACACATAAACAATAACAATTAAAATGACAACAACAACAAATACAGATTGTCTTAAAAGCAGCGAAATGTTTCCGCACCAATAAAACAACAACAAACACCCACATTTATTCAAACGGCAATTTATAATAGCATTATGTGAATATTCTAGAGCAACACCAAACCGGAATACTCCTTTTAAAATATATAAACAAGCAATGCCATCGACGATTTTACCTTTTCCGACTGCGGCAAGATAAGCGTGTGCAATACGATAAGCGGCAGTGGCAGCGGCATACGCAAACAAACAACCCACTCAGTCAACGGCAATCGCCAGTCATTTATCTACAGCTCGTGCTCTAGCTTTGGCTTCAAGGGTCAAATGTGCTGCACAGCCCAAATGGCGCAGTTGAATTCAAATGCCAAATTAAAACACTGAAATATTTCAAATATTTGCAATGACTATCAATCAGCGTTGCTGCACACAATTGAAATGTTTTTTATTATTGTTGTTGTTTTTTGTATTGTACGTGGGTTGACTTGGGTAACGAGAAAAGAGGTGGTTGTTGTATTTTGAATTTTTGATAATAATTTTATAACCCTTTTAAGGGAAATCAAAGAAAATGTAGATCAAAAGAATGGAAATTAAAGGAATTAATTTTTCGTAGTTGCCAGACTAATTGAAAAGTATGTGGACACAATAAAATATAAATTATTTTATAAAATTCAGCAACATTTTTAAAAGGTTTTTCTATTGCTCAGTTTAATACTAGGATGATCTGAGAAAATAAAGTCATAATGTTGCCATCTTTTTCTAAATTTTAACTGGAAAGAAGAGTGATAAGATGGAGGTATAATGCAATTTTCCTTAAATGTTTAATATTATAAAATTTATAAGATAAAATAATTATTACAATAAATCCAAAAATTTTAGGAAGACTCGCTTTAAATTTTTTTCGTAAAAGGGTTGCCACACATGACAAAAATATATGAAATGATATAAATAATTATATATGAAAATATGGATATTTCCAAAAAAAATTTGAAACAGCATATACATATTTACATTTTTAGGAGGGTTGCCACCTGTTTAAAAAATATAATTGAGATATTTTATAAAAAATTATAACAATACGGGCTCATGGTAGTGGTCTATAAGAATGTTTAGAATTTAAAATTTTTGAAAAGAGGTTGCCACCTGTCTAAACAAATTATTAAATTTCTAAACAAAATATTTATTTCCATCTAAACTGAAAGTAATAATGTTAAGAGGATGAAATATATCTGACAAAGATATGTTTGAGAAAGGTTGCCACCAGTTTGTAATGTTTATCTAATATTAATATATGCAGTGATATGAAATGAAGATATTTGAGACAATTGTATTTGTATTAAGAAATATTTTCAACAAATTAAATTTTTTACTTTTTTTATTAATGGGTTGTGCCTTACTTATGAAGCGTATGAAGCGGTCACCTAAGCCCCAAATATTACTAAAACAAAACCAAATCTATTTACCATGACATCAAACATTCGACCACATATTCAAACATCTTAAACAACCTACAACAACCCACAGCTACCCAATTATAATCCCACACAGGCGCCTTCGCCATACATACTCATAATTTGTTATTTAATCCACAGTTCAGCCGAGCGCTGACCGACACAGGGTTTACTTAAATGCCGGACATGTGACTAATGAATGCGCATAAAGGAAATAATTTACTTTAAATTCGCAGAGTAAACAATTGTGTGGGTAGCAAATGGCCGATTGCTTTCCCGTGTGTGCGTTGGTGTATGTGTGTGGCAGTGGCCTATCATGGCATAAATAGTGGTTTGTGTATTTTATGCCATATTTGCCAAGAAAATAATCAAAAACATAAGAAGTAGTTAAGCATATTTATGACATGCAAGCACATAAATAAGTTCAGTTTATGCGGAGAGTTATAGATTAAATGAGATTGTGTATACTGTAGGGTATTACATGATGTGGGTATAGTGGGAGGGGTGAAATAGGATGAAAAAATAGTGTAGGAGGACTCTCATTGGCTTATTAAAACGAATGAATTTTTCTAAAATTCTAAAAATATATATTTGAAATGGTTATAAAAAATTTTCAAACATCTTTGAAGCATACCCTGTAAGAAAGTAGATCAATACTAGTACATTCCGGATCGTCATCATGGTATATGAGATCATTACATACCAAAATCTCCTACCAATCTTTCGATTATGAAAGCTCTGAACCACTCAGAGAAATTTTTAATTTTTTCCAACTTTCCTACCGGACATTAAAACCCAACACGCAGTGAGTTACCACGCACCAAATACTCAAGCAGCCAGCGAACGGTAAACGAAACAATAACAGTTGGAGGCTAAATAAAAAGCGACGAGCGTGCAAATTGAATGACGGGGAGAAGGGCCGAAGTCAAGTGGTCGTTTTGAGTGCTCGGTCAAGCAGAAAAACAAAGCAAATTAATTGCAGGTTCAGAATGGGGATCAGTTACACTTGCGGCACTACATACAACCACACAGCAGCAGCCGCCGCACATAAACTTGCAACGAAAACAACGGTGAATGTGCTGTGCCACAAGCAGCAGTGGCAGGTGAAATGGAATACAGCAAAACATTGAAGGTAAAATCACAAGCGAAAGTTGAATCGTTTGACTTTCACTTTGCTTACGCAGAGTTGCCAACATAAATACATATGGCACATGCGAGCACATGTTCTTTCTCATGCGCAAATTCAAGCGCATGTAAAGGGTGATTTTTTTAAGAGCTTGATAACTTTTTAAAAAAAAAAAACGCATAAAATTTGCAAAATCTCATCGGTTCTTTATTTGAAACGTTAGATTGGTTCATGACATTTACTTTTTGAAGATAATTTCATTTAAATGTTGACCGCGGCTGCGTCTTAGGTGGTCCATTCGGAAAGTCCAATTTTGGGCAACTTTTTCGAGCATTTCGGCCGGAATAGCCCGAATTTCTTCGGAAATGTTGTCTTCCAAAGCTGGAATAGTTGCTGGCTTATTTCTGTAGACTTTAGACTTGACGTAGCCCCACAAAAAATAGTCTAAAGGCGTTAAATCGCATGATCTTGGTGGCCAACTTACGGGTCCATTTCTTGAGATGAATTGTTCTCCGAAGTTTTCCCTCAAAATGGCCATAGAATCGCGAGCTGTGTGGCATGTAGCGCCATCTTGTTGAAACCACATGTCAACCAAGTTCAGTTCTTCCATTTTTGGCAACAAAAAGTTTGTTAGCATCGAACGATAGCGATCGCCATTCACCGTAACGTTGCGTCCAACAGCATCTTTGAAAAAATACGGTCCAATGATTCCACCAGCGTACAAACCACACCAAACAGTGCATTTTTCGGGATGCATGGGCAGTTCTTGAACGGCTTCTGGTTGCTCTTCACCCCAAATGCGGCAATTTTGCTTATTTACGTAGCCATTCAACCAGAAATGAGCCTCATCGCTGAACAAAATTTGTCGATAAAAAAGCGGATTTTCACATTTCGAACCGAACACTGATTTTGGTAATAAAATTCAATGATTTGCAAGCGTTGTTCGTTAGTAAGTCTATTCATGATGAAATGTCAAAGCATACTGAGCATCTTTCTCTTTGACACCATGTCTGAAATCCCACGTGATCTGTCAATGCATGAAAATCCTAACCTCAAAAAAATCACCCGTTATGTGGCATACGCTTTCAAGGCGCTCACCTTTGTACGCTGGACTTTGACAGTTGGACAATAAGCCAACCTGCAGCCTCTGTCCAAATTGTGTCGGGTTGGTGTCTAATGCGCAGGTTTGCTGCGTTTGAAATGTTCAAGGCTGCTGCAAATTGTGGCTCGCAACTTATATGTATGTACAGCGCTGCATTAGCTGTTAGTGGACCTGCCATAATTTGCGAGTTGTTACGCCGCAGCTGTGCTAATGGCGAGTGCATTGACGTGGCAGTAATATGCTCCACAACTTGGCTGCCACATCGTTCATATTCGGCTGAGTGGTCGGCGAACACGTCAATATGTTGGTAGTAATTTGTTGTACGTGATGATGACTTTGGTTGGTTGTGTACAGCACTTTAAACTACATACTTGAGGCACGCAGTAGAAAAAGTTAAAAATATGCAATGTTTTGTTATAAACTTATCTAAGATTTTTTAAATTTATATAAAGAGATTGCAAATTTATTTTTATAAAATATGTCATCAGCTCAAGTTGTTGCAGTGTTTAAAAATTTGTTATTTTCTTAATAAATGCTTCATCAATAGATGGCGCTGCAGTCAAAATTATAATCTGAAGTTTCTCAAGAAAGTCTGTGCATAAATTTAGAAGGTATTTCTTATATTTACTTCTTCAGTTTAATTTTTTTTATTTTTTACAATTAGTTTAGGTTATGTTTAGAGTAGGATAATGATGGAAAAATAATGATAATGATGCCAAAGCTGTATGGAGGAAGGCGAGGTGGAATCATCTAAACATTTCCTTCTTCATTGTCTAGCTTTTGCCAGGCTGAGGTTGAAACACCTCGGAGGGCCCTTTTTCGGCGATCCTAGCGAATTGGCTAGAATCGATATTAGCCGTCTTAAGAAATTTGTAACAGATTCCAAGCATTTTGCTGAATTTAAAGATTTTTGATAAACAGGGAGTCTTATTTGTATCACATTGGACAGCGCCAGGCTGAAAAAAAACCAATCCTCTGCGAAATTGAATGGATTCAAAATTTTTCTAGTTTAAAGCTTTTCTTTATTGTGTATATTCAAGAAAATTTCACGCAGATGACACTAATGTCACTGGCGATATGCAAGCTAAGTTCTCGATAGTTTTACTCATAATTTTTAGAAGTTCGTTACTGCTTTGAAAATTACAGTTGAACTTCCATAACTTGAACTTCTATAACTCGAAGTTCTCCATAACTCGAACTCTAGAAGAGGCAATAGAGTGTAACTTTCATACAAATTTCCTTCCATAAATGGAACTTTGTGGTCAGTACATAATAAAAATTTTAAAATTTTACTATCGAGGCAGAATTTTAAAAGATTCCCACTATATTGGTCGGAGGCAAACAAAATATAAAATATTACACATATGGATTGTATAAATCATCTAACAAGGGCATGGGATATAGACGTCAAGAGCCAAACAATAGCAAACTGCCACCAACAAAATTACAAAATAGATGTTTTAACGTATGCAAATAAAACTTTATTTAAATCTATATTTTACAGGTTTTTGAAAATGTATATGTTTTAATGAAAATTCTATAACTCGAAGTCTCTCTGACTTGAAGTTTTTTTTTGAGGATTATGGTGATTCGAGTTAGAGAAGTTCCACTGTAATTATTTCTAATTTTTTTACTAAAAGTGAAATATGAATATTGTTGGAGGCATAATATGAAGAAAATACTGAACTTGTGGAACAGAAGTCTTTTGTAGCATAATATTGGACAAAATGCATTATTTTTACAGTTGTAGAGTGTTTTATTTGTTACTTTATCTTTATATTTTGATTTTAAAGAAACTGAGTTAAAAATCACGAGTCAAAGGTTTAAGTTTGATAGACCTTTTGACTTCAAAGGACTCACCCAATGATTTGAAGTAACATTTAGCTTCAGGAAAAACAGACAGGATAAAGATTATCTCGAAGAAGCTCAAAACCAGCTCAAACACGCTACACATCGACTTAGATGAGTGTATACTTTATAGTGTACGCTACACAAGCCTCACTTCAAAGCATACACACTCTGTCAAGCGCAACATCTTGATAAAACTCTTCAGTGTTAATTACGATAAAAACTCGTTAATTATAGCAGCAATACAGCTGAAACACCCCACACCATATGATATTATCGCGGAAAAGAAAAATATTTGTTTAAAAGCACACTTTATTTAGTACACGCTGACTTACAAACAGCAACAACAACAGCAACAGCAGTTGATGTTGACACATTAACTTAGACGTTTAAACAGAGCGCACACAGCGCACATTAAGTCATGCGTTGCGGCAATAGGGCACTGAGGCAGTATTATGGTCACGTGCCTTTGCCGTTGGAATTGAAACTGTAAGTTGTTTGCATTTGCTGAGCGCCCACAAGCACATTAATACATATATACAGTAAGTCACTCTGTGTCCTGCATTTGTATGGCGGCTATAATGATGCAGCATTTAGACCGAATGAGAGTGAGATGTATAAACAGCGTGTGTTGTTGTTGTTGCTGTTGTTACATTGCTTGTTTTCATTACTGCTGTTGATTTAGCAAATTTCTTTTATATGCACTGCGTCGTTGCTGTTGTTGTTGGTGATGTTGTTTTTGTTGTTACTTGTTGTTGTTGCTTGTGTTGCTGTTAATAAGTACAAGTGGAGTATGCGACAGCATGTGAAGTGAAAAACTGGAGCAGTAGCTCCTTTAAACAAAGTTGAAAAATGAAAAGCTTTTATGCGAGTCACTGCCAGAAGCGTTGCCATACACTTACAGCAAAAAACAACAACAAACACATACCAACATATACACTGGCAAACACATACTAGCGCGCGCTGAAGAATTTATGTTGCAGCATTGAAACACTAATGTGTACGTGTTGCAAGTATTCACATAAGCGTAGAAATGTGTAGCATATAAGCAGGCGCATAAACTTACAAAAAATATGATGGGGTCGCAGTGGCGAGTGAAAAAAAGTCCATTTAGAAAATTAACGAAGAGCACCAACTGGTTAGTGCCGCTACTGCCAATGCCACAGGAGCAACAACAATAACAACAACTGAAATGAATTGCAAGTACTTGCCGCTATGCGAAAGTATAAATGTTGCACGCACGCACATGAACGCCACAAATGCAAAAAAACTGTACAATTTGGATAAAAGCAGCGAATTGCAAGGCGGCCACAATGGCGGTTGGACAGCGACGACCCCAGAGCATAGAGCAGATACATATGTCTGTATGTGTCTATAAGCATAAGTGCAGCGTTTACGCTAAAGGGTGTGGCAGCAACAGGGCGTGTGGCAAGTAGGAGATTTAAAGTTTTGGTAGTTGTGGCACATATGTGCGAGAATGCATTGTTTGTAAATATCACTGCAGTTGTATGCATGTGTATGGAAATATGTGGGAGTTTGGCCTTGTTGTGGCGCCCGCGCCTGAAACTATGCAACATTTAAAGGGATGCCTCGCTAAAACGTAAGTATGTGAGGTAAGTAGTAACGTGTTTGGCTAAATATGTGTGTAATGAAGTAGCTGGCAGCGTTGCAAGCATCCGCAGCGCGTTAAATAGTGTGCGAAGTGAGAACGTTTTTATGTAATTTTTAAATACAGGTCGCGCTGGGGCATTCTTTTTACTGTGCTGAAGAGCGGCACGTTACTTGCAACGTTACTCAAGAAGGCACGTGAATATAACGAAGTAGGTGGTTGACAACAACGGCTTCTTCATTAGCGAGGAGTGTTAGAATATGAATAAGATTTTTTCTCTGGTACCGTTATCTAATTGCGGTCTATAAAATAGTTTCAAAATCAGTGCATACATCCTGAAACACTCCCATTATGTATTTGTCAGATTTTCACTTACACTAAACGTTGCCTACATTTAGGAGCTATGCGCTTAATATGAAGGAAAATACTGAACTTGTGAAACAGGTTACGTATTAAGGATACTATTGGTCAAAATGCATTTATTTAAAATACAGAAAATAGATAAATTGAATTCCAGTCTTTGACACTTTTATTTGCATCGAAAAAACGGCCATTTCATACTAAGTGAATACATGGAAGATATAAATATTGGAAGTACACTGAGGTCTGTAAAAGAGTATCAAAATCAATGTGCACTACATGAGACACTTCATCTTGCCTAAAAGTAAAAATGTTCGGAAATCTTTAGTGTAGATTTTGATGAGCTGATAAGAGTTTTAGAATCTTTAGAATTAAAATAATATATAATGGTTCTTAGAGATTTCCTTAAGAAAATAATACTTCGTATTGTAATCTGGACTCTCCAGAAGTATTCAGCATCCTTAAGGATTAAATGTCTTTTTGTATGTTTATGTTTATCTATAGAGAAGATAGAGGTCTGCAGTTTAGATTAAAATTCATGTTTCAATCAAAAACCCCGAAAAAACGACCAGTTCTTACCCAACTCTACCGCACAATTTATGGTCAAATTTTGACTCTCAAATAAACTTGCAACCGCAAGCGGTCATTTAAGCGCCACAAGATTGCCTAATGAAAAGCAGACATTTTACACTGTAAATATATCTAAGTATGTATGTGTGAGTTGGTGTAAGAATTTACGACTGTGTGAGCAAACAAACCGGAGTGTCAGCGCTTGAGGTCCAATGCAAACGCTGTCGCTGATAGTTAGACTGTATATGCCAAGCGCATACTAACGTTGCAAGTGCGGTGCTTGCCGCAAGTGGCAACTATAGCGACACACGTACATATATTTGAGGGTGTTTGCTTGCATATAGTGCAAGTTGCATTTTAATTTAATGGTGCAGTCACAGCTTCATGTACTCACACACATATATACATATATACGCAAAGGCAATCTTGCCACAGCCACAACCAGCAGCTACAATCACGCACACAACCACAAATCGCTGAATATGCCATACAGTTTTTTAGTATTTCATTTTTGTTGTTGCTATTTTTTCGTTTTGTGGCAACAATGGCCAACATATGCGACAACGCAGCGACAACTTACAACAATTTTCCACTGTCGTTATTAACATACACATATAAAAATAAAAATAACACATTTATGGCTGCGAATATCACTATGCGCTTACAAGAACAACAACATTAGTAAGGGAGTTCCAGTCGCCAAACTCATTTCATGCAATGCGACTCAGCGCCGACTCGAGCCGCTCCGAGTGTCACACAGCACCGCGGCTTATTGTCAGCATAACTTGCAGATGCCATCAGCTGCTTCTTGCCCGCCCCCTTTTGGCCACTTCAACGCGGCGACGAGTGGCAACCAAAAAATTTACATACGCAATTGCGACATCAACGCTCTTATCCGTCCATATCGCTGCCGTCGCGTCGCGTGTTGCCACTGACAACAAAAGCAAAAAGAAAGAGCAGAAAATGTGATGGAAAAATGCATGATGAAATTACATAATAAAAAGATGAAAGCAAAAAACTATTTAAATTTGAATTTAAAAAGCGATACGCCAAGCAACAACAACTAAAAGGTTATGTGAACATATATGTTTACACATGTGGCATGCAACACATGAAGATTGCGGCAAGTTGTTGTAGTTGTGTGTGTGTGTGATTTTATTGTAGATTTGCGTAAAACGGTAGTTGCTTTTGTCAATGAGCGGCTGTGGTACGCTTGAGCCTGGCCTCGCTTGCCGGCCACTCCATTTCCACTTTCATTTAACCATAAACTGCACTTCCTTATGCGGCCATAAAAATCAAACACAAATTGCTAGCAGGCAAGTTTAATGTTGTTGTTACTGTAAAAAAAACCTGAATGCATAAGTAAAGAAATATATATGAAGGACTTTGCAGGATTTGTTAACCCAGCAAGCCAAAAACTTAAAATTTTATTCAAATCTCTCATTTGTGGCAAGGTCAAAATGTACCTGGTCTGTTACTCGGATATCTAAAAATGGAACTACCAAAAATCAAAAATTACTAATTACTAATGATCCTGAATGAAACCTGTGCCGCGCACTTATGGGTCAAGAACCATAATTCAGATCGACCAATATATACATATAATTTTCTTGACGCGCTCGATATTGGATTATAACTTTTCAAGGCCCTAGATAACGAACATGAGAACCTCAGTGCCTGTGGATAATTTTTTACCGAAAATAACGGTAAATCTCACAGATATATTATAGAAATTCAGAAGGTATATTTTTCTTGTAATAAATGTCTATGCCAAAAATGGGTAAAATCGGGTTATAACTTCCCCCATATATCACATATACGAATTTTCAAACATCCGGTGGACTATATACCGTATATTTCTTAGTAAAATTAAGTGAACGTATACACTTGGATATAATGTTGCTTTATGGCGAAAATGTGTAAAATCGGTTCAACCAATCCCCAACCTTCATATACTATATATAATGATTTTTGTTATTCTAGAGGACTTTATGGACTATATGTCAAATTGTTCGTTAACTCACCCGAACTTAACCCTTGTTTACTTATTTTATGTATAATTAACCTACATAACAGTAAAGTAACTGAAACAGCCATAGAAGTATTTGTAGTTCTTCGATTCCTGCAATTAGTGGCTTCAAATTCGCGTAAAATTTGTCCAAAAAAGTTTACCAAATTTGGTTCATTGGGTTGCATGTACAAATATTTTCACACTCATTTGCTTATATAAGCATTTCCGCGTCTAAACATTTGCGCATATGTAGGTACCGTTATATGATAGTACATAGTTGGCGCTGAGTGCTAGAGTTCCGCTTCCACTTGAATAAGCTGACAATTCACTCAGGCAAGTAAGTGGGCGAGCGAGTGAACGACACTTTCATGCACGCAAGTCTATGCGCCTGAATGCATGCTGATCTGAATCAAGAAACCCATACATACACACACACATGGCATGGACCCTATCATTGTAGGCGACACACATGTTGACATCCTTTGACGACAACTTCATAAAATCCATGTATGAATTACAAAAGACTTATGCAAAGTTATAAATTTAACTAAATACACACATAAACATATATATAAAGATTTGAATAGAAATATATATATAACCGTTAGTCTATGTATACATATATACCGAATTTTTTTTTGGAAGTGAATTCAAAAAAGTGCAGCAAAACATGAAAAGCGCACTCCGAATTTGTAACGGATTTATCGAAATTTCTGCTCGTGCAATTTTATGCAAGCCAACTGACATAAGCATACGCTCATAATATTACATAACATTTATATGTGTATGGGCAAATCATCGACAAAATGGCGCTCGGTATTGGCTGTTGCACAATCCAGCTTTGCTCCCATGAATATTTCATATTTTTCATGATTGAACTCTTCAGCAGCAGCGCTCGATTACAGTAAATCATACAGTTGAGGCATATAACGGGCATTAACATAGCCAATTTAATGATGATGCACACAGGCACACAACTACTCAGATATATATATATCTACTCTTGTATATTTTCATATTTACTTCATCGCTTACTGATTTCGATATATAAATATTTTTGAGGCTTTTGGTATTTTTATTCTGAGAAAAATTGGTTGAGATAATTATTTTGTGCTGTTGTACTAATTACTGGCTGAATATAATTTCATAAGCCATGCATAAGCAAGGTGGCTAGCCTTTTCAATAATATTAGTATATATGCTTTGCTATGCTTTCTAATTAATTGTGTTATAAAGCCTACCTCTCTCTTTTCCTGGACAAAAAATAATAATTTATTGAAATTGGCTGATGCCTTTTCTTTGTTACCAACTAGAATAAGGCAAAATATATTTCAATTAACTTACATTTGTGAAGAATATATGTATACCCTAGTTCATTGAAATTTGCGCTTGCTCAAATTATCAATTATTTTGCAATTTTTCAAAATCAATAATCGGTTTGGAAAAATATGTTATTTATTTTATGCGTTTGTTTTTGGGATAATGACTAGTCTGCATTTTGGCTAAAATTATTAGAACAGCTCAAGAATTCAGTAACTATATATAGAATTTTCTTTTGGAAAATATAGTCATTTATAGCGTTTTTAGACAGGAGCTAATTGATCAATTAACCGACCTCTGCTCGATTAAAACACTAATTAAGATCGATTTACCATACAAAATAAAGTCCACATTTATACAACTCAAATGCAACTCTTCGACAAAGACGTACGATGTACGTTCTTTGTCTGCGATTGGCTGAATTTTTTTGATCAAAAAAAGCTACGGTAGATGTCGCTGCTAAATAATATTAATCAGCCGATGAAACTTACCAACTTCTTATGAAAAGCAAAAAGAAAAATGTTTTACAACTGATCGGTTATCGAGAAAGGCAAAAATGTGTTTCTCAATAAAAAATTTTATTGATCAATTAATTTGGCTGTCTAAAAACGCTGTTTGAGTGAAAATTATTTTTGTAACTCTGAATCACTTGTCACTTTAGAAAATTTTGATTAGTTGACAGAGTACAATAGGGAAACTAGAGATACAATTATTTTAAGTTTCGAATAAAGCTGTAAAATATTGGAATGGACCTAACTTCAATATGAGAAGATCATTGCTTTCTTAAAACTCAATTGGGAGGTCCTAGAGGTTCTGAGACATCAATTGGTATACGACTGATGATAGGTGAGACCTTTTTTCATAATCTAAATCAACTGATCTGATCGGAGAATTTATATTTCATTGTAAAATGGTGGTACGTCAAGTAAGTGAACTGATATATAACTTCCTAAATCACTAAGCAAAGCTCACTTTTATGGTCGTTAGGTTTGTAACTGACTTTATAAGGATGTTTAAAAAGTAAAGCCTGCCTATATATACACTTCATTTATCGACGCATATTATTAAAAACAAAAGAGAAGACTGGTCAAGTCTTCAAAATTATTTTCTAAGGTGTGGAAGTAAAAGTTGTATACTCCATTCAGCAAGACTTACAATTGTTAAGATTACTATCTATTTTAAAATATTGGACATAAATATGGGTCATATTCGATTTTGTTCATTATGAGACATCTTAATGAATTAGTGATCTCTTAGTTCTTTTCTCTGTTATATAAAATATTACTCATTCTCCAATGCTATTTCAGCTGCATAAATTATTAGAATAATAAGACCTTTTCGCACTCACCAATCAATTTGCGAACGGAGCGAATCTTCAGTTGAACCTTTTCAGCGCGAAATCTGCAATTAAAATTAAATATGTAATTACTTTTTTTGTTGTTATTAATATCACTTTTATTTTCATTTTTCTTCTACTTTCTTGGGACAATAAAAAAAACGATTTGTTAGCATATTTAATGAAATGCTAAGAATGTAAATTTCCCATTAAGCCAACCACTCCGGAGGGTTTATCCAGTGGAGCGCCAGCCGCACTTAAGGATTGTCATTTTGTCAGCACTCATAAAATAAACACTATTTGCAATGAGTAAAATCTTAGCCAACAATTCGAAGCCATTCATTTTGCAATGCCACCAAGTGCCTCAGCTCCTCGCACCAAATAGAAATGAGAGATTTGCGCGCACCGAGCGGCATTCGTACAATTCGAAGTGTTGGAATTTATTTAATGCTGTCATTTGCATCTTTTCCTGCGCATTTATGAATTCACAATCACAACAACAACAATAACATCTATTATTCAGCATAACACAATTGGAAAATCAACATAAGAAAACTGGAGGGGCGAGCGGTAGAGAGGAATGTAAGAAAAACGCAAAAATACGCGAAATTCCCGTTAGTTATTTCGCATGCTGTCAATCGCCAACCAAACTCTGCCACACGCACACCAATACACTCAACTCTTGCTGCCGCATTGGAATTCATGATAGGAATATCGCAAAATCAAATTCAAATTCAATGCACAATTCGAATTCGAATTGCCATTGAAGTGCTGCTGTTGGTGTTGATCAAGCTGCGCTGCGAAGAAAAATAAGAAGAAGAGCCTTTTAAGCAGGGGAAATCTACGCAAAGATGCCACTCTCTCTAGGTGTGTCTGCTTGTTAAATTTAGCGCAATAATGAGAATGAAGGAAATTTGCATGCAACGCCAGCGCCGAGCATTTTCCCAACTGTAACTGTGAAGACACCCCACCACTTCGACCAACTCACTTCCACGAACAGTTGAGATGTCTTAATGCATTCATATTCCCGCTGTTAGCCGGGAAAAGAACGAAAAGAAAAATGCAACAAAAAAATTCAACAAACTCTCCAACGAAAGAACCATAACGGTAAAGTGTGAAAAAATTTCTTATCGGAAAATTTAAGATTCATATCCTAAAGCGCCCTCAGTGCCGGAAATACTCCAAGTGAATTCCCAGAGGGCAGTCCGTATGGGCACTGGGCGCATTCCGTTGCATTTGGGAGTCACAAGGTTGGGTTACTCTTCGGGCGCCAAATTGTCATAATTGCTTGTGAGTGTGCCTGTGTTAAAAAAGGTTAAGGTCTTGCCTTTTGGTGTCAACAAAAAAAAGATTTTGTCGCCATGTGTATTGAATTTCAAAAGCGCGCCAACAGAATTCAAGTGTCCTAAATAATTCATTTTGCTACCTGAAAGAGGTAAATGAATAAGAAAAGGATTTGGCGAAAAAATTAAAAGTGGAAATAAATCACTTTCGCTTCCACATCTTAACTGTTGAAGAATAATAAATTGAACCCAGCGCTCAATCGTGTAAAGCCATTTATAAACTCTGCTTTAACGAAAGGTGGTTGGCGCTTACTCCTGACGTGAAATCTGGTAATTTTAATAGTTTTTTAAATGCTATGAGACAATGAATACTACTGATCTATTGTCGCTTCTTTAGTGACAAGAAAGACCACTGATCTACTCTCTCTTCTTTAAAGACAGGAAAGACTTTGAGCTCCTGTCTCTTCTTTAGAGGCAATAAAGATTAATGATCTACTGTCTATTCTTCTACTTCCTTAGACGGAGTTATCGATCGCTCCTCATCGAAAATTAATAAACTATCCACAATAGTACACATAGTACTTTTAACCATCGCTGGGTTGTTTGCAGATATTCCACAAGCTGAAAAGAACTCACATTAATTTAGGATTAGGAAATTTTTTTGAGATCAGTTTTGTCAGCGCTGACGCTCACCTCTAGTTCGTAGAATCCTTCTTTATCAGTTCTGAACTTGCATCAAATTAAATTTGATTTGTTAGAACGTTTTCTAAGATAATCCAATTAGAGAATTCAATTCTTTAGAAATACAAGAAATCAATCAAGGGTTGGTGTTAGCAACTCTACTAAACTGTCATTGATATTTTGCACAATATTGGTCCATGGTCCTTTGGAATCTTTAAGTCATTGGTATCTATCATCATTGAATTTTTAATATCTTCACCCTAATCTCCAGGAAATTTCTAGTTAACACGGAGTGAAAAAAAATCTTCAATTGCAATCAGGTTCCCTCACGAACTTCCTAAACTTATGTTCCGAAAAATGTGAAAGCTTCGGCGAAAGCTCAAAGCTCTTTAGATTTAAAATAGATCAAACTTTAGGCTGTGTTTTACATTGGTTATAGCAAGTTGCGAAATATTGAATATATTTTCGACTTATCATCCAATGAGATAGTGGTATTACGACGGGGGCTCGTACATTCAGCGCCATCTGACGTAATTTGTACCATCTTCGATAGACAAAATTTCTGTAGTAACTAGTTATTTCGGATATTGAATTATTTAGGTGACAGTAGAGAACTTAGAAGAATAAGGAAGCTCTATCCAAACTTTCGAACTGTCGGTTCGGTCCAAATATTTTTAAGGACAATATTTTGCCTTCATAAAAAATGTTCGTTGGGTATAAAAAATATTTAACGCCAGCAAACTAAAAATATTTATTACAATAAATCCACGGAGAGTTCAAGGGCATTTCGCTTGGGTGACAAAACGTGTTGGGAAAAAGGTAAAATAAATTAAAATCTCAGCATAAATATTGAAAATTCGTAATTTCTCATATATTTCTACACACTTTTTTCTAAACTTATTTTTCTTATTTCATTTCTGAGGCGTTTCATGCAAATGAGTCCTGGGTGTCAACACACTAAGCTTATAATTTTATGCCAAAGCTTATAAAATTAAAAGAACGAAAACGTTTTCAGAATTATTTGCTGTTATACCGTCGACTGCTGACATTCGAGAATCACAGCCATCGGTGTGACCCCTGAAAAGTACTTAACGCATTAATAAGCAAATGCACACCACAACAACGCCCGAAGAAATGGAATAAAATCACCAGGAAAAAGTATTTAAAAGAAAAATAAATATAATAAAAAAATTCTTAGTGAAAAGCTATTTCGCACGCGGTCAGCGGCAAATCAAGCTCTCACCGCGCGAGAAAAAATTTGAATAAAAATGGAATTACGTAAGGCGCCGCGTTGCGAATTTGCTACAAACGTGTTTCTGCTCTTTGCCACACTTTCAATTTCGCTGCTGCTATTGTCAGCCGTAGCGCGGAGCCATTACCGCTACGGCTGTCCGCGTGTTTATGGCGCGTTCACTCGCGCATTGGCCATAAAAATTGACGAACTGTGAAAGCGGCAAGCGTCGCAACGTAGCAGTTGACAGTTAAGTAGACGTGTGCCACCTCCCGCCTCTCATATAAATAGGGAGTACCTATAGCTTTCTTTAGAGTCCCCCAAGACGCGTTGCTGAGTGGCAACTCCGTGACAGGTACTTGTAAGTGTAAATTTGTTGCACGTCACTCGTGGCAGCCATATTTTAATTGAATTGCTGCTCGTTTGTGTCGTCAGTCGTTCGAGCGCTCGCTTGTTCCTTCGTCGTTAGATTGTTTGCGCGTCGCGCTTTGCTGATTAGGAGGTGCGAATTTATGCTCCATTCCTTTGGCAGCCGTCAATGGTTTTTTTTCCTCACCGCCTCTTGTTTACCTTCATTCGCTTTCATTCACTTTATCATTTCGACAAACACTTCAGTGTTTTCTTCTCACTTCGCTCACCTTCGCATACTTCTTGCCGCGTACGCAATTTGCCCAACATCAGCATTTTAATGATGCGTTTTATTGTAATTGCAACATTTTCCGCCACGCCGCCACAAATGTCGACGCAGACGCGTGTGGCAACACATAGAAATAGGTAAGCCCACAGGAGCATAGCTTCAATAATTGTCGGTGACACATAGTGACTTAGCGATTTATTACGGTCCATAAATTGGGCGCTCTTACGAATTGTGGCACAATCACAATTTTTATGCCCATAGCAATAACAACGGGAAGTTAATGCGGGGTGCAAGTTGGATTCATATGCAGTTGAGTGCCTCTTAACTTTTATGCCGCTTCGGAAGTACTCATAGTAACATATTCTACTTGTTTGCTACGAAAAATGGATTTCGGTAAACAGCATTAAAGTTTTATGGGGTCTTTGAACTTTCGTCGTTTAGGTAGGATGTTATTATAACTTTGTATTATAAAGGTGTTTTTGTATAGTCGATATGTCGTGTGGAAGCTTCGATAAAAAAATTTCTGCTACCTTTGTTGAAAGACCAACTTATTTTATTACTAAATCGGTAGGACCAATAGAGCTACTTACGTTCAAAGACACGGAAATATGTATGGAAGCTTGTCTAGTTTTTCACCATGGTCCATTTCACCGTATTTCTTAGAGAAATATGTTAAGGATGTTTAACTTCGTCATGTTAATACGAATTCTTTGACGGACAAAGACCTGTGCCATCTCTTTCCTGCAGTTTATTGAGCTTCAGACTTTTTCTTTTCTCTCTTTCCTCTTGTCGATTGGTTTGAACTGTGGGACCACTTCCCGACAGTTGAAGATCATTCAAATTATTCAATAACGCCTATGGAACATTTAATAATAGATCTACTTCAAGATTACCCTATTCCGATTTTGATTGACATAATAGGGTCTTGAGCTTTGAAACACACTTATCTCATCATTTTGTTGTTGTACTTGTAAAAAGATTTCCCGAACTAATTTGAAACAGTAGTGTCGAATTGAAACTCGGACGGACGACGTCCATTCCGATTACTTATACCCGAAAGCCGACAAAACGGGAGTCGTATCTACCGATTCTTAATGCCAAATAGAATTTCAGGCCTTGTGTCGTTGAAGGACTTTCATAAAATCCAAGGTTAGAACGTTCATTAGTTGACAGTTACATTAGTGACCAATGAACATTGTCTCGAGTGATCTGACTGCTCGTTATTCAGAACCTTACGTATATATACATATATACGAATTGAGATGATTTATTGTTTTGATAGTATCGAAAGACTTCTAAACTACGTAAAATTATATTAATGAAAGGAATATAACATTGGAACTGGAATTGAAGCGATCCGAACAATGGTTCCCGAGATAAATTTCATCTCATCGGAAGCATAAAATGAAAATATTCGAAAAAGCAATGACGAAAATAAGCCAATATATGCATCCAGCGGAAATTTTTTTGGCAATCTTTAAACATTTTCGAATAGAGTTGCCACCTAATAATAAATTTCATAATTGTGAATACAGGAAAATAATTTCGAAAATCCTTCGGTAATCTTTAAGTATCTTGTAATTGAGTTATCACCTAACAAAAAATGTCCACTATTGCAAAGTGTGAATCAAACACAAGACTTTCGTAAATCCCTCGATAAAATGCTGTAAGATACTTTTATTTGAATTTGTATTGAAATATAGTTGCCAAGTAAAGACAGTAGAACGTCTGCTGAGGCTGACAGTATTATATTGAGCGGTCTATGGTGGCATAACCGTTTTACTAAGTTTTTGCTAAGATTCCAAGGGATGCTTTTCTGCGAATATATCACATTTGGACATCTTACGAATCAAAGTGCCACCCTCCCTAAAAATTAAACGTCATTGTCGCGCTAAAGTCAAGTCTTTCAAAACTGTGACGCAGCAGAAAGCTCTGCACTGTGTCAATCTTCTAACCTCACTTTTCCATTTCCACCTGCATTTTAACTAAAAAATTTATATGTATTTATGTATATCAAAAAAATCGCCGCAAATCACGTGTGTCGCTTGACATCTGTCAGTCTGTGAAGAATGTCTAACAGCAAATGCAACTAACTTCACACCACAAACTGTGCGCACACACCCACACATCAATTCAATCCAATTTAACTTTATGAAATTCACTTGATTCCACTTTCTTCTACGTCGCACTTGCCACTTGCGAAAGTTCTTTCACAACATGCAACAAATACATACATACATATGTGCCATATATCATAGATTGCAACAAGCCAACCCTTGCGAAAGTTGAACGATTCAACTAACTTTATACGCTCATCATACTCTCACACACACTCGCATGTGGCACATATACAAACACTTGCAACATACACACATACACCAGGTCATGTGTCATGTCGCCTCATAATATTGCGCGGCACATGTGACAACGTTGTTGTAGTGGCGATAAAATGCCACTAAGTAATGCAACTACGACGACAATAACAACAACAATGCGAACATCTACAACAATAACATTAAATGCGTTAGCAACGAGCTGTCATATCGGTGGATTTCATTAGAGATGATGTGCGATGCGTTGCACCGTCACAGCGTTGCATGTGCTGTAAGGGTGTTGCAACAACGCGAATGTGTGCAACAAAAGCAAGTGTAAGTGCTGTTGCAAGTGTATTGCTAGCTACATGCATTCACGACGGCGATTTTATCGCTTACTTCGCTGCCGGAAGCCAGCACAAGTGGCAACCATCAACTGCCACAAGCCACTTTCACTGTTGCAACACCTGCATTGTGTGAGTATGTGGCACATATACATATATACATATACATAAAAGTGTTGCACGGCCAAGCAGCCATCGTTAGTTGCGTGCCACATGAGGCAGCGAAAGTTATTGCAACAAAATTCTGCTGGCGAACATACTCCAAACAAACGGTATATTTGTATACGTTGTTGTTGTAATTTTGTGAAGCTGCCGCAAGTTGCAATCAGCATAGGTTACGAGTATATTTTCTATACAGCTTTTCTTTTGCTTCGGTGCAAGCAATCAAGCATAAGCGCCGCATGTGGCAAGTAGACGTAGCATGCCACAAATCGACCGCAATTTATGTACACTTATTTCGGCGTGCGTATATGTGTGTGGCAGTGGCAGGTGAAATGATAAATTGAGTGTGCAACGCGTGCAGTGTGCGACCAGCATAGCTTGCCACAAATTGTTGTAAGTGCAAAGTAAATGCAATGGAACAGCATGAACTTAAACAGCAGTCTGCGCCAATATGAAGGCGTTGCATAGAAAATAAAATGTGCCAAGAAAATGCAGACTTACGTTGCAAGAAGAAGAAGCAAGAAGAGGAAGCAGCGGCCGCAGCAAGCACAGCAACCGAGCGTCTTACTCATATTTATGCCTGATTTGTTTGGGTATTTGCATGCAAATGTGGCAACTTTAAATAAGCCAAGCGGTATGCATGTGGCAAGTGGTATATTATAAGCGCATCCTAAGGACGAAAACGGTTGCGTGCGGCAAGTAAGTGTATATTGCGTGGCAAGTAGCGGTGCCCTTCTCCGTTATTTTTTCTATATATTCCTTGCTTTTATTTTGCAACCAAATTTATTTGCGCATATTTCGTGGCAAGGTTGCAACATATGCATCGCTCCAAGCTTGTAATCTGCCGTAAATTTCACAATGTGCCACATGCAGTAAAAGTAGTGGTAGCCAAAGTTCTGCGGCGATGGCAAGGTGGGGGCAAGTAACGGTGTCAAGCGACTTAAACACATTTTAAATATAACTATTTGTTGTTGTTGTTGTCGCTATTGCAATTCTCTGCTGCTTGCCATACACGCATGACGCACATATCGATGCTATTTATTGCGCTTTTGTTGCCACAAACAATACAAGTGTGGCAGCAACGATTTTGGTGACCCTCGCCATTGTCATTGTTGTTATTGTTGCATTTGCTTATTTTATTTCTTCACTTTCTCTTGCCTTCCTCTTGTTTATTGATGCACTCACTCGCTCGCCGCTTGCCACACCGCATCCATATTAATTTATTGCACGTTGCGCGCTCGGCGTTCGTGCGTTTATTGCCAAAGCAAATAGTTTGCGGTTGGCAACGCTGTCTGCGTAACGGCAATCGATTCCCACAGCTGCCGTCGCACGCATCTCACAACTCACCTTTAATTCATGCCATTCGGTTGCTTTTGCCACACAATTACTTGTTGTTGTTGTTGTGCATTAAAACTGCTGTGTTGTTGTTGTTCTGTTGTATGCTGCCCGTGCAATTGGATATCGAATTACGCCATCGTGGCGTCACCGCTTCGTGCACTTGACGCTGCAAGAAGAAATTATTGCTTACCATGCACTTTGAGTTTTAAAGCTTCATCTCTCTGTCTCCCCATCGTATCGAGTTATCTATCTGCTTCATTCATGATTACTTGCTTGTCTTTTATTTTCGTTTTTTGTTGGACTTCCTTCTGCTGACCCAAATTTTTGCCAAATTGGATAAATTTTTCGCATACTCGTTCGTCCTTTGCCTGGCGCGCGCTATTGTTGCCAGCATGCTCGCAGTGCATGCTCCGTTATCTCTGGCATCTGCTGAGCGTCTTGCAGTGCCGCACAGTGATCAAGATGAGCATTGCTCGTATCATAAAAGTTATTCATTTGAGATACTGATCAGTAGTTATGATGATGACCCATTCCATCAGCACTGATGGCTACCTTCATCAATATATATATAGTAAATCGATACTAGATGTAGCCTCCTAAAACTAGATTTTGATTGAATCTGTCCTCTTCCACTTCATTTCGTCCTCTGTACTGTTGGGATTAAGCCATTAAGCCGTTAAGATGGTATAAGCTCCTTTCGCCATCAATTTTCACCCATCTGTCTTCTCACAAGGTCCCAAAAATTCCGTTGAGCTTTAGAAAGTGGAATTTGAGAATGCCATTGAAGATTTTCAGCGCTAAGCTGAAACTAAACCTAAGCATGCAATGAAGAGAAAGATTTTGCCGACGAAAATTGTCTTGAAACATAAGTCCATAGTGCTGATGATACGAAATATTTAATTTTAATCAATCCCGCCTGTTGCTTATTCCTACATATCAGGATCCTAAAGATTTTTGTTTTATATCATTCGGTTGAACGTGAAAACTTACAAGATTCCCTATATTTAGGAATATATTTTCACCCATCGATACCTTTTTTCTTCAATTCTTAAAACTTCATCCTAAACGTAGGCAACATTTATATATATATTCTTTGAAACAGCCGTCAACTAATAATTTTTAAGTAAAATGTTCGAACTTTTATTCACTCTTGTGCCAATATATAATATTTCCTTTTGTTGGAAATATATTTTCGATTTTTGCTACCTTTTCTTTGAAATTCTTGAGATGTTGCTCATCCTAAATGTAGGCAACAATTTTATATAACTCATCTGAAGCAGCTCTCAACTAATAATTTATAAAAAATCCGCAATGTTAATCACTCTTGCGTCACTGTGCTTGCAGGTCCTTGCAATTCACACAATTGTTAGCCAGCTTGTTTCGTGTTTTTGTATTGTGCACATTTTTTTAAATGCTGTTACTGATTTGTCACTTTTGTGTTGCTATTGTAGTCACTTTTTGCTTGTAGTCACTATTTTCATTGCTGCACAATCCTTTGCTGTATTTTATTTATTTCCTTCACATTCTCTGTAATTTTTCCACGAATCAGCTAAATATTTTATTCTATCATCTCCGCCCTCCTTCACTCTCTGCCAACTTTCACCGGACTCAGGTCATGCAATTTCATTGTTTTGCTTTTGTTGTAACTGCTGTGACCGATGTTCCGCTTAGCGCTTTCACCGCGCGCTCTCGCCTTTCAACCTTTGAGGTTGCTGCGCTTGCCATAAAGGATATGAGTTGTCACTTTAAAAGCGTCAACTTTCAGTTTTGACCCCCCCAGCCTTACTACCCTGCCGTAGTCATTTGCCTACAAGCCACACTAGTTGGGTCTTGTCACTGAAATTGAATCGCATTTCTCAAAAGCGCAACCACAAAATAATAATAATAGCCGAAAATAGATCAACAAAAACGAAATATGTTGTAATTTTTGCGATTGCCATCTATTCGTGCATGTGACTCCACAACACCGCACAATAGGCGGAAGCTGTAGAGATTGCAAAAAATCACGAGTAACCACACAAAGCGGCGCTACTCCCCGCTTGGCCCATATTTCAAAATTCCATTTCCCTATTTTCATTTCATTATGCTTTTGGCAATTTGTTGCCCACCGAAAAAAGTGCGCTAGCCAACGAGTCAATTGGGCGCAGTAGGCAACCAACAGTCAACCAGCTGGCGGTGCTGCATAACTGTGCCTGCTCTGACCGTTAGCGCTTCGCTCGACTTCCTCCTCTATGCCACAAGCCAGCAAGCAACTCGCCCGGTTTTAACCAGCTAACGAGTTGGGTAACTTTCCTGCTTCCCACCCCCACTCAATACCGTGACACCCACTCTATTCCGCCGCCTACTCTATCTCTGCGTTCAATCTCGTTGCCATATATTTACATAGTGCCAGCTGGTAAGTGCACACACATTCCATCAGGGTGGTCGCAATCACAGCCGGCATCCGAGTCACCGAGTCACTGGCGATGTCACTGTTGGAGTTGTGTCGCCTTAAGCATTTTAATCATGATTTACGTGTCGCGACAGGCGGTAAATATAAATGGAATTTTTAAATGTAATCTGATTTAATTATGCACCCCACTTGGGTATTCGGTTTCTACTCAAAGTTCGTTTAACGGTATAATGTTGCAAGTATGAGTATTCTTTCTTGTTGCAGAACTGTTGCTTGAGTCATACACCAAAGCAGCGATTAGAAGTTGTAAGCATAATAGTCGCATTTTAAGCAGAATCGATACCTGAGAGCATGATTATTAGCATGGTAAAGTCAATTCTCCAATTAAATTTGACACTTATTAGCCTCAGCATGAAAATAGAGCTTAAGTAGCTAATCTGCTTTATCATTTTGATTATACCAGTCTCTCTGATTTATACCAGTTGCTACTTCGATTCGCCACAATGCAAGTTTAGTTGTTTTTTTGTTAATCTGCCGTTTATTTGATTATACCACTGTCTTAAATTTATACCAGTTGCTTGTTTGATTCGCCACTACCCAAAATTTTACTATATCCTTGCCCGACTCTATTCGCTATTTTCAGCGCGGCTCTCGCATTAAAAATTCACCACTTAAACCAAAAACTAACTGGTATAAATCCATTCTATTGAATTTATATTTAATTATACTACTCTAGATGATTTATACCAGTTGTTTGTTCGATTCTCTGCTCACAAAACTTTGATGAAACATAGGCAGTTGGAATAAACATTAGTGAATAGCGCAATAGGTTCAATGGAAGACTCATTCACGAACACAAAATGAGCATTGATTTTGGATTTTCAGAAAAAAGGCAATACAAAATCCCTATGCCCAAACCAATTCACTAAAAGTTAAGTTAACTGATAAGGAGCACAAAAACCATACATGAGTCTGAAGCAACAAAAAAATCGAATCGAAATGAAAATGTGATGTGACAATTCTCGTATTTGTCATGACGCCATTCAATTACGCGCCGCAAAAAACCGTTACCCAACTGCTGCCAAACAGCTGACAGCGATCGCACAAGAACCGAAGCAGATTGCATCCGCTCACAAACACACAGGCACACATTCGAACTCACACTCACACAAACAAACCGACAAATGTAAACAGCAGAAGTTCGAAGCAGAAGCTTTTTGGCAGCGGCGAGTCGAAAAACGTCAGCCGGAGGAAAACAAATTACAGCCAAAAACGAATGTGAGTGGTAGATTAGTACACAGGAGGGGCAGGGGGTAGATAGCAACAGAGCAGACAGTGGAGGGAGACGCTACTAGCAGACGAAATTGGTGCAAAAAGCGGCCATTTGGCACAAGAAATGCGCATTGTTTTTGTTGGCGCCGCGCACTAACTGTTTACATGTGTTCCGAATGCTGCTTTTTTAGAGAGAAATAAGCGTGAGTGAGAGTGTAAGTGTGCTCAGCAAAGAAAAACTTGTTTTATTTGTATTCATTTCGGCGCGCTGCGTTTTTGCCAGCTTGAGTATCTGTGCGAGAAAGTGTGTGCGGTGTTGCACTTTGTCAAATTGAAACCAATTGGCCGTGTAGTTAAGTGAATTTATGAGCAATGGCAATGTGCTGTAATATACCAGACTAATGTACTTATGCACACACTCTTTCAACTGTAAGAGTAACTGCAGATAATGGTGTATCTAATCAAAACTGTGTAAAATTAGCAGACTGTTATTTGTGTTATTATTTATTTATTTCTTGCTTTCTGCTAATTAATTTTTTTTTGGAAAACCTGCTTTCTTATGTAAATTATAGATATAGGCATCACAATATAAAGCTTTTATCCCAAGTTTCATCGTTCACTGGAGTCAATCTATTTATCGTTTGTCTAGTCGATATAATTTCCAATAGTGTCCAAGTTTTTCCATATCGTATGTCTTATAATTTATGGCTAAGAATCGGTTTTTACTAAATTTCACTAGTCTTATGTAGGAACCCGAATTTACATTAAAGAAATTCTGATACAGACTATACGCTATAGGAGCTATGTAAGTACGCAGAATAAAATTCAATAATAGTGAGAATATTCTAAACGATTTCGTGTACTGCTAATCGATTTTCAGTGCATTTAACTTCATCAACTGTTCAAATGACGTCATACTAGCGTAAAAGCTTCCAACACCGGATGGCTTGAACTTATGATTTTGTACTCTACTGATCAAAAATAAAATATTCAAATATTTTTCTTCAGTATGATCACTTGTATCCTTAAACTCTCACAACTCAACAATCACTTTTTGTCTTCAAATAATATTTATTTTTAATAGTTATGATAAAAGAGTTTTACAGTTACTATCTTAGCATTATTATTTATAAATATCTATTTACAACGATAAAAAGTATAGTGTCAATCAACGGTTTTCGAAATCTTCAGTGTTACATAGATAAATTTACAGAATTTACTAGATACAGAAGCTCCGAAAAGCTTTCAGGAATATTTTATTTATCTTAAAACTCTTATAATCTATAAAATTAATAGTGTAATGGTATATAAAATGATATCCATTGATAAATTCCAGATATGATATCAAGTAAGCTTCCTATGAATTTTAATATTTCTAAAGATACTTATATTGAATCGTGACAGTAAATTGCTCTATTTGATAATAGACGAAAATTAGCGCCGAAAGCACAAATGAATTTTATAAACTTTCACTTAAATATTATCAAAAGCTTTCATATGAACTTTTGTATAGAAAGCTCTTACAAACTTGAAATTTGTAATAATACATCGATTTAAGCTTTTACTGCAGAGCAGAGCAAAATAGCAATATTATCAAAGATCTTAAAATTAGTAATAACTTTCAAAGCTTTCTTGTATTTAAAAAGCTCAAAGCTTTCTTGGTCTTAAAAGGCATATGCTAAGATGTAACTATGCTAAGATATAACTGTAGTCGTTTATATATTATCACGTATGATACCAATCTGAACCTCCCAAGGTAAATAGAGAAGGATCGTCAATGAGTCATTCCTTAATAAGGGCATCTAGATACTATTCTCACTTTATTAGGTGCTCAGCCAAATAATGTGCTTTAGGTATCATATTTTAAATAAAAAAGTCATTCCACAAAAGGTTAATGGGATTCTCTCATAAAGAAAAAAAGAAAAAAACCTAAATACGGGTAGCCTTAATCTTGTTTCCTCTTTCCTAGTCACATTTCATTTTTCATATACAACTAAATCATTTTTATTTCAACTTAAACACGCAACTAAATAAGTTATCCAAAGCTCAGCTACACAAACAAACACACATAAATACAGAAAAATCGCCAGAACTTGTACGAAAGGCACTTTCCACAAATTCCACAAATTCACTACAAATACCTTTGCTTGTGCAAACAAATAAGTGTTGTTGTTGTTTCTGCTGAATGAGTAGTTATTTGAAATTTTCAATTAAATTTTATACAAAAATAAACTGCACGATTTCCGTAAAAAGCCAAAACATTTTGCTCTTCAACTATTCAAACTATTTCCGCTCGCCCAAAAGCGCAAATTCGAAGTAAAGTAAACGTATGAAATAGAAACCGAAACGAGTACGGTCCGCTTTAGGAAAACATTAAAGCCGAATAACAAAGCGGAAAAATGGTATGAGGGACAAAGAAATAACACAAATGACGACAAAAAAGAAATCTGAATACTTAAGATGAAGAGCGAATCAAAAATGAAAAAAGCACAATGAGCAGCATTTAGAAAGCACAATCGCCCTCGCGCTCAAGTTACATCAAAGGCGGCGTTATACGGTTCGAACTGCGGTCGCCATCACACACATGGATAGATTTGATGCCACAATTGGGTTTGTGAGCGTTTCCTTTCCTTTCCTATGAAGCACACACAGTTTGAACGTCATATGAGCGCCATGTGAGCCAAACAGGACGGACATGAGGTTAAATGAGGGCCATTTGTACGCAGCACGACGCTAGCAGGGGGACTAAGAGGCATGTTGGCGTATATTTGTATATTTATATTTGCCTCACATGTGTTTATTTGCTGCTTTATTTTTTGCCTTTTTTTGTTTTTTTTTTTTGCTCTTCTTTGGTCCTTTAGCTGGTGAATGTCTCGATTTGGTCCAATTGGCTTAGGCTGGGCTGGCGCCCACATTGAGGAAGCGCGCTCAACTATAATATTTTGCCATCAATATGTTGCCTTTCAATTTACCACGCTATGCGCCCATAAGCAGGACATTTGCAGGACATACTTAACATGCGACACACACGCACACATGCAGGCGCTCATATACACATACACACATGTGTTGTTGTTGTTGTGGTGTTTGTATGTGTGTGTACGCTTGTTCGCAAATAGCTTAAGTGTACGAAAACAAATTCTTAAATAGGAAATTATGCGAAGTTTGTTCACAAAATGTCGCAAAGCAAAACACACATATACACACACATGAGCGTATATGTGTGGCTGTGTGAAAAAGGACCTTCAAGTTTTTGCTTTCCTCTTTTATTTATTTATTATTTGCTTCTAAACGTTGTCGATGTTCGTAGGAAATTGTCGCATAGTGGCAATAACGCTCCCAAAAAAACTACTTCGATTTATTTGAGCACAGGAAATCAGTTGGGTAATGTGCCTGTGTGTGTGTATTTGTGTGAGTAACAACAAAAACAAGCATATATTTATGTGCGGTTGGTTGGGCTTAAAGTAACCAATTTTTCATTCCTCCGACTCGACGCATATACATAAACATATATTCCCTTACAACATATACATATAAAGTTTTTGGCGTGAGCGCTCCATCCATCCCATTCCAGGGCCAGTGACTATTATTGGCCAGTTGCTGGGCGGCATAACAATGTGGTCAAGTCATGTGGAAGTCGAGTTAAGTAAAATAAATTACTTGATTCTTTTGCGATTTAATTTCATTAAAGTCGATAGCTTAGTCATATACTACATTGGTCTCGTCTCCAGGTTTGGTAGTTTACTGTGTAGTGTGTATCAATCAAATTATTTGCTAAATGAGTTAAGAGCAACTGCATACATTTTGTTTTGAAATTTATTGTTGGTTGAGGCCGTAAATACGAAAAATGATTTGTAGCGAAATACCTTTTTTGGAATGTTGCAAGATTTCCGGCAACTATTATCGATAAAAAGGTGGATATTGTTTATACATATAAGAAATAAATTATATACGTGACTGTACTTGCATCCTGATATCATGTGATTTCGAAATTTACTTAAATTGCCTCTTTGATATATAAACTCTTCAAACATTTACAGTCGGCAGTTGGTTTTTCAATTTCACTTAAATTAAATATCTTAACTATGTTTTCATTATTAAAAATAAATAAATAAAATACAGCTGAACTTCTATAACTTTGACTTTAATTTAGCACAATGCGCTTACATGTAGGCAATATATATTTATTTTGTGAATTTTGGAAAATTTATGATAATATATAATTACATGTCCGTAAATACACCGAATGCCGGAAGGTCTAAATATATTTTAAAAATCAATTTAATAAAACAAAATGGCGTAGTTTCTCTTTTTCATCAACTTTGGTAAACAAAAAATAACGCTCCTAATTGTAGGCAATAAAGGTATATAAGTAATTCAGAAAGAAATAAGAAAACAAAACAAAGAGAAAAGTAAGTTCGGTATAAATTCGATACATACAGTATAATCCCACCGGATTGTTGAAAACCCTAATATTATGTATATTCGAGTAGAAGAAGTTATGACCCGATTTTACCAATTTTTGATACAGAGGCACATTTTAAGAAGAATACTAATAGAATTTCAAAAACATATCGATGGATTTTGATAATTTCGGTATATAATATTATCCAAAGACACTTAGGTTCTTGGGAAGTAGGCGTGGTAGTGAACCGATTTCTAACATTTTCGACTTATGGCACCAGGATGTTAGTAGAACATCTTGAATAACATTTCGTTGCAATCGGTCGAGCGGTTCCTCAGAGATGACCACAGCGTGGGTGATATACCAATCGTCATTCAGTCCTTACTTATCAACTTTCGTGTAAAAGAAGGACCAGAAACAGTTTTTCGTTACTGAATTAACATATTTAATTAGCTTTCTTCCGAAAAATTTTGGTACAACTGATGACCTTTTCTATAGTAATTCTACGCGACCTAGAGCTCTACTCATTAAGACCTCAATAATTATTTTTTTTATATATATTATAAAAATAGATATAATTTAAAATATAAATTTCTAGCCAATAAAATTTTGCTGGCAATAATAAAATTTTAATAACTCCTACTTTGAAGTCTACAGAGACTTTCAAGCGTTCCTATAATAAATATATAAACTCCACTCTCGTCACCTACAAATTTTTTGCGAATTTGCCAACCTTCTTTGTCAATCTTAATACATTTCCGTCAAAATTATTTACATTTCCATTCAATCTAAAACAAAGCATCACTGTCATACTGCAACAATACATTTAACTGCCCGCCCTCTTCAGAGGTCATTTGCAACGGCGACTTTCACCGAAGTGCCGTCACATGATGTTGCGCCACTCCACTACCCTACACACACACACACAAATACACAGTGACTGACTTACACACGCCAATTGACCGCTAGTGAGAGGACGATTTAAAAACCAACTGCCCTCAGCAAATATAAACAAAAGCAGTTCAAGCAGCACAAATATGCGTTGTGCATAACGGGACATAGAGGTTTTTTTGTGTGCTTGCTTTTGCTTTTAGCTAAAGGAGCACACCACTCTATCGTCCATCCACATCACAGCTTGTTCGGCTAACTGACGGCTTGACATTGTCGCTTCAGCGCACGCCTACGCAAGTTGAGCTGGAGATTTCGAGTAACTCTCATACATGTAAATATGTATTCATACATACGTATATACAAATATATATCCTTACATGTCCACAACCGTAAAAGTTCACTAAGTCCAAGCGACGGCCTGACAGTCCATCGATATGTCATCTTTGCTCGCTGCGCGCACACTCATGCCACAAAGACCAAAGACAAAAGCGACGCACAAAGCACAGCCACAAGCAAAAACAACAAGAAGCAGACATGACAAAGCATCAATGGCAGTGAAGCATATAAAAAGAATAAATAAATATTTTTTTTTTATATTTTATATACATGTGTATGTATGAGTATGTGTGTGTTTATAAAAAATGGAGAAAATCAGCATAAAAAGGCGCACACAAGCTGTAACAAAAAGGATCACTTCATTTCACAGCTTTTTATTTCCGCACATCCGTACGCGCCCGCCGCCTGAGCAGCCGGCCGTTCAAGGCAAATAGCCAACGTTCCAACTAGTCAGCCGCCTGTGAGTGAAGCCTGTCTATTCGTCTTCTAGTCGCCAGCAACATTCGTGACGCCACCTCCCTCGCTCTCTTCATACACACGGACAGCCGTTGGCCTGCTGCGTTAGTGAAGTGCTGGGCGCTGCCCCCGGTTATGGACTGTGGACTGACTGTGTCTTCCACTTCCGACTTATTTTTTATATTTTGTCTATTTGCGAATTCTTTCCCACACACTCTGTTGATTTTTATTTCATTTTTTCTCCGTTTAATTTTTGTGAACATTGTTGTTGTTGCGGCGTCATACTTTGTTGTGCCATTGCATTCGCTTCGCTCGTTCGTTCGTTGATTCGTGCGCCTGTGTTTGTGCCCCCATTATGCTAATTGAACAATAAAAAATGTTTTACGACAATGCTTTCTTTCGCTCATATCAGCAGCGACTGTCCTCCGAGAAGCGACAATATCAGCGTCAGCTCCAATGCAACGGTATCCTGCGAGTACTGCGCCCGTGGCAGCCTGAGCTACAGCGACAGCGCCATTGTCTCTGGCATAATAATTCGGCATAAATGTAAATAAAAGTAAGCAGCCCGGATTTTGTTTGTTGGCACTTAACTGTGATGTACTTTAACGGCACTTTACTGTACTCCATCACCAGGATGGCGCACACACAAACTCAGCACCATCACAGTGCCAAGCATTGACTGACTTGCCATGCGGGTCTTCATGAGTGGGGAAGTGAGTGACTGTGTGCGTGGCTGACAGTGGCAATATTTCTATTTTTCGCTTAAATTTTTTTTTGTATTTTTTTTTCGGTCTTGCGGTTTTATTTGCTTTGCTTTGTTGAGAGCGAAATTTGTGGCCAATTTCGTAAATTTATGTTGTTAGCATAGCAAACATCATTTAAACGAGAAACTTCCTTTGTGATCATGTCTAAGCGTTATTGTTGGCGCGCATATCTACACATTCATACTTAGAAAAATAAAAAATAATTGAATGGATATATATCTGTATATATGTATGCTTACAAAGGGAAATGTGCGCATATCTGTAAGGCGGGCGCTGGAATTAATGCTTGTTTTAGGAGGGATGTTGCGCAGTAAAATTGAAGTCCATTAGCGGTTGAAGTTATTGAGACTTAAAGGCGAGCTAAATTTATATAGTTTTAATAAGTAAGTGAAATTGAAAGTGTTTGAAAGAATTTCTTACAAATTGTTTTCGTCCTTTGGAACTGGAAATCAGACTTATATCAGTTCACAACTTCCTAAACTTCACAACATTATACCAGATTGACAATAATTTATACCAGTTTATAAAATACTTATACCAAGTTAACCTCAAGTTCTTTTTTTGTTATCCGAATCATCTGAAAGTCGTTTAGTATTGATCGTATCAACTGTACAAGGTTATATAACACAAAAATATTTAGCCAATTGATAACAATTGACGACCCAAAGCCAGTTTTAATGCGAACGTACTATGAATATCAATCCAATGAAACCGGCTGATAAGGGAGTTACGTAGACATAACATTGTGTTCTCACGAATATCAATTTATACCAGATTATATTAGACCTATTCCAAACTATAACAGACTGATACTATATAACACAATACCAACCACAAATGCTCAACGTTATTGACAAGGACTTATACAAGACTTATACCAGGTTTCATCAGCCTCCAAGTCTTTCCAGATCAGCATTTTAAAACATCTGAAAGGTGTTTAAGGTTAATAGTATCAACTCAGCACTATAAGACAAAAAAAGTGCCGTCGATTTATGCCAGATTAGGCCAGAATTAGACAAGTCTTTTACCAGTTTATACCAATGTTTTTCAAAACTGCTATATTTTAGAAGAACCGCTTTCTTAAGCCACAAGATAACAAAGCGCACTCAATCTTAATGACATCATAATTAAGGTGAATAACTCTTTAAAAAAGAATAAATAAACAAAAAATAATAATAAAACATAATTACAAAGAAACAAAAACAAAATGAAGCCATAAATCAGAATTTATCACTAATAAAGTGAGACAGAAAAGGGCTGCAGAAGAGTACATTAAGAGCAACCGCCGCTTTTTTTCCTGTTTTGTAACGTGCAAATGAAGAGCGAATGCCACATAAAAGCTGCTGGCTCAAAGTGAAGCACACCACAAATATTTACTACGCGCAAAGCCTACAATCCCCGTATTTATTACTTTCATACTTTTTTTTCCGTAATTTCTGTGCGCTCTCGCTCCTTTGGTCCTTTATGAGGCGCAAAACGCAAATGTTTTTCTAACTGTCTGTATGTGTGTGTTGCAAACGGTTCTTTGACCTGTTTCACCATTACCGCAGCAGAGCAGAGCAGAGAGCAACCGCACGTTTCTTTGCAGACGCACTCGGCGTTGTTGCAACAAAACGAAGCCACAGCATGCCACAGCAGCCGCCGCAACGTGCCAATGCAAATTTGCAACTCGTAAATGGTGAATTGTGTAACCGCAAAGCGACGGCGCTGCGCTGCACCTCAACTCAACTCAGCTCAACTCAACTCAACTAAGTAACTAAGGTTGAGCGCAAAACCGCAAGGCGTCAAGGGAGCGTCTCACTATGTTGTTGGTATGCCGTGTATTTGTTTGCGCGCGCTTCGATGGTTGAGGCAAAGAGGTTTTAGCCATCAAAGTGCAATTTAATTTCTTAAGCAATTTTCATAATCCACCGCGGCAAATTGTTTCTGATTCAGCGGCAGCAGCAACACGATAAAAGCGCTGTGCAACGCCTGGATGTATGCAACACCCGCCATTTTCATATTACAAATACTTACTTTTGCAAATACTGTAGATAATCGAGCGGTTGCTTGTGCTGCAAACCACACTCTTCTGCCATATTTTTATACACTTTTCCCCGCACTACATAAGTGCCATAGTAGTACCGTTAAGTAAAACTTTCACCTGCATTTGGTGTACTTTAATAAAAGTATAGCCATATTAATGATGCCTCACCCCCATCATATGTGTGACGGAAAAGTTTGTGCCACTTGGGCTGCTGCTGCTATGACTCCAGCCACAGGCAAAAACTAATCGCAGCAGAGGGCCGGGTGCAGATCTTCAAAGCTCGTTAGAGCGCAAAGTCGGGCCTAAGTTACGAATACTTTCAATGCAATGCAGCAGATTGTGTGCCACAGTGGGAGCGGTGATGCGGCGGCGGTAAAAGTTGTTGCAACTTACAAGTGCTGCAACGCCCCGCATAAAGCCGAGCGGGACGTTGAAGTCGAAGTTGCTGCGCCATAATTGTAGAACTGTGCAGGAGGCAGGTCGTTCCTAGGCGAAGCGTGTTGATAATTGAGCGGCAGTTGCTAGACCCAAACCAGCAAAGCTTGTTGCCAACTCCACGCCAAATGCACACTACCATGCAAGCGGTTGAAGTCTCTGCTGTGGATGGGCGCGTGTGTTGCATGTTACGAAAAGTTGTTGTTTTAACAAGTTTTGAGGCCGAGTGCCAACAGTAATTTTGCCTTTGGCTGTTGCAAAAGTTTACATCGATTTTCCTTGCCAACACACAGACACTGGCGCAGGCACACAAGCAAATGTAAACGCTCACTTACAAACACCTTTACGCGCTTGAGTTGCAAATTGCTACACAACACGCGCCCTTGAGTGTTGCAAGTCTATGAAAAGTAAGTAAAGTGAAAAACGAAACGAACGAAAGTTCTCGGCATTTTCATTTTCAGCGCGCAATAGAGAGTCGAGTGAAGCGCTCTCCTGTACTACAGTGCTGGTCACACTTTGAGGCAACTGAGCGTTGCGGCGCGTTGCATATTGCATGTGTTGCATAATTAAAAAAGCATAGCGCGCCGTATTGTGTTCGTGTTAAGTTAGGCGCATTGAGTTAAGTAAGAATTTTCTGCAGTTTTTGAAGCATATGTCTTGTAAAAGCGCTCAACGCCACTTGCCACTTACCTTGCACTTGCAACATTATCTGGCGCTTTGCAGTGTTGCGCATTTAATATGTCTCGTTACAACGCGTTGCATATAATCTACATTCACGTAACCATGCAACGCGCTGATTGCGTTTATCACTCGCCCTCTCGTAAGCGCCCTTAATTCGTTTCATGCCGCCGGCGATACTTAAGTGCGCAAGTGCTTAGTAGGCGCCGCATTGCAATGTGTCGCGCTAAGCGCTGCAAAGCTTAGCTTTAATACTTGCAACACTCAATTTTTACTGTGCAATCATACTGCAGTTTGTTATTGTTTTACTTGAGCAGCGCCTGCAGTTGTGCGCCGCCACTTCGCTCGAACTGTGGCAATTACGACGCCCTGCATGCCACTCGTCTGGTTTGACGAGAGTCGTCCACGGCTGTTGGCGCAACGAAGATGTCACTTCAAGTTAATGAAAATGCTGTGAAGTTGTCATTGTAGTTGTTGCTTTTTTATGCGTACAAATTGCTGTTGTAAGCCGCGCTAAGCCTTAGTCGCTTTTGTCGTTGCCTTGGCCGCCTGCTGATTAGGCTGATGAAGTGGCAGCGTTGTACTAACGGCAAAAGTATGATAAACGAAACACAACAACAACCACACTCATTACAACTAGTTTTTTTCCATTACTGCTTTACTTGCTGATTTGCTGGCAAATGAATCGCGCGCTTATTAACGACAAGCCAAGTACAAAATGCCACAGCGCGCAACGCACCATTACCAACCAACCACCCGTCGCGCTGCCAAGTGTCGCAAATTGTCAAGATGAATTCGCACTTGTGTCGTACGCCTGAGGACATGCGAAGTATGATGTGGATGAGCGCAGAAGTCTCAAAAGGATTACACGAGAATTTAGACCTTCACTTGCTTAGCGCCGCTTGATGACTATATACATAGTGGCCGCTAGCTGACGCGCTTGTATGACGATCGGAGAACGCTAAGCGCTTGGCTTAGGGATGTGCTCATGATATATTACAAGGCTTCAGAACTCATACATACTCATATCCTTTAAGTAACTGAGAGTAAATACCTATTATAAGCTCAGACGTTAATAACATTAAAACGATTTCATATTGTATATATTGCATAAACCCAATTGCCGATAGTTGGCGCTGCGAACACCATTTTCCATCAAAATAAAAATTTTATGGGAAATTACACCGATTGTATCCGATCTTTCATGTCAATCCAGCTCGCAATGGAGTTGGTTGTTACTTTCTCAGAATAAACTTTTCAAATTCATAGCTTCAAGAAAAAGTAATCCGATAGGTGGCTCCAGTGTCAATTTACCGCTTTGAGAAAAATAAGTTTAGTCTTGGAGCGATTACTGAAAATTAAAGTTCAATTGGAATCTTGAAAGTTCGCAAGACTCTCCTGCTTCACTTGTGCCAAATCGAGAAGTCATTTCAGTATAACCCCCGATTTACTTATACCAAAGCCCAACTGAAAACGAATTGAAGCTAAACGCCACGTGCTTCGATAACATCTCTCTTCCATTCTCATTTGATTTGCTGTTTGCGGAACAATTTGTTGGGCTGTCAAGCTAATTGTTGACTAATCGACTACGACAACAACGAAAATAATATTTATGAAAGATAAAGCAAATGAAATGGCGTTCATCACGCGTTTGAACGGTCGTGCAACAAATTTCGATTGTGATGCCTGAATTCGGCGGTGGTCTGATGTGACAGCGCGTATTTAAATTCACGCACAGCGAATCCAATTTGGCAGCCACAGCGCCATGGCAATAAATCAAATTTTATCTTTTACGCTTGGAGCGGCGCGCGTATACAGAGCGAGCGAACGAGCGCGCGAGATAAACGAAAGTGGAACGCGTGCCAGGTGTGGGGTTATATATGCTCGAGATTACTGTACGATATGGTGGCTGTGGGCGTTTGTGCGCTGCGCCGCGTGATGCGATAGCGCAATCTTTTTTATCTCTTCACTTAAAATAACAAATCAAATCAAATTAAAACATTTAAATTTCGGTTGCTTATTATTCATGACGTGCAACGCGCACCACACCATGCTACATTCCATATGCGCGCAGCGTACATGTCGACAGCTGGTTGGTTGGTTAAAGCTTTCGCCCGCCACCACTGTGTGTGGTTGTGAGTGTATGTGCGCGCTTTGTGGCAGGCAACACGTCGCCCATTTTTACGCTCGTTTATTGCTTTGCACTGAATTATAATCTTTACATGTTGATTTTTTACCCGGATAATTCCGGCAAAAGGCCGAACATAAAAATACGGAATTTTCCGTAAGCCACACAAGCAAATATGTGTGGCACAGCGCGCTTTGTGTGTAAGTCCTCAAAACGAATTTCCCTGCCGCTGTGAAAACGCTGAACGTGCCACACATATTTGAAGCGCCGCTTTAGTACGCGTTTTACAGGCGGTCGCGCAGTTCGCCTGCCTGGATGTCAGCCACAAAGTGCCATGCTTCATCATAAACACATCAACAGTGCTGCCTGCAATGGCGCGCGTGTGTTTGCTTGTAGTAACAGTGGCAGCGACAGCGCGGCGACAACTGACAGCCAGCGCGTAATGGTCGCTTTGCGTTACCACACCGCCAGGTTGCTGCATGACCTCGCGCAGTATATTTATTGTGTAAGGCAGGCTTCACAGAATTGCTGACGCTGACGCTCATGTTGTGGATGCGCGCCGCGCTCTGTGACGCCTGTCTCAGTCACTATGACTTGCGTTATTCTTTTTTCCTTCGAATTATAATTTTGGTGCCGCGCTGCCGCGTCGCTTTCTACTGCCTGTCAGTTTGCTGCGTGTGCAGCAGCAGTCATGACATTTTTATTAAAACATTTTTGCAGTTGCGCTTTTTTCTTTTTGTTGGACTCTTTGTTGCATGCCACTCACCGCTGTTTACCGTTTGCTACTTGCCACTGGCACTTTAATGTGGCAGTCACGGCTTTGGCGATCTCAACTTTTGATATTCGTTTGCGGCTACTTTTGTAATTATGATTGTTGTTGTTGCTCCTGTTGATGGTGGTGTTGGTGGAAATTTTCATTTTTCATTCTCCGTTCAGTTGGTGGCCCGTTGATGTATTTTATTCCCAACATTTCCAAGGTACATTTTTTAATTCACTTTCTTTGTTTTTTTTTTCGCCGTCAACCTCATGCTGCTGTTGATGCTTTAGGTTTTTGTGTTTGCTGTTGTTGTTGTTGCTTGTGCCATTTTGCGTATTTACGTTTCGCATTTGTGCCACAACAAACGAAAACATTGACTTAAGTGCTCCTTTGTGGGCATTTTGCCGCATTTCTGAACATTTTCCAACATTTCTGCGTGACGGCGTGTTCGCGTTTGTCTCTCTCTCTCTCCTCTCCTCATATATATTTCACTCTCAATTTATTTGTTATTTATTTACTTACCTCAGGGTTATGGCGAATGTGCAAATGCGTAAAATGCGCGCAACGCTTTTATTGAATTTTTAATTTCGACAACGGTGTGTTTGTATGTGTTTGTGTGACTTGTATATATTTATATGTCCATGAATTTGTATAAATGTTTTGGTGAGTTATGTATACAGCTGTGTTTTATGGTTTTGTACCAATCAAATTATATTCACAGCGGTATTATCGTATATATTCTTATTCGCCATTTTGTTAGGTGAACCCGATGGAGTATATCAATCAGGCGAAATACTCATTACTAAGGAAAAAAGTTGGAAAAAAAATGTAAAGCTCAAAATTATTTTTTTACAATTTTCATGGACTTATGGATCCAATTGCTCCGCTACTTATTGATCTAGACACTTTGTATTATTTTTTTGCCAAATACTATTACTATCATCAAACAACAACAGTTCTTTTGTTTCAATATTTCTTAATTTATTGAATTGCTTTGTTTAAAGCCCAACAATAAGTAATAAAATCTTAAATCTATTTATAACTAAGTAAGCTCAGAACGTGTTTGAGCTTTTTGGTAGAACGTTGCTCTTTAGTAGGCAGGTAGATCTCTTCTTTTTAAACGTGTTTGATTGCAGGAAGGTACCAAGGCATTTTCCAATTGGTTTGGATGTTCAAGAAGTTTTGAAATATATTTCTTTCTGCTGTCCTCTATTTCCTTCTTTACCATAGGAATATCAAGATCTTGTATATTTGAGTATTGTAGAAACAAATTTAATTTGTTTGAAATTACTATAGGGAGAGATTTCGAAAATAATCGAATCAAATCCAGTGAGTTGAAATATATATGTCCATCGAAATCTTATTAACGGCAAGAAATTGCTTTATATCTCTTATAATTTGGTCAGTGTAATATCTCAATTTACCTGAGTAGCCGAAAAACAAAAACAAAGTGTAAAATCGCCATACTACTATGAATCCATGTCGTTTGCGTCCATATAGCAAAAAATGTTAATATCTGATGCTGCTCCAGCAACAAAAAAATACCAAGTGATGAAGCCAGGTCACTTTCCACTTGGTCCTTCCAACGGAGTGGAGGAGGTCGTCCTCTTCCGCGGCTTCCTCCAGCGGGTACCTCATCGAACACTTTCAAAGCTGGAGTGCTTTCATCCATTGGGACAGCAAGTCCTAGTCAGCGTAGCCGCTGTCTTTTATTCGCTGAACTATGTCATTATCGTCGTATAGCTCATACAGCACATCGTTGCATCGTCTGCGGTATTCGCCGTTGCCAATTTTCAAAGGACCATACATTTTTCTGTAGTACCAGATTCCAGATTCCAGCAGACAGCAGACGTCTTGTCCTCATTCACCTCCAGACCCATTCGCTTCGCCTCCTTATCCATGCGGGAAAAAGCAGAACAAACGGCGCGGTTGTTGCTTCCGATGATATCAATATCATCGGCGTACGCCAGGAGCTGTACACTCTTGTAGAAGATTGTACCTTCTCGGTTTAGCTCTGCAGCTCTTATAATTTTTTCCAGCATCAGGTTAAAGAAGTCGCACGATAGTGAGTCACCTTGTCTGAAACCTCGTTTGATATGGAACGGCTCGGAGAGGTCCTTCCCAATCATGACGGAGCTTTTGGTGTTGCTCAACGTCAGCTTACACAGCCGTATTAGTTTTGCGGGGATACCAAATTCAGACATAGCGGCACAGAGGAAGCTCTTTTTTGTGCTGTCGAAAGCAACGTTCAAATGGACAAAGAGGTGATGTGTATCTATACTCTTTTCACGGGTCTTTTCTAAGATTTGGCGCACGGAGATTAACTGGTCCTTTATTGATTTTCCAGGTCTAAAGTCACACTGATAAAATCCAATCAGTCTTTTGGCGTTGGGCTTTAGTCATTCACACAGTACGCCCGATAGGACCATATATGAGATATTGTGGAAGCTTATCCCACGGTAATTGTGGGGTCTCCCTTTTGTGGATTAACACGTACTATTAAATATGAGGACATGAGTCGTTGTCGTCATTATAATGTCGCGAAGTGCAGTTAATTGCTGGGAAAAGGTCAGACGATCTAATGTAAGATCAAACAATGCTACGAAAATTCATATCCGAGTATTAGAAGCATCTGCTTTTACGAAGTAATTATTTCACATATAATTTATGGATGAAACCACAGCCGAATTTACAAAAACAACACCACAAATGTCTCATTAAAAAAAAACACCAAAAATTTTTCAAACATGAAACAAAGCGGCTGACTCAATTTCACTACCTGATTACTTTAAATCACACACATACACCTGCAGATAATATCACGAGCAACTGTTATACAATAAAATCGTCGATTAAAAGCTCGCGCTTAACTGTAAAATCCGCGCTTAGATTTGCACTGAATATGCACAAAAATTGCCTTGCTAAATTGCAGAGTTTAAAGTGCTTTGCAACAGATTATTAAGCGCAGTGTGGCATGCAGTTCTGGCATTGTTGCAACGCTCTCCATAAAAGTCAATACAAACAAGCATACATATAAGCATAGCGCAGCATATTTGCGCATTACGCGAGTTTTATTAATATTATTATTACTGTTTGTTTGTTTGCAGTTGTTGTTGCTGTGTTATGCCACACAAATCCGCAATTTCTACAATAATTCCGTGGCAACGCTGAACCGCAACCACCACACCGAACACACACCTACAATTGAAAGCCAGCGTCCAAGCCAATGTCGAACAGCGTACGGGCTAATAATTTATTTATGTGCCGCCTTGCCACATACGCGCATTTCGGTGGCAACTTATGGGCCAACAATTGCAAATACATGCGAGCACACACTTGGACACCGCAACTGCATATATATTTTAGTGGTGAGTGTTGTTGTTGGTATATGTTGTTGTTATTTGGTGTTTGTGCGTGTAAGCTTTTAAGCACAAAACACACCTACTTATATGCCAAATATATAATATGCGCGCTTACATGAACTATTTGTTGCATGCAACAAATGTTGCAACAATGCAATTACAACTTGCCACATGCATATATATGTATTTTTTATTTATTAAATTTTATGTAAACTATTTCAGTTGTTGCATTTCTGCGTGGCACGCATGCATGGCAGTGGCATGATGTTGCACGTCCGGCGGCTATTGCGGTTGACGTTGCATCAATGAGCAGATTAGCGCCGCATTTTGCAATGCAATTGTCGATTGTGCATCGCGATTGTGCGGCCACACAGACATAGATAAACAAGCAAACAACAAAACAAACGAACATTCAATTGGTCAGGTGCGCCATCGGACAAACGGACGGACGGCCAAAAGTCAAATGCCAATGCGTTGTGATTTTAATTAATTTTAAACGCTCAATAAATAATTGTGTATGTGTGTGAGCGGGTTCGCAGCTTTAATTTTGCGTTTGCATTATATTTACATATTCATGTGGCAGCTCGCTGCGTTGGCATTTTGTGACTTGCCACATTCAAAACTACACGATTTTAATTATTAAAGATTTCGCGAAATCCATTGAATTATTGTTTGCACGCATTTGTAGTATGTTTTTAGGCTCACTTAATTAAATTGCTCGCTTTTAAATAAATAATAATTGCTCGCAGCGTTGCAATGGTAGCTTGTTTGCGAAATAGAGTCATAATTCACAAAATATTAATTGGAAAAGGATGTAATAAAATGGCCACAGAACATGAGTTCAAAATGAACAAGCCTAGAGTGTAGCGAATCGAACTAACGACTGGTATAAATGGCATAAACTGGTATAATCAAAAACAGGAAGTATGGTGAGCGTGTGTACCTTCCAAAAGGTATAGGTAGCATTGTTTTGGACGAGACAAAGTCGAAAAAAGCTTCACTACAGTGATCGGCTTTACTTCAAATATGTGCCGTTTCGTTCGACAATCTGTTTCCATTTATACGGCAACTTCATAATACCCCCTTCGTAGAAGCGCCCCCCCCCTTATTTGCGCAGAACTCGGACACCCATTTTCACAAACCTCATTTGAGTTCAACTTTACACCACCAAGGGCGTTCGCCATGTACAGAAACAGGTGGTAATCACCTGGCGCTATGTCCGGGCTATATGATGGATGCGATAAAATCTCCCATCCGAGCTCCCGTAACTGCTGACGAGTCATCAACGAAGTGTGTGGTCTGGCGTTGTGCTGGTGGAGCACTACACACTTCCTGTTGGCCAATTCTGGATGCTTCTTGTCGATCGCCTGCTTTAAGCGGTCCAGTTGTTCATAGTAGATGGTAGAAGTAAGCGTCTGGCCATATGGGTGCAGCTCATAGTGGATGATTCCCTTCCATTCCCACCAAACACACAGCAAAACCTTCCTGACCGTCAATCTCGGCTTGGCAACTTTTTGAGACGATTCATCGGCCTTCTACCACGACCGTTTTCGCTTGATATTGTTTTGCGTCAAATCATGCGGCCCCCAAACATCAAGCTTTTTTGTGTATCCAGCCTTCTGCAGATGGTTTAAAATGGGCGATGTCACGAGATGCCACATGCCGGTCTAACTCGTATTCGTCGCAGGTCTTCCGCCGGCTGGCTTATCCATGGTGTCGTTTTCACCCGCTCTGAATCGTCGAAACCATTCCTCCGCAGTTCGAGGTGATAGCGCATCATCCCCCAAAGCACCATTAATCTCACGGAATGTTTCTCTAGCGGACTTGCATTTAACGAGGAAAACTTTAAAATAACGCGTATCTCGTATTTCGGCGTAAGTGAACTCCATGTTTACACAGTTATAGACTGTTGAACGCAATAACCAAGCTAATCATGCATAGCTTCGTTTGTAGGTTATATCAATACCTTTCAAAGATGTATAATATTGCCAGATACGAGCTCTGTATCTCTTCTCGAAAAGGGAATGAAATCCATAATGGATGAGCGTGTTCTTGGCTTGAGCTTGGCGATTTTCGTTTGTTAAAAGTAATACTGTAACAATGCCCCAACCTTCATATTCACATGACATGACATGACTCCGTGTGACTTTTTCCTAAGATTAAAAGAACCATAAAGAGCCGTCGTTCAACAAGCATACGAGAAATCACTGAAGGAGACACATTCTATACCAAAAATGGAGAAGTGTTTCGACGATTGAAAGAAGCGCTGACATAAGTTCATAATATTAAATTGGGACTATTTTAAAGGCTACAAAATTAATATGAACAGATGAATAAATATTTTTTTCAAAAAATAAAAATTTTCGTTACTTTTTAAGGATTCCTCATATATGTATCTCCGTATTCCTTTTATGTCGCGTAATAGGAACTCCGCCATGAATTAATATGCAAGGCATCGAGAAGAAATTTAATGTCCATTTCCTTGAAGACAATATGGTTAGAAGATAAATATTGACCTTTTCTGTCTTTCAATACCGATTATGCTAATTAAGCTTGTCACCTACAAAATCATATAGACCTCGTACAATACCTTTCAATATACTGGTTAACACTTTTGTCTTTTAACACTTTAACACAGAAAATATTTATAAAATATGTTCTACAAACACTCTCTACCCTTTATTAAACTCTCTCTCTCCTCTCGTGTATTTGCTTTGTGGCCAACGAAAAGCTGCATACACCTAAATAGAGCAATATTTATACAAAAAAACTCTAAAAGCAAACAAAATATATAAATGTGTCATATTTTTACTCATGTGAGTATACATGAACACGATTATATGTGCGTGTGTTTGCACACATGCAACAAAGATATTTGGTAAATATTATTAAGCAAAAATCATTCGTGCGTATGACAATATGTGTAGTCGTTTTAATTAAGGATTTTTCGAATTGCATATTCCGCAAAATAAATACACAATAGATACATTTTAATAAATTTAAACACATACCACAGCACAAACACAAACATAAGCAAAAATCGAAAAAAAGCACAGAGCGACTACATGCGGCAATCGCTTAATCAAAAGTTATTTGCCAAAAAATTCAAAATTCGTCAGTGTTAAAATAAATTAAACAAATGCAACAACAAATAAATACAACAACAATAAAAATACATGTTTTTATTATTTTTGTTGTTCTTGATTGTACCAACTACGCCACGCGTTGCGAATTGCACAAAATTTTCCAATTTCTTTTTAACACTTTTTCGGTTATTGATCCGTTATCCGTTAGGTGTAGCAAATGCATTGCGGTTATTTACTAGTTTGCCGCGCGCTGCTGTCGTTTTTGTTGCATTGCGATGGCGACAACTGACAAAGCGCGCGGCCACAGCGCCAGCCGCATTCCCCGTAAGCATTCCAAATCGCTCAGCTATGCGCTGAACCATTCATCCATACAGCCATTCAGTCGGCACACAAAAAAACAACAACAACCACACCTACACATAGGCGCTAGATTGCCTCCAACCACACAGCTGACTGTCCGACTGGTCAATCGGCGCTTCCGTCAGTCAGTCGGCCGCCACAGCCAACGTTTGTGTTGGCGTTGCCATATCAATTCGTTCAAATTGCAAATTTATTTACTTAGCTGAGCGCTTTATTTGCTTGCCTCAGCGCACATTTTTTCCACCGATTTTTTTTTTTTTGCGTTCTATTTTTACGCTCTCTCTGTGTGTTTCACTTTGTTTTATACCGTTACTTCTATTTGTTAGTTATTTATTATTTGTTGTATTGCTCGACGTGTTCGCTTTAAATGCCTCGATTTTATTGGCAAATCTGTCTGTTGGTGTTATTGTTGCAACTGTCGTTTGCCAAGCGCTTCGCTTGATTTGTTTAATTTTCTTTTGTTGCGATTTTTTTATTGAATACTATTTATTTGCACTTGTCTGTTATTTAGTTTATTCTTATGTAAGTTTGTCTCTCTCTCTGTGTATCTGTGTGTGTTTTTGTGTATTTATTTGTTCCGTTTTTTCCGCCAATTCAGTGCAGGCGTGACCACCGACGCTTAACTGAGGCGCCAACCAACAACATTGAATGACGCCTTAATGCGCCTCTCATCTCGTCCTGTCGCCCCCTCACTCATACATATATGAATTGTTCTTTGGTTTGGTTACAGTGATCGCTGGTCAATGGCCATCAGCATGTGGCCACGTTCATGATGTGTGATGTGTTTGCCAATTCGTGTCATCCTGTGTCTCGTAAATCTTTTTTTTAGTTTGTATCTCTTTTGTTTTATTCACACTACACTAACTTGCTGGCGCTTCATTGTATTGGCGTTGCGGAATTCCTTCTGACTGCTTCCATGCATAATTGTTATTCTTGATTGAGCCTTCGCACGAAATGGCTTCATAGTTCATAGGTTGGAGGGGGCTACTACTAGTGATACCAGAGACCAGATTAGTTTATTTTATTTTCTTGGAAATTTAATCAACTTTGCTTTAGGATTTATGCTACCAGCTAAGACTTCTTTATATATCTTAAAGTTCACTAGCAAACACATCTCATATGAGATAAGTTACTTTGTAACTTTTCCGGGAAAATTAGTCGGGTTACAAAAACTTGTTCAACAGAATCTTGAAACACTTAATAGTTAGAGAATTGACTTCGAGTTTGAGTGGTATGAGAAAATGAGAAATTCGAGTTTGGGGATGTGCTACGAAACCATCTTCCACATAGATACTTCTTAACTTGACATGATAAATACCAGTAAGAGGTAATTTCCTTATTTGGAGACCTGAAGTGGTTCGATCTATATTGAAATCGGACTTTTAAGGAACTATAATAGGTTTAGACAAACCAGTAAAGGAATGCAACGAAAAATTTATGGACTATTTTTATCTTAGACACTTTTTGTTGTGGTGTTGCCACCTACAGAAAAATTTAATACTGCAAAGAATATTAAAAAATATGTCAAGTTAATACAGACGAATAAAGATAAAAAAAATTTGAAATTCGAGCTATAACATTAGAATGGTATGATTAAAGTGGAAGATTCTCCGATGAACCAAAACCAATAATTCTCCCTAGGATATTTAAGACCACTAGAGGTATCCCAGGTCCGAAAAGTGAACACAAGTGTCTAAACTGATATAACAGGTTCTTTCCAGATTCGTTAGATCCTTTGTCATCCCTAAAGATGCCTGTTGGAATAGAAAAAGGAATGAATTTCCATACGATAGAACCAGTTATCATACAATAATCTCCGTTATAAGTGGTTCCAGAGATGAAAGATAATTTATGTTCCATGTTCGGTCTCTCAAGATTTACAAAACCCACACACACAAGTTTCACAATGTTGAGGAAACATTGTACATTTTTTTATTATTTTAAAGGCCTAATGTCAAGAAATTTGCGAAAAGATAGTCAGAGAAAATAACGAATTATCGATCTTACTACAGACTTCACTTAAGAACTCTCTTAGAAATAATATAGATTTGATCCTTTTTAGTAACGACTTTCAGTCAACTTAAGCAAGAAAACACTTTCGGAACAAAATAGTTTCTATGAAACATGTAACATAGCTGATTAGCTGGAACTTGAGGGCTCTGAGTTACAAAGAATATTTCAAAATGGACAATTTCTGACAAAATAAACACAGTTTCGTACAAAAATCGAACCACTTCACCTAATCCACCACTATTTCGAACACCCATATTGCAACTCTACAGATGATCAATCGACCGTACGATCTTACTGTCAGCAGCGACGCCATTCATGTCGCCACAGCATCATTGTTTTAAAGCGTTGCTCATTGTTAATACGGTTAGTATTGTTTACATGTACTGTAATTTGTTTGTGTTGTTTATAGTATTGCGCTTGTTGTTGTTGCTGTTTGTGTGTGTGTTCTCTGTCATTATTATTGCTGTCGGCATTGTGTTGGCAACGCGAATTATGTCATTCGCCATTAATTTCAACAACAAGAGGATGCGCGCAATCGTTCGCCCAGCCATGATGTTCATTGATGTTGCAACAACGGTAACAAAGCGCATAATGACTATATGTAGCGCAGAAATTGCAGCAACAAAAACAATGCAATAAAAAGTGAAAAGAAATTCAACTAAAGAATGGCAACAGTCACGACAGGACGACAAATAACTGTCGCACACATACACACATATACATATTTATGTGCATGTGACTTATTCATGTACATATATAATGTATATATTTATATACCGTTAAATATATATACACGTGTACAACGTGCAACCTGTCCATGTTGCAATCAGTGTGGCAACGCAATAAATATACAAATATAAACAATAAAAGCAAAGCACCCCAACGGTGCTGACAATAACAGCACCAGTCAGCCAGCACCAGTACCAGCAACAATAACAATCAGCAACAACAACATCAGCAATCAACCAACAACAACAAAAGCAACGTGAGCAATGAAGTGTATGTTGCAATAATAACAATAGCAATAACAACAAATGAATGAATTGCGCTTGCAACGAAAGTAGTGTCATTTGTCTGTCATTCAGCAGCTTTCATCGCTTTCGTTGATCCCCTTATAACTCGTAGTCTTCTTTACCCGCATCCTCCCTCTCACCAACTGAGATTTTGCTGCAAAATTCGCGTGTTTTCTACTCATTTGTCCAATGATGGCTGGCGGCAATGCTGTATACATTGTTCGACAACATTGTTGCTGTAATTTTCAGTATTGTTGTTGCTACTTTGTAGTTGCCCTCAACCATTTGGCTAGTTGTCCTTTGTGGCGCTCATTTGGCTTAACATCAGTGTATATATATAAAAACAAGCTGTTGTTGTTGCATTTATCCTTCCATGTATGTGTCTGCTTGCCACATGTGTGTGTGTGTATGCCACTTGCAATTTGCTGCTTACAATTGTCACCTTTGTTGTCGTGTTTTAGAGCAATGTTGTTGTTATTGCTGTTGTTATTACACCTCTAACTGTCATTGCTTGCTCGATGTCCCCTCCGCCGCTCACTGCCCCCTGCTTATTTTTCACTCGTCTTCCTTGTGTTGTGCTTTTCCGCTTTGTTGCCACATGCTTTTAATCAGCTCGAAGCATGAAGTGAAATAGACAAATAGACACTAACATGCAACGTGCTAATGTTGCACAAACACCTGCCAACAATGCCATGCCAAGCCAGCTAGTTAACCATAACAAAAACAACAATAATGTCATATAAGTTAATTTGGAGCAACGCTTTATGCTAAGCAACCCTGCATGCCACTCGCTACTCGATCTACTGGCAATTTGAGCTACTTACTCGTTAAGTTGCAAGTGACTCTAGGTAATTGGCAACACCCGAGCTCCATTTGCTTTACACCCGCCAATGTGGAATGAGAAAGTTTTGTCGTGGCAAGTTGTTGTTGTTCAAGTTTTATTTTTTGAGAAGAATTTCTAATGAGACTCTCAATGGGTTAATTTGTTGTATTCGTAATATCATTTGTGGCGCTAAGAAGTCAAAGGTCCCGTTGCGAAAATATTATAAATTCCGTGTGTGTGTGTGCCCCACATCTACTTGAGTGTCTCTCTGTGTGTGCGTCCCCTTTGTGTGTTTGTTGTTCAACTTCATTTTCCACTTGCCTGCGCTTTTTTGTGTTGTTGCTGTTGTTGTTTGCACCTGCTCATTTTGTCTATCAACTTTTACCACAGCTAATTAACAGTTGGTTAAAGGCGATTGGCCGGCAGTCAACAGCAGAAAAGACAGCAGGAAGCCACACGGTACGGTACTTTGTGGCAACAAGCAATTTGCTTTCGTTGTAATTAAAATGTTATTTTTTAATTTTCCCTTCAATAATAATGCGGAATTCGAGTGGGTTTTCAAATAAATGGGTAAAAATTCGCAATTAGGGTTAGTTTCATTTCGTGAACCTAATGTGCTTTAAACCTGTCCAGTAGCGAATAGGATTATTTTTTATATGTTGAGTTCCAATTTTATTAACTCATTTGTTTGGGAGATCAAGCGAGAACCACCTATATTAATGTAAGATCCCGTTGACAGTCACATATTTACACTTACATTTATCACATATAAAATCGTATCAAACTATTGAAGAAACAGGTCTATAACTTTCTAAATTTTATCTGAATGTTATAATCTCCGGGGGCACAAGTTCTTCACATTATATGAATTATTGGATTTTTTCTAGATCGAACTTGATGCTATTTATAACTTGATATTATAGCAACAATTCTTCCATTTTGTGATACCATTTATATCTTATTTTTATTTCCAATTCCACTCATTTAGAGCAGAAAGACGAGCTTACTTCTACACTTCTTCCGTTTCATTTTTTAAACATTACAATATCGAGCCTTCATATCCCTTTCATTTTAAAATTTGATAGGTAATAGCCTTTTCACACAGCCATATTGATTGATCAATTAAAATTTTGATTAACAAATCAGTTTTTGTTCTTCACACTGCCGGCTACTTTGCTTTTTGCTTTTCATAAGAAGTTGGTAAGTTTCATCAACTGATTGCTATTTTTTAGCAGCGATATCTACTCCCAGGGAAAGAACGTATGTATAATACAAATACGGTCTTTGTCGCATAGTTGCATTTAATTTTCAAGTCGATTAAAATTCAATTAAAAATGAAAGTAGACATTCATTTTGTAAGGTAAATCGATCTCAATCAGCGTTTTAATCGAACAAATGCCAGTTAATTGATCAATTGGCTCCTGTGTGAAAAGGCTATAATAAGCTTAGGCTTTGGATGCAATGAAGTTATAAGTATTTTCATAATGTACAATAACTGAGGATTCAACTTATTGATGAGTAAGGGATATCTGAAACCAAGTTGTATAGTTCAAAATCTTCATATTTTAAAATTAAATAATTTTATATTTGGAGTCCGAATCATCCGAATTCGGTTACTCAAACTCCGTACCACCAAAGTGATTTACTGTACCGATTTAAAATACTTTCAAATATTTCTTCGGTGCAGGTCGTGCATAGTTTCAACCAAACAAATCAAACAGTTTCATTAAATTTGTATCCATTTGATGTGATAGAACCAAAGAATTACGGAAAGAGAAATGTTGGGAACTAAACAAGATTTATGCTAGTCATATCTTTCAGATGAGTTGTCACCTGTTTGAAAATTTCATTTTAGACAAATTAATGAAAAGGAATCTCTCTAAAATAAAACGGTTTCCGAAAATTGTCATTATTCTAAGAAAATAACAGTTTAAATGTCGTCCTTCAGCTTTTGAAAACTAATATGTTATTCCTAGAATATGATAATTGACCCCTTGAATATGATGAGACACATTTTAGTGTAAAAAATTTTAATCAAACAAATAAATCATCCTCTCTTTACCCTATACATAACACCGGAAGGTCATTTCATGTGTCACAATTTTTTGTTTTTTATTAATACTATCTTTCGTTGGTGTCGTTTGCGTTGGAAATATGTATATTATATCTTCAATTAAAATAGAGAAAAGTTGTTAAACAGCTTTCATTCCATACCAAACGCTTTATTTTATAATTTATTATCTACCACTTTCCATCTCTTCAAACCGATTGCATTTTAAATCAAACAAACTTTCTCTGCAAGCGAATCGCTTTTTGATTTTTTTTTTCAAAATAATTTGCACCCTGACTCACAAACGCCGGTGCTTATTTCCACAACCAATTGAATTCAATTTAACATGCATTTAAGTCTTTGCTAAAAGCTTGGCATTTTCCACACAAGTGACCAAAGGCATATAGCAGACACATTTCAATTGTTTAGATTTTATCAAATGCAGAATGGTTTGCATATTTTTTTTCCAATTTTATTTTATTTTATTTGTGTTAACTAGTTGGTTGTTGGATATTTTTACTTTTAATTTTATATCTACGGCGAGTAAAATAGTGCGTTTCGTTGTTTATGTGAATATTGCAGCAGGCAACGTAACAGAGACAATTCAATCAATTTAACGAAACAAAAGCTTTTTGAGCCATTGATTGGATATTGAGGGCACACTGATGGCCACATCAAAATAAAATTTGCACAAACACACGAACACATGCTCCCATGCTCATATATATATATATATATATATATATTTATATAAATACCCACACACACACAACCCAAAACTAAGCCACACAAGCACAAAAGTAGATCAACACCAGTGTCGAATTCAAAGAAACAAATACTATGTGTCTGTATGTGTGTGCCTTTGCTCGTGCGTGTGTGTGTGTGTTCAAGTATTATATGAAAACTGAAAGATCTATTTACTCATTGTACGCCCGTGCTAACTAACTAAACTAAAAGCCAAAGTGACTAGCTTACTGCAACAAATATATTTATATATGTATATATAGATGCATATACACAGGCGCTCACACATATGCGTTTACATGCATGTGTTAGTAAAGCCAACAGAGACATAGGAGCAAATGCATGAACGGTTCGTTGAATGCTTTCAAATGCAGGCAAAATCCTAGCAAATAAATGAACGTCTGACCTGGTTGCAGAGTTAGCCACCTTAACAAAACTTTTCTACACTACAACAGCAAGAGCTACAACAACACAAGCACAGCACAGCAATAGAAAGATTAAAACAAATGGCCAAATATTGCTTTGCACCAAAAAGGTTGACCGAAATTCATCAAAATCAAGCGACAACACCTGGAATATGGAGCGGTCAAGTGTGGTCAGCAGGAAATTGGTACCTACATTCGAATTTGCGAGACTACTGAGTATGAAAAATGAGCGATGAGTTGACAGAAAGGATTACTAAGAAGGTGATATACTTAAAATGATTCCTATTTGTCTGTACACATGTATATTTTCAGACAATAACAACCAAACTGAAGGAAAAATAAGCAACAAAAATTAAACGTTGCCAACATTTAGGAGCATAGTTCAATATAGTAAAGTCAAACACCAATACTAAGAGGTAAATAATGAAATGATCCATTGAGTGAAGGTATTATGGCAAGACAATTTTGAAGACGAGCCTGAGAGAGCTTTGAGCGTATATGTTTTTTGGGGTCAGAGTGACATATGATATAGGTATAATTTTTCCTTTTGTTAAATTTTAACTTGTTTACGAACTAACTGAACTTGTGAAACAGCGCTGTCATCAGGTAATCAAAAAGTGTTGTTTAAATCAAGACTCTGTAGACGACACTCGATATTAATAAAAATCTGTAATAAAATGTACTTACCAATGACAGGTGGCAATAAGAGAAGTGCCACAATAATTCAAAGTCTTTTGCAATATCTGCTGTCTGCTGCCGAGATCTGTAAGAAAAGAAAAGAATAATAATTACAGTTAATAATTGAATAATTTCTAAAAAAATATTGTTTGCAAAAAATCCTTAATTTCGGTCTACTATTTTGCTTGTCAAAGGTTTCCGTATTATACTTTACTAATTATTATATGTACTATATTATGGGAATTGCGATTTAAAGTTCTTTATTCCTAAGAGAACTCATTTAAAAATAATGAAACGGATGATAGTCTGGAAATAAGGATACATATCGGTTATTCCATAGGAAACTATTTCAGATTTCCTTCACCTTCGATACACTATTATACTCTTAAAAGAACATCAAAGATCGATAGAGGCAATTTAGCTTCTGGCCGATCCATCATAATCTATGCTATCAAAAATCAAAAAAAAAACTAGAAATAATATAAGACTGCTTGAGACTTTATTTATTACAAGTACATCGTTTCAGTAAAACTACCTGCCTACCCGCTGTATTTTAAAATTTATTACCAAAAGTTCGCAAGTCGGCATTAATTTTCGCTGCTGAAAATATACTCGATTCACTCTCGTCAGCCAACAAAGTTACCGTTATTGCATTGGCTTGCCTGGATGTGGTCCAAATTGACGCACAACCAACTAGCGGACCAACGAAAATCGATGCTTTTAATTAGTGCGCGCACACACAGAGCCACAGTTCCCACACACACACACATACACACATGCACCAAGGCTTACACCGAAAATATACGTTTTATATAGTATACTTGACAAAAACAACAACCACAAAAGCAACAACAAGTGATTGTACAATATTTCGCCGACGACGACACCAAATCGGTCGAAGCTGTCGCACTGCAAGCGTAACCGCGACGCGACATTCAGTCGTTGAATTTCGGTCCAATTAGGGTAGCAGTCCGAATGCCCGAGGTGGTGGTGTATTTCGCGCGTAGCGGGAACTCAGCGGAATAGCGGCGACCACGACATGGCGATGTGTGCGGCGGTGCTGAAAAAGTGGCCATTGACTGATATTGCGCGCGCGTCCACCGCAAAACTTACTTTCGTAACTGGGGCTTTGAGAGTGAATAGCGAAAGCAGTGGGTGGGTGAAAAAATTGGAGCGGCAACAAAAGTTGTAGAGGACAACGGCTGAGGCGCTGAGTAAGCGTGTTTTGTATGGGGTGATGTATAGTCAGGTGGCGAGTGTTGGGGGGTGTGTTCGTGCGACATACAAAACCACGAACAAGCGGGACATTTCGAAGCTCGCAACATTTCCTTACATGCGTGGGGAGAGAGTACTGTTTATGAGCCTCCTGTGTTGTCCTTTTGACGCATGTCTCGCTTTTTGACTTTTTTATTATTTTATTTTTCTCTTATATGTAATTTATACCAAATATGCGTATGTAACGGTTGTTTGTATATGTATGTAGCTGCGTCCTCATATGCTACACATAAACTATGGTCCAGCATTTAGAGCTGCTGCGCTTACGCACACTTAAGTTCATTAAAAATCACAAAGCGTTTCATATTTCCGAGGACATAAATGTACGTGCGTAAAATACGCAACGCACGCAAAAAAACGAAAATCAAACGAACGCAAAAGAGAACACTCCTACAAAAAAAGTATAAACAACACACTTACTTACATGTAAGTATATTCAAAGACTCTTTGGCGAAAAAGTGACAAATTCCTATGCAAGCGAAACTACAGACACCTCAACCCACCTCCCCCCGGCGTAGGTTCAAACAAGTGTCGAAAAAGAAACTTGCAGAGCCGACTGAAATTGATGTTGAGTCCGAAGGCGACGTGCCTGGCAAACTTTTTGGCTAATTCACCGCGTACGACGAATTAAGTGCAGCCGGCGTAAGGGACCAAAGTACTTACTGCGGACTGCTGCGTTGGCTGCTGAGTAGCGAGTTCGTTGTATCTCTGAAGAGTGATGATTATGTGGATGTGAGCAATCTTTCTGACTGAGCCGCTACGGGTATTGAGCGAGATTAGAGACCCATTTCCTTTGAGAGTGGGTAAGCGATACCTTTACGCTATCGGAAATAGTAAAAAACTTGAAACAATTTAAGATCTAGAGACGACCAATAGAACAAGTACCTCCTTAAAGAATAATATCTTAAAGAGATCCACACATTTAAGTGTTAAACGAAAATATTGAAGAGTATGTGCGAGATAATTTATTCTGCTACAGAATTTTAGTTCTTGAATGCAATCCTGTGGATATAAAACCTTTTTAAACTTAAACTAAAATATTTATTGTTCATATTGCTCTTTCTTTATTTCCAATATATAAATAATAGGGTGGTTCTTAAAGTCACAAAATTTTTTAGAAAATACTAAAACATTATCTATCTTATTGCAAACCAGCATTTATACATATCTTTTGCTCAAAACATATATAGTAAAATGACCCACCCTTACTTACGAACCTCTTTGAAATAAAAGATATACACACATCCAAAAAATATATGATACAAACTTCCCAACTACTTTTTCTAAATATTTTATAACGCTTAATCTTTTCTTGACACAACACACTCACAACATTTGCACTTGTTGTTATTGCAACTTTCTCTTTCTACAATTTGCTGATGATATTCTCACATTTTTCTAGTTGTCATGTTTTATGCCTGTCACAATGTTTATGTTGCAACAATGACAATACAACTACAACACTTGTCAGTTGTCAACTTTGCCATTTTTCATGGCGAGCGTTCTGCGTGAGTGACACGCCATCAAAATCATCAACATTATCATTGCCATTGCGACGCTTGGTACTATGAACAGTGGTACAAAGCTGTACAAATATCGCATAAATATTTTAAATTTCTTTATAAATATATGTTCATATATGTGGTATATAAAGAAAGCCCGTTTTGCTTACATAAATTTTAAATCAAAATCACTTAAGGAGTCCCCCCCCATTCCCGGTTTCCTTTAAAATTTCAAGTGAAAATTTCAAAAACTCTCGAAAATATAGCGGATTTATGGTGAAAGCGTAGGTAGGTTTTATACCCAAGAACTTGCTTCTCAAAACTTTAAGCGCGTTTTTTAAGAAAAAGTGTTTTTACTACCGGCGCATAAGGTTAATCTAAACCTATTAATCCAATCGGTTTCAAAAAAAAAATAACTAGGATAAATCAAATCGGTGAAGATCTTCTTTTCTTTTCAACTTGATTTGTGGTTGAAAACAAGGCGATTTAAAAAAAAAAAAAATTCAAAGGTCCGCCATTTTGTTAATTTTTGTGCGAAATTAATAATCCTGGTTCATACCAGAGCCCCTTAAGCGATTTAAATAAAATCTTCAGTGATTATTATTGCCATTAAGCAATGTTGAACAATATTGATTGACTTGATCATTATAAATGGATCTACAATCGTTTTATTTGCTGATTTCCATCTTTGAGACATGACCTGTTTTTGGTATGTTTCATGAATTTTGTGAATGATAATATTTTTTCCAAAATCGCTGTTTTGAATTAATAGGGATCTCCATTTTTAGTTTTCGTTGAATAAATTTGCGAATGAAAATTTATAATACACTTTACATATTGTAAAATATCAAATTTGATATGATTAGAATACATAGTATGAAAGAAGTTACGAAATTGCTTGAGTTGAGCCCACTGTACGCTTTGCCGGTGTCAAGATCATTATTGTTGTTAAGTGCAAAATCAAATATACGCAAAAAATTCTAAAATAATTCAAGCGTTAAAACATTTGTTTTCGCGCTCTTGTATTTCGTTTTTCTCAACAACTATCTTTGCGATAGCTATTTTTGTCTAGGATTTACAGAAGCTTTTAGAGCTTTCATATATTTTTTAATGTTTGTGATGAGCGATTGTCTTGCTCAAAAAGTACGTCTTATTCTTAATTTTACTAAGTACAGAAGGCTAGACTACCTCTAAATTCACTGTCTTTATTTAAGGGGTATTTAAACCATATGCCTGCCTATAACTTCCTACAAACTATATAACAAAAGTGCTCCTTATTAGGCTCGAAATTGAGTTTATATAGATTTGTTACGATTTGTGTTAAGTGATTGTAGGTAAACCAAGTACATCAATTACACTCAAGAGTCAACCTTGCTCAGAAAAGTCAATGTATTACTATATTTTAAAAGTAAATTCAATTTTCATTTAATAATAAAATTATAAATGATATTACGTAAAAAATAATTTTGCATAAAGATATGTCATATAAATCACGAGTTTATTACTCACATTGAAATAGCAATATTTCTTGTAACAAAAATTATCGAAAAGGACATTTACTTTCACAAATTTAATCACAGACTAGATTTGATCATCAAAACATAGTAATAAATAAAATCAAAGTTATCTCAGTAATATTGAGTAGAAAAATAGTTCAACTACTAATATAAACTAAAATTCGTTATTTCAGCAAGCAATTTGTGTTTACGATTTCATTTATTTATTTAGTTTAACGAGCAATTGGATTTTCTCAGCAAAACTAGCAGAATTCAATTGAAAAATCAAACAAGTGCGTGTGTGCGCCTGAATGTATGCAATTTTTCTTGTTCCACTGCATAGTCAGTACACGTAAACTCCTTTGTACAAATAAATAGATTTTATTTAAAACACACCAGTTCAATTATACTCAGATATATTTTCACATGAAATTTCATAAAATCACAAACACTAGTTTTCTCTCTGCTTTGGAGCAAGGCAACATTGAATGTGACGAGTATATATAAGAGTATATGTGAGTAACCTGCCGCACAGCCCTGACACTTGTCAGCCTTGAGCAGTTTGCGGCACACTCATTCTTAATTTCTATATTTCAATACGACGCATAGAAAGTTGAATTCATTTATAAATATATGTATGTATGCATGTGTGTGCGTGTCTGAATAAAGCAGACATTTTGCATTTCTATGGTTTGTAGATATATTTATATAGATGAGTAGATATGTAAATACATTTATAGGCATGTGTGTACAACGATTTGCTTAGATTCATAGAATTCACTTTGATTTTGTGCTTTCCACGAGACACACCGGTTGGGGGTCATGTCATACACAAGCGCAAGAAAACATTCAACTCACATACACACATGTATATAATCTGAAAGCACACACGCTTACATTTCTTTACTTTTTGTATCCTTTTTCGTTGCTTCTTTTCCCACATTGCAGCAACAATATTTTATTATTTTGTAAGCCATCGCTCACACACGCACTCAAATACTCTACTGAATATACCTTCACTAACACAAATGTATGTACGTGCATGTGTGCATAGAAAAGCATATTTCTATGTACCTTTTTTATTGTGTAAATAAACGTAAAGCTTTCTTAATTTAAGCATTTGTAAATTCTTTGCAGGCCAAAGGCAGCGTCCAAACGGCTCTATCACAAATCTCTCGTCGCATTTTGCAGCCTTTTTTCGGTCCTTTAGTGCTTTGACAGCTCGTTCTTGTTTGTCCCACAATTCATTCATACATTCATTCATCTATGGATCTATAGTGCCGCCGCTTACCTTTTTTCCGACAAGATACAGTTATTTACATACAATCATGTGTGTGTGTGACTATGTTGACATTCTCTAGGGATGCTCATCAGTTCTTCATTGAGCTTCCATGTGTTCATGTGGGCGTCTACATGCTTCTATGTGAAAAAAATTGTTCGTTATGTTTGTGTGTCTACATTTTTGTTATTAAATGTATTTATGTAGTTAGTAAATATTGTATATTGAGTTTGTTTAGAATACTGTGGCAGCAATTTGGTACAAAATATCATGCTCACGATTATTTTTGTACAGGGGAAAAATTGTAGTTGCTCACAGGTTTAACTGATATTTTTTTTACTTCTAACCGGAGCTGACTATGTTCTGAAAATAAAACAAATCGTCATATAATGATTTTTAAAACTTTCAGGTAAAAAACCTTTTACCATATACATATTTGAGACCTAAGTTCGTAAAGTTTAAAGCTTTGTGGTTTAAGGTTAAAAAAAAATACAACTAAAATCTCTCGGATCGCCCTGTGATTTTATTATGTCCAAGATGAATGGTCGCAATCGACTATGTAGGCTTGATTATTTTGGAAACAGATTTTCGCGTTTTCCTGTTCTAGAATTGTGCCCTCTTCAATTTTAATCGATTCTACATTTTATTCTCTTTCCAAAACTCGGAACAGATCAACCTTTTTATCAATTAGAGTTTCCGAAGGGTGGAAGAGAGCTCAGTCCTTTGTTTCCCGGACTGACATGGTCCAGCCAATATTCATTAGAATATTCCAAGCTCCATATTCAATTCCCTTTCGATACTTGTATCAGGAGAACACAATACCATAATTCTAAATTGATCCTCTTCTGTAGTATACATAATTAAACTTCGCTAATAGATGATTTTAACTTTCAATTGGTCTTGTACAAAGAGTATAAAAAAATTTAACGATATTCAAGATTCCATGAGAACATTTCCAAACTATTTCCATTTGGTAACTACTCAAAGCCACATCTCTTATAATTAAAATACAGCAATAGCATCGATGATCCTACAATCAGAGGCCATTTGTCTAGACCTAAAACCTAACGACACGCAAGTATTATACTCGGAGACTACATACCACACACAACGCAAAAATCTCTCTGATTGTTAGAATGGAAACTGTAAACCAATTTTTCGGCTTCACGAGATTTCGAGGCGAGATATATCGGTATCGTAGATAGCTTCATTAACTGAGAGATGGAGAAGGATAATGAACGGTTTCAAAAATAGTTGTGAACCATGTATCTCATCTCAAGATTCCTCACTTCAATACAAAAGAATTTATATATGATTTTGGAATTAAGGAACTACCGAATCCTGAAATGGCAGATTACTAAGGTTTATTATAAATATATCAGATAAAGAGTAGAATGAGGGAGACAGATCTATATATGTCATTTACAACCATAGGTCTATTACAATTCCATGAACGGCATTACTTTCGGCAATTCAAGAATCTTCTTTTGAGCGCCCTACTATCCATCACTGCTTCAAAAAATTTTAGGTTAGATTTTCAATGTTCTCAAAACGGACATGTCTCAGCAGGAATTTTCTTCAAAAAAGTATATTTTTTTGCAGCACTTCGACAGCAATTTTCCAGCGACTAAATGTTTGTTGTAGTTTTTGTCAATTATTTATTTTCCCGCTTATTTATGTACAATATGAAAGGATTTGGGCAAACAAGCAAACAAAAACAAACACAAGTACAAGTGTACACAAATAACAAAATGCGCTGGAGATGCAGCACTCGCTGCCACAGCAGACACGCGCCGCGCTTTGGGGTTTCCGGCTGACGCGGACGTTCAAGTATATGTGACCAACGCATGAACCCCACAAACATACATACATATATGTGAGTATATAGGCATTAAAAATTCGTGTGCTAAATGGCAGTGGACGCTGGTAATGGCAGCGTTGAGGCCACGCTAAGGCTAAGCAACATGCCACACTTGCTGACACAACGCAGTGGAGAGTCACATATACATGCACGTAATTTATCACGCATACATTTTCCCAACAGCGTCACGCCCACTCAAGTGCACTTTGCGCTCACACGCCCACAACTCTAAACGTCGTCGTTGGCGTCCACGCGTTTCAATGCTAAACGCCACTACTTTTCGGGAGCTTCGTGTACGAGTAGTCAACCCGAAAAATAAGGCAAACATTTTCGAAACTAAACTTTACTACAAACAATAAACAACAACAATTGTAAACAAATCCCAAAGCAGCAACAGCCATGGCACATATGTGTGTTTATGTATGTATATAGACACACATAAACACACGCATGTAAATGCGACCATGTGCTCGACTGGGGAACTTGGCACTGTTGTTTATGCGTCAAGAAGGACCTGCGTAACTGTATTTATCCGCTCGGTAGGATTTTCAAATTTACGCCAGCATTCAGCACACAAAATTGCATATATTTTAAGAGTGTTTGTGCATGTGTGTATGTGTGTGTGAAGAACATATGCAAATGGTTAGGCGCTTGTGCGTGTAAGCTTTAAAAATTAATGCGCCAAATTTATTTTTGTGCGAAAAAAATTTATCGGTCCAGTTTGCAACACCTCACAGCAGGCGCACCGCTCGGGCAGACACATAAACATGCTACAATGCAGTAACCTAATAAGGACAAGCAGATATATATGTATGTGCGTGCATACATAATTCTAACCCTTGCCATAACTAATGAAAATGGGTTTCGATTTGTGGTGACAGTTTTAATCGTGAGTCTATTCATCTTTACCCTATGGATGCTAGGCGCTGCTAAGGGTCAATTTTGTACAATTTTCAATTCACATATTAAATGTGAACCCTTTTTTGAGAAGAAATATACATCAGAAGTACATATATATGTATAGCGAGTACATGTACATATATGTATGTCAAAAAGAGACAGCGTAAATCGACGTTTAAAGAATTGGGTTAGTAATAGTTCGGTGCTACCACATATTAAATCTAATAAGATAAATTGTGTACTCCTTGAAAAAAAATTAGTTTGAAAAATTTAGAAAATAATTTGTCCTACAAATTTTGTAGAAAAACATATTATCCTTTATTTATTGTTTATTATGAGCAGTCTTCGATGACTCACCTTTCTGTTCTATAAGTTTGAACTCTGGAATTTTCTAAGATAATTAAATATGAAAGCAAGAATAAATTTCAGTCAAGTTGGATTCGATAGAAGAGAGTATGTGGGCAATAAAATGGTATAACTGCCTGCTATTTTATATATGAGTATAGATAAAATGATAACAGTCTTTTTAACTTATACAAATTGTATGTTCGATTTGGCGGAGATTAATGGGAGCTTTAGTAAATATCATCCTAAATGTAGGCAACGTTTTATGTCTACCACTCATGGTAAAAAGTAAAGCTTTATAGATCTGGTACTAACTGTTCGCAGAAATATGAATTTATGTGCTTTATAAAGCTTTTACAAACGTCGTTATTTGCAGAAAACTCTTCACTTCAAAGCTCCAAAGTTAAGATCTTCAATTCACAGATATAGAAAGAGGGAGAGAGAGACAGAGACAGAGATAGAGAAAGAGAGTTATATAGATAAAGAGATAGAGAGAGTCTAAAAAGCGTATACTTGGTTAAGCTTTCAAAAACGTCAATATCCTTTTGAAGCTTTCTAAACAAGGGATAAAAGAGCTTTGTAAAACTTTTAAAATTTTCACTACGGCTTTTAAAGAGCGAGATATTATAGTGAAAATAAATACTGCTATCTGATTGAAACAGCTCAGATCGACTCAAATCTATAGTATTCGCGTTCTTCAACTTAGGTTATGTGAATAATTTAAAAATATACTAACAACAACTGATTTGAATAATTTTTTTTGGACTTCATAACAATAAATTTCTTATAAATTATTTATATATTAAACTTTTCCATAGTTGGTTTGAAGAAGATCTCACCTTACTTAAGTATTATTAAAAATTGTAAAATCTTATGCTACAAATATTTTTGACTCAGGAGGAGGAAGGAACTACTCCTTAAGTTGTAATATAATTCGAACTTAGAAGTTATATACTAAACAAAGGAATAAAGATTATATAATTGTTAAACCAAATATTGAGATTTCAGTAAAAGAAGTGAGAACAAAACAAAAAATTTTAAACTAATTGAGAATTTTAAAGTATTTTCGAATGTGAAAGAAATTAAGAAAAATGAGAGCTTGAGTTTATTGGATTATTTCGGTCGCTTACCTATTGTGAAAGAGTACTGTTCAAAGAGCAATATTTCCAAGGATTCTTGAGTAGACTATGGTTAACTTCTCTGACCTATGCAAATATTTGAATGAGGAGTTTATTAACAATGGAAAGATCGACGCTTCCAAATTAGAGTTCTACACTCAAAAAACACAGCAAGTATTTTGTAATATTTAATATTTACATCCCAAATCAAACAACAAAGAGACTGTCAGCATTAAATCTGGAGCAGCAAAATTCACACACATGACTTCATGCGAGAGCTTTCATGTGTGTTCACAAAATAACTATCTACTGCCACCGAACTCACACATGCCAATTTGACATACACTAAGCCGCTGGCGCACACAACAATTCAACAATTTGTGGCAACAATCGTGCGCAATCCTTTCGTTGTCGCCATTGTCATTTTGCAACGACATTTTTTGCGTTGTCACAGCCCTTGCTGCCTGCCGCTTCCTGCCACGCTGATGTGCCTACGGTGCGGCAGAAATACACGTGCTGCTGTGTGTGGCTTGAACCCAATCACATTTCACATTCAAAACACATTCCTCAAATATTGATTTGGAAAATTTGTTTAAAATACAGCGCCAGCCAACGACAGTTGGTTTATGCAACAACAACAGCAATAACAAATAAGCGCCAAAATAAATACAAAACACAGAAATTGATAAAGCCCACAACAGCAACAACAATACTAACAACAGTTAGACTAGATTACTTGCTGTACTCTTTCAACTACATACCGTTTGATTTGTGTTTGTGCCACACTGCGGGCTTGCCACCGCCCTAATCCAGCTGCCTGGCGCTCACGCGAAGCCCGTAATATTTATGTGCTCGGATAAATATCTAGTCTATGCACGGCATGTGGCTTTGTAAATATGTAAATGTCAATATTTTTGAAATTTTTATTTTATTTTATTTATTTTTACTTGCAACAGTGTTGCCACCGCGCTCCAGCGGGTTAAAATATTTCATTTACCGTTAAAAATGTGCGTGTGTGTGTGGGTCGCAAGCAACTTGAATTCCACAAGTCACAATGACACTCGAAATTCCGCTATAAAAGCCTGCGAAAGGTTGGGCGCAACACCAAATATTGTTTTTGTTTTTGTAGAAAATTGCGAATAATAAAAAGGAAATAAAGTAAGTAAAAAATGGAATACCTATAACTGCGGTTGCCAGCAAATATTTCAGCAAGAACAATGTAAATACTTATATTTGTTTCTTTCGTTGCTGTTGTTGTTGCAATACAATGCGATTGGTATCAGTTTAATGGCATTTAAATGGCAGCACATAGAAAAGTTTTTAGTCGTAAATTTGGAATTCAATTTAAGTTTTATCGGCACTACAAATTCAACTAATACATACAAACAATTGCTAGTGTCTCTAATAAAAGGATGAATTGCCTTCGTTGAACATCACTTTTGTCCTTTTTTGTGTGTGTTTAACTAACTTTTATCTAAATGATAGGTAATAACGATTGGTTATTGTCGTTGTTTGTGTATAAATATATTGCTTGACAAATTTGCTGTCAATACTGTTATTTGGAATAGTTTTAACAATCAACTTGGGATGTGTGGTAGATACGTACAGCTTCAATTCATATTCCATTTGAGGTTAGGAATGCTTAAAAAGGTGCGTGAGCTTGATGGAGTGGTCTCCTCGAGTATCCAGAAAGTGGTCGAACTTTTTTCAAATGTGTCAAAAGCCAAGAGAAAGTTAAAGGTTTTTAAAATATACCACTAGAGGTTTACATGCTCTGACCAAATTTCTAATACTGTGGATAGATTATCGCAAGACTAAATGATGTACTACTGGAAGAAGAAGATATATTGTCTAAAGTAATGTCTGAAGATCTCGAAACAATATTTCGAATATGATTTTTGATCATTTAATCAAGACACTGCCGGCTTTTGAACTGGTTTTCTGGAAAAAACATAGGTGTTCTTAGTTGAAAACTAAGGTAGGGGGTTCTAGAAAACTTTAATAAAAATCGTATTAAATCCTTGGAACCGGTTGGAGCTCAATCTAGTAAAAATTAACGAAAAACCCCTTACTAACAAACCAAAGATAATTCTATTTTGCATAAAACCGTTTACATTTTCTATAAATGATCCAAGAGATTATATTGAAAAATCAATGGATCCTTGCTCCCGTAATATCCATCTTAAAAATAATTTAAAAAAATGCTTTTAATCGAGAAAGAAATATGAGTTTCGGAGAATAAATATAAAGATTTTGTATTGATTCTCTCTAAAGATTTTCGTTTCACAAAATGATTTTGAGATATGTTTTCCGCTCAGAAGAATAAAAAACTTTTTTGAGCTTTCACAAAACTTCATTTTATGGTGAAAACTTTTCACTTAACAGAAATAGAGAGGGATAGAGAGAGAGAGTGAGAGAGAAAGTGTTAGAGCGAACGAGTAAGAAAGAGAGATTGTTATATATGAATAAAAAATAGAGCTTTTGATCTTGGTGAAGCTTTCAAAAAAGTCATTTAACAGAGATAAAGAGAGAGAGCTAGCCAAAGAGAGAAAAAGAAAGATGTATAGAAAGGTATAAATACTCGTACATATATAGAAATAGAGATAGTGTTACCAATGTTTGTATGTCTGGTCAAGTATTTCAAAAATATAATTATCTGCTTGAAACTTTCTTGTAAAGAGATACAGAGTGCAAAAGAGAGTCTGAAAGCTTGGTAGAGCTTTTCAAAAATGTCATTATCAGTTTGAAACGCCTCGTCAAAGAAGAAAGTTAGAATTTAAAAGAACTGCTGTTATCTACTTGAAACAATTCCAACACGCTACCGTACAAGATGAAAGCTTCAAAAGTTAAGATTACCAAAAAAGACAGAGCGTAGGGCCATCACAACTTCACCACTACTCTGCCGTGCTGCTGGTGGCACATGTACATTTGCTCGATGTGCTTGTCAAAAAGTGCATTTGTATGCATGACGTAGACATGTACTGCACTAACAGCAGCAGCAGCAACAACAACAAACAGTAATAACAACTCGCACGCGTGCCAAACCAAGAGCAGAATGCAAATAAAAAAAGAACGAGAATATGCCACGTCGTACGTGCCATAATGGCGGTTAATAGTTATGCAACGCATGCAACATGCCACCAATGTCAGCGGCACTAACACCAACAACAACGACTCCAATAGAGTAGTAACTACTACCTACTAGCTAGTAGCGCAGCGACTAAGTGCGGCATACTTTACATGCTTCTTGCGGCTGCCACACTGCACGCCGCTTGCTTGCCACACAACATGCCACCAACGTCAGCGGCACTAACACCAACAACAACGACTCCAATAGAGTAGTAACTACTACCTACTAGCTAGTAGCGCAGCGACTAAGTGCGGCATACTTTACATGCTTCTTGCGGCTGCCACACTGCACGCCGCTTGCTTGCCACACGCTCCTCTCCATGCGCTCATTGCGCATTGCTGTCTGTCACGCAAGTGACAATTGCCAACACGACACTGCGCTGAGAGACTAATGATCCTCGGCAATTCAATTCCAGCTTTGCTTATTACACGTTTTGTTGTTGCTGCTGCGCTAGTAACATGATGTTGCACGTATGTTGTTGTCGTTTCAGTGCTATTTTTGTTGTTTTTGGGTTGTTGTTTTAGCATAATCATGCGGCTCATCAGCAAATTGGCAAATTAGCACATTGCAATGATAACCAGAATGTGAAATTTCAATTAAATTATGAGTCCACACGCAGACTCACGAACACTCACGAACATCTAAACATATTTGTTTCTACTTTCCACACTGATTTGTTATAAATTCAGGCGCTGATAATGTTTTATAGCTCATTAATTAGCTGCGTTAAATGCAAAAACAACAACATGATTCTAAAACAACAACAAGAAATCTATTACAACAACAAGAGTTCGTTTTCATAAAATATCACACCATGACTTCCGTCTTCAATAACATGATCAAAAAGTGTACAACAAAAACAATAAATCTATTACAACAACATCCATTTACACAAATATCTATAACAACAACATCCGTTCGATTTCACAAAATCACGCATCATAACTTCAGCCTTCACTCCTCTCCCGCCACCGCTATTGCTTCCCTTTATCTAATTATGATTGTGACCTCGGTAATTAAATCAAAAATTTGCTTATTTACTTTCTTGTTTGTTCGCCGCTGAGTTTGATGATTTCGCATAGAAATTCCGGCGTGACCTCAGCCGCGCACCGAGATTGAAGTGCGCCCACCAACCGGCATTAGTGCGTGCTTGTGTGTGTGTGTGTGCGTGCTTGGTAATTAAAATTGATAGCAGCAAATTCGCACATAATCGACGCCGGTCCCTTGTAGGCATGCCAATGCTGCCTCGGGGGCGCAAAAGTTCACAATCGAAAATGATTAATTACACTTTGATAACTTAATGAGCTATAAGCATGCCTCACGCACACAAACACACACACATCAATACTCACATAGCTTATAGCGCCCAACATGTTAACCAAGAAGTACGCCTACAAGTTTGTGCTCCCCGCACACCGATCCCTCTGACATTATTCTCGCTTATCTATTGTTTATCTGCTCTCATGGTTAATTTTTCTTTTGCTTTCTTTAGTTTTCGTTTCTTTTTCGTTGCTTTTTCCCGTTACACTCATTATCCTGTTTAGTGTAGGCGCGTTTGTTTACTCTAATCTTGCATAACATTTGTTTGGGACCACCTTCCCTTCGGCTGTGGTGAATTTGTTATTGTCTCAGTTGTTATGGTAATCCCTGGTACTTAAAGGCGTACCAGAAATCAATAAGCGTGAAATTGATAGTTAGAAGTAGTAATTATTAAAACGAATAACATTTACTCGCATTTGGCGAAAACAAGTGAATTCCATGGAAAACATTGGAATTGATAGAAAGAGGTCAAAGGTCAATTACAAAGGAAATATGTTCAGAGAATTTCAACAGAAAATATTCGCATTAATATTTCCGAGAACCAAGTTTATACAAATAAATACAGCTAGTTCCATAGCCTACATGCATATTAGACATGCTTTGGAGCTTTCGAATAAAAAGCTTTGCAGATATTTATGTTTTGAGAATTCATTGATTAAATTTCACATCCTTCTTCATCCTTTTCGAAGAAAGGAATAAAATGCGGTATTATGTGTAAAGTCCTTGGAGCTTAAAGCACAATGTATGTATGTGATTGGCGTTGCAACCGTTTAGCCGGTTATAGCCGAATCGACGATAGTGCGCCACCTGTCTCTCTCCTTCGCAGTTCGGCGCCAGTTGGAGATCCCAAGTGTAACCAGGTCGCTCTCCACCTGGTCCCTCCAACGGAGTGGAGGCCTTCCCCTTCCTCGGCTTCCTCCGGCGGGTACTGCATCGAACACTTTTAGGGCTGGAGTGTTTTCGTCCATTCGGACAACATGACCTAGCCAGCGTAGCCGCTGTCTTTTTATTCGCTGAACTATGTCAATGTCGTCGTATAACTCGTACAGCTCATCGTTCCATCGTCTGCGGTATTCGCCCTTGCCAATGTTCTGAGGACCATAAATCTTGCGCAAAATTTTCCTCTCGAAAACTCCTAGTGTCGTCTCATCTGATGTTGACATCGTCCAAGCTTCTGCACCGTAAAGCAGGACGGGAATGATAAGCGACTTGTAGAGCTTGATTTTGGTTCGTCGAGAGAGGACTTTACTGTTCAATTGCCTACTCAGTCCAAAGTAGCACCTGTTGGCAAGAGTTATTCTGCGCTGGATTTCGAGGCTGACATTGTTCGTGTTGTTGATGCTGGTTCCCAGGTATACGAAATTATCTACGACCTCGAAGTTATGACTGTCAACAGTGACGTGGGAGCCAAGACGCGAATGCGCCGACTGTTTGTTTGATGACAGGAGATATTTCGTCTTGTCCTCATTCACCTCCAGACCCATTCGCTTCGCCTCCTTATCCATGCGGGAAAAAGCAGAACAAACGGCGCGGTTGTTGCTTCCGATGATATCAATATCATCGGCGTACGCCAGGAGCTGTACACTCTTGTAGAAGATTGTACCTTCTCGGTTTAGCTCTGCAGCTCTTATAATTTTTTCCAGCATCAGGTTAAAGAAGTCGCACGATAGTGAGTCACCTTGTCTGAAACCTCGTTTGGTATCGAACGGCTCGGAGAGGTCCTTCCCAATCATGACGGAGCTTTTGGTGTTGCTCAACGTCAATTTACACAGCCGTATTAGTTTTGCGGGGATACCAAATTCAGACATCGCGGCGTAAAGGCAACTCCTTTTCGTGCTGTCGAAAGCAGCTTTAAAATCGACAAAAAGGTGGTGTGTGTCGATCCTCTTTTCTCGGGTCTTTTCCAAGATTTGGCGCATGGTGAATATCTGGTCAGTTGTCGATTTTCCAGGTCTAAAGCCACACTGATAAGGTCCAATCAGTTTGTTGACGGTGGGCTTTAGTCTTTCACACAATACGCTCGATAGAACCTTGTATGCGATATTTAGGAGGCTGATCCCACGGTAATTGGCGCAGATTGTGGGATCTCCCTTTTTATGGATTGGGCAGAGCACACTGAGATTCCAATCGTCAGGCATGCTTTCTTCCGACCATATTCTGCAAAGAAGCTGATGCATGCACCTTATCAGTTCTTCGCCGCCGTATTTGAATAGTTCTGCCGGTAATCTATCGGCCCCCGCTGCTTTGTTGTTCTTCAAGCGGGTAATTGCTATTCGAATTTCTTCATGGTCGGGTAATGGAACATCTGTTCCATCGTCATCGATTGGGGGATCGGGTTCGCCATCTCCTGGTGTTGTACTCTCACTGCCATTCAGCAGGTCGGAGAAGTGTTCCCTCCATAATCCCAGTATGCCCTGGACATCGGTTACCAGATTACCACCTTGGTCTCTACATGAGCACAATGGGCGGCTTTAAAAATGACAAAATTATAAAATTTCTCTCAAACACGGTAAATCCAAATCAGGAAGGTATAAAACGGAACTATTTGTGATACAAGTCTAGTTTTCATCACAGATCTACACTAATAAAACAAAGCTATTAGCTTTTTCCAGAGCTTTTATTCCGATCTATAAAGTTAGCTTATTTCTCAGAGCTTTTTTGAAGATTCTTTTTTTATTGGTGTTGTTGATAATGGAGAGCAGTTAGGAAGATAACATAGTCCTTTAGAGCATTTACTTCATTCTGGAACCTTGATCGGTTCACGAAATATGTGCAGGACAAAATGAGCTTTCTAAGGAATTACTACGTCCGTTCGTCAAATTGTTGATTTCGAGTTGCCACCTACTGAGTAAAGGTAGATTGAGAATAATATTGCAAATTATTCGAAATTTTGAAAGCTTTCCTTGGAAATATTCACTTTGATTTGAGTACCGACATGTTTTGATATAGGGTTGCCATAAAACAAAAAATGTAAAACGGACCAAAATATTGTAAAATTTGAAAGAAATATAAGCTAAATTGCGTTGAAAAATATTTTGTTGCAACATCTTGTTGCATGCGAAACTATTTTCCAATATAAATTTATACGTTTATTACAAGTTCCAGCACGCAGGTAATGCATTTAAATGTATGTAGGGAACCTAGTTAACGGTAAATTGTTATTGCAAATACTTTGCGAATTTTTCTTTAAGAAAAACTTACATTTCTTTTGCCTCAAATTAAGCAGCACTGCAGACGGGCGGAGTAATTTATCATTTATGTTGAAATTATTGGAGCTTGCAATGTTCAAAGAAGCAAAGCAATGCAGGCTAACATAGCGGAAAAAGAAAGTATGCACAGTTAAAATGAAGAAAATAAAAATATAATTGCTAAGAGGGTGCAGTACATAAAGCAGATGCAAAAAAAAAAAACAAAAAGTGAAATAAGAAGAAGTAGAGAAAGTTGCGCCGTTTGCATAAGTTTTAGTTTTAGTAGTTCACGAGCTTGACTGCTGGCTCGAAGATGCAGGTTGAAAGGGAAAATGTAGTTGTGACTTCCACTGCACTTCGCATGCCCGCGCGGGGCTGTGTGGGTGAGCGCTAACAAACAAAAGAAACAGAAAATATAATAAAAGAAATCTTTGGTGCCAGCGCAGACTGCAATGAATTCCGGTTGTGATTTAATGCAAAGTTAATTAGCTGAGCGCGCGCACACGCACACATTTACACATAGTTTACACAAACACAAATACAAACTGGTGAGCGAGTGAACTAGTAACGAGTGCGCGCTGGAAATCCTTTGCCTGCACAACACAAACACACGCGCACATTTGCATGTGGGCGTGCGTGCGCCCTTTAAGTCGAAAGTCAGTCAAAAGTAGCTGCTAAACTGACTGCGAGAATTCATCAAATAGCGCGCGTACGGAGTGAAAGAAAGCGCGTTGTGCGCGTATGTACATGTGGATGAACGCGCGCTACTTCATATATACATAGAATGCAAATTTGTTACAGCGCGCGCCGCTCCTCCACGCGCCCGCCGCTGGCAGCGCGCAAACACAATTGCGAATTCAGGAAGGATGGCAAGTCAAACGAAATGAAAGCGTGGCGGAAATCAAGCCGGATGATGTGTGGTTATCTTTGCGAGCGATAGTCAGATAGTCAGAGTCAGCGGCAAAGTCAACCTCAACGCTCGCGGCGTACGCACAAGCGAGAGCGAGCGCAAAATGAAGCAAAATGAATGAATGAATGAGTGATGGGGAAAAAAGTTTTTCGATTAAAGTTCATAATTGCATTGCTATGCAATACATGCATGCCAGTCAGCCGCACACACATATGCGCGTGATGGTGGGTGCGCGCCTGCATATATAGCACAAAACCAACCTAATGTGCATAAACGCTGGCATACGCGCACGCGGTGCAAGCAGATAATATTGCAAATACTCCGCCGCATTTGGCAAAAAACACACGCGCACATACACCGACAGAAACTCGAGTTTATTTCAATTTAAAAATATACGCGCGAATGCATGCTATGAAATACTACGTAACGCTAAAGAGGATGAGCTGGCGTCGCCGCTTCCGTCTTCAATTTGAAGGGGAAGTGCGCGCGCATATGCACACTCATATGCGTTTACCCTAATTTACGCGCGCCAGCAAGCAGCGCGTGAGTGAGAAGAAGGGTCGATATGGCGCGTACAAGGCTTATGTATGTAGAGTAAAGGTTGCTAATAGCGTTGCAGTGGCGCGGCGCGGCAACGGCGGCATGAATGGTTGCAGTAAGCAAAAAATGTTTTAATTGGAAATCTTTGGCTTACAGCGTAAATCGCATAAAACTGTAGCGCACACGCATACCCACACACATGCGCATCCATGCATAAACTTACACCAACAAGCAGGCTTTTCACTTTTCTTGGCAGCAGAGTGTAGCAATGCGGCTGGCAGGCGTGCCTCTGCGCCTTATGCCATGCTTATGGTGCGCGCTATTGAAGTAGCAACTTGCAACTTTTGCATTGGACCCATGAAAGTGTACGAGTGACTGCAGTAACGTTTATTTATTAAGCCTCTTCGCGCAGTCTACAGCATATAGTAAGTGAATTTGTAGTATGGAAGAAGAGATTATGAATTGGTCCAATAGTAACTGGAACTGAAAACTTGTATAATGAATTGCTGAGATACTCATTATGTAACTATTTAACAGTTAAGCAATCGGAACGGTTAATATTTTAGTAACTAAGTGGAGTTTCGTAGTAGTTGAGACCATAGTAATGTTGAAAGGTCCACTTTTATTTACTCTCACCACTTTAATTATCTGAACCTGTTAAAATCTATCTACTCCTTGCTTTGAAGTTCTCAAGTTTTTAAGTTGGGAACATTGTTGTAAGGTTTTCCCAGATCTACTAGCTTTAACCCTAAAAGGACCAGGAAAAACATTTAAAAAGTTTGGAAATCTTGAAATCTCTTGAAACATTCCTCATTTTTACTACCTGGTTTTGGTGTTACAAGACTACTCATAACATAACAGGAATTTATATTCAAACAAACATATGGAGCTCTATAAAAGCATACTGACTGGCACTACTGTGCTACTTCACCAATGTCTGATAGGATGATCTATGCATTTTTGCTTATCACTGCACTCACACACACACACACACACACACAAAGGTGCTCGATAACTGGCATTCTTGCCTCACGCGTTGCAAACAGGCCGGTTTGATACAAAGGTACAAAGCAACATGGAGATACTGGAATTGGAAAAGCAATTCCTGTGAATACAAAAACTTTGAGTTGTAAAATCATGATTTAATGAAGTTTACTTTGGCTGGATGCCCCCATAGGCAGTCTGTGAAATTCTGTGAACTGCTCAATAGATAAAGGCTAATTGGAGGAAAAAATAATAGAGTTCGTAGTTTCTGTGATTTATCAAAAGAAAGAAGCTTTCATGTTGTTACTGAAGTTAAGAGAACTAGAAATTAGTGCACGAAAAAAGCAGAGCTTTTTACAAAACTAGAAGATTCTGTTTTTTTTTTTATATTTTACCCCGGATGCTCTAAAATGACGTAGAATAGAAAGCTGAGAAATATTAGTGCTACATAAACATGAAAGCTCCAAAAGCTGTTAAGCTTTCTTAAACACAAAAGCTTGCAAAAAAGCTTTAAAATTACGTTAAACCGGAATCACAAAAATATTAGAATTACAAAAACATGAAAGCTTCAACAGCTCTTAAAATTTGTATGTCCAAAGTCTTTCTTCATCCACTGAGTATAAAAAAACCACGCGGAATATCAAGCTTTCATCAGACAAATCTCCTTCGCACAAATCTCCTTAACCCACACTTGATACTTTCCATTTTCTTGCACTGTCTCCACTGCCACACAGACATTTCCATTACACCGTCTGTTGTTATTAAGTCATCGATGATCAGAGGCGATTTATCAAATGGCGGTCTTCAAAGCAGACTACCAAAGTGAAGCAATGTACGGCGTATAATATGCCACAGACACCAAATCCCCCAGCTCAAGTTTGCCATCTCCATTGCCACAATGCATTCCGCGCTGCCACTGTAGGCCGCAAATCACTCGCAAGCTCATTGCAACGCGTGGATAAGCCACAGCTGACAACTGCAGTGCGCGCCAAAATTGGCGAAAGTGGAAAAGTGCAAGCGTTTGCAAGCACCGACTCCATCCGACATCCACCCAGTCTTGCATAGAACTTGCGTGGCAGTTACTCCCATCACGAACTGTTGCAGTAAATGAAAACTTTTCGCATATCTGTCTGCTGCCACAATTGCCTGCAACGCAACACTGCACCGCACCGCAATACACCCCACACTCTAGCAGTCTAATCTGCGCCGTGCCTATCTTACGCTCGTGCGCCACTTACCACTCGCAACTTGCCACAGCCTCAGTCTCTGTTGCCCATAGCCGCAATGTAGACACGTAGCGTTGCAAGTTGCACGTCACTCCGCCAGTCATGCGTCGCTTGTGTCTATGCTCACTTATGCCCCTCTATGCATTCGTTCAACCATGTTGATGTTGCAATCAGCCGGCGAGGCGATGTCTGCAACTTTGCGCGCGCGCTTCACTTCACTCAGTCAATCACTTGCGTTGTGTCTATTCAGCTGCCAGCTGGTGCATGCCACACTGCTGCCGTTGCTGCTGCTGAGGCCGACCGACGCGCTGGCTGTCAATCCTTCCGCAGCAGGAGGAACAGCAACAACACTGGCTGCCACACAAAATGAAGTTGCAGCTATCTACGCCACAACTTGCTACTTGCCACATGCGTGCTCAGTAGTACGCTACACAGCGCCGGTTGTTTGTGTTGCAATTTCTGCTGCAGCAGCTTTTGTTTTTGCAGTAGTTAGCCGTTGTTGTTAGGAGTACATTTGCATAAATGCTATTTGAATAGTAAAATTGCGCTGCGCCTGTGGCAAGCTATATATATGTGCGTCTATGTTCAGCACTGCAGCGTTGCATGCAGATTTATGTGTCTTGACCTCCCCCAGAATTGTTGCTGCTGTTGTCCAGCCACTAGCAACCGGCAGTGTAAAAGCAAAAACAACGAAAAAACGCTGGAAGGCTGACAGCGGAATGTAGGAAGTGGCAACAAGCTGCTGATGCTGCTCTTTACGGCATGCACTGCCGTTGGCGCCGCTGATGGACAACGCCAGCCACATTTCATTTATTTCAAACAGCCACCATCACCAACAACTAGCAGTAGCAACTCACACAGAGCTAAGGTCACCGCCAACTGGGGCGTCGGCTTCCGCTGGCTGGGGCACCACAGCGGAAAAATAATGACGTTGCGGCGCAAGGCGGCTGCTGGTTCGAGATTTGCTTGAGCCGTACCCACTAAGTGATGGTAGACGAGCTGTGTATTCAAACATAATGGTGCGCTCGTAGCTTTTAGTATTCTCTCACAGCCATTGTCGGTTTGTCGGCTGGAATTGAACTGTAATTGTGGCGCATGATGTTGCAACATTTTCATTTACATAATAGCGGATAGCGATGGTTAACATGGTGGCAATAACAACCGGAAGCGCGGTAGGAGATCATCCATCCTTATCACCATCGCCATAACCAAGCGCCACAGCCGCGCACCAACTTTGTAGCCAACACCCGTTCATTTAATGGCATATGCGGCTGTTGCTTTTGTACCAGTTATTATTCGAAATGATGAATAGTTGAAATGCGCAAAGTAATTTTCTTAAAATGAACTACCTACCGGCATATATTTGTTTGTGGAAGGCAAGAAGGGCTGCCGCACTGGATTCCTGCAATTTAAATGCGCCGTTGAGCGCAGAGTTGTATGCTGTTACATGGACAGGAGTTGAACTCGTCAGCATGTTGATGAAAGTTAGGCCCTTTGTGTTTGTTTGTTTACTTTGGAATTATTCATTATAAATTATGAACTGGTTGCTGGCATTGCAAATATAAATTCATGGAAGTTATTTGAAAATTTGCTGATATTTTACTGTGAGGAATATAAAGTCTAATATAGTCGAAATTCACTTTCAGGTTCTTACAATAAGGTAAATCAATAGAGCCCTTATTGAAATTTAATCACCGATATTTTTACAGCGGCGAGATAGATAGATAGATGGAAGTCCGATTTGAGAATGCCCGTTTTCTTTCTTTACGAAAATTATCTAGTTTTAAATGTTCGGTCGAGATGGTATTATAGTTTTCATCTACCGATACAGATAACTCCAGATTTCTTTGAAAGTCAGAAAAGAGCTGACGATTTTTATGTCATGAATGTTCATGTCACTTATAACTTCAGATGGTTTCCTTTTCATTCAGTAGATAAACTTTATAAAGAGATTTCGAAGAGGTATTTTCTTACTTTTTGTTTTCTACTTCTTGCCAATGATGGTATATCTAACTTCATAGAATATAGTAGTTACGGACTATTTAATAACGATATGAGAGTTAGGGATAGCAAAATTATTGATCTTCATAGTGAACATGGTATGAGGAACATGAAATTCGAGAGTGGGAGAGAGATAGCAGGGAGAGTGGAAGGGAGATAGTGTGTGTGTCTGAGAGAGAGAGAAAGAGAGAGAGTAACAGATACAGATTCTGATGATTCGGCACATTCATTCATAGAATATAGTAGCTATGAACTTTCTAATATCGATATGAGAGTAAGCTAAAAAAAAATCGTAAGTGGGAGAGGGAGAGAGAGAAGGAGAGTGGAAGGGATATAGTGTGTGTGTGAGAAAGAGAGACAGATACAGATACAGAGCCAGCTGATTCGGCATAGCAAGTAATTTTAGTATTACTTAAATAAAGTCATTTCCTTGGCATTTTCTCTTTAAAGTCATTTAAAGTCTCTTCATTTAATATCTTCAATAAAATGTGAATAGGTAATTCTTTACCTTTTCAAAGTATACTTTCGTAGGCTTTGAAGTGAATATGTACTAAATGGATTTCTTTACTTAAGAATGCCAATAAATAGCTCAGCCACATAGCACACATTTACTAGGCATATTTTGATGAAAAGAAGAATCTGCACCCAAACACATTTCGAGCGAAAAAATATCAAAATCAAACATTTTACTTAACAAGCATTTAAGGCATATTTTATACCGAAACTAAATGTAGATTTTCCGATGTAAACAACTACTTACAACTCCAGCAAAATTTGCACACAATATTTTCTACTCCAAATAATCCGACCGCTTTGCGCACACACACTCAATCCTTTACACAGCATACTTTCAATCCTTTTCCATATTTTTTCCAACAATTTCTGTCATTTTTCATATTTCATCTGCCCGCATTCGAGCATGAAAAGTTGCACTCAAACATTTCACAATTTTTGAATATCAAAAGGAAACATTAGCACAAGTGGCAGCTGCTGCTGCTCCTCAGCTTAACTGTTTCGATTTGGCGCAACTTTACGGCTGCCACACTTGTGTGAACACACATAGGCACATATTCCAGAGCACACATATATATATATTTATATGTGAGAGAGAAAAAGATAGTGAGTGTGGAGCATATATATACGTTCGTCTGTCAATTTATGTAGACACACGCGCATATCGGCAAATATTCGGCGCGCTGTCGGGCTTTAGTGAAGAAATATTTGCTTCATTTCTCTATTTCTGTATTTAATAAGCTTTCTTGCAATTTATTTATGCGCTTGGCAGCATCTAATGGCGGATGAGTGCGTTTGGACTGAGCTGAAGAAATCCAACGGCGTCTAAGAACACACAGGCACACTCGCTCCGCAGCGAACTACATGCAAAGCAACAGCCGCAGCGGTGAGAGGAGTGGAGTGGCAACGGCGCTTGGCAGTGAACACGCATTTGGCACGCGCTCGACTCGAGCTCGGCGTAGGCGGACGCGACGATGACTGCGGCGGCGGCAATGGCGACGGCACTTTGCGAAATTGTTATTTGGTTAATTATTTCGGATTAATTTTAAGACTTTGTGTTTATTCATTGTCGCACAGCGGGCGAGCGCGCACAGCAGGATGTCGGACAGGAAGCCGTGCGTTCATCCCATGTTCCCACGGGTCGGGTACTGCGATGGCGGCGACGGAGTGTCTGCAAGCGAGCGAGCGACTGTTGCTGCTTATTTCAGGGATTTACTTGTTGTTAGTGTTGTTCTTTCTCGATTATGTTAGAGCTGTTGTTGTTGTCGTTGTCATCAACTGCGTTATCAGTGGGCAACTTGGCTGCCGAGCTGTCAGCCAGTGGCTTGGCTGGGTTTAAGTAGCTCGATGGGATTTCTATTCTCGGTCTCTCTTTATTTTATTCGCCACTTTTTCCTTCATTCGCATTGTCGTTGCGGCCATTTTTTGCCACTGGCGCCGACAGCCAAATTAAGATTTCGCTTTCGAGATTATATGGTGTTAACAAGGCGTCCACTACTGCTTATGAACGACGCAGCCGAAATCCAAGAACGGGTATAAATGCTCGTATATTGAGGCACGCGCATTTATATATATTTATATGAATATATATTAATTTGTTGATATGAGCTTATTGGTGGCTGGGTGTGGCCGGTTGATAAATATTGGCTTATTGACTGCAGTCTTTATTTATAGCAACAGCATACTTATATAGCTGAAGTTGAGCCTTTCATGCACCGTACTTTCACGCATTCAGACACCAACTCGGCGTCAAGCCTTTAAGCCCTCCACCAGGCACTCGAAGTGCACTCAAATGTGAGTAATATTTAAGTGTAACACTTCAGAGTGAGAAATCGGGCATTAACAGAACTTTCAGTCAGGCAGTTTCAGCAATTAAACAGTTGAATATCACGTTTATGTACAACGAAAGCTTAAAGCTTCTCTCTTAAACTTTTTTCCTCAAAAGCTACCGAAAATGTCGAAACGAAAACTTTCACAGAAACGTCAATCAATCGGTCACTGAAGATTTTAGTCCCTCGATCACCAAAACAAAAATATTTTGATTTTCAGTATCCGATCACTGCGGAACCAAACCAAGGGCGCTCACGAATAATTTAAAATTGTTTGAATTTCAAAGGTCATGATAAAGGTGATTATCGTGATGAGCCGATGATGTCCAGTCTGCCAGTAGTTCCAAAAAGCTCAGAGTAGTCCTCATCTTTGAACCGACTTTCTGAAAATATTTGCCTAAACTCGAAATCAGCTACCAGAAAAATGCCGGAATGGAAATTGATTATTTCCAAATTTGTTGTGAAAAATTTAAGGCTGGAAAGAAAACAAACCCAGCTAAAAGCTCACTGAGCTTTAAAGCTCATGAGAGTATTGAGCTTAAGAGCTTTCGGAAGGATGATCTATATTTCCAATAAAATCAGATTTTAATAATAGGATATTTCTATACTTAACTTCATTATGGTCGAAAAATTAAGGACTGTATTCCAGAGGGAACAATAATGAATCAACTAAGCTTACAGCCGTACCCCATAGATTCCATTTTGTGAGCACTAACTCTTTAATGTAAGAATATTAAACCAGAATATTCGCCGCACTATCTCTCTCCAAATCCACATAGTACTCGGTCAATGGACCACTTGCTAGCTCCACCCAGCTAATAAGTCAATTCAACGCGCCGCCACTCAGCGCACCAACAACGTAATTGCAATTTTTGGCAACCATTGCTGGCCGCAAAGTATTGCCAAACAAACTGAATTTATTTCTACACAGAGCACGCTGTGTACCTCGTAATATAATATAGGCGTTTCTCATGAAAATTGGCCACAAATTGCAACTAACTGTAACATGGACAATGACAATTTCGAAATCAGTTACTGTTATATGTTGGACGAACCAAACTGAATCAACGAACAACTGAAAGCGAACAAATAAAGCAACTAAATCAACGGAACTACTCTACTTGCTATGTACATAGAATAACAACTATAACAACAACAACAATACGGAAAATGTTATAACAGTAAAAATGGAGCACACAATACACGACATGAATTTTAAAATACGAATTGATTGTGTTATGTTCACATCAGAGATGAGAGATGAGGGAGAGAGTGAATGAGTGAGGGATAGAGAGGCGGGCCGAAATGTAGGCGAAAGGGGAGGGAGCACAACAAACAAGCTGAGTGTGGGTAAAGCAAACTAGCGGACATAACGGCAACAATAGTTAGTATTTCCTGGGGGGAAGCAGTGCGAGCGGCGCAACATCATTGGCTGGGCGTTAAAGTAGCTACAGTAGCGGCAAGCAGCCAATTCAGCCTGCCTGGGATGCGAGGCAATTTCGCCGGACAACTGAAATGCTGAAATGTTGCACGATGATTTATTATGCTCACAGCGAATTTATTGTTGCGTTCATTCGCATTTCTGTTACTGTTGTGGCCGGCCAGTGTTGATTGTGTGGCGGCGTTGGCGATGGATGTTGTACAGCGCGCTGTGTTGTTGTTCTTATTTTTATTTTCATACAAACTGCCTTTTGGTTGTTGTTTTTTCTTTCATATTTACTGTTTTTTTTTATTTTTGTTGCTTGTTGTTGTTGTAATGTCTGCATTTGCATTTCTTGCGCTTCGGCTGTTTGCCTTTTAATTTCATTTATGTGAGCGCATTGCTTTATTTTTGTTGTTGCTATTGTCATATTTGCCGTTATGTGCTTCATATATTTATTTGCATTTTAATTTTGAGGTCAAGAAATTTTTATTTTCTTGTTTTTGTTTTTGTTGTTGTTTTACGCAATTCAATTAATTTCAGCTTTCTGCTCTCTTTCCTTTAATATTTCCATTAAATTAAGAAAGCCAACAAAAAGGAGAATCTTAAGCTGCCCGCATATACAACAACAACTCGAGCTGCTCTCTGCGGCTCTGGCGCTTGATTTAAAGCGAATTTGTGGACACTTTAAATGCCGCACCGCGGGGCGTATGAGTGACGCGTGGACAAGTTGGTCGCACAGCTTTTCATGTCGGCGCTACAAATTGCTTTTTGTTGTTGTTGCTGTTTTACTTATTTATACACTGTCTTTGTTCGACTTCTTTGGTCTCTCTGTACTTTCTCCTCCATATTTTCTTTTTTATTTTTTTCCCTGCAATTTTTCCTTTTCATTTATTGCGTCTCACATTTTCACTTCTTTTTATTTATTTATTTCTGTTTCACTTCTTAAATTTTCAGCTGCTGACTTTTGTGGCCGCCAGCTATTTGTGTTGCCAATTTAATGATGTAACAGTCAAGTCAATTAGCGCTGATGTATTTGCTTTTGCTACCAAAGTTTTTGCCACTTTCAGCTCCTCACCGCCGCGTTGCTTTATTTATGTTCATGCAGCAGAGTTGCCTTTGTACATTTTAAATAAGCATGGAACTGATTTTGTAATGCACAGCGTTGCACATGTGTGCGTTTGTGTTGTTGTTGGTAGCAACTGGTTGTAGTAATTGAATTTGAGTGGGTTTTAATTAAAGCGTAGAAATCTTTTTCAAAGAGAGAGTTTTCATGCCGCATTCTGTTAGCTTTGATAAGTTCGTCATGTATATTACAATGCAGTTAATAAAGGCAACAAAGAAGAGATAACGGTAATTAGACCACTTGTTGAAAAGTAGACCGTGGCGAGTTTTAAATTTCAAAGACGGGTGAAAGATTATGTAAAAATTATAATACAAATAATTTACCATTAGACAATTCTTTGAAATAAATGCAATATTTAGAAATATTATAATAAAACACAATAATATGACAACACTACGTACACATATATTTTTTTCTAAATTACAAATAACTGCAAAAATATGTGCCTTTCATTTTTTAAATTTTAATATTTTTTTTGATATGGCAACCCTGATATTTTTTAGAGTAGTTTTTATATTTTAAGCATGAATCATTTATCCATTTTAGTACTTTAAATTAATTATAAATCTTTAATATTTGAAATATTATTATAAATTACGATAATATGGCAACACTATGTACAAAGTTTTTTTTTTTTTTAATTTTAAATAACTCTAAAAATCTTTGCCAATAAAATTTTTAATATTTTTTATTTTATAATTTTTTTCCAATATGGTAGCCCTGATTTTTGCTTAGAAAATTTACTTAAGTGCACTCATTTAAATATTTATGTTAAATGAATAATAATTATAATTAATGCTTTATAATACTTTAATTCAATTCTAACTGCATTCTCGTAGCAATTTTAAACATCTGGCAACTCTGTCTGCATTAAGTTAATAGTTAAATGATTTTAAATCTGCATGAAAAACAGTACTATGTAAGTGACTCCTTTCATCATTATAGAAATAATTACTATTTCAAATATATTTTTTGGTTAGTTGGCAACTCTGTTTTTGAAATTTTTTTCTGCAAGTGCTCCACAAATACAAATAATCAATAAGAATTTCCACTGAAAGTTTCCTTAAAGTGATTTCGAGATTCGAACTCGCGACCCAACACATAACGCTCACACTAGTTACATCTTATGAAGGGTTGCCACATAAAAAAATTAAAATATATAAATAATATATGTATACTAAAAATCGCATATCTCTTTAGAGAACACTGTCAGTATACATTTGAAAAATAACAACAACAATATTACGACAAGTTATGGCTTTTATTTCGTTGCGCCTTCAAACACACACCTTCCACACATTGCCCAGCCACACAGAGGAAAACAGTAATAATATAAATATAAAACAGCTCTTCACCCACACTTGCCACACCTTGGTATGAGCTCTGAGAAAGTGGCATACACTCGCCCATATAAGCGATATGGCACACTGTTGTCCACTCAAGCGAGCGATTCGCATGGAGCAGCGTCAACACCGAACTTCGCCATAAATGAGCAAACAACTCGTTATTGTCGCGACGTTATTGCCGACTGTGCGCGGTTTTACTGCTACACGCCATATTTGAAAGTGTGTGCTGCATGCCTCGCACTATTTGCTTACGAAACCAACGTCTCTTAACGGTACCTTTATGTAAATATGAGTACCGTATGTTTGTGTGTGCCTTGTAGTGAAACTGAGTGCTGGCGTTAAATCATTGAGGCAAGCATTTAACTACCACAGCGCGGCTGCGCTGTATGCGTAGGAAACGAAAATCGTTGGGAACTCTCAGAAGTTTCCGTGAAATGAAAGGTGAAACGCGCCAGCAATAACAATTTGATGGGAAGTGTTTCTTGGTGTTGGCATGTTGATGTGCTATGGTGAGTACCTATAGTTGGACCAGCGTTTCAAAAAGCAGAAGGGTTGTGACATTTAACTGGTTTTTGTTGTTAGTGTGTATAGTATTTGAACGACATTTTAATAATGCAAACAGATTACGTTTTGAATTGACTGAAACATTGTGTTGAATTTTCAACGTGGAATTCCTTTTTGTGCAATTAAATGGTTGCTTAGAGTGGAATAGTTATTATGGTGCATATACAGATACATATTTGTAAGTGAATACATTTATATCAGAAGGGTAGCTGTTTTTTTTTTTTGTTAATTATTTGAAGGATTAATTTATATTATTATTGCTTCGCAACTAAAACTTAATCGCAATAATTGGAATCGATAAGCATGCATAATGACTTCTTGTAACTAAGGTACCAACGGCAAAGCTCGCTTCACTAATTTATCTACATATATACAAATAGCGAATTAGTTTTTAGAGTCATAATAGTTCTTCATCAGACGCCTTCGGAATGTATTTGATATATATTTCTATGTTTTTGCATTTTTCTTCCAAAGCTAGCTCATATCAGTTACTTTCCTCAGTTCCAAAAATCACTGAGATCATATAGTAGCTATCGATGGTGTGACCATGTCAAAATTGGATTTTTTGGAGTTACTTCAACCCGTAGTTCAAGAGAGATCTCCAGTAGGTATTTCATAAATCAATCAAATTTTGGGCAGATCAAGTTCACGGTATCTAAGATGCACCACAAAAAATTCTAACATTGCCGACTCTAGTTGCATCTGTGCTATTTCAGAAGCATTATCATATCTCTTCAAAATCAAACACCAAAGTCTTTGAAATTCGATCAAAAAAGTGAAAACGACTTTTCGTGATCTAAACACTCTAATACCTAAATTATAAAGTTCAACAATAGGAACTATCCCTCCCTTGTAGATCTTTAATATACATAAGATCTCAAAAAAATCCTAATGGATCAGAATGATTGAGGAGGAAATGCTTAAATGAACCATACCATACCAAACTACTATGGCAACTAGCATCTCCCAGGACCCCTAGTGTCGCCGTATGTGTACCTATTAGACAAACAACCAAAGGAACACAGTACCGAAATTTTCTTTCCATTGGATCAATAAATATCTGGAAATTATCTGTAACGCATATACGCATGTAACAGCCTTTCATAGTATAAACCAACTCAACTCTAAATTGACGACCGAGACAACGCGACGTCGAATGAAAAGTCATCTCAAACTCATCTCATATTTGACGATAATGATTTGAGAACACATAAAGAAATCCTAGAATAAATTTCACTTATAAACGGACGTTCTAGTCCAAGCTCAAATATTCGATAGCAATATATTGAACTCAACCATGAGATGCGACATGCGATAACGTTGCGACCCATTTTTTTAAATCATATACTTTGGAATTTAGTGTGGACACTTCTGAAGCTGACTGCATATCGTATAGTAAAGCTTTATAGCTTTATAAAGTCATCTAACAGTTTGCAGAATTATATTCAGCGCCATATGACGGATGAAAATTCAAGCTGTCATCTACAATTTCAGGTATTTAAAACCTCTTTTAGGAGTTAAAAGTTATCCACCCAACAAACAGAGGGCATTTTTCAAACGCTCACTGGCTCAATCAGCCGCTTGTTATGCCCAATGTCATTGTTAAGGAAGCAACCCGCGTGTGTGTGTGTGTAGAGCACACGCTGAGGCTAATAAATGTCAACAATGAAAAAAGTGACATTAAGCACATCAACAATGACGACAATAAAAGCGACAAAACAAAAGCACTAACACCAATGCACGCGGGCCGCGCTCTCTTTTGTTTGCATATAATGAGGCGGGTGGCAGTTTTGTTCAAGCCGGCGGAAACCTAGCGAGCACATCCTGCCATTGTGTTTGGCGTCATTAAGGCACAATTGCACATACATATATAAATACTGAAAAAAGTTAAAAAAAATATATAAAAGTTTGTGTGTGCGGCATCATGAGGCAGGTGAGCAACCGCATCACGGCAATGAATGTCACTCAGCCTCGGTCGGGCAAGTCGGGGGATCATAACCCTTTTTTTTGTGCCCACCTTCAGCGGCAATTCATTATACATTACTACAATAAATGAAGAGAAAAAAGAAAAAACAACAACAATAGCAGCAAAATAGGTTTTAGCGCTAAGCTCTTGAGCACTGCCAGCAACACCGGTGAAAATGGTCGGCAAAATGGTGTCATGACCTTGGTCTCACGGTGCACTGGGAGCGCGGGCAGGTGCATATACTTTGTGTGAGTGTGTGAGCCTGAGAGTTGCGTAACGACAATGGCCAATTTGAATGTTGTAATAATTTTTTATTGCCGCTCACAATGGCGCTACAACTCAACGGCGTGTTTACTGTGTGCAATTTATTGAGCGCAAGCGGACCCGGCGCAGGCCGTGGCGCCACACGGCAGCGCACAGCGCCGAGCAGCATGAGCTGGAGAGTGGTTTTTTAAAATAGACAAAAATTGTGTCAAATGCGTGCGAAAGCATTTTGTTTACACTTAGCGCAATTATTATGAGGCCGCCAACGAGGTGAGCGGCGCGTGTTTCTATGTTTCTCTAAATGTGTGTTGGTGTCAGGGGTCGCTTGTCGCTGAGTGGCGCTGCGACAAAGGACATGGCAAATAGTACAAGTGGCATTAAAAATAGACAATTTTTCAGTGAGCCTTTTGTTGACATTACGCATTTTACTCGCCTGCTTTCCGCTAGCCTTGACACAATTGTTTAGAAGATAGCAATGAAAAGAATATTGTGTGTGCATTTTAGTTGATTTTCTAACAATTAATTGTGTATATATTTCTCTGGTTTCAACCCAAATTCAAATTAAAAATGTTAACTTTAAATTTAATGGGAATCACAAGTTTAAGAGGGTAATGTTAAGGGTTGTAGAGTACTGTGACTGCTTGGAATTAATTAATATATTTATATTTGAATAAAATTCTTAACCTCAATTCATGCGCTTAAGAGAGTAGCGAATCGAACACATCATACCAGCTGTTCAAACAAAATGGAGCAAGAAGACTTTTAAGAAGTCTTGAACTAACATCTCCTCTAATCCATTTCTATGGTGGAGAGTTCTGCGGCTTCTAGCAGTATCACTGCCTTACGTTTTCTATAAATGAATATAATTTATTTCAAGCTTTTACATGTTAATTTTTAACAATACTTTGGCCTTGACTCTCTGACTCATTTATAAGAAAACCGCTTATAGCACTTAAATGAGGTATCCGCTAACCGGATAATAATCTTTCATCGAATTCAACTCGCTAACTTTGTTGTTGGTTTTACATGTAAACTGAGAAGGGAGCAGCGATGAAAGAGAGTGGGCAGATAAATAGCGAATAGAGGACGGTTCATATTGATCATTTAAAATGAACATTTTTTAGTAACTAAAGTATAAATCTTTCCTTTCAAATATCCGTTTTCCTGGATCTTTCGACACAACCTTTGAGCTAATTAATCCATTAACCTCCGGTTACATTATTTTTTTATATTTTTTTCTACATTAATTTTTGAATGAATTTTAATCGACTTGAAAATGAAATGCAAAAACCGTATTTGTAATTATATAAACGTTCTTTGTCTGCGATTAGCTGCATTTTTTAATAAAAAAAAGCTACGGTAGATGTCGCTGCTAAAAATATCAATCAGCTGATGAAACTTACCAACTTCTTATGAAACGCAAAAAGAAGAATGTATAACAGCTGATCGGTTATCGAGTAGACGGAAGTGTAAAAGGTAAAAAAGGGTTTATCAATAAAAATATTGATAAATCAATTAATTTGGCTATGTAAAAACGATAAAACAAACTTTGAATAGGGTTCTAGACACATAAGATTTTAAATTAGAGTGTAATATTCGTGCTGGAAGGCGTCAGCCGCTAAAATCTCTACTCACAATTATTTTAAATGAATGCTCTTCGAAAGAAAGCACGCGAATCTGACGAACTTCGAAATGAAACTTTGGAGTGGTGAGGGAAAGATAAGTAGTCTTTGAACCTTTTGGTTTAGGATGATATGTTCGATATTTTGGACCTTGAAAATTTTGATTTCATTGATTTTTAGACGGGAGATGTCACATTATAAGTGCAATATTCGTAGACAGTGATATAGGGAAAGTAGGCATGGTTGGGAACCGATTTCTTCCATCTACGTATATATAACTCGAGATGTATCTCGATTTTTTTTAGGATTTACAAACAACCTATTATACTGCAGTGATCAAGAGTTTTCATGAGGAGTTCAGTGCTTAAAAAATTGCGCTGGGGAGCGTTTCTGCTCTTAAATTGAAAATATTAAGTAAGCTCAATTCTTCAGATGTGTAATGAAGTCATTAAAAACAGCAATTATTGCACACAAACCACAATGACCTTGAAGACAAACTTTTATTTTTTCTCAATTTGTATACAAAAACATTTAATATCTAATGATTTAATTAATTAGACGCACCAATTCTGATTATAAACCAAAATAAAACCTCGCATAAGTTCCTTTCAATTAGTCGGAGCACATTCCATTTCATAACTTCTCGCCTACGCACGTTTCATATTTTCAATTTAAGGCCAAGTTTCTGCTCGCGCATATATTTTTATCTAACACAAATCCAACAGCAGATTATACTGAGTGCATAAGTAATTACAACCAAGCCACCAACACACACTCTCCCACACACACAAGTGTGCGCTGCAAATGCAGTGGCAGGCGGATTAGTGGCTCCTAAACGAGAATAAAGAGCAGCGTCTCACGCGCGCACTCGACCGGCCAGCGCCGTGGGGCCATTTGTCGTGATTTTCATTCTCATCGACTTAATTTTTATCTTCTCCAACTACGGTGGACACACGCGCTGCAGCGGTGGAGGCGCCACATACCGTTTTGATACCAATTGTGGCATATTTGTGGCAATGAATGCTTAGGGGCCTTAAGGTTAGGTATTTATTTTTTTTTTTACACACACACACTCACATATGTGGCAGTTACGTTGTTGTTGGCGGCTTTTTAGTACTGCCTTTGATTCACGAGGCAGCTGTTGCACACAAAATCCTACACACACACACATATGAACGTCAGTATTTATTTATATTTATGAATGAAGGTATGTGTGTACCTAGTTTCTCGCCATTTCTTGCATATTTTGTTTTTGTTGTTGCATAAATTTGTTCTTTTTTTTGTACCGCGCGCGCTTATCTGGTCTTGAGCGAGGAAATCAGTTGGAAAAAGCAGTAGTAGCTTTTGCTTCGCATAGCCGCGTATATGAGTAGTGTTGTTGCTGCTTCCTTGCTCTCGAGTGCTGCGCGTCGAGGATTTTCTAGCGTGTTCGCTTTGTCTTTCATTTTTACTCCGCTTTCTATGGTATTCCTTTCAAAATCTATTTTGGTTTTTGTTTTAGCATTCTGTTGCCAACTATGTGCTGTATTGGCTTACAACGCTTGCCAACAGCTGGCTGACGACTACGCTTCGCCTGCAATGAATTCTAATTCGCCAAAATGAAAACTCACGTTCACGTGTTATCCAATTAATTACGCTTCGTGAGCGTGTACAAGAGTGTTGCTGTGTGTGGAAGCAAAAAGATGCAAACAATGTGGTATTTGGCGAAATTATAAGATAGAAGACTAGGAAGGATGAATTCTATGTGGATGATATATGAAAGTGTGTGATTTATCTAGAATAAAGCTTTATCTCTTTAAAAAGCTTGGTATATTTATCTCTTTATAAAACTTGGTATTTGCTTTAAAGTAGGTGCCATATATGTACTAATATTTACAGTTCTTATTACAGTTCAAATCTAGGGTTACCAAGCTGAAACAAATATCTGAAAATATTGATCGCATAATTGTAGTTTTATATTATTGACAGTTGACAATTTTATACTCTGTACAAAAATACTTAAATGGTTAAAAAAAAATATTTGAATTAATTGTTGTAATCTAATATTTTTATTTATATGGTAACCCTAAATAAAAATTGTAAATTCGACTTAAAATTATAACATTTTAAAGTAATATATAGTTTTTTTTTTTCAAATCAACAGTTATTCACTTTTTTCCAACATGTAGGAAATATTTTAGTATTTAAAGCGGTAGCACAAAATCGGCAACCCTATTATAGAAAATAAAAGTGTGACATAAATTTATGTTTTGAAGTAATTCATAAAAAAGTAGAAACCCCATATTTCCTTATGAGAAACAAAGTTGAATGGGATTGCCCATTTTTTCGATAACTTATTTGATTGAATAGTACCTCAATTTTTCCGATCTTATGAACGGAATTAAGTTAAAGCTTGTTCCTCAAAAGCTCTTCCTCAAGAAGAAACTACTAAATAAACAACTTGCTACAATGGACTTAGAAGAAGCTTTACAATAACGAGATTCCATATTACACCTTTTTTTTAATTTTCAAAAAATAGCACATAAATCTGCCATCGCCTTTCCCCCTTCATCTAATAGCATTTGCAACATATTGTGGCAAGATTAATTCAACAAATTTTAAGTAACTAATTTCAACAACACACACACACACACACACACTCCCCCCCCCTAAATTAAAGCGAATAGCCAACATTTAATTTTTCAACGTCTTTCTTACACGCATTTGATCCTCCGCACGTATCGTACATGTATTTATTTTATTGGCTTCATTCATTAAACTCAAATGTGCTTAAGTCGCAGAACAAACGACAGCTCCATAGATAAAACTCACAGCAGATAAATGCTGCCAGCAGCACAGCGCACAAGCGTCTATCCATCAAAGCCAATAACAAAAACACTGCGACAGCTTTACGCAACGGTCAAGCGAACAGGGATATAACGGTATACGAGTATGTATATGTAGATGTAGCATGTAGAAGCTGGCGCAGTAGGGTTGCCACTCTTCTACTAAAAGAAGTAGAAGGAGAATGCGGTAGCTCATAACTTCAAATTGACAGCGTTGTTGTTGTGGGATTATAGCGGTATTAAACGTCATTTTTAGAGCACATAACGGCACACATATGTATATATATGCACACACATATTTAGATACATATTTATCAGCATCGGACACAAGCAATCGTCTCAGCACCCGAGATACACCGCTATATATATATGTATATGTATTTGCTTTTGTTGTCTTCATTTCACACCAACTGCCAGCTGTCATTCATCATTTTAAAGAAATCGCACTTAAACGGATGAAGAGTGTTTGCGTGAGTCTCCAAAGCGCCGCAGCGGTCAATGCGGCGGCGAGGCAGCAAATGCAGTCACATACTGCGTGACTAGGATATATTTCCCCTAGCAACGGGACTTGAACGGTCAGCACATGGCAGCTTAGACACTCGAGCTATGCGATGACAGTGTGTGTATATGTATGTATGTAGTTGTTGCCACCAATAGATAAAACACGCTTTGGATTAAGTGGCCAACAAGCAGTGTTAGTGATGCAGCATAACAACAACAACAATAGTAAAAAAATACCGTTATCATATGAGTAATAGAAACACGAAGCGCCAGTGTGTTGGCATTGCTAGGGGCTGCAGTGGCTTAGATAGCGCGCTATAATAGTTGTTGTTTTTGTTGTTGTATACATATATTGTATGTATATACCAGACCAACTTGCTGCTGTCGTCATTTATATTTATTTATATATCTGTCACTTAGCTGCTTTAAGCTCTCGCTGAAGGGATTGTCCAAGTTCTGAGTGACATAAACACTATAACAACAACAACAACAAGTAGAACAAGCACTAACTCAAACTAATAATAATTTGTAAAATAAGCTTGTAGTTGTAAACGGCGCGTTACAATAACAACATGTGGCAGTGACAGTAGAGGTGTCTGCCTCTCAATAAAATGTGTAATGTGCCACATATCATTTACAATAACAACAAAAAAATAAAAAATAAGACATGATAAACTTCCACAGCACTGACCTAATACCAATCGAACTGAATTTTATACATGACAAAGTTATGCTCGCACAACCGTAATAAGCCTATATCCATCGCTCATATCAGCAGCGGCCCCTTGTCAACTTTGATCCACCATCTACACTCCCTTCGTGTCGTCTCAAGTTGTTCACTTTGTTCTTTATACATTTTTTATCGCCATTTTGTTATGGCGTACATTTTGTATGCTATCCGTTGGAGCCACTGGGGCGTATGAGTGATCCGACTGCACTTTGTAGTCGAGTGTGACACATTAACCTTCAAAAGTAATACATATACATGTGTATACGTTTCGGGTTTACATATATAAACATATATATTTAGTAACAGTATAATATTTAAATCGCTTGTCAGCTCTTCTGCGTCCAGTGTGTTGATGGGTGTAAGTAATCTATTGAACCGGGGATTAGTTGATTGCTTGGCGATAAGTATTGTGCGATTTTGTCACCGCTCAAATGCGTTTTTTTGTATGTCATGAGTGCGTTGATGTGTAAATGAAGATAGTTTTAGGTATGTAAGTGTATACAAATTGTAAAATTTACTAGAAGGGATTATTTAAAACGGATTGAGGTGGGATTAGTTTGGTGTAGAAATGAAAGTTCTGATTAAAATTTAATTTTTTCATTTAATGCTTATGAAAAAATTTAAAACGTGTTCAGCGCCGTGATTTAAGAATCTAGTAAGGCTCCATGTGCATACCCCATTTCTGAACATTTTTTTTTAAGGTTAGCAAAAAATTGTGAAATTAAAACTAGAAAGTTTTCACCAAAAGCTACATTTTGAAACTTTATTCAATTAAAATCTTTAAGGACTAAATAATAACTGATATGGTTTAGGAAAACATTTTCAGACGATTTTTGTACTGATTACTTAGTTAGAGCTGATATGAATTAAATGTTATAATGTTATAATTTGCGGTTAGAGTTTTCAAATTCTACTTGAAGTGAAAGGTTTTCGGTTATTAATTCAAAACCGTCATGACCTAATCTTCCATGAACACAAATGCAGCAATTATGAATTATATATTTATTTAAATTTCTCTTATAGAACTTTGTAACCGAAAAGCTTTCACCACAAGTAGAATTCGAAAGCTCTAACCGCAAATCAAAAGCTTTAGAGACCAAAAAGCATTTATTTTTACCGATTGCTCAGTTGGAGTAATGAAGCTTGAGTTGAAGCTTAATATATTGTGTATAAAATATTTCTAACAGTTATTAAAAATTTATAAACCTTTTTGCTTAGAATACTTGAGCTTTCTATGTTCAGTACACATGTAAAATCATTTGCTTAACTTACCTACTAATTCACGAAGACATCGAGGTCTGACAGCTGAAATTAGAATAATAACTTAAATTAGTAATGATTTCTGTGGTAAGCTCCAACTTTAATTACTCCAAAATAAAAATAAAATATTAACTTCTTAATTTAAATTATTTCTTGGCACTTTAAAAATATGAAATTTGGTTCAAGTTTCAATATATTTTTTTCAATAATCTTCGAAAAAGGTTCATTGTCACATAAACCCAAAACCACTATGAAAATTATTTTCAAATTCTAACCTAAACAATTTTTAAAAACCTCTTCCAATTCTATACAAATCAAGACCGTTTGAGCTTAAACAAATAATATGAGACGCACATAACAATATTACTTTCTCACTGTGGTCACTTATACCATTAGTTTTTAATTAACAAAGCTCTCATCTCAACATCATCACTTTCTCTCTTAAATGAAACACTTTGTTACTATGATTGCCATACATTTACTTATTTTACAACAAATGTACTATAAATTCAGTCGCAACTCAAACGGACTTCATTCCTCACAAAGTCAACAAAATTAAAAGCTTTTAAAGACTTACGTGCCTCAACACACATACAACTCGCGCTCATTAAAAAATAATCTATGCCATGAGACACGTCTCATTCCTGCCACCCCCCCTCCACTGCGAAAGTAATGTAAATAATTATGGGCTGTCTAACTATCGCAAAGTGCGTCATAATTTGTAGAAATCTCCGGTGACAGGCAGATAATGTAAATGTAAATTAAAACCTATTTCAGCGCTTAACAACCTGCTAATTGCTTTTCACGCCCAGCCCAAGCGACGGTAAAACTGGTACGCGCGCCATATACGCCGTTACAAACTTAACTTTGTGTGGACTTAGCGCACTGTTTTGGCGATTATTTGGTGTGTTGGTGTTCGTGATTGTTTGGCCGGCGTCTGCTGGGCACGTATACGCCATGGCGTCACGATAATAAATACACAAACGAGTGCGCACAACAACGCCAACATGCGGTGTTGTAAGTGTTTTTGCTTTTGCTTTTGTTGGTGTTTGTGTGTTGTTTCTTCGTGAAAATATTGTATTAATCGCCAAATGTCAAATCATTTTTCATTTGACATAAAATTTATTTGACATTTAAGACAAACGCAAGATGAAGGCTGCCGAATATAAACGACTGCCGGCTGCATTAGGGTGGGTACATTTATGTGTGGTTTTTTTAATGATTACTATTTTTATGACTGTTATATTTTGAAGAAAGTGACACAAATTTTGAAAATTAGACTAGACTCATATAAAATTTTGAAAACTAAAATTAAAAAAAAAAAAATTTAAAATTTGAAAAATTAAATTTTGAAAAAAAAAAATTGGGGAAAAATTTTGAAAAGAAAATTTTGAAAAATTAAATTTTTGAAAATAAAATTTTGAAAAAAAAAATTATGAAAAATAAAATTTTGAAGAAAAAAATAAAGTGATTAAAATAAAATCGCAAAACCTTAAAAAAATGTTGGAGGAAACATGTTTAAAAAAATATGTTGCGACTAGAAAAAATTAACTTATTTTGGAGATATGCTCAACAACAATTTTTAGATATTTGTTAATGTTTACAAACGCTTTTCTTTATTTATCTTTTAAAAAAGTTGAAAAACGTTTTATTTTTATAAAAAAAAAAATAATAATAAACCACCCTAATGCAATTTATAACATGCATAAATATATAACTGTATTACGCCAACGGGTGAAAGCTCCAGCAGCCACTTGCTTTCTGGCAACCTTAAATATGGCAACTACACACCCACTCGAGAAATCGAAAGTAGCAGTTAGCAAGTCTATGAAATGGCTAGGCGACACCGTGGCTGCCAGTGAAGAATAATGTGAATAGCACATACACACACAACACAACCATTTACAATCCACACAATCAACTAAGAGCGCTAAAACGGTACATTAGCCGCTCACAGCTCACAGCCGGTATGAGCACTTTTAACAACATTTACTCGCAAAGCGCCCAAGTACCCACATGGCTTGTATGAAGTACATAATATTATCGAGTAGGTTCACCGTTATACAGCCATTGCTGGAGTATCAGTCAGTGAGTTGAGTTCGCCAGCGCAGCGCAGCCATTGAGTGCTTCATGCTTGTCATCAATCTTATTTAATAGTCGTTCGCACAATTGAATTATTACATGTGTCAGCTGCTGCTCCTACTCGCTTAGTAGCACAGCACAAAGCAGCGCAGCAGCAGAGTGGCGAGAAGGCTGACAGGCTTCTAAGGTCCATATGAGTGTGTCTACATATGTGTATGGTATGTAGCGCGTGCGTATATTATTTGCGCCACTTTGCGTCATTCACATGCATTGCTTGCGCTGAGTGACCTTACGAACGAGGAAGTAGGTGTACACTTGTTAAAATTTTAGGTTAGGTTTCACAGAAAGCAGTGAAAGGAGTACAATAACTTGAATTTAAGAATGTAGAAAATGGTTTTAAACATTAAAAGAAATTTTATGATTTGTTACTTGTTACTCTTTTAAAGAGCTTTAGCGCCAGAGGTCAGTCCGTGAAACTTATTTAATTTTCTGCTTTAAAAACTGTATTTACTGTTCAGCTCATGCAAAGGTCTAGAAGTTTTGTAACCACTTTGAGCCATAAACTCGAGTTTAAGGCAAGAAGCTTATGAAGTGTTTATAAAGTCTGAGTTTAAACTCAAAAATGTAATGATCCCGGTAGAATCTCCTCAATACAGTTGATAGAAAAAATAAAAGATAACGCTTGAAAGAAACTATTCCACTGCAGGTTGTCCCTCCATCTCTTTGAAAATTGGTGAGAATTGTGGTCACAAACCGTTACATTAAAATATTTATCAAAGATTCTTGAGATCTCTATTGCATCAACTACTTGATTTCTGGAATATTGTACATTTCGTGTAATTTTTTGAAGACTTGAAAGGCCGGCTCGCAAATAAGAGTAGTCGCTCGTCAATAAAGGTCATTCAAGCTAAAGTCCTCTGGTTTAAAGCTTTTGCGGATTACTCTTGCTGTCTACATCGTGAACATTTACCGCCAAACGATTATTCGAAAGAAGGGCGCTCAGAATGTCTTTGTAACTTAATGGTTCGGAAAGTAACATTTTATAAATTGGTTTAAGAATAATAGATCTATGGGTCCTGCTGGTTAGGTTGTAACGTCCGAAAGCTTCTTGGCGAACAAATCTTTTAGAGGATTTACGCGTGAATTTGCTCTAAAAAATATAAACTGTGAATTTGAAGCCTTTAATGCTTATATTTTGTTAAGAATATCGATTTAGCACAAAACTACAAGATACTGACTACCCAAATAAATATATAAATACATATGTATATATATATATATATATATATATATATATATATATATATATGTATGATTACGGCTCGGGCAATTATCGCTGTTATATTTAATTTCAATCTGGGGACACATTTTCGCCCATATGAAGAAATAAAAATAAACAGAATGCAACCAATTTCATGACAACTGGCAATTTGTCGTGGAGTATTACAAACTGTTACAACAACAATCACAACAAAAACAACAAGTGATTGCCAATTTTGGTGCTGGTGAAAAAAGAAATATTTGCAAGCCTTGATCATTTATTTCGTAATATGATGGCCATACCGAATATTTATTTGCCACTCGGATATACAAACAAACATACAAATACATGTAGTTGTTGTATTTCACTGGTGTGCGCATTGTTTGTTGTTGTTGTTAATATTTTTGGTAAAATGAAGAGCATTGCCATTTGACTTCTGCGCCATTTATTGCTAGTGTTGTTGTTGCCCCTGCTACAATTGTTGTTGTTGCTGTTGTGTTAATGTTTGTTCAGGTCCAAAAGGGTCGCATTGGATTTCGTATGATGAGTGTGGTGATTGTGCTGCTGCGCTTGCATGTACTCTTATATTGTTGCTGTCGTTGTTGTTATTATTGCTTTGGCGCTGTTGCTGCAACATCCATAACACGACTGATTTATATTTATTAACACCAATTTCGTACTATGACAATCGACATATTCGGGATCAATTTGGTCAGTTGGTGTGCTTGTTCTTGTACATCGCTTTGTTATTGTTGTTGTTGCTTTTGTTCTCGTTGTGCGCTGTTATTGTGGGGCATCATCATCGTGGAGCAAAGCAGTTTCACTTACACATGTAGCGACATGTGTACGCATGTTGTTTGCTTACTGTTGTTGTTGTTGTGCCTGGTTTTTGTTGTTATGATGTTTTGCTCCATGTTGTATATCATGTTGTTTGTTGTTGGCCGTAAATTTTGCGCTGCGACAGCAACAACAACAGCAAAATAGTTGACAGCATTAGCCAATAAAATAATAAAGCGAGTAAAAGTGCGCGTGTGTGTGTGTGTGTGCCATAGTCGACTCCAGTAGCAACACTAACAACAACAATAACCTCGACAATAACATGACACTGACAGTTTATTTATCGCCGGCCGAAAGCGAAAAATGTTGAAATTGTTTTAATTTTGGCCAATAATGTCGATATCAGTGTCAGTGTGGTGAAACATATCGAGCGCCGACATGTGTAGGGGCCAATATGCGCAGCGAAATGGCCAGCAAGAAGCAACACACACACACACACACAAATGCCGAGTAATGCCAATGCCACGAACCGCAGCTGCCAACAATCAGCAAAAATTCTCGATTTTTTTCCAGGAGGGCAGGCGGGGTGATCAGCGTTCACCAGGGAAACGACAATATGACACAGCCGTTAATACAAATAAACAACAATAACAACACACTCAAGGGTAGTTACTTCATTGTGCTTAAGCGCAAGTGGCAAGTAATGGATGTGTGCTTAAGTATTTAGATGGAGAGTGGAGAAGGGGCACGAAATTAATGATTTCCCAAGTACAAGCTTTGGCGATGGCGGCAACCGGGTGTCGCCAACACACCAGCCACAGCCGTCTAAACAAGCAAGCAAGTAGCACTTAAGAAAATAAATACTAACCTTAAGAGGAAATCACCACGGCAAACTAGTTTATTTTCCCCTAAGGGTGTTCAACTAGTGACCGCTAGACAAAGTGGCATGAGCGAAGATAGACATTTTTGGTTGTAGAAAATAGAAGAAATGTTGATAAAAGTTAAAATTTAATAAAAATAAAGAAATTATAGATAATTAATAGATAAAGGGATTTCTGGTTATTTGTATGGGTGTTATTTGTTTTTATTCTTAATCTGTGTTTCAAACCCAACAATGATAACTTGGGCGCAAAAATTATTAATGATCTATAAACACAGAATTAGGCTAAGTCAAAGGGTAGATCTCCGCAACTGCAGAGAATCTCACTTACCAAATATTCCCAACGGATCACCAAGACCATCACGATTCGACAAAGCGCTTGGACTCTATAGCAAAGTTCTTAAGCTAATGTCAATTCAGGTCTTTTCGCTTTGTTAGCCGAAGATGTGTCTATCGAGGTGTTTTAATCTTAGTCTAACGAATTCTGGACATTGAACGAGGAACTTGGATGATTCCTCTTCGCCTTCCCCCAAACAGCTTTGGCAACTTACGTCTGGCTTGATGCCTAATCTCATCGCATGTGTACCTATTGCAAATGACCAGTAAGCTGACCAATTATTGCGCAGAGATGGACTTTTTATTTCGAGAGAGGCAAAAAAAGGTTAACTATTTGAGATCTCTCTTCTAGTCTCTAGGTCAACAGTCTGGGCAATCAAAAGAGACTTAAAATGTCAAGAAGACAATAAATAGAAGGATCAAAAAATTTAAGCCCACACATAAGTTATCTTCTCTCAATTCTTACATGGAAAACTTAAGGTGTTTCATAAGTTAATATAATTCTAGAAGGCGTATAAAGCGTCATAAAACGGATCAACCGGATTGACTTTAGGATCATTAATTAAACTAGAAACCGATATTTCTCAGGCAACAACATTGCTTCTTCAAGCATCATCACCTATGAAATAACTCAAATTCTATTTTATTCCTGTTGCCTTCAAATTATGCGCGCAAGTAGGTCACGCAGGCATATTTATCACACTAAATCGCTGTACTTAAGCAATTCTGGCGTCAGGAAGCGAACGCTTAAAACAAAAAACACCAAAATATTTGCACAGATTTATGACAAGGACACGTGCCACAGCGTCGCTTTCACATAAATCGGCTCAGCAAAACTTCAAGCGCTACTTAAGTACACACTTGTATGTTTAAGTAAAATATACTATCATTATACAAGTTCAAAAAAAGAAAGAATTTCGAAGGTAAAGACTTAAAAAAGTTTCGAAATTAAAGAATTCATAATTCTACGCCAGTAAGACATATGGGGGCTTCACTACACTCGCTGTGAAGCTGTGCGTCAAATCAGATTTTTAATGCATACATTATGCACACTTGTTTGTGTTTGTGTCATTTGTGTGTCAATTTCGACTACTTAAAATTCAAGACTCAACGAGAAACGAGAACTTTTTGGCGCTTATCGCAAAGACTACTTCGCACTCGCACACTTCTCGGATTTTCGGCGTGGAAAAAAGTTCTGGCACAAGTGCAAAGCGAAGCTATGCAAAATCGGCCAAAAAAAATGCATGTTGACACTAACAAAGCAACAAGAAAAACTACAACAACTTTTTAACATGTGTTGTTGTTATTGTGTTGAGTATGTGTCTTAAGAATTCTCATTGTATTTGTATGTTGCATGCATAATGCAAAATCAACTACAAGACACTTTAAAGTCGCCCGCTCTCGTTGCTTTCAATTTGCAACTTAGGCAAATGTACTACAAGCATATGTACTTTGTATAAGTAAATATATGCTCACTTAAGTAAATATATGTGCGTTTGAGGAAGTATGTGCGCTAGCATACAAGGTCTTTTACTTAAGCTTGAGCTATGTATTTAAGAAAAAAATACGAAATTCTTAAATCTTCACAAGCAAGCAACAACAACAACAAAGTGTGGCAACAACAACGCGCCACGGTGTTACAGCCGTAACGTAGCGTCGCCTCCACGTTTGTCAACGCATCACTCGCCATCAAGTCAAGTAAACATCAAACAACAACAACACCCGTAATGCCAGCGCAATGTCAACATGGGGCGTGTTGGCACTGTCAACAGCTCAACATTGCCTTCAAATGCCGCCTGCTGTCCTGCCCATCAAAGCAGCCTGCCTCCAACTCAGCGCCGCTCTGTCTGCTCGCCGCTGCTGTTTAACTTCATTACATTTATTGGATAAGTTTGACACCTTCATCGCCGCGCCAAGCTGCCACGCTGCGCAGGTAGTCAGTTGTTGTCTTGTGTATCGTCATCTTATGGCTCATCTTCATTCTTCACTTTCCGCTTTCGTGCATTGCTGCGTCGTTCTTCCGCATCGCATTTCTCACGCTCTCATTCTATTTCAATCTCACTTTTTTCAAGTTGATTCATTGTGCTTTTTTCTCTTTTCCTATATAAATAGTTGGTTTTTTGTATATTCTTCTTTTTTTTTGTTGTGGAAGGTGTACAAAATGCTCTATTGCATCCACCTTGTGGCGTCAGACGATGTGATAGCTGTGCCAACCATTTGCCACACACACTCACATTTTTGTTGTAATCCAGTATGGAGTGGTGTAGTGTGGCAACACCTGCGGTATGCTTGATGTGACGGGGTTTCGATCATCAAATATGCCACGACTTACAAAAAAAAAAGCTCGGAAGCTTCCAACTGTAAATCTATTGAATTCTACAATTGCTTGGTGGAATGGTGTTGACAATAATAGTATCAGTTACCGTTATTTGAAATTACTAGCCGCTTAATAATTAAATTGTTATTATTATAAGTTTTAAAAATACTTCAGAAAGTCTCTTCCTTTCCCAGAAAACAGAATCGAAAGAATCTTATTTAGTTGGACCGATATTGGACTGGTATAGTATTATACTTTAGGACTAACGTGTCTCTAATTTTTAAAAAGGTACATGTTATCGATAAACTGGAATTCATGAGGTTTTCCAGAACTCTTTCTAAAAACAGGCCCACCATCTCTCTACAAAACTGTCTCGAAAAAATCAGAAATATAGTTCACAGAGAAGCGTTAAAGGCTTTTTACCTCATCGCTAATCATAGGAAGATTTTGTTCAAAACATGCCTCGGGATATCTACGAGTATTTAGATTTGGTTACTGGATAAATGTGTTCTTTCAGCCTACCACGCCTCCGAAACGTTTTAGGGCACAATGTTCAATTAAAACGAGTATAGTGTAATATATTCGACATAATGTGCACTGATAATCAGCAAAAGGCGATATGGACTCTTTTACAAAGACAGTTCGTCTAAAGGTAGAATAAGGTGATCGAAAACGTCGAATCAGACCCAAATCTTTTAATGATGTCGTAGGGTAATCAGTTTGGAATAAATTGTCCGAAATCTAGACCTTCTTGAATAATTACAAGGCGAAGAGAAAGTGTAGTTTTCAATCTAGGAGCTAACATAAGCTCATGGGTCTCAGAAACGAAACTGCCATTCACTAAGATGAAAATTTAAAGAGAAAGCTCTGAAAAGCTATGTAAGATTAAAAGAGGCAGTTGAAGAAAATCGCCGGCTGACCTTTTGACACGAATTGAGGCCTATTCAAAACCACACACAGGTCTTTGGTACACGTGAGTTATGTAAAGCTTTTAGAGAGTTTTTTCTAAAAGCTCACCTTCTAGATTTGATTACTAGCAAGTCTCAGGTTTAACCTCACATTCATCTTTCAGTTTAACTGTACACTTGTTCCAAGCTGAAGGTCAATTTAAAGTTAATTTAACTTCCCCAACTAAATATTTTCGAGACCCTAAAGTCACACAATCGAGCTTTGAGAACTTTTCTTTCCTCACAACACTACTAATCCTTCACGCAATTTTCAAACTACCAAACTTTTAAATTTTTCAACTGTCCACCCCCGAGCAGGTCAGCAAAAGGTCACACTGTACGCTGTGTCACCCCACCGGACCAAACTTGAAAGTTGGCAACCTTGTAGCAAATAGAGTTTGAGATTTCCCAAGCGCTTTTCTCTACTGATAAGTTCGTAAGCAACACGTAGGCAGTCAAAGGCAATCTTGCTGCCTTGCCTTGTAATGTTAGAGTGTGGGTGTGTGTTTCAGTGCCTCCAGTTGCAGTTGCATTGATGAACTGCTTACGATGCTGGCAACAAAACGCAAAACTAAACCAATCACCAATCGAAGCAAAGCAAAGCACAGTAAGGCAGGCGAGCCGTGCATGCAGCACATTGGCAACGTCACGTCATGACACGCCACGCTGAGCAACCAGCTGTATGTTGGCTGCCGACTGAGGTAAGGGGCACTGTCAAGAGTCGTCCTTGAAAGAAATCGATTACGACACACAGCAGGATATCGGTGTATCGAAAAATTCCAATTCGCTGAGTTGATGCAGTTTGTTGTTGTTTTTCGTTGCTTTTGTAGTTGTTGTAGATTTTTGCAATTGCAAGAGCAAAGCGATCTGCTGTCATACAAACACATACTTACAATAGTCATATCGTGTTATTCGAGCATATTTGAATGTGTTTACTATGTTTGTATGATATGTGTGTGTGCTATGTTCGTCAAAGCACAGTTGAACTGGCATGGCATGTAACAGAGCAGTGCAATTCACATTCAACGACACAAACACTAGAAATTCTCAGCATGGCAGTCACTTGCTTAAGTATATGTGTGTGTATGTTATGTCTGTCGGTATGTATGTATGTGTCAATAAATATGCACCGAAGTGTACTCTGCCTTAATGGCCTCATAGTCAGCCATGCAGCCAGGCAGGCAGTCGTTTGAACTTTCGAAGCTGTTTCACGCCGAGAATGCCAAACCAGTGCATTCTTTACAGTGTCATGCGGTGCTATGCCTCTATGTATGTATGTATGCTGCTATGTCTATATGTATCTCTACGTCTATGTAAGTATGTATACCACCAGGTGTATATGAAGTAGCTAAGGTAAGAATTGGTTACTCGTAAAGTCACGTTTATGTTTGTTTGTTTCTCTGTGTATGTGTGTGTGTATTGCTCATGTTGTTGTTATTGCTGTTGCTGGCAAGTACTACGTGTACTCCACACAAATGGGCAATTCAATTTGAGGAACGTGCGCTCATTTCTCATCCACTTTTCATCATTCATACAGCTTTCGCCAAACTGCAGCGCACATTCACACACACACACACTCCAAAGCACAGCGAAGCACGGAAGCACCGTTATACTACATAGGCGGATTAAATTGGAAATATTTAGTAGGTCATCATTGAAGCGGATTATTAAACTTGAATGGATAGATATGAGGTAATTGCATCATAGAGATTGCACGTATGATTGTAATGGGCTGGCAGAAGCGGAAGCACTCAATACTAAAAGGAGATGATTTTTGCTGTGAGTTGTATTTTAAGTATAAGCATTTCGAATGGATTTATTTATTTTTTAAAGACATATTACACTTCAAACACACTGCTGATAGCTCAGATAAATAAGAGGTGGACTTAAATTGAAGAGTTTAACAAATAAAATTCAAATATCGAAAATAAAAAAAAATTTTAAAAATATTACAAAATCTGATTCAATGGATTTCAACTTTAGACTTTTTTCATTCGGTTATCAAGAAAAAAAGTAATTGTTAGTTCTTTTAACATCGAGAAGTGTTTTGGAAGACAGCAAAAGAATTTTTCAGTTTCGCGACTCTTAATTTACTTATGTTCTATAAATTATGGTTGGCAACCCTATTTCAAAATATTTACTAATTACGTGTAGATAGCTAGATATTTAAATGGATTCGTCATAAGTGATTTTTAAAGTGTTCATACAGCAGATTTTACGAAATTAATTTCGATTTCAGGTGGCAACCCTGTTATAAACTTTTTGATACATTTTAGTTAAAATATGTCATTTGGAGTGTAAGACGAATAATTATTATTGAAATATTTCTATTTTACCTATTTTGCAAATTCAGCGTTGCCATTGGCAACTCCTTACATGCTATTAATTAAAATTTTACAAAATTATTAAATTTTTGAAAGTAGTTGATTAAAATTTCATAAATAATCTACTGAGAAAAAAATGTTTTGGTAACCCTATTTTAAATAATATTTAATAATTGCCTCCTTTTTCTTCAAACTCGATAACTACATATTTTAAAATTTAATTTGAGCTTCTTACTGTTTAATTCGCCTGAAAACGTTTGCTTTAACTGTACTACAATATCAAAATAACAAATAAAAAACAGATGGCAACCCTATTCATATATTTATCTGATTTTATTTGTAATTCGCTAAATATATTTAATTTAAGTAAAGCAAGTTATCTAATTATTTTTTCTCGAAAAGTGTAAACAATTTAATTTAATGTGGCAACCCAACCCAAATTAAATTAACAAAAATACTTAATCTTATTATTCAAATATCATATGCAATAAATTATTAGAACAGTAGTTTTAATTTGTTTTTAAATAAGATGGCAACGCTGTGAGTTCAACTAAATTTCTCAAAACACACCGTCAAATAGAATTTATGTTATACACAACAAATTATATTTCTTCAGTTTCAATTTCATTAAAAGCAATATTAATTTTTCATGGCAACCCTGAAAAAAATTATCTTCCAAAGCTATATCAGTATAAGTACATTTTATGAATACGGAGAAAGCTCTCCGCCATGGCAGACACTCATATATTTCCTTTAATAAGCGCCACAATATTTATGGGCACTTCGTTTAGTAACGGTAATTAATTTTTAAAACGATTCGCTCGATGAAGCGCAAATACATTAATTCCCGCCAAAAATGCCGAACATTCACCGTGCGTGGCAGCAGAAAGGTCTCTCCGAGCGGTGAACACAGTGTAGTGTGCGGAAAAGTATCCCGATTTTTTCGTTTCCTTTTAAAGAATATAGAGACATACAGATATTCAAATAAGTCGTTGGGCAACCATCACAGTTGCCAGCCATACATACAGACTGATTTTAATCCACGTCGTCCGAAAATTGCTTAGAAACGGCAAGGAGAGAAGAGCCATTGAAAATTACAATGATTTCATTTTGTTTTAACTAACGGACAGCGAAGAGCCCAAGATAAGATACCGCCCCACCACCGAAAGTGGCCTTACATGTGGCATAAGAAGCCGGCGACTAAGTGTATGTGCGCGCGCCATTCAGTAGCCTCAGCCACCCACTGAGTGATTTGAATATTTTTCCAATCAAACATTTTGCTTTAGTCACACTGCGAAGCTCTCAAAACCTCTCGGTGCCTCTGTCGCTAGTAACGCACGTGTGTTGAGAGTCTGGCGCTGCTGCCGCCATCATCATTTATATTCTGTCTTTCTCATGATTATTTGCTTTCTTCTGCCTTTCAGCACAAGGAGTGTGTGAGTAAGTGAGTCAGACTGCCGTAATAGTGGAGCTCAGCAACAGTAGCCACACCGTTAGAGACGAAGGAAGGTTAGAAGACACACACTGAAAATGAAAGCCACGGCTGTGTAAGTCTTCGCCATCGTCGTTGTTTTCGAGGAGTTTTGTTAATCCTTAATTTATATGAGTTTAAAGTACTTTCCGCTAACGGTTAACGATTATTGTTGTTGTTGTTGGTGATTAGGTTGTCCTCTCTCTTGACTGTGCGTCTGTATACTTCTAATGGATTTAAATAACTTCCGCTTAGCGTTGTTGTGCATACGAATTATTGAAATAAAGTAGTATTATAATAACAACAACAACAACAAAAACAAATAGCACAGATAGCTCGAGTGTCCAACGCAAAGTCAAGAATGTCACGCAGTTTATATTCATTTCCGGCCACAATGTCGCTCACTTCCCGCACTCGCTCCGCTGTCTGTAAAGCTCACAATCCTCGCGTATTTGCGCTGCTTTTGTAAACAGTCTTAAGTCTTAAGAGTCCCTACATTTACAACAACAACAAACGTAAATAGAAACATAAAAGCTGCGAGAAAATCGAATTTGCCACAAATTGATAATAAATTTTAATTTCGCACGGCGGTCCTTACCAGTTTCACATCTTCTTACTCTCTCACTCTTGAGTGCAGACAGAATTATGTTCGTAGAGTAGAGAGAGATAAGATAAGAAATATGGAATAGGATTTTTACTATAAAGGTATTAGCATAAACGTTTTACGGACTTTTACAGGTCATAGGTATCAAGTATGTACATCAGTAAGGGGTTTCAAGTATATGTATTTCCCTTTATCCCTAAGCTTATGAGGTTACAATATTTTATAGGGAAGAGAATATAGCATTAATTAATGGATCTCATGGGTTCTTCTTTTTGAGTTACGTTACTAAAAAACTAATTTGTTGAGCATGATCTACGATATATTAGTGTGTCCTATAAAAATCATTTTTCTAGCATTAGCCCTTCCATCCATCAGAGATGAAGACCTCTTTCGTTTCTGGTCATAGACATTAGGAACTGTAAGAAGACAAGACTATACCCTCATCTCTCTCGTAACATATTTTAACAATATTTTAGTTAGCATTGTGACGTTATATCATCTAGTGTTGGAAAACTGAATAGATCCACTCCATGTTCTAAAGAGGGATTAAGGTTCTCTTTGTGTTTCCAATTAGTACAGGAAGGCAAATGGATCTGTGGCTAAGTAGATCCATTCCATTTTCTAAAGAAGGATTAAGGTTCTCTTTGTGTTTCCAATTTACACAGAAGGGCAAATGGATGTGTGGCGGTGTTACGCACTGGACTAAGATCAATTCTAGTTCTGATAGACTCTTTCAAGCTATCTAGAATAAGCCTTCTGTTAAAGGAAAACATAGTGGAAAGTGCGTGTAAATAGTGTAAATCAAATACTCTTGGATAGAAACTTAGGCCATATTGTCAGACCGTTCTTTTAATGTTGTTATTGTAGGGCCACAAAAGATGAGTCTAATAAAAGCTACTTCGGAAACTCACTGTCGAGGAACCATACTAGGATATACATAAATCCGGGACCTATCCTGGTTTCATAGATTTGACGTCTATGAGAAGCGATCTGCCTGCCTCCCTTATCCACACTTTTGGTGAGTTCGTTCATTTACTGTTGTTGTCGCAGAAGATTTGTCTAAAAAAACTACTGAGTGAACTCACTGCCGAGGAACCATCCTAGGATATACATATATACACTCGAAACCTTAGACCCAACTTCTATTGGAACTGATCCTCTAGCCTCCGTTATCCACACTTTTGTTGTCAATCTATGTTCTAACTCCGCTTATCGCCTACTGCAAATGGTTTTTATGTTTGTTGTTGTTGCTGTCTATTAGTCCTTCATACCAACTGCACTGACACTTCGTACGTGCACACACGTTCATCAATTTTCACGCAGTCATTTGTGCACGCACACAAATCCAACAACAACAAGAGCAAACAGAATATGCAAAACTTGCAATGGAATTGACAATTTTGTGTTGTTGTGTTGACTTTTTGCCTGCAATGGACATAAATGTGCATAAAAGAGAAACAAAAATAACCAAAACGTAAAATGGAAAGCGAGCAACCACACACACAGACACGCAGCACGTACACAGGTAATCATGTTGTTTCATTTGTTATGGTTATTTACTTCGTGAGTGTGCGTGTGTTGTTCTTGTTATTGCATGTTTGTTGTTGTTAATGTTTATGTTGATTGTTTTTCTGTCGTTGTCGCCATCGCCATGTGGATTGCTTCAAAGCTTACAAGCGCTGTTTGTGGTTATTGCTCGTTGCTGTCGCTGTTGTTGTTGCTGTTGTTGCTTTTCAGCTTGTTTATTATTGCGCACAAAATTAAAATATTTAAAGTTAATCACTTTGCGCAATCCACCGCATACAGACAACGCCGACACACCCACACGCCCATCGCACAACACGCCTGTCTCCACGGTTGTGGTCCATAACATTGTATAAATATGATATTACTGTTGTTGCATTTGTTGTTGTTGTTGCGGTTTATTGTTGCTTGTTCGTCCCAAATTCTGCGTTTTATTGCGGCTGCTTTGGTTGTTAATTTGTTTATTGTTGTTTGAGCAGTTCGTAAGCGTCGGACAACGGACGTGAAACAACACGAGACACATAAATGGTAGCGGGTATGGGGTGTAGTGTTCGTTTGTCGATGAAAATTTCTTACCGTTTTGCCTTTTTGTTGTGCTCTGTTTCGGCATTTGTTATTTCAGTGGCGTCCCTTTAGCGCTAAGTAATTTTATTGGTTATGCTGTGTTGCTGTTGCATGTTTTTATGCGTATTAACATAATTTAAAATTTGGCTGCTGCTGCAAAAATAAAATAAAATGCGGATTTGCAACAAACGGCCTGTGAGTGCGATTCAGCCGCATGACAGTTGGAGGCTGCTGGCTGGCTGTTGCATGAGTAAAAGTGCATGCAGCAGAAACGGAATTGATCAGGTTAAGACTACTTAAAAATTGATATTTTAGATACGAATTTTTTATTTCAATAGAGCTTGAAACTGTCTTCTGTCTTCTTCTTCGAAGGGAAACGGGTGTTGATAACATTTCTATAAACTTGGAATTATTCTCTTAAAATATCAAAAATACGATCACAATGTTAATATAAACACTTTCAGTTTTATTTCAGGACCAGCAATGCCTTGCCCTGCTGGATGCCATTTTAATCTAATCATGTCTGGGAAGGCTTTTTATAGTGAATTGGTCTGTTCCGATGGTCATATCGAACCCTGAAAAGTTTAAGGTTTCGAAGTAGTCATGACTTGATAAGAGAGGAGCTTCAAAAACGCAATCAAATTACATCCAAGCATAGAACATCCATAACACAGAACAGAACACAAAAAAATTTGTGGATCTGCCTGGAACATCTCGAAAATGGTGATTCCTTCTTCTTTAGTTCCCTACCTAGTGAATCCATAGTGAAATACTCAAAGTAATCCGATGAAATTATTATCTGGAGAGATTACTCTTGGCTTGGTTGAGAGTAACAACTAATTGAGAACCTCCCAATGCTTAAAATTTAGACCAAAGAACGTCTAAAGGTTACAACCGTAGGAATGGAAAGTTCTTCCATACTCCTTAACCGAATTTCGTAGTATTATTTTTATTTTGCTGAAGGTAAAACGAAGCTAAAAGATAACGTACGGATCATTAAATTTGAGTGAGATAACGTTTACATTCCACAGAAATTATATTGTATACCAAATAGTTATAGAGGATTCCATTTGCTGTTTGGCAACTATTTCTTTTCTATTTTGGATCTGATGAGATAATTCCTGATTTATTGTCATGTCTTAAAAATATCTTGAAAGGGAATGAACTAAGTCTTATTGTCTGATTAACAAAAAGTGTCCTCTTGAAACCTAAGCCTAAGTATAACCTAGTATAACTTATAGCTAATATATTCATTTGGCCCAAAACATTTCTCTAAGAATAGATTAGTTGGAATCGAAAATATAGAATAGGCAACTGACAATACAATAGAATCGGTAAAACCTTTCCCAATATTGATATAAGAATTGGTTATTCTGGGCTAATAACTTCAAAGCTTTGCGATCTCAAGGCAGGAACACGCTTTTCCACTCTAAAAAAACAACAACTTATATTTTCAATCTACCACACAGCAAAGCAAAAATAGCTCAAAAAGTATAAGAGCTGATTGACTTTACCTTCTGAAAACCCACAAAACACTTATTTATTTATTTACAACTAAGTATATAAGTATGTATGAATATGCGCCAGCACGCTGCTGGAGTATTATATGATTTATTGGTTTGCTTTGAATGCGCTTCAACTCAGTTGTTGTAGTTGTTACTGCCACCATCATCACCCTGACTTTCACTGCACGATATTGCTTTCATTAACGTAGCAAGTGCTCGCTCAAGACGTCTGCGTATGTGCCGCATGACTGCGCTCTGGGTCAAGGTTTGTTTGCGTTTCACTGATTTCATCTTTCAACACCGACGCTAAACACACACACCTCCACCCTTGTATATCCACTTTATTTGACTTAAACAAATGGCTTCCGCACTGCTTACTCACCTGGCTGTGAAGCTGTGTGGCAGCTGGGCGACAGCTATTCCTGCTAAATAGCTGAAAGTTGCGCAGGAGCTGCCGTCACATGTGTGTGTGTTCCTGTGTTTGTGTGTGGGTGTAAGCAAGTTAGAAGGGTAAGGTAGCAAAGAACAGCGCGCTATCGAATACACCCTTTTTATGCAAATATATATGGTAAATGTGTGTGGAATAAACCTCAACTCTTCATGGATTTTGTGGATTAAGAAGAGTGAAGCGAAAATCACTCATACGCCGTGTAGTACTTCAAAGTAGCTGACTAGTACTTTTGCCATGCCATATATCAACGCGGTTACTATTATATACAAACTAAGGTATGGAAATATGCGAATTGTATATATATGAAGGTGTGTATGTCTGTATGTATATATATAAAATATATTAAGCATCTGAAAAGGTGAATTTTGCGGTTTGCCATTACGTTGAATGCTTGCTTTCAACAGCATAAACCAAGAAAACCATATGACTTGGCACACGCCGCGCAGCAGATTACCCAAATACAACTACATATGTACAGTTATATACTCATATGTACAATTACCAAAGGACAGCATGGCTTGTAGTTGATGTAAATCCCTCAATTGACGAATGATGGCGATGGCGCGGCGACGCATGATTGGATTGAACGCATTAGCGTATTTCCAATTAACAAAGTGACAGCTGCCGCAAACTGCCAATTGTATACGCAATGCTGTCCCAACAACAACCATAAGCGAGTAAACAGTGAGCGTATAATGGCTGCACTAACAACAACAACAAAGCGCACGGTGGAGCAAGCAAGACAAGAAAGGCGGTTAACAAGTGAATGACCGGTTATGTAAGGCTGTTCAGATGCGCTTTCAATTGGGTTATTCCATGATGAAGGATGTGGGATAGCATACTTTTAGGCAGAAGTTTCATTAAATTTGTGGGCATTAAGTGGTATCAACTGGTATGAAATTTATTTCAAGGCACCGCTGATTTTTTTGAGTAAAATAAAATTTGTAGTTTCAGTAAAATAAAAATATACTTTTTTATAGAGTTGCCACCTGACTTCTATTAGATATTATAGCAAAAAAATTGGAATATTAGAAATTGGATAGGCTTACAAAATTGGAACTATTTTCACAACAGTTTGACTATATGTAATTTAGCATAGGGTTGCCACGCTTACTAAATTTGGATGAAAATTTCATTAAACAATATTTTTTGGTAATACAAAATTAATATTAAATTACTTTTATTTTAGAAAATACTTTTGCAAAACATTAATTTACAGCGTTGCCATATGACTGAAAAGGCTTAGATATTAAAAATAAGTTATTCATAAAAACTGTAAATATTTAAAAATGCCTTTATTTAAAAAAAATGGTTTACAGTCAAATTTAACAGCCGGGAAGGTGGCTATTATTGTTACCTTTTGAAAAATTTACTATTCGATTGCTCCATTTTTATTTGTTATAGAGTTCTGTACACTTATAAATCAGAAAATTTGAAATCATTTACCAGATTTGGTTTTAATCTTTTCGATTATTCTTGAATTCCTTTTACCAATTTAAAATTTTTAATTTTCAACTTTTGCTATTCACTATAACACATTCAAAAAAACATTGCCTACATTTAGGCATATGCTATCCAAATCTCACACCTAATGTGCTTACAATACATTGAAAATAAATCGTTTTTGAAATTATGGCTACAATGAAGCCTGAATGGAAGCTTTATATTTCGATCAAATACGAATATTCTAAAAATTCTTTTAAAAATATTTTTATTATTTTTTTTTATATGCATACATTTTTTATTTGAAACACCGCACACAAACTGGTATTTTAGACTTTTAGTTTTATCAAATATTGCTGCTTTCAGTTTTAATTTTTATATATTCTTAATTTTTTTAATTCTTATTACATGAAGTAATACTCTACATATACATAGACTATTATCCAACAACAGTATATTTTTGTTATTTTGAAACAGATATATAAAATTGTTACACACTATTATTGAACAGAAAGATAACTGTGAAATACTATTCAATTTGAAGAATTAAAAGTTGTGCGATTTTTTTCACAAAATATTTGCATTTTTTGAAGCATCAAATTTTTAATTTTTTTATTAAAAGAAGATTCCAGATTTGAGTTACATAATTTACATTTTGTAGGCTTTAACACAAGTAACAGAAAATATTGTTGTATTTTTAATAATAGAATTTGGTAAAAAAAATGTCTAACAAATTCCTGGAACCCCATTCAAAACACAACGAAGCACCACATCAAATTTTGAGCTTTTCATGGAATAGTCCATCAATAATACACATGCTTTTATCTATATCAAAATATTTGCACGCTCGCTTACGTAAAACCCCGTTTGAAAGGCACTTTTATGCATGTTTATGTCAATAAAAAAAGGGTTACCAGCGCATTAACGCATTAAACACGCCGTTGTGCCATGCAGCCGCCCATAATGCCATAGGAATACATACATACATCTGTACAATATCACATGTGTATGTGTACCGCCTTTTGTAGGCTTTAGTAATTCTACATTAAATCCCTCATGAAAAAGCGCTTCAACAAAATCAGTAACAACAAAGCATCATCCTTTCAGCCATTTACCACTGACCAAGCGATTGTGCGACACGCAAACATAATCATCGATATGTTTGTGCGCTTGGATCGACACGAAAGCTTTTGTTAAAGCTGCATGTAGTAACTGTATTAATACCGTCTGAAAGGTGTATACAAATTTGATGTGCGGCGAAATTAATTATTAAATTGAGTGGTGGATACAAAAAAAACTTTTGCGCGTATATAAGCTGGAGGGGGTGGTAAGGATAGCTATGTATATATATGTTGTTTAATGGATTTAATGTTTGTGGCTGTGCTCTTCTTTAACTTTACTATGTGCGCAGCCTTTTATTTATTTCAACTACATGTCTGGTTTGGCTTTGTGACACCCTATAATAAATTCAATTTCTATTTAAGGCGTGAATTTTGGCCAATTCTTAAAATTTTAAGCTTCCTAATGAAATTTAATTTCCGCAAAAAATCGGAAGTACGCAAAATTATTATTATTTTTTGAATTCAATTAATTCGAATAACTAATTAGTTTTCTGTTTTTGTCCAATAATTAACATAATAATTTATTAGCCGCACACGTTTATAGCACAAACTGGTTTAAATATTTGGTCACAAACATATGCGAAATCGAAAAAAAATTATTTCATGCAAACTAAAAATGGTAATTTGAAGTGCCGCACTTCCGAAAACATTTGCCGTTAAGTGTTTGGAAAACAAGCGGTGCATTTTATGAATGCTTTAAAAGCACTCGATTTGTTTGGGGGAATTTTTTTAGTAGTAATAAAGCAGCATAATTCAGATGAATGAAATCAATAATAATTTTTTTCCTAAATCCATTATCATGGATCATTGCTTGGGCCCAATTCTTATATAGATAGATAAATAGATATAATATGAGGTGTGAACTCTGACCTTTGGTCTAGTGACTCCACAAGTCCCAGTACTCTGATAAAAGCCAGTATAATGCTGGGAGTAAGAGAATTTGATATGAAAGCCCCATTACGCCAACTCCTGTTCGTGGGAACTGCTACGAACTCTAATAGCAGATGTAGAAGAGTTTCCGCCTCCATATTACAGAAGCGGCAGCTATCCGATGAGACTAAGTCCAAGATATATAGGAGCTTTTTGATCTGAAGTTTTCTGAGGGAGGTTTATCTATCCTTCGGAGTTTTATTAGAATAATAAACCTTTTGATATTGTATATTCCCAGTAATCGTTTCGCCTGTCGCAATCCGAGTACTCGATGTCAGTGTCTTTCTCGTTCCGAACATCTCCTTGATCGTATGTGATCTGCAAGGAACGATTCGAGAACCAGCAGTCGTGTTGCTGTTACTCGACAAAGCTTTTGTGCCCCGGCACCCAGATTAGGTGTACCCTATTATATTGATATATTGATAGACCGTTGAGTCTGGCCATTCAATGCATTCTTTATTCGTCTCGCTTGGATATTATGTAACTATCCTTCTCGAAAGTATAAGTCAAAGCAGTTAATATTCGGATAAGAAAATTTTTCTTTAGAGATTTGACAAATTATTTTGAGACTATAGAGAAACGATTCGAAATTCTTCATCGCAGACTATTTTTTGAATGTGTGTTGTGTGTTTCTTGACAAGTTTTCAGAACAACAAGATGACCTCGAAGATGTCACTTCTTATACTCATGCAAGGAACTCTTAAATCCTTCTTTGATATACAAAAACACACTAACAGAGAGCCCAATATTTGAGCTTAGACGTATCGTAGGTCTACTGCAACATATTTTTCGTATCACCACCTATGCAATTAACAAAACATTAGTCTCGCTCTTGGTAGCAGAATAGCACCTTCCTCGCTATCACAGCGACTAAGTTCCACAATCAGTATCTGTTTTCACAACCACCGTTAAAAAAAAGAACGCCCAACATATTTCTCAAACCCAACTTAAACTCTCTGTTGTTGTTAGTTTGCGCTGATGCTGCCCCCCAAAATGCAAATGCGCTATCATGAGCTCATGGCTCGCTATTCTTCAAGCGTCGCCAGCGCTTTTGACCTGTCACCATTTTTCTCCATTACATACATAATGCTTGTTATTGTTGTAGCTGTTGTGCATAGCTGAGCTTGGGAAAAATTAAATTTCACTCCTTTGAGTCAGCGTGTCAGTGTCACTTTAGCAATGGCATCGTCCCGGTCGCAGTTGCAGCCACAGCTTATGACGTGTTATTCATTTTTCTCAGCGCTCTGCTGAGTGCTGCAATTTTAGGTTATATCATTTCTCTCTTTCACTTTGCTGTTTTTTCGATGTTTCTCAGGAGATATAATGTGACGGGCTTTGAACTTAAAATAGCGACCGCTGAGCGTTTTTGTGCAGCGGTCATATTTTTTCGCAATATTTTGAAGTTTTTGTTTTGACACGTGACAGCAGTGAATTGGCTGAGAAGTTAGACATTTTTTACTCACGAGAAATAACGGTAAATAAGAATTTAAGAAATGCACTCAGATGTCTGTGCAGTTAACGGAGATTTAATGTTATTGTCTCTCTACATCTATTCGTAGTAGACTTCCCCTATAAGGTAAGTCTTCACAGTTTCATTATTTCATTATTCATAATCTTCAAGAAGTCTTTCTGAAGAGGTTTTGCTAAAAAATTCCACAATCCAGACATATACTGGATTATATACTTTTCTGGTTCAATAAGATCCGTTAGATACCACCAAATATCAAAAAAGTTTCCTTATTGGAGAATAGATATTAAAAACTTGTCAGACGAACTCATGTATTTTAATTCCTAGAAGAAATTTTATGAACTTTTGGAACATTTAAATGAATGAGTAGAAAAAATTATTACTGTCTCTCTCTTTCTCTCTCTCTCTCTCTCTCTCTCTCTATTACCATCTCAACAAGTACTTTACAACACTCTCTATAAAAAGAAGTGAGAAGCACATTGAGTCTCACACAAAACTTAAACTTCACGCACCTGTACACATTCACCATCAGTCCAACAATTGAGTTGACGACACAGCCAAACTAAGTTTCTGAATTTTCATAACATTTCACTTAATTTTTCTCTCCAACTGAAGGACAATACAACAAGAATAGCACCAAATGCGACGCAGACACACATTTCTACAGACACTAGAGCCACAATTTAATAATACGAAGAATGGTCCAACTTAATAGGTGAGTTTAGAATGTCAAAAGCGTCATGCTGTTGGCGAGTTTCGTTCAAAATGAAATGTGAAATGTTTCATACCACTCAGTAATGCACAATGAAATGAAAATGAAAAGGAAGAAGAATAAAGTTTAAATGGAAGACAGTTTGCCAAAGTGTCTACACAATCGAAATTGAAAAAGAATAACCAAAATAAAAAGTGTACGAGACGTCGTTTAGTGCCATTCACGGGGGTGGCAGGGACGTTCTGGGGGGTTGATGATTGTGACATTGTGCCTGGAACCTGGTAATAGAGTTGGTGAGTAAACTTTTGCTAAATGCATTGCTGTGCGACAAACAACACAAACGTTAGTTAAACAAACAAAAGAAATGCTTGATTGTTTGGACAAATTTCGTTTGTAAGTGATCAAATTAAATGGCAAAAGTTTACTTTATTTCATTTTATTGATTTCTTTATGCATAGCTGTCGAATAGAGGGATGAATGATTTATTGCCGAGCTGGAAAATTAATATTTTAGAAAAGTTGAGTGACTGTCAGAGGAATGTTATTGAGTGGTGGTGAGTAGGGGGGGAATAAACGATTGATGGAGCTGACTGTTTGGTGTGCTTGACTAGCAACAGGAAGGTGATTGGTTCGAAGCTCAGTTAAAGGGAATAATAAATATATTTATATAGTGGTAGCTTAGGCGTTGTAAGACAGGACTTTGCCGTAGTTGATTTGAGGCTTGGTGATGAAGCTTGTTCAAATGACCAGTAAGGTTCAATCGTCAAAAAAATATATAAAATATATATCATTCAGATCTTCCACAGTTGATTTCCGCCTTCAATTATCATTATCAACTGCCTTAAGTATTGACATCATATGTAGAACTAAATTTTGTTTATTGAAAATTTCCTACAGGGTTAGCTTTCAAACCAGCTGTCAAAGTAAAAACCTGTGCTTGATATTTATGACATTTATGTTCGGTAAACTTTGGCAAATTACCATGAAATGAAATTTCGGCGGTAAGACGATTAAAAATATTTCTAATTTTACCGTCACATCAGCTTCAGAGAGGAGGAACATTTCTGGGTTATTGTATACGTAAAGCAGTATAAAAAGAATTGAGTAAATGCTTATCACTTGCTGGTTCGTAGGTTCCTATATTTCTTAACCCCTGAACATTTGTGTTGTTTCATCCTTCTCTCATCTATCCCATTCGTACTCCGAACTAAGCATGTATTGTAACGGGTGATTTTTTTGAGGTTAGGATTTTCATGCATTAGTATTTGACAGATCACGTGGGATTTCAGACATGGTGTCAAAGAGAAAGATGCTCAGTATGCTTTGACATTTCATCATGAATAGACTTACTAACGAGCAACGCTTGCAAATCATTGAATTTTATTACCAAAATCAGTGTTCGGTTCGAAATGTGTTTCGATGACAAATTTTGTTCAGCGATGAGGCTCATTTCTGGTTGAATGGCTACGTAAATAAGCAAAATTGCCGCATTTGGGGTGAAGAGCAACCAGAAGCCGTTCAAGAACTGCCCATGCATCCCGAAAAATGCACTGTTTGGTGTGGTTTGTACGCTGGTGGAATCATTGGACCGTATTTTTTCAAAGATGCTGTTGGACGCAACGTTACGGTGAATGGCGATCGCTATCGTTCGATGCTAACAAACTTTTTGTTGCCAAAAATGGAAGAACTGAACTTGGTTGACATGTGGTTTCAACAAGATGGCGCTACATGCCACACAGCTCGCGATTCTATGGCCATTTTGAGGGAAAACTTCGGAGAACAATTCATCTCAAGAAATGGACCCGTAAGTTGGCCACCAAGATCATGCGATTTAACGCCTTTAGACTATTTTTTGTGGGGCTACGTCAAGTCTAAAGTCTACAGAAATAAGCCAGCAACTATTCCAGCTTTGGAAGACAACATTTCCGAAGAAATTCGGGCTATTCCGGCCGAAATGCTCGAAAAAGTTGCCCAAAATTGGACTTTCCGAATGGACCACCTAAGACGCAGCCGCGGTCAACATTTAAATGAAATTATCTTCATTCTTATTTTATGCGTTTTTTTTTTAAAAAAAGTTATCAAGCTCTTAAAAAATCACCCGTTATATCCACCTAAATGGGGCATACTTTCAAGAGCGGTGACTTTTGATCGATTAGATCAAGATTTTTTGTGAGTTGTGAATTAAGGAACAATTTTCCAAATTTTATAATTATAAACCTTTACAAAATAAACCAAAGCAAACTATTGTATCACAAAATCTCGTCGTGGTAAAATTAAAGCCATATTCGCAAATCAATCAACAACTTTAAAGCTCACATTAATTAATTAAGCATAATATTTATTTAACCCAATAATATGTTGCTTTTAGAAAAAATATAATTGAAAATCAGCATTGTACATTCAATTAATTTGCAATATTTTTAAAAGCCAACTGATAAACATTTAATATAAAATGTATTTTAAAGTAAACTTCCACTTTTTTGCACTCTCTGTTTAATATAATTAATCTGCGTCCATAAAAGCTTACGTCGTCCATCAACTTTGTACACATTTTGCAGATTTTTCGTAAAAAAAAAAACGGTAAACTAAAGGTGAATTAAATTTTTTGCTTATATTTTTGCAATTAATACCTAAACTGTTGTTCATCAAATTTAATGTGAGTGCGTTGACAGCTATTAAAAGTTATGTAAGCGAGCACACACACACCGATATGCATGTGGATAAGCTTTTAAAAGCAACTGTGTGTACTTAAGGGTCAGTAGGAAAATTTGAGTAAGTGAAATATTTGTTTTAGTCTCTTTTCAGACTAGTTGTAAATTTCTTATTAGTTCGAAAATAATATCTTTTTCGTATATTTAACAAAAATAATGTTCAAGCAATTAATTTTGTAAAATTTAAAGTTACTTGTTTTTATAGTAAAAGCTTCCATTCGCATTTTTGATTATCATATCACTTCTCCATACTTTTTTATATTAGAAGATAGAAGATAAAATAAAAATGGCTTACATTTTCGAGAAATCAGTTTAAATTTGGCAATTCTTACTTGTATTGACCCTAATTTGGTCTCTCTCTCTCTCTTACTGCAGCCAACTTAATTACTAAAGACAAGACGCGCCAGATTTTATCAAAAGTGTTCTAATTTTTACTCTCAGTGGCAGAAATACCGTATGAAATTTAATATTATCTACCTAGAAGTAACTAACAGACTTTCTCCATACAAACAAATCTACTGCAAACTCTCACCGTCACCCAATAACTTTTCCTACAGGGTATACACGAGTCAGCAATTAGGCCCAAACAACCACACATATGTTGAATTAAATTATGTAATTTTAGCTTTTAATTGCTGTAATCTCATCAAACGGTAATGATAATTTTTTTTTTAATTACACTAATTCACACATTTAATCGATTTATTGATAACAAACAGAGAAAATAGAGCAAGAGAAAGTGTTTTTCTTTTAACGTGTTATTTTACACTTAAATAAATGATAATTAATGATAACTATTAAAGTGCGATAAAAAATATGATTTAGTTTGATAAATTCTACACAAACGAATTAAAGTTGAAAATGTGTTTAATTGGATGAAGTGCATAGCATATACATAATTAATTAAATTCATAATTCTATGCACTTTGCATTTGAGTGTAATTTACTTTAATTAATTTCACTTTGAGCTACACAAACATACAAATAAACTAAGTATACAAAATAACAGTAAATCGCATTTCAACAAAAGTGAAAGGTGAAAGTTATGGCCTCACCGAGACACACACATCTATATACATGTACATATACATATAGTCGAAAATCTAAGCTCGTCGGCGGCAATAAACTCTAATGAAACTTTTCGCACATCCCACATTAATCCTTAAAGTGCTATTTATGACCGAAAACGCGTATGCGCGTGTGTGGAAATTTTACTGTTTTAGTATTTAAGTTTTATTTGCTTTCGCTTTGTGTCTCCACCATCTTTACCACCTGCCACCATGCGCGAACATCAAATGCAATAAACATATGATTACATATCTCTTAACAAATATACACAATCACATATCATACATGTGTACATATCTGTATGAGCGTCCCATTGCATATCGAATATTCGAAAAACAGACAAAACCGCTGAAAGCGAAATGCCGCAAGAAAATTGCGAGCGAAAAGCGTTCTTGCAAAAAACTACTAAATAACACTTTAACATTGTTGTTGTTTTTGTTGTTTCTGTTATTTTTTGTATTTGAGCTAGCGCGCTTTTAGCGCGAGAACTACGGCACATTTACAGCCATTAATGGCGTTTAACGGCGTTACCACCTATATGGAACAAAAAAAGATGGTATACAAAAACAAAAAAAAAAACAACAACAACAACAGAGGCATCAAAGTATAATAGACAAAATTGATAGTGATGTAAGAGAGAGTAACCACTTCAATGGTCAGCAGCGCATCATAGTGAACAGGCCTGTAGGTATGTTCGCTTGTATATCCGTACTATGCATGAGAGCGAAGGCGTATTTTCTACGTCAATACAACACCATTAACAACGTTTTTGTGCATATAGGCCTGGAACCGGTTATGGGTAGCCCCCTAAACGAAAAAAAAATTTTCTTCTTGCTTTTTACCTTTTCTCTATTCTCACAAAAACCAGTCTAAAATTAATTATCGGCTATTAGACCGGTTATACAAATATACTACGAGGAAATATACATCGGCTTATAGCATCTCCAAATGGATTCGCCTAAGGTACATTTCACCCTGATTTTTACCAGATCTAAAAAGGAATTAAAAAGCTGAAAACAGCGACTTCTCTTCTCATCCGATTTATGCAATAGTTGTCTCAGATCTGAGAGCCTTCTAAGGATACTAAGTTGAGATCACACTCGACAAATTTATGTTAAAGTTTATTCAAACTCGACCCATTCTTAAGCTATCACAAGAGCAAACGTTATTAAGAGAATATTCTATACTCATAGTTTGGAGGCAATATGGCTGGGAAACCAAAGCAATCAGCTCGTGGTCACATACTGAACATATCGTCGTCAATTCATGATTATAAACATTTCTAGCTAGAAACTGAAAGGAGTTCCATTAGGCAATGTTTTTTTAAGTTCTTGATTGGATTTTGATTGCAATAAAGGGCACTTCCAAGTCAGAGGCGTAACAATTGTTGATATCTGTATTACTACGCGATACAATACATCACATTGAGAACGAATCGGAAGGCTCCTACTGAACATCAGATATTATTGAAGAGAGTTTCTGCGATACGTCAAATTTGTGGTTTTACGTTTACTGGGTTTATAGTTCTAATATAGTTCGCTACTAGCTTTCGAATGCAGTTTTGTTTATACAATCGCAGTGCTACACTTGAGATAAGGGCCTTCAATATCTTTTTAAATTGTTACACACCTTTTAGAAATTCCACCAACAACCGCGAGAATATAACAACATATACAAAACAATAACAAATGAATGAAATAAAACGATTCGATTTACAATTTTTTAGTATATACAAGAATACATATTTCTATATACAAAAAAAAATATGTATAAAAAGTACTACAATGACCAACCAGTTGACGAGCATTGCACCGGAATGCAACGAAAGTGGAAAGAATTTGAATTTACCCAAAGCGGCGAATTCTTGTTTAGTCTACGGAAATTGTCACAGGCATTATAGTCTAAAACAACAACAAAAAGAACAGCAAGAGTGCAGGAGGTCAGGTTAAGCTGTGACACAGAAAGCGATAGCGCATTGAAGAGACTCCAACGGGCGGCCAATACTACCACACGGTGATACACAGCAGGAATTCACAGACGACTCAGTATATATAGCGTCTCACCTCTAGCTATGCACACCAACTACCGTTATCTAGCGTCTACTTCACTGTGTCTGCTATTTGAAAGCGAACTTAATTTTCAATTTCGGAAAAAGTGGCGCGACATGCAGTCGAGCGCGAAAAAATACAATAAAAACGTGTAAGCAAGCGGTGAAAAAAGTGCCACTCGACACTCAGGCATACAAGCAGACTTATTTCGTAGCGCACATACATGCGCGAGACCACAGTCAGAAGCAGACACAGTCCCACATACAAGCCTTCAAGCATAAGTAAATACACAGTAAAGGTACCGTTTTATTGTTGCAGAAGCGGTGTCTGGCGTCACTTACCATTACCACTGCTTGCCCTCTCTTCCTTCTCTTCCCCCTCTCTCTCACGGCAACGAGGTGTTAAGCAGATAGCGGAAGTGGCAAATATTTTTACACTTATTTACGCGGCAAATTTGCGCCAAAGAAACGTTTTGACACTCGGAAACTTTTTCGCCCAGCACAATGCGGCGCGCTCATACACCCATACATCCACACTCTATATAGATTGGTGTGAACACTCTCAGCAGCGGGCAAATGATGAAGAAACTTGGTAATGAGCGCAATTGTCGAAAAGTTTAAGTTAAGTAAAGAAGTTGGCGTTGCAAATTCGCGCCTAAAAGTTGCCCTAATTCCAATGGCAGCAGCCGCCACGCTATTTGCGGCGACGGCGAAAAGAAGCTGTAAATTATTATGTTACTTTTCACAACCAGCGCGGCGCGAAATATTAGAAATTAATATTGTTTGTAGAAAATCAGCAATTTGCTCAAAAGTGAAAATAATTATTAACATGGGGTGATGGGGTGAAAGGAAGAAATGCAACTGCGGTATCTAACCAAGTGAACTGAATTGTAAATGACTAAGTAGTTCCAATTTATATAGGATAGTACATTTTCTATACATTAGCCCACATTTTCAAGGTCCGACTAATGCAATATTTTATAAGAAACAGCTCAAAAGAAATATTAAATCTGAGATCTATAATAATCATTATCATTCAAGGACATATATAACTTCCAAGAACGTTCCAACAACGTTCGTTCTATATCAGATCAAGGCGTAAACTTGAAATTCGAACTGAAGCTCACTCTGAGAGTAAAAGGATATTATTTTTTCTACTTTGTTAAATATGGTTCCTCTAAAAATTTTATTCCATAACTGTTATCAAAATAATTTCCTCATACAAAAAAGATATATGTAAATTTCTGTGTTCCGTACGCCTCTACAAATACTTGTTCATTAAAATAACGCGAATTGCGTCAATCACTCAAAGGCTCAACTGAAATGTGTAAAACAAAATTTATGAACACCGCTCTCAGCGACGCAGCTGCGAGCACGTGACAGCCAGCCAAAGGTGAAAAGGAAGTGCTAACGACAACAGCACGCGCTATGAAATTGTGAAAAATTGTCAAAGTATGAAAATCAAAAGCGTTTTCAATTTAAAGCGCCGTCGTGTAACCCCAACTCAACCTGGGTCCGTTGGTAGGCCTCGGCGCGTGTGTGTCAACAACAGCAGGTGACTAAATAAAATTCAGCACCGGTAATGAAGCTACAAAGCGCCGCATGCAAAGGAAACGAAATGCTTTTTGAGAGAGCAGCGTTCTCAGCAGCGCAGAATGTCAACGATTTTCATTTCCACATGTCAAGCGTGCAAGACCAAAGCGCTGTCACGCATGTGACGCACTCACCGTACCTCCTTCACCACCACACACCTGTACGTGCCGCGCAGCAAATGTTTTTGCGTCAATTTAGGCTGTGGCAATGTGAAATGAATCAACTCTATTGTAAGGCAAACAGCACGTGGAGCGAGGGAGCTTCAGTTTCAGCTCGTTGAGTTTGAGGGGAAAGACAGTAGCCCTTCTCAGATGGTGGGGTTTATGCAAAATCTGTGAAATCAGGTAAATGTCACGATTTTATTTTATTTAAAAACAATTTTTGAAATTGTATTTCGTGTTTTTTTTGCTTCTAGTACTCGTTACACTTCGGCAAGTCAACGGCTTGTCGTCGCCAAAGACTGTCTGCCAAGTGTCAGCGGTGAAGGCACTTCAAAAGTGAGCTGTCTGTTGCGCTGATGGCTTGACAATGTTGTGACCAAGGCAAAGTGAATGGCGGCAAGCGCTTGGGTGGTGAGAGTGATGATGTGAAAAGTATAACAAACTTTGTACCGTTGTTCGACTTTCGTGTCGTTTGCTGCAAGATATATATGTCCGCTGCCAGTATAATGATGTGCCCTAAGGAGCCAAAGCAAGCCGCACAGGCAGCTGTCGGCGCCGCAACGCTGTCCTACAACCACAAGTGTGCTAGAATACAATTTGCAACAACAACTCGAGCTACACTAGAAGCTTTTAAAGTTAAATAAACTTCATGTGAAAGTGACCACTAGGCCGGAGAGAATACGGAAGGCACTACATTGTGCGATGAAGAGCGGACCATCGGTGGCGAAACTAACTATCACACAACTTGCAACATAGTGTGGCACGGACCAATGCAACTCAGCTCAAATCGATTGCATTGGTGTACAATAGACACATATACACTTACATACGAACATCTACACATTTGAACCGGAAACGGACGCTGTGGCCACCTTCTGTGTAAACAGCAATAAACATGGAAATTCACAGACACACACACACAGACCACGCGCCACACTCGGACAAACAACAAACAAACTTGCACTGAAAGTCACATAAACATTTTAACCAAATATACTGGTTGACCTAAGCCAGGAGAGACGGCGGCGAAGCTGAGTGAACAGCCAACGAGGGAGTGCAATGAAATCACCACTAAAGCACAAGCGTAAGCGTTGAGTGAGCGACCACACACACTGTGACTCTGCTGGCACACTACCGTTACGTGGCTTATGGCCACAATGTTCGATTGTTATAAATCACAGGAGTTCCCGAGCGTTTGCAGTTGATTCACAAACATTATTTTTTTGCCTTCTACCACCATCACTGCTGCTTCCTTTGTTACGGTTACGCTCCTGCTCGTTGTCGTGCTTGTTTACGAGCGAGCAGTTGAGTATAGCGCTGCACGTAGCAGCTTTGCACTTACCTGTGACCATATGTACTCGTATGTATGGGTGTGTGTGTTCTTGTGGCACCGAAACAATGCTTTCATCGAGACTCGGTGCCAGAGTCACTGAGTCTCTTCCTACCAGCAGCAAATAGCAATTTTACCGGTTCAACCATTCGAATGTCACATATGCTATACGATAAGGAACAGCAACAACAACAACACTAGTAGTAATAATACGATGCTCAAGGATAATTGCGCACACAAGCATATGCACACACACACACATACACGTATACGTAACATACAGAACGTACGTAAGTAGAAACGCAAGCGTACGTGCGTGCTGTGCGAAAAGTCATAGTCATATGCCTGAACTAACGTGCAAACAAAGGTATTCCGCAAATATGCGCATAAACATACAAATGCGTGCTTATTTAGCTACATGCTGGTGTGCAAACATATGTTCGTACATATATAGTAAATAGATAAATTACGAGTTAAGAAAATATCATTAACCGTGTGCGCAAGGAAATGGAAAGCTTTTCGCTTAAAGCCAGTGGGTTCTCCTTTCCTTTCCTTGCAAAATCCGTTTTAAATAGCAACAACAACTAAGTTGTTGTATAATCCACAATTTAAAAGTTCAATTTATGAATTATTTTCCCTTTCTTAAGCTCAACATTTCTTAGCCCAAAACCGGAAGGGTTACAAATTTACAAATTTTAATCACCTTTATAGCTCATGGATAAATCAAAAGCTTATAATCATAATGTATATGATGATATAACATTCATCTGGCTTCCTCAATATTCTCTGTACTCGAGAAGAAGAAGAAGAATTGCATTGCTGTTAAATATGCAAGCATTCCCAATTTTATGTTGTATTGAGTACATTTCGTGGAACAAATGCATTAGAACCACTATAGTTATCTAAATTTTGGAAAAATTAACAAATATACGGAACGATTATAGTGATCGCATGAAGAATAATAACATTTTTCGTAACACATTTTCAATCACATTCGAGTGAAAAGAACACTAGATAATTGAAATGGTCCTAACCTTGAAAACATAATAGATCTTTTTAAACAATGTGATATTGAAGGAGATATATGAATTGTTTTCTGATTTCTTGAAAACGTTTTTGATAAAATTTTCTAAAAATGCAACCATAGTATCTCAAACTTCTTCGAACTTCGAACTCGACAAAACTTGACTACAAAAATCTTTATTGGCATCGAAAAAAAATCTTGCTCCTTTAATTAAATGTAGACCCATAGATTTTTATTGATTTCTTATTAAAAAATTAAAATGAACTGCATTCTCTCTTAACCCTGGACGGTCTTCCTTTTTTTTGTACATTAACGTCATCCTTCGTCAATATGACGACGACTTATTCCAAATCCATTTTCAGTAGGGTGTGAGTCGAAATAATGAACGCGTTTTATTTTTTTTTATTTATTTATTTCATTATTAATAAATACAAGTCAAAAATAAAAAGGAAAACTTATATTCTTTTAACTTAAAATTAATAATTCACAGTCTTCTATCAATTGGCTTCAGTAAAAATAAAATAGTTCGTAGTCATTTTGACGAAGGATGACCGTCCAGGGTTAAGCGGATGGCAAAATAATACTCGCTAAAATAATTTGCTGTTTTCAAAGTAAAAACACAGAAGGTTCCGTCAAGTTTAGGGATTAGATTGAAATTAGCAACTTTAAATGAAGTATGTATCTCTCAGTAAATAATGTGAGGAAATCATAAAGAAAAACTTCTCTCTAAGAATATAAAGGAAGACAATTTACTACGTTCATCGATCAAAGGTCAACTCTATTCATTGTTAATGCGATAAGATATCGACCGATAATTCAAGCAATCTCTTAAATATTTAGGAATAGTATTATTTTATCAAATAACTATAGTTCCTGAAGAAGTGGGAATGTTAAAACCGGCAGTATCAAATTCTAGAACAGGTAGAAACATTCCGATATCAGTGGACACAAATTTAACTCTGCGAAACAACACTTCAGAAGTCCTTTATGATGTTTATGTCATATCGTATGAGAATAAAAAATAATAATAAATTAAATAATAACAATAATATAAAAATATAATCCAAGCAGAGGTTGTATGACGTCACTTTAGCGATGCTCTGGAACGGAAATGAGTAGACTTCGCTATAAGAACAATTTGTGTATGTAAGAAACCATTAGGTAGGTAAATTCTATTGAGTAATGATTTAAAAATATTATAGAATATATCAAGAAATTTAAACCGAACAAATAAACTAATATTTTCCTGTCAACTAACCCACTCTAGTGATAAAATAGTGTGTAGAACGCACTACGATCAAGAGAATATACCAAAAATTTGACTTTTAGTAGACATTTGAAAAAAAAATGTTTTTTTAGTTTTTTGCTATAAAAAAATTATTTTTTTGTAATATGTGATTAATTGCATTTACTTGCGCTGAGTGCCCCCAACAAATTTCAAATCATTCGGTGAAGCCGTTTTTGAGATACAATGGAGGAAAGTTTGAAAACCCAGTTCAGAAAAAAATGCGTTCAAAGTTTCCTGCTGCCAACTGAGCGCTTCGGACAGCTAGTTCTTCTAACTGCTGTATATTTAAAACGACTTCGAATTTTAAAAAATAACTTTACTACCGTATTCTAGACATGTTAAGAAAGCAATTTATGATAAAAAAAATGTTTGAGACCATCACATGAGATTATCCACTTAATCAACGTTAAGTTGAAACTCTGAAATGGAACTGGAACATGAAATGTAGTTATGCCTGGACGACATCTCGCCAGAGCTGCAACATATAAAATCACATTTATATCGTTACTAGTTTAAGTAATAAAAAAAACTGTAAACCGTTGGAAAGACCTCTACTGAACTGCCCCCAGAACTTAAAATTTCTAATTTTTATTAATTGAACATATTTTATCAAAACGAAACGAAAAACCATTTCATACCTTCAAAAAAATCAGATAATTTCAAAACAACCTTCAATTCCCTACTGGGTTCGCCGCGCACTCAGAGATATATGACTAGTTCCGCACATACACAATTATTTATTGTTTGCTTCGGTTATGGTATCTGCGTGTGCACCGCTTACGTGTGTGGCATATGATTTTCTACGTGCCTCTGATAATTAACTTCGAAACCTTTTTGCAAAATCTATAGCGAAAGTTTTCCACGGCAAAATGCACACTTTTATACTCGTATGTTGGTATAAATACAACAATACAACAACAACAACAAACGGCAGTGGCAGCAACAAGCCAAAAAGTGTTAGCAAACCGGTGTCGGTGTTGCGCCAAGTGTCGCAGAACTTTCACACACCTGACTACCGTTACACGTTATGTTGTATCAATGCAGATGTCACATATTATTACACGAATGTTCCTATGTACATAAATATAATTGTAATTGTTGGAATTAATACCTAAACACACATACATGCATACATATAAATGTGCAGTTGTAAGAATGCGTGTGGTATTTCAAGTATCCTTTTTCACTACGTTGGTGGAGGTGGTGCAGAGCGAGCAGAGTGCTACAATAGCACACCGAGGCAAAGCAAACAATTTGTGCTGAGGCAAATACGTTCTACAAATAAATGTGTGCTTATGTATGTGTGTTTGTTTGTATGTTTGTATGTTGTTCTAAGGATTTATGTCCTCAAGCAAGCTGTTTGATTTTATGTGCGAATTATTCACATAAATATTATTATTTCAATGAATTATGTATTGAAGTTCTTTTATTTATGTTTTTTTATACAGAAATTATAGGTTATGTTGCACAAACAGTTATTTTCTCTATTAAACGAGATGTCTTTGTTATGAAATTTCATTTAAAAGCCATTGATTGATAGTGAGTGTTGTTGGGTTTTGAAATAATATAATATAATATAATATAGGGAATGCTATAAAGTGAACTCTTAAGGTAATTGAGGTTATGTCACAGAGTTTGGTAAAATGTGTTGGACAAACTCTAGAACTTTGCTAGATATTAACGATTTCACTTCCAGATTATTTTGCTTTTTTATGGTGCGGCTCTTAAACTTTCATTCTCTCCAGTGAAGTTAAAATCAGCCGATCTAAAAAAGAACTTATTATATTCTCCACCAACTATTTCAACGTCCTTTTTTTAGAACAGCCGAATACTTGATGATAGGATTTCAAGTCTTGGAACACCACCTCGATCTCGTTACTCTTCGCCGTACGAAAGATTGAGGTTTTATGAGTGTTTGAGATGTATTAAAATACCAAAAACTAGGTACTTGTTATATAGTTCTCTTCCGGATTTTGATTATAAGCTATGATAAACAGTTATTTATATATGCCGATCAAGAACATTTTCTTGACCAGGGCTACATGTAAAAGACCGCATTTTTTCGTTCAAAGAAAAAACATAAAACATGAGAATAACCACCGAGTTCAAAATTCATGACCCTTTAGAAACTCGATTTGTTCGGTGAAATATTTTTTTTATACAGATCTCAAGCAAGAACTCCAATATTGTTAATTTGTTAATATTCTCAAACATAAAATCGGCAATATTGATTTTATAACATAAGTCCACAGCCCTCCGATAACCTAAAGGTCATTGAGTTCGGAGAATATAACCTATTTTGGTTAATGTAAAACAAAACTGATGTTTATGGCGCAAAAAATTTTTGATATGGCAGAAAAGACGATTTATAAGTAGAAAAGAGTTTCACTTCATACCTATAGTACTCAATTACTCAATGTAGAAGAAAAGATGGAGGTACTAGAAGAACCTTCGAAAAAAAAAAGTAGTTCCTATAAAAGGCACCATCCAGTATATCCTTCAACGGTATAAATAATATGATAATGTCGACCATGACTAAGAACCTTCTAGATTAAATATTACAAACCGACACTTAAAAAAATGATTTTCAAAACTTATAACTGTATATGCACATATTTGTAAAGAAAGCACCGCCACTTGGGAACTGCAAAGCCTTGGACAAGTATCGATGCACTTTGTAATCCAGCTACGTGCCACAAATTACAACAACAACAATAGCAAAAGGAGCGTATTAGTAACATAAGTCTGCGAAATTGCAGAATGACAATAAAAGTTCCGTTAAAGGTCGCCGCGATGCTTACAGAATTGGATTGCTGCGATCCAAAAGCAAAATTGCAGCTTTATGCATGGCTGGCTGCAAGCGCAAACTTATATATTTGTATGTATATTACAAGCATGCATGTGTGCAGCAATGTGCATGTGCATAAGTGAATATTCGCAGAGCAGAAATTTTCAAATTTGCTTAAAAGCCACGTTTCACTGTTGCCGCGCGCCGTCACGGGAGAACAGTTTTATGCGACTTTTGTTGCAAGGAATTTATTTTTGCTGCGAGTGCAACTAAATCCATATCCAGTGTTGTTTGCCACTTTTTTTTTTGGACATTTGTCGCTATTGTTGTTGTTATTCGTCTTCTTCTTATTCTCATTTTTATTGTTGGTAGTATTTTTATTGTTGTCTAGCATACGTTGCCGCATTCCAATGCGTTGTGGCAAGTCAAAAGTTTAAGAGCAATGGGCTCCAAACAACGCGCGCCTGCTCTCTCAGCTCAGCTTAGTGGAAGGAGTAGATAATGGTGGAGTGGCAAGCGGCAAGCGGCAAGCGCACAAGCGCATACCAAGCATACCGAAGCATGCAAATGCGCACAGGCGCCCACACACACACACTCAAGCGAACAGCGAAACTTAAGGTAAATAAGTATGCGCGTCTTCTTAGTGCAGTGCATAATCTCTAGACGCGCTGGAGAACTGGGAGAACTTGTGCATATGCAAAGGAGCGCGCGCTACTACAACAATAACAACAGCGCAGCAAAAGCAGCTGTCACGATATGGCAATATGCGTCAGGACTTTGCTCAGCACAAAAAGCTAATTTGTGTCAATAAAAGAAAGTACTAGAAAAGTATGAAGCGCAGGGAGAGTGAAACAGAGGGGAATAAAAGTCCCGCACAAAATGAAAGCGAGATAATGCTTACGCTGTCAAAGCGAAAAGTTGTTGTTTGTTGGGGAAGGGGAGGTGAAAACTTCTTCGACGGGTGATTAGAGGAAATACACTGGGTTGCACAATTTGCGCATGAAAATTGAGCTGTTTACAGTGGCGACCTCAAATTATCGACGGTTTGAAAGTATTGTTCTTGCACCATTATAATTTTATTCCTTTTTAAAAGTCTGCGCTTTTTTTGTTTTTGTTTTGCTTAAAGTTCGCGCGAAACTTTTCAAATACACTTTTCTCATAAAATGTCCGCTGTCAGTGGTATTATTTTTGCAAACTTTCAGTTTGGCGGTATAGAATTCTTAATTGAGTTTAAAGCGCTGTATTTCTAGGAATTTCCGTACAATTGAACTAATAAAAAATTCTATATATGTCTGTATAAGTACTAATTATGGTGGTACCGCGTTAGGCAATTAGAAGTTCTCTTTTTAATTTATTGCTTTTGGGTGCGACAAGTCAAATTATGTGGGTAAAATTGTTTTATCCGTGTAAAAAAAAAAAACAATTTAAATAAAAATATATCAATATAAGAAAATCACTGAGAATAATTATATTCTGATATCGCATGGTGACCCAAAATGGAATAAAAATAAAATATAATTGATAGCAAGAATAAATGCATGAGGGGATATATCGGGTGATCCAAGTAAAGGTAAGTTTTTTCAATAGCCTTTTGTGACAGATAACGCTGTCATGTTACTTTTGTTCAGTATTCTTTAGCATTTCATCATGAAAAGACTTACGCCTAAACCAAGTTTAGAAATTGTTCAACTTTATTACGAAACCCCACGTTTTGTAAAGAATGTCTTTCGCGAACTTCGCTCACCTTATCAATATCATCGGCATACTATCACAACACCATCACCCATCTTGAGACACATCCATTCATTATTGGATAATATGCGACTGAATAGACCACGCCCAGCACGCAATGAAGAAAATATAGCAGCCATAGCTGAGAGTATACACGAAGACCGTGGAATGTCGATTTGCCGAACGACATTACAACCGAAAATTGTATGCCTGAAATTGAAGTTCGTGATCTCGGCAAGACGGCACCACTTCCCACACATCGCATCAATCAACGGATTTATTGAGAGAACACTTCGGTAAGCAGATAATTTCACGTTTTGGGCCAGTTGATTGGCCACCAAGATAGTGTGATATCACACCGTTAGACTTTTTCCTGTGGGGATATGTAAAATCTTAACTTACTCTATTCTACCATAAGTCCTTCAAAAGATTAGTATTTTTGTTTAAAACAATTTCTATGGTTAAGCTAATTCCAAGTCCAACTGTGTTTGTTGAAGTTAAATCTAATGTCCTCTTGGGATATCTAAACGAATTTGTGACATAGTAAAACTAATTTGGAATTACAGGTATTGTAGTAGTTATATTATAATTTCAACACTCGTGCTATGTTGGGGAAGATATCTGGTACGATTCTCATCATTTAGAGAGTCGCGAGATTTTATAATCAGCAATTACATTTGATTCAGTGGCTTAACATTTTTAGATCTATACACTACACCAACTCCTGCCTAACGTAATTCGGACCGTGCGAATGAGTTGGATTCGAGCATACAATCTTTATTGGCTATGCCAACTTTTTACAAAGTAAACGCTTTTAATATTTTTAAGGTTTGTCGAAAATGAATTATATGAAATATTAAAATCTCGTTTTAAGCTCTATAAAAGAAGAGATTATAAAATTCAGCAAAAATTACGAAATTAAATAATATATACATGCATATATGTATATCCAAGAGCTGTACTGATTTCATTTTAATATTATTGCAAGTTATATTACACTTTTTTACAGCATTACTTATACAGTCGATAAGAACAATGAAAGCGTAATCGATAGTTTTAATATCTTTACCAAGTTTCCAATTAGTGCATACGCCAAAAACAATACAAGATTATTATATTGATATGCATAAATTTTTTCCCTCCACACTACAATGAATTTTATATTTCAATAGCAGATAATAATAAATTTAATATATTTTAAAATATTATGTAGAAAAAAGTTTGGCTACATTTTGAATAGAGATAAAAAATAATTTATAACGAAAAACATATATTTATATTATTTTACAACGCCACATCAAATTTATTCAATCAATCAAAAAGTTGTGCGCAATCAAGATTTGTATTTAATTAAATATAATACAAAACAGTCGCAATATTTAAATCTCAGTTTTATGTGCACAATAAAATCCAAAACATCAGTTGTATGCACTTTTTTGTCACATTACTGTTGCATAACAACTCTAAAACTTGATGTTGATTTTAATTCTAGTTTAATATACGTATGCTAAATTCATAAAAACATTAAATTTAGTGCTGTAACGATTAAAAATTCATTGGCGATTCCACAACTTCCGTCAGCCGTAATTTCAGCATATTTTTTAATCAGCAATCAGTTAATAAACTATTTGCAGTAATAACTTGCATAACGCATTAGTTATTGCATTCAATTTGTTATTAGTATTGGTTGCAGGATTGTGTAATATTTATTATTTCTGCTTGCCACTTACTGTTTTACTTAATTTATTACTATTTATTTGCATTTTAATATTTAATATTTAAGTAATAATTTATATTCAAAAATTATTTTACAGTTATTTTTAATATAAAATTTATTCTGAAATTATATTTATTGATTTTCCATTTTATTTTTTTATTTTTAATTAATTTTGGAATATCAGCAATATAATAATTCTGATATATGTAGGCTCCAGATTTCTTCCGCAATTGCTTTGAATGATTTCCGATCTCTAACAGAAAATTATGAAATTTGTGAAGCTACTGAGACTCTTATTTTAAGAACAGAGCATACCTTTAAATATGAATAAAATTATACAAGTAATATTGAAGTAGTCCTTAACTATGAAGATAGTACACTATGAAGATATCCCCCCGCTTAACTTTGAAGAGACATTCTGAGTCTATCCAGTTAAATCTTTGACAATTTGACTAAAATTTTTTCTGTTTTAAGGCATACTGCTCCCTACTTTCAAATAGAAATCCCCGATTTTGTGTAATACTTCTCAAATAAAGTATATACCGAGCTATATTTTGCTATATATAGAAAGTAGACAGGAAATGTCATCAATATCGACATAAAAAACCTCAGGGTGGTCGATGTTCTCATATTATCCATGCTTCAAACAATTTTGCCGATTTACTAATTAGAATCAATTTTGTTCTTGCTTTCTTACTTTTGAAAGATTAAAGGGCAGTAATATAGCTAAAGACGTTAATTTTTTAACCGACTTTATTCTAAGAATTAGTGTTCTAAAGATTTTTTTTCATTCCCACAACTAAATTAGTACTTCCGGGGACTATCCAGAGATAGAGAAGGTCCAAGATTAAAAAAAAATTGGATCAAGTTAAGTGCTTGTATTAACTCATAGAAACATTTTTTTTTAGAAAATATTAATATAAAAAATATATCTTTATATGTGACCTGGCCTACGAAAAGGGAGCTAACGTGCGAAAACTAGTTTTCTGGGAAACAGCTGTTAAAAATAAACAACATCTCATCTTCCATCCGACTCAACTAAAAAGTGAAAATTGATTTTTTGACACCTAAGCCTCCTTTCCGTAGACCAGGTCACATATATAAAATTCTTATGTACGTGTGTATGGCACCATTCATGGATTCGAGAATGGTTTGTAGTCACCATTCAGTTCAATTTAAATAGTACATTTAATAAATTTTAAATTTTTTTATTAGCCAAAAATAGATGACGCCATTGTTATTATAAAATTGTTTTTTTTTTTTTTGAAATATTTTATAATTAGATGTCCTACAGTCGGTGTACCAAATCTTTAATCCAGTTATATAGTAATTCCAGTTAGTCCAAAAACATTATTTGCTTAATATCCTAATTGCTTGAAATATCATGCAGGAGAACGTCTATTGTATCCGCTAGTAAGTATATAAAATTCACAGAATTTCAATTAAATAAATATTATTTTATTTCTTTTCGATTTCCGTCAAAGAATGAATATTTTCGCTCGAATACAGGCGAAATGGAATCAAAAAAAAATTGTGGAACAGAAAAAACTCGTCGAACAAATTCGACTGTGAACTTCGTTTTATAATTTTCTTTTATTTGTATTTTTTATTTTTTAAAGTAAAGTGTAGTTAGTGTTATATCTTTCATTGACAGTGCCTTTTAAATATTTCAGAATAAATTTTACTCGAATTATTACAAAGCGTTAAGACTTTTATTATATTTATCTATAACGGCTATCATTAATTCACTTATCACACTCTACTCTGCTACACCAAAAGCACACAATCATCTAAATCTATTTTCTCAAAGCCATAAAACGCGCGCTTTGCACGTAACTTCAGCTGAATAATTAAAAATAATTACGCCGAAAGTTTATCGGCCGCCAATTTAGCAGCTAACTGCCGAACGCCAATGCCTCGACACACAAACCACCAACACACACGAGGGCCTGCCACAATTATGCGTGGCATGCATAGCGGCGCAACGAATTTGCATGGCAAGCAGCGCGCCGTTAGCGCTTATCACACGTCACTCGGCTACAAATTCCCTACATATTGGTGGCATGAACACACACAAAGCGCTATGCAACGACACTGGCACCCATACACACGGACACTCGCATACAGAAAGCGACGTGTGCGAATTGCGTGCCACCAATTACCTTTAGCAAAATATTTTATTTAGGCAACGAAATTGCGTTGTCTCCCAACACATAGCGAGCTGCTGGTTGTTTATCTATATTTATATGTCTGTGCGTTTGTCTGTGAGCCAACAGCAAAGCGTACGCAATAAAATTCCCCCAGAAAAAAATATATTTGTTCAAAAAATAAGTGCGAGCAAACCAGCTGGCGCTGTAAATTATTTTACGCTCAACCCAACAAGGAAGTGCAGAAAAAGGGCACCACCAACAACAACAAAAATAACACCAACGATTGTTTATGTTTATGCGCATGGAAGAGGAGTAACAACAAATGGCATTACATTGAAAGAAAATTAAAATGTACGCTTGCCACACGCAGCACGGCCCCAATAACAGAGGGACCAGAGATAGCTGCAAAGGTAAGCCCCTCGTAAAGAGGTGCGCTGAACGCACACGCACGCACACACTTCAATAAACAAACAAACAAGCTACATAAAATAAGAGACTTACCTGGAAAGCGACGGAGCGTCTGTGGCGCACAAGCAACGCGCTATTTACATAGACAGCGTCGCGTTGCGACCGGAACTTGCCCACAACACTCGCTGGTGGCTTTCTAATCCGCGCACGTCCAACGGTGATATTTTACGACAACGCACACACACACATAGTGTGGATGTAAGAGTAAGCGCGGTAGCCAGCTATCTCAATGCGGCACAACTTGAGTGTCCTTCAGCAGCAGCACGTTGCATGCGCTTGTCGTAAGCAAGTGTATATAGTGGACGCAATGGGAACGCACAGTTCGTCTTTAGTTAGTACGTGTTGGTATGCCAGTCAGGTGTCGCACAGCGAGTATATTAAACATTTTACGAGCTGCCGCTGTCACTACGCGCCGCACACAGTACACGAGTATATATGTATGCGCGCTATTTGCTGAGAATTATGTGACACTATAGTATATTACGCGCTGACTTGTAGTTACATGAGAAATTGTTATCGAAATTGGGATTGAAAATCACTTAGATTATTTATGTAAATTTACAAGACACGCGCGGACTGTAGGAAACGTGCAGCGCGCGAGCGCGCGCGTCCGACACACACTAATATAGCGCGGCGTCTTTGAAGCACAAGAAGAACAAGCGCGTTTCTGAAAGTTTACGCACTAAAAGCGTTATAGTTAGCGCCGAATGAGATGTCAATATAAAATATTACGAAATAAATTACACTTGCAGCGCGCGCTGCTTAAGCCTGCTGCATGCCACACGAAATTTACGCGTGCGAAATTTTCTTTAAAAAAGTAAGGTCTTGAGATTTATTGTATGTTAAACAATTAGCGCTGCAATTGCACATGCGCTGCTGACTAAACAAGAGTAGCTACAACTAATTACCACAATAAACACTTAGTACCAGCCAAAAACGAATATGGCTACCGCTTGTTAAATCCTTTAAAATGCACTTGTCAACACACACGCGTTGCCGCAATATAATTCTTGTCAAAATATTGCACAATATACACGTTAATATTATTGAAAATCTTTTATGTCACACAACGGATATTAAAACGCACGTAATGAGGACGCGTACACAGCGTATATGTACGTAATGTGGGCCAAGCACTAGCGGCACAACGAAATCACTATGGAAAGCTCGAGCGCACGACGTTTAAAAATATGTATTTTGCACGTGCAAAACATCAAACCGAACCGAACCGCACAAAAGTTTCTTTGAGACTGACTGGCAAGCCGTTAGCCGAAACAGTAACGCGTGTTTCGGTTTCACTTTGACAGCAGCAGCAGCACATCGGGTGACGATTGGGACACAGCAGCAGCAGCAGCAGCCGAATTCGTGAAAGCAAATAATAGCAGCGACGCCAACAACAGACGCCACAGCTACGCAGCACGCAAACAGCGCTAAAGGCGTCGTTAGTTGCCGCAGCAGCAGCATGGACAACACCCGAGCTATGCGCTTCGTTTGATTTGGAGTCAACACGACAGCAGCAAGCATCACAGCGTACGCAATTTGGCAACAAACAGCATAGCGATGCTGTGACGGAAGTTGCTGATGACGTCGTCGCGCACTTACGACTGTTCCACAGCTCCACCGCGTGCCAGTTCGTGTGTTGAGCAAGAGCGCTGAGCAATTGGTGGAACAGGCAGGCAACGAAATCAAAGCAAATAGCAGTGGCAGCAGCAGTAGTGACAACGAAGCACACTCGTCGTCTGCGTTCGTTTGGCAATCGTGTGAGCGCCGGATGCTGGCACTCGGTTCAAGCCATACCGCGAGTTGAGCGGATGTTGGCACTACGTGAGCGTGCAACTTCTCTTTGACACATATTTCCGTTTACCCTTTGGCGTTGCAGTCAACATGAGCGCATCTTGTTTTCGCCGCTCTCACTGTAGCGTAGCTGGTACATAGTGGTAATGGAACAGTAATTTTGAATTTATATTTCGAATCAGTGCATATATTAAATGTGTCGTTTATTAAATTTATTAATCACAATTGCATTGATGTCGCTAAAAATAATAAATATAATAAAAATGTGTGAACTTAGTGTCAGCACTAAAGTGTTATAGTTGTTTATAGTAAAATTGCTATGGTCTTGCAATAAATCCATGTTTATTTCGATTTGAAGTGCATTAAGTGTCGAAATACGCAGCAAGTTTGCCGCCATTTTCAGTGACTACGCATTTATGACACCTCAGTGCTGTGCAATAAAAAAGGTGTGAATCAGTGTTGGGATCAATTTATTGAAATTTAATGGCAAGTACGTAAATGAATTTGAGGGATTTTAAAGTAAAATTAGGTAATTTTGTTTATTGAATTTAACAAAAATAATTTTAGTATTTATAATAATTTTTTTTTATTACACAAATTATTATTTAACGTATACACTACTGACATGACTTACTTTGATTGAGAATAGTTGAGTGATTTAATTCTAAATCAAAAGAAGTAGATGAATTTGTTTTTAATTGATGGTAAAAATCCCTTGACAGGTTTCACATATCGAATTGAAGACTAAACATACAATATCTCAATATAGAATAAATTAGTGAAACTCACTATTTCCCATATATAAAATATTTTAAAATTGTTCCCATAGTTCCAAAAGGCGTGAAAAGTGAAATATTCGCTTGCAGATTTTTGGAATCGGGTTTATTACTAGATCATGACTCCAACAGTGCGGAGTTATCTCCCTTAAAAGGGTTACTGGTTCAAATACTAACAACTTTTATTTCAAAAAAGGGGGTTTCGTCAAGAAATAATAATAAACAAGGCCTAAACTCAAAGCGCAATTCTAATTCGTAATTCTGTCTGCAGATGCGTCTCATCACATAAACATAAACGGCTCAGAAATTTTAAAACCATGTTTTATGAAATTGTGAATGAAAAGTAAATCTTCATTACAATGATATGATAATCACAAAAATATTTGGAAATTAGTAAGAAACCGTTCAAACTCAACAAGTAGTGCATATTTTTTCGGAAACTTAAACTCTTTTTTCCCAACTATACAAAGTACACAAACTGAAATGAGAAATCACTTGGAATATTCGAGCGTAGTGTTCTCCGCAAGATTTTTGCAAACGCCAGTAAGCGTTGAGTACCAAAGAAGATGGAACCATGACCTATATGAGCTCTACCACGACATGGCTGTAGTTCGCCGCATATATTCAACAAATGCGCTGGTTAGGTATGGCATGGTATATGCATGGAAAACTATAGTGAATATTGCATTCTCCGATTTTCGAAGGAGATTTTTTCCATATTTTGAATTCTTTTGTAACTATATCCCATACTTAATAATAATTATTAAAAAAATAATCCTCCAACCTTATTCAAATTATAACTTCTTGGCAACTCTGAAACGCGAATGCCAAGACCTTACTCACTACAATGCGTCACAATAGACCACAAGCAATGCAACGAAATAAGCAAAGCTATCGACACTTCCAACCAAATTGTCGCGAATGGAACGGAAAAGAAGACACTTTTGTCTGCTAACAGCAGATGAAGAGATGATTTTCACAATTGCATGGCACAATAACAATAAAAGTGGCCAATTCACACACAAGACATAACAACACATAGCGGAGCGAAATGGCAATGGAACGGAATAGGAAAGAGCAACGGAATGCGGCGTAGCAATGTTTGCTGTTGTGCGAGGAACATTTGAAGTTGCTGTTGTTATTTTCTCTATTGTTGTTGTTGTTGCTACTATTGTATTAAAGCAAACACAAACGATGAGATGAGAGTAAATTACGAAAATTCTTTGATTTGCTTTTGCCATTACTCATTGCAGCAAATGCTGTTGCTGTTGTTGTTAGTGTTGATACTTCCACTGCTGCTGCTGCTGTTATATCTAACGGTACACTAAACTCGTTGTTGTGCAAGCCAACCGACGATGCTGTATTTGTTTTCGTTGATGAAGCTAGATTTGTTACTTATTATTTCTGTTGCCACAGCCGTTGTGGATGTTGTTGTTATTGTTGTGTTCTTGCTTTGTTACTTATTTTCTTGTTTACACTCTACGCATTTGGCAAAGATATTAAAAGGAAGTAGATTTGCCAAGCGATAATTGCAGATTGGCGCACACGCGCGGGTGGTGGTGGCAGCGCTAACGGTAAATGAGCGAGTTGCAAGTATCGTAGTAGTGTGGAGTGTGCGTGCGTGTGTATTTGTGTGTCTGTGGCCAAGCAATTGTCCGTTGGAAAAACTTTTAATTGTTGTTTACGTGTGAGAAAAATGCAAACAATGAAATGGATAATGAATGCCGTAACATAGAAGAGGTGCAAAAAAGAAATGGAAAAATGCACACACACAAACATACATATGTATAAGTATGGGTATGTATTATGAATGGCGTGAGCAGCAGAAAACTTGCAGAGAAATTGTATTTCATTTTCACTAATGCAATTGTAGGCAAATATACTCTCAAGTCGAGTCATACATACATACAGTACAAAAAAATATATATTCACATTTGAAGATAGGTTAGGTTAGAGGGTACCATTCAGGCTACTTCGCACCCCTTTAGACAACTGCCGTATCTGAATGAAAAATATAAGTCTTTGAAGCACACGAATTTCGATACTCTTGTTAAATTTCACTTGAAAAAGTCCTCTACGGCCCATCGTCTCAGCACACTTAGTAGCTCTACATCCACCTCAACAATTATAGAACTCTGGATTAGGTTAGGCTGTCGCGATAGATCCCACTGGGACAGCTAAAGTCGCCACTTCTTTGTGCTGCCAAAAAACTTCTGACAAAGAAGTTCCTTATGTATGGCCAAAGCGATTTGAACCTATCACAAATTTTATGAGGCGGCTAAAGTTTATTCCAGCAAGTTCGCTTGGTTCGTCAAAGGCATAACTATCGAGATGTTTCAACCTCAGTCATGCGAACGCTGGAAAGTGGAGGAGAAAATGACTTCATGTCTCCACCTCGCCTTCCTCCATACAACTTTGGCAGTTTATGTACAGCAGGATTTCTAATGTATGCCTATACCGCAGTATCCAATATAGCGATTTTAAGAGCTATTAGTTGAGCTGTCCTCCTCCGTTCTACTCTGAGCCAATAGAATCTCGCAACCGAGCATCTTCTGTTTTTTAGCCATTGTTTACCAAGCGCGCGAGAGGTCCAGTGTTCCAGCATTAGAGCGCTAGAGGACAAAAGAACACCGTCTGATCTGAACCTTTAAAATCTATGAAACGATCTCACTAATGCAATAGCTTGACGCTTTCGATAATGATCTGAATTCGGGCCATAATTACCGCTCTACAAACGGATTCGATACTTACCTCACTGAAGAAGGCAACATCTCGGAGGAAATTTAAGAAAAAGCTTCATACAGATAAGGTATTTGCAGATCTTATATTACTTTAAAACTAGCTGATTTGATCTGTTTGCGAAAAGTCACAGAAAGGACGGTTTTCTAATTGTCTTACGTCCATTTTGGGCAGATAAATCCGAATCTGAATTAGATAATATAAACGTATTCAAATTGCAAACTCTCAGTAGTAAATTATATTGAGACCGGTCAACAGATCAAAGTTTATACTCTTTTTTGGAAGCTTTTTCTCTCTCTCACTGAAAAAATATCTCCAGCTTCGTCGGTCTAATTTTATAAAAGAAGATTTGTTGTTGTGGTTGCTTCAGAATAAATTTCCAAAATAAATTGACAGACTTTCTTGAGTTTTGTTTAAAAATAACGGCAACTTCTTGATGAACACCGAGTTCTCAAATCAATACATTCTATTATATTCGGACTATCTATAACCCTTAGTGGTAATTCTGTTGTATTCCATAACTTTAGTGAGCTCTGTTATTGTTGTCGGCTCTAAAGAGGAGATAAGGAATCTTGAGTTAGATCATGCCTTGCTGAGAGGCTCACACCCTTTCTCCTTTAATTTGAAAAAATCTTTTTCTCCCATTTTGTTGCGTCAGTGTAGACGTTCCCATACAAATCCAACTATGCACAAAAAACACCTGATTATTATTTTTATTTTCACAATTGTCTGAGACAATGTGCAACATTGTTATTGTGTCACGAGCATTGCACTTGTGCATTCACACTTAAAATACAGATAGCAATTTTTTAATTTCATGCAACACAAAGGAGCAGCAGCTGCATGCACACACACACACACAACCAAACATCTTTGTATGGCTGCCACATATTCAAACTATATAAATACAAAAACAAATAAATCGTTGAACAATACTAAGTGTGGAGCGTGGAAATTAGTCGTGTTGCACGTGTTGCAATCAAGACATTGCGACACATAATTGCATTGCGCGGCAAATACGTAAATGAGTAGTGAAGCGTACAACAACACACACACATGCATACACACTTAGATAATATAATAATATAATGCACTTGTAGTTATTGTGCAACAACAACAACAACTTATCATAAATAATAGCAACAATGAAGCGCAATATATAAGTGAGTGACAACAAAGCGGCAAATAATAAGAAGAAGACATGAGACAAAGTTATGCGGCATAAAACAGCAATGTTGCATGCAACTGCGTCAAATTAGTGAAAGTGTTGACGCATGTGTGGCAAGCAATTATGTTGATGATGCGCGAGCGTGAGCACATAAAAAGAAATTAGACTTCATAATAATCACAACAATGCGGGAGATTCCAAGGGGGGGTGCGGCGTTTAATCGCAAGGTGAAAAAGTGTAGTCGAGCGAATAAAAGTGGGACTATATGGCACTTGATATATAAGATATATTATTTATTTTGTATTAAGAATACATTTTAGAAGCTATAAATCGCTCTCTTAAATGATTTAGTAATTGTACATTATCTTTGATATATGCATCTATGATCTATATACCATATGGGTTTTAATCTACTTAAAGCGTTAATATGGTCAAAGAAAATCCAAAATTTTATCACATTCTGTTCCTTTATAGTAGATATTAGCATTTTGAACCGACCCTAAGATATCAAATCTCCCCCTAGCCAGCTAAGGAGTGCTTAACCTTAGTATAAATAGCGTTGAGGTACTTTAGTATCATACTCGATTGAGTTCCAGGCCACAGCGGTATCGTTGGGATCTGCAGAACCGATGAGCTTGCGCGTAAGAACACAATAAGAGATTGTAGGCAAAAAGGGCAACCTAGCAACAATCTCATCAGATTAGGAACGAACTGGTGCCCCACTATCCTTTTGCATTCTGACGCTGGATAAAATATTAGGATTAGTTTTCAATTGAGGCTTTTAGACATTAAAAAATTGGTATTTTTTTTATTATTTATGTAATGAAATTCAAAATTTTGGTAAACTTTATGATAATTACATTGCAATACAAAATTTATCAGATTAATTTAAAAATCAGCAGTCTTAAACATTTTCAGTTTTATTGATTTTGCTGATTTTTTCCTTGGAACGGGGGATTTAATAGCATAGCAACCATCTCCAAAAAAAATCTTTCAACTGTAAGCTATCTAAAATATACTCTGTTCCACTATGCTAATTATTTGGCTTGTAACGGGTGGCAACCTTTCAAAAATGCATCATAGTTATACATATAGCTTGTATATCCTACCAGATTCGTGAATTTTTTAATGTGCAGGATTTTGATGTAGTCAATCGGTTTCTATAACGTATCAGACGAAGTTTCGCTTTCAAAAAATAGATATTGTTAAAGTACCTCTTAAGGTTTAAAGAAAGTAATGGCCGTATTAACATAAACATTAAGTTTAATATAATTATATTTCGAAAATGATATATTGATGAAAGTTTTAACAGTACCAAAGCTAATCTAAACTCAAATTAATTTGAAATCTTAAAATTATTAGAAAAACTCAAAATATGACCCATTAAAAACCGCGTTAATTTCCATTGGTACGTTATGTCCGACAAATGCATCGACCAATGCAATTAAAAACTATATTCGAAATAGTATTTGAAAAAAAAGGTGCATGCTCGCATTTCAAAGTGCCGGTCGACATGTTGGCACTTGTATGCTAATGCCACTTACGCACACATTCACTTTTAATTAAAACACACAAATTCATTAATTTAATAAACGAAGCGCAAAAATGCTCACTTCAACGCAAGGAATGCATAGCGAGCAGTGGGTCCCACGCAAAGCAAAGCAAACGGCGCTCGACGATAAGCGTTGCTTTGGATTTCAATTGAGATGTGTTTCATTTCCAACTACTTCAACGACAACGAGCGAACAGCAAAGGAACGAGTGTTCAACTAGTTAAGAGAGCCCGTGAAAAAGAGATAGCGAGAGCAAGTGATGACAGCGAGTTAAGAGAAATGAGCTACGGTCTTCATTGTTGACATTGCGACCTGCGAATGTCCAGCTGACGGCACTTCGGCTCGTATATCCGTTTTCCGTTTCGTTCGCAGGACATACACAGCTGCTCATAAACAAATATAGAACTTCACAGGTGTATATATGCGGGTATATATATATATATCCATAACATTATGATACCTCATATGTAGCTGTGTGTATGTTTGTATGTTTATTTGTCGGCATTTATAGGCCTTCGTGTGCGACATCCTCTTCATTCATTTACAGGTTAATAGGCCAAATTATGGTTTGGCTTACATTCACTTTATGTACGTTGATAATATAATGTGTGCGCTCTTCACTTTGTTGATAGCACAACCGCTTGCAAGCACACTCGCATACATATGTCTCTCTGTGTGTGTGTCTTGGCTTTTAAATTATTCCTTCACTTTCTATGCCGCTTACCGTTGCAGGTATTTACTGTTTGTTTGAGTATGTATGTGTGTTGGTTTTTTTAATTTTCATATTTTTATGCAGCCATCCGCTTTTAATTGCGAATGTTAAGTTGCGCCACTTGAAATTCAAATGACATTAAACTCCATTTTCGTATTGCAATTAAAAAAACATATTACTCACACACATGAAGATATGTATACATGTTTATGGGTATGCATAAATACATGTTTCTCGCCAGTGTGGCAGCACCGCCAATTTAAGCTGCTGCGATCTCTTAACTGAGGAACTTAAATTAGTTAGTTGATGAAGTATATAGTTGAGAAGCTTAATATTTAATAATTTTATTCGATATTGAACAGGGAACGTAATTCTTATGACTTTTATCAAAAAAATCAAAAAATAAAAATTATTTTTGATTTTTATTTTTTTAGATCAAAAATAAAAGTTATTTTTGATTTTTATATATTTAGGTCAAAAATAAAAGTTATTTTTGATTTTTATTTTTTTAAATCAATAATAAAAATCAATACAAAATTTTTATTTATTTATTTATGCCGTATGGATTACAATATGCTGCATCATTCCAATTTTTATATATGAATATATGCGACTTATCCATTATCAAACGTCCAATAAATTCTTACGTAGATATATTCACGGTAGCAATGCTTTAATTACAAAAGGAATTCAGAATAAGCAAATTTAGGCGTAGTGATAAAGAAGAAACTGACAATTAAAATATAGAAAATTATTAAAATGGATAATGTGTCAGCTATAAAACGTGAATAGAGCGAAATAAAAAAAAAACTAAAATTCTTAGCTTACGTAAAACTTAAAAAGTAATGGTTACTACTGCGAGAGGCTTATAAGTTTTGGCTGCCATTCAAGTCAGTATTAAGATGTTTTCTCAGAAACATATTATGTCACAAATTTTGAATTGATTTTTATTATTGATTTAAAAATATAAAATTCAAAACTAATTCTTATTTTTTGATCTAAAAAAATAAAAATCAAAAATAACTTTTATTTTTGATCTAAATATAAAAAAATCAAAATTTAATAATCATACAATATTTCGCATATAGTTCACCTAAAAATCATGATGGTGTAATTAAAACTTTTCTACGATGTTCCTTTATGTATGATTTTCTTTATTAAAAATTGTAAAATAACTCTTATTTCCGGTCCCTGATATTAAAGATTTAAAAATTATCTATACTTCTTTTAAGAATTTTTTTTTAAATTTTTTGGGACAATATTCTGGGTGGTTAAAGAAGAAAACTTGATTCACAGGCTTCTCGAAAGCGGGGAAAATACCGAACGAGTCTCCATAGTATCTGTCTAACCCAAAGCGTTCTCATATAATCGAACATCAAATCGGAATATGGTCTCTTTCGAGTCCAAATCTATCGTGAGCGTGAGCCTTCAATATGGGCCCCAAATCTCTTCGTTGCGCCTAAACTCCTTTACAGTGAGTATTCTGTAAACTGGGACAGGAAGCAAGAAGTCCAGGTCCGGAAACAAGTTTCAAGATTATAATTTTAATCTAAATTCATTAAATTTGGCATATTTTTATTGATTTGTTATATGTCGCAGTGTCTTTTCGAAATAACACTGAAGCGTTCTTCCTCTTCTTCGAATAAGGTAATTTTGTCCTTCAAGCGTGCCAATAACGATACAAATAGTCACGATGATCTTCCCTTTTCAAGAAATTCAATTACACCATTTGATTCTAATAGTCTCTTGCGTCTTTAGATTCAACTCACCGCGGGTAGACTGTCTATTAAACTCCTGAACGAGAAGATACATCCATTTTTAAATTTTTATACCGATCGCCAGAATGATATATATCCATTTATCTATTTTTAAGGTTAGGTCTAACTGTAAAACTAACGGATTCAATACGATTTCTGAGAAACGATACCACATTTTTAGCACTCTTCCTCAAATAATCATATACAAATCAAATTTATCTTCTTCCAAAAATTCTTATTTCAACCTAATATATTGCTAATCTGACCTCCGACCCCAACCATGCCAGCCATCTTGATTACATGTACAGTGCAAATCCAAAAACAATTGCATTAGTTTTCGAGTGTCTTTCGATGCCACCGACCGACCAACCGACCCATACTCACTCTGACAGTTCAATGGACAGCGACAGCGGTGTCGTTGTACGTTGACGGAAGTGCTCGAACGCAAATGCTAATGGCAGTCGTGTCGTGTCAGTGTCAGCAGCAGCAGCAGCAGTGCTGGGTTCTGCAACGCCATTAACATGCGGCACGCAATTAAAATGCATTCTGAAGTGTCACCGTCCTCGTCGTAACTGCGGAGTCGCCAGTCGAGCATCATTGAATATTATTGATTTTCAATGATTGGGGTGTGTGTATATGTAGTTGTAGTTGTTGTAGTTAAACATATTTCTCGAGTGCCGAAACTGTAATAATTATCTGAAATCACTTTGCACTCGAAATTACTTAACACAGTTGACCTTAGAGGTTTGAGATATTTAAGGGAGCACACTTAATTAGTGCGTAGCAATAATAATGGGGAAGGTCAACACTAATTGTAAGGCTGGATATTTTGAATTTTTTAATCTTTTTAACAAATTCCAAGAATGCCAAAAAAATATTTTAAACACGAACTTAGGCTATTTAATAAATATTGTTTTCGAATTTTATTACTGCCTTTTATATTGCTCCGCTTTCAAATTTCGTTGTTGTGCCTCACTTCACTTTACTACTTATGGTTATTTTATTTTATGCGATGGCATTCAAATAATCATATTGTACTCATATATGGGACATTTATGACAACATCCACTTCCGTTGCCACTTGTCGCCTGATTGAACTTTACAACTCCAACACGAGCATCAGTGAGAGTGATAATATAATAATTTTACGTTTCTATTCCTATTTACGCCTCATATTCCTAACGTAATAAATACGTGTAATAATAAATGTGGATATAGAAATAAAAAAAAAAATATTTCTTCGTTATGAGAGGAATAGCAGACTCTCTAAAAATTGTAAAACAAAGTAATTGAAATTTTAAGGCCATAGACACTCTGAAATCTGCTGATATATAGTATGAATGTTTATGGTTTTTTGGGGAGCTCTGTACCTCTTGTTTCTCTGCCTCTTGTTCCTCTGGACCTTTAAGGCCATAGACACTTGGATCTGAAATCTGCTGATATATGAATGTTTATGGTGTTTTGCGGAGCTCTGTACCTCTTGTTTCTCTGTCACTTGTTCTTAAGTCTTGAAATATGAATATTGATGAATCTGGACGGGTTTTAAGTACTTTAATCGTAATAAACACGAGCTTTCGCATCGACATATGGAAATGGGTGAAACATGGCTACTAAGAAATCACTTCGGAGATCACTCGAATGTCATCCGAACGTCATGAGATGAATAAAACCTAGAGTATAGAAAGACGTAACAGCTGTTATAGTTATGTGGTCTGTATTTGGTATTCTTAGAATAAATTTAATCGACTATCTTGAGAAGAGTATAGTTTCCAAATCAAAAAGACCCTTTGAAGCACCATTTTTTAAATCAATGAAAACAATTCTACGAAATAGGCTTCGAATTTCTACTCTTCTTTCCAAATCTAAGTTTAAGTAATCTTTTTCCTATCTTCAGACTTCAAAATTCAAAATTATTGGAAAGAAATTTGGCCATGATAGAAAGCAATCACCGAGATTTAGGAGTGAAATGTGCTGTCCCTTTCTGAGGTTATAGAATCCCACGAGGGAATCATGTGGGCACTCCATCGCTCCAATAGCGATCTGAGTTAAAGCTTTCACTCCATATTATTCCTTAAAGTAAAGGGTGATTTTTTAAGAGCTTGATAACTTTTTTTAAAAAATCTCATCGGTTCTTTATTTGAAACATTAGATTGGTTCATGACATTTACTTTTTGAAGATAATTTCATTTAAATGTTGACCGCGGCTGCGTCTTAGGTGGTCCATTCGGAAAGTCCAATTTTGGGCAACTTTTTCGAGCATTTCGGCCGGAATAGCCCGAATTTCTTCGGAAATGTTGTCTTCCAAAGCTGGAATAGTTGCTGGCTTATTTCTGTAGACTTTAGACTTGACGTAGCCCCACAAAAAATAGTCTAAAGGCGTTAAATCGCATGATCTTGGTGGCCAACTTACGGGTCCATTTCTTGAGATGAATTGTTCTCCGAAGTTTTCCCTCAAAATGGCCATAGAATCGCGAGCTGTGTGGCATGTAGCGCCATCTTGTTGAAACCACATGTCAACCAAGTTCAGTTCTTCCATTTTTGGCAACAAAAAGTTTGTTAGCATCGAACGATAGCGATCGCCATTCACCGTAACGTTGCGTCCAACAGCATCTTTGAAAAAATACGGCCCAATGATTCCACCAGCGTACAAACCACACCAAACAGTGCATTTTTCGGGATGCATGGGCAGTTCTTGAACGGCTTCTGGTTGCTCTTCACCCCAAATGCGGCAATTTTGCTTATTTACGTAGCCATTCAACCAGAAATGAGCCTCATCGCTGAACAAAATTTGTCGATAAAAAAGCGGATTTTCTGCCAACTTTTCTAGGGCCCATTCACTGAAAATTCGACGTTGTGGCAGATCGTTCGGCTTCAGTTCTTGCACGAGCTGTATTTTATACGGTTTTACACCAAGATCTTTGCGTAAAATCTTTCATGTGGTCGAATAACACAAACCCAATTGCTGCGAACGGCGACGAATCGACATTTCACGGTCTTCAGCCACACTCTCAGAAACAGACGCAATATTCTCTTCTGTACGCACTGTACGCATTCGTGTGGTTGGTTTAATGTCCAATAAAGTAAACTGAGTGCGAAACTTAGTCACAATCGCATTAATTGTTTGCTCACTTGGTCGATTATGTAGACCATAAATCGGACGTAAAGCGCGAAACACATTTCGAACCGAACACTGATTTTGGTAATAAAATTCAATGATTTGCAAGCGTTGCTCGTTAGTAAGTCTATTCATGATGAAATGTCAAAGCATACTGAGCATCTTTCTCTTTGACACCATGTCTGAAATCCCACGTGATCTGTCAAATACTAATGCATGAAAATCCTAACCTCAAAAAAATCACCCGTTAGTACCTATGTACCGACTCTTCGACTTAATTTAACTCTCTTTATCACATACAATCATATTCATCCGGTTCATATATAATAACTGGTCCTTTAAAGGAAATGGTCATTAGCCTCCTCTAGCGGAAAATTTATAGAAAACTAACAAATGAAATGGATAACTCTTAAACACTTTAGAACTCAGGCTTAAAAGCCGGCAATAAAACGTTTAACAAATGCTTATGAAAAGAAATCCCGGAAATTGTCAATTATTTACAAAGACAACAGGCAAATAAACTAAAAAACAAATGAGAGAGTGAGAGTTAAATATGTGAAGTCTTTAAGCTGCCGAGTAATGAGCGAAGAATGCAAATGTTGAAGCACATCAATAAACTACAGCATTTCATGCAACTGGCTTTAGTGCGTTCAACGCTAACAATTGTCACTAACAACAACAACAACAATGATAACAAAAGCGGCCAACGCCCTTCCGCCTATGCTTTGCTCCCATTTATAATTTTTTTGCCATTTTTTGCGACATTAATTTCTTTTTGTTTTTATTGTTGTTGGTTTTTTTTTTTTTGCTTTTTTGTTATTTGCTGCTTCTTTCTTTGCTATCTAAAAAGCTACGCTACATAAAGCTATTTATTGCCTGCCAAGCGCACGCACACGCGCTCGCATTTATGACAGTCCAAAGCAACGCTGGTGAAAGCTGCCGGCTGCCCTTCCATGCTGCTTGCCGCCCAATGACAAGTGTGCGAACACTTGCTGCCGCCAGTTAACATGGCTTTTAATGTGCGTGCAAAGTGGCGCAGACGCTCACACATACTCATATGTGTCATGCACACATTTAAGCGAGATTGCCTTTGTTGTAATAGGCAAATATATTGACAACAACAACAACAACAATACATATAATATACTACAATAACAAAGCATCGACAATGTAGACGACATGTGGTGGCAACAAGAAGACACGACACCAAAACGACGACGCGGCACATATTTAAATCAGACACACGAAATGGATACTTCCGCTCGTTAAGCAGCTGAAAAATTAACTCCGTATTGGGGCAATCATTTCAATGGCGCCACATAGCGCCTGGCAGTAAATAAAAATAATTGCTTGCCGCACCCCACCAACAACCGCGGCAGTGGCAGTGAGTAGGGCGCTTGGCGGTCGCCTGCCAGCGTATGTTGAGGCGCTCGCTTTATTATGAGCTGCGTCCTAAATGGCTCATATGTGATATATGAATATTGTAAGCATATTACTAAGCTTTGTCGCCGCATTGTTGTGTGTGTGTGTGTGTGTTGTATGTGTTGAAAATGCGTTCACGAAATGATGCATAGCCATGGAGGCTGCTGTGGCGCTGACTGTGGCCGCATGCTCGCGGTGCGCGGCAATAATTTACTCCACTCTGCCGCCACTAACGACGCAGCCGCTATTTTTAAGTAAATCTTCGAAGCTCTTTAATCTTTTGTGGGCGCGTTACGCATTCCACTTGCATGTGAGCGCAAGATATACAAATATATTCAATACTTAAAATGTGATAAATTACACCATGTTACACAATCGAAATATATTTGGAATAATTTTCCAATAAAGTAAACACAATTCTTCAGTTTGAGTTTAAGTAAAAATATTCTCACTAGAAATATTTACAATCTGAAACCACTAAATATCTGATATTTCAGCAGTTTTGAAGTATTATGGTGCTTCAGCTGTTAAAAAGTAGGATGATGATTATCAATTTTATGATCTCATCAACCTATCTCGATACCTTGTACTTCATTACACAATGCTTCTTCTTCTTATTTTGTACTGCAACCGTGCGTCGGGCTGGTCCAAAAACACAAATCTTCGCCAGTTGTCACTATCCTTTGCGTAGACGTGCCAGTTGTACATCCCTAGTTCAAGCAGGTTCCTATGCACTTGATTCTCCCATTAAATGACTGGCGAATCGAAAAAGCTTTTCGCTGGAGCAACATTGCCTCCGGAATGAGAGCGAGTTGGCCCTCAGTTGAGCATAAAAGATTCTTCGAACTGATTTCTCTCAGCAAGGTCTATCTCCACGTGGTCTTAGGTGTGCTTACTGGACATTATCCGAATAGGTAAACATGAGGTGAGACTGGCAGATGTAAGTTGCCCAAACTTGTTGCTTGGAGGAAGGCGAGGTGAAATCATCTAAGCATTTTCTCCTCCAATATTCAGCTTTTTCCAGACTGAGGTTGAGATACCTTGGTAGGCTCACCTTCGAGAAACGAAGCAAATCGGCTAGAATTGGCATTGGCCGACTCAAGAACTTTGTAACAGATTTCATAAGGGTCTTTCTGATTCATTAACAGTTTTGGTATTACAAAGGAGGGCGCTCAAAACTGTCCAAGTGAGTTCTTCCAGCATATGCATAGATCCTACTTATCTAAACTATATATATTTCCTTTATTATGACCTTCGGCTCTTTCAACTTATTGAGTTCTAGAAGACAGACCAATAGATTCTACTATATATGTATGTACAGGAATTAAAGCTTCAAGATTCCACTTTCAACCCCCGCCTCTTACCTTAAACCTCTTATATGAGATACATTTCAAATTAAGCTCTCGGAGGATTCAAAATATTTGACGGAACCGTGCCATGTCATAATGTCGCTTCATGTTATAACTGAGTTCATTCATAGATCCATGGAATATCAAATAAATATGCAATATTCCATCTTCTTTTTCCAATTTGAATAGTAGACCTTCCCAAATCCTTAATAGAATACATTATATTTCCTTCCTAAAGCTAGAATATAACAGAGATAAAGATCTCATTACTGAGTGCAGATTCAAAATTTTTATTGATTTTCTGTTATATATTTACATTCCTGATTCTTAACCCAAGAAAGTGTGTACACTTTTATTAAAAGACAATTTTCCATAGAACTATTTTAGCTTTGTTCTTGAAGATTTGAAGCAAATATTTATTATACCAATAATTTGCCAAGAATACCAAAAATTAGTTGAACAGTGTACTCACTGCTTTTATTGTTCTAATTTTTTCTTACACTCTTTCCACTCTCCATAGCTTTAAAGAGTTTCGCGGTACATTAGTCAATTTCCACACAAATCTGTGTCGTCGCCTGTCATGCGTACATATGTACCGTACATTCCTTTATACATACACACATACAAACAAATATGACTATCATTATCGGAGGCATAAGATTCTACGCTAGTTTCTTTTTACTAAGCTCCCTCCATTTTATTACATCTAACGGTACAGTTAGCAATTTTCGCAGCTTAACAGCTCTTTGTGTCGCGCGTTTTTGATGAGCTGAGCACGAAATGCTAGTGAAAGTTCAAGCTCACATATATACATACATATACAGTTTTGTATGAAAGCTACATTTTGCGCGCGCTAAGCTTACGCAGCGGCCGAGTCAAAGGTCACGTAGTCGGTGACAGTCAAGCAAACGATTGAATGTTACCACTTTAACGTTGGTTTTTGTTTCAAACTGTCCAATTGCGTTCAGTTAACTGTAGTTTTCTGTTGTTGTTGGGGTTTTGTTTTTGCCAAAAAGCTATCTTCCCCCGCCGTCATCGCAGTTACACCGCCAAACAGCGTAGGTAAGCATTTACCCACACGTTTTGCTACTCGGTTCGGCAGTTGTTCTTGTTTTTGTAATTGTTTCATAGTGCGCGGCATGCAACAAAAAAGCCAACTGTCCATTAGGTGTAAAGTGTATCACGTGCCAAGGAAGCAATTTTGACTTTTATTGCCGTGTGTACCCGATAGTGAACTGGCTTACATATACATATGTATATGCATAGAGATAGGCTTCAGGATAGCACTATCTCATTCACTCCCTCTCTCTCTCTCGCACACACACTCACCGCTTCGGCAAGAACTTCGAGCGCGACGAAATTGTTTAAGTGCCACACGCGTGCCAAAAACATCAAATGCGTTATATCATTCCACATTGGTAACTGTGTTGTTGTTGTTGTTGTAATTTTTTGTTGGTTTTTTTTCTGTCCGTATTTGTGCCAGCTCTCATTGCTCGACGCGTCGTATGCAACAAAAGCTGAAATTAAACGCGCAATAACTGAGGCGCATTGACAACAACAACAATAAAAACAACACCAAAAGCAAAAACAAAAACAACATTTACAGCAAGCACAAGTCCACAGTGTGACAGCAAACACCGCTTTTTGCGTTTTGCACTTCCTTATTGTGTGTTTTTGTTGTTGTTTTTATTTCGTTTGCAACTGACATTGTCGTCGCTGTTGTCGGAAGTTGTTGTAGGCCTGTAAACATTGCCGTTGCATTTGAGTTCATCAGCAACCGCTGTTTCTTTCCACCGCTTTGCAGTCGACAGGAAAAACACGGCGGACAGCATTGCCACAGCTACTGCCACAGCCACAACGCATGGCTTTCGGCCGCAAGGCACACATGTGTGTCCACTGTCGGCTGGCCGGCCAATAGTGGCATCCATATCCGCTTGCAACACACCCCGTTGCACCGCGACGCCGTCAGCGTCCAGCCGTTGGGATTCACAGTGCGGATATGTGACCATCTGTGCAATGGTAATCCGTCTGTACGCACACACACACATTCACAATGCCACAACGGAGGCGCATTGTGCCAGATATGTCACACAATAAGTCAATAAGATGTTGCAACACAGGCATATATAAGCTGCCTACCTGTGACCAAGGCGGCGTCCACTCTCTCGTGCGTGTCTCCTCCTTATGTCTGTTGCACTGTCATCGTTATTGCAACTCATATGCATACGCTTTGTTGTAGTGTGGCAACAATCGATTTTGTCTCTGTGTCTCGAGTTGTGTTCCTTTTATTGTTGCTTCGAGCGAATTTCAGCAATCGGAAAAGTGCTTTTTGCAAAGAGTTGCTTGCTACGCAAAGGTGGCTCATCTGCTTAGGAAATTTTTCATCTGCAGCAAATTGTACTTGACTCTCGTTCGTACTTGCAACATTTGCGTAATTTCTTGGTCCCAAATTAATCACTGCTTTAGTAATTAGAACACACCACATCCAATCTTTGATTAGTGACAAAGTTTGGGAGATATCTAATCGAGGGAACTTGGTTACCAAGCTAGCTTTGGGGAAGCTTTTGAAGTGTTAGTAATAGGTATGTAGTAATATGTTGGTAGTAAAGTATTGTGATTTATTAGAAAAATACTCTTTTGTACTCTCTCCTGGAATGTAATGCAATATGAGTGCAATTTGAAGAGTGAGTAGTCACAACCCATGGAATTAGATAGAGTGATTTCTTGAGCTCTAGAAGTTCGCCATACGATCCAAACTGAACCAAGAGTTGCGTGTGGTCGCGCCTGTGTTCTTAAGTTATGGGTTAGATTGAGACCCAACTTAGGTTAGGTTAGGTGAGACAGTTTTGAGCGCTGTTCTTTGCGATACCAATAAACTCCTAACGGATTAAAAATACCCTAAAGATTCACAAAACGTTTGGAATCTGTTACATCAGTATGTCAATAGATGGACATTGGAGAAGGAAATGCTTAGTTTATTCTACCTCGCCTTCCTCCAAATAGCTTTGGCAACTTGCATTTGCATGGATCCCTAGTCTCAACGCATGCGTGCCTATCGGACAATGTCCAGCACTCCAATGGTCGCGCCAAGATGGACCTTGCTGAGAGAAAGCAGTTCGAAGGACCTTTTACGCCCCACTGCGGACCAAAAAAAATATCGCAACAGCTGGTTGTTGTCCAGCGCTTGGCGAGCTCAAATAATGTTTGCATGTCCAGCGCTCTGTCGCAAGTGGACCATAAAATGCCAACCACTCCCATTCCGTTGTCAATGTTGATATGATACCCTCTCTTGCCAAATTGTCCTCTTTACAGTTACCAACGAATTCGCGGTGACAAGGTGACAAAGGTGACCTACACGAGCCCGATAGCAAAATAGCTAGAAGCTATTGATAAGGATGTTAGACACTCCTTAACTAGCCTAGAGGTATCAATTTCAATGCTAGTATTCTGCTTCCTAGTAGTAGTAGTAGTATTGCACTGGATTAGAATTCATATTGTAAACTGTCTTACCAAGCTTTAAGTAAACATTTCGCATCTTTCTTTATTTCATTTACTGCTCCCTCTTTCTCTCGATATAAGGGTAGAGAAAAAACTACTAGAAGCTGAACCTATTTGTCTAGTTTCCGTGCAGCAATATATAGCAACCGCTGCCTGTTTTGTTATCATTTCTGCATTAGACATCCATGAGAGCTTCCTATCGAGGCTACGCTTTAGCTACTTCATGTTATCGGCAGGTTGTAGCAACATGCCTTCCTTCCTTGGGAGTGCTGTTCCGGTATTTTTGAACGTTTGAACAATATTGTACCCAATTTAACGGTATTTCGATCATACCAATGGAACTGTTGGATTGAAAGCTTTAAAAAGCTCACTAAGCCACAAACACATTTTTAACCAAACATTTCAAGATTTAAAAGATAAAAGTATTTCAAACTTTATTAATCAAGTACTCGGTGAAGTGAAATACTACATACATATGTATGTGAATTTCATATTTCCAGATAAATACAAAGCAATCAAGACTTCTTCGTTTTCTGTTTTAAGACATACAGTTTTATTTTTCATGAATGTTACACTCATACACTTATACTCGTACATAGCAACAACAAAATTAGTTAGTTTTGATCTATTTAACAAACTAATCTACAGCATGAAAAATGTGTGTAGAAATACTTACACTATATAGAAATACGAGAGCAGCTTGATAATTCACTGTTTTTCGAACCACAAAATTTATCTTTTATGGTAGAAATACTCGCAGAAAGTGCCAAGGAAGATAAGAGAAGCATTTTTTTGTCCGTATAGAAATCGTTCCCACGCTAGAGGTCGCTAAGGTCATAGAGAGCCTGAGTGATGTTTGTAGCAAGCTTACAGTTGTTGTTGTAGCAACCGTAAACATCAATCAAATAGAGAATGTAGAATGCTGCCAATCTGAGAGTCCTTGACACAAAATAAAAATTCGGCTCCATCCCTAATAATTGATCTTATGCAATTCCTACCCAAAGAAGCACTGGAAAAGCTTGACATAATCAACTCACCTCGTTTCTCTCGATTTATACACCCAAATTTACGAAACTTTTCACAGAAAGCAGTCGCTTTCATATTTTGCCAAACTGCAGGCTGACCAACAATTTCAACACCGACAACACACTCACACACACACACACGAGCCACCATTCAAACTTAATAAAATACTAAAAAACAAAAACAACAAAAAAAACTGCAAGAAAATTTCAACAAGTTTTCGCCAATTTGTGAAATTTATGCTGCAATATAACACAACGATGTGGCAACAACACTTTGCAACACTCGCAAAACTATTGCCGCAACTCGATGATGCCACCTAAACACACCCCCGCATGTTGCAGCGCCCACTGCTGCAATTACCGTTGTGCAAAAAAAGTGAAAAAAGTCCATTTACTTTCATTTGCCACACACACTCGCACTCATATGCAACTCACCTGCTTAACTGGTTTGCAAGCTTATGCCACTCGCATCGCAATTCGCACGTTTGCACACGCTCTGCTGGCGTCGCTGTCGGCGCTTGTGTGTCGCTCGAAGACTTGAAGACACGGGTCTCCGCCTGTCTTGTCGACAAGTGTTTCAAAGTATTTTAATAAAGAAAATTAGGAAGTTCATTTCTTATGTGCACAGTCGTTCGCCTGCATAGCGCAGAGGCTTTGTGTTGCATGTGAACATGCCACACACACCTCCTGGCACACACCGCACAGGCTTTTGAGTTTCATTGCAGCTTTCAATTAAAAAATTGTTGGTTGTTGTTGTTGTTGCAAGTTGTTAGTTGCTGTGGCAACTTGCTTAAGCAATCCAAAAAGTTTGCGGCCGGCATGCGAGACTTACAAGTGTGTGTGTTGCAAATATGTTTCTGGCATGTGGCACATAAAAATATGGATGTGTGTCGGCTGACCACTCAATGCGGCAAACAAGCAGCAAACCGGATGAGCGCTTTAGTTTTGAGTTTTATAGAAAAGCAAATTACAACAACAACACCAGCAACAGCTAAACAAATAAGCGTAGAACATTTGAAAATCTGCTTGAAATTTCTATTTATTTTCATACTTAACTTTAACTTTTCTTACGCTGCACTTTCTACCAGCAGCCAGCAGCAGAGGACCTTAAAGACTTCGCCGCAACTTTTCCTGTTCCTTCGAAATGCTCCTGCAGCCATGTGCCAAATCTCGTCTTGAGTTAGTCGGCAATTTGGCACGTTGCATGCTACAAACGACGACACGACGACCGTCCGCAGTCGCCGACAGTCGACTATCGAGCAGTCGATGGCCAATAGCCGACTTACATACGCGCGTTGCAAGTTGTAGACAAACGACCGGCAGCGCATGCAACACACTCATTATCATCATTTTTCTTCCGAATATGATTTTTGGAAAAATAGAAAACAAAAACTCCGAGAAAGCTCTCTTCGAAATTTATGGAAATGCCAGTGGGTAACTTAATGAATTTGCAACTGCAACAGCACAGTTATACAGTAATGCAGCAGTGTGTGCGTGCATGCAATGTTGCAACATTGGCAGCACGGCCAAAGTTGGGTCATAAAACCAGCGCCGAGTATTTTAATTTCCGTGCAAGAAATTTGCTATTTCCGCTTCTGTGCTATTTTCAACTTTGCCGGTGGCTGGCTGGCCGTTGGCTTGACGTACTCAATGGCAATCTATACCTGCCTGCTGCCTGCCGCCGGCCTCTTCACTCGCAGTTACGGAAAGTAAATTCGCTGCGATTTAATTTGTTAATCAATTATGAAGCCAAAAATAAAGTCGTTAAGCCTTAACGGTTTAAGTTGCTTAGATCGCATCGAGATGTTGTAATGTAAGCAATGCGATAGGCTTAAAGTAGTGGGAAAATTAAAATCACAGTTTCAAGGAATGAAGTATCGCTTTTAAAAATTATATCCTTCATTATTGGCAAAGGAATTTGATTTTAGTATAGCAGCGATAATCTGCTAGCTTCACGATCGAGCTTTTCGAAAATATTCATTCTTTACGGAGTCCATTGTTAGTATTTTGCCAAGTCTTAACAAATAGAATAAGAAATGCTTCTGAAAGAAAATAAATCATCTGAAATCACGATTATAGACTGAAACATGGCTCTCAACTCAGTCAAACAACTAGGAAGCTTTTAACTTAACAACTCATCAACAGTTAACCTCAACTATCAGATCGTAATTTATCAATTCCTACATACGTTCGTAGATTTTCCTTAACAAGCGTCAAGTCTGACGACTTTTGATATTATAAGACGTATCTCCTTCTTTTAACGACGATAATATCCAGAACAATTTAGGTACTAACTGGACATTGTCTAAAAAGAATTACTAGACGCTATCAGCAATCAAAAGCTGCTTCGAGCAGGATGAGATCGAATCTTTCCAAAATTTCCTTTTGGAATGCTCCGCCTTTGTGAAATCTAGGCAAACATTTCCTCGATCTTACTTTTTTAGACATCTTCGCAAATTAGTAAATATAAGTAAAGGTGTAAAATTTTTGGCATCACAGAAGACAAACGTCTTAATAGTCGGCGAGACCAGCCTGACCTCGTCCCCTACTAATTTTTTTGTACATATATCACGTGACCTTGATGTGACATCACGTGTTCTGGTGGGGTCATTGACCTGTAAACAAAAGTATCACGTGATCTTGAAATGTCATCACGTGATCAGGGTGGGGTCATTGACCTCACTCAAACAAACAAAAGTATCACGTGATCTTGAAATGTCATCACGTGATCAGGGTGGGATCATTGATCTCATGAGGTAACCGGATATCATGTTATGGTGTTAAGTTTTATTCCGCTATCTTCACCGGTATGTACAAAGCTATACTACTATTATAAAGAGGAAAGATTTGTATGTTTGTTTGTAATGAATAACCTCAAAAACTACTACGTCGATTTCAAAAATTCGAAATATACATTCACCTCGGGCATAGGCTATATTCATTGCTAGAATCTAAACATTTTGGAAATAGTTCCCAGGTGAGGGTATCAAAAAGACTCCGTGATGGAGAATCTTAATCTGAAACTGGAAATCGTCAAAATATTAGAAATATACAAGCTCGCTTCATAATCCGAAAGAAAGACATTGAACACCAAAGACTAGAGGTCGTAATGAAGATTTAGCTCATTACAAATAAAATATAATTTAATGCTCGAATTTTCTTCATTTTACTTTTATATGTATGGGAGCGTGTTATTATATAAAAAGACTACAAAGTGCTAATTTCTAGAGAGATATCGATTTTAAGAGATCTTTTTTTTAAATACTGTCGATTTTCTGGTAGATAAGTTGCTTCATTTACTCAAGAGATATTGGATACATTTTTGAAGTAACCTGCCTAGAAAAAGTTAATTGAAAACAAATTCAGAATTCGAGAAGATTCAATGAGTTTGTTATCGATTTTTAATTACTGTTCTACTTGGATTTGGTACGGGATCGCTTGAAGTTTTATAGAAATCGAACATCAGTCGATTCTTTGGTAAGCTTATCTTTTCTAACTGCACTCATTTTCTAGTCAGACTATTAATACTTCAACATTCTTTTCTAAAAACGTCAGTTAACGTGGCATTAATAATGCATAGGAATTATTATATAATGTATAATCTGCAAAAATCTCACTAAATTATCAATTAATCTCGTTATATTTGTATGCCACCTCTAGCATATTCGAATTTACACTCAAGGTTCACAGCGACCAGAAGACATATCAAACCTTTTATAAGGAGCGTCAATCAAAAGGCTCAGAAGTTTTTATACTGCAAGCAACCTACAATAATAAAAACATAAACCTGCAATTAATGCAATAACACAACAACAAAAATATAAAATATTACCCACAACTCAACAGCAATCAGTTGCAAGTTGCGGTCATGGCGTATGAGTAACATTTTAATTGTTTCGTCAAAGTGTAAGGCACTTGAAAATACGTTTTGCCATAATAAAAATGCAATCAACCGGCTTGCGGCATATGCGGATATGAGTGGGTGTGGCAGCAATTTACCTTAATTTAAGTACAGATTACCAGCCATGCGCCACAAGTTACAGTCCGCAGTGGTGAGCGCATTAAAAGTCTATTAAAACGCAGCGGAGGCGAGTGTGAGGCGGGTGAGCGGTGAAATGGTGTTGACATTGTTCGTGTCACAGCGCAATTTCACAGTGGCCAGCAGCTCAACTAAGTGCGTTAGTGTGTGTGTGTGTGCGTTTTATAATGCGAAGTTAAATGCAACGCATTGTTGCTGTATAACCCCGAAGGTTGTAAATGTGAGCTGCAGCTTGTACAAAAACTTGAGTCGCATTTTTTCGGAAAATTTTCGTTTTTCCGACTTTTTTCAACATTTTGCCTTCATTAGTGTTGCCGGCGATTATGGAGGGGTGTATGCGCTTGTGTTTTGGTCAGTCATTTTAGCCGACTTTTACTTTTTTCTTTTGACTTTTTTACGCAACGACAGGTGTTGCATGCAACAGAGTGTACATTCCTTGCAGCGGCTACGTTAGTTCATATGCTAATGATGCTCAGTTGCACACTTAAACACACACATACAACTTTACAATTTTTAACTCTTACACTCATACTTGCCACACACACGATCACACGTGCAACACACTCGTGCTGCAACTCGCTTTTGCACTCACTTCAATATGCACGCCTCGTTGCGTATCGTTAAAGCACTTGAACATTTTCGCTTCAAGTCTAATGTGGCAAGTTGCCTGCCCTGTTGCCTTGCACCAACTGTTGTGCAACAACAGCACTCACCTGTCTGGCAACAATATCGACAAGAGCGCGTGTGGCAGCGAACATATAAAGCACAACAGTTTGTTTGCGCTGCCTGCGGCTTTAGTGGCGGTCATGGTGGTGGTGGCTGTGGCACCGGCGGCGGTGGAGTCGGCGCCAGCTAGGTTTTGTGGCTTGTGAATGTTGAACTTTTGCTACCAGTTTTTCACATCGCCTCTGCATACACTCACTGCCACTTTGGTGGCATAGAATGTTTAGCGCAATGCTCATTGCCACAATGAGCAGGCGTGGCGGTGGCAAGGCTGCCGCATTCGACGAAGGACAACTTTTAATTGAGATAAAATAAGCCGCCACTGCCACCGCCGCCGCCACGCTAAGCTTTTTGTGTGGGTATTAATTTAAAAAAATTACAGTTACTTGTAATTTAGTGGCGCTTACATGCAACGTGCTGCATTAACCGCCAGCCAACCAGTCAGACCGTCAGCTTGCCGTGCTGGTCATTGGGGCATGCAACAACACTACTTAAGCATGTTGTAAGTCGTAGCTGTTTTTTTTAACAATCATATGTTTGTGTTGCTGTTGCTGTTGCTGCCCTTGTGCCGCGCTATGTTTTGTGTGTTTGCGCAAAAGTGGCGACGTCTGTCCTCAGCGGCCACGCTTGTATGGGTCTCTCATGTGGCAAGTAAGCACTTTTTGCCGCTTAAACAAATTTGCACTCGGTCGGCGCGACTTGTTGTTGTTGTTATATGTTCTTGGTTTTTTGTTGTTGTATGTTTAGTGCAACGTCTATTTGGCAATCTGTGTACTGATTTCTGTCGCATTGCTTTTGTATGTGTTGTTGTTTTAGTTGCTGCGCAATTTTTTATAAAGTGGCAAGAGTACATATACTAAAGTCTGGTAAATGATTGTAGTGAGAAATAAATATATGTTTAGATAATTGTATAGCAACGATAACTAGTTCAAACTGTATATTAATAATAAGTTCCTACCAAATGTTGCTAAGTTCAAGGTGTCTGCTTTGATGGATAATTTCTTTTTTGGTAGTTGGGAGACTGAAAACTGGATAACTTTTTAAGAGTGAGGTCTACGTTCGAGTAGCTTTTGCGAATTAAATAAAGTATTTCTATCACGATCGGAGTCAGCTTAAAGCTCCACCAAGTATCTGAAGAGTGATCAATATGACCGGAATAAATTTAAAGTGAGCGATTGAGCCATTTATACTGGGCTCAGATGACCAAAATCACTAATGTACTTACTTCTGTGTGACCCTTAGGAGCTTTCAAGCTTCACGAGTGGTATTATTATGACTTTTCTAAATATTTCAACCCGGTTACTGGTCCGATTCTGTCCATTTCTGTAAAAGAAAAATACTTTTAACTAGAGAGTGTATTCCAAGTTTCTATAGACAGCTTATCCTAAATCCGGTGATAGAACTTAATGTTTTGTTTAAAAAGTCTGCACTTTCGTCATTCAAGTGCATTTCGAGCAAGTCTGTCAAGGTTGATATAAAAGTCAAATAGAATGCTGAACTGAGTTGTAGTACTATTAAGTACTGGGACTGCGAAATTACGAAATTCTTCTTTGAGATTATACTAACTGCAATAGATAAAGACCCATAAGGAGATATAATTTATTTAAGTATAAAATATATTCATTTGTAGTTTTTCACTTTAGCATCTTAACGATCTATCTAAGTATAATCATTTTCAAGTCTTTAACAAAAAATAAAATTCTTAAGACTTTTAGGTTTCGAGAGAGAGGTTTAGGTTTATTTTTGCCAAAATATAAAAGTTAAGTGTTACATGAATTCCCCTAAAAAATATTTGTATTGTCTTTTAGAATACTCACTAAATTATTGTCATAAAATCTGGATCCCAGTAATAGTTTATAAGATGAAGTATGAAGAAGTTGCACATACAGCTATCGAGAACTGTGCAACCTGTTATGAAAAACAGTTTAATATGTGTTCGAAATATAATTTACAAGGATTTTTTCTTATGCGTGCGTCTTCCAAAAATGAGCAAAATTGGGTTATTACCTCCACTGGCCCTCTTGGATATACTTGAACTCTCAGCGGACTTTATAACGTATATTATATTATGTGAGATGTAATAGATATATGAAGCGATCGTGACCATTAACAGCTCTTCTCCTCTCTCCCTCTCTCTCTCAGCCATTTGTTTCATATTCATAATTGACTCATAATTTGTAGGTTTTGGCACTGAAAACGACAGAAGAATATAAATAATCTGTCTCCTTAGAAAATTTATGAAATATGTAATATATGTATACCAAAAGGAGAAAGCTAAAGTTGATAATAATTAAGTTTTTGGAATAAAATATGACATTCAATATAGCACATATCTCTTATCGCTTGAGCTTGATTATTTCAGATTTTTTTCTGAAATGACTTTATATATTTATGATCAATACTTTATTCCTATTATCCAATACTTTTTACGAGAGCAAATGAAATATATACAAATTTAAGCTTTATAATTTTTTTATTAAAGCAAACAAAGGAAAAAATAATAATGTAAAAAAAAATATAATAAAGAAAATTAATAAAGAAAATTAAAAAAAAAATAAAATAAAGTAAATTAAAAAAAAATAAAGTAAATTAAAAAAAATAAAATAAATAAAAAAAAAATAAAATAAATTAAAAAAAAATAAAATATAGTTGAATCATTCCTGCAGATATGCAAACATAAATCTGTTTATTAGACAGCACGATTTCAAATAATCCTCGGAAAGTTGATATATTTCAACTAACTTTTCTACAGCCTCATCTGCGTCTTCGGGAGGTGGTGTTTCTAATCTTGGTGATGGTGTTTGTATAGTTTCTTCTATTTGTTGTACCATATTAATTGGCTGTGTTTCTGGAGCAGTTGAAACAACTGCTGTTTCTGGAGCAGTTGAAACAACTGATGTTGATGGCGTAATATGTGTTCCGCTCTTCATTAAAAGCAAAGAGGTTATGGCCACGCATTCTAAATCGGTTCGTTCTATTTGTTGCTCCCTTAAATGTTCTCTCAGTTGACTTTCGAGTAAGGCAACATCATTGTTATCAGATGACATTTTGGTTTGTCGCTGAAGTTTACAAGTTCGTTTCTACAAGTTCAAGATGACAGTAGTGAATGATGTTGAAATTCTGCGGAGCCGCGCTTATATGCAAAAAAATTTGGTTGAATTCACCTAACAGTCAGGTAGTAGAGTCTGTTGCAAGAGTTTAGGTGAGGCTCTCTGAGAGTCACAAGAATGACAGGTATAATGATATAATGATCAATTAAGCAGGTACCTGAACTATAAACGCGTTCTCACAACTTTGTTTCGGAGAATTCTATTATATGCCTGTCAAGGGGATTAGTGTGCTATTGAAGTTTAAAATCATAGTCTCATTTACCTGACCTTTAAATACAAAACTACTAAAAGTGCCGTTACCGTCTTACCAAACACTTAAACTTAATCATTATGGAAATTGCAGAAAAAATGTTCAAGGTCCCTCAGATACCGAATAAAAGAGTTCAGTTTTCTATTTTATGGTCGAAAATATCGTTTAAAATGAGAGTCAAATGGCTTTAATGATATTGTTCTACTTAATATTGATTTGCTGCTAAAAATTAATGAAAACCGTTGAGGCACAGTCCTGCGCCCCATAACATATATTTTGCCGTCGATTAACAAAATATTTATTATTTTTTTTTCTAATAAAAAATAATGGTTTTAGTTGAGTGAAATATCCTTCTATTAAGTTAATTTGGGAAAAGGTCTATGAGTTGCATGATGGACAAGGCTGTAAACTGTGACCACGCAATAAATGAGAATGTGTTATATTTCTGTATGGCCTAGGCGAAGGCGTCCGGAGGTTGGATAAATAGCTTCGAAAAATATGCAACGTATTGTAATGTTTATGAACGGCAGCTGCCATACTAAAGGTGTGTCTCTTGCAATGATATGATACTTGGTAATAGTTCTTTAAGGGCTTAAGTGGATTTCAGAGTCTAAAAACAAGGGTAATTTTAAATTTTTTTAATACATACAATTATATTTCATTTAAGTAATTTAGCAAATCAAAAATACATATTGAAGCAGTGTTTTGTGAAATTTTTATTTACAAATTCCGAAAACCTCATCTTCCATGACGTGTCTAAAAGAGGTCTTGCGGTGTACATCATAACTCATGATTGGTTTATCATAGTCATAATAGATAAATCTAGTTAGGGAAAGAAGAAAAACAGAAAATATTGAAATTTGAATTTTGAATTTTTGACAGAGTTTTAACCAAAAAATTAATTTTTTGTTAAAATTTTCGCCATATATTGGCTAGAAAAAGTGTTTAGTGTTGTCGTTGGTTAAAAAGATAATGTGCAAAATTTGAACAAAATCGCTTCATAACTTTTCGAAAAATCGTGTTCACCGACTTGAAAAAATGAGTTTTGAGATAAACGTGTTGAAAGTTTTGCATTCATACTGACATAAAAATTTGAAATTTTGAAACCCACCTAAACCCTTAAACGAAGTATATAATTTTTTTCTAGATATAAATTAAAGCTCTTGTGATGTTAATAAGAGATGAGATATATATTTAACAGTGTTTGGATGATAAATTGTTAATTATATTAAGCTAAATAGTTTCTAGTCTTTTTTTTTGGAAATGTATACATGGTTATTTGAAAGTAAGTATTTTATCAAACAATAAACCTTAAAATTAAAGTGTATATGTACTATATGCGAAATACATTTCACCTCAGTAGAGGGTCTATTTGATTTAGGAAAAGCTAATACCATTTCATTTTTTCCAGCTTTGGGGATAGATACCTTGACGTAAAATATTCGTGTACAATTAAATGATTATGTTTTTAAGGCTTGGAGGGACATTTTTTAGCATGGGATATGAAATTCTTTCGGTACGGGGGGTGTGGCCTGACATTGATGCAATCGTTAGATGGAATTCAGCGATGGTTATCTCAGATTCGGTAATATCTACGGATGATTATTTTTTTATATTCGACTGAGAAATTTGTTCTTATTTGCTATAAATGAGACGTGAAAATCTGAGTCCCTGGAGTAATCAGACCAAAAAAGACAAAATGTTTAGCAACGAATTTTGAGTTGAAAATTGGGCCATTCGGGCCATTTATATATTTAAGATTGTCTGGAGAATAAAGCATGCTGGAGCAAAACCAACACGATTTTGATATTTTTCTGATTGCACAAGCAAAATAAAATACAAGTGCCACAAGATAATGATTGAAAAATTAAAAGAAATAGATCCTTAGACCAACAGGGAAATAGTTATGAAGAAATAAACGCATCCGCACTATTTTTTTGTCTCTATCCATAACGACCTTTTCCGTGTACAATGTGTAAAAAAAATTAATATTGTCTCAACATGTTGGTATAGTGTATGCCTCAAGCTTGTTGGCACCATCAGTTGATTGCGCCAGCATGTTGGTGCAGTGTATTGGGCGCTTAAGCGCCAGAAAGCATTTTTATGTCGGCCCTTAGTTTCTTAGGGTTTGTTAAAGGGTAAGTTTTTTTAGACAAGGTCTGTTAGCTTCTTTGTCTTTCCTCCACAATAAAACATTCATTAAATGATATTGGATTGTGGATAGAGCGGATTCTTTTGTACACTACCTTCTCTCCGTTCCACTAATATAAGATCTTCTGGGATTTTGCCTGCTTGGTTTGTATATGTGGAACCCCAAAGAGGACTCCAGGCATTGAAATCGCCAAGTATAAAGACGGTTGTTTGAAAATGTGGGATTATTGACGTAGTTCTTTTGTATTGGAATTTTGATGTTACGGGATATATGTATATTCTTAAGAAGGCTAATTTAAATGCAATAAAAAATTTTAAAAATATTAAAATTTTTGTAGGGTATACCGATGGTGTCTCCATAATCGGTAGTCTTGACGGTGCTTCTATTCTTGTTTATGAATGTGTAGGTGAATGCATAGGTGTATATAGAGGTGTATCCATAATTGCTGGATTCCATATGCTTTGCAGTACAACTACTATTGTTGACGCTTGTGAAATTGCTGATGCCTCTATAGATGGTGATTCGGTTATTCCCGGCAACAAGCTAGAATTTTGGGTTGCTGAATAAAATCAAATCAATCAAAATTTTTTTAAAACTTTTGTAAATGGTTTTTAAGAGAAATATTAAAAAAGAATTATATTATGTATTTATATAAATATTTGTCTGTCACAACTAAAGGTATAGCCAATATTCGGTTTCATAATCTTGCCACTTATACGCTTACAAAATTAACTTCATTTACGTCATCTCAAAACGTAAAATGAAAACAGTTAATTTATGAAAAATATCACCATAACATTGACAACACTTATACTCGTACCGTTAATTAACTGGCAACATGACGCACTGCTTACTCCCGGAAGTATTTAAAAATGATTGAACAGTTAATTGCTTTGTGTACTCGAATTTTTCCGCAAATTTTTATTTTCAACATTCAACAACAACATTTTTTAATTGTTGCACAACCATATAAATTCCATTTCCGCAAGCGCACACACACTTACGCGCTAAATTTTTAAATCGCACGCACTTTAATATGCGCGCTTTAGGTATTTTGCACACTTAAATTGTAACTGTTGCTCATTAAACGCCAATCAACTACAGGCTAAATGTCGATTTTTTGAAAGTTTTTTCTAATTATTTTGATTTTTTAACAGTTTATGCAGCGGTAGTGTATGGGTATGTGGCGCAAAGTGTTTTACTAAGCCCATACATATGCAAGCAACAATTTTCCACACAACGCTCAGGCAGCCGCTCCACCCTCACCGTTCGCTAAACGCATTCGCAAATCCATTTCTCGTGAATTTTTTATTTGCGCACATTTCCTTCCACTTCATCAACTTCGCATAAATTTTTAAATAGGCGCTTACATTGATCGCGATTTTTTTGTATTTTTTACTTATTTAGTGCATTTTTATATTTATATTTTCACTTTTATTTTATTTAATAAATAAAAGTGTTAGCCGTTGTTGTTGCTGTTGTTTAAGTGAAAGAAAAAATATGCGAGTGGGAGTTACCGTGGGTTACATTTAATTTAATGCCGCAGACATATAACATTTGCTGGCATGTGCATAACACTACTGGGTATGTATGTATGTATGCATGTACCGTTAACAACAAACAACAACAACAATCGAAAGTGTAACAAAAGCAATTTCACTTTTATGCGCTTTTAACAGCAACAACAAAAAACTGTAATAAATACTACAGTAACAACAACAACAATAGTAAACAGCAACAATTGTTAGCACGTGGCAAAAATAAGGGGAACCGACGCAAGCAAACAAGACACACAAATAAAAATTAACAAAAAAGAGCGCCACACGAAGCGCCATATTTTTTCGCATCGTCTTGTATGCCTCTTGTGATTTATGCACGCCAGCAATTTCAGCGACATCAAGTGGGTGTGCGTGTGCGTTGGCGCATTCAGTGCGAAGTGCCAAAGTTTTGCGCCCCGAAAACGAGCCAACATAAAATTGAGCGCTCACTTTGGATGAATGATTATACGCCTGCGATTATGCTACGTTTATTGGCGCAAATGTGCGTGCGTGAAATATGTGCATACACACAAACATACATACATACACTCGTGTGAAAATATACAAGCAAACTTGCATGTAGCTACAATTGCCTGCGACAGCAGTAGTACCAATAAGCTGTAATGACAGCGCGGCCGCATGCAACAACAACAACAACAATTGTTTATAACAAAAACAACAACAGCAAGGAAATTTTGCAACAAAAACAACAACAATAAAAGTGTTTACTACAAGAACAACAATAGTAAAACTGCTTACAACAAAAACAACAAAAGCGAAATTGTTCATAGCAAGAGTAAAAAACAACAACAACACCAAAATTTCTTACAACAAAAGTGTTTTCAATAAAAAAAAACAACAAAGAAATTTTACAACAAAAACAAAAAACATAGCGAAATTGTTCACAACAAAAGTAAAAAAACAACAACAACAGCGAAATTTCTTACAACAAAAACAGCAACAACAAAATTTGTTTACAACCAAAATAAAAATAAAGCAACAACAACAACAAATTGCATATAATGATTTATAAAAGAGCAGCAACAACAAATGTTCTTTTACAACAAATTACAACAAACAATAACAACAGCAACAATTGCTTTCAACGAAAGTTCAAACAAGCAACAACAACAATTGCTAGCGCTCTCACATTACATCGCACGACAATCAGTCGGCATGTGGCACATTTATGATTGTGCGTACGTCATAAATGCCAACGCATGTTGCACGTTTCAGTGGCGTCACTCTACAGTAGCAGCGCGCCATAAATTCGGCTTAAATATAGCAAACGAATATGTTTATGTATTTATTCATTTACATTTGTACTCTTATATACCCAAGTATATGGAAGCTGCGTGGAGAAACCTACAAAACAATTAATTAAATACTAACGGTTACGTGGCGGGGCACGTGTGTGATTGAGCGTTAATTTATTGCGAATTTTCATGCCTCACAATTCGCTCTTATTTCCACACACACTTCACACAATTTGAAAGCGTAAATTTAAAAGTTTTGACGACAATGACATCCGTCAGCTTTCGAATATGCAGATTTATTGCTGAAATGCGTTGGCATTTTCGGAAGGTTTTCACAAGTTGTAACACTGGAAATTATGATTTTCGCAATGCAAGCAGAAATTATGTGTTATACGTGAAAAGTGTGGAATATAAATACACTTAAAATTATGGTTCTTAAATTACAGAAATCTGTAATAAATATATCTTAGGCTTTAACGGCACTTAGCGACTGCTACAAAAAATACATCGGGTTTTCGATTGCAATAATGGCGGGATCTTGATATCAGAGTTGCTGAGCTACACTTCAAATATCCACTTTTAAATAACCGATAGATGGCGCTAGTATAAATTTTTATCGATAAAAACTAATATTTTGCTTTCTCATATTGAGTGTAGTTATTACACAAACATATGTTCCTTTGTTGTCCTGCCTTAACACCTCAATAATTTTTAATATGTCTTCTCACCTCACAAAACCTCCTAAAAAATTCCGGAAATCATTTGTTGCCACCTGTTTCAGTATGTAAATACTCACATTAAGTTGGCATGCCTAATATGCCGTGAATTATTTCAATAAAAAACACATCTAATTTCAGTACAATTTATTTAATTTCACCACAAAAAAATCAGCAGACACACCTGCAACAGCGGCGCCACATACAAATGTTCACCGTTATGCTGAAAATGTTTAAAATATGCAGGCTCACTTGGGTGAAATTATGCCTGTAAGCGTGTGAGGGAGGGTATTTCACCGCTGTTATTCCGGATGTATTCAAAACAGCTGCTTGAAGGCGACCACAAAATGAAGGAAAAAAATTAACCGCAATATTTTATCAACAAATATTTGCATATGTACTTATTAGATGTCTTAAAATATGTTTGTATATATGTAAAGTAGAGTATTTATATCAATTTAACATCTTGAAATATTTTCTGCACAATATGTAATGTTTATTTTTAAATTACACTACGGTTATTTGTATACGAGCTCCTTACCCAGCAAGAAAATCGGACAATAAGAAACATAATTCTCTTCATTTCCACCAACATTCTTTCAACTGAGTGTGATCTTCAAATCTTAAGAATCAAGTTTTTTTGTATGCAACCAGTAGAGAGAAAAGAAAGAGCTTTAAAGGTGAGCCAATAACTTATAACTTTTTGTTCACTTCACTTTATAAATATCCTCTCTGAAAAGTTGAAACAACTTTCCATTAAAAGCTTTCATCACTCGCGCTTTCATAAAACAACTAAGAAGCTTTCATAAAAAAATTTTAAGAAGCTATCCTTATGAAGGAGTTTTCATAAAAAAAGCTGGGAAACTTTCATTAAAAAGCTAAAAAGCTTTCATACAAGCAGTATATCGGTATCTAATATTTTATGTTATGTTAACCAATAGAAAATGTTACTTTCTTTCTAACGAAACTATTTTCTTGAATCCCGAAAAGTTGATAAAATAGTCCCCAAATATATAGTACTAAATCAAAATAATTACCCGCTACGTCATTAACTCCTAAAAGGTTGCCTCGAATAAATTGAGGGCCAGAAGAGCAGCCCCCATTTAAGCCTATTGTTATTTCCTCCCCACGCAAATCAGCGCAAACTGCTCACAACACGTGCAAAAATTCAACAGCAATCAAACACATCCCATCCACACCCGCGCTTATGCCGTCGCACACACGTTTCCATAAAACAGCAGGAGCCCTTGTACACTTTTATGCCCATAAATGTTCACATTTGATGTTAGTCTTAAATGTTTGCGGAAATAGCAGTCAAATGTGCACTGAGTGATGATCTTGACTTTATGACGTATTATTCATGTTGCCGACAACAACAACGGTTATGACACCACGCCCATCTTGGCACAATCATGCCACACATATTTATGCTTTTATTTATACTGAACTCATTCACAGGCCACAAAGCAAAACACCTCACACTGTGCACAGTCTTCACATGAAGGTAGGTATGTGATATGTGTGTGTTTTGATGTTGAAGTTTATGATGACGAAGATGGAGTTGTTGCGGCTCCTTATGCTGACATGGTAATCTAATTATATTCAGAGTTGGGCATATGTAATTTTGTTAACTTTCTCTTGCCTGTGTAGGCCGTTGTGTTTGACTCGAAGGTGTGATGGCGTCCATAAATGATGCGATAATTTTGCTTGCATGAGAAATTACGAGAGTAAACGTTTGAAATTGTGAAAAATACACGCGGAAGGCAAGGAGTAACGATTTTTCCTCTTTCAGGAAAGAAAAGTCTAGAACCACCTCGTAATTTCACGAAATTGTTCGTCGATCTTATTGTTTTTATCTCACTCCGCAAGATATTTAAGAAGTCTTATTGTTATCCCTAAGTAAATATATATGCATGGAAGATCGACTTCCCGTTGCCCCCCGTAATTACTGTAAAAAAACCTAATTTGGTTTTTGGTTTGAAGAAAGTTCTTAAGTCTTGTATGTAAGTATTAGATATATTGAATTCAACGATTCTGGATTGTAGCACGAGTATTATATCTTCTTCTTGTTGACTGGCGTAGACACCGCTTATGCGGTTATAGCCGAGGGCGCAACAGCGCGTCACGCATCTCTCCTTTTGGACAATTGGTGACACCAAATGAAGCCAGGTTCTTCTCCACCTGGTCCTTCCATTGGAGTGGAGGTCTTCCACTTTCAGGGCTGGAGCATTTTCTTCCATTCGAACAACATGACCTAGCCAGCGTAGCCGCTGTCTTTTATTCGCTGAACTTTGTCTATGTCGTCGAATAACACACACAGCTCATCTTTCCATCGTGTGCGGTATTCGCCGTTTCTTTTCTCTCGAAACTGTTGTTGACATCGTCCACGCTTCTGCACCATAAAGAGGGACGGGAATGATAAGGGACTTGTAGAGTTTGGTTTTTGTTCGTCGAGAGAGGACTTTACTTTTCAATTGCCTACTCAGTCCATAGTAGCCCCTGTTGATTCTGCGTTGGATTTCAAGGCTGACATTATTATCGGTGTTAATGCTGGTTCCTAGGTAAACGAAATTATCTACAACTTCAAAGTTATAACTGTCAACAGTATATGAGAGCCAAGACACGAATTCACTGACTGTTTGTTTGATGACAGGAGATATCTCGTCTTGTCCTCGTTTACCACCAGACCCATACGCTTCGCTTCCTTATCCAATCTGGAAAAAGGAGAACTAACGGCGCGGTTGTTGCTTCCGATGATATCAATAATATCGGCATACGGCAGCAGCTGTACACTCTTATGGAAGATTGTACCTTCTCTATTTAGCTCTGCAGCTTATTATTTCTTATTTTCTCCAGTATCTGGTTAAAGAAGACACACGATAATGAGTCACCTTGTCTGAAGCGTCGTTTGGTATCGAACGGCTTGGAGAGGTCCTTCTCGATCTTGTCGGAGCTTTTGGTGTTACTCAACGTCAGCTTACACAACCGTATTAGTTTTTCAGGGATACCAAATTCAGACATAGCGGCATAGAGGCAACTCCTTTTCGTGCTGTCGTAAGCTGCTTTAAAATCGACGAAGAGATGGTATGTGTCGATCCTCGAGTATTATATCGGTACCCTTAAAACTTTGCTCGACAAATATTGGAAACAACAAAATCAAACGTCCAAACGTCTAATAGATTACATTATGAGCCTTGAATTAATTTAAGGAAATTTCAGTTTATAGTTTTGGGATCCCCCAATTTCGAGATTTTGACATCGTAATTCTTTATTAGAAAAATAATTTATTGAGAAAGCTTTCTTCCTGAGTTAACAATAACATTTGCTCGGGTTCCGGAACACGAACTTTCGGGAATGCTGCAATTCTAGCCAATCATGTTCTAATGAGAGCTATGTATACAAAAACGTTCAAAACTAACCACAAAGCTTGTTGAGAAATAAAATTTAAATCATTAATAATACTTCTCAACATAATTATATAAATATTTTACAGTTATAAAAGTTTGATAGTTAAAATTATAATTTGGTACAACGTGTTTGCAATTTTGAAGAAGCAATTAATGAATATGATATTCAGAAAACAGCAAAACTTCCTACACAAATACGAAAATTCATCAACAAATCTTATTAAAATCCACAACAAGCACATCACAAAAGCCCCACAGAGTGCCACAGTACTTGCAAAAACAAAGCAGATACTGCTCAGAATCCAAGTCATTCGTTGGTAGCAAATGATACTTGACACCTCATTGCAAAAATGCTAGTTATTCATGTAGTTGATGACAGCCAGCAACACTCTACATACAACAACAACAACGCCAACAATGAAGAAAATGCAAAGTTGCACAAAATGAATCATGAACTACACAGACAAATAAGAAAAACGTTGATTCCGTTTTTTTGCTTTGCTTTATTGGATCCGAAGTTCGTCGAATTCATTTCGCACAACAATAACAAAAACAACAACAATGACTTTAACCCACCACCTGCTTTATATACGGTCGTCGGTCAGGTAGCGATAGTTGGGCACAACTTGATTTCTTATTGAAAATCAAACAATCGAACGAAATCATTGAGCAGAAGAAACTGTTGCACAACAACAACAACAATACAAACAAATACTATAAATAAAAGTGCGACACTACAAGCGCACAAGGAAGTCAGAGAGACAAATAGCAAAATCATCAACAACAAACTAGCAAATGTTAACAACAACAACACCAAGTGGATGAAGTAAAGTAAAGAAAAAGTCAATATAACGCTACACAGATCCCAAGCGATGTGACTCAATCAGTGGCATTTGTTTGGGACATTTGCTGAATATTTTCCGATGCCAACAAACAGCAGCAACAACAACAATAACAATAACAAAACACCACACTAACCAGGCATGATAGTTGGCGCTGAAGCATAGCTGACTGGAAAGACACCAACGGCGAGGCAGCAACAATATCCGTAAACTGCTTTGATAAAAGAGCTGGCAATTTACCATAGCTGAGAGAGCGAGTGAGTGCGAGTGCGAAGGTGAGTAGTGCCGAACAATAAAAACTTTACACAAACTTCATGTAATTTGGCACAAATACCTGACAACAGCAACTCGCTCGCCGAGCTTGCAGCAAACGGATTTTCGGTCAACTTATACGCTGCTATGCACTCGCACACCACTGTAGATGCTGTACAGCTTGCTGCTGTCTTCCTTCGTCCACTCACAGGCATATGAAGACGCTATTGATGAGCTTAAGCGGCAGCCAGACTCAATTTATTGCCAAACATACATAGCAATAAAAATTACGAAAAAGCAAAAGAATGAGATTATTTTTCTTATTGGAAGTTCGAGTTAACTTAAGTGTATGTGTGTCATGGAAATGAAATGCTGGAGGACTTTGGTGTTGAGGTAAAAAGCGCAGAGGCTCCAGAGGATAGTAAGTAAGCAAGCGGGCGACTAGAATTAATTAAAAATTCAATGAGCCAACTGTGATTGCTGCACTCACACACACAGACATACAGCCCTGCTGGAAAGCTGCCTAGCCGAAAGCTCTACAAAACTCTTGGCCTCCAGAGAAAAATATTTTCGTGTATTTTCTTGCATATCAAATACATTGGTTTACGGTGCATTGAGTGCTTTAGCTAGCAGATTTCTTTTATAGTTTATAGGAACTATTTATGAAAATCTGATAAGTCTTCGAAGACCTCAAAATTTTTATATAATAATTTTTTGTAAAAAAACAAAATGTTACGTAGTTCCATAAAGTTTCCAAACTCAGTTTCGTCACTTAAATTTAGCATTGACTTATTTATTTTATTTTATTTATTTTTTTTTTTTTTCATTTTTTAATGCCATTTTTACCCTACAGGGTACGAGAAACACATGCACAGTGCCATATAAACATTGCTGATGGCATAGGTGTCACCACTATTCACACGCTACAATTTGGCACACACCATGCACCTCTCAGAGCTAAGTTCGGGTGTAACCGAACATTTTATACTCTCGCAATTTATTTATTTAACTTTATTAATATTATATAATACACAATTTGACACACATATTCGTCATATGTATTGTATAAAGTCCATTGAAAGTTGGAAACCATAATATTAGGTTAGAAGTACCGAGGTCCACATGTTCGATATATGGGGCCTTGACAACCTATGGTCCGATTTCGGCGATTTTTAGAATAGGGAGGCCACACTATCAACATAGTATTTGTGCAAAGTTCTGCACCGATATCTTCACAGTGCTTACTTTATATATTGTAAAGTAAACGATTCAGTCCGTCTTAAAATTCTGGTATATAGGAAGTAGGCGTGGTTGTGAAGGGATTTGGCCTATTTTCACAGCATATCATTGGGATGTAAAGAAACTATTACAAACCAAGCTTCATTGAAATCGGTCAAGTAGTTCCTGAGATATAGTTTTTGACCCATAAGTGGCGATGCCACGCCCATTTTCCATTTTGTAAAAAAACCTGAGTGCAGCTTCCTTCTGCCATTTCTTATGTAAAATTTGGTGTTTCTGACGTTTTTCGTTGGTGAGTTAACGCACTTTTAGTAATTTTCAACCTAACCTTTGTATGGGAGGTGGGCGTGGTTATAATCCGATTTCCTCCATTTTTGGACTGTATAAGGTAGTATCTAAAAGAAACGACTCTAGAAAGTTTCCTTGATATACCTTTAGTAGTTTGCGAGATATGTACAAAAAACTTAGTAGGGGGAGGGGCCACTCCCACTTCCCCAAAAAAATACATCCACATATGTCCCTTCCTAGTGCGATCCTTCATATCAAATTCTACTTCCATAGCTTTATTTATAGCTTAGTTATGGCACTTTAAGTGTTTTCGGTTTTCACCGGTTTTTTGAGGGCGTGGCAGTAGTCCGATTACGCCCATTTTCGAACTTAACCTTCTTATGGTGCGAAGGAACACGTGTTCCAAGTTTCATTAAGATATCTCAATTTTTACTCAAGTTACAGCTTGCACGGACGGACGGACAGACAGACATCCGGATTTGAACGTTTCTCGTCACCCTGATCACTTTGGTATATATAACCCTATATCTAACTCGTTTAGTTTTAGGACTTACAACCAACCGTTATGTGGACAAAACTATAGTACTCTCGTAGCAACTTTGTTGCGAGAGTACAAACGCCCACAAAATGGCGATAACCAAAAACACAAAAAGTGTCATAACTAAGCCATAAATAAAGTTATGATAATAAAATTTGGAACAGAGGATCGCATTAGGAAGGGGCACATTTGGATGTAATTTTTTTGGAATAGTGGGCGCGACCCCGCCCCCAAATAAGTTTTTTGTATATATCTTGCAAACCAATAAACCTATATAAATCAAACTTTCTGAATTCGTTTCTTTTAGCTACTTCTTAACACAGTCCAAAAAAAAAACCACGCCCACCTCCCATACAAAGGTTAGGTTGAAAATGACTAAAAGTGCGTTAACTCACTAACGAGAAACGTCAGAAACAACAAATTTTACATAAGAAATGGCAGAAGGAAGCTGCACTGAGATTTTTTTACAAAATGGAAAATGGGCGGGGCGTCGCCCACTTATGGGTCTAAAACCATATCTCAAGAACTACTCGACAGGTTTCAATGAAATTCGGTATATACTATTTTCTTGACACCCTGATGAAACTGATGGAATATGGGCGAAATCGGTTCACAACTACGCCTAGTTCCCATATAACTCAATTTTGAATTTCATCTGATTCCTTTATAAGATATACATAAGGAACCAATGAAGATAGCGAAATAAAACTTTACACAAATACTGTATTTGAGCTGTGACATCACTTGTGGAAAAATTTTTAAAATCGGACCATGACTTTTCAAGGCCCCTGATATCAAACATGAAGACCTCAGTGCCTAAGGGTAATTTTTCACCGAAAATCTCTAAATAAATTGCGAGAGTATAAAATGTTCGGTTGCACCCGAACTTAGCCTTTCCTTACTTGTTTTGATTTTGTTTTGTCACCGTTACTTTGCTTACAACTAGCTCTACATCAAAGGGCTGCAGCTGACTTTTGCCATCAGTGCTACCTATGGTGCATAACAACAAAAGCAACTTTGCTCAGCTGCGTAAACCCAGAAACTCAACGAACTCTATGTGCTTTTGGTATACATATGTGTGGGTGTGGGTGTGTGTTCGTTTTAGTCATCTCCAATTTCCTAAATTCTTTTGCCACGTACCACACTGCAGTGACACACTTTTTATCTTTTTGTAGTCCTTAGTATCCTGCGTATGTAAGGTAAACACCAACAAGCATACAGTATCTGTGCTGGTCGAGTTAGTTTGGCTTTCTGTTCATTAGATTGCAGATGGTTGCGTATTTTGTTATTCTTAGCTTCTTCAGTTGCAATTATTTTGTTTTTGTTGTACTAATTTTAATTATTAATGATGTCGTTGTTACGTGTTCAAATACTGTTAACTAGGGAAGAGTATAGATAATACAAACAGAAGTCGATAAGTTTGCATCACTCACTATTGATATTGATTAGGTATGATAAGTAGTACATATATCGATGTTTATCGAATAATAAATACCAACAAATCAGTTATATGTCCTCAGAATAGTATAGATTCGCATTCACATAGACATAATTTGGCAAATAACATTATTAAATTTTCGATAAAGTAACGAAAATATATTTATCGATAGTTTACAGTATCGATAATTGTGTTCTCTAATATCGATCATCGGTTGTAAGAAGCAGCAATGATAGTTTTTGTTTTCGATTTTCATAATACCGCTACTGTCCTCCCTGATTGCACTAGTAAATTTGTACAAAACCTTCGATAATCTAAGCACTCACACACACATATTCATCGGTTCATATACTCATCTCAAACTTTCTTAGTATTCAATCCATTCCCCTCCACTCTTACTTGCAACCTTTACTGCCATTGAGTGATTTAATTATCATCGGATTAGTGCAAATCAGAATATTCTATTGAAATTTTCATAAAATTTCAACATATTACTTAGTTAGATACACAAATGCTTCGTTGACCATTCCCAAAGGCGCTGTCGGCCAAAACGTCCAATCAAATGCAAAAGTAAACACAGCTGTCAAGGCCGCACAAACATCGCATAGAAATCGACATAAGTTGATATTACGCCCGAAATTGACATGACACAGTGGTGTATTGTGAATCACACATTTGAGTTCCCTCGCTTTCGATCAACTAATGTGAGTTCCAAGATTTCCACAACCCGGAATGTAGTAAACCACTAACTTTATATGACTAAAGATTGTTTTCAGGAGGAAATATGACCATGTACATTCGAGCTCTTGAACCATATAATTAGTATCTGTTATCTATATTGGGACTCTGTTCTCTTATCAAAAAAAGTTAAATTCATAGGATAAGAGAGAGTGATTTATTCATCAAAGAGTCGCCGCTGAATTTTCTAACTCTATTTGATTATACCAGTATATAAAGTATTTATACCAATTGTTTGTTCGATTTTCGCTACAATTCAAGGTATGAGGAAGACTCAAACCCAGGGATTTAAAACTGCTTTGTTGATTCTAGAACCCATGTACCCATGTGTGTGAACCTCTATTTTAATGGACAACAATTTTAATAAAATTTATATTATTATGGAGGGACCAGGTGGAGAGCGACCTGGTTACACTTGGGATCTCCAACTGGCGCCGAACTGCGAAGGAGAGAGAGAGGTGGCGCACTATCGTCGATTCGGCTATAACCGGCTAAACGGTTGCAACGCCAATCACATACATACATATTATTATATTCTTATTCTCATTGTTATTCTTCGACACGTTCTATTTTCCTTTAACTTTATTTAGACCAAAATGAGAACATCTTGTCCCACTGTGCGACGCATTGGTGGTCAACCGTTGTTGCCACTGTCCATCAAACGGTCGTCTGAGTGTTCAATCGGCAGGCCAATCAACTGAACTCCAATACACTGATGACAGCAGTGTCGGTGTTAACCACCAGAAGACATATCATCAGCATACACGCACCGAGGTCCTTAGACACAAACTACAAATGCATATACTTGCATAATTTAACACAACGAAAACTTTTGGAAAACCCATTGGGGCTTTAGATAATGTGTTACTAGTTTAGTATGGTGTATTTTAGAGGTCAAACCAACATATTTCAGTAAGATTATAGACTTTAGCTTATAATACATAAAATATTAAGATAATTTTCTTATTTGATTCCGAAGAGCTTTCTAATATGGAGTTGTTTTAGCATAGAAGATACCTCTACATATTTTAGAAGAAATAGTGCCGAGTTTACAAAGCTTGACTAAACATAAATTCGGATCCCTATATCTTTCGTAGAAGCATGCAGATCGTGGGAAGGAGAGCTTTTTAATGCCGGTTGTCTTGAGAAGTCTTGTTGAAATTGAGTTTAGTTTATTCTTTACTATTTAAGTCATTAGTGTCTATCCCAAGAAAACCATGGCAGCATACACCTACAGACCTATTTATATATCCACATACAACTGTTTACACAAATTATCTCCGCATATCAATGTATGTGTGTGTGCGTGATGTTTGCATAACTGATGGCACTGAAGCAACTTAAGAACAACAACAAAAACATTACAACAACAGCATGAGTAGTACTGGGTGGGAGGGGTCTTTTAACTCTCAACTGACCGTACTTGAAAGTTTAGATTTGATGCCACAAAGGATTTGTTAGCAGTCCGCTAGCAACAACAAAGCCGAAATGATCTCTCGCTTTACACTCCGCCAGCGTTGCCAGCTGGTTCGACCAGCATTAGCAATTTTCAATGCAATTCGATTTATTTAGAAGTTTCATGTTTGCTGCAGCCAATGCAGGCATGAGTATAAACACACACACACACACACACAAGAAAGGACAAAAGAGCGCACACACACAAACAACTATTTAAACTCACCGAAAATTTCAATGAAAGCTTGCACAAATGCTTATGCGTTCGTAATTTTAAATATGCATTGTGTGTGTGTGTGTGTGCGAATTCGAGTGCTCAAATTGATTTTCGGCTTTTCATCTTGAAGTTCTCGAACTCTTGCCCAAAACAAAACAATCGAATCGAATCGCATCGTTAGAGCAAAGCAAAACAACAAGCAAAATGCGGCAAAAAACAAAGGCAACTGAAAATAAACATAGCCAAACGTGTTGCAAGTGAAAATTGCCTAAGTTTAGTGACCGTTTAACACCTGTGCAGCACCCACATGCCGGAAGCGCCCTCTTCTTCGTCTCTGAAGCACTCCCAGTGGCAAGAGCCTCAAAGGCGTAGCATTGTTGATTACAAGTGCAGGTGGCGATTGCAATTAGAATTCACTTCAAAACTGAAGCGCTTTAGAGAGTTTTCGTAAACTCACTTGAGTGCTCCGATATCTGTATGTTTTTGTGATGAGGTGAATATACATATGTATATTGGTATCTTCTTTCTATGCATTTTTTGGAAAACATATGTGTAGGTATGTTCAACGACCGACTTCAGTTCTGGGTCGCATACTGAAATAACCAAGCTGCGAGTTCAGTCTTAATGATATTTCACTGGGAGATTTTTGAATGCAATATTGGGTTTGTTACAACAACAATTAGTATTTGGATGTATTTGGCTATCTTGGAGTTAATATCGAATTTGTAAAACATTTGGTTCAGAGTACGGAAAGTAAAATTTTCTGAAAATTTGGCGTGGTCCCACTCTCTTTTATGTTTAATATATTAATATTATTATATATTTTGCAAATACTTGACCGATTTTTTGTCATGATTTGAATATGGATTCGAATTCTTTCCCTAGGAAATATATAAATAAAGCACAAATAAAGATATCAAAATAAAACCTGTCTAAAATGAAATGAAATGTCGAAATTGGAAAATCCTTAGTGCCTATAGCCGATTTCATAGCGAAAATATTGGTAGATCTGTGTATTTGAATGGAGTTAAAAGGTGAAGCAAAAGATGGATCAAAGCGGTTGAGTATATCGCTTAGAACTGTATAACTAAATTAATTTCATCACTTATCCCAAAGAAGAACACATTTCACACTTACTCGAATTTAGTTAATTTATGATAGGATTACGCTTTGGAATAATTCCTAAAGTTCATGAATTTATGAAATTTTTTTTTAAGTCTATGTGGGACATGTTATCGTAATTTACCACAATAAATCTCAGCAAATAGAAGTCTAATTAACTCTAAAACATATTTCCAACTTGGCATGATTATGTTAAAGGTGATTTTATGGGCTTGGCGACTTTCGTTTGTTAAAAGCTCCCACTTCGTTACTTGTTTGTGAATTTTTGGCCAATAAAAATACTGTAACGATGCCCTGTCCCCATAGTTATTCGACATACATAGCTCCGTGTGACCTTTTCCTATTTCCAAAAATTAAGAGAACATTAAAGTGCCGTTGTTTTACAAGCATACGAGAAATTGATAAAGGAGCTAAAAGCTATCCCAAAAATCAAATTGTGAGAAGTGTTTCGACTATTAGAAGAAGCGCTGGCATAGATGCATTTTATCGAATAGGGACTATTTTGAAGACGACAACATTAATCTCGATGAATGAATAAATGTATTTTTTTTAATTTACCATTATTTTTTGAACATGTAAGATAACCAATCACTGAATCTGATCCGTTAATTTTTCAGAGGATTTAACAAAAGCATGTATCAGTAAGAAAAAACATTTCAAACAGATATAAGTAATATAAGCACATTTTATTCAAAACTTAACCACACTTCTTAATATAGTAAAGGCTTCATTCTACAACCGGATAAATAGCTTAAATGAATAGCAAATGGCTGACAACCATCCACAACCATTGATGCTGCGCTTGAGCTTAATTTAATAAAACAAAAAATCCCTTGATAAAGGTAAAGGAACTCCAACGAAATTCTCCCCGCGCGCTCTCCCAAACTATTTATGAAAATGCTGCAAATTAAATTTATTAGCAGAAATTTGTGTTTAAATCACAAAGTGAATTATTTTCGCGCGGCGCGCTTACGCAAAATATCCAGGTCAACACGGTGAGTTGTATGACGAAAACAAAAACGCGGCTAGAACAATGCATAATAATAGAAAAAAAACAAACAAACAAATGCGAGTACACCAAGTGACCCATAGCTTGACGACAAGCGCCAACAACAACAACACTACGTGACAACAACAATGAACATAAAAAACAAAAGCAACAAAGCCATAATAATGGGGCCAAATGTGCTGCATAAGTACGCGTTGTTCCACACATACACATGTACATCCATACATACATACAGTAGACACACACACGCGCGCTTACATTTATTTGTCTAGGGCTATGCGAAAGCAGTAAATACTATACATAGAAATGCTGCTATGGACGCAACGCCAACTGCATACAAGCGACAACAACAAACACAATTAAGAAGACGACAACAACAACAACAATGCGCTAAAAAGCAACCGCTAAGCAGAAAGCAGAACAACAGTCAACAGCGTCAAAGTGGCAAAGAACAACAGCGCAAGAAAAGCTAAACAAGCCTCCATGCGCTGGGCTCGAAGAAGGGAGGGCATTCTAAGAAAATGTAATAAGGCAAGCAGCGAGGGTAGCAGCGTCAAATGTGAGTAAGTAAATTTGTAAAGGCACGTCGCAGCAGCTGCGGTCGCCACAAACAACAGGCCCCGCATTGCATATAGTAAATCTGCCGCAAACAGCTGTTGTTGTTGTTGCTGCTGTTGATTTTTCGTAATTAAAATGCGCAATAGCAATGCTTACAACGCATCTTGCTATTGTTCTTTCGGCGCTGAGCGCTGTGGTTGTTGCAGTCGTTATTGTTTTTTGTTTTTGTTGTTACTGCATTTAAAATTCATGTCTGTCGATTTGTCAGTCCGCCCGCCAGCCGTCTTTTGGTTGGTCAACACGACTGCGCTCATTCTTGTCTGCTTTTATGACGCTGTTGCCGCACACTAACCGAGGATAATAGCATAATTCATCCAGCCAGAGCCAGCCAGTCACATTGGCAGACGCCAGACCCGTGTCGGTGCTGAAAACCGTTGCTTTCGTAATTTTGCTTTTCTTTCTCTTATTCTCTACTGCATTGTCTTGCTATGGTTTAACGCTGCCAGCAATTAAAGATGGGATGAGCGAAATATCGTGTTCTTACAGTTGTATTGAGGTGCTGTGTTTCCATCAAGAATATCACTGTAACGCACACAAATCTTAATTCACCATATCGAGTCCTAATTTGAACTTATTGCGTTCTTCCCTTGTGTCTCCATGAGAGCTTATGTCGGGCTGCTTTCGTTCTGATACATCTATATCTCTGCTTTTTGAAGAAACGTGACGTTTCCTATCGAGATTTGCTCGGAGTTTGCCTAATATCTCCCTCAATAATGATTACAGAGTTCACGGAGCTCTGATCCTAGATTCAAGAGTCTATTGAACACTTGCTAGAATCCATCTCAGTGTATCCGCGTATCTTTAATTCAGACAACTCCCAGTAAATTACATTGATTCGCGACTAGTTACAACACTGGGAGAATTGCGTGGCTTAGACTTCTGAGGACTGTCAGTCATCTGGACAGTAATCCCAATTTTGGAAGTTCAAGTAAAACACCTTTGGTAAAAATAACTTATATTAGACCACAAACCGTCTTCACGACTGCGAAGCAACAAAATGTCACGCAACTCCCCCATGATCATATCCCTAAAGCTTAATATTCCTACCGTTGTTATTTCCTGGCGCTTTGTGTTTCATTTCAGCCATGTTAATTTCGGTTGCCGTGCTCTGTACGTTACTCATTGTTACTTTCTTTTTTGTTCCATTTGCGCCTTTTCGCCGAATTCTTATTTTGGCTGCCTTTGCGGGTACACAGCGAAGACACAAAAGTTACGCGTCTCCGAGACGACGCGCCACATGCGCGTACACACTGACATACATATGCACAAAAGTCACATTTGCAGATAAGCAGCCTCCATCCCACAACAGTACGCGCTCGCATCGACGAGGTTCCACCACATTTCTGTCCGACCACATTTTTCGCCGTTGCATGCGCAGCTGCTTACAGAAAATCGCATTAAATTTAATTGCAACTTGTGGTCGCAAACTGCAGCGGAATGTACAGCGTGGGGGGTGCGGCGTGCGAGTTGCGGGCACATAAAACGATCGTCGTGTGCACATCAATAATTCAATTGATGCAGCGGCGAATTTGCGTCTGTGACAAGCGGCTTGCGGCGACATACGCGGCTGGCTCGGCCCGTTTTTTGTGGAAGCTACAGAGGGTGTAGTACAATAAAAAGAGAAGAAGAGTATGTTACCCGAATGTGGATGGCAGACGTTCGTCGCGCGACAAAGAAGTTGGTCTCGTGCAGCGACCGCAAAAAAACGCTCCAATGACAACCAATACGGACGGTGGCAGTTTTAATTTCATTAAAATATTTTCGTGTACGCTTGACCAAGCTCCGCGGAAGAATAATGGAGGAAACGAGCATAAACGTGAGACTATTATCTGAAGTATTTTCTGCCAGACTGGGAATTTTGTTTGTTTGTATTGTGAGGTAACAGTACAATGCACAAAATTGACAGTCATTACATTTGTAGTGGGTTTCTCTTCGATCTTGAGTTAAATGGATGATATTCCGTACCAAATCTTTATGGCCACATTGTCCTAAACTCTAATATTATGATGAACTATAATATACTCGGAAGTAAGAGCTTCTGATGAGACTATATGTGGGAACTTAACACTCCCTTCCAGTAAATTAGCCTGATATTAGAATTACTAGAGACCTTAACTCATATCCTGCATCACATATTCTACACTTCTCCCCTCTAGTAATCCAATAGTTAAACTTTCCTTTTACCAAACCCACCATCATTCCCAAGTTAGTCTGTTCTACGAATGGCTGGTGCAATACAGGGCCGAGATTCCACAACTGTTCGCCTTTGGTCCTGTGCATTTAGTCTCTTCTTGAGAAGGCAGATCGTTATAATCCGTGGAGCAGTTTTGGTAACGAGATGTTCCTGACAATTCCTCACGCGTCTTCTAAGCTGGGTTTTCAAACGACCAATGGATCACATAATTAAAGGCGAAAACATAAAACCAAAGACAAATTAAAGAGTCAGGTTACGGATAAGAAAAAACAACGTTACACTTGGCGCACAACGGACAATCTCGTTTAGACTCCACCAAAGAATCAGCTGACCACTGGCCACTCAAAACAAAAAGGCGCCACATCGGAATGAGAAAATCAAAAAACAAACCCGATAATATGTGAAGAAAAAAATTAACAGGATCAGCAGGATAATAAAAGTGAATAAGAGCCACATCATAAAATGCGTACAAATGCGCTGGCTTTCGCCGCACCACGCTGGACGGAGAAGTTGGTCCGTCAGTGAGTAACAGAAGTGGCGAAGATATGCACAAGCAACATACATGTGCTCTACAGCTCCGGCGTGCTAGCTGCGATGAATGCCTTGTTGAAAAAGTGCACAAACAACCGAGGGCTGTGCTTAATTCGCAAGTTGGAATTTATTATGAAAGAAATTCCATAAATCTGTCCAAAAAAACAGCAGCCAGAAATGTTTATGGAAAAAATGCCAGTAAAAAGTGTGTAAACAAGAGAGCAGGAGAAGTGCGGTGGGTGTTATTGAATGAGCGATGAGTGTCAGGCGAGAGAACAACACCACATAATACGTCATTACGAGGGAAGTTCGGAATTTAGACTATTTCAATTGTTAGATTGCGGCTTAGAAAAAATGTATTGTAAAGTCAAGGAGGACGACTTTTTTTGTTTGATATAGGGCTTTGATTGACGTATATAAGTATATTTATAATATATACTCATGCTTGTGAGCTAATTTTTTTAAACTAATATAATTTTTAATAATTTTCGAGGTAATCGTGTTTCAAAGAAGGCTATGATAGGCTAGTTTCTAAGAGCGAGACTTGGATACAAATAATTTAAAGATATACGGGAATTTTCGAAGAAGTTAACAATCCTGATACACCATTAGAGACCAAGAAGAGCCGTATGGAAAGTTTTCGGAAGTAAACCTAAATTTACAATTTACCAAGGTCTGAGATCACCGCAGCATTTTAAAAAAGCGCTTAAAATCATTTTGGTAAGTTTTCCGGATCGTTCTTTTGCTACCATAAAACCTTAAATAGAGCAAAATGTTGCCTCTTAATTACTAGCCTGAGCTGCTTGATGATAGATGATCGTATCTAACGAAATTGGAAGTGCTTTTTCATAGACTTCAGAATTTTATTCCTCGAAAGATATATTCCGCATCTCAAGATCTCATCGACTATAACCTTTCGACTGAGTCAAGGTAGAATTTAGACTGAAAACTTGTTTATCTAGAAATTAAAAATACCAATAAAGAAATTTAGGACTTTTCAAACAACCCTCATGACAAAACAAATGCTCGAATGCGTTGTGTACAACAACCAGTCGCTAAGCTTATGAAGCACACAGGTGACTACATACAATAGAGGCAAGAAAAAGTGTATGTCTATATATAAGTATAACATGAAGCCAATGATGGCCTCAAATCAACCAAATGGGACGTAAATTTATGCGCCACGCCGCTGACTACAAACTAAATATTACTTACTTGTGGCGCAAAAATTACAACCGAAAGCAGCTAAATTAATGCCGCCCCTTCAACACGCCGCATACACGCACCCATATGCAACCGAATCCTTTTTGTTTTTGCTCGAACACTTTTAGTTAATTATGCAAAGTTTGCATTTTATTTGATTGTCTAATGTTAATCGGTTTATGGGCAGCGCACGTCTTCCGGTCAGTAATATCGAATTTCCGTTCGCCAAGCAGCGCTGAAACACACGCACACATAAAAACGCAGTGAACACATATGAGTACACACACGCAGGCACTCAGACATGCGAGCGCATAAAAGTTTTCTCTCCGGAAGGCATAACGACTGTCCGAATTCAATGGGATGTGTGCATTTATATATATATATATATATATATATATATATATGAGTGTGTGTGTGTGCCCGCACTGCAACTGAATTGAGGCGTTGAGAGTTGGCCTGCAAGCCTGTGGTCCGTGGTCTGCAGACAGCAGTGAATTTTTGGTCAACCCAATGTTGCTGATCCCAATCTACAACAAATTGGCATTAAATGTTATTTTTCAGTAGATTTATTGTCGTCAGCGTTTGTGGCGCGATAGTGCCAGTGAATAGGCGAAAAAAAAGAATCACGAAAGTGTATAAATTATCTCGCACAAACAAACACTCACACAGACTAACACGCATACTTGATTATGCGCGCAGTATTGGTAAATTATACAAACAAGTGAAGTTAGAAATCTATATTTGTCGTTGTAAGTGTGCTTGTGCAATAAAAGCAAAAATACATAAATGCATTTATTCCCGTTATTTGTGTAGTAAAGTTGATTTTATCTATTCCCATAAATTTATTTTCATAGTTGTCAAAAATATATTTGATTTCACTATTTTCTTGCTTTGGTGGTAGTATGATGACCCTTTAGAGATTTATTACGTTTATATGTAGGAGTAGAATTATTCGATCACCAAGGACATATTGGAGGTACTAATTCAACTAAGAACTTCGAGACGTTATCGTTGGGAGTTTGGTATACCATATTTTCTACCACAATATCTACCAAGACAAATTTTAATCCATTGTATTATCGATCTTTCCAAACTTAGAATGAAATCCAATATTAAGCTTACTACAAGAAGCTTTCTCGGTCTATATTATGTATCTATTAATCCTTCAGATTTTTGAGATTGCAGCGAGAAGGACGAAACTTGAAGTATTCCTCCATTGCAGAATCGTCAGTCTTTAATTCCCACTTAGGTCATTTCTGGCTATAGTTTGCAGAAATGCAAACGCGACATCATATTTTCGTGCTCCCTACCTAACTTTGGCGTTCCTTCATTTAATACTTCACCTTCATCTAATAAATATATTCAGGTGTGATAAGTTTAATTGTATAAAAAATAAAAGTATTTAGTAAAAGTAAACGTATCGGAATCCCATCGCCTAAATCTAATATACATATATATGAGATGTTCCTAAAGGGAGATCTCAGAGGATTTTATGATGACCCCAAACGGGTTACCAAATTACCTCCTACCTAGATGTAGCATTTGACGTTGGTTTGTCCTGTATCCACAACATCTTATACTAATTATTTTATTGGTGGTTTCCCAAGATCTAAAGGTTTTCTCTAACAGCCAAACAACCTTTGTTTCATATTAATATTAAACAAACTAAATCTAAGTGATAAACTCGATGAAAAACGTAACACTTGCCGAAATTCGTTTACCTTATTGTCGAAAAATTTAAATTTGGAAGCCCTAACCACACCGTAGTTCATGGTTCGAGGGTATAGACCTCTCGTGAATTCAGTAAATGCTGTACAACAACCAGCCCTTTTCAGTTGGCAGATCCTTCTGGCCCGGTTTGGAACTCAAAACATTCTTCGAATTGCTTTGTCTCAGCAAGATTCTTCTTGTCACAATCATAAGAGTGCTAACTGGATACGGTTCAATAAACACACATGCGGTTAGATTAAAGATATTGTCAGGTACAAGTCGACAAATCTGTTTGGAAGGAAGGCCAGATGAAATCATCTAGGCACTCTTTCATCAGCTTTCGCCAGACTGACTGACATTGATATTAACCGACTCAAGGAATTTTCGAAAATCTCAAAGCGTTTTGTCAACGTGTGAGGGTCGTCGTCTTTTTCCATAGATATGATAGAACTTCTTTCGAAATTTCAGACACGTCGATATTGTCTGTCATATGCTTAGGGTTTTCAATAAGCGAGAAGAAAAGATCGCATCAGCATATCGACAATACAATGCCAAGAAATACCAAAAATTTGTTCTAACTACCTACCCTAAAAAACTTAAAACACTGCTCAGCTGATATAATGAAAGAAGACATAAAATTGAACAAAAAGGAAACTTGCACCAAAAAGGAAACTTACACCACGTATATGGAGTTATATGTTTTTATATAACCAAATTCATTGTTATTCATGAAAACGGAGGACAGCGACATCGTTTGACCTAACCTAACATAACCTCACTTAATGCAACCTTACATCAACTAACCTATCATAACTTAAGCTAATAATCGATGACGGATAAAAATACGAACCTTCGCCGAAATATTTACTTTAACTGAATACTAAATACACTGTGATTTAGATAAGAAGTTTACGAATAATGTTTAGTACACCTTTTAATTTTTGTGCCCCAATACAAAGCACAATGTGCTGCCTACAAGTATTATATAAAATCGAAATAAATAAATATATAAAACACTTGCAACAATGCCCTACGAAAGTGAGCAATCGCCTAGGAAATCAATAGAACAATCTAAGTGGCAGCTTACTGCCGACACATGCCGCCTATGGGCCACACTTAGGCGATACATGTGCACACACACACAGACAGACACTCACGTCTTATACTATTTGTTCAATGCATTGCAATCCATTGTCTGCACTTGGTTGCCCAACAATGACACTATTTTTCGGTCAATTGTCGCCCACAGCAACAATGGCGTCCAGCTGGAGGTGCGACGAAGAAGAGACATCAAGAGCCAGCAAAGCAATGCGAATTAGGCGATATGGACTTGGCGGCACGTTCAACACTCGGGCGCACACTCAACCTCCTAACAAACTACAGTTGGACTTCGAGAGTCAAGTTGAATTATTGACTAAAAATGTCGCATTTCGAGAGTGAGAGAAGCTGTAGCGGTGTAGAGTTGAGGTAGTCACAGAGATCTAAAGGGCTGAAAGAAGAGGAGGAGAGCGAGAGACCAAGTGAGGGTGGACATTTTCCAGACACTTGTCACATCAATTAAGTGGAGCAACAAATGCTTGAGCGGCAAAGTGTGCGGCGCAGAGGCACGGGCTGAGACGACAACGATGTAGCAGCTCAGTGGAAGCATAAATAAATATCTCAGCTTTCGGCGCAGAGACACACCGGCTGGTGGCAATATGAAGGCGAAGACTAAACACGGGCCAGAGGCGGAAAGAGAGAGTAGCCGGCAGTAGTAGACCTTACACTATAACTTCTGCTGTCGTTTTAATTATCACTTTTGTTGTTGTTTTTGTTATTGTTCTATGTGTTTGTATCAATAATTTATATTGTCATAGGTATAAGTGTTTGTTATTATTATAGATTTGTTGTTGTTGTGCCACAGAAGATTTGTAGCGCCAACACGTGCGCTGTTGCTATTGTTATTATTGTTTTTGTTGTTGTTGTTAGCTGACATTGTAACCATTGTAGTTGCCGCCTGCCGACAAGCTCTGCTTAATGATCTCAAAAATTATATTCTCTAATGAAATAATTCCAAGACTGGGGATAGTTTGTGGTTCTCGTTGTTGTTGATGTTCTACAATAACAAATCCAACAATAGCAGCAGCAATAACAACAATAACAATATGAATGAGCACATACATATTCAATAGTTGACTAGAATGCAATATGTAGTTTGTGGCATGTGGCATGTGGCATGTGGCATGTGGCATGTGACAGCTTCTATACCAACAACAACATACGCGCACAGTTGGTTGCAAGCATTAAGATATATCGAGATGAATTCGGACAGTAATTTGACAATTTGGCAGAAATTATGTGGCCACTGTGCGAGTAGCAAAAAAGCGTAAGCGACAAACAGTGAAAGATAAATGTGTTTTCAGTAAGCACACCGCACACACAAACATACACCAGAGACAGATATTTCACTGAGCAGTTAGTTACAAGTTGCTTAGCAACTACAAGCGTACTGTGAGTCATCGAAGCAAAATAATTCTGTTTATTTGCATACAAATACAACTCAATATGAATAATTGTGGTGAATTATTATGGATGCTGTGGTTAATTAAGTTAAGATTCATTTTGTGTAATTTGTGGTCCGTTATTAGTGTATGAATTTTGTAAATAATGAATGGAGTCGGCAGTGCCAAGTTGACAATAATTTGTTTGCATTTCAAGGTAAATTAACTTAAACAAATATACTTGAAGATGTTGGTGTAAATATTATGTTTTCCATCCTCCAGTGTCTAAAACCCGCTTTTCGTTCGAATAATAAGGTAATACGATTAATTATTATGATACATTTACATGGAAGAGTGTATGATATCAGCATGGACTTGAGCTTTAACAAACAGCATGATTATTTTTATTCAGTTATCTTCTCAAACACACAATAATGTTTGAGATATTTCATCAATTTATGGCACCTCACTTTACCACTCAAAATGTCAAAAAACTCTCCCTGACATGCACTCATAAAATTTAGACAATTGAAAAAAAACTTAGTCTGACACCGCTTGACCTTCAAAAATAAAAATTTCACGAGACTCCTCAAACCATAAGCGAATTTGACCAAAATTCGTGAACTCCAAAAATGTAAACAAACCTGACTTCATGTATTCCTCAAGCAAAGCTCACCGCACGTAATTGCATAAAAGTAGACAATCCTAACGCTTCAAAATATAAACTATGCTGACTTCATATAACCCCTCAAAGTGTAAACAATTCTGATATCAAGTGCTCAGATACAATTAAGCAAACCTTTCCTTACTTTACCTCTCACGTGAACTCTTCAAAACCTATTTCGACCAAACATCATTTACCTCGTCACAAAACATAAGCAAAGCCCTGTAAAAGGTCAATGACCACGACCAAAATGTAAATAAAACCCTGTCAAAGGTCAATGATCTCGGCACAAAATGTAAACAAACCCCTGTCGAAGGTCCATGACCTTGTAAAAATTGTAAACAAACCCCTGCCAAAGGTGAATGGCCTTGACCAAAATCTAAACAAACCGCTGTCAAAGGTCATCGATCGCAATCAAGGATTTATTTACATTTGAGGTCACTTGGGGCTTTGGAGAAGGGGGAAGTCGATCATTGAATTATTATTTGCGGGAAATTATATCTTCAGTAAGCGAACGTCTTATCACATTAACCACTTTACGGTTTGCTACCAGAAATTGATGAAATTCCTTAAAGATTTGGTTCATTTCATTTGTATTATATTTTAGAACTTTAAATTCTTTAGTATATATGGAAGATTAGCCAATGTTTTTGTTAAAAAATTAGACACTGGCTCTGAGGTCCTCATACTCGATCTGGGCCTTGAAAAATTTGAGTCCGATTTCTATAATTTTAAGGTGAGCGACATCACAACTCAAATGCTATATTTGTACAAAGTTTTATTCCGAGTTCCTGAGTAATATATTATAAAGTGAACTAATGGGTTGCGAGTGTATACAAATATCGAATTATCGTATATGAAGCTAAGATATTTGACTGTTCATACCAGTAAAACAAAATCTCGCTACTTCCATCCACCATGAAAACCAGTCGGACTCTTCTGATTGCATATATTCATAAAATACACATAATAACTCTTATTATAACGGTAAATTTTAAAAGTGCAACGAAAAATGAAGCGTGAAATACAAACAGACAGTTAAATGGAAATCTCCACACAAAAAAAGCAGCTCATTGTTGTGCGCTAAAGATACCTGCTGATGTGTGCTCATGAAAATTCAACCACTTACAACTCCACCAACACACACACCCTATAAATAGTATGTTATAAAACATATTTATGTGCGCACAATCGGAACTATAATGCATAACGCTTAAGGCTCACACATTTGCGAGCACATAAATGAAATTGTAAGTAAAATGCATGGATTTTCTGCTTCATTCGGCGGCGCTTCGCATTACCTGCAAACACTACACGCTGCCAATGTTGCAGCCACTCAGACAGAGAGAGAGTGAGTGAGTATAAATGCACAGCTACTTATTTGTGCATATGTATTTTTAGTGGGTGTTGAGCATGAAAAGCATTAAAGCGTCTGCAACTAGTGGCTCTTGAAAAAATTTGTGGTTAGTTGTTGTTGTTGTGTTTTTGGTGTAGTTGTGTAAATATTATACAGTTATGCCGTGTAATGCGCTTTACGAAAGGCAACAAAAGGTATATGGTATTATTTTCACCAGAAATTTTGATAATGAGAGCAATGAGTAAATCGGGGTGATACGTGGCGTATGATGAACATTTTTCTGCTACTAAATTATTGCTTTAAATTTTATGAAATTTATGTCATGATTATTTCAAAATCTCTTCATAAATTCAAGAAATAAGTGCACAACAAATAGTAACGTTTATAGTACGAACACTTTAACATAAATGTTTAGTCGTCTTCTAACCCCCCGTTTTTAAAATACACACACAAAATGCATTGTGAGTGACATTCTAGGTTGTAACACACCTGTATACTATATACTATATGTGAATGCACATTCATAATAAATAAAGTTATTTATATTTGCGAAACTCAGTTCAAAGCAGACCCACTTCAATATGAATTAGATGTGTGTGTGTGTGTCACATAGACTACATACGTTCCGGTCACTACTTTCACGGTTGAACAATTCACAAAAGATACACTTCAATATTATTGCGCATTCACTTTGAATATTCTACAACATTTGTTATGCGAGAAAACACACATACATAAACTGTTATTTACAGGCAAATAAATATTTGTATGGAGTAGGATATAGGAATACCTTTATTTCATTGTGTGCTGATATATATGCTTCTGTAAGGGTTTGCTGGAACTTGATGTAAGTAAATCAGCTCGTTTAAAGCAACTAATGCGATTATTACTCAAGACTCAATGATTTGAATGTGCACATCAACTTTTGCATGTCTTATACTACAAGCTTTCAAGATTTATTAAATAAGAGGTGGTTCATTTGTTGATTAATAGTGGCTATCAGTGGTATTGCTAATTTGTAGGAGGATTAAAAGAACTTGTTAAAAGTTTAAGCAAAAAAAAACAAATACTGTCTTAAGCAATCTTAAAATATTGACTCTAATTAGACATACAAATCTCAAAATCAATCCTAGTTAGTATCACTAGCAGTTAATCAATTTGAAAACAAGTAAGGAAGGGCTAAGTTCGGGTGTAACCGAACATTTTATACTCTCGCAATTTATTTATTTAATTTTATTAATATAACACACAATTTGACCCACATATTCTTTATATATATGGTATAAAGTCCATTGAAAGTTGGAAACCCTAATATTATATGATGGAAGTTAGGTGAAGTTATGACCCGTATTTTAGGCACGGAGACATACTATTAAATGAAAGACATTCCTTAGGAATTTCTTCAAAATATCTGAGAGTCTTACCTATATTTCCTGTAAAAAAAGTTTGAAGCCCTGAGGTCCTCATGTTCGATATATGGGGCCTTGAAAATTTATGGTCCGAGTTCGACGATTTTTAGAAGGGCGATGCCACACTATAAATGTAGTATTTGTGCTCTGTTCCGATATCTGTACTAGTGCTTACTTTATATATTGTAAAGTAAACCATTCACGTCGACTTCAAAGTTCTGGTATATAGGAAGTAGGCGTGGTTGTGAACTGATTGGGCCTATTTTCACAACATATCATTGGGATGTAAGAAAAATATTACAAACCAAGTTTCAATGATATTGATCGAGTAGTTTCGGAGATATGGTTTTTGACCCATAAGTGGGCGGAACCACGCCCATTTAAAATTTTGTATACCATTTTGAGTACAGCTCTTCTGTACCTTCTTTATAATGAAATTTAAGTTTTCTTTTGGTTTTCCTTACTGAGTTAAAGCATTTTCAGTAGTTTTCAAAATAACCTTTGTATTGGAGGTGGGCGTGGTTATAATCCGATTCCCTCCATTGGACTATATAAGGAAATGCCTGAAAAAATGACTCCTGAAAACTTAGTTAATATAGCTTTAGTAGTTTACGAGATATGTACAAAAAACTTAGCAGGGGCGTGGCCATGCCCGATTTCCCAAAAAATTACATTAAAATATGCCCCTTCCTAGAACAATCGCTTGTACCAAATTTTACTTTCATAGCTTTTTTTTGGCTTAGTTATAGCTCGTTATGTATTTTCGGTTATCGCCATTTTGTGGGCGTGGCAGTAGTCCGATTCCGCCCATCTTCGAACTTTACCTTCTTACGGTGCCAAGGAACACGTGTTCCAAGTTTCATTAAGGTATTTTTACTCAAGTTACAACTTGCACGGTCGGACAGACAAACATCCGGATTTGAAATTTACTCGTCACCGTGATCACTTTGGTATATATAACCATATATCTAATTCGTATAGTTTTAGGACTTACAAACAACCGTTATGTGGACAAAAGTATAATACTCTCTTAGCAACTTTTGTTGCGAGGGTGTAAATATAAACGTTGCCTACATTTAGAGGGTCAATGTATTGAGTGAGTGTCTTTACATTTTTAGAAGATGTCAATCTTTTTCCGGGGAGGATTTTATGGACTCATGTGGAATCAGAATTGTTTATATTAAAAGAGCTCACTTGATGTACGCATATTTTATATTTTGAAAGGTTGAGATTAGGCTTGTCCATATTTTATGGGTTGTCTTTTTATGAATTCACGTGATATAAGAAATATTTTTATTTTGAGGTAGATCAGGTTTGTTAGTTATTTAGGGGTCACAGCAAGTCGCGTTGGAGATATTTCTATCAAACTATATCACTAGTTATTAATCAATTCCCATATGTGATAAATATAATCATTGTCTTCATTTAGGCTGACCATTGTAATTCATCGAAGTCAACAACCAAATAATAATTTTTTAACAAAATATCCTTCTAAGGTTTATTTCAATTGAAAATCCCATTATGTCTTCCTAACATATTTTTCTAACGAGAAAATCGGACTAGAATTTACGCTCACTTCGTTTTGCAAAATATAGTTCAAGAATCATAAATCGAACTATGATCTGTATATTCGGTGATCCTTATGGGAAATTGGCCGAACTTGGTCCAAACATTTTCCTAACTCTCATATACCTAATTCAATGGTTATTTTCTGTAAGGAAGTAAGGTAAACTAAAGAATTAAACATATATATATTTTTATTTGATTTAAAACCTTGGTCTAAACCTTTCTTAGCCCTTTCCTCTTCCAAATATTATGATTTTCCTCCTTTCGATTGCCTTCATATTAAATACAACAATTAGTGAGTTAAGTATCTCAATAAAATGTTTGTCCTTCATTCATAATATTTCCATTATATTATTTTATTTATTCATTTTTTAACTACATGAAATTTAATATTTTAATAAATTCTTATTATTAAAACTAGAAATAATAGTTCATCAAATAGTCAATTCTGTCAAAGATAAGCAACCACAACTCCCACACAAATAACAGCAAACAGACAAACTGCATATCTTAACCGACTAAATACTAGTTCGCAATTCAAAAAATAAATAAATTCTACACAAAACTTGACTCTGTGAAACAAATCTTTAATTTACATACATTTATAATTTATGCGCTTTTGATAAAATATACTAAATATTTTTGAAAAGTTTGCACTTTTCCCTTCAGACGAAATCAGTAATCAAAGCGAAGTATTTTTAAGAAAAATTATGACATTTCCTGTGATATTTCTGCTTCTTCTTCTTAAACAATTGACATTTTCCTGCATTTTACTCCCTTAACGCAATACACTTTTATATATGTATGTATGTGTGTGTATATGTGTGGTTCGATTTGTTATTCCCTTTATTGCATGCATTCTAATTTATGGCTGTTGTGAAGGGAAGCATTTTGCATAACTTAACCAAAAAACTTTGGTTCAACATATTTATGTGCTTTGAGTGGAATACATATAAATATGCATGCAGTTAGTCCCAAGGAAAGCGTTTGTGCAACAGAGAGATTTACAAAAATTTCACAAATTTAATATTTTAAAATATAAAATAATTGTGGTGAATTGTTTGCTGGCATAGAGCGCAAAGTAACTGTGGTATTTTTAAACACAAGAATTGCTGAAAATAATTTTAAAAGAGTTTATCGTTTTGAAAACGAATTATTTGTGGCAGCACATATGCAGCTAAAGAATTCAATAAAAATTTAATTGTTTTATATTTTATTCTAAAAATAGTTACTTTTAGAGATGAATTAAATTTTGCAAAAAAACATTGCTCGTTGTAAATATCATAAAATTATAAAATAACTAAAAGCAAATCAAATGTTGTTACTTGGTTTCTGAAAATAATAGAAGTCCAACAATTGCATCAGCACTTCAATTTTCATTAATAAATACTCGTACTAAAATAGTAAATATGTATGTAATCTACTTGTTGACAACATCAGACGGCTAATTTGCCGCAACTTCAGAGGACATAATAAAGTTCAGTCGTACATTAGCGCAACAATTAACCGTTTTAGCCACTAAGTGCAGTAAGTTAGCGCATAATACGAAGTTCAAACTCACCCCACATTTTATACAGTTCCTTAGCGTTTATCTACCTTTCATCCCATTTCATACCCAGCACATCACTATTCTGAATTTAGTTCGAGATACTTCAAACAATTATACGATTTCCAGTACCAGGTATATGAGATCGAAGTTTGACATCGTACGATCCATCGGATGAAATCTTTTATAAAGAAAATGTAGTTTAACTTTGAACTCACTAGGAGATCTCAAAAATAATATGATAAAATATTCGGTAAATACTTTTGTATAATACTGCCTAGATGACAGTTTTTGAGTGAATAAAAATCAGGGTTGATTTCGTGTACACCGAAGACTAATATATCTCTCTCCTGCAGCAGTCGTCCATTTACCCAATATACTGCCATAACTTCGATAAGTTTAGGGGAAATGGGACATATGAGTTCTAGGTCGGACCAAGCAAATATTGGTACTTGGTTTAGAATTTAGCTAAGCTATCCTCTTCCATAAATTGCTCAACATCATTGTATTTCAAGGCAGTGAGATGTCTAATTTCTATTACTGGAACTTTGGGTACAAACTGAACTCCAGTTTTATGGTAGATCAATCGTCAGCCATATTCCTTAGAAAAAAACTGTTGTTAGATGAGCCTGTGATAATCAGAAATAACACTTATTCAACATAGCTTCCAGTGCTATAAAGCAATTTTTGGAAGTCAATATGTTGGCCAGAGCGTCAAAAGCTTCCGGATCTCTATGTATCCAAGTATAATACCTAATTTCAATCTCTGAATTACGTTACTTTCTCAAAATCTGAATTTAAATCATACTAATTTCAGAGTAAATTAGTTCTTCTGGATGCAAATCCATCTGGTTGGAGATCCTGGTACAAAAAGCCAAACTTTGTTATTTATAATTTCAAATACTGGAGCAAAGTAAAGACCTATAACTATTGGACTATCTATCGCTTATTTTCAGAACTTACTTGATATGATTATTGAATCTCGAATCTTATCTTACGTTTACATTACAAATTAAATAAATTGGTCCCACCTCCCTGACCCTTATTAAAAACTATCCTGTTTAGTTTATCAATATCATAGCGAAGACCTTTCGATCTACTTATTATGAACTAAATGTGACTTGAGTGCATCCGAGAAACTACTGGAGGTTCTCAAAGACTATTGTAATTAAAACTCTTCAACAGGGTTCTACAATCAATAACACTTACTTTAATGGATCCTCACCTCACAATTAAAATTCAATAAAAGAACCACGTTCGCTGGGTATAAAACTGTTTACAACCGCCAATGCTTAGACACTCACTGCGACACTTTTTAGTTTTCTCTCACTGAAACTTTTGCGCTTCATCAACGCTGATTGAGCTGGCAGCTGGACAACTGCATGAAAGAGCAGTGCCAACGCCATCACCATCGAGCAAATTGTCACAAAACAACTGATACACTAGCCACAAGCTCCTCGCTTGCTTGCTTACTCTCTCCCGCTTATTTGTTCTTGTGTCTTTCGCCGTTGTTGAGTCGTCGTCTGCTGGTCGCTGTAAGGACATAATTCAATTAAAAACTTTCAACATTCACGCAACTAATAAGCGCGACATTGCTGTTGTCATATCAAATTCACGCTACTGCCATCCTCATCGTGGTTGGTGCGCTGGTGTTGTTGTTATTTGTGCTTGTTACTGTCATTACGATCACCCCAGTCTTGATTACTGTTCCTTCGTACGATTTCTTGTGTCGGTCATTGTCACTTTGCGGTCGTCGCTGCCACTGGCACTTGTTGTTTTTGATGTTGTGCACTTTTTCGTCAACATTGTTGTTGTTGGTGTTGGTGGAAATTACTGCTTCAGCTGCTGCGAATGATGTGCACAATGTTGCCAACCAGCCACACACACACACACTGGTCATTCTCGCCGCACGAAGCGAGTATTTATGTCACTTTTCACCATTGTTATTAATGTCATTGTGTCAAGTTAATATAGCGGATTGCCTTAATTTTTTGTTTTTTCCTGTTTCTGTTTCTGATTTTTTTTTATCTTTTGTATTTTTTTGTATTGTATTTTTGCGGTAAATGTGGCGCGCTTTGTGGTCAGTGTTGCTGTTGTTGTGGCAAATGCATACATATGTTAGTAAATATACTTGCTTTTATTGTTGTTAAATATAGCGGAAAATTTGTGTTAACAACAATGCGAAAATGCGAAAAATATGCAGCGGTAAATTGCAAATATATTTCATGGAAGTTTATTATTTAATACTGTCTGCTGTTTTTACCAAGGAAATTTTGTTTCAATTTTGCAGTGATGAATTGTTCCGAAAGCGAGATTACAGAGTCTTTAAAGTATTTTTACTTAATTTTAAACTAGCTTTTAGCTCAGGGGTTGATCATAGGAGACAATTAATCTACTCCTGATTTTGACATTACTTTACTTCAATTGGCCTCAATTCGCACAGCACAGGCCATTATTATACTCCCTACAATTTGTAGAACTAAATGTGTGTGAAATATTTCGAGACATTCAAAATTCAAAAAAATATTGAAAAAAACTTTAAAAACCCAGCTTCGGCTACGGACCGAAATAATTATTACCTTATACGCATACCAGTTATTACAATACCTCCCTTAATAGTAGTAATATCTAGTTTAAGTTCAGTAAAACCAACAAAAATTATCATATAAATGCCATCAAAATTATGAACCAATTTTCAGTACTGAATCTCATAATTATTATCGAAATATTATCGCATAGTTTAATATACATATTCGCTTCTCTAATCGATTTGTACGATAATAGCACAGCAAAGACCAGGAAATGATTGTAATTAATATGCAGGTTCAATGATAGATCAGAACAGATTTCATCAGTTTTGGTTTTAAGCTACTCTATGCTTCATTGTCGGTCCTACGATGACCAAATTTCACGAAGACACTCCATATAATATAATATGTCATACATAAAGACTCTGAGAAATACGGAAATCAGTATATCGGATAAACATTAGAAATCTTGGAAAACGTAAAGACCGTTAGTTTATTGAAAATATATTGATTTAATTTCTCTCTCTCTCCTTTCTGTAGATATAAGGACTTAAAATATAAACCGAATTCGCCTATTGTTGGACAAAAATAAGAATAATGAGAATAAATCAAAGATAGATTAATTTTCTATAAAAATTAGGCAAATAGTGGTAGGTACAAGACTTAGTTTTTTTTCATATTGAAGTTTGGTAAACAATCTGGAAAGCGTGTCAGATTATTACATATCCATACAAGTTGTTTCGATTAACTCTTTCAAGCCTATAGGCAACATTGTACTTAACGGCTTCTTCTCGTTATTTAAATTTTCATAACCAGCGGTTTTTTCAATTATGTAGATTTATGTTTTTATGAGAGTTTCTAAAAAAAAATTTCATGAAAAAAGTGTTTATTTTGTTTACAATAATTTAATTTGTGCCTATAAGCAACATACTGTAACTAATGAACCAGGATACATAGAACTTTGAAATTTTTATCAATATGTCCTAAAAAATGTCCATTTAAATTCGGGCATGAGAGGGTTAAACAAAGTGGAATTGGGAACATCAAAGTTAGTAACAATTCAATCCAAAGATCTAGTTGTAAGGTTCGCACAGAACATTGAATCAAAGGAATACTGAAATGACTACGAAACATTCAGACCCAAGATTTATATATTAGGATCTTCCGCTAGTGTTAAGCTTTATATTTAAAAAACTTTTGGTTCGGATGAAATCAATTAGATATTACAGGAACCTATACGATTTCCTACAACCTACAGCTACTAAATCTAGCCTCTGCAATTACAAATACTCTCATGATTTTTAAATTTTCAGAATGCTCTTTCAACTTTCAAAAAAATATCTTTCACGTCACTTCCACCTTTCAACATTCAACAACCTTTCCATACAATTCAACAGCTTGTTATTGAAAGGCATCATGTTGAATGATAGATACATGTGTATATCATATAAATGCATAGATGTATGCTTAGGTGTATATGTGACCAATTTAAATTAACTGATTTTGTCGCAAACTACAAGCGCACAACAATGCGTGGCCAGTAACAATGCGTGTGCGCATGCGTAGTCGGTGTTTTGTTTCGGTCGAAATTTACACATTCTCACACATTTGTAACCTCAACACAATTGCATAAAGCGATTTACGCGAAATGTCGTGCAGCTAGTGACCAACGCCGATAAGCCATTTGAGCACCCCCAATCCGGTACTCATCAACATGCGAGCGATTTTCTACACGCACACACACACATGAGCATTCATATCCTGGACTTGGTATTATATATGTGTGTTTTCACCGAGGAATTTATGTATTTCGCAATGTTATGTTAATATTTATGCTTGTACAGGCGGCGGCAGGTAAGTGCCATTTGGTTTATTAAGGTGGGTTGACTTTGAAATGGAACATAATTAATATAAAGCGATATTTTTTTGGGTTTTTGGGTTCGGTTCGGTCTTAAGAACAATTTTCGACTATTGATGTTTCTCTCTCTATCTCTTTACCTATTTTCCTGTATCCTTCTTACTCTCTTCAACTCATTTCTCCTCTTTTAGCGCTCTCAACACGCTATGCTGTCGTCTTGCTGACAATCTTCTTCAAATTATTATTTTTTATTTATTTTTTAGTCGAATTTCCAAACCCAAAGCGTTCCACATTAGTACTCTTGATATTATATATGTCTGCAATCACCATGTGCTCCACTGTTTGTACGCGCTTATTGGCTATTTATAGTGAGCGTATTTCAACTTGTATCTGTTGATTGTGTTGTGCTCATCCCCAATGCAGATTAACTCCTACTGAAATTTATCGAATTGCGGTAATTGTGCAATGTTAGTATTTGCAAATGTCGGTATTAGACGACCTCAAAGCGGATCAGATCCGGTGAGCTAAAGTTTTGCATTGTTTATACAATATTAGCGCGACAGCTTAGACGTGATTGGTTAGGTCATTTTGAAGGTGAGTGAATATTGGCCTTTTGTGCATGCAATGTTTGGCCAGACATACATACATATGTACGCAGAGAGTTATGTCAAACTGTAATTTAAGCGTTGTTCGGAGTATAAGAGGGGGTATATAAATATTTAAAGAGTATTGAAATGTCAGTAATAGCTTTACATAGATCTTAAGATGTTTCCATACAGTTCCTAACCAAAAGTGTACTGGTATGTGAAGATTGGTATAACCCTATTCCAATCCCACCTCATAATTTGATTATGCCAGTGTATTTTAATTATACCAGTTATTTGTCACATGCGTTACGCTCTAAGGTTTGAAGTTTTGTTCCGATCTTCTTGAATAATTCTATACAAATAGATGGCAAACCTACTTAGAAATATCTCTAAAGAATATCTTACCCGAATCTGACTATTTTGATTCCAATTTTGTTATAATTCGTTACCCTATTCGTACAATTAAATGGAAATGAATTAATAGGTGGCAAGCATTTTCAAAAATATTGTCAACTGTAAGCGTTAATAAATACGTTACTTTCTCATTAATATTTTATTCATTTATTTATTTGACAATTCCATTTTATGTGACATATTTTTTAACAGATGACAACTCTACTCAAATTTTTTTGAATAATACTATTCAAATAGGTGGCAATCCTACACAGAAATATTACTTTAATTATTTGTTTGACAATTCTATTTTATAGGGTAAAATTTTTTTAACAGATGACAATCCTACTCAAAATTATTTTTTCATACAATTTTTTATCGCTCCGGATTGATTTCTCGACTTCTCTCTGTATTGTAGATATTATTATTAACAAATTTCTGTAAAAAAAATTCAAACGGGTGGCAACCTTCTTACATTTTTTTCAGCCAATACTTTGGGAACGATAAATCAAGTAGATTTCCCAACAACTACGTTAAAAATGTGTTGTTGTTTTCTGAAATTTATTATTCCTCGCATTTTTCATTTTGTTGCTTGAAAATCATCAAACTTCCCATTTTACAGTAATCCAAATGAAGCACAATTATAATAAAAATTACCAGAAAAATTTCGAGTTTTCATATTATCTTATTAAGCAGTTAATTATTCAGCACACGATTCATTTTCTCTACTCAACACAATTCAAAACTTCTCGACATTGATACTCACCAAAAGCAAATAATACAAATTATACAAAATAACCGAGTTCATTTGCCAGTATTTGCCAAGTGTAGAAGACATAAACAAATCTAATTATAAGCCACAACAATAATAAAAACAACTACAATGCAAGCAAACAATAAGTTCTCATATTTCATGCATTTTCACTGATTGAAGCGCCAAGTCGACGCAAATCTCAGCCAATAATAAAGATTGAGATAAAACTGTAATTTGCAAATTGCAGCCAACAGCCAACAGCAGCAGCAGCAACGCTCCGCATTTTTCGCATAGCAATGCAAGGCTTGAATGCGAAATGAATGCAGCAAAAGACAGAGCGCGCACTCCTCAGCGCGAGCCAATGAAAGCACTGCACAGATAATCGCATCACTCATACGCCCCGTCGGCCACCCGCTTGTCTCGCTGTGCTCGCCTACAAAGTAGACAGCGAGTGTTGTAGCATTTTTCGGCATTGCATTGCATCGCATTTAATGAAATGAAATGAAATTTCTGATTTATTTGCTTTTTATTTAAAAAGCAAAGAATCATTTCATTTCGCTTTCCAAGCAGCAATTGCTTGTGGGCTTGAGCCAAGAAGTGGCGTTATTGTTGCTTTGTATCGCTTCGTTTGTTATGTAAATTGCCCTCCCATGCACTCTTTTGTGTTTGTATATGTATGGCATGTAGGCGGGTCATGCTCGAGGCATGTGCCTTGCCAAATACAAGAGAACTCACACACACAATGGCTCAAAAAGAAGCTTGCATTCACACACATACGAGTATACAGTGCACTTGAGTCACGTGTGTGTCTATGTGTGCTAGTTGCATGTGCATCTTCGTTGGAAGAAAGCAAAGTTTTTGCCAAATTTCCCAACTAAGCCAAACTCGAAGTGAACAAATACTAAGTGTGTCTGCCACAGACACACCACCAAGCTGCAGTCGCCGGGCAAATTCAAGTTGTCCATTTCCACATTTGTTCAACACTGACACTCAGCCTGACTGTGAGCCTGTCAACCTGTCATCTTGTGCACCTCTCCAAACAGGCAGCCTCTATACAATTGCAAGCTATTAACTACTTCCTCGATGTGTGCATGTGAGTGTGTGTGCTAAGGCAACTGTGTCCATGCAGTTCTTTGTTTGTATGTATGTGTATGTGTGTGGTTTTGTCTTCTGAATGAATAATTTTTGATGCGCAGCAGGAAAGTGTTGATTTGTTAAGTAAATTTCATGTTCCAACAACACCAGGCATGGTTGCTACAGATTACCAAGCGAACACACAAGCACACACGCATGGCTTTCAGGTCATGTGACTGGTCAAAGTGCCATCGCTGCTGTTGCCGCTGTCATTTCCTGCCAAGTAGTTGTGTGTCGCTTTTAACCATTTTTCGTATTTAAGTTGGCTTGCTTTTTGCATAAATTTCTCGTAATTAAAAACAATTATAAACAAATTCGAAAGCCATAAATTTATGCTAAAGCAGCAGCCTTGAATGCGGTAAAGTACGAAACTGGTCTTATGTATACATACATATATGTATGCATGTCTCTTGTGTGTTATTTTTACATTAAAGGCATATTTTAACCACTCATATTCAACTAAGGAAAGATAAATAGTTGAAGGTTACAAAAAATTTTATATAATTGTGCTTTTTGAGTATAAATAGTGCGTTCAAAAAATAACGGGAATTTTCGTTTTTTTATTCATTCGTCTACATTAATGTTGTCGCTTTAATATAGTCCTCTTTCGATATTATGTACTTATGACAGCGCTTCTTCCAACACTTCTCAAACGCGATTTTTGAGATAGCCTTTGGCTCTTTCAGCGATTTCTCATATGCTTCTAAAATGACTTCCCTTTATGGTTCGTTTTTATTTTTTTTTGAAGTATGAAAAAGTCACACGGAATCATATCTGGCGAATATAGAGACTGGGGCATCGTTACAGTATTGTCTTTGGCCAAGATATCGCGAAAATTCAACGAAGTGTGAGCTTTAAACAAACGAAAATTACCAAGTGCACAAAAACACGTCTAACATTAGCGGATACTACAACAAAAAAAAAACAACGTGTTGGCTCAAATAAATTGCAGCCGACAGGCCGAATCTTCGATCTCTTTTTCGCCGCAATTGGAGCCGTATGTAGACATTATGAAATGTCAACCAAACTGAGTACAAATCAAGTAACAGTTGTGAAAAATGTCAACTTCGAAAAGGAATTGCCTCATTGAAAACCATACATTTAAAAAATACCCTTATAAGGCATGTTCCCAAAGCGACCAAGGATTATAAGACTATAAGATTATCAAACTGAACTCAAAAACTAATATGTTAATAACGTACACTTGACACTAAATTGAAAGTTTAAGTGGTTATATACAGTTAGGAGGTCGATAAAAGGCATTTTTCAAGAATTTTTTCTAAGCAAACTATTTGGTTTATTGATTTAAAACTTGGCAGGTATATTATGATAACCTTTAACTATATTCACATATTTTTTATTGCCAAAAATAATTATCGGGAACGTTGATATTGCCAATTTTGCAGAGGTCCGCAAAAAAAAGGCCTCTTGCGGTGAGCACGATATCTCTGGACTGGATCATCTAAAATGCAAAAACCAAATAAATTTCATTAATATAATAAATAATCTAGTGATTGATCGAAGGAATTAGCAAAAAAAAATTTGTTTTTCCAAAATGGCGGCGACTCAAAGCAAAAGGTTCGATTTTCGACCAAAATTCGGGTCTTTAATTGTTTATAACAACAACGGATGAGAAAATCCGTCGATTACTTACTAAAAAATATAGTTAAGAAGCTTGTGTAAAAATTTCAGACCGATCGGTTCAGCCGTTTCTGAGAAATCTTGCTCGACGACTTTGAAAACACCGTTTCGAAAAAAACGAGTTTAAAGTTTTGAAAGCACTTTACATGTAGTCGGCGCGTCTTCACTAGTGTGTCTATAACTTCGAAAATATTCGCCGGATCGACTTGAAATTTTGTGTGCGTATACTCAGATATATATATATATATATATATATATTAAGAAAATGCAAAAAAATCGATTTTTTTTAATCTTAACTGTATATAACCCCTTAATCTTCACATTTATTTCTTCAGTTTATCCCTATGAGGTCGGAGACAATTTAGACCTTTTTTTTACGCAATCATTCAAAGTCTTTAACTAAACAAACTAAAAGAACGGAGGCTTGAAATAAAAGATGTTTATTTCTTGACTTGGTGATTTCGTAATTTGTATGACCATCTTCTATAATCTAAAATTAATATTAATGTGTATGTATGTGATTGGCGTTGCAACCGTTTAGCCGGTTATAGCCGAATCGACGATAGTGCGCCACCTGTCTCTCTCCTTCGCAGTTCGGCGCCAGTTGGAGATCCCAAGTGTAACCAGGTCGCTCTCCACCTGGTCCCTCCAACGGAGTGGAGGCCTTCCCCTTCCTCGGCTTCCTCCGGCGGGTACTGCATCGAACACTTTCAGGGCTGGAGTGTTTTCGTCCATTCGGACAACATGACCTAGCCAGCGTAGCCGCTGTCTTTTTATTCGCTGAACTATGTCAATGTCGTCGTATAACTCGTACAGCTCATCGTTCCATCGTCTGCGGTATTCGCCGTTGCCAATGTTCTGAGGACCATAAATCTTGCGCAAAATTTTCCTCTCGAAAACTCCTAGTGTCGTCTCATCTGATGTTGACATCGTCCAAGCTTCTGCACCGTAAAGCAGGACGGGAATGATAAGCGACTTGTAGAGCTTGATTTTGGTTCGTCGAGAGAGGACTTTACTGTTCAATTGCCTACTCAGTCCAAAGTAGCACCTGTTGGCAAGAGTTATTCTGCGCTGGATTTCGAGGCTGACATTGTTCGTGTTGTTGATGCTGGTTCCCAGGTATACGAAATTATCTACGACCTCGAAGTTATGACTGGGAGGATGGGATCATGTGTAGAAGTTCACGCAAGTGAGGAAAGTTTTTGATTGTCACTCACTTGGGAGTGGCCAGAAACGATTCTTCTCCACATGGTTCAAGCAGCTCACGACTTCCGGTTTAGACCAAGTATCGTCTGGGTAGCCAACAGACATCCGTTTGAAGGCGAGCTAAAGTGAGAAGGCGAAGCCCGCTTATGCGGTTGTGCGTAGGGTTTGGGACCCACCACATAAAAACACCCCCCAATGAAAAAATATTAATGTGTACATCGCCAAAAAATGTGCTTGGAATTTTGGTATGTTAGCAGTAATAGCAATGTAGCTGGAAGAGAGTTTGGAAGCATTATTTCTAAGCACTAAAGTTTTCTGTAGTATCTATCAAAATTTTATCTCTACTTAAAAATTTAATCTAAAGTACTTCACACCAATTTTGTAAGCAAATATTTTCTCAATATTTGTGACAATATTGGCAAAAATTTAAAAATTCAAAGAATTTAATCTCTCAGAATAAAAGTAAATGTTCTGCGGTCAAGCCTTGACCTCTAACAATCAGTTGTCTCTACGATTTCGCAATTAATCAAAGCAGCAATTTCTGAAAATATAAAAATAAAATTTATTCAAAATAAACTCAGCCAGAGTTTTGCATTATTCTCAATTTGTTTGTTTGTTTTGTGAGTAAATAAAAAATTTAATGTTCGCATGCCACATGCCATGTAAATATATATATATAGATATATATATATAAGCATATGATTGTATATATGCTGGACTCCAGCAATATTTGTTTCGTTTTAACACTCAAGTTTGCAAAGTCGACAAAACCTTAACTAGAATTGAGACTTTCCAATGCAAATCTGCATATAATAACTTTGGCAAAAACTAATTGCCAACTGCCAACGCATGCAGATACATACATACTATACATATATTCCTATATATGTATATGTGAATATGTCAAATACACGCACAAGCTCATACTGATGCAAGTCATTGTTGTTGTTGTATGTTCCATTTGCAAAATATTAATGCTGAGTAATCTTCTTTAACTGCAACTGAACTCGGCTTGTACGTATACTATACATAAGCACATATATAGTATTTACCTTTTGATTGGCATATAATGGGAGTTTCAATAGGTTATTTTAAAATAATTTCAATATAAATATAAAGAAAATATTGAGTTAATATTTGGTTAATAAAAAAATATCTCTTAAAAAATTCTCAGTAATTTGCACCTTTTAGCAGACTTCTGAAGTCTTCACAACAGTCTGTTATCACGACGAACTCTCTCTGTAGTTTTCCTGTATAGAGAATGTAAGCGAAAAAGCACATAGGGAAAGAAATGATATTCCGAACAGAAAAGAGTGGACCAAAAAATTGGGTTTCCGTAGCATCGATTTTGGTCTCATGAAATCACATATAACAGATCATAGAAGTTGAAAATCATACAATTAAACAACCCCAATGGTTGTGAGAATTTCAAATGATCCCAAGTAGGCTCTTAATATATATCCTATAAGTTCCCGGAAATATAAGCAATCCGGAAATATTTTTATATAAATAGTTGAGTAATTCAGATAATGGAAAACAGTGAACTGTATCAACCATCTTGATGACATAAAGGAGAATTTCACGAGAGATATAGCTAAGAAATTATATATCTCGTGATAAGTTTGAACTTAACTAAAGGGTGATTTTTTAAGAGCTTGATAACTTTAAAAAAAAAAAAACGCATAAAATTTGCAAAATCTCATCGGTTCTTTATTTGAAACGTTAGATTGGTTCATGACATTTACTTTTTGAAGATAATTTCATTTAAATGTTGACCGCGGCTGCGTCTTAGGTGATCCATTCGGAAAGTCCAATTTTGGGCAACTTTTTCGAGCATTTCGGCCGGAATAGCCCGAATTTCTTCGGAAATGTTGTCTTCCAAAGCTGGAATAGTTGCTGGCTTATTTCTGTAGACTTTAGACTTGACGTAGCCCCACAAAAAATAGTCTAAAGGCGTTAAATCGCATGATCTTGGTGGCCAACTTACGGGTCCATTTCTTGAGATGAATTGTTCTCCGAAGTTTTCCCTCAAAATGGCCATAGAATCGCGAGCTGTGTGGCATGTAGCGCCATCTTGTTGAAACCACATGTCAACCAAGTTCAGTTCTTCCATTTTTGGCAACAAAAAGTTTGTTAGCATCGAACGATAGCGATCGCCATTCACCGTAACGTTGCGTCCAACAGCATCTTTGAAAAAATACGGTCCAATGATTCCACCAGCGTACAAACCACACCAAACAGTGCATTTTTCGGGATGCATGGGTAGTTCTTGAACGGCTTCTGGTTGCTCTTCACCCCAAATGCGGCAATTTTGCTTATTTACGTAGCCATTCAACCAGAAATGAGCCTCATCGCTGAACAAAATTTGTCGATAAAAAAGCGGATTTCACATTTCGAACCGAACACTGATTTTGGTAATAAAATTCAATGATTTGCAAGCGTTGCTCGTTAGTAAGTCTATTCATGATGAAATGTCAAAGCATACTGAGCATCTTTCTCTTTGACACCATGTCTGAAATCCCACGTGATCTGTCAAATACTAATGCATGAAAATCCTAACCTCAAAAAAATCACCCGTTACATATTCATTTTCATTAGAACACAGTTATAACAAAATCGAGTTTCACGCTATGGCTGGAGTTATGTTATGGCACTTTCCTCCTCCGTTTTCATCTCCAAACAACTTTGTAAAATGATCTATCGCTTAAGATGACGAAGCTATTTGCGAATAAGCTCTGAAAAATTACTTTATAAAGCTTCTATATGGACTTTTGGTAACCAAAATTTATACGTCGAGATCGAGTTTTCTCCCGAGATTTTTACGAGTTTTCTTTGGAAAAAATTCTCTTACTCTTGAGGCGTTTGCATGCTACTTGTAAATAATTATTACTTTAAAGCAACGCACTTTGCTGTCATTCCAAAAAAGGTAGATTCTATGAATAGTCCCTGGACCTATGTTCTCCAGCAGAGTGTACAAGTTCTATGTGGAATCCTATGTTTAATATTTAAGGTTGACATCAACTGTTGTCGTACCCTTTTCCATCAATATATGCTGAAATGAATGTTTGTATATTTAAAGAGTAAATATATATGCATATATACCTTTACGTGAATGTACACCTATGCCTTCGTCTGCACCTCAAATATGTGGCATATTTTGTCAGATATTAAGCTCAATATTGCCTACCAAAGGCACACAAGTACATATACATATATACATATATACATATATATATAAACACATATAAAGTCAATAAACGTATATGGATAAATTCACATAAGCTCATTGTTCTTTGTTATTTGTTTGCATAGCATATAAACTGCTATGCCCACATGTTGGGCTACGGACACGCCCACAAGGCACTCCTCTACGAATTAATATATTCCATATTCACACTAACATTTAAAGACAATAACCGCAAGATAGATTTTAATTGGAATATTTATGCAGTTGCTGATGAATACTTGCATTTAGGCAAACAAGTGCAAAGTGAAAAAATATAATTGCAATATATACTATATTATTGCAGTAAGTGCCGAAGCCAAAGATTTAAGTGAAGCCAAATCAAAATTGCAGCAAAAGTTGAAATGCAATGCCACTGCCAGCAACAACCAGCAGCTCTGAGGCCAATTCAGTGCTGGCTGCAAGCGGTCTAAAGTAGAAATATATATATCTAAATGTGTATATTATTTTGCTTTTCTCATCAATTGTGTGAGAAAATTGAAAATTCTTGTGAGATTTGATTGACTACTGCTGTCAAGTTGTTTTTCTTTTGGCTTGCCATTATAACCAGAGCCATGCGGTTGACAAATATACCACTGGGGACAAAAAAGAAACAGTGAAAATTAAGTTATTTTCCATTTGACATTTTCAACGCAGTGTGACATACACATCTCTTCATGAGCCTCTCTCTCGCCCTCCCTTCCTTTGGGAACACCATTCCATCACGGATCGCAGCAAGTCACAACTGAGATGCTTGGATCTTCAATTACCTACTAACAAGTTTCGGACTTAAAAATAGCCAGTTCTTGCACGATCCTTATTTCGTTTCATTATTTTCTAATGATAAATGATGACTGTTCAATTGGTACCATGCAGTGAAGCTAAAATCTTTCCTACAAGGGATGTCGAAGTCCTCTGGCACGTAACTCAGTGAAACCATATTAGAATTTCCGCCATGACTCTGACCGCGTGATTAAATGAATACCCCTTGGTTGTAAGTTTTTCAATCATCCAAGGGGGAGGGAGGATGCAATGACGTCGTTTAATGTTCGCTACTCTTCGGTATGTACTCGACTACACTACTCCAAGATTCAAGGATTTTAGTACTTTGTTTGTTTTCAAAGATCCGAAGCTCTGCTAACGTTGATAATATCTCCAAATATGACGGAAATACGAAGAATCCGACTATTCAGTTGGTGATAGATTAAAACAATTCCCTACTTTCAAGTTCTAGAGCTCCAAAAATATCGTGGAGAGTATACTACGTAAGAATCTTTTTCAGTATCATTATTCGTCTTAATATCGAATTAAGGATTATCTTTCATCAGCTAATCTTCCACCTCGCTGTCAGATTGCTGACATTTAGCTTTATCGTTGTAATTTTTCGTATTTTTCTACAGATTGTAAAGAGTAATCTGCCGACTAGGTTGGATGCATGAGCTCTTGTATCTAAGGTATAGAAAGAAATTTGATCTTTGCAAACTCTTCAAGAATTTTCTAATCAGGGACACCATTCACTACTTCGGCGAAATCTCTGTACTACTACATATATATGTTTTTCAGTTACTTTTTTAAACTGAGACCAAGTTCTTGTCGCAAAGGTTAGACAGAGAAGCTGTTTTCCACTGACCTATGAAATTTAGCAATACCGAATGAAACTGGATCGGCACTCCATCAATCTTTTCAAGCTAAACTAGATTCACATTTTTAAATATTTCAAAGAAAAGTCAGAGCTACACTCACGGCTTATAGAAATTGATATCAACGTTGAAGTAAAACTACTTTTTTTGGCCTTCCGACGAAGTTTGTTACTCAAGCTCAGTAACCCGCTGGTCTGAAGAGAGCCACGAAAAGAATGAAAGTTACACCAAATCATTTTTATTTATACACATTTCATAGCACTTTCAGTTCTTTACCGTCTTTGCGTCATTATTTTCTTCGGGGCTCTCTCTTTGTACTACTTCCGCACGCTGTTCGCTCGCTGTGCCACCGAAAGTTCGCTGCGGTTCATCACATTGATCAATGGTAATAGAGACGCATGGGGATTATCAAGACCAACTGCACAATTTCCCAACCTTACTTGTTGTGTTTTTTTTTTGAGTCGTTGTTGTTGTACGCCTTGATGCATTTAAACCCTTTCAAGCGTTCGCCACATTTCCACTCACTTACGTCTGCTACTGCTGCTGCGGCCGCGACATGAAGAGGTGTGAATTTCAACATAACTGCAGTAAGTGTGGAGCGGCTGCGTGCAGGGGGTGTCTCTCTAACGGCGTGAGTGTACTTAACTTTACAAGTTTAGTGGAAGTTTAACGATGCGCGGCAGCAAGCGGTGGCCAGCCAACCAGCCAGTCAGCCAGCCAGTGTCAATGTTTGTTTTATGTTCTCAAGTTTTGGACAGACAGCGAAATTGGAAAAGAAAACAGCGGTGTGCGCAATGACAGGAAACCGGAGCGCGAGCATACACATACCCAGAAGTGAAGGAGCAAGATAGGAGCGGTGGAATGGAGGTGGGAGATGGCTGTTAGTATGAGTATTTGGCGCTCATCGCAGGGAGCTTAGCGCACTTTACTGCTGTCAGCTGAAAGTTTAAGTGTGTGGGAAGAAGGGAGGTAGGGGCGTTCTGCTGGCGTGCCGGAAGTGGCGAGTTGAGAATTTGCAGCAGCTTTTGGAAATATAATATTTTGAACGCTGTTAGTTGAGTGTTGCACTTGCAATGCAGCACTGCTGTTGTTGTTGTTGTGAAAAAAAATGTCTTGTTGTTGTTCTACAGAAAGTGTTTTTGTTGTTGTAGTTGTTTGAATAGTTTCGGTATTTATGGTTGTATCGTTAATATTCATTTGACGTGGCGTCGCCGTAATGGACCCAAAAGGTTGAAAGTATGGCAGCGCAGTTGTTGTTGTAACTCTGCAACATTTAACGGCATGTTGTTGGGTTTTTATGCGCGTTTTATGCTATACATACACTTGTGTGTATTACTATAACTTTTCAAGTGGTGAAGCTCGCAGCGAAGTTGTGATTATTTTTCGCAACCACCTTGCCGTGACTCAATACAAAAACAAATTGAGGAGAGCGAAAATAGAAGCGAAACAGTGTTTGGTAAGCAAAATGAAAAGACGCAGTATATATAGACTCAGGTAGATATTTACACTTGAAACCGCATTGGCATTGCTGGCCGCAGTTGCGGCAGTGGTTTGCGGATTAACCTGCAACATCGTCTACCGTTCGATTTTCTCGATTTTTATTTATTTTTAACTCTTTTCAAGTGCCCTTTAGCCGCCGATTTTGTTTAGCAACAGTTTGTAAATAACATTCGATTTTACACAGTACCCTAAACATGTACTACGTGGCATATCTGGAAGCTGCAGCCGCACGGTTGGTGAACCTTAGGTGATTTCCTTGTCCACCAGACTGTCGTCCCTAATATTGTTATGTGTGTTTTTGTTGTGATTATTATTGATGAATTTGTTGCTGATGGCCTAGGTCATGCGGCTGTACAGTGGCTCGTTTTCATAAAATAAGAGTGTAGATACGATCCTCAATTGCACGTGAAATGTCCAAAATACTACGTCCGCTCTTGCGAAGTGCAACGAGCTCTAGCAGCAGATTCCAGAAGTGGCAACCCAATCCGATGAGACTAAGCCCAAGTTATATTGAACTTAAAGTGTTCTGTACAGATCCCCATCAATACCCTGAGTTTATTCTTAGGTAAATTTATTAAAATCTTAAACCTTTGGGTATTGTTTCCTCCAAGTAATCCTTTTACCTGTCGCAATCAGGGTTTCCACTCTCAGTGTCTCTCTCGTTCTCATCGCTCCTCCTCTGGAACATCTTCGGATGCGGCCCAACTGAAAGGAACGGTTCAAGACCCAGCAGTCGTGTTGTTGCTGCCGATCAGTTGAGTCTGCCAAGCTAGAAGAAGCTTCTCCTAGAGTTTGCACATCTTATTTTTGGTGGATAACACTTTTCCTTTGCCAAAGCCTTCTACAGTCATCTGACAAGGTTAATATATCCGAAATAGATTTTAGTTGTGTCTGCGTTGTTATTGTAGCGGCAGGAATTCCCGAATCCAGAAGCAAATAAGGTTGACGAAAGGCCTCAAGTTAGCAGTACAGGCCGGATCCGTTCCGATAACGCAGACCCGACAGTCATGTAGGTGGAAATGTTCAGTCATCGTGTTCCATGTTTGTAGTCTTCCGTAACTCTGGTTAATACTAGCTCTAACCAAAAGGTCCTTCTGTTCAGAAAAATTCGAAACATAAAAGACAAAGAATAGTTACTACGATACATATAATATCCATTCCTTTTGAATCTAGAATAGACGTCCGAAGCTTTCGGAATTTAATGTTTTAATGAAACGGTAAAATATATATCCAAGCATAACTCTATTATATATAATTAAACCTTCCTAAATCCCTCTGGGGTTATCAAAAAGCACCATGCCACTTAAAAACAAGTTATTTTTGCAGTAATTGGCAGTTATAAACTCTTAAGCTTTAGGCTATACTTCCTCAACAACCTAATTAAGATGACAAAATAGATGTTCATACTATCCTAAGTCAGTTTCCGTTTAATATATTTGTTGTCCGAATTTGCAATACGGAACTTCCCAAAAACTCTGTTTCAATCTAACCTCTTTGAGCTGAGAAACCTTCGACTCATATTCCTCTTACAAATATAACCATTACTAAGAACCTATATTAAAGTATGATTATACCAAACAGTTTAAAATTCTGCTTGCTGAGCATCCATAAGCAATATAGGTGCAATTTTTACGTAAAGAAACCCTAAAAGTATGCTTCTACAAACAGTCAACTCGACTTAAATCTATTTTACTGCAGTCTTTCAAGCTTTTTAAACTCAAAAATGCATGCAGTGTGATTTGTTTTACATTTTCTAACTCTCTAACAAATTGAATTGTAATACCAATGGCTACAAAATTATCAAATAATCCAACCAGCCGGTATACGCTCCGAATAATTAACAAATAACTGTAGTATAACATTTCGAATGCCATACATTTGATAAGTTTTGAAAATCATAACTTCTTTGCATGCAACCAACACTGTGCGCAACCATGTTGCATGCCAACAGTTTCGGTTTCGGTAAATACGATTGCAACTTTCGACTTGCAATCCTCTTTCCAGCGAGTCACTTCCGCACCAGCGACCAACTGCGCCATACAAATTGTAAATATTGTTTTTCTGTTTTGCATCTTCTTTGCGCGATATGTTCCATGTTGCTTTCAAATTTACAAACTCACACCCCACCTCGACACGCCACCCGCTTATTTGTTCGCCTGTTGGCGCTGATAAAAAAACGCATTTGCAATTTGTTAGCGTTTTTACAGCTGCCATTCCAGCTGCATGAATGTTACACACTGCTGCAATATTGTTGCTGGTTGCTGGTGTTGTTGTTGGTGCGTTTTTTTTTTTTTTTATTTTTTCATAGCGGCGCTAGCCTGCTGTGCGCGGCATGCAGCAAAATTGTGGCGCGAAAAAAATACTCCCGAAAAAAGTGTTGCATTCGCACTCATATTAATTTGATACTCGCACGTAAATAGATACAATCTTTACTGCCGCCACCGCCAACACCACAACCTGCACTGCCGCACACCGCACAGCCGCCGCATGAGCATTCCCAACCGCTGCTTCGATGCGTGGCGCCGACTTAGCGGCCGGCATTTCGGTTACTCCACTCGTCCACTGCAACTCGCGCTGTTTGTAAACGCTCTGACATTACCATATTTTGCAGCAACCGTTATGTTTTGTTTGTGTTATTCGGGTGTTTGTGTGCCGTTACCAACAGTTACGCAACTTGTTACCATGTATTTCGACACACAGATAACAGTGTTTTCCCGTCAATGTTGTTATATTGATTGTACCGTTTTCTTACACAAAAGCCTTACAGGCACTTTAGTTGTTGCAGCTCCGATGAGAAAGGATTACATTACACACATACGTTGGAGGAGTTTCTAGTTTATAAGTGTTCTTTAAAATTTAATTTTTTTTTATTACAACGCGTTAGTCGGTTTGAACTGGAATTTATGTGAATATAGATCTTCTTTTATCATTTACATTCCAATTCGATAGCAGAGGGACAATTATTGTCCTGATCTCGCTGAAGTCCTTATCAAAGGGTCAATATCTTTCCTATAAGACTTGTGTGGGTAGCGTATCACAGCGGAACTGCAGAGTTGTTGAGCTCACAAGAAGGACACCTGTGTTGTTATTATATCAAGCTGGGAATGATCCAGAGCTCCGTTGTCCTCTTGCGTTCCAGCGTTCAATGAAACTCCCGCGAGTTCGGTAAACGTTGGTTAACAACGAGAAGAAGTCGGCTGATGTAATTGCTCTTAAGGTTCTTAAGGTTCACCTTGCCGCAATAGTGGAACTATATTCTGAGCAGACATACATGCGATGAGGTTAGGAATCCTGTCGGATGCAATCAGCCATAGCCTTATAAAGAAAGCGAGATGGAAATATGAAGTAATTTTCTCCTCCACTGTCAAGCGTTCGCAAAACTGGGAACAAAACATCTCGGTAACTACACCTTTGGCGAACCAAGTGAACTGGCTGGAATAGATATTAGTCGCCTCATAAAATTTAAAAATCATAGGCTTAAAGCGCTTTGGTGATATACACGTATAAGTACATCTTTACAATCCACACTTAGGAGTATTTTGACGTCATAATGGACCGGTACCTTTAGCTGTGCAAGTGGTCCTCTGACCACTGGTTTTTTTAATAAACAAATCAAGCATCAATAAAGATATCAAACTTCGCTCAAATAGTGACTTCAATACTTGGCATCTTCCATATTAAAAAGGTCGAAATCAGACAATAACTTTTCAAGACCGGTTCAATACTTCTCCTAGTTAATATGCAGGACATCTTAGTATTATTGTTAAGTGAACATAGAGTCTTCGGTAAACCAGAGTCTGGTGGATGTTTCTTGGAAACATGTTTTCGAATAAAATTTGGTTTACTGCCAAACTCTTCCAATCCCAATATAGTATGGAAATTGTTCCTGACTTTTGTCTATCCCCCATATCCTATTACGATATAATGACTTCCTCCTTCTGATTGAATCTTCGGTCATACATATTTCCAATATTTTAAATTTCATCTCTTTGATTGAATTTACATAGCCTTTTGAGACAGGTTTTGGAGAATATAAAACTAATTACTACATCTGGAATCACTCAAATTCTAAAACCGATTACGGAAGCCAGGAGAATAAAATAAAAATTAGAATAGAATAGAAAATTGTAGAGGTATGCACTACGACCTGTGGTCTATTGTGCCCTCCCGATGTCTATCTTAACTCGTTTGATCCCAGCACTATGATAAATTCCAGTATGGTGCTGTGAGTAAGAGAGTCAATGTGCTTCTCAGTTAGGTTGCTAAGTTCCAAAAATGTTACTCTTGCTCCTGTGAAATGCCACAAATTATGAAATTCCTACGCTTAAATATTAATTCTAAAAGCTTTAATTAATTTTTAGACAATACTTTAATTAAACCAGCTGCTATCCAAATAAATAAATATGTATATGCATACATATGCAAATTTTGTGGATTAATGCAAATAAACCAATTTCACAGCTTTATCCACTATTATTATTTCACACTTCAGCATTTCGTCAATTAAAAATCGTATTTATTTTGCATAATTTCTTGACAAAACTCCGCTTATTTTAAGAGTTTTTTTACACTGCAATTGTCAATGCATACAATTATCATTTATTTAAAATATCAAATACAACAAATGAATTTTAACACTTTTGTTTTCCTGCTCAATCATAATTAAGATATTTCTATGCCTAATTGAATTTGCATTTTGCACACCGGAGAGCATATATTCTTCACAAGCATATTTGTAGATTGTTGTTGTTAGTATGTTGTTTGTTGCTTATATTATTAATGTTTACTTATGTTGTTTGCATAATCTACACTTTTCACTTTCGTTTGCCAGCAAACAAATAAATAATATTTACATAACTACTATTTTCAGCTGGCATTTCCTAAGCATTAAGCATTGAAGCTTTTCCCATTGATTGCACGGCAATTGACGTTTGGGCTTTTGGGCTATACAACCACACACGACCACACGCTGCAAATGATATGGATGATTGCTGGCACACACACACAATCACTCAAAGGTTCAATCACACACATATCCATACACTTGTGCTCCGGCTTGTCGGTTCATTGTTGATTCAATTAAGACATACAGATTTGAGTAAACAATACAACTGAGTCGAACTTAAGACCCGTAAGCACACACACACAGGAACACACACACATATGCTAAAGCAAAACCAGAATTTCGTGCTAAATTATTTGCAAGTGTCCGGGCAAGTTGACGTTGTAACAGCATGTCTAACGTGTTTGAAGCTGCTTTGCAATGCAGCAATATTGGTGTCATCACACACACCACACACACATACACATGTAAATGAGCGGTATGCTTTATAATTAAATTTCATCAACGCAGCATGGAAATTCTAATCAAGTTTTCCAAAACTATTGAAAATTACGAGTATTGATATGTTGATTGACCGAAAACATCTGGCACAGCAGGCGTGGCAACAACGAACAACAACAAATGCAGCAACGGTTGCAAGTAGGCCTCAACAAGCAGTATATTTGTGCGTGTGCTTGAAGGCATTTGCCCAAACAATGCTTGCATGTAATTTAATTTTAATCTCTGCTTTGTTTCTGCACTTGCAGTTTGCACAAAATAACGCATTTATTGTAATTCTTCATTTATTTTCTATATTTTATGCACTAAAAATGCTGATTCATCAATATTATTCATTCATTCTTTGCTTCGTCGTTTGCTGTTTTTGATTTTACCGTAAATCGCATGACATTGTTGGGTGAAATTTTTGTGTATGCAGAAACAAAGTGCTGCAAAATGGCAACGTGAGCTGTTGTAACAATTAAATTTTGGAAGCATTTTATACACAAGTACACTCAAAAATATTCAAATACAAATATACGTGTATGCATGTCATATATTTCTATATATAAATAGTTTCTATGTATAAAATAATAGAAATAATTTTAATCTAAATTGAAAGATTTGTTTTTATTAAAAAATTTGAGGTTATAGCGCATAATGCAGTTAGCTTTTGACTTAGCAAAAGCTTTCACTGTAAGCCAGCAGTTGATTCAAATCAACTACAAACATATTTTCAGAGCATAATCTTGAAATTTTTCATGAAAACAAAACTCAAATTCTGGTATTCTCAAAGTTATTATGTAATGGTATACTTTGTTTGCTCATCTTTCCATTGTTACCGAATATTCCGGAAATACAAACATTTAAAAATTTACTTTAGTACAGATTTTTATCGTTTTTGAGATTTTGTTTGAAAACAAGCATAAGAAATTATTTATTTTTTCACTATATCCAGCTCCAAGATTGGCCGTTATTTAATCAATGAATTTTAATATGTTGGAAACATACATATTATTAAATCTAATACTAGTATAGAATTTAAACATTTTGTGCCCGAAGATCAAACAAATCGGTATCTCTCTTGTTGTGGTAACTCACGTAAAAAAATAAACTTTAACGAAGAAAGTATTTCCGAATTAATCTGAAACTGTAACGTTTCAAGCATGTGGATATAAGAAACTGGCAGAAGTGTCGGTAGTGAGGCCAAATAACCTTTTAAAATTCGGTATCGAAAAGGAATACTACTCATCATGCACTACGCTGCGAAACTCCATGTGGTATCGCTTAGAACCAAAACTGGTCTACGCGGAGCTTTGCGACCTGCCAGACTAACCTAACCTATCTGAATCGGAGAAGGCAATTATCCTACGACTAAAGTAAAAGTGGATCTCACTTATCACAATCGCCAATAAGGTGAGATTTCTTTCCATAGTTTGAGGAATGAAAAGAATTTTTAAGTGATCAAGTGAGTTTATAATACACCAGTTTTACTTCGTATATTTCAATTAAGGGACTGTCACTGTCTAGAGACTTCAAAAAAGATATCCGTTTAATGATTTATTCTGGGAGTAAGAAAGATGTGAGTCAAGTTTTTCTCTCTCAGGCTTTATATAACGTACTGTGGAACTTCTATAACTCGATAATCCCCATATCTCGAACTTTTGAATTGACAATAGGGTTTATAAATCACATTTCATACAAATCTCCTTCCATAACTCAAACTTCCTTAAAAATTCCTTACATAAATCGATTGCATAAATCAACTTACAAAGGTATGTGATACAATAGTGCAACAAACAAACAAATCTACATAAAACTTTTCGCGAAGTAAATAAAAAAATGTTTACCTTTTTGAAAATTTGTATGCTTTAATGAAAATTCTATAACTCGAAGTCTCTCTAACTCGAAGTTTTTTTGTGGATTCGAGTTAGAGAAGTTCCACTGCATATTGAAGTGTGTACAACAAAATATTCACTGACATTTTAACACAAAATAGGGGCCAATGGGCCAGTCTTCGAAACCACCTTATCCAAGATGGCATCCACAGGCGAAAAATCCTGAACCTAGTGTGATCTGAAAAAATAAAAGCGGGATCTTAGTCTAAAACCATACATAAATGTTTGACAAAATGATGGACTTGTTAAAAAAGGTTCAATTTCTGACAGAGAAAATTAGCAGTGATTTGTTTACGTTGCAAAAATAATAAAACAAACATACAAAGTTTCCTAGACAATGTTACCGCGAAACTACAGTTAAAATTTCAAGTTGATGCTTCCAATAGTCTCCAAGCATGAATGTCATCAGGTTTGGAAAAACAAGTTTTGAGAAAAAGGCGTTTATAGTTTAACGAACTAAACGCTTTGATTTTAAACCGATTGGCATGGAATTTTTTTTCCAAGAGTTTACCAATAATGTTTTTGGACCCATAATGTGTAGTTTAGACCAAAAAGAATGATGTTCCAAAAATCGTGGACTGACCTAACGACATTAGATTATGTTTCTTTTATGCTTTGACAGAAACTTCTGAAGATGATTTCGGAAAAATTAGCACTGAATAACTACATAAGAGGTTAGAGTTGTCGCCGAGCATAGCCCTGGCAACAACTTCTCTGCTCTTATTCCTTCAAGGACGTTTGGGCGGGAAGGAGTCGTTGGAGGAGAGGCGCGGTGAGCTTCTTCCCGGATAGGTCGAAGTTGGCGGGAGCTTCGCATCAAGCTTAGTTTCAGGTTTCCCGATTATTGCAGCGTTTTTCAAGCGGAGCTGGCTGCTATTAAGGCAGCGACGGATATATTGCTTCGAAGCGCAACAACCGGATTTGTAAGGCTGATGAGCTTGCAAGGTCAGGAACGACGGACTCACTATTAGAAGCATGAAAGCATGTAGCATGTCAGTTACCAGCACTTGCGTAGTCGTAAGATACTTCTGGCTTAAGGTTCCCTTTGGGAAACAGCCTTACAACCTAACCTAACTACTTAAGAGCAGAAGAAAACTTACAACTTAGTAATCAATGAGCGTTTATTAGATTCATTCCACTTCAGTTCACATAATTGGAAAAATTAATAATTTCATGCATTTCTAAAACATTTCTCATTGAAAATAGTTTCAAATTTTTAACAAAGTACGAATGCTTGCAATTTACATTTTCTGACGGAAATTGAATTCTTTGCTACCACAAAACACACATCAAATAATTTCCGTTGTACTGCTAGTTTTCGCCGCTGAGATGCCTACGCGGAACCACACACCTATCAGTGCCCACAACCTTCTTTGTGTGTTGATGGAAGAAAAAAATTTGTGGCGTGTGGCAACATTACATTTGCGTTACTGAAACAATGTTGCGCTGGCAATACTCAGCAAATAATATGAACTGCGACGCAAACCACTCAAAAACGACATACACCAACACCAACAACAACAAGAAGAGCAACAATGCAGACAAAAAAGGTAATTAATTTCGTAGTTATGTGCTCCTTTTGGCTGCCATCGTCAATGATGTTCGAGTGAATATGTACATATGCGGGTGTTTCTCTATATATGTACATATATATTTTTGTTTGCTACCGAAATTACCAATATTTTTGGCATATCCTTTGCTATGTGGCATCTCCTTGCGGCTGAGTCAGCATTTTGCGCCCTCAAAGTGCGTAAATCATTGTTGTTGTTGCGGTGTGTGTGTGTGTGTGCGTTGCCATGAATTGCATTGCTGTGTCGCGCTCTCGCCGCTACTGTCTGGCGACTGCCACCGCCTCAGCCACTGCCCACCCGTCGTCTTTTTTACATAAATCTCAATATCAATAAAGAAATATTTGCTTGTTGTTGTTGTTGTTCCTGGTATTAATAATAAGAATAATAATAATATTGTTTATAAGTACGATGCCGAAAAATGCGCAAATCACAGTCAGCTAGCCAACGCTGTAGGCATCTTTACTCATATATCGAAGACTCATCTTCTGTATTGGCGGAGGAATATTAAATATATATATATCATATTATATATAGCGCATATATCATAAGCATCGGTTGGAGCTTAGATTTATTGGTCTGCTATGGATACCTTTCGGCTACTGTTACCTTGCCACGCTTGAGTCCACACGGGGTACGCTTAGTGCTGTGACTAAGGGTTTGAATGATTTGCAGGAAATGCAATTATTACTCATACGCCCTGTAGGCAGCTGTACGTATGCGCACGTGGGATATAACGGTTCATTGAATAGCCGCTATTTTGAAAGTCATAAAGCAGCGGGGAAGTAAAACAATGCGCGAAGTGAAAGTGTTTGTAGAGGGAATGTATGTGATTTCCAATAAAGTAATAAAGTCAGTATGGCGTATGGTCATTTAAAAGATTTTATCATGATTTCTATTTTATTTTTCGCAAAAGTAATTTATTCTGAACTATTGTGAGGAAATTTATGCAAAAATGAAATTAAAAAAAAATCTGTTGTTGTTGTTTTACTAAATTAAAAAACAAATTCCAGACTATTAACAGTTTTAAAATTTAATTATATTGCTCACAAACTCTTCTAAACGGAACTCACCACATTTAGAGTTTCAGATCTAATATTAGCTCCGATTAACTCTTCTAAACTGAATTCACCACACTGAAGTCACCTTATAACAAGTTTTTGTTATTGTTGTTAAAAATTATATTAGATATTTTATTTAATTATACCTCCCACAAGATCTTCCGAAGTGAACTCACCACACTGAAGTCAACTCATAAAAAATGTTTGTTGTTGTTGTAATAAATTTAAGAAAAACTATTTACAGGCCACTGAGAGTTTTCAGATTTAATTATAACTCCCAAACTAAACTAATTCACCACACTAAATTCACCTCACAAAAAACGCTTGGCCATTTCTCTCTGTCTTCATCTTGAATATGTTAATGAAAGAATGGCTTTATAGGAATTGGTACATCAGATTTTAATATATTAAGAATAAAGTTGACCCATAAACGTTGTAAATCCCCATATCTATTTCCAAACGGTGATGATACTCCAAAAAGTACTAACTAGCAGAGAGTTATATCAAGATTGCAAGCTTTTGGAGCTTTCGGTCTGAGATACCACTCCAAATGCTTATACTTTGGAGCACAACTCTTAAGCGTTCGGTCTGAGAGACCCTCCTTAGTAACCAAAGGCTAATACTTCCACAAACTTCCTTAAAGCACCTATTTACTCCAGAAATTACTAGCTTTAATCAACCAAAAGTTATACGAGAATTCAAAGCTTTAAAGCTTGCTTTAAGTATTCGGTCTGTGAGACCCTTCATTAGTAACTAAAGGGTAATAATTTTAGAAACATCCAAAATAGCGGCTATTCACTCCAGAAACTACTACAGCACTAAATATACAGAAGTTATACTTATAGACGAATGGGAGCTTTAAAGCTCAATTTAAGCTTTAGGCGTTTGGGCTGTAAGACCCCATTTTGGTAACTAAAGGTTAATAATTCTTATTTGCGGTAGCTTATTAAAAATGAGTTCTCAAACCAAATATAAATTTACTTCAGTCTTCGGTCTTTTAGACCACATGTTAGTACCCAAAGGTTAACATTTAAGCAAAATAGTCTGACTTTAAATACAATCTAACTTTCATGACATTGAAAAACAAGCAAAATATATTGATGACTTCATTTATATATTAGTTTTGCGAATGTCTCCCAACACTGCGCTTCACCTTTCACAGCTGGCCGTGAAATAGTTATGTTGGCGTCGTTGTTTCGTCCAATAAGCAACTGGCAGGTGCCTTTAATATATTTATATATAAGAACAAGCGTGTGTCACGCTCCACCTGAGTCATAACAAAGCAATTTTTCGGCGCTTAACATCACACCACGTGTAACACCACCAAGCAACGCACAACTCCAGGCAACCAATTTGACCAGTTTTCTGGTGCTTTTCCATGTTTTTTTTTTGTTCTTGTGATATTCGCCTTCGCCTGCGTTGATTACTAGACAATTTTGGTGAAGCGTGTTTTTAGCCAAGTAAAATCTCCCCACTACTCAATTTTTGAAGACGAAGCAAAATTTTGCAACGTAATCACTTCTGTTATTTATAATATTATTTTTTGCGTTTTTTTTTATTTTTTTACTTTTTCATTTTTTTCTTCTTATTTTTTTTTTCTTATTTACATATGTGCGCATGTCTTTGCATGTATTTCTATGTGCACCTTGTGAGGGCAGTAAATAAAGTTATTTGTGAAGCACATCCTTGCGGCCACACATCCTTGCGGCCTAATGCTAAGGTGTTGGAGATCTTATGTTGTTTTTAACTTGCTGGTTATGTATATAACATTACATACATACATACATATATGTAACTGTGTATATGCTACTTTGTACGCTGCTTTGTTTATCAGCTTAGAGCAAATTCTTTTTGCTGGTTTTCAGGCTGCGTTTATACTTGTCTGCCATATTAAATTTGCTTTATTCGCACGCATTACTGTGTATGTGTTTGTGTACCAAATTCCGACATCTCTGCATAAAGATATCAGGTAAGGCCATCACTCGTCTATGACGACTCACAAAACGTGCAAACAAACAGCGAAGAGACGTACGCACGTATGTATAAACAAGTCTGTCTGAAATTGCCAAGATGAGTGCATTTTAATGAGTTGCTCTGAGTACTAAAGCATTTTAAGCACACATAAAATCCCTTAAACGTTTTAAAGCCACAAAGCACGTAAATGTAAAATTTCCCATATACAGAACACCCACACATTTATGCATATGTGCGGCATGCACGTATATCGCCCTACGGCAAATGCCTGTTAGTCTAGCACATTCATCACATCACACATTGAGATTGTGCTGTAAAAAAATTTTAATGCCTCTACGCAGATATGCCGGCTTGATAAGATAATGGCAGGCACATTCGTCTGTGTTTGTTCGTTCAGCTCATCTCTTCTACTTTAAACTTTTAGCGCACCCCCATCACTTCTTCTTTCTTCATATGTTTTGTATATTCGTGTGTGTGCATGTGTGTTATGTATGTGTAAGACTGAGTTTAAGAGATTTGCTTACCGCATATTGCGAGCTGATTGCGAGCTGATTGCTCAATAACAAACGAATTTTTGCAACGACCTTTTCGCAACTCTTCAAACCCTACTCTCTACTGTTTTGCTCCGTTGTAAGACTTAACCCGATGGCCTTGTACGAAACACCTATTTATTTTTGTTGAATCAGTAAGCGTCTATTTAAAGCATTTAAATTTTCAAATAAGCGAAAGCTTAAGAGTTCTTCCTTTTATGCATAAATTTTCTGTTCTTTTATGCCTAAGCTCAATTGTATGTAAATTTAAAGGCATGAATTCAATTAATAATTACCGATTACCAATTTTGCTTTTAATATTTTAGAAAGCAGATTGAAGAGTTTATTGATATGTTGTTGTAGAAATTATGCTTGAAAGTACATTAAAAGAGATATTTCTGTTATGTTGACTAACTGTTTACTTTGACGGCTGGATTGACAGCGAATCTATCTAGAAAATTCTTTATCTCTAAAAAAAATAACCAACGGTACCACATCCATATAAGGTAAGACATAATGTTTTCATTACTAATAAAGTTAGGTTAAGTTAGATTCCATAGCTGCTCGCCACCGGAAGAAACACACTTAGACTAATAAGGACAGCCATTTGTGATGTCAAAAGTTTTACCCTCTCATTTAGACTTAACAATCGAATAAAAACGCATTGAACCTACCTCAAATCTGAAGAAAAATGTTTGTCTAGATCTTGCAAAGGCTGGGCATTCCAAAAGGTAATGTTGGAAAGACCATTCCCCAAGCACCTTCAACAGCTTGCATACGCTAAGATTTGTAACCTAACAACGTGGAAACGTGGACACCCAGTTGGAACCCCTATGAAAAATATTGACTTTCATGGGGGTGATGAGTTCCGTAGACATCTTACGATTTAGCTTGGAGGGATCTTGCGACAGAGCAAGTGCTATTTGTTTCTATTCCACTGAATCAAATTTGTTATAAATAGGTGGCGACTCTTCTAAAAAATTATGCTCCATAGAAATATGTTCATAAAAATTGTAGTTTTTTGTGCTTCTGATACTTTTTCGTAATTTCTATTAATTTATTTTTTTTTTTTTAAGGTGACCAGCCTTTGCATAATACATATGGGCATTTCCGCCAGAAGGTCTACCACAGACAAAATATTAAACATTATTAGAATTACAAAGTTTTTGCATATTTTCATAGGAAAATATTTAAATTTATTTATATTAAATTATTATTAAATTAATTCATAACCAATTACGAGATATACCAAAGCCAAGTCGAACAGGAGCTACTTTTCTCATTTCGATTTTTCTACTACATTTGTTTTTTCGTCAATTGTGTTAAAGACACATATCATGTATTAATTTTTGCTTTATGTAAAACCTTTCTAAGGGTACAAAGAGCAAAATAAAATGCATAAGAAAACATGCCATTGCAAATAACTGTAAGTTTTTGCTCTCTTATTATCCTATATTTTAATGTCCCGTGCGACATCAAAAAACAACACTTGTTCCTACTGCATCGTTTGCTTTTAAAAGTGACAAGTTAACGTATGACATATTATTTTCTTGATAAATCTCTTAACCATAATTAAGAAATCCTTTAGTTGCTTTTATATATTATATTATATTTATATATTTTTAAGGTAACTGCTCTCAGTTTAAAATCAAATTTATATTATCAAGCCTGGTTGATTTTATAAAATAATTAACTCTTCATTAGAATATAATTTTTTTTGCAAGGAACGGATGGACTGGGAGCAATTATCAAAAGGAAAGTCTAGCAGATAACGAAATCCAAAAATTTGTATACCCGCGGACAGCATTTTCTGAAAAAAAATTGTATTTCACATTCATAATACTATTTTCATTTCATACTATGGAATTTTTGTTGTGTTTCTCTTTGGATGTTGGTTAAAATAAATAAATAAATACATTTACTACTTTTTTAAGCCATTTTATTGGACTTGTTGTTAAATAATTCCGTATTATAAAACAAAATCAACATAAATATTATGATGGAAAAAAATGTCCCATGCGACATGTCCCGTGCGAATGTGGTTAATAATTAATTTAAAAAAATCTATAAATTATTTTTGGATGAAATTTATACCATCTTTAAAGGTCATCAATGCGCAACATTTTACAATCAAAAACATTTGAATATTACCTCACAATTCGCTGAAATCGCCGTTTGAATCGTGGTCCCCAAAAACTACTTCCATTTTTTGTCCCGTGCGAATGCCTTGGTTTTTTGCAATTATCTTGAAAATGAAAACCGTTCCAAAATCAACCTTAACACTAAATGTAGAGCTAATGAAGGGCTATTGAAAAATACTACTGTCAAAATTAAAAAACATTTTAGTTAATATTTTTTTTTAGTTGAAAGGCGTACGATTGTCCCGTTCGACATGGCGGAAATGCCCATATACACCTAATTGCCTAATTTATCTCATATTTATATTAAAATTATTTATTTATTTTATTAATTTTATTGAACCAAAAAATTGTAAACAAGTGGCAATCTTTTCGAAATATATTGTTAACTGTAAGCTTTTTTTAATATCTTTATTTTGATATCCATATTATAATATTTTATTGAGAATACGAATTTAATTACATAACACTTGTCAAACAGGTGGCATCTCCGCTGAAAAAAAAATAGTTTTATATTATATTATAAGTATTTGTTGTTAAGCTGCATTGTACATTCTTTAAGAATTTAAACAGGTGGCATCCTATTATTTTTTAATTTAAACCCTCCAAGCATTAGATAAATAGTCCAAATACAGTATAGAAATAGCCAAGTAAGACAAGATTTCTCTGACATACATATACTTTCAATATAGACAATCGGCTTAACTGCCGTTAATTTATTATTAGCTATAGTTGTAGTTCTTAGTATACTTCTAACTTTTTTATAGTACCAAAAATTTCCAAAAAAAAAATCTAAAATAAAATTTTTACTTTTTATAAACTTGAAATATATTTTGTAATTTTTTTTTTCATTTTTTCATCGAAAAAAATTCGATACTCCAAAAAAATCGCTACGCACAATTGAGTATTTATCCAGCATTTTTTTGCGGTTTCCATAATTAAAATGGTCAATTAATATTTCAATAAATTTTAAATACAAGCACAACCTCATCCACAAACACACACACACAAACGCAGAGACAAAGGCGCACTTATGGCAGCTTGTAACAAATTAAATACATATTTCATGAGAATCTGTGTATGGAAGTGTTTGTATGTGTGTGTATACATTTCGAGAATTAACAGTTACATGAATTATGGAAATTATGTTATAAATTAATTGAGTTGAATTGCACGAAACGCCGTGTCACTAAACAATTGTCGGTCAGCCATAACACACTGCCAGCTGCATATATGTATTCAAGTGTTTGAGTGTGTGTGTGTGTCAATTGCAAGTGACCAAACTGATAGCCTAAATACGCACAACACTTGCATAACCGTTAGGCATAGTGAATTGTTTGTAGCTGAAAAAAAAAACTATATGGAAGTGGAAATATATACAGATGTATGCGTATGTGTGTATACCTGTATATACAAGCACTTTGTTTATAATGCCATGTTTCGTGTGTCATTGACCAATATATTAATCGGACCACTTAAACGCATGCAATTACCAAATTGCACACAAACAAACACATACCAACACACTAACATCAGCGTTTATGTGCATATTGAAATTAATTACCCCACTGGCGTCAACGGCAGCCCAACGGCGCTGTAATTGAATTACATTATAATCTTTAATTAATTAAAAAGCGTTGAATACTATAAATCGCATACAAGCGCAGCTACACATACAAACACATATTCATACTTACAAATACACGCATACACGCATTAGGGTATGTGCATAATTAATATTTATTTAGTGAAACCTCATTTATGGCACAGCATAAATATTGCATATAATGTTGGAAGATAGCAAGTTGCATGCAACCGAAAGGAAATAAATGCAACCGCTTAAATTGCGCTGCAACATGACCACAGCAGCAGCAGCATTGCACTGACTGCAGTCCATAACAATGCGCCGACTGCAGCATCGAAAGGAAATTGTCAAAGGAATGCAAGTCACTCATACGCCCCGTGCAACTGAATGAATGCTGAATGTGTAGAGAGCGTGCTGTGTTTCACTCGTACACGTTCCTACACAGCACTGCACTCTCAGCCTCTCAGCTCTCTACAAATGCTTTCTCACTACTATATTCAACACTCGCACTCTCTTCTTTACACTCTTAAACACACTTAACATTGTGGCTCTCTTGTAGGAGTGTCTGTTGAAATTCAGCGCCCTCAGAAATGGGTCAACATTCAATTCTAACAGTACGAACAGTTTCATCATCATTCAGGGAAAGTCCTTTGTGGCATTTTCGGTAGGCGCGCCGACGTTTGCTTCCATGTGTATGTGTGAAAATAAAGCTTGAGCCTATGTTTATTGTGCGCCAATTAGGGGTCAATATTCTGTTGTGTCATATTTTACATGATGACGCTATATTTTCATTTGCGCGCTACCGAAGTACGTTTAACTTTTTAATAAATACAATTTTGAATGTTTTTGTTTATGTAATGTAGCACGTTTAATATTTTGGTGGATGTCTGTAGTATGAAAATAAACATTAGGAAGAAAATCACCTTTATCTTCACAAGCAGAAAAATTGCCTAAAAAATTCGCCACTTGTAATACTATTAGTAAAATTCAAATTACTTCGTCTTCTTTGATTTTTATTTAACTTGCTTACTTTTTTGTTATTACCCCAACATGTGCTAAAAATGGTAAAATATTACTATAATAATAGTCTTTAAGTAAAAGAGAAAATAACAGTCCGAACTTTCGTGACCATGCAATTACTAATTCTTACTTGATGAACACTAAACTGGTTAGGTAATAAACCCCCTTATTGCGAGTGTCAACTAACAGTAGAATAGACTTTAGTCGATTGAAATGATTATATTTTAATTTGCTATTGTTTAACTTGGTCGACAAAAATCTACGACGAAAAACTAGCTGCCGGCTGATGAGTGGTTGAAATGCATTCACAGTCGATGGTTAGGCGAGCGATCGACACTTACAACAGCACCAGTAATCCAAAATCGCTCAGTAGTCGCTTATATACAACTAATCGACACTCATAAAAGCAGTGACTCTATCCTCGTCCTATATAAAAATATATATTTATTCAGAAGGAGATCGATATTGTATAAAATTGTTAGATTTATAAAATTTCCAGTGCATGCTATAGAATTCGTTTTTAATGAATAAAATACTAGATATGACAAAACAGCGCCACCTAGTGGATATATCTGTTTGTTCTTTCAATTTTCAGAGGAATTATATTTCGAAAAATTAACAAATTTTTAAAGGTTAAACATAAATACATCTGTGTCTTAAAGAATCTTTCGATAACCTAAGTAGTAATCGAGTTTTTAAAAACCTGTCCCGCAAAATATTTTCTTCACCCAATAATGAAATATGAAGATTGTAAAAGCATTAAGAGATAACTTTTCATGAACCGGTCTCATATCTCGTAATGTTGTATGCTGCATAAGTTTAACTTATATAATATAAAAGTAGACCGATAGGGACAGCAAATTACGCTTTCCCACTTTTTTGACATTTCTCTTCAGTAAGGTTTGCCGTCCTACGTTGCGATGAGGCTCATTTCTGGCTGAATGGCTTCGTCAATAAGCAAAACATGCGTTACTGATCAGGCAGCAATTCGTAATCCATGAGTTGCCATTGCTTCCCGAAAAAATACAGTTTGTTGCGATTTATGGACCGTACTTCTTCCGAGATGATCAAGACCGCTACGTTACTATGAATAGGAATCGGTACCGCTCAATGAAAAAAAATGGCACAGTCAATTGGCTGCCTCGGTCATGCGATTTGACTCCATTAGAATATATCGTGTGGGGCTACGTCAAATCTATGCCAACAAGCTATCGACGATTGATGACCTAATGCATTTGTTCCGGATACACCATCTCAGGTGTACATTGATAATTCCACGGCCTTAGCTGTTCTTTTAGTATTTGTTAGAGAGGATTTGACAAACATATCTGATCATATATCAATATCCAGTTGAAACTCCTGCATTTATTTTTCATTATTATTTTTTTCATTTTTTTGCGGGAGGTTAACGTAACTCGTTGCATTATTCTTAATTGATCCATAAGACAAAAGCCGTACCGATTTTAGGCCTCTGTAAAACTATTTTTAAGGCTTCAATAGTACTAAATAGAAGGTATAATAGACCTTAACGATCTCCGCAAGCTTGTCTAAAAACCTTTCAAAAATACGTTTAACTCAATGTCACTGGGAAACTAAGTACGTGGTGTGTTCAAAAAATAACTGAAATTTTCGTTAAACAAATATTTGTATTTTTCTACATTACCCGCCTTCAAACTATTTTTAGATCGCTTAAAATCAAAGTAATTATCATGGTGCTAGCATGGTGCAATCTGATATCAAGTGTTCTCCTAAACCTGATTAATATTTGTATGTCAACGCCGACGTTATTAAAGTTCTATTCCGTTGGAAAAATCTTAAATGAATATTATCGCATATTACTTCATTACGCCAAGCTAATTTAATTGCTGTAAATGCTTATCTGAAATAAAATTGCGCTTTCGCCTGCCTTCGAACATGCCCACACACTCAAACATACATACGGATATGAATTCACATTTACCGGCAAATTTCCACTTAATTCGTGGTCTCGTGAAAGCCTAATTGATTCATTAAATTTTTTGCTCACCTGCAACTCAATGCGGCTTACAACGTTATTACTCGTACTTTAAATATAACAAACTTAAGTCAAGCGCATAAATTTAACAACAAAAACAGTGGCAACAACACCAATGGTGTTTCAGTGTAGCAAATTCCACTTTTAATGCCCAACGGTGATAAATTCTTTTCAAACAAGTTGTTGGAATGCAAATATACACATACTTATATATACATGGAGACAGGAGTGAGTTTCAGCCGTGGTCGCTAATGCACACGAGGCCAATCAGCGCGAAAGGCAAAAAGCTCGAAACGTAGCCAACGTCAGCGGCCGCGCAAACGACAGACTAACACGAACTCAGTCAGGCAGGCATGGGTCAGTAAATAGAACTTATTGTTTCATCATTTTTCGTGTCATAAAAAAGTTGGATTTCATAACGGCACTCACGACGCTTACGACGACACTTTAATGCCTACGCCACATATAGACGAGCAAAGGCGCTGAAGGCGACAGGCATTCCTTCCCACCCCCAAAACTCACGCAGAGTCAACGACAGCGACGACGATAATGCGACGTGCAATGGTCACGGGTAACATGGGTGGATTCAGGAATTAGCGGAATGGTGGAAGGGGGAAAAGCAAATTCCTCCAGGTGAAGTCACCCACCATCCAACTAACTATATACGTTTGTGTTGCTGCCACGTTGATGGCGCTTATAATGACAACAATTAAAAATAAATCACTGGTAATAACATCAACAACAATAACGCTAAGGAAATCGCACGTAAACATTAACGTTTACCTGTCGTCCACCTGTCGTGCAACAGCGTAAAGCCAGCTGGCTTGTGTGTTTGTTGGATTATTTGTGTTGTTGGCGCAACATGAAGTTGGAGCGCGAATGTCCGCAAGGCAAATATCGTCACGCCACTCACTTACACACACACTCTTACTTGCATATATATGTACTTTGTTTTTGCGATTATGTTGTTGTTATTGTTGTTGCATATTTTAGCTTTACGTTGGCAAAGTCCGAAATATTTGTGTCCATCACATGACGCCTTCGCAGTGTTACGCGCTGACACCAACGGTGATCAACACCAAACTAAAGAAGTAAGGGCGGTCTAGTAGTGGGTGGAACCATATATTGCAGATTGTACTTATAGTAATGTGAATGAATTAGTTTGAATTGTTTAAAAGGTTTGATGATAATATTTAGGCATAAAGATACGGGAATTTACGTTTTAAAAAAAAATATATTCATTCAATCGTCTTTAAATTCTTCTGTTCTTCTTCTTCCTTCAAAATAGTCCCCATTCGATATTATTGACTTCTACCAACGCTTCCACCAATCGTCGAAACTCTTCTCAAACTCGATTTTTGGGATGGCCTATGGGTCTTTCTCATATGCCTGCAAAACTACCTTTCTTTAAGAACGTCCTTTAAGATTCTCTTTATCTTTAGAAATATGAAAAAGTCATACGGAGTCACGTCTGTCGAATATGGAGGCAGGGGCATAGTTACAGTATTGTTTTTGACGAGAATTTACGAACAAGCAACGAAAAAAGAAATTAGAGATAAACTGCGTCAAACTTAAAGAAGTCAAAAAAAAGTACTAAGAAGAGATATCCAGATCATATTCTCTTCAACATCGGCAGAAGCGTTCAGCAATTCTTTATCTTTGTGATAAGAGTACCAATCAAGACTAAGAAGACCTAACACACAAGTTTCTCAATCCTTATACAGTTCACCTCGGACCATAAAAGTCTTGCCAGTTGTTCAGGAGCAGACAGCAAGAGGCCAAAGAGATTCTGATAATTTGATTAGTTTTGGTTTATTATTGCTCTCTTTAATCGACTCGCTCCTTAGACCTACAAATTTGATACCTTCGAGCTTCTATTTGTGGGGTTACTTAAAAACAAATGTCTCCTTCAATAAAACTCAGACTATTGTCGACCTCATTGTGGAAATGGGTTTGGATCTGTGCTAATCTCTCTAAAAAACCTTGCGATTACTATTTTATATGTGAATCAAGTAAGATTTCTCATTCATTTCATTTCATTCCTTAATATAAGAATTAATTAAAATACCCTGCTTATCATTTTCCACACCGGGTATAATAATAAGCGACTCTGAAGTTTCCACCTATGTTAACGGTAGTTGCGCGCGCCGGAGTCTGTATGCCAACACCCCCGGGAGGTGTTTAAAATTTGCATGATGGTAATTATGTAGACTCACCCCATACGGTTATTATCAAAGCAGCCAGCAATTGAGCAGATTTAAGTTGACAGCTAGAGGCGGATGAGACACGAACAGCACAGCTGTTTATGCAACAATAACAACAACAAAAACCGGCGACCACATAAATTGACCAAAAACACAGCTAAATTACAATTACAACAATTAATAAATTAAATTATGAGTCTGTGGTTTCGAACGGAGCAGCTGAGCGACGAAGCGAGGCTGGAATCCGCCGGAGCAAAGTGTCGTTGTATGAAAACGGCAATGTGTGTGTTGACTTTCTTATTATCTCATAACATTTTTTTCTGCTTTCCGTTGGCCATCTTATTTAATTAAAAAGGATGTGTACGCACTCTGGGCTGTAACAACCCTCCAGGGTCCAATGAATTTGAAAAATTCCAGAACCGAAAAATAATAAATAATTTTAAAGCAATCGAGAGCTGAATGCAGCTAGTTGAAGTTTCATCACTGTAAAAGCAAAATTTTGACTCCCACTGGCCTCCTCTTCCACACACGCTCTGCTTGCTCACCACTCACCACTGACCGCCAACCGGACCACCCGCCGTTGACCTCAAACCGCAGACGTGCAAATGTAAATGGCATGTTTTCAATTTTTCGCTAACTGTACTCACTGCACAATACTAACGGTACCTATTATATGCGCATTTGATTAGTAGACACACACCAGCATACGCATGCTATTACGCAAGTTCACGCATTGCTGCGCACAAAAACCGCAACTAAAATTCAAATTTCATTATTTAACAACAATGCCGTCAACATTTCGAAATTGTTGCAATTTTACGAAAATTTCTCTACACACACACACACACACACACAATTATCGTCTCATTGGAAATTTTCACATTGGCCTTCAATACAATCAAATTGCTGTCGCTGAATGCCTCCATATGGTGTGTGTGTGTGTGTGTGTGTTGTGTGGCACGCACGCGGTGCAATTTAATTTCATTTAATTCATTCATTTGTGTGCCTTCGAAGCAGAAAATTACCGCAGCTTGAAAAATTGTTGCTTAAAAAAATATTTAGTTTTTCACAATTAGCGAGTTTGAACTACAATATGTACAAAATAGAAAAAATATATTTTTTGCTTCAATATTTTTATTTTTTATCAAAACAAATTTTACCAAATTTTTATTATTTGATGCATTTTTCATGTAATATTTTATTGTAAAAAAATAGTGTTGCTTGAATGTGTTGAAAATTTTAAAATTTATTACCATTTCAAAATTGCTCATATTTTTTAATTAATAAATTTAAGAACTTTTGGGCAAAATCGGGCTGCTATCACGCCTACTGCCCTTAGAAAAGCTTTTTGAATACCGTCGTCTTCAATATTAAATCAACAATTACAAAAATCTCTAAAGCTTTGTATAGCTGAAAAGCTTTCAGTTGATAACGATAAAACACTTGAAATATTTTTGAAAAGTTCCGTTACCCAATAATTTCTATTTCATGAAGGATTCTGCCTCATCACTAACTTTCTTATTATTTTTCAGTTAATAAATACATATATGAGCATTTAACCTAAATCGTGCAACTCCCACGCCTACTTTCCATTGAACAGCTGTGTGAATATCATTGATATTATATCAACAATGCCAAAAAGCTTTAAAGCTTTGTAAAACCATTAAGTTTCCATTTGATTTCGATAAAACATTTGAAAAATGTATAGTGAGTCCCTTTAGCCTTCTCTGCTTAATCGGAAATAATGAGTTCTGCCTGATAACTAACTTCCTTCTTATTTTCAATTAATAAATTTACTACTATCTATGGAACATCATTTTAAGTCCCCTTGACCACTATATTCAAAAAGTAATAGCAAAAAGCTCATAAGCATCGTAAAACCGCAAAGCTTTCTGTTGATTTCAACAAAACACTTTAAACTTTTTGGCGACTTCTTTTACCCAATAATCTCTATTTCGTCGAGAATAAAGAGTTCTGACTAGTAACCAACTTCCTTCAATATTTGTCCCAGTCACTCTAACCGAAGTTTGCAAGACTTCCATCTACGCTATCGAATTCTACTCAATACTTCTCGCTATTATTAAAATAGTTACTTAGAAGAACCAATGAAATGTCTGCAGCGAATTCCTGCTTTGCATTTCACGAGAAATCAAATAAATAACAGTAAATAACTGTAAATACTTATATAGCTATATTAAATAAATTGAATTCCTGGAAGTTACAATATAATATTGTCTGTCTGGCTGGGCAAGATATTTATCAAAGGAAATCGCTTAATGAAAACCGCAAGGCATCACTTGACTTCATCAACTAAAACTAGAGAACACAATTCCAACAGGAAGGTTATGCATAAAGTGGTGTAGGAAGGAAACTACGGTGGAAGGAGAAGTAGAAGCGATGGTAGAGGCTTGTGGTATTATATGAGAAGATGGCGTCGAAAATAGAAGGAGTATTGACTTCAGCTCTTCTCGCAAACGGAGAACATTAAATTTGCTAATATTGCCAAACCACAGGCATGACCAACAAAACAACTATGTATGTGTAGAAGTATATTATAAAGGGTTCTTTAATAATTCTGGGTCGATATCTTATTTTATCTTGAAGAGACTTCATTTACCATAACTTAACGTAACTTAACATAACTTAACTTTACTTAACATAAGTTGACTTTACTTATCGTATATTGTCATACCTTATCTAACTTATCGTACCTTAACTTAACTTAAATTAATTTGTCTTAACTTAATATTGTCTCCTATCTTCCTACAGAACCTAAACATCAAACCTAAAGCTTAACCACCAAAATCTCTGAATGCCAACCTAGCCCGATTCACAAACCCTGTTCATAACAAAAACAAACATACAGATAAACACAGAGAAATGCAAACATTTCAAATTTATTTAATAAACAAAACTCAAAGACAGATGAAGCACGAGGAAAATTTAATTCGTTGAGCATTTTTCCAATTCATTGACGAAAATCAAAATATGTTGCTGTGCGCTACAGTTACCGCAAATAGCACACACACACATAAAAACGAGCGAGTACATGGCTAGAACAACAAGCATAACCTACAAATACAAACAACAATAAATTCGAGTAGAACTTGATTTATAAATAAGTATTTTTTTTTCGGTGCCAAGGACTTGCGAATTTTTCTGCCACTTCTGTCATGTTAAATCACGATGGCAACGCGCAACCACACACACACACACACGTGCCAGCTGCCATACAAGGAAATATGAATGTATGCGTGTGTGTGTGTTATGCGAAGGAAAAAACTTATCTCGCTTCACCCATTAGATCACGCGCATCTCACCTCATGCAACTCGCCTGCCAGCTGTGTTGGTAAACTGCTGTCACTGTTGCTGCTGCCTTCCCCTGCGCTCCTATCCACTTCATTTCACCGTTACTTCGAGTTGCGCACACACTAACACCACCACCCACTTAAGGCGCTCGCTTAACCAACAACCTCAACGACGACAAAGTTTTCAAGTCGTATTTTTGCCTTTTTCACATTTCATTAAATTTGATTAGGAAAATTTTGGCAATAAACTTTCGAGAAGTACGAGAAGCTTTCGCTGTCGCCGCGACTACCAGTCACTTGGGCAAGCGGCGAATGTGTATGTGTCTGAGAGACGACAAGCGAAATTAAAGATTTCTGCTAAATTCACCATGGCAGTCATTTGTAACGGCATATGGATTCACCGGCGTTTCGCACACACTCACACACATACATTTGTACACAAATAATATTCGAACTTTAAATCAGCCGCAAACAAAAACTTGACTATAAATATCCGCTTCCGCTTGGAAACAGACACACACATGTAGGTACATATATGCATATCTCTATGTATTTCCTTTGTGCTAATCACCTTTAGTGCGCACACACATCATTTGAATACCAACCAACTCTGACTGTCGCTTTTCTTGTCACCTGCGCATGTTCGTTGATCCTGTCCTGTCGCTGCGGCAGTAACGGTAAATGACTTTTCATATTTGCAGCGCAAACTTTCTGCTGTAGCTCGCGATGTAAAACCTCCGGAGGGCTAGCGGCCCTGAAGTTGGAAATTTTCTTTATGACAAAACTCCATTAAAGCAGAAATAAATTTTACTTTGCCCAAGAAATCGCTCGCTGACTTTGAGAATATTTTGAGCGGAAAGCAAGCGTTGAATCAAGGAAACGCAGTTTTGCTATAGATATCTAGTTTTAAAGAGCTCGACCGTAATGTTAAAGACCAAGTGCAATATTATAGCGTCGAAGATGGTTAAAAGTGAGAGAAAGCTAAATACGGTAAAGTACAAAAGAAAGATTTGATTACAATATGGGGAAGGGTTCTCATAGAAGTATTGATGTCATTTGAGACCCTATGTTCCATCTAGAAACAATATATATGACGTTGCAGGAAGCTTTAGAATAACTCTACAAAAACTGGGAATATATATATTATAGAATATAGAACAAATTTAGCTTCGCCATAAAATATTGCCCAGTTAAAAGTCCTTGACCTTGAATAACCATTACTTAACATTGAATCATATGCCTTTCCATGCACTCCGAGAATTTAAATAAGCTTAATTAAGTAAGGGTATGATCTTCATAATAATAGTTAACGAGAAGAAAGAAAGGTTTCCTTCAATCAGAGGCTTGATTTCGTCTACCACAAATTCATTATTTTCTTATTTGTATAATTATAGTTTTCATTATACAGGGGTCAGAGAATAAAATTATATATAAAATTTACTACTAGAAAAAAATTAAGCTTATTAAGACAAAGATGACATAAATATAATTTTGAACGACATCTCCATTACCGTATTATGCCGAATACCGCATGTGGAATCTGTAAAAAACAGCAATCATATTGTCTTCAGAACTACCATGATATACAGTTCAAGTCATGCTGATTGCTAAAAGAACAATTATTCTTACTGTCAAGCAGTGTAATGAATCAAAGGCCGATTTCTGTGTTACACTTCACGACAGCACTAAGTACAATGGAAATGTCTCTTTCAGTCTTTAAAACTTAAATTTTAATCCGATCAAAATTATCTATTATTATCTAATCTAACTCCTTATGTTTCGAAAAATGCATCCAAACCGTGTCTGATTATAGACAATATCCGAGTATAAAGTGCTTCCCTTGGAATGATAAACTTCTTTATTGTCAAGGTTAAATCATCAATGAATATTTAAACAGTCATTTCTTTTCTCTAGGTAAAATTAATAACGAAAATCTGCTTAGCACAGTAACAAAAAAAAAACTTTTGGAGGAAAATATAAAATAAATATTCACCAAACCCCTCAAAATATTGATTCAGAGATGGTAGATTTTTGTTACTATTACTCGTAGTAACAAGCCAGCAATATAGAGAGTTGATAAGACCAACTAAGGGTCGGCTTTCAATATAACCTATTCAATAGGATTAGGATTAAAGGCCTCATTAAAATTTACGAAAAAATAAAATAAAGAGTCTGTGAGTTTTTAATTAAATTATAGAATTTTGAAATGAGGAGAAAGTAGTTGTTATAGGGAAATTTACCATCTCCGATTAGACTGAAATAACCCGAAACAGTAACATCGAAACAGTAACACCCGCAACAGCATTAAATTATTTTCAAATTTGAAGATCATGAGATTTTTTGTAAATGGATGTCTCAAGCCAGGAAATTAAAAAAATTTAAATGATTTAAAAAATTTATAATATATAAACAAACCATAAATAAATCTTGCTGAAGATACAACATATAATTTTTTTTTTTCAGATTAGAAGCGTTTAGAGATTGTTCACTTAGATCAATAAATTCTTTAATGGAAATTATGGATTTTACGTTATAATGACCTAAATTTCATTTTCGCTGTTGGGAATAAACGAATGGGTCGATAAACCTTGTATAGTCGACTGATATGTTACTTTCCGAAGCAGTAAAAGCATAATGAACATATACTATTTTTTTCATAGACGCCTCATCGCTTTCACTGCCCTTATTTAGTCGATTAATGACTACGGTGCTACATTTTCAATATGAATCGACAAATTTCAATCATATTTATATGACGTCACTCAAATTAACTGACTACAGTCGATTTCTTACAGAAACGGACTACAGTTTACCGTTATTTTATCCGCTCGGGACTAGAATTCATACTTAATACTTTAATTTTGATTTAAAATAAATATTTAAGTTGTTTTAAGTCTTCCTTAGAAATCTAGTATTCAGGAAATCTCTATGGGAAACGCCTTAATCACCCTTAAACATTTATAAGCGATGTATGTACATATATAGGAGTATATTAATGCAACTATATCTTTTATGATTAACAAATATGATTTAACTATAAAAAAAAATTGTTATTCACTTGCGTTTACAAACTAAAATATAATATTTACAAAACGGACTTTAAAGTACAGGCACAAACACACACACACTCAACCTCTAATAGCTATTATAATCTACTAGTAGATAAAACTGCAATAGATTACGGAAAATATTGAATATTATATATGAATGGATGTGTGTGCGTGTGTGTACGTTCTGCCACAATTTTTCACATTTTCCGCCAGCAAAACGACAGCAAAGTGAAATCTACATAAATAATAAATGTGATAGCCATTGTAAATCATAGAGCAAATGTGGATATAAATAAGAATCTCTGTGATAAAATAATGCACAGTGCACAAGCATACATGTGTATGTGCTTGTATGCGAGAGAGTATCTGTGTGTTTAAAGTAAGTGTGTGTGCGTATGAGCACAAGCGCAAACATATAAATATGATGTGCAGTGACCGTAAGTGAACTGTAACCGAGCAAATTGCAAGCGACGTGTTGAAAGTGTTATAATCGCTGCAATTGCACGAAGCGAGTGGACACCCAGAACAAAAAAAATTAACAAAAAATACAACAAAAAACATGAAAAACTCCCAAAGTCCCCCAAAATAATAAAAATAACAAAAAAAATAATAAAATAAAAAATTAAAAAAAAAACTCTTGCACAAAACTAAAACGGACGTTGAGTGGCAAAACGACAAAGGAAATGGCATTACGTTTGCATTTTAAATTCTCACACGCCATCTGCCGTAAATAACCGTCGGCCAAGGCTGCCGCACTCGAAGCCACTAACACCAGCACCCCGCGCCAGCTGCCGTTCACTAAACATTATAAACGAAGCTCTGGCGAGGTGGCTGTGGCTCAGAAGTCTAAGCAAGTGACGGCAACTACTTGAAGCCAGCACCTTGAATGTGGTGGATACCGCACTGACCCTATCTCCTCGCAGTGTTCAAAAGTTTCAACATTGAGTTCCTCTCGCTTTTTTCTGCTATTGTTTCTGTTGTTGTAGTCGAAAAATATTCGGCACTGCTTGGAAGCTGAAAAGCTGCCTTGAAGGTGCAGAAAATCGCACTTAAGCAACCTTTCCTTTGCTTGATTTATGCGTTAGGTCACAAAGGCAAATCGGCAGTCCAACTCAGAACTCTCAGAACTCAGAATCCGAAAAAGTGTCTGCGAGTGAGTTACTTATTTTTCTCGCACTGTCGTTTCGGCAGCATACAGCAAGGATATGTGCGCGTAGTACTTCTGTTGGGCGCTGTGACCAATTGTGTTGGACGTGTAACAGAGAGTATGTGTGTGTGTGTGTGTGTATACATGAGAGTGTTGGAATCGAATTGCTTGACTGCTTTCACTTCTAATATCTTGTTAAACAGCGTTTTTGTTTTTTTTTTGCGCTTTTCGCTGTCCATTCGGTTGTGAGAGTTGCACGCGTGCTATCAAGGACCTTCTGGTAGCTAGCTTGGCAGCACAGCGGTAGCACACTCCGCTCACACAGTGAGCCTTCACAACGCAACTTGCAGTAAAATTCAGCAATTCATACTTTCTTCCGAGTTATACAGTTATAAATATGTACTAGTGTGTGTGTTTGTGTAGTTGTCTTTCTTGCCAGCGCGTTCGCTTATGAAAAAGGCGTAAATTTTCTTAATGGACTGAAAATTGGGCAATTTTATAGCCTCATGAATAAAATATTTTTATTTTGCAACAATTACAAACACACACGCGCCATTCAAACAGACAGACAGACAGTCGAACACAAGTCGAGCACAAACGTTACTTGCTGGCGGCCAAGGACAGCTGTGTGTATGCCTGCGTGTGGCAAGGTTGCACATAAAAAGATCTATTGTGGCAGCAAAGTGTACGCGCGCCCGAAATGAAATGCAGCGCTACATCAATGGCATAACTAATTTCCTCGTCAAGACATAAGTATAATGGAATATTTATCTCTAGATGTAAATAAATGCATGCGTGTTTGGGTGTGCGGGGGGACTTGTAGTGCAAATCACATTAAAATGTGGCAGTCAAAGGCGATGTTGCGTATGAAATTTGGTTATGTTGATATGTGGTTTCATTATGGAGAGCACTTTTGTCTGCCCGGGAGCAACGACTTGCATCATTAGATAACACTGGCGAACTCATGTTATTAAGTTACTCGGTATAAAAAAAGAAATAAAACCTCTAACTGTTTCTTTTACCAAAAAGTTTAAAATGTAATATTCGCATTGGTAAGCTTGTTAACTTTCAAAGCTTTTAGTGAAATCATTGTGATACTTCTCATCCAATCTTTCCATCCAATATCTCTTTTCCAACGTTTTACAGTTGGTTCAAAAATTACAACTTTGAGTGTTTAGCTATCTTGACTTGATTCATGAGTTCGGTATCCAAAGTATTTTTGAGTAGTCATTAGATATCTAAGCTCTTCTTCTTAGTTATTCGCGTAGACACCGCTCATGCGGTTATAGCCTGTTTGGCTCGAATTTGTGATACCAAGTGCAACCAGATCCTTCTGCACCTGGTCGTTCCCACGGAGTAGATGTGTTCCTCTTCCGCGGCTTCCACCAGCGGGTACTGCATCGAACACTTTTAAAGCTGGAGTGTTTTAGTCCATTCGATCAACATGAACTAGTATGTCGATGTCGTCGTATAACTCATACAGCTCATCGTTCCATCGTCTGCGGTAATCAATGCTGCCAATGTTCAAAGCACCATAAATCTTTCGCAAAACCTTTCTCTCGAAAACTCCTAGAGGCGTCTCATCGGATGTCGATATCGTCCATGCTTCTGCACCATAAAGTAGGACGGGAATGTTGAGGGACTTATAGACTATGGTTTTTGTTTGTCGAAAGAGGACTTTACTTTTCAATTGCCTACTCAATCCGTGGTATCACGGCAAGAGTGATTTCAAGGCTGACACTGTTATTGGTGTTAATGCTGGTTCCGAGATAGCTCTAAGCTCAATAAGCAATATTTAGGCAACTTTAAACTTCTATGTAACCTTAGCAAGGTCTTACGAAGTTATACCATAATAGGTGTCAAGACAAAGCAACGAAAAATTAAATTTATCACATATTCTTCTAGTAAGGTTTTACAAGAATCTTGTATAGAAGAAAGCTTATATTTGGTTCTATACCTTGGGAACAAATTATGAACTGGTCTATATCTATACTACTATTATAAAGAGGAAAGAATTGTATGTATGTTTGTAATGAATAATCTCAAAATCTACTGTGTCAATTTCAAAAATTCTTTCACCATTGGAAAGCTACATTCACTCTGAGTAACATAGGCTATATTTATTGCTAGAATCTCAACTTTCTGGAAATAGTTCCCAGGTGAGGGTATCAAAAAGACTATGTGATGTAGAATCTTAATCTGAAACTGAAAATCGTCTTGCAAATCATTCTCTTCGCATCGCAATCGCATGCCACAGAGTCGTGTAACGAGCGCTCGCAGCTGCTTGCTGAATAAAATGTCAAAACCTGCCAAGCTCGCACTAGGGAGTCGGACTCTGAGCGTTCCCAACGCCTTAGTATTCAGAGAGAAAGACAAGATCGATGAAGATGGCTATAATCGTCCATTAACCTTTCTGTTTTAGCAGGGGATTTTGAAATTTCAAAAGATTAAGATCCAAATCGGCTACAGCAGTAGTAACTAGTAATTAGTTAGATAGTGTCCGACAAGGATTTTTGCATTTTAGAATTAATTTTTGTTTCCGGACATATACGGAATGCATTAGAGAGATCCCTACTCGAAACATGTAATTAACTCCATAAAAGTTGAGCTTACAAGACCTCAGGTACCCATGCTGAGACTCCTACAGATATGACAGCCTTATTTAAAAGATAATCTTCCTGTTTTGAATCAGCTATGTGAGGATTGTAGCATTTGGAAAAACTTTCTAACGACACCTAACCTAAATTTTCGGACAATCGAGGTATTTTAGTCAAAGTGTTGCCACCTATTTATATTTAATTCTCAAAAGCATACCTAGTAAATATAATTCTAAATAAACATGCAATCTCAAGAGAACTCTTCCTCTCACTTTCTCCTATCACTCACATAATATCAAACAATGTGGCAACATTGTGTTAGCCACAATTGAAGAAGCCATGCATTATGGAGACTCACCCAAATCTAATCCCACACATACATATGTACATATATTCGGCCCAACTGTGCGTAATCTTATTGACTTATGTTGCAAGTACATGCGCACGTGATGCTCTGCTGTTTGATTTCTGCCATGCCTTTCATGTGTCATGTACGTGCATGTGTGCGTGCAAGCAGCATTTATTATGCCGCTGCATTGATACAATAAATTGTTGATTAATTCAAGAGCATGTCGCATGCAATCGCCAACGTCCGGCTGCCACAAAGCCTAATCTAAGCCACCCAAAACCAAATATATTGCTGTCTCGGCTCGGCTGCTGCTGGTTCGACTGCTGATCCATTTAACTAACCGTAAAGGTGTTATGGTTGCTATTATTATTATTGTCCATATGGCCCAAGTCAAATGCCGGAAACGGAAATACCAAACACTCGCCGTATAAGTGTCGCATGGGCGGAAATAAATTTTCACAGACGGACATACATATATAGATATGTGAACGCAAAGGACTCTCACATTGAATTGCATTAGAAGACACAGTCATATATTTGTATATGTGTGTGTGTGAACTTATATATGAATGTATGTATATGTGAGTTCTTCGATATTTTATTGATAAAGTTTGAACCCCGTCGTGTTTGTGCTGCGAGACTCCAGTGTGTTGATTGCGACTTTCCACTCAACACAATGCCAGCGCCACACATCATATGTACGTGTGTGTGTGTATATGTCTTCATGCACGTCGGTCTGACAATCGAAACCAATTCGACTATTGGCCCTTTGGTACTTCAATTGTGCGGCTCGATGCCAGCAAAACTTCGATAATTTATGCCAATTAAGGCGAATGAGCGAATTTATAACTTAAATTGTTTGCCGCTCTTTCTCTCGAAGCCCACCGACTTGGTCATCGATTGTGCTACAAGTAGGCAAATAGTTGTTATTGCGCCATATTTCTTTCTACCATTGCTGCTGTTGGTGTTGGTGTAGCAATCGCTCAAGTTGCGTGCCGCTACTTGTTGTTTGCTTTCTTTATTGTATTATTTGTGTTGTTGTTGTTGTGTCTGCTGTGCTACAAACTTTTTGTGAATTTATTTATTGGCCTCCCAGGGGATCACTTCCACAAAAGCCACGGCGGCAAATATGTCGAACAAACAAACAACAATGAAAACAACAATAGCGCTGCTAAGTGTGCTTGTGTTTGGATGTGTGTGCGTGCATGGTATAGGTCAACTTCCGTTAGGTGTAAGGCGCGCTTAACTTAGTTTTAGTCAAAGTTCAATGTATTTTCTAGTTTATGCGACTTTTCAACCTTGACATTAGCATGACAGTTGGCATTTCGCTGTTGCATGGGTGAATGACAGGCGTGGTGACATGCTCACATACATATATATGCTATATGTTTTAAATGCAGATTTAATTGGCATTTCGGAGAAATCGGTGATTTATTTGTTCTAATATTTAGATTTTAACTTTAATGAGGAATTCTTTCTTTACCCTCTTTCTCCTCATTTGTCAAACGATTTGTTTTTCATCGACTAGATATATTATTCTCTCTATCCACTCAGTACTCTTAAATTCTTTCTTATTTTATTGATTTAATCTTCTTTACAATAGTTTTTACAGAACTCCATTCTACCCTTTTATGAACTTTCATTCTCTCTCTCTTTTCTACTTCCTCCTTTTCTCCTTGTTTCCAGTTTGTTCCTTTTTCTCTCTTATTTGTCTTATCTTTCTATTCAATTAATTTTTTCTTCTACATATGTTCTTGAGTTTATCTTCTTCTAATTCGTCTTATTTTCTTTTACCTCTTTTATCATTCCATTCATTCTAAATTTTGTTTCTTATTCAATAGTATAATTTACCATTTTCTTTTTGTATATCTTTCTGCTTCGTTTGCTTTTTATCACTTATAATATTTTATTCTTCTTTTTATTATCCTTAATATAATTGTTTCTTCTTTGAGTTCAAAGTTTAAAATAGTTCTTCAGGCGTTCTCCTTCGTATTACATTTAGTTCTTCCGAAACAGCTGCGTATTCATGGATCAGACGCTTCCTTTGAGGGTTCGAAAATGTTCTAAGAATTTGAAATTTTTTCTGAAAGATCCGAGAGGAGAGACGGCGCCCGCAAACTATTTTAAAGCTGAGATTCAATCATTTAAAATACGGCATAGAGTTGATGACTAATAATCAAATATTGCCAAAAATACATTTAAGATGATAGGCCTTCACAGCGTTCGAAAGATCAGGAGAGATGAACTTAATTTCTTAATCATTCGACTTATATTACCGAACTATTAAGATTAATACTTCATTAATCTTTCTTTCAACTTTAAACTAAGACTAAGATTATGATTAAGATTGAAAAATTTTATGAAAAGATGAGGCTATTTACAGAAGGTTTCAAGACCGAAGCATTATCATGTAGGGACCGAGGAGGTAATCTGGTAACGGATGTCCAGAGCATACCGGGATTATGGAGGGAACACTTCTCCAACCTGCTGAATGGCAGTGAAAGTACAACACCAGTAGATTGCAAGCCCGATTCCCCAATCGATGACGATAGAATAGATATTCCATTACCCGACCATAAAGAAATTCGAATAGCAATTACCCGCTTGAAGAACAACAAAGCGGCGGGGGCCAATGGACTACCGGCCGAGCTATTCAAATACGGCGATAAGGTGCATGCATCAGCTTCTTTGTAGAATATGGTCGGACGAAAGCATGCCCGACGATTGGAATCTCAATGTGCTCTGCCCAATCCATAACAAGGGAGACCCCATAATCTGCGCCTATTACCGTGGTATAAGTCTCCTCAATATCGCATATAAGGTTCTGTCGAGCGTATTGTATGAAAGACTAAAGCCCACCGTCAACGAACTGATTGGACCTTATCAGTGTGGCTTTAGACCTGGAAAAACGATGGACCAGATATTCACCATGCGCAAATCTTGGAACAGACCCGAGAGAGAAGAATCGATACTCACCATCTTTTCATCGATTTCAAAGCTGCCTTCGATAGCACGAAAAGGAGCTGACTTTATGCCGCGATGTCTGAATTTGGTATCACCGCAAAACTAATACGACTAAGTAAACTGACGTTGAGCAAAACCAAAAGCTCCGTCAGGTTCGGGAAAGACCTCTCCGAGCCGTTCGATACCAAACGAGGCTTCAGACAGGGTGACTCACTATCGTGCGACTTCTTCAATTTATAAATGCAACGCAGAATCACTCTTGCCAACAGGTGCTACTATGGACTAAGTAGGCAATTGAAAAGTAAAGTCCTCTCTCGACGAACAAAAACCAAACTCTACATTCCCGTCCTACTTTACGGTGCAGAAGCGTGGGCGATGTCAACATCCGATGAGACGGCACTAGGAGTTTTCGAGAGAAAGGTTTTGCGGAAGATTTATGGCCCCTTAAACATTGGCAACGGCGAATACCGCAGACGATGGAACGATGAGCTGTACGATTAATACGACGACATTGACATAGTTCAGCGAATAAAAAGACAGCGGCTACGCTGGCTAGGTCATGTTATACGAATGGATGAAAGTGCTCCAGCTCTGAAAGAGTTCGATGCAGTACCCGCTGGAGGAACCCACGGAAGAGGACGACCTCCACTCCGGTTAAGATTAAAACTAGCACTAACATTAAAATTAATCTTTCTATAACGTTCTTTCAACCTCAATATGGAACATAAAACAAAAAATCTCAAAAAAGTTAGTTCTAAACATCTATCTATAGATAAGATATACGAATAACATGCTACAAAATACAATAATGCCTGAAATATAGTGTCTGAAATTTTACTTATTATTATTGTATTGTATTATTTACTTTAATTTTATTTTTTAAGTTTTACTGCTCGCGATCCCGGAAGTTACTCACTTAACTTCATGCTGTTATTATCTTCTTTTATTTATTTCATATATTTTTTGTTTCTTTTTTTCTCACAGAACCATAAACATCTTATGCCTTCATACATATGTAATTAAACTTCCACCATACCTTTGCACATAAAATATACACTCGTGCGTGTGTGTGGGTATGGCAGTTGGTGTGGCTTGTCAACTGCAGTGGCCGCATAAAAATGTTACTCATACGCCACGTATGCCCGCGCACTATACCAACTCTTCGCGCCAGGTCGCTGAATCGCTGCACTTGAAGATAATTTGCGCTGCTGTTGGTTTTCAAATCCAGCTTGGCTGGCTGTCTTGCTTGCTTGTCTGTGTGTGGCTCGTCGAGTGTAAATAAATCGCGGCATAGCTAATGGCATTTGCCAACAGCGCCACAGCACAGACAAACACAAACAAACAAACAAACAAACAAACACATGTGTAACAACAACAAGTGCTACATTGGATGGCGCTATAGCCTCTCTAGCTGTGTGTGAGTGTGTTGGTGTGTGCGAGTGTAAATATTGCTGCCACTTGCAGACCGCAGCCACTCAAGGACGCATAACTGGTTGGGTTTTTATTAGATTTCCACAGTAACGCCTCGCAGACGTCAAGAGCGCAAAAAAACAGCAAAAGTAACAACAACAACATATACAAGCAAGCTGGTTGTTGGTCGTCATCAGATATGCGATTTCATTAGCATAATTTTATAGTCAAGACGACCATGCAATCGCAATGCTTAAGCGTTGGAAGTCATTTGTAGACGCTGCGCTGCATTCCTTGGTAAATCATATGGAATGCGCGTAAAGTAAAGGAGTGCAAAATGACAAAGCAAAAAATTACAAAAAAAGCAGTGCAAAAATAACTGTAGTCTTCCTTATTTTGTGCGCTCCTCTCAGGCAGGCAATAGCAACTAAATGCAATGACTGTCATGATTTCGCTAAGGGAGCGGCGCATTTGCAATTTTTATATTATTTATTGTGCCATTTGGCGCATAAAAAACTCACGCAGAAAGTAAAACCGAGAAAAAAGAGCAGTAGATGACATTGGTAGATAGGCGAAACACACACGAGGCACACACACACAAAACATAAAAATATATATGGAATATCAAAAGCAGCAGAGGTCACAGCATCGCCGCAAAAGCGTTTATTTAGACAAAGAATTTCGGGGGTGTGTGAAATGTAGCAAATGTGGCAAATCAACAAAGTGGCTGGAAGATCAAAGTGCCCAGAAAATAGCGAAGGCACAGCCGTAATTGCTGAGGAGGGGTAAAACAAACACATATGTGTGGTAGTAAAGCTGGTAGCGCTAGACAAAGGAGAGAGAAGGAGAAGTGCACAAGATAGGAATTGGAAATCAGGCCACAAATATGCATTGAAAACAAATAAGGATGCGCTTGATGAGCCCGCAATAGGGAATACTGGAGTTTCAAAATATGTCTGTGATAATCATGCATGTTTATATATATTTATAGAGAATACCCAAAAGGAGGTATACTTGACTTTCTCAATGGTCATTTCTGAATTATGTCAAGAAGTTACGTCATAAAAACTCATATTAAACAAGACCAGAGAATGTATCTATTTTTCCACTCTAAGCTATGTAAAGTCCATTCATACTAATCCCATGTAACACTAATGACCCATTGTATATCCTCTCAAAAGCACTAATCTACAACTCATTTTCTCCGTGAAAGTATGTCGATTCATACTACAATAATAACCACTCCTGGGTTCGCTCTCTTAACCTCACCACTAGTAGGCGCTACTATCACAAGAAATAGTTACTATCGTGTAAAACATTATCTTCGAAGACTATTATTCGTAGAAATCCGGAAGAGTTTCTGTGTCATTGGTGCATACCATAGACCAAGAAACAATGTGCATCGCCGGCAAACCTACTCCGAAGAAGAATGTCTGTCCACCAATTTCCACCTCTTCCTGGGATTCACAAGGCATGATCTTTATCGACAACCTTTAGAAGGCACAAACCAATTTAAAGGTTCTACTATATCGAATTATTGGACAGGTCCAAACCTTCTCCATCCTAGATTTATTTTGATCGAGTTATGCTAACTCCTAACAAACGTATCGCATTGGAAGAATACTATATTGAGAAATAAATCATAATTTTTACAAATGCTTTCTGATGGAACACCTCATAGGAATCGCTGGTGCCCAATAGATCTAAACTTCAGTCTTCAGTCTAGAACCTTAGAGAACTAACAAAAATTCATCTATTTTAAAAAATATTCGAGAATTTTTCATAGTTTACTTCGAGGAATGTTGAACTCATGTCCAATATAAATAATGGTTATTATCTCAATTAATTTTCTAAAAAAAAAAAACAAGTAAAAAATTCAAAGGAGTCGATTATCAGCGAGTTGTTTGCGTATATATTTCGATGGATTAGTAGAAGAGACGAAGAAAATTGAGATGTGGCACAGTGAATTTTTCCGCGGATGAATTGAAGTTCCAGGGAAATGTGGAAGGTGGAGACTTCTGCTGGAAACTCTCAATTAGCTCCAGCTTTAGGCTACCTGGTTATTGCAGTATCTACCAAGCAGAGATGCCTGCTATCAAGGTAGCAGTAGATACTTTGCTCCCTATTGAAGCCTCTTTCAAAGAGTTGCACATTCACTCCGACAGCGGAGCGGCATTAACGGCTTTGAGTTCGATGACGGTACGCGTAAAGTTAATAAAGGAGTGTCTGATTTCTTTAGTATTAGCTTCAAGCTTCTTCGACATTCTACTTATTTAGATTCCCGGTCAAAATAGTAGAATTGTTGGAAACTGCAATGTTAGCAAGCCATATTGTGATAAGACTGGAAACAAGTTGGTAGTACATGGCCCACATGCGTACGAGTGTTGGACACCCAGACATCGCGTGAGCACTGCTTTTCTCCTCCTATGTCCAGCTTTCGCCTTTTAGCGAACGTAGCGACCTGACTGGCATTGATATTAACCGACTTAAGATATTTCTTAAGGATTTGTCGATAAGTAAGGGTCGTCTTTGATCCATATCAGCTTTCTTAGCTGTTCAGGTGAAATCCGCTACGGTCTGAACTCAACGAACCTTTAACGATTTTGGATGAGCTGCGAAAAATCCCGCCAATATAAATTCTTTCAGAATAATCGAACGATAATCTAAAATAACCGTTCCCACGGCAGTTCTTCATAACCTGAATGGGTTCGCATTTTTCGAAGGCAAGCGCGGTGGACTCAGCACCATTTAGAAAAATATTTAAGGGATTTTTTACATGACAACAACAAACATAACACGAATTCTAAAACTTTCGTTTCAAATATTTATATAGACTAATATAACATTATCCCAAGGGCTTAATCCAACTACAAAAGCAAACACGTTGGATTTCTTTTTAACTTTTATTATCAATTAAGTTTTCATTTCGGTTTTTATTGATTTTTATATGAATTAATTAATAATCGTTAATATATTCTTCTTACATTTCAAAACAATACTTTCGCTGAGTTTTGAAAAGTAGACAACGAAAGAGAGCAATAAACATATTCAATATAGTACATATAACACATATGTAATTAGTAACTAGTCTTAATGTAACTAGTCATATTGAGAATATCTAATAGCTATCAGGCTATCTATAGTATTATATGTTTGTTTGTATGTATCCCTATTCGAATATGCATGCATTTATGTCATATAGGTAAACGTAGTGGGGTTTGGGTGGGTGGGATTAACTGTTTTTGTGCATACACTAACAAAAAACTCCAACAAAATATTTTGTATTCTCGTTCCATGAGTTATTTACTCATATAACTCGCTTATGTCTCGGGGTAGCGACAATATGATGTGCTCTCCACCAGTTCGCGTGGTATCCAATCCTCATATAACGGTAAACGATTCTTCAGTGTCTCCACTTCACGTAAAATACGCACCACATTACCGCCAATTAACTTCTTGATGGCCGCATTACCCCAAACGCGATCGCGTGCCAGTTCAGCGAGTAGAAAAGCATAGCTTTTGGGCGCGCCACCAAGTCCAATGTGATCCACGCCAGCCACCTTACGCACATAGTTAATAGCGTTGATTGCCTCGCGCACCGAGAAGCGACGCTCGTCGCAACGTTCCAAGTTCAGCATTATAACGCCGCCATTGTCCGAGAGCAAGCTAACAGGAAGAGTCATGAACGTATGAAAGGAAGCGATGAAATAATGAAACTCACCTCAAAACACGATCGGGTATGGAGGCGACGCTGGAGCTGTTGCAGAGCGAGATCGGTACGGCGTTCAAAAGCAAAACAGGTGCCTTGGCGGTATGCAAGGCAGTTACCATGGCCGCCTCCGACAGTTGTGAAATCTCAACTAGCATGCCCAAACGGTTCATCTCATAGAGTACAGTCTGCAAAGTTAATGTAAAAAATGATTAGAAACTTGAAAAGTTAACCAGCTTAACGAGCACCCACCTTCCCGAACTCGTTTATCGAATGCGTTGCGTTTTCCTCGAAGAGATAGTCATGGCTGCGTATGCAAGCGGCGGCCCATGGTGTAGTGCATTCCAAACTAGTGATCGATACAAAGCGCGCGCCGAGCAGATACATCGAGCGCAGCACCGCTAGGCTAGCGCCCAATGTATGGCCGCCTCCTAGACCCAACATTACAGCGACCTCGCCACGTATATGCGTCTGTTCCATTTCGTCAGCGGAGAGCACGATGTGCAAAGCATCTGTGTTGGCGGTTATGCGACGCGCCTCATCTATGCCCTCCAACGCCAGCTGCACCGCATCCAAATACTGAGCGCCACATGGCACTGAGATTGGCCAGAACACAGCGCCCACATGATTGCGACGCACCTCATTCAACAGACCACTGCTCGAGCGATTCACAGGATCACGCATTGGTGGCTGCCAGGAGGAGCCCTCAATCAATGGTGACTCGGTCAACAAACGACGGATGAACGCCAGACGAGCCTCCAACAGTGAGGAAGAGCGTAACTGCAGCGCCAATGGGATGCCACCAGCCATTGCTATGCACACCAACATTATACCGAGCACCACAATGAGGCGACGATTGCGCGACGAACGGCTGGGCTCACTGCCACTATCACTGCACGCGCTCATTTTGTATGCGGCAGCGGCGATGGCGCCATTCTTCAACTTCTCACCGCCGAGCTTTGTGATCTCCGGCGGCAGTTCAATGTCCGCAATCTCTGTGAAAACAAAACACTGTTGCTTGCAGTGTGGCTGATGCTCATGTGGTGGCGCCTTCAGCTCGTGCGGGTGTGGGAGTTGTACGGGTGGCGGTGGTGGGGGCGGTGCGTTGTTCAGCAACGTATTGAGTGCGACTGCTTGATGCTGCTGATGGTGCTGATGATGTTGATGCTGATGCTGTGGATACGGATGCTGCTGATGGTGGTGTATGGCGGCAGCGCACACTTCGATATACTCGCGATTTGGCACTGGATTCATGCTGCTGCCATTAATTGGGTGATGTAAGCAAAGCGTTTGTGCGCTTCAAATGAGCTGCAAGCTGTTTAAGCGCTGAGTAACACAATTTTGTTTTTTTTTTTTTGTTATGGAAGTTTAGATATTAGTTATCTAATTAATTTTGATTGATTATTTACCAACAAGTGAAAGAAGTTCTTTAGCACATACACTACTTGATGCGAGGAAAAAAGCTTTATCGATTTTTCATTTGACATTTGTCCTGCTCCTGCGCAATGCAACGCGGAAAATATTTGCAACAGGACACATAGAAGTTTCAAACAGCTGATGTTTTTGAAATGTTTACCCAATTCAAAGTAAACGGTGTACTTCACCTTATCTCTGTCCAGGCGAATCGAATTGGATGCATACTTGCAAAGTCTTAAAATCTTTTAATTTGTATGCACACTTTTTGTTACACTTTATTGAAAAATTTTATCTACAATAGACGGTAAGGGAAATAATACTTGTAATTAATTAAGTAATACTTTATAAAAAATTATTTAATAAAAAACACTAAATTAAAATTGAGTTTTTAACGGCAGGAATCCATTATTCCGTTCCAATTCCATTCTATTCCGCCTACAAAATTAATTCAAAATAATATAATTCGTGCGCTATTGTGAATGATCCTCTACCAAAAGAAGAAACTTCATCGATCAGCTGTTGTAAACAAACTATTGCACGTGCATTATATATCGTACAAATAGTGCTTTATTTAATAACGAATCAGTAAAATGCCAGAAGTAGAGGGATATAAAGGTAACGCGAAAAATTTTAAACAAAAACCAAGCATTTTCAATAAACAAAACCAAACATATTTACAGTGGTGCCACTACGTCTCACCGCAGACCGTCCTTTGAAACTCTGCCACCATATTTACATGCGTGAACATTTCATACGACTGGAGGATGCAGACAAACCAAAAGGCCGCACACTCTTTCTACTTAACGTGCCACCTTACGTGACCGAACAGAGTTTGGGCACTTTCTTCCGCGCCAAAGTGGATGTCATCAACAAAGTGAGTTTTGCCGAACGTCCCGGCCGCAATGAAAGTGAAAAATGGCAACAGCACAACATACCATTTAGCGCGTCAACAACGCCCTATAAATTCAAAGTGGCTTATGTTGTTTTCAATAAAAGTCTGGGTGTAAAGCGTGCATTGCAATTGGACAGCATAGATTTGTTTAATAGTGATGGCAATTGTACGATAGAATCGGGTATGCAGCTATTGCATAGCCAATATGAGAAACGTATATTGGATGAGGTGGAACTACAGACACGCATCGATAAGTATATGGAGGCTTATGATAAGCGTGAAAAGGAGGCAATTGAGGCAGCGAAGAACTCGGAAGCAGATGCTGACGGTTGGGTGACTGTTGGTAAGCAGGGACGTAATGCCGGCTTTGAACAAAAAGAATCGGTTGTTGGACGTTTGGAGGAGAAAATAGTACGTGGCAAGAAGAAGAAGGAATTGGAGAATTTCTACACTTTCCAGATACGTGAATCTAAAATGAAGAACATAGTTGAGTTGCGCAAGAAATTCGAAGAGGATAAGCAGAAAATCGAAGCTTTAAAGAAGACGCGTCGTTTTAGACCTTTCTAGTTTAATATTTTATTTGTGAAAATATAATTTACATTAGTATAGCTTAAACTTAAATAACTCAATTTTTTTTATTTGATTTTATAACCATTGTCATGAGTGGATGTGGTGGTAGTGTTTCCAAGAGACACAGTAACTGTGGTATATTGCCATACATGCAATTTACAGATACCGCTACCTGCACTGCTTGCGATAAGCGCTCCATACTCTTTTGATATGCCGTATCATCGTTGGGTTCGACCTTGTCGGCAACCAATCGTGCCACATATGATTGCAGTGGGCCCACAATTTGTGCCACATGTTGTGCGTTTAATGCTGTTGGCGGACCAACAGTAACTATTTGCATCATTGTTTGCAGTAGCCATAGGTGTAAATTACTGTATGATGATCGATTAGAGAACATCGGTGACAATACTGCCCAGCGTATAAGCCCTGCTAAAGGTGTGACAACGGGCATTGCTATGGCGCCGCTCGGTAACGCTAAAGGCTGTTGGGATGCTAAGCATAAGTCATGATTTTCACTTATCCATTCGGTGAATACATCGAGTAGCGCATCAGGTGGTGGTGTTAATGTACCTTGCTGCTCTTTCATATATAAATCCGCCACAGTTGTCATAAGATTAGCGGCGAAGTGTGGTGCAACCATTGGTAGCTGCTTGAATTGTTCCGATGTTTTTCGTGAAAATGTTACAAAATCACTCACCAAACTTTGTGCCACCTCCAGGCTTGGTGGATTCATGCAACCCACTTGTTGCATCCAAGTTCCAGCGGAGGAGAGCAGTGGTGCAACAGAACCCGAAACAGCAGTGCTCACTAAACGACACAATATTTTGGAACGTTGTGGTGTAAGATTGCTGCCAAACAGTGAGAGAAATACCACATTGCGTGTAGCATCTGGTCCAGGTTGAGAGAAATATTCAATGAGTACTACTATGAGTTGAAATTCTTGAAACGAATTCAATTGTGCGCCGTTAAAAGCTTGTCCTTTACGAATATCTACAGCATCTTTGGGACGTTCCATAAACACAAATTCGGAAATAAGTTGAATTGCAAAGTTTTGTTTATTGCGGCTGACCACTATGCTCTCTAAAAAATAAATGGTAAATAATGTAAGTTATAAAATATAAAAACCTACAGTTATACCTATACGCGGCAGCGCCTCCTTTGCGCAAGCTGGAAAGTCTAACTTTCTTAAAGTTTGTTTGAAATCCGCCTGAGACATTTTAATAATTAAAAACTATGTTAGAAATGTAAACAAAATGTAAATAACAAAATACTGTTCAATGCAGCCGGAATGAAATATAAGTAAAGTTATCGAGCATTTCGTATTATATCGATTTTATGTATCGAACATAAGAAGAGCTGTTGAAATATTCCGATAACTATTGATAGCAATTATAATTTTAGCAGCTTGTGGACACAGTTTTAAATATAATTTTGGGTATTTATTTACGTAAATAAACAATACAAGTAACAATTGAATATTTTATAGTTTTAATATTTTTTTTATTGTTAATCAAATTATTTTAATATCGATTTTTCCATCTCTTGATACTTGTTCAGTACCACTGTGCTTCGAAAATTCCATTGCGTTCTTGTCATAAAGCAACATTACACATCAATCCGGCACTTTTACGTGAAAACATTTATTTACTGGAGGAAAAGTTAATTCATTTTGAATTTTTAACCATCGAGTAAGCTTGAAAATGTCTAATACGGCCGTAGCTCAACATCGACCGCTGGGATTTATTGGCCTACACACAGAATTCACAGTAAGTTTGAGGAAACGTAAAATTTTGTTTTCATAAATAACAAATTCAATTGTCCCCTCAGAAAGCGCTAAACGAGGCGTTCCAAAGACAAGATGCTCAAATTTTGCGCGCTTCCTATGAGTCCTTTGGTGCCAATACCGATCATGATAAAAAATCGCCAATGGATCAAGCATTTCGCGAAATGCTACTTTTCCGGCTAAGTGACAATGTGGAACAGGTGGGCGCACTTGTGCGCTTATCCGTTGAGGCTGTGCGTGCAGAGATAGTTTCCGTAACCATACCCGTTGTGTTATTGGGTGATATTTTCGACGCAGTTACGCTGGATAAATGTGAACAAATATTCAGTTTTGTCGAAGAGATGGTTGAAGTGTGGAAGGAGGACATATTTTTCTCATCCTGCAAGAATAATATCTTAAGAATGTGCAACGATCTTTTACGTCGTTTGTCGCGCGCACAGAACACCGTGTTCTGTGGACGCATTTTGTTGTTCCTATCCAAATTTTTCCCCTTCTCTGAGCGTTCGGGTTTGAACATAGTCTCAGAATTCAATTTGGATAATGTTACTGAATATGGTGTCGACGGTAAAGATCTGGACGATACTTTGGAAGACACCGTGGAAGATATACCCATCAAAATTGATTACAATTTATATTGTAAATTTTGGTCATTGCAAGATTTTTTCCGCAATCCCAACCAGTGCTACAGCAAAGCACAATGGAAAATGTTTCAAGCTGTGAGTACAATATTTGTCTCTTGTATTTAAAAATATATATAAATAAATTGTATTTTACAAACAGCACGCTGGTACCGTACTAGAAGCTTTTGACAGTTTCAAGCTGGAGGAACCACGTCTCAGCAGCGCTGCAGAAAAGAGTGAAAGTGCTCTTACAGCTGCCGATTACCTGGAGAATATGCGAATGGATTTGGTTGCGGATATGGCAACTGAAACAGTTGATTCAACGTCCAACCCGACAGACCAGATAGTTCGCCAGTCTGATCATTTCTTCGCTAAGTTTCTGACAAATCCGAAGTTACTTACTTTACAGTTATCCGACTCTAACTTTCGCCGTTCGGTACTGGTGCAGTTCCTGATACTTTTTCAATATTTACAGTTGACCGTTAAGTTTAAGACGTAAGTAGTGAAAGTGTGACGGCGTCATTACTCTTATTGAAAATGTATTAAAACTCTTTACAGTGAATCGAACACACTCACCACTGCACAAACAGATTTCATTAAAGAGACCGAGGGAAAAGTATACAAATTACTCGAAGAGACACCACCAAATGGAAAACGTTTTTCGCGTACCGTGCAACATATGTTAACGCGTGAGGAAATGTGGAACAACTGGAAGAACGATGGTTGTAAAGAGTTCCGCAAGCCTGATGATTCCGAAACAGAAAGTAGCACGAACAAAGATGCGGGCAGTGCCGATGCTAAACCGCCAGCTCCGAAACGTGCCAAACGCACGCTGGGCGATAGTTTGCGCGATGCGCATCGCGGTGGAAAATTTTTCTTGGGCAAGTGAGTATATTTACCCGCTAAATAAATGAATTTTTTTATAATCACTACTTTGCAGTGATGTGCTAACACGCCTCTGGAACTACTCGCCCGATAATCTGCAGGCTTGCAAGAGCGAAGAGCGCAATTTTCTGCCACAAGTTGAAACATTCCTAGAAAATCCGCATGAAAAGAACGATCCGTCGTTTGAATGGCGCGCATTACGTCTGCTTGCGCGACAGTCGCCACACTTCTTCACCTTCTTAAACTCGCCATCATACAAAATAGCCGACTATCTGGAGGGTGTACGTCGCCGTTTGGCCAAGGATCGTATAGATAATGCCAAAGCAAGTATGAACGCAAACAACGCTTCATCAGTTGGTAGCAATTTATCGACCGAATCACCTAATGCCAACGAAAGCAATAGTGATCAAGGTTCTAACAATCAAGAAACCGAGGGTGAACCAGATGCCGATGGTGTTGGCGTAGGCGATAATGACGGAGACGGCGACGGCGATGGTGATGCCATGCTCACCGAAGAAGATGTGCAAGGTGATTTGGACAAAGCCGATGACGATCGTAATGCGCACACCAAACCGATGACGGCTACCGCTGAACAAATTGAAGAAATCGCACCGCTCATTGGTGATGACTGGAAGAAATTGGGCAAAAAGTGTGGTTACACCACCGACGAATTGCTTTACTTTGAGTCTGAGCATCCCGATCGTGACGGCGGCTGCATTGCAATGCTACGTAACTGGTTTGCCGACGACGATGACGCCAGTCTCGACAACTGGGCCTACATGCTTGAGGGTTTGGAAATAAATGCGGCAGCTAAAGCAGTAAAGGCGCTCATCGAACGCCTCACAGCCAAAGAGGACAAAGTGGAGTTGCTATCGGATTAAAGTGTGGCGCTATAAATGTTTACAATTTTAGTACTCAACACTGGGGTTAACTGCATAACTCGGTTTTGATTTAGTTTATATTTTAATAATTTTCCAAAAGTCAAGTTTACAATAATAATTTATCACATGTACAGGGTGTGTATGCATACCGCTGTTTACATTAACATTAAGTCGTCATCTAAACTCTTGGCGGTCCACGCAGACAATTGGCCTCTTACGTCGTCTTGTTAGCACCTGGAGGCAACTGATCTTACAACTTTCCAGTCAGCGTTGTTAGTTTCTATGAGATTAAATGTGTTTGTGTCTGTATGTTTGGGTGTATAGGTGTCTATATAAGGCTGGTTGTAGTTATGACGCAATGCCTATCTTTTTCTCGGCACCTGTCCCGGTTTGGGTTTATTATGCAACATTGTGGCGCAGCGTGGTATATGTCGCTCCGCCGCAGATTCATTGAAGCGACGCATACAATGTGGACATTGTATGTAGTCAGGATTCTCCGACGGTGGCGGTGGTGGCAAATCACTCAACTTGCCGCCGCGTGCCAAATGCGCCTGCACCTGTTTGGCAGCGCGTATGGCTTGTATGAATTCCTCGTGTTTCTTGCGCCAATTGTTCTTCTTCAGACTGGCCGTCATGCCGCTAGCAGCCGCTGCGCTGGAGTATGCGGATTTGTTGCTGTTACGGGTTTGTGCTTTCTTGAGATACTTTTCGGCTTCTGTGCCGCGCAAACGATGGCGCGCCGCATCGAAAATCTTACGCTTGGTATGTGCCATTTTCTCGCATACCACCTCGTGCTTGGCCAGACGTTCCGTATTGAAATGACGATTGCAATAGCGGCAGAGACCCATATTACCGGTGTCCGCATCAGCGTTGGATGGCATTCTGGTGTTCTGTGGAAGTGAGGAAACACATGAGATTAGTTGGAAATTGAAATCTTTAATACATTGACGCACACAACTTACATTCGAAGCCATATTTCCCGAAGTTCTTCGTGGCGGTGTCTAAAAGTCAGTTAAGAAAAATATAACGTATAATTTTATTACAAATAATTTATAAAATATCGATGAAATGTCATTCAAACACACGTCAAAACGGACGCATTAGCAGCTACAAAAATAAATGTTGCCTACCTTCATTGAAACTACTGCAGTACGTTTGGTAGTTTTCGCAGCGGAGCTTGTCCTAGGCGCTGGCGTGGCACGTGCCGTAGACGTCGTTGTAGTATTTACCGGACGTTTAGCAGCCTGCGTCGACATCACTGGCGAAGGAGATTTCTTTGTTACAACGGGATTCAGTTTAAGACTGTTCGATGACTTCGCGCGTCCCAATGCATCGTTGTTGTTGTTGCGCTCGTCGGGAGATTGCAAGCCCAAGCTAAGCGATGACATTTCCTTTGACAGTGTATCAGTATTGCCGTTCTGTAACCGTTTCGGTGGACTACGCACCAACGTCGTACCACCAGTGGACACTTTGGTCGTGACACGCGTGCGTACCGTTGTTATGTTGCCATTTTTCGTTGATTGCAGATTGTGTATTGCACCACCGGTCTGACGCATAACCGGCGACGACGTACCTTTGGCCGTTGTGGCGATTGGCTTCAGCGGATTGGCACGATCAATGCCGGCGCCGCGTCTACGCTCGTCGAACATTTGACGCACCTGTGGCGAACGCAAGCAAGCAATTAAATGATAAGAAGATGTTTTGTAGTACAAATCTCCAGCTTACCTTGCCGTTTGTTATGCGTTTGGTGTCAACAACATCTTCCGTATTACTGCCACCCTCATCAGTCATCTCCAGGCGTCGTTGTTCACGCTCCTGTTGCTGTTTCTGTTGAAAGCGCATCTGCAAAAAAAAATGAAATCAAACACAATTGACAATTTTTCAATTAATAAACAAAAATCGTATATGCAAGTTGTTCAACAACTGTTGTCTGCCGACTCGAGACGTAAGTGATTTATTTACAAGAAAGACAATTAAAATTGTTTATTTCGTATGCCGACTAATCGATTGTGGCAAAACTCACATCGTACGTTGAGTTCAAATCTGCAGGTGGCAAGTGACTAAGCGCCTCCACTAATCTACGGCCCGCCCATGATTCGCTCAACTTGACTGGCGGTATGATTTGATCGTGTAATAGCTCATCATGCGGACTTATGGTAGTCATATTGCAAACAAAACAAACCTCCAACTTCGAGGTGAGTATGTGATTTAAACGTTAACTCTAACTCTTTGACTAATCTATATATAATCCCTTATAATATAGTTAAGTTGTGCGCTTGGTGTGCAATCACCGCTTTGTATGCGTGGCATGTCCTTCCGCTGATGGACAAAATAACACTAAACACATGTGGACAACAACGTAGTAAATTGCTGTCTCTCACTGCCAAATGCCAAATGTAAAAGCGAAAACATTTACGCGATTGAGCTCATTACTCACACGTTATTTGGTCAACCAAGTAGCCAATTCAACAGCCACCCCACCGAACACACCCCATCAGCAGCGGTCATCCTTCGTTGAAGTACATATGTGTGTATGGTAATTAACAACAACAAATTGTGTAAAAATAACAAGCAAAGCCAAAACAGTCAAAGTCACACATGCATGCGTATATTAAACATACGTGCCACACAAATAAACACACCCATGTACCGTTAAGTACTTACGTTAGCGCCACATTTGCGTTCCTTGAATGCGCGAAGAAGACGCACCAGCGAAATTGTCAAGCTACGTGATTCCGCTTTGCCGACGACACTACTTCCACCAACACTCATGCCGCAGCAACAACAATATATTAGAACAACAACAACAACAATGACAATACGGCACTTGTGTATACTATTTAAGACAATTAATGGTAAGCGAATCAAGCTCTTATTTATTAACTTTTTTTTTTATAAATATTTTTCTTCGTTCACAAAATTATCCATGCGAGTGTAGGCTCCTCAAAGCAGTTGTGGCCTTCAAGGAATCGAACATTAGCCCGCAGCAATCAATTGATGTACATGCTTATAAGACTCTTAAGTGTGCGAGTGTGTGTGTGCATAGTGCCTCGACCTTCTGCCGATCGATAAAAAACGGCTTTGTGTCGCTTTGAAGAAAGCTATTTAGCGTAGGAAAATTGGAAATCTAAACACTAAAGCCACCACATTGATCCCTACATATTAATGTATATGCACCTACTTAAGTGAATGTATTGTGCTTGTGCATACTTAACGTGTACTTGTTCCGGCCAGCGTTGTCAATTGAAAGTGCACGCACACAGACACACATACCCTTGCTTGTATATTTGTTTGTATATACGCGAGTATTTACGCTACAAATGCAGGTTGTCATGGTTGGGGCGTTGTATTTGGCCCACACTAATGAGTCCCACGTTGTCATTGGCGTGCATGCATGTGTATACATACAAACATACATTCAATTGCATTCTAAAGTGCTGTGTAGAGCGCACCACATTTCATTATTTGTTTATTTTTCTATTAAATCCGAAAATAGTCACATAATTTAATTAAAAATATGGAATTTTCGCAAATCGATGGAATAATTTCTAAATTATTTAATTGAGTAGAAAGTTAAATAATAACTGTTTAGAAACTAAAAGCGGGTTGTTATTATTTTTGACAACAGTCAGAGTTCGTCAAAACTTTTAGATAACCATTTTTTATTGAAGAAATTTTCCGTTTGAATACTGTTATTTCAGTATTTTATATGTGAAATAAATATTTTAAATTCATTTAAAGAAAAAATTATCCTTAAGGGATTAGGGATAATCAGGCTTTTAAAAAAATATTTTTAGGCATTTTCGTTAAGTTTAAAGTTGATCCGATAATTACTTTTCGAGTTATTCGACAAACAGCAAAGAGCAGCTGCAAACAACTTTAAATGCGCTTTTCTCAAAACTATGATTTTTTGAGGTGGTGACAACTGTAAATCGAAAACCGCTCAGTAGATTTTAATGAAGTTTATATAGCTTTTAGAATACATACTAATCCTGGGCATTTTTTTTGGAGTTTTTCCGAAAATCTAGAAAAAAAATTTCTTGAGATCGCAATTTTGTTAAATTTTTGAAAAAAAAACTTCGAACAGTCCCAGGATTATCTATTTATAAAACTCATTTTCTACTAACTACTACTAACCTCTCAAACTATATAATTTCAAGATCCGTTGCAGATCAGAAAAATATATTCCTATTTTTACAACAACAAAAACGTAATAGCAATATTTCTTTTTTGAGGTTATGTCTCATAATTTTTTCAAATTATTGTGCGAGTGCTACTAAACTAAATTTTATTTCAACATCTAAATAAACAAGCATATTATGTTAAATTTTAAGTGAAATGTGTAGAAATTTTATTGAACGACATTTCTTTTTTACCCTGTTTCGATGAAAACAATTTCCTACTGACCCCACATAACCCCAATTATTTGTGACGTTGCGCTTAATTGGGCACTTGGTGGCCAAAGGCTCGTCTAGGTACACAAGTTCGTAAGTGAGTTGGTTTGCCCGTGAAAAAACAGCTGAAATTTTATTTTTTGGACAAACTTTTTGATTTGTTTTTGTAATGATTACATTGTCATTCATAACTTGTATTGAACATCGCCGCAATTGTTTGGGTATTTATTTTTATATGCCTGCCATTGATGGACATGACTATATATTAATTACGTCGATAATCTATGAAAATTTAATAAGAACTTGACCTTGAGCGATATCTATTTAATATGCCTAATTTACGCGAGTTAATCAATTATATTGCGGGGAACACAACAATATTTCTTTATTTTATGATTATTAACACACTGGTTTCACTACTTAAGTATTATTAATAGTAACCGTTTATGTTTCTATTTTTGTTGTTGATAATGTCTCTCTAAGCTTAAACAGATGAGAATGGATGGAATGGATTTGAGATGGATGGTTTAATAATTTTTGCGATTTACCAAAAGAGCTACGTAATTTCGACTGAGATCAAACTAAAATATAGATTATTTGTGAAGAATCTCGGAGAAGAGGTTTACTCATGTATGTGACAACAGATATGTGATCATCAAAGTATATTTTACGGTTCCCAAAATGTTCAACTTTGTCAAACGATTCGTACTGCTGTGTGTATTTTTAATTGTATGGGTGATTTTAGTTGAGGCCATGTAACGGGTAAATTTTCAAGGTCGAGGAAACTAAGGAAAAGATCCGGTCCGGTCGCTAAAATTAATGATTGGAGAATACTTGTTTCTAGGTTAGATCACTTTTGTTACTGACTCTCATTCTCTGGTTAATTACTCTGTTCTGTTAAAGATATACTAACACCAATAACTATAAGATAGTTGATAGATGATAATGGGTCGATAGGTGGAAATCATCTTGGACTGATGAAACTGAAGCTCTCGGCGCTACTTATTGTAATTATGAGTCGCTGTTTTCTTAGTAATCTCCTAAAGATTTTGAGAGTTTTTTCCTAACTCCTCAATTGTATCTGGTACAACAATTAATACTAATAATAGTTTACAATAATAATGATCAAACTCCGTACTTCATTCGAGTCAATTGCTAACCTTTGTCTTTAACTCCAATTTGAGTTACGCAATTCATTAATAATCAGCACTGCTGTACACCTACAAGTGGTTTGCGAGCGTGCAAGGTTGTCTGTGCCCCTCATATCCGCAAATACGTATGTAGGAACGTAGATAACTTAATCCGCTACAGTTCAAAATAGTATGTATACAAGCACACAAGTTACCTTTGCCCATTTAAGGAGTACAAAACAGACAGCCTGTTATCTTACCATTAGCAGCAGTCTATGTCTATATGCATATAGATATATGCTCGTATATAAGTACAAATGTATGTGATCAGCTGTGCTGCAAATCTGTGTAGGTCTACTGAGATTTTCCGTAAAAGGCATAACTTTAATTAAATGCGAACGTGATTCATCGCCACAATGAACTCATAAAGTGAGCAACTAGACAACATCAACAACAACGCATTCGGAGCTTAACGGCTTTTAGTTGAAAATTTTGAATAACGCAAATACAGTTTCCATATATCGCACACACCTAACTGCCGCCCAACTAAGATGCTAGAAATTGCAAAGCAAAGCAACTCAAATGAAATCAAATTAGGTAATAACTCTAAAGATAGCTTAATAATTGTCAAAGCAAATAAAGCGCGGCAAATGCATAAACTTAAACTGAATGCTAGAACTCCCATTTAGTAGATACATATGCAAAATTTATAGATGTGTGCACATTCACACCTCTATGCACCACCCACTAAATGCGCGGTGCTGTACAGTATTTTCGTTCAGATGAATCACGAGAGACAAAGTTGATACAGTTGTTGGTTAATAGCGTAAGCACATAATTAAAAAATCAATTAACTTACGAAGAATACGTAACCAAAATATTATTAACAAATATCACTTTTCGTGATTTTTACAAATATTGCCTACATTTAGGATAAAATCAGGAAATGATCCTGTTTTGGAAATTTTATTGTGTATCATCAACTTGCTTGGACTCTATATACAGCACATATAACTAAAAATGAACTAGTCGTTCCGAAAAGAGGATGGACAATAAAAAGTAAGGAGCTAAGCTCGGTCTTGAGGCAAAGGCAAGCACCAGTACTGGAGTTGCAGATAACCCCAGTTACTAAGCAGAAGGGGAAGCGGGATGCCTAGGATGAGGTTGCTGGCAGGGCCTTCGCTTTGAAATATCCTATTTTTAATGTAGAAGAATCAGGAAAGGTTATGTATGCGGAGCAGTGTCCTGCTGCCTACGTACTTAGAAAGTTAAATTCATACAATGGATGAGATACCGAAGAAATGAGTTGCTGATGTTGCCCGGAACCGGATTATCATTGGCGGCACGGATAAGGGTAATCCCGAACACAAAATTCACGGGGCTCAATGGAAGTGGTTACAAGCGGCGCTGACGAACGTGATGTTGGAAGTTAAACAATCCAGGTCAGCCATCTTTATGCACACATGTCGGCGGGTACCAGGGCCAAATCAATCAACAATAGCCAAGGTAGAGGAAGTATATCCCGGAGCACTAGCCTTGCTAGTCTATAGGAAGGATATACCATCCATACCAAGGGCACAGGTATGGATACCGGGCCAGATAAGATAGCTCATTGGAGCCTGTTTCACAAAAGAAACTCAGAAATCTGTCCTCATATACTATTATATAATACTATTTTGTTGTCATCATATAAGAACAAACTGCTTTATATTCTCACTTTGTGAACCCAAAAGACCCCTTCGCGAGAAATATTGCGCAAACAGTCGGTTTATTTGAAATTAATACCCTCTATAAAAATATGCATATGAACTTTAAAAATTTTTTTGTAATTTTTTTCATCAGTCGCATCACAACTTGTGAGACTTGCATAAGCGCTTACACGACCGTGCCACTTTTGACGCTCATTTAAATGCGTTTATGTCAACAAAAGCGATTTTACATAATTTTCAGAGCTTATAAGCGCATTAACAGCCAGATTAATATACATACATATGTATACCATATGTACTAATATATGCAAATATATGTACGTAAGAACAGCGAACGAACACTCACCTGCATCTGAGCTAGCCTTGAGTTGGCTGCTGCGACACCTTGTGACGCCATCGCCAAATATGATTTGCTTCGGCCAACAAACCAAACACAGCGAACAAAAAAAAAACACGACACAAAATGAGAAGCGGTTGCGAAGACGAAATCCAAGCTGCTGCTGCTGCTGCTGCGGCGACAACGACGACGGCGACGCGACGACACCGATAAACCCAAAACAATGAAGCGATGCTAATTTATTATTGCCGACGGTGCTGTTGTCAATTTAATACTTGTTTTTCTATTATTTAATTTTTTTTTGTTTTTCCCCCTCCTTTTTTTGTCGTTTATTAGACGCGTTACGTCAGTCGTTGTTGTTGTTGTGACGCGTGCGGAAGACAGCACCAACTGTTGCTGTCGTGCTGAAGGAAGCGTGTGGGCCTGCTAAGCTTGCTGCAGTCGCGTATGTCGATAGCCGGCAGCAGCGCGTGTAACTTGCGCAAACGTCCCACAGCTGTTTGACGGCTGTTGATATGCACACAAACTCAAGTGGTGGTTGGCGGCCCGCGTACCTCGCTCGCGCTAGTGACGTGTCTTTGAGTGATTCACGCGTCTTACCAGGCGCGCTGATTGGTGTTGTTGTTATTATTGTTACAAAACTATTTATTATAGTTCGTTGTACTGCCGTCAAGTGATCTGTATGCGTCTCTAAAGCGCTTCGCTGTGTTGCTTTATTGTGTGGCCCTGCGTCGATTACTAAATTGTTGTTGCTGACACTTTCGGCTGTTGCAATTTTGCTTTCAATTCACTGTCACTGCCGCTCTTAATAACAGTTATTAACTTTTTTTTTATTTTTTTTTTTAATATTTCGATAATTGAGGATGCCTTCAACGCGCTTGGTATACACTGCGAGAAAGCGTAGAGATTCTGTGTTGATTAAACTTAAATATTCGAGGTTATGTTTGGTTTCGCACACTGCAAATTTACGAAAATAGTTTTAGCTAGTTAATTTTCTTCAGCAAAGTCAGTCGCAATAATATTTGGAGTTTCGTTATCTAATTGATTTGTTGGGAACTGTTTTTATGTTGATTTGTTGGTCATAAAATTCTGTAAGAAATAAAAAAAAAAAACATTTTTTTTAATTAAATTGTATTGACAAAATTAATTCCAGCCTAAAAAGGGCTTGGAAACATCAAAAAACAGCCTCAAGCAATTGGCACAATTTTCAAATTAGTCACAATGTCGTTAATTGTTGTTGTTGCGGCAGTTACGTGCACGGCACCCACGCATAAGTAATTCAAAATTACGTACAATTTTAACAGACGTACTGAGAAACATACAAACAGACACAGAAATGTAATTCAATTTATACTTCACGGTCACTTGTCCAAAATTAGACAACGCCACAACAAGAACAAGCACAAAAAGCCGCCATAAGTCGCTCAAAAGCCGCTGCTACTGCTTACATATTACATACTCTTCCGTGCTCCAACTTACTTACGCGCTTCGAAATGCTCATTATATCCACTTTTAATACTTACATCTGTTTATTCACAAGAAAATTTTTATAATTTTTTTCCTGTTTTGCAAATATTTTTTTTTTTCTTTTTTGTATAATAAACACGCCAAAAATGTCGTAGTTATAATTAAATAAGAATTGATTGAAAAAAGCAATAACAATTAATCGAAAACGATTTGATAAATATTTTATTGCCAGTTTTCTGCTTTGTAGTGTTACTCATATATAAAAAATTATGCTGATAAAAATGTAGTAAATTTTTTTTCTTAAGTGAATAAATTAATGATTTTAAATACTTATGAATATTTATAAGCGCGCACAGTGGGTCTGAAAAGGTTTCGTAAGCGTAATTTTTGCAGTGTAAAGCAATGAAAGGAGCTTAAGGAAAGGAAAGGAATCCCTTTGGTATACATTCCTTAAGAATTTCCAAGTTATATTTAGATTATATTCGTAAAACGATCATTATAAGGGCTTATAAATGATCTCTGGAACTTGTCACTTTTTATTTAGTAAAGTGGTTTTTGAAAAGCGCAAAGCATATGTCTTTAGAGCCGTCCACATGAGCGAGGAGTACCGAAGACGATGGAACCATGAACTGTATGAGTTATACGGCCTCTTGAATATAGTTAAACGCATAAAAATCCAACGAATACGCTGGTTGGGAAGACGATGCTCTAGTGAAAAGCTCCTTTGAGACGAGATCCATTGATGGAAAACTTAAGCAAGGGCGCCCACGCATCCAATAGAAAGATCGAGTGCATGGTGACCTGTCATTACTTGGGATGTACAACTGGCGTGATTTCGCAGAGGATAGAAGCAAATAGTGAAGTTTTGTATTCTTGGACCAGACCCACCAATTGTTGTAGTGCCAAAAAAGAAGCAGAAATGTATGGAAAACTTCGAGATTGTTGTAGTCAATGTCCAATAAACACGTTTCCTTCGTTCTTTCCTTTCGGTTGCAATACTAATGATCCAAGTTTAGTAAATTTTGTGGAATTATAGACCTACTATAGCACAGAAATGTTGCAAAAATTAAATTTTACGTTGAAATAATATTCCGATCTAACCGATTAATTTCTTATAATGGATCGTTGTTTCTCATAAAAAAAAATTATTTGAGAGGTTTTCGTATCCAAAAGGTTTAGTATAATTATTTGAATTCGGGAACATTTCTAAGTTTTGAGTTTTGAATCATTTCAACCTGAATGTTCGTCTTATAGCGTTTCACTTTATGCCCTTCTTTATGGGGTGGATCATTGTCCTCTTAAAATTGTTTTTATGTGACCCTTTTAGACTATACTTGCTACTATATTCAAGGTTTTGGGAAACGATTGATTTCTAATTATCACAGACGGAGATACCGTTTTCTAAAGTTGTTGTTGTTCTTGAAACATAAAATGTATATTCAGAAACATGCTCAAATAATCCGGGTTCTTGAAACATTGAGAGACACCAATCTCCAGGCGACATATGATCTAACAACAGCACTTACTTCAAACTACATATTTCTTTGATGGGTTTTTGTCATTCTTTCACCGCACACTGTGCCTTTCCTTCCATTATTTCCGCATTGACCCGACAGTGTTGACGTAATTGCACTAGAGTTCCTTGCTGCCGTTGGATTTCCCGGCAGGGTTTTGGAATGTAATATTTTATGCAGATTATTGCTATTGCTTTTTCTGCGCAGGAACACATTGATAAACCGGCTCGCGTGTCCTTTAAGGTGTGGTTTGGGTTTGGTGAACGTCAACGACTGGTCAAAGTCTTACAATTGTATTGTTTGGCGACGCACGCCGTGAGACCTCGGCAACACCTTTAGCGGCCAAAACGTTCCCACAACTATCGCATATACACTTAGGTGCGGTTTTACTTTACTACATACTAGATGAGTTTATTGACTTGCGGGCACGCACCGGCAGAGTAACATACAAATTTATATATCACTACGGGTATTTATGTAAATGCAATGCGCTCGCCGGCATTACGACTACACACAGGACGTGACCGCATTCGTTGGGATTGCCTGCGCTCGACTACTTTGTTTTCATAACACTGATAACTTCGCGGTTTTCGTGCTTTGTTGTGACGCTGCCGTTAAACGCTAAACACAATACTAATTTGCAATAAGAAAAAAAATTATAAGCAAAACAGGCGCCTTCTCACGCCACATGCAACCCACGTACGAAGGCAGGTAATGTGTGTGTGTATTTATGTGCGCTTGCTTGTTGAAAGCGGTTACGTGTCCTCCAGCCGGTATTCGAAGGTGTTTTTGAGGAGGTGTGATGGCATTCCAACAACTTTCGAAAGTGGTTAGTAATAATCATAGAGATACCATACATATATTTCATTTCTTTATTTATATATATATTTTTTTTTACTTTCGCAGCTCGCAAACCCACAACAACACCAATAATCAACGGCAAAATTATAACAATTGCAGATGATTTCAACAAACAAGCGAAGCCCTCTGCTTAAGCATTTCGAAAATTATAATAATAACGCGCAACAACAACAACAAAAACAAAATAAAGATTGCGATTTTTTTTTTTTTTCAAAAATATTAATAACATAACTCACCAGCTGTATGACCGCTGTTGTCTGTTTTGTCTTCTTCGTGCCTTTCAAATATTTCGCCGTTCCTTTGCCGCGCTTCAAGTTCTTTTTTTATATTTTTTTATTTCTTATTTATTGTCTCGAGTATTAATATTGTTGGTTTGAAACTAGCCACATTTATCATTCATTTATTTATCTTTTTATTTCTGCTTTATTACTGTTGTTGTTGTCATAAGTTATATAGTGAGCTGACCAGCGCAGCGCGACGCGTCTCATACACGTTACTAAAATATGAAATCACAAAATCGTGAAATTGTGCCGCCAAAACAAAACGCTCTTCTGTTTGCTTAGAAGTTTATGCGAAGACTGTCGCGAGCAATGCTTGCGAAAAGTTTACTAACCGACTTTACACAGAGCTCGAATGCTCCACAACAGAGCCGCCGGCTGCGATGAGTAGCTGTGCCCGCTCCACACCGCATGCCCACACAGCAGCACACACGCAAACAAACGGACTGCACTGGACGCCAAAGCTAGCCGCGCTAACTGACAGCTAAACTGGCTTCAAGCATACTACTACACAACACTTAGCAACTTTGCTTACTCACAGTCGCGTCGACTGTTTCTCGCAGCGCGTGAGTGTGCGCTAACCCCACAACGCTTACTGGGATGGATGGATACACGTACAAAAATATAAAAAAAAATCAAGTTGTTTTGTTGGAATTTGTGAGTTGCGAATAAAGCAAAAACAATAAGAATCACAAAGTCTCAACTACATAATTCCAAAAGTGAAAGAGTTATAGAAAAGACACAACAGAGACACTGAGAAGCGACGAGCAAAATTATGCATAATTGTGTATGACATGCCTTAATTCAACACAAATTCCAAAGCGGCGAAGTTCAACGCCGCGTTGCGCGCTCACACTGATGCAAGTGCCCGCAAATAGGCAGTGATGTAGTTTAGGCTGGCGCGTCCCTTCGCGCGCTGAAGTGGCAGCGGGCGCGCTGTGCATTTAGCCATGCCTTCTTTAAGTGTTTTATTGCGCTGTTTTGGTTGTAGTGCAACAGCCATTAAACAACTTGTAGCTTGTGCCTGGTAAAATCACTTGACTTCAATTAGACGCCAGGCGTTGCAAGTGTCGCTGAGCATGCGCGGCATCAGCAAATATGCCGGAACAGTCATTATTGCAAATCAATTTGTCAAAGTTAATTTATCTACAAGTTGCCTGCTCAATTAAATTCGTTTTTTGGTATCGAGTTTGAAATAGTAGAGGCGCGCGAAGGCAGCTGCGTTGTGTATATGTACTCGAGATCTGCCTTTCAACTGGAATAATTTAGAAAGGTTATCTTGGTGTTCGGTATTTGAGTTGTATAATTCATCACTAGTCTTATCATCTTGGTTGGATGGTTGAAAAAGTAGCTTGCGAGAGCTCCTGAGCCCAGCCGACAGCACATAAGCTTTCATTTGGTTCTAGAGCTCTCCCTTTCAACTATATATACCAAACATATACTATATCCTGGCCTTAGTATTTACTTTTTTCAATAATTATACGGTCCGTGGTTTTAGAAGAATCACATTTTTATTGGGAGCTACTGGGTCTGAGCTTGATACATATTCTTGATTAACCGTAATGGATGATTCCTTCCTTCCTTATAAAATACGTGCTAAAATATGGGAACTCCCCCCAAAAAACATGACTTAAACAGTAAAACATTTTGAAATATATCAAAACGGTCGAAAATCTCGAACATTTCATAATTTCATCCAGACACAATCTCGTCATTAAATGGGAAGTACCCTATCAAGTTACTTAAATCCCACGTTCCTTAAAGTAGAAGTCTCTTGGTCGGAGCACTAACCCACAGTAATTTTCTGGTTCACTCTCTGTGGGTGGTATTCCAAGACATGAGGTGTTGCGTCCATTGTTACAAGCTCCCTTTGAAACGATCGAACGGTCTCGGGCAGCTTATGGGACCTGCGTTCTCGGCCACAACAGACTGATGCTTGATACTTAAATAAAGTGATTTGACAAAAATAGTTTGGACTTCCCTAATGACATCTGTTTCCCTATAAAATGCCTATCTAATTAGCAAATCCATATTTATGATTACCATTTGAAGTAGCAATCAGAGAACTATAAAACAATGCAATTAACTTTCTCTTATGTTCCATCGAATCGCACTTAAAATTACCAGATGCATTGTACCCAGTTGGTTACAGACATACATACAGACAGATTTGGACTTAGGCATATGCAGATATACTATATAGATAGCTATAAAGACATTCACCTTACATACAAACTACCATGAAGCTCACTACTCAAGAGTGGCGAAGAACTCCACAAGTGCAGCCAAATGGAAAATTCCAACCGCATTTAATTGTTGCAATGAAGACGCAGCTGGCTGCCAGACAACAACTAAGTCAGCAATTTTGTATTATAAAATAGACTGAAGAACAATTGTAATGACCAGCGAGGAGAAAGAGCAAAATTCTGCGATCGGTACTTGAAACTATGAATACGTGGGTGTGTTTAATGATTTATATTCTTCCTAAATACACAAAACCAGACTTTGCCATTATATTGCGTCTAGAATATTGAAGTTTGCTTTGTGCAGATTATTGCCAAAGGCGTTTACCATACTGCAAACTTGGTAACATGCCCTCGTAAATTGAAAAGGAAGTATACATGTGTTCATTTGTATTTTTATTTGTCTACATTTCTTTTTGATTTTCATACTCGAGTTCTTATTTGTTATGCCTTCTTATTGCCCACTTTTGCTATAATAATCATCAGAGTGCTTTGTATGAGCTTTTATGCGCGATTAGGGAGCTGTAAACCATTGTAGCAGCAACACTCACTAGTTGTGGCTATATAAATATGAAATACATAGTATATTTATGTACATATATGTGCAATATCTGGGCGAATTTGTTGCTTCATAAGTTTTGCAGGGATGTGTATGTTGAAAGCAAACAAAATCAACAAAGCTGAAGGGGAAACAGTTTCTGGAACTAAAGACTAAACAGTATAACAGCATATGCATTTATTTAAGCTCAAAAGTTGGCGAATTAATAGTTGCTGCAAAATACTTGTAGTTTTTTCTTCCCAAAGGCTAGATAAACACGTACATATATACCTTTAGATATGCATATTGTTGCATTTACTTATATACTCGTATATATTTCTTGTGCAAAAGTGCGAACTGAACTTGATTTTTGCGCCTGCGCACAGTTGTATTCCGGTAGGCCTTGCTATGCTACTTGCTCTCAAAAATCTGTGGAGGCGTTCTTGTTTGCTGTAATGATGTTGTTCATTGGAAGACTGTCGACAAAATACAGTTTTAATGTTGACATTTCTTTGGAATATCTTGAGACATGCCTAGTTTCTGTTTTAGTTCCAATTAAATATTAATAAGGAGATCCTTTAACAATCTCATTGGAGTCTAGTGAGTCCAACATTTCTTATCTTCCATAATAAAACTAAATGTAAAATTTATCGACTACACAGGTCCAGCGCTCGTGGAGAAACGATGGACCCATTCAATTTAGACCATTGAAGAGTCGATGTATTATAAACCTTTCAGCGTAACAATACCTAAAACCCTTCCAAATATTTATATGATTCAGAATTAAAAGGAACGGCGGTCTCAAGTATCCTTACCATTCTATATACAGTATTCGACAAAATTATGGATACCCCACCACAATTTTTACTATTATTTGAATATTTATTACAAGAGTTTAACAAAAAAAAAATTCACATACTATTAGTGGATACTATAAGCTACCAAATAATAATGGTATGATATTTACCGTTAGCTTTTGTTTTGCTTGCAAAATGAAGACTTTTTGAAGATCACCTGAGATTTATACACGACAAAAGTATGTATACCGTGGCAATATTTGCGCGTAGTGTTTCAGTGTGTGAATAATTTGTATAGATATCGGTAAATAAACTTGAGAACAGTTAAATTTCGTCAATTTAATCTCAATCAAGTCTTTTGGTCAATACTATACTTATAAGATTATTTTTAGTTAAATGTCAAATTAGCAGTAATAATCTTTGACTTGTTAAAATTAATTGTTCAGTATCATTTAATTGGACAATGTATTGGAAAATCACAGAATAATGGGAGCAAGACCACAATTCAAAAAGTGAAAAAATAAATAAATTGGAAAATAGTGGAGATAGGGCGCGCTCTCTACGCCAAGGACAGGCCGCCCAAAGGGCGACCACAGCTCGCGAAGAGACCAAAATAATCATAGAAATGAAGAAAGACCCTACTGTTTCAGCCCAATTTATTCAGCAAACTTTCCGATCAATGTTTCTGAGCGAACAGGTCACCGGAAAATCCGAGAAGATTGTTTTTTCAGTCCCTACAAGATTAAAAACCCTTAATTTGTCTTTTTCAGATGATCACGTGTTTTGCAACAAATAGTACAAATGTACAATATTTAACATACATTTTTATAATATAATATACCCAGAAGCAAAATAGAAAAACAATAAAAGCGATAAGTTTCACTGCTTAAACGATATACTCATTTTGCTGTTTACATTCAAGGGGTATACATACTTTTGTCGGACACTGTATATGATATTTTTAACATTATCTAATCTCCCGAGACATAACGATACGAATTGTAATCCCACATAACAGCTCGAAATATTGTTTAAAAGTAAATTTACGAAGTTTGTACAAAAATAACGATAATTTTCGTTTATTGAAAAAATACGTCTTCAATATAGTCCTCATTCGATAGTAGATTTTTTGGATTTCCTTTGAATCTTTCTGGCGATTTCTCGTATGCTTGTAAACAGTCGACAGTCCTTTAACGTTCACTTTTATTTTTGAAAATAGGAAAAAGTCACATGGCGCCCTGCCTGGCGAATATGGAGGCTGGAGCATCGTTGCAGTATTGTTTTTCGCCAAGAATTCTCGAATTCCTGTTATTTTTTGAACACTCCACTTATATTATATGAGAAAATTCTCCCCATTTACTCGAAACTATAATCTATTGGAACATTAATCTGGGAGTCTAGATCATTGTTTATGTTTAAGAGTAGCGTATCGAAGAGGAACTAAACCTCGAAGGAATTTCAGAAAATTGTTCACAGAGATTTTTTAAATGTAGGGACTCATATATTCAGTCCACTTTACGAGTACAACGAATAAATACAAACACAGATTGTTTTCTCTTTTCTGCGGGGTGTGTACATTTATCTTTATTTATTTTTCAGTTTTATTTTTCTTAATCAGGCTACATGTACTGTTCATTTATGTTAGTACGTTGTGTTATGTGTACATAACGCAACACTACATTACATTACATTACATTACAACAATAACATACAATAAGACATCGACGCAATTACAATACAAATTACAATACATCTCTAGATGTGCCTAGAACAGCGCATTTTGCAAACGCGAAACACATTGTTTTTGTTGCTGTTTTTCTTTATTTTATTTTTTATTACTATTCATATAATTTTTTATTTCAATTTTGCCTACATACTACACGCTTTCGCTATTACATACAAACATACACAGTACATGCAATAATTATGCTACATTTTTTATATGTTTATATGGTTTTTCTCCTCTGCTTTTGCATCTTCTTCATCTCCAGCTTAAACTCTTATAACGGTTTTGTGTTTCGAAATGTTAAACGATTGCAGTTCGCTCGAAGACTTTTTTGGGAAACGCGTGAAATTCATAAATACCGACAAACACACATACATTTGTATGTATGCGTGTCTGCATGTGTGTGTGTGCATTGTATTTTAAAAATATGAAATTGCAGTTTTTTTATTTCGTGATTTCGCTTAAAATACTAGAAACCTATTTTTCAATCAATTATTAAAATATTTAAAATTTCGAAAATTTCTAGTCTTTCTTGGCGTGAGTTAATTTTATTTAGCCGCTTTTTCTCAAAAAAATAATCTTAACACGCTGCATTTTTTGTTATTCAATTATTATTTTTTTCATTTACATATATGTATATATATATATTTTTTTTACTTTCACACATGTAAGTATGCGTGTGTTTGTGTGTATGATTTTCGCGTTTTTAACGTTTTCATGGACTTTGTTTTTGTGTTAGCGTGTTTTTTGTTTTGTTTTTTTTTTTTCATTTGCAAATTATTTTATTTCCTTTGTCTACATAAATCTAATTGTGCTTATGTATTGTACATTCTATACATCTAACTACATTATGTTACACAATTACACGTGTGTATATGTAAATGTTATCGAAGACTTCATTAATGAATATGAATAATATTATTAATTTCCTTGATAAAAAAATAGTTAAAATAGTTTTTAAATTGAAAAATATCCAAATTTCATTCTATAAAAAACAAGAGTAAAATACTAACTTTGAATAAAAAAAATTACCGTGATAAATCAAAAAAAAAAAGTTTCGAAAATTCAGAGTTACAAAAATTATTTGAAAATATTCAAGTCTTCAGATATGAAGACTTTCATTGAAGACTTATAACCTTTTCGCACAGCCAAATAAATTTAGTGCATGAAGATTATATTCTCAATTATCAGTTTGCCTTTCCCATAGCCGGCCACTACGATTAACGCTCAGCTATTATACATTTTCTTTCGCTGCTCTTAAGAAGTTGGAAAGTTTCAACAGCTGATTACTATTTATCAATAACCATAACCAAATTTACAAAGTGGGCAACAATCCGAAGAGTTTCATCTCTATTAGTATTCAATTAAGAATTAATATATGAAAAATATATTTTTATTTGGTATGGTAAATCGATCTAAATCAGCGCTTTTATCGAGCAAAGGCCGTTTTGTTCGATTAACTCCTGTGCGAAAAGGCTATTACATAATACTGTTAAATTAGAATCCATGTTAAGTCTAAAACGTTTTTCAGACAGCCCATTAATTCAATCAATTAGTAGCATCAGTGCTATTTCGACAGTTTAACACATGATTGTACTAAATTTACAATGAAATGAAACAATTAACTAGTTGTCAAAGTTAGTGTTTAATAGCCCAATTGGTAGTAAAATGACAATAAATTGTCATTGATTGTAGAAGATGAAAAATGTATTAGAAGTTATAATATTATACATTTTATTCGCGACAAAGCTTTTTCCAATTAAATAATGCCACAGTTGTCTCTGCTAATTTCGCGATTTAAACTAGGTACAATAAATGTAGTAAAAGTATTACTAATTAAGTCAATTACGAGGCTGTCTGGAAGTGTATTAAGTTAAATTCTTCATTTATTAATGTTGAAGTGTTAGTGTTGTAGTCAGTGTTGTGATATCAAACCGAAGGTTTTGCAAATGTTTATTTGAAATTAAGAATCATAATAGGCTTTACTAGCATGAAATAACACTGACTGTAAGATCATTCCAGCCACTGATCTCACAAATGACAACTAGATTCAAGAATTAAAATTGTTGGTGTGTTATTTTCCTAATTTCATTTCAACTTGTGGAAAATCTACGATTTCATAGTTCTTTTTGACAACCTCAATCACGTTTACTATTTCCGATTTTTATAAAGACATTTTTAAGAAAAAAATTATAAAAATAATTTATGTTGATAGAAAGAAAAAAATGAAAAATATTTAATAAATAAATTAAAATGAAAAGTTTGTTTCCGCATTCGATGAGATATCATATGATGATTGTCGGAGGTCATTTGAGTTTTCGAAATTACATTTATGCTTACTTCAGTTGTAAATATGGTTAAAACGTTATATCAGCGCCTACTTTCAAATGAGTTTTTTTTTTTCAAATTACCGTTAATATTATTTCCATAAATGCCACTTTTGCAGTTATTTTCGAAGACTTTTCAATTAATTAGTTTTTTCAATTTTTTTTTTGTTTTCCGGCGCCGACATACAACAACTATGCTTTTCCGGTGTGTCCACACAGTAATTGTTTAATCAAATAGTTTTTTTTCTTGTGTTTTTTTTTCACAAAAATTTTAAATTTTACACGTACATACATACATTTCCAATCTATAGTGGCGAACTTTGCAATTTCTAAGACACATTTTACATTGAAAAATCAAAAATACCAACACCCTTTTCGACAAATATATTCAAAGCGTTTTTTGTTTTTCTCATTTTCTATTTTTTGTTTCTTCGTTAACATTGCATTTTGCTGCTGCTTTTCGGCATTGCTATTCATTCTTTTTTTTTGCATTATTGTTCGATTATAATTTCATTTTCATTTTTTCTTTTGTAATTTTTTATTTATTTATTTTTTTCATTTATCATTTGCTTTATTTTAGTTTATAACTTTGCTTGTATGTGTTACATATAAAGCCAAACAATGCGATCTTCATACATAAACATACATATTATTTTAATGTCACTGCGACAATTGCTTAAGTCTTGTAGTCTACCAATGTAAATACGTGTACATGCGTACGTACATACATACTGTGGGATCAAAAGTTAGTCCAGGAACGGGCCGTGCTATGAATACAAGTACATGCTTATAAAGTTTTCTTGTGTGTAAAAGGGTAATAAGGGCTTCACTTCAACCTTCGTCTTGAGAATTGCAACACAAAATATCGTATAAAGCATACAATCTGTGGCATATGTATATTTGCAACATTTTCAATATTTTTTCAACATTTAACTTCGATTTAACTGTGATTTGGTGTTTCTGTTATTTTCGTGGTGTTTTGGTATTTATAAGGAGAAAAAATATTGAGTTCTTGTCGATTTTCCAAATTAAACATGATTTTGTATAATAACCTAATCCCTGTGGTATATGGTGTTAATATTCTCTCTTAACTGGCTCTAAAATTCCAGTTTTTCCATCTTCTTCGATAACTCATCTATTGCAGATCTATTGCTTTTATTTCTTTTCCTGCTGAGAACGACCGCTATTAAAATTGCTTTCTATGAATTTCGTTTAATTCGTGATTTCAACTCATAACCCACTAAAAGGTAGTCTGATATTTAATATATTATCCTACTATAGATTTCATATGCTCATTGCTTGTGAACCTATCAAAAATCGTTTATCTAATTGAAAAAGAACAAGCAAAACTCGATTCAACATATTTCACGTCGATGAGGTACTTGTCACCACTACTCCTCTCTTTTCTGTTAAATAAAATCCGTTTCAATTGAGTTCAATTAATTAAAGATAGAGAAATCGGAAGTTGATTAAGTTGTCAAAAGCAAATCGTCAGTTAATGTTATAACAACTGTCTTCTGTTTTCACACTGCCGTATGAATTTAATCGATTATTTCGATTATGCTGTCATTAAAATGTCCACTTTGATTGACTCGCTTATATTTGAGTTTTGCACCAGGTGTCCGAAATTACTTGAAAAGCCTTGCAATAATTAATGAAATGACAACCGTTTTCTTTTGTTTAACTGACATTGAATTTGACTTAATGAAAACATCACATTGGGTTGAGATTGGTTGTAGACTGGGAATAATATATTCATTTCAAATCTATGGAATTTATAACCTCATCGTCTACACTTCATCTGCCTTCCATACATCAATTAAAGAAATGCGCCTTAACTGTCTATTTTAGAAATAACTTTGGTAACCTCGCGGCTTAAATTGAAGGGGAATTGAATTATCTTCACTTTGAGTTAATTTCACTTTTCCTTCAACTGTTGTGTAATATTGTATTATTTATTCACACAGATGTAGTATTGTATGTATGTAAATCTTCAGTTGTGAATATTCTCAGGAATTGCTTGTTTTATTTCATAGATTTAATTATACGAAATAAATCCTTCAAATTGCGGATTTTGCTTTAATTCTTTGTAAATATTTTTCCATGTGGTTACAACTGTATTTTTTGTCGAAATGTATACATACATACGCTCCATGTTTTTATTTATTATGTATGATTTTTCAAGGCTTAATTGACAATTATTAAGGAATTTAATTACTACATGAATTCTCAATTAACCGTATTTCCACATATACACATACAAACGTATTGACACCGTGAATGCACAGCGAAGTTCGTGTCAATATGTATTTAGGTCATGAAAGAGCGAAAATCTACAGACATATAGATTATATGTATGTGTTACAGTTAAAGGACAACACGCATTTTGGCAAGTGTCAATGTAAATTAACAGTGGTTCATAATAAAATACGGACATACAAATGTAGGTCATGTTACTTAAGCGTTTAAATAACAGCGAAGGAGAATTCAAAAAATTTAATGAAAATTTTTTTTCCATGAAAGAAAGTTTTCAAGTTTTTGAATATTAATCAGCAGATTATTTTTACCGAAACTCCACATTTTAACGGAATTCAAAGCCATAAAATCAGATTATATATAGGAAATTTTCATTCTTCTATGAAAATTGATTATTTGTATTAAATTATTTTGGAATTCTTATGAATTGTATTTTGTACGGATTATATGTGATCACACATAGAAAAAATTGTCATCCTTGAAAGCTTTCAATCACAATCCTAAAGATAGTAATCAGCTTGAAGCACTAGAAAGTAGTTTAGCAATAAATACGAAGTGTCAATCTAAATCTTTAAGAAAAATTATAATTTATGAAGATCAGTTTTACATAATCCTTATCATGAACAAAGAAAATTGAGTCTCGGTTTTGGTACACCTACAATTCAAATGAATTTTGTAATCAAAAAGTTTAAATTTTGATAAACATACTTTCAGCAAAAGAAATTATTGTTTTAAAAAAGAAACGGGTTTTCAAAATTATTATGCTGATAAAACTCTTTTAGAAATTAAACCCATTTTCATTAGTCTGGTTCTAGTTTATTTTTGAAGAATCACCGTGTCGGAACTAGTATTATCTCTCTATTGTTCACTCTATCTCTCTTTCTATCTCACTATTTCTCAATTTTCTCTCTCTCTCTCTCTCTCTCCCTCTATCAATCGCTCTCTAACTCTTTTTGTAATCCTTATAATATCATAGAGCATTATGTATGTCTTGTTGTTGGTGTTTTGAGGTTAATCGGTGTAGGAAGGAACACTAGTTGCGGGCGTTCAGCAGCATCCAACCAATAAAGATACATGATATACTATTGCTTTCTTCTGTCAATGTTAATAATATTCTGCCGTCTTTGATACTTCTGGTTTCTGAGCTGATTTCTACATGAGTGTAATTTTATTTGAAAACATTTTTTTTTTGTCGAGCGCATTGCAGCACTGCAGTTTTATGACTGATTTTTTATTTGATTTGTGTTTCTTTGTTGTTCCCTTCTATTTCTAATTGTTGTTTCATTGCTTTTTTTCTTTAATCCCACATAAAATATTTTTGACTTTTATATTTTTTATTTTGGTTTTGTTTTTTTTTCGCTTTTCATGCCGTGCGCTTGAAATTTATAATAATCTATATTTTTTACTACATACAAACATTGGTTTATTATTTTTTATTTTTTTTTTGTTTGTTTTTTACTGATTTTTCTCGTCAAGTGTTACATTATCGCTATATGCTATATAAATTTGACAATTGTTGTTGTAATTTAACGGAGAACATTGCCAGCATGTTGCTCGTGGTTTGTCTAGGTTTTTCGCTAAAATTACATTTTTTCTTAACACTTAATTGTTTTTGTTGTTTTTTGTTTTCTTGTTTATTTCTAATAATTTTATCTCTCGTTACGTAAAAACAGTAAAAAATCGAAAAATCATTTAAAAAATCTATAATCAATTCGGCATTTCAAAAAACTGTTTGCATTGTCAATTAAATGTTGCTCGTGTTTTATTCGCATTGTTGCTTTGGTGGCGCGTTTCCTTGTGTACAACGATTCCTTGTTCTTGTTCTTGTTAATTATTATTCTTAACTTTGTTTGTGTTTTCTTATTTAATTGCAATACAATACCTACGTTAAATATCTTTCAAAACTATTTGGCAGATCAATGAGTACTTTGTGTCTATGTGTCTGTGTGTGTTTCGTTTTTCCTTGTTTTTGTTCTTTTTATTTTTGCATTTTTTGCTGTTTTTGTAACCTACAAATATACCACGTAATATTTTTTTAGCGTTTGCCTTTTTTTAATTTTTTTGTTTTCAAAACTTTACTATGGTTTCTAAATTCTTGGCGTCCCCTATTATGTTGTTTCACACATACATACGTACATATACACATAAAAATAAACATTTTCTATCAGCTGAAAATGCTAAATCTCTTTTTTTTCAATTTACTACTATTTTTCTTTTTTATTTTTTTTCAAAATTTTTTTATTATTTTTATTTTTGGCTTCTCTTTGTTTTTCTTTTTTTAATATGCGCTATGATTGGTTAAATTTCAACTACAACTATTGACGACGTCGTGTGTGTAAACATCCCTACAATATACACATAAGTAATACTAATTCCCAGCTACCCGTCCCTTAGGTGCACCCGGCGCCTAAATGTGGGTCAGTGTTTTCCCTGCTGCGCTGTTTTTGTCTGGCGTCCTACAAAAATTTGGCATCTTTTGAAATCCATTGGAATATACTCATATTTGTTGTTGTTGTTGTTGTTTTCTTTAATTTTTATTATTTGCGTTTTTGGGTTTTTTGTTGTTGTTATTTTTTGGCTAGTAATTTGATCCAATCTGCCATTCCACTCACCGTTCGTTTCGTTTAAACGAAGGCGTTTATAAAATGCAAAAACTCGAAATTGTCACGCAGTTGAGAACCCAACTGAAAATTCGTTCTCGTATTACCCGTAATATTAGTTAACATTTATATAATTCAATATTTCTAGATTTTCTTTTATTTTTATTTTTATTTTTACTTTTAATTTTTTTGTTTTTACTTTTGCAGTTTGGCTCGTTTTTTCTTCGTTCAAGACTCGGGTGCAGCGAAAATGTGAAAATTTATTCCAAAGTACTAGAAGGTGAGTCCATTATTATTTTACTTATCATGTGAGCCCTTGTTATTAAACTATGTTTTACTTTTTGTTTTTGTTATTTAACTTATAAGCGTTCAAGTGCCTTTGCACTCGTTTCTAGGGTGGGGTGGTTATATTTTTTCAGTTAAAATGTTTTTGTTGTTTTTTTTTTTTTTGAAATTCTTTACTTCCGTTTTTTTCCTCCTCTTTAATGCCACTCATGCTCCTTTCGCGCTATTGCCTGTTGTGAGTTCACTCTGTCCGCTCTATGCTTATTTTATATGGAAGTTCTCTTGCTCTCGCTTAAAATATGAAATCGCCACAATCCATGGCATAGTCGAAGTCCTCACCGCCGAGATCTTCGACGCCAGTCGAATGAAAATCGAAGCCGCCGATATCGGTGTGATAGACGGCGCCACTACAGGACGTGTCCACAAGATTGGTGCAGTGCGTGGTGGGCAGTGCATGTAGGGTAAAAGTGTCCTCACACTGCGACCAAGTGAGACCTGTCGGAAAAAGAGTAAAAAGAACGGATATTAATAATTTTGTGGAGAAATGTTATTTGGAATTAAACTTTTTTCTAACTACAACCCCATGTTCCAATAATAAATCAGTTAAAACGAGATAATCTTCAACATTCTGTTAAATTGCTTCAGTTATCATTTTTATAAATAAATTACTACAACTACCACTTCTAATAATAACCGTAACACCTTTCCTGTGTCGTTATTTCACTTACCGCCACTCCACACACCATTCGGCAAAGTGGCCCAGCCCCAACCGTGTCCCCAGGGCAATGCGCAGGCCAAAGCCGGCTTCGAATCGGGCTTTTTACTCAATATGGCAACGGCGGCATCGCTCTTCACCAGCGGATCCTGTACGTAGAACGTGCGATGATGGGCCAACGCCGGATGAGCACTACTGCTGCTTCGATGCGCCGAAGTTTTGCGCTGTTTCACCTCCGACGTAGTGGCCGCTAAATTCAATAAAATAATAATATTCTATTTTGGTTACATCCTAATAACTGTGGAGAAAAAGGGTTGCAACTTACGTCGTATGCGCACCAATGGGCGACGTAAAACGTTCATAAGATGCGGCTTGTCAACTACGAGCTCGATTTGTGGTGGTGGCGGCAGCTATAAATGAATGTCGGAATTTAATATTTATATAACACAAATAAACTGTCTTTCAATCACTATGTTTGCAATAAATGCATATGGATTAAACTCACCGTCTTAGTAATGGCGTCAACCCAATCGCTTCGTATTTTAAAGAAAATGTTTAAAAATTAATAGAATTTCAGCAACTTCTTTCAAAAACTCTCATATGTTTACCTCACTTCCTGTTCTGATTTGGCCAACATCCAATAGACTTTGGAGCGCTTTCTTCTCGAGCCCAACGCAATCAGCTGTGACACACTACAGCCTTCGGGCAGTGGTGGACGTCGTGGTATTTGCCCAGTCCAATGTGCAATGGCCAACATTTCGGGCGCTTCTTTGACTAGTATTTTTCCAGCTGGTGATGAACGACCGGGTTCCTATATGTAGACATTTTACTGTTAGTTATTAACATCATTATTGATCTATAGCTTTCATTATAAAAGTTTCTCGGATTTATAGAATTTATTATAACAAGCGATATGCCACAATTATTCAAACAATTTACGACAGCATTGTAGAACTATATGGTCCAAAATATTACTAACATATTCTAAAATAATTTGGTTGGATTTTTGGACAGTTGATGTTTCTAACAGATAGGTTCCTAGCCGATAGAAACAGATAAACAAAATAGTCAACTGAAAACTTAACCTTCGATATTTCAAATTTACCTCAAATTTAATACTTGTTTGAATAGTATAATTCCCTCAACAAAATGGAGTGACTTATTTTCATCCTGTAGCAACGATTTATTTTTGATAACTTAAAAGATTCTTGAACTAAAATAACAATTATCGGTATATTTTTGGCTTAATCGAAAGAAAGAGCAGACTAGATCTACTTCAATATTTGCTTTATAAGACATTAGGATTTATGGTTTTAATGGTCAATTAACATTACCAAGATACGAACTTGGTATGGAAGAGCTCAGATCTGATGATATGTTATATGATACATCATTCCGTCAAATAAAATCTATAGCTCGAGGAGCAAATTACCAACATGTCCACTTCACATACACAGTTTGCTCAGGAAATATTCAATGAACCACAACATATCTAAATAATAATCTTCCGAGTCCCTTTTTTCAATTTTCGATCACAAAACATCAGTACTTTTAAAACATTTTCAGAGAGAAAGATATTTTCGCTCTCGTCTGTTTGTAAAACGACGGTTCTTTAAAGTTCTCTTTATATTTGGAAATAGGAAAATGTCATACGGAGTCATGTCTGGCGAATATGGAGTCTGGGACTTCGTTACAGTATTGTTTTTAAGCAAGAGTTCACGAACAAGGTACGAAGTGTGGGATTTTATCAACCGAAATATTTTCGCCCTGAACTGTTTTGGTTAAGTCCTTTCTAACAATTTGAACTTAAAACCGCTATTCGCCGTAGATAAACATTATACGTATTTGTGTTGCTATGTAATTTAACATAACGCCTAATTGAACTTACCGTAAACCAAGCCATTGTTGAATCATCATACAGCACTACCCATTCCTCGGCCCAACGATTCCACAGCAATTGCTCTAAAAAAAGTGAAGATATTTATGAATGGATTAAACAAAAAAGTATTAGAAAATTGGACGTAAATTTCCCAAAACTCTTGTCATTGACTCCCTAACGTTGAAGGTCATCCACTCTTTGGCTTACAAAAACAACAAGAACACAAACACATTATAAATGTAATTATTGTGACGACTCGAGTGTTTGGCATGCTGGAGAAACATTTCAACATACATACATACATACATTTAAATGTATGTTGGTATATATGTATGTATGTGTGTATTTTGCCCGTTGCCACCCACAAGCACAGCCGTCATCTTGCATTACGCAGCATTAGCATGTAGTTAGCGCAGCGGCGGGGTGAGCGAAATTATGAAACCATAGAAGAGGGCACTTCACACACACGCACACGAGCATACCAATGAAAACGCATACAAGCGTATGCTTTTCCACATACTTGGCATGCGCCACTTACATACATATATATATATGTGTGACAGTGTGTGAGTGTGTATGTATGTTACTTGGTATGTAAATTCGTTAGTGTATTAAACGCCTTTTTTGCGGCATTAAGATTCTTGAAAATTTAAATGCGCTTACAAATGTAATCTGCACCATCATCATCGCCATCAGCAACAGCAATGGCGCAACGGCACAACCAACAGCAGCAGTCGCAGTCGCACCATCAGCAGTGGCAACAGCAGCAACGGCAAAAGCAATCATGCCAATGCCATCATCATAAACGACAGGGACACCGACAACAACAACAGTAACAACATCAGTGGCAGGCGGCCCTTAAAAGCCTTCACCAAAGCGCGCGCAGCCGCCCTCCTTCTCATCAACCACATGTGGGTGGCTGTTGGTGGATAGTGAAGGAGGAGAGACAAATGGTGGCGTTTGAGCTGCTTGTTGTTGGTGTGCTCAGTGTAACCAAATGCGGCATTGCGTCGCTTTACCCCATGGGGCTGGCACTTAGTGCGGCGCGCTTTGGTAATTCATGGCATTGTCTGTGCGCGTCGGAAGGAAGGAATTGCTGCGTCATGTCAATGTGTATTGCACTTATGCTGATTTAGCAAATTGTCGCAAAATCCTGCAAAATTGTATATGACGCAGACAAAAAAAAAACAAAAAAAAATTCTAAAAAAATGCAAAAAATAGAATGTAATAAGAAGCTACGAAGCTACACATATACATACATGCGATTGGTAATTTTAGTTTGAGCTGCTTGGCTGTGGTATCAGTTGGCAAAGCCATAAAGATCTAAGCTAGCATTCATTTGCATCACACACATACCGTTATAATGGCATTTGTGTGTATGTATGTGTGCATCGTAATTTGTGTGGCATTAGGCCATGAATCAGTTGATATGATAAAATACGACAACATTTCTTCTGCTCGTTATATTTTATGCTACCCCAAGTGTCTTAAAGTGTTTTCCAATTTTTTATTACTACTGCCTTGAGTTTGCAGAGTGCCTAGTGACTTGTTTGTTTATGCCAAAATTGAGTCTGCGATTTATGTTTGGTTCATTTTGTGCTACTTCTGAAGGTATTTTTTGTAGCTATAGCCTATATATACGTCAATGTATTGCCTCTGTCATTACTCTAGACTCCACCTTTGTTTACTCACTTTTGTAACGCAACAAGTATCCTCCTTTAATTTGTTTCCCAACCGTGCCTGTAATGAGAGAGAAAATAATATAATTATTACTGAGAATTGTCACTTTGAAAAGTTTAAAGCAAATAACGTTCAATTTAGAGATAATTAATGGGGGTGCTTTTATATCTTCTATACATTTTAAACAATAGAAGAAGATAAAAGTAAATAGAATTAAGAATATTTATTATTGAGTCCATCTTATTGGTTCGTCACTATTTCTAGCATAGCAAACCGACTTTAGGGTAGAGCAAGCGGGACATACCTTTCCCTGTAGTTTTCTTGAGTCTCATCTTGATTATTAAAAAAAAAATTAATATGTTGCGGCACATATCTACCACACTCAAATTTATTATCCATTACAGACAATTAGGTTATAGTTTCGCATGAAGGTTTTAACAAAGGCGAGACCATTGAATTGGTAAAAAGAAACTTCACAATAAAACTTGCAGATTGTTAATAAATATTATAACAGTCCTTGTTAGCTGTTTAATTTCTTGTCGTCATATGCATGGCCCTGGACATATTCATGTACCTATCATACCGCCTCTGAAAACAGTCGGGAAGAATAAATCACGAACCAAAATGCGCACTTCAATGTCCATTTAAACAAATTATATTAAATTATATATTATTGATGTAATTTTATAAGGATAACACAATTCGACCCATATATTCGGTATAAAGTTCAATAGAATAACGAAAATCATCATAAATAGTATATGGGGACTGAGGTAATTCCTAAACCGATTTCACTCGTTTTTCACCACCAAGATACAATGTTATAGTCTTCGATACATTGTATCTTAATTAATATTACACTTAATTTAATATTACTTATAATTAGGTATATGGGATCTGGGGGAAGTTATGACCCGATTTTTACCATTTCAGGTACAGAGAGAAACTGTTATAAGAAAAAAATTCAGAGGGAATGAATTTCATAAAAATATCTGAGGGATTTACCTATATTTTCGGTGAAAAATTACCCTTAGGCACTGAGTTCTTCATGTTCGATATCAGAGGCCTTGAAAAGTCATGGTTCGATTTTGACAATTTTTCCACAAGTGATGTCACAGCTCAAATACAGTATTTGTGTAATGTTTTATTCCGCTATATTCATTTGTTCCTAATGTATATATGTATTATAAAGTGAACGAATCAAAAGAATTCAAAATTGAGTTATATGGAAAGTAGACGTAGTTGTGAACCGATTTCGCCCATATTCCAGCCGTGTCATCAGGGTGTCAAGAAAGTGTTATATACCGAATTTCATTGAAATCGGTCGAATAGTTCTTGATATATGGTTTTTGATCCATAAGTGGGCGACGCCACGCCCATTTTCTATTTTGTAAAAAAATCTCAGTGCAGCTTCCTTCTGCCATTTCTTAGTGGGCGACGCCACGCCCATTTTCTATTTTGTAAAAAAATCTCAGTGCAGCTTCCTTCTGCCATTTCTTATGTAAAATTTGGTGTTTCTGACGTTTTTCGTTAGTGAGTTAACGCACTTTTAGTGATTTTCAACCTAACCTTTGTATGGGAGGTGGGCGTGATTATTATCCGATTTCTTTCATTTTGGACTGTATAAAGAAATGGCTAAAATAAACGACTGCAGAAAGTTTGGTTTATATAGCTTTATTGGTTTGCGAGTTATATACAAAAACCTATTTGGGGGTGGGGTCACGCCCACTTTTCCAAATTTAATTCTTTACATCCAAATGTGCCCCTCCCTAATGGGATCCTATGTTCCAAATTTCATTTTCATAACTTTATTTATGGCTTAGTTATGACACTGTATGGGTTTTCGGTTTCCGCCATTTTGTGGGCGTGGCAGTGAACAGATTTTGTCCATTTTCGAAAACAACCTCCTCATTGTGCCAAGGAACATCTTAATTTTTACTCAAGTTATCGCTTTCACGGACAGACGGACAGACATCCGGATTTCAAATCCACTCGTCATCCTGATCATTTATGCATATATAACCCCATAACTAACTCTTATATTTCTTGGTGACACAAACAACCGTTATGTGAACAAAACTATTATACTCTGTGCAAGAGGTTGCGAGAGTATAAAAAGAGCTCGCCCAACATGATAACGTATCGGCTCACACCCTACCGACGTCCCCGCCAAATAGGTTGAACTAGATTACGACCTGCCGACATATCCACTGAATTATGCCCGGTGCGTCTTTTATATGTCCCCAAGCTTGAAAAATTTCATTTGTTGGTCAAACATTTGGATATTATCGCTGCTGCACAGGACTACTTTGAAGACTTTCAGACGTTGTTTTCAGAGGAGTTATTGAAGTTGATAAATTGCTAGGTCAAGTGTATATAGATCAAAATCGACTTTGTTGAGAATTGAATCGGATGCTTATTTTCTTATTAAGAGAACGGAACAGCCACAGGGCCAATGTTACCAGCGTAATAGGAACTATTCTCGATTCTATATATCAATTATCTTCATTTTTACAAAATGTTAGTGTAAATTCAGAAATAGACTCATTTAAAACTGTTTACTGGCAAAGGCCTATGAATCTAATAATTTCAAGACATGTTTTCGAATTATATGTGAATATCGCAAGTTTCTACTAATTTGGACTCGCAATAAAAGATGGATACATAGATACGTTTTAAGAGACATTTTCATTCCAAATTAAAATTGAAATTCGATTTGAGATTTTTAAATTTCAAAACAAAGACTTTGAAACGCTTTAAACTATGTATATGCAATGTCATTCCAACCAATTCAGCATTGTACTTCTTCCTCCATCACATCAGCGTCGGAAATCTCATTTCATTGGATTATTGCCATAAAATTTAATTACAGTTGTTATTGTTGTACACATTGAAGCGGTACCAACCAATTTCGATTCAATTAATATGCGCCCACATAATAATCACATATCCTTGTGAATGTATCACATATACTCATATGTATTTTGAAGGCAACGCTGTCGCAAACGAATTGCGGCTACGTACCGATTCCTTTCAACCGTTTCAATCAAGCGTGTCTGCCATTGCGCGCCGTCTGCCAACGGCCACGGAGCACTCAGCGCCGCACATCAAGTGCTGTGAATATTCAGTGAAAGTTAAATTGCAACGTTGCTGCACTAGTGTTAGTTGAGAACACAACTATCTGCGAGTGTAATGACGTTGCGAACAACAACAGCAACAACGCTCACGCTTGACTTCGCTGCGGTATAGTATAAGAAGGACATATGAAAGACGACGTTGGCTTATCCTGCGCTGTTACGCTTCACTAGCGTCACCCAATATCATTTATGGTAAAATTTATCTACCAATAATTACATGCTCTTGATCCGCAATAGTTGCATACAGACATTAACACATGAGTATAGTGTTGCATGCAGTACACCTACGCTTTCGAGCTCTACAGAGTCTGTATGTCTGTCCGTCCAACGGTTAGGACCACGCCGTGCATGCGTCTGTGTACGTATGTCTGACACTATGTCTTGACATGTGTACATATGTACTCGCATTATGCACATCCCAGCGGCTGGCGGAAGGTGTGCCGAGGGCAAAACGTGTAACGGGAAAAAGAAACGAAAGAAACGCTTGCCACCAAACGTTTTGCGCATCACTGCACTCGCTTTCGTCGTCCGTTTGCTCAATCGTCCAGCAGTCTTCCATTCAGCCAACTCAGCTGCATTCCACCACATCCCTGCACCTTCGTCCGCACTCGCGCCGCTTGTCTCTGCAACCATTACGTTGTCTGGCATCATAAAAGCCACCCCGGGTCTCAAACCCAAAGCGTTTTACGATTGCACATGACATACTCAATGGTTGCCAGCCAAGCTGGGCAAGTGCAAACCCAACGCGACGCGACCCGACCCGACCCGAGCACCTCGCTGTTGCACTCGCTCCCACTGGTGAGCCATCATAAAACGCGCACAAGTGCAAGCAAACGCCCCCACACACATAAGAGTACATACAGACATCGCATCACATCCGTTGCCATCGCTCATATGGCGACGAGCTTGCACGAGTGTCTCGGTCTCAGTCTCGGATGGCAGGATGTGAGAATGTACGACTATGCGATTCAGCTGCAGACAGATTACAAGTGTCGCTGCAACGTTTGCTGAAGGACGCTAGGGAAATGCTGATGTTGAAGAAAACTGCAACAGAAACATCTTCATTGCGACTAAGTGAATGTTCGTATGTGGGAGTATGCTTAGCAAAACACATTCATAAAATACTAGTACACTTGTCGGCATATGAGCGCATATAGCGTATCTTGTATATATGCTCGGGAATGCACATTTGTGCTATGCACTTGCCTGTAGAGAATATCTGCATCACACATGTGAGGAGAGGTCAAACAGTTTGCGGCAGGAAGAGCTTAAAATGAATTATTGAATTATTTTTTCCTCTACGAGAAGTGTACTTCATATGCAAGTAGCGCTCAGGTGTTTCAATGAATTCGCTTTTAACCTAAAACAGTTTTGTTGTAGCCTTCAAAGTACCTGAAGAGAGACTTCGTTAAAAATTAAATGAATCATGAGTGATTTAGATAAAAACTGGGAGCAATTTAGTTCAAAAGTTCTGAAGCGATTCTAATATTCATCAATTATGGATTTGAACTTGTGAGAAACAGTCTCAAACTTGGCCAACCATTGTGTGAATGTTAGCTAAGACCCACACCACAATTAAGAGTAGAAGTTCAGTCAGTCAAAATCTATTTTAATTTCTAATTTCTTTCAAATCATCTTTCTATCGAAGGACGGTCTTAGATTCATACAGATATTTAGATTTAGTCTACACTGCGGAAGACTGTCGAAGAAGATTTAGAAAGCCTTGGTACATTTTGCTTCTTGGACGAAAACTTAGATAAGTCTAATAGACTGACGGAGTAGATAGCTTCAATGGCATATTAGGCAAACAGCTCTTTCATGTACAACCTTATTTTTATGCACCGAATTCTTTCCGCACAGTTTCCAGTACAAGAGCTTTGTTAAGTTCTTGACTGACTGATTTCAATTGGTCCTAATTTAAAGAGAGTATAACTAACTAGTTGATACCCAATTATCTAGGGACTTTACTCTTGACTATACAGTGCATATAATTCTTAATTCCTACCGGGTTCTTGAGTGCCTCCACATATGAATTCGCAAGCGTTTTTTAAGCTTTCGTTTGAATGACCAAAGGGGCGATGACGATTACGCTGAAGTGCAGTGTCTGTCGGCTGGCTTATACTCGTAAAAGTGAAATGTGGGAAAAAAGGTGGCTAAATCCTCGGTGACCTCGAAATAATCAAGCTAAGACTGTGTAAATCAAATGTCAAAAACTTGAGGCATGCATCAAGCGTTCGCGATTAGAAGCACTCCAGAAGAGCTACTCATAAATAATATTCACAAAGCAGCAAAGCGTGTGGATTGCGCATCCTTTAAACGCTGAATTGTGTGTGAATTTATGTGAACGATTTCATTAGAAACAGAAATGCTGAATGTATTCGTCACTGACTAGAGGCGCTAAACTTTGCAAAAGCTATTTAGATACATCAACACACATATACAAAAATGAATAAGTTTTATAAATACTTTATAGAGATAATTTTTTTGGTTGAGTTTGGTGTCGTTGTTGATATGTTTCGTGACTTCAGATTTTTATGGCTTGTATAGATGCGAAACCTTTAGAATAAATAAGAAACCATTGGATGCGATGGATGTGCCAGTAAAATCTTCAAACATACCGAATGCACGACAAAGTCTTCCACTCAAAAAGCTTCAAAACTAAACCTTTAAAAGCTACAAATATTTCTATATTTCTCATACAGCTATATTAACTACTTGTCTCTACAATTGGTTCTTCCAAAGTTTCGAATTTTATTTTTTATTGACAAAATCCCACTTTTAGTTATATATACACATAAATATTCCCTATCAGAAGTAATCACTACACTCCGTAAAGGTCGGTTAATATACAAAAAATATTGGTCAGGTCAGTCTGGAAACCCTTTGGCTCACTATTTTGTATTTTCACATATTTTACTAATTCTGTATTCAAAAAGACTATTTTTTAAGGCACGAATAATAATATTAATAATAAATGGTCGTGTCGTTAGCACATTAGCAGGAAGTTGAGATTGAGAAGACGTACTAGAAGTAGTAGTACCTAAACCTAACGTTCAAAAGACTTGTGTATTAATTCCAGCTGGCGGTTCAAGAGTTTAGCATTTCGAGTGATAAAAGATTCGGTATTTTGAAAAGACTTTATTAAGAGAAATTGAAAGTCTAGCTTGAGTTATTGCTAAATTTCATATAAGCCATAGGAGCACCGAAGACGATACACGCAGTGGAAGAAAACATCAAAAAATTCACAAAATTATTTTAAACTAGCAGACCACTCCGGCTTCGTACGGGATTGCCATGCGAAGAGAATGACTTGCAAACGCCATGGAGTCTTTTTGATACCCTCACCTGGGAACTATTTCCAAAAAGTTAAGATTCGAGCAATAAATATGGGCTATGTTACTCAGAGTGAATGTTGCTTTCCAATGGTGAAATCGGGACAGTAATTTTTGAGTTTATTCATTACAAACATACAAACAAATCTTTCCTCTTTATAATAGTAGTATGTATAGATGACAAAAAAATTAAGTTGATTGAGTTAGCTGGGACTTTCAAGATATCAAACGAACTTTTTGTCGAAAAACTCTTTGAGACTTACCATCTGACAATCAATCGAAAACAACCAAGAATTAATGAATTAAAATTACATGAATTTGGTTTCAAATAATTTCAGTATATATATCAAATCTAGCCACTAATATTACCGTATAACTTTTCTCAGACCTTAAAACTATACTCACGGTAAAGAGAGTCAACCATATTTTGAAGCGAGAGAGCTTGAGAACAAAAAAAAACATAAAGCGCGTCTCCGCGTGACTTGTTCCTATTTCCAAAAATAAAGAAAACCTTTAAAGAGCCGACGTTTACACGCATACAAGAAATCGCAGAAAAGGCCAAAGGACAAAATTTGAGTTTGAGTTTGAGAAATATTACGACAATTCGAAGAAGCGTGGGCTTGCATAATTTCGAATGAAGACTATTTAGAAGGCGACAACCTTGATGTAGACGATTTTTCAAAAATCGAAAATTACCGTTATTTTTTTAAAACAGCCCGTATATGTTTCTTTTCTCCTGACCATCATTTGACATACTTAAGGAATTCTTGACAACCTTTCACACTTTTCCGATGTTTTTCGTATTTATTAAAAACTATTAAAATCGCCAAAACAAAATTCTTAAATGAATTTTTGAAAATCCCTTACAATAGTAATCCCAAGTAATTGTAATTATTTTCTTATACACATAACTATTTTGTGAAATTCACCGAAATTTCCACAGAAGTACGTTATCTCCACTCTACAAAAGTGAACTTTTTGCGAAATTAATCCGCAATAATTTGCAATTTAAGCTTCGTAATGCTTGGCAAATTGAATTGGTTGGCTTTACGTACTACTATTTCGTGCAGAATGACTTACCGTTATTTGCAGTGCAATTTCACTGCAACTATTAACTGTCTTTATTTTATACTTAAACGCTGCTGCTGGGATCACCGCCCGAGGGTGCTTGCACCCTTAGGGGTCATTACATGTGCCAAAAGGAGTTAAAATATACGGTCCATGTTGATTTAATTGTCAAAAAAGCGCCAACAACAACAAAAGTTACAACAATTTAATCCAAAGCATGCCATACAATCACGAACGCACAACACACGCTGGCACTTTCGGTGACTCAAGCTTTTCCCACGAATATTTGCAATGAACTTTGTGCGCACACACACGTGTCTACATAAAATCACATTTCATAGTGGTATTAGTGAGTAGGTGAGTGCGTGTATGAGCGCTACACTAACTACACTGAACTTGCGCTGCACTTTAAAGCGTGCTCGATAAATGCAGCAGATAAGAATGGTTGGCTGTTGCAGAACCAACAGTGCAGCGCATCAAGTGAAGCATTTAAAAAGGTTAGCAACAACTCACACACGCGCGAGCATACATAAAAGCTTTCCAATCAGTTTATACAAACTTAACCTCTCACAGATATATATACTTCGCTTTTATATACTCGCAAATATACCTCTATGTATATGTATGTGTGTATAGGTGCGAGGACACCCGCACTCACGACGCACAGCCATCCAGCGCACACTCGTAAATGTATAATAAAATGTACTTACGTGCGTGCTCGTATATACGCATGTGTTAGTGCTTCGCACCAAAACACGACAAGTCGTTGAATTCATTGAGAAAAATAAAGTCTTGAATTGGTGGCACAGCAGTGAAGCCTTATAAGCAGCACCACCACCTCCTACCCAGTCGAAGCATTTAACACAGCATAATGCTTTCACTTCTGGGTGTGTGTGAGTGCATGTACGTGATATACATAAGTACAGTGAAGCTTTTAAAATACGTACTGACAAAATCAAGAGCGCTTGAGGAAGTTTCAATTTAAAAAGTTTCAAATTTTAGTGTAAACAAGTTTAAATCTACGAAAATGTTTTATCGCCTGCAAGGATGCTAAAAAAATCGGTTATTTTAGTTACTTCAATAAAAAGTAATCATTACGTATTTAATATGGGTATGAAATACTCTGATTCAGGTTTTATGATAAAAGTGATTCAAATATCCCTAAAAATTTTTCCGATTCATTTAAAAGTCATTTAAAAATAAAGTTTCTCAGGAGTGGCCGAACAAAATTCGCTACTCATTACATATATTTAGTAAGGATTTAATATAAGTACTTAGTGATTACTAAGTCTGATTGGTGTCGATAAATAATAAAGTACTCTAGAACTATTGTTTGGTCACAGTATTAATGAGATGCCAATGGCAGAGAAATCGTTTTACTCATCAAAAATAAAGTGATTTCCTTAGAAAAAGTGATCAGTTTCTGAATATATTATACCCGTTTCTTATAAAAAGTATCTAATATGGATTATAAATATGATTTTTTTTATAAATTTTTTTTTGTAGGCTGAATAGCTCAATATTGTTATCTCAGCTTTTAAGTGAAAGCTCTAAGTTAATTTTTCTAAGCATAAATCACTGAAATCTTATTCAAAAATATTATTTGTAGGTTAGAGAACCCAATTTTGGTTATACTTTTTAAAGTCAAATTCCTAAAAGCTTGTTTTGAAATATTTAAATATTAAATATTTTTAACTCAAATCAAAGAAGAAGAAGAACTCAAATCTAAAAATATCAATATTGAAATCTTAACTTTCAAATGAAAGCTCTAATCTCGTTACAAATATTAATTGTAGGTTAAAGCACTCTATATTGACGTTTCAACTGTTAAGGGAAAGCTCTAAATAAATTTTACAAAACCCAAACCCCTAAAAGCTTGCTAAAACTATTAAATGTAGTTTAAAGTTCTCAATATTCATATTTCTGCTTCTAGGTGAAAGATCTAAATTAAACTTTTTTAACTAAAATTCCTCAAATATCATTAAAAAATCAATATTGAAACCACAGCTTTTAAGTGAAAGCTTAAAATTTCGTGAAAAAATAGATGTAGTTTTAAGAGCTCAAGTTCTGGTTTTAAGTGGAAGCTCTAAATTGAACTTTCTAAACGCAAATCTGCATTTGTAAAACCGAAAATCAAGCTTTGCTCATCTTATAAAATTATACAATTACTTATGCAAACCATGCATTTTAAGCTTTCATGAAAGCTACAATTCTAAAATAGTTCTAATTGCATACAAGTACACTTAAACGAGAATCTACTGTACTAAAGTGCTTATGTAGAGTCATGCAAAGCGCTGTGTGACTGCTGCCACCGCTTGCCACGCCACTACCAACGCCTGCCTAGCCCAACCCATAGCACTTTAGCCAAGGTCTCCTACACCGAAAACACTTTCACTTGTATACTCACCCGTTGGTTGTTGTGTATTCACTGTTGCTGTTGAGTTTCGTGGCTTCACTTTCGAACACATGGAGAACATCTTTGGCAGCTTTAATGTCTACTTTCAGGCGTTTTCGTTTATTGTTTGCTAGACGCTCGTTTATTGAAATCGAATGGAGTATTTTAACGGTGCGCACTTAAACACTTAAAAAAACTTGCCTCAGCTTCGAAAATGTTGCATTTTATTTGATTGCTGATAATTTAGTTGGTGTTGTTTTCTTTTGCTTTTTATTTTGCGTAAAATTTGCTTTAAAAAATAATTGTCGCTTTTCACTAAATTTTTATTTTATTATATTTATTTTATTTTCTTTTTATGTATATGCGTGTATAATATTTTTGCGATTGCAATTTTTTTGTAATTTGTTGTAAAAAAATAAGAGTTTGCTTTCTGCGCAAATGATGTCACGGTTAGTAAATCAACGACGACAATGACGCTGTGCTAGCCGCTCGCGTGCGGGTGGTTGCTTGCTGCTGGCTTTAATACAATGAATTACGAGATGAGAAAAAAATGTTTTATTCTTTTCTTTTCCTTTGGCTTTTCTGCTTTGCGAAGCACACTTTTGTTGGACGCAACTTCGTTAGCGGAAGCACTGTGCAACTACCGTTAATGAAGAGTGATAATGAAATGCTCGTTTATCACTGAAATGTCACTCAAAAAGTGTGTGATGGCGCAGCGCGAAAGCAATAACACGCAAAAATAATGGAAATGGCTTTTGGGTGAAAATGCGCTTCTTGCTTTTTTATGATTATTTTGTATTAATTTTCACTTTATTCTTTACTCGTGCCTATCTATTTGCTCTGCTCCGTGGTTGTTGTTGACTGCGTGCTGCTGTTTGCTCGTCGTTCGCTCTTATCAGTGGTCAAAATGGTAGTGGTCGACGCCAACCTCGTCTTCTGCTAGCTAAGCTACTGGTCAAGCTCTACCACTGATAGCTGATAGTTGGCGCTGTTGTCTGCTGTTTGTTCTTGTTGGCACTAAATGCCACGACCAGTGTTGCTACTGCTTCTACCACTGATACGGATACTGACTCCGACTCTGACTCTGACTGCTGCTGGTGCTCCGCTTATGGCTGCTTCCTTCTTTTTTTTTCTGTTTTTTTTTTTTGTTTTTGGTGTTATTCGGGGTTGCCTTGTGTTCTTGTCACTGCGGCTGCCTCGCACTGAGTGTGGCAAGCAAGTACGGTGACGCCTTTTCTGCAAACTGTATTCGTACGCTCGTTCGTCGTCCGCTACGCTTGTTGTTGGCGCTACTGCTGCCGCTCCAACCGCTGTTCGTCCTCGTCGTCGTCGTCAATTAAAGGCTTTGCCTCAACGCCGTCGTCGTAGACAGTAGCGCTTCGTAACGATTATTACAGCGATTGCAATGTAGACTGTAGAATGAATTGGATATGGCTGTGGATGGCTGAAGCAGGCGGTCCGTCTGTGCTGATAGTGTTTGGTAGTCGGAATGTAACCAACAGCAGAAGACAATAGCGTGCTGCTGCGGCGTAAACGTTTAGTGTTACTTTGCTTGAACGGATAAAGCTCGGTTTGAGTCAGTAGACGTCTCAGCGGCTGTTCGGTTAGGAGCTGGCTATAGTCACCAAGGTGATGAAGTGTGAATTTGTAGAAAACTTTTTAATTTGATATTCTCGACTTCCTTTCGTTTTTCTGCAACTACCTTTTCTTTCTTTTTTGTTAGCTTCTCACGTTCTTGTTTGTTGTTGTTTTTGCGTGTTTTTATATGATTTTTGCTGTTAGTTGTTATTGCCACTCTTATTATCGTTTATGGTTGTCGTACTGCTTCGACAAACGAAGTTAGCGCAAGTGTGTTGTTAGAAATTTTCCGCTCGCATAAAGCACACACACACACATACCTACAAACAACTTGACGTGGTCGCACACACTCAAAAGCACACGGGCGCGCGTTCTTTAGCGGAGCGTTTTCCTTTATGGCAGAGGCGAAAGGCAAAAAAGGCGAAAATCGACGTCGACAACAACGACAACGACAACAAGACTAGACATTCAGTGAGACAGGCAGGCAGGCGGCCAGACAGACAGACAAACAAACAGACGCGCGTTTCACAATCAGATTTCTACGTAACGGTCACAACGTTAGACGCACCTCTGTATACACGTACTGTCGAAACTCAACTGACAGTAGCAGCAGTCGTTAAGTCGCTGCCAAGCAGCCATATAGCCCGTTATCCAAGCTTGGCGACGAAGTAAACCAATGTTATACACTCTCGTCCTGGTGCTGACAGTGGCAAAACGAAGGCCGACGAGCAGCGCCGAACGCTGTGTCAAATCGACGACAGACAGCATCGTCTGTTAACAGCTTGTAGGTGTAGAGGCGCCCGTACAAGCAGACACCCGCCGTCCCACCCACTGCACAGTGTTTGACCTCATGCCGCCACCACCTGCCTTGAAAGCTTGCGGCTAGACCCATACATAGCAGTACATGTGTATATATGTATGTAAGTACGGTTTGTGAATCAAACCGCTGCCACATAGCTTCGAAACTTTAGCTGTGGCAGCCCCAGCAAGCTCGTGTTAATCAAAACCCGCAACCACAAACAATTATTTTGGGCATAACGCTCGTACGCCAGCCAAAGAGACGGAGCCACTGTCCATACACACACACACACAAGCATGTTTTTATTATATTATTTTTTGCCATGTTATTGTTGTTGGTTTTTGTTTTTCGAACAATAAAAATATATAACCGCGGTCTTCCTGTCAACTACAATGTCCGTTTATCTGTTTATTCCTTTATCTGCTAAGCAATTCGTCAGTCAGTGCATATCCAGTGAGTTAGACAGCAATACACAAACAACAATAGCACACACATATACACATACATACATACATAAATATATCTGTATGCTTGCATAACGACGTCGCACACAGACACTTTGGTCGCCTCTCAGCCGCCTGACTGCCCATTCATCCATCCGTTCCATCATCCGTTTGTCACCATCACCACCCCACACATATCGACCCTACTCAGGCACGCATGCTACCAACCTTTCCGTACATTTTCATAACGGCCGATGATGTGCTCTGCTCGTCCTTCAATGTCCTCTCTGTTACGGCGGCAACGACCCGAAAACATCTGATGACAGCCGCAACTCCTTACACGGTCCCACTTGGGCAGCTCAGCCAGCCAGCAAGTGTGGCAGCATGTTATCAGCATTGCTGAAGCTTTGCCGCAATTAAAGTGTTGTTGTTGTTGTGCTTGTTGTCGCTTTAAATTTTTTCGCTGTAAGACGGACGTGTTTTCTACATGCCTTTCGTGACGAGGATGTCCTTTCGTTGTTTAACAGCCGCGCAACCCTTCCGCCCCCCACCTCTGTATGTATGTTCATATACATAGAAGTGTGTGTGCTCACATAGCTTTACACAAGCATAGCGGAAAGCGCGCGCCTGTAGCTTCGTACATTGTCCTAAGACACAACAAAACAGTTGAAACGCGCGAAAAGACCCGAATGTGAATGAAATGGAACGGCATGAATGAGAACAGAGCAATCATAAAAGCTTCTCGTAATCGTCGGAGCTTTCCGTGCACCTATACACACACGATGAAAGTGATACAGCGACGGATCGTGGACGGATCTAGGGCCGAGTTTGTCTTATAATTTGGACCTGATTTCTCATACTTTTCTAAAAAAGCTTTTCATTACCAGCCAAAAGCTTCAAGGACTGATATTGTCTGCCGAGCAATGCGGTATCTGAAATGGGTTTATATGCTTAGGAATATTTGGAACATGTCTGGGTTCCGAACACACTTATACTTTTTCAAAAAGCTTTCCATTACCAGCCAAAAGCTTCAAAGCTTGATAATTCCTGCCGAGTAGCACGTTTTCTAAAAAGTCTTTAATTACTTGTATACATTTAGTATACAGCTGAGATTCGAACGCCAGATCTGCATGCCGATTGTCACAAGCTTTAAGCTTTCTTGCCTTCAGCGGTCACTGCTATGTACTTCTGTGCTTGAATAAATTTGTTTATATAAAAGTGTATGCATGTAATTGATAGTCCAAGGTGAGTTTGCGCTCAAGCGCACATATCTACCGTTATATAGTACGAGTACATACATATGACTGTGTAAGTAGGTTATGTACGCCCACATGCTTGCAGACTTCTTGTCATCTTAATTGTTGTTATTGTTATTTACTGCCTTTATTTGCAAGTGTTATTGTTGTTTCGGATGTTATTTGTCTTTGCGCTTGTATTCTGTATTATTTCTTCTCTTTATTTTTCTTTTTTTTTTTTTTTTTATTTTCTATGTGTTTTTGCTCCTCCTTTGCTATGATTGTTATTGTTCCCCACCGACTTTGCTGTTAGCAACTTTCACACACAAGCACACACATCCTATATTATCTGTGTATTGTATGTATAAACAGTTGAAAGTAATAAAAGGGGTTCCCTCAAGCGAGATGCTTGGCTAGCATAAACATCCTGCCTGTCGCTGTGCTCTACACTGTAAAAAAAATTATGTTGTTTGGATGGCGTTGAACTTGACAGGAACTTGGTAATTAAGTTACGATTTGTCGATCGATTTTAAAAGCCTCTATTGGTAGGAACCAACCCTCAGATCTTATGGGGCACAAAGTCAGCCAACTTAAGATGAAATGAAAAATAGAGGATCAGAGGATATATATATTTTATGTTTTTTAGGATCTTCCGATTTTGTCTTGCACCATCTGACATTTTCAACGGAAAGTTTGGCTTATTTTTTTCTGATTAGCACTCTGGTTGTACATTGTTTTCGGCGATATCCTGCAAGGCTAGCTAGGAGAAAACAATGTAGAATTCGCCCAAATGCAGTTTTTAAGCTAGATAATATCGATTTCAATGAAATGAGCCATCTTATCTCATACTATTAAGTTGAGGAATCCTTGAAAACGTGACGAGCATATTCATAATAGATTTCACACAGTATAAAAAAAAAATTCAAAAAGAGTAATCGATTGAGGGAGAAAGTTTTGAAAATCATAATCATTTTTTTTCGCGAGGGAAAAAGGTGAACCTGAATATGGAGGGAGATATGGCAGCTATTTATTTACTAGACAAAATAATGATCTGACCTTTTAACTATGAAAAAATATGTTTGCAGAATTCGGAGAACACAATAGAGTTACTGTACAGTGAATTCCGATTCTATTTTACCGATAATCCGCATCATTATTGCCATAAACTAATCAATAAAGGTGGTGAGATCGAAAAAAAATTACTGAATCTCTGTTATCCAGGATGGTGTTCATCAACAATGACATCAGCCACGAAATCAAGTGGAGAAACACTCATGCCAGCAGGTGCATTCACGGGCTCAATCATGGACGATGGCGAACAACAATGAGCATTCTTTAGAAACGTTCGAGATAAAAGTTCTTCCTAGGATTTTTTTATCCCCTGCGCGTGAGCAAAAGGTATGAGGTTTTCGGCGACCAACGAAGAAAATAACGTCCTAAACTCAGATGGAAGGATCAAGTGATCAAACAATACAGACACGGTTATCGTGCCTCAGTGATGATGATCTCTGTTATTTATGATATCATTGAAAAAATTACAGATATTGTTACCGACATAACTTATGGTTTTCCCATAAATCTTCTTAATTAAATATCGACATTTCTTCGCTAAAATATAAACAAATGGAGCTCACAAGAGTGATGACTACCAACGAAACACAAATAAAAACAACGAATGAGATGGCTTGAGATCGTATTGATGTCCTTAAAAATTGGATAATGTTCCAAACGGTAGAAGCCCATTACAAATTTAAGAGAAATTAGTTTGATTGTTGAAATGCGAGTATTGTGTCAAAGCGTGTCAGGTGTGAAGATGATAAGGGTCCAATTAGATGAGGTGGATTATTCAAACAACCAAAAAAAATTGAGCTACATTAATTCTCCCAATAAATATAAATCAAATAAACTGGAATTTCTTAGTAACAGCGACATACACATTAAATTATATATATTTCTGATATTTTTGTTGATTTCATACCGAAGTTATTGCTTTTGTATTTCGCCACCCCTTGAAGCCCTGCTTGAAATATTTCTTCAACTTTCTCTTTTCATTCCTCACTGCCGTTGATTGCGGAACTTTTCATGTTCTATTAAACTATGGCGAAAGTTTTCGATTTCGACGAAATCTTGTTGGTAAATTCACTTTGCAGCAGCATTTGTTGTACTTGTAAACGTTCAATCATATTATATGCATCAACTGGAGGTACATATAAGTTGGTGGATGGGTTGCATGCAAGTAATTTTATACAATGCCAACCTGCTTACTTACTTACTTACATACATATATGTACGCATATTATATATCTTCCTATATACATGTGTGTGCATATGTGCTTCGCGTATCCTGAATTAACGGCCATGAACAACGTTGTGTTCCAATTTAATTTTAAAAAGTGGTTTTCAATTACACACCAAATGCACAAGCTCTAGATTACAATTTATTGTATGAGAATATATATGCGAATATATAATAAAAGGGTTCCTTTCACGAAATCGCGCTACCTCCACACATTTTTCGATTCTACATAAAGCTTTCCACACTTTGGCATACATATTTGCTTCCATGATATACCGAATTCACTAATCCTCAATAAGTTGATAAAGAATACGCCGCACACGCTCTACCCACTGCTGCTCCTCACTTTATTATTCAATTTTTTTCCGCTATTATATTTTACATTTTCTATAACATTAGCATGCATCTATGCACACATAGAAATTTTAAAATTTATTTCAAATTTTTTTCACATTGATTTTTGGTAATCATACCTCAGCAGAAGTGAAAGTTGAACCTCAGCAGCTGAGTCGCACACACATCCACACCCCTTAGCACTAGGGGCTTCACACACACACACACACCTTTGTTGTTGCACTAAATGGCAGCGCTGCGCTGCTCTGCTCTGTTTTGTGTTTGGTGCATATCGACCTATCCTGACCCTGACACAGTTTGCATTTTGCCACTGCTTCCTGCAAGAAACGTTGGTCAACAAGACGACGTTGACAACAGCGACGAGCGTTGGTGCAAGTACGAGTACACCAGCGCGAACGGGAAGCAAAAACAAATGCCGCAATTGGAACACTTAAATGGATATCGAGCACATACATACACCGAAACACACACACACGCAATGCACAGCAGTTGGCTGACTGGCTGGCTGTGGCTGTTAACCTGAAAAAGTGTTGCAGCATTGGGGCCTTGGCAAGTTGGCCTGAAGGCTGTAGGTGCGGCTTCTCACCAGCAGCAAATCAGCAACTGCAGTTGCAGTTTGTAGCAATACCAGTTGGCTTCTAGCTGATTACAAATGCAAAAGAAACAACTCAAAAGTGAGAAGACACTGAAGACAACCAATAAATTTAAGATGCTGCATTTTTAGTGCAAGCTCACCACTTCTTAATATTTAATATTTTAAATAATTTCACTACTCTCATGTTCAATGAACGAAATCGAAATTTTGGGTGCCTCCCATGAGATCATTGCACCAAGACTAGCGGTGAATGGTATGTTTTAAAATCTATGAGCATTTATTATATGAAAAAAAAAAAAGTTCATTAAGGTCTGGAAGGAACCTTTTACTTGTTAGTGGTCACAATTTTCTCACCATACCTCAATGTGACGGTTATCTAATTCCTTAGAGTGTTATCTCTGATTTCTTCCAACGGTAGATTCGTTTCACAGTCGGTTTTAATATATTAAGTTAGGTTAGGTCAAGGGGTAGATCTCCACGACTGCAGATAGGCAGCTTCAACTATACTTTGTGGACCCAAATAATTCTAACGGATCGTCAAGACTCTCATGATTCGACAAAGAGCTTCGACTCTATTCTGAAGTTCTCAAGGCGGCTAATGTCGATTCCACACACTTCGTTGGGTTCGCAGAAGGCGTGTGGCTTGATCCCTAACATCACCGCATGTGCACCCATTGGACAATGAAAAGTAAGCACACCAATGATTGCTTTCTTCTTAAGAGATAGCAGCTGGAAGGATTGTTTTCGTTCTAGCGAATTGCAAAGTAGTTCGAAGCTACTGATAAGGGTGTTAGACACTCTCTAACTAGCTCGGAGCGTAAATCACACTTCACAACAAACAGAAATTTCATTTACTAGATAATTATTTGTAGAGTCCGTGGTATATTGTGAGTTTGTGTGGGAGTTTGTCTTCTCTCTCAGCGAGGAATATCGTAAAGAATTTTGATTTTGATTTCTGATGCTCGTCAGATATAACATCTAGGAATTTTTAATCACTAATTTTTGTCAGTTCGGCAGGATTGAGTTCATTCCACTTAATGTTTCTCTTTTCTACTTTTGATGACTTCTAAAGACTACACAGAATCGGTTGTAACCACTAAACCATACGATAAGCACAATAAGCTATAAATAAAGCTCTTTATCTACCACAAACTTCTTTGCATTAAATATTACAAGTTCCCGATATAGCTTAGTATATGCGACCGGAGCGGAGGCGTCTGCCATAGCAGAAAATAAGATCGAGAAGATGAGCACGAGTACGACAACATGTTCTGCGACATCGGATTAGACCAGGATTTTAGGCTGTCTGTCCCTTCGGCGATCTAAACCTGTTTGGATCGGTACGGCAACTCGATATCTTGGAGTTGTCGCGCTTGACCCTTACGGAACTTCATTCTGGATATTGAACAGACTAAACTTCTACTTATTTAAGCTAGACTTTGATTTGCACATGACCATAATTACCCTCTTACTAGAGAAAACTATGGTTTTCTGTCTCCGTCTAAGAATTACCTCATGCTCAAATAGGATTTTAGATAACCGTTACAACAAAAACAGAACAAAGTGGCAAAACAATTAGTTGGGTCCTGCAGTAAAGCGCTATTTCTGCAATCGAAAAACAACTTTCAAGCACAACTGCAACCTGATTACGATTATATGCTCAAATTGAAATGTTTCCCAGCAACAAAAATAAAAAACTTTGTATTTTTTGTCATTATTTTTATTTTGTAAGGCTTCTCTCACACGAAATAATGAATAAGAATTTCGTTTGAGTGTACAAGGTACATGTATTGTACAACTTTGCATTACACTAATACTAATGTAAATGTGTATGTACGACTGCAAACTAAACATACATAGATATATTTGAGACCTCCTCGTACATACATAAAACTGCAATGGAATTTACAAAACAAACCCACTGAAAGAAACAAGCAGGCCATTAAGTTGTAATACATACGCACATACATATGGATGCCTATGGAACTGCATGCATATGCATGTATGTATGTGTCTGTGGGAGTGTGTTGGGTGTATAGTTAGGTGGTGGCAATATAGTTAGGTACTACTAAAATTTAATTGATTACACATAATCTAAAGTAGACTAATAAATATAATTAGAAAAATTAATTATACATGTCCGCCCTTAGTTCTCCAATGCTGAGCGTAGTAGACTGTCGCGGTATCTGAAGGTATCGTCCCGCAGACGATCCAACATTGAGATGCGTTTGCGCGGCGTGGGTGGCGGAGCGTTAGCGCGAGGAATTGACGGAGGCGGGGAGATATGCATGCTACTGATAACATTCTCATCACTACACGTAGTCTCGCTGCTGGGCGAGGATTTACCATTGGCGGCGCTTTGATGCAGCGATGAATCGACTTTTTCCAACAATCGATTCAATGTGCTGGTATGTAGTGATAACAGTGGTTTGATTTTAAAGGATGTTGGCGATGATTTGGCCACTTTATCAAGGAATGTGTCCTCGAGTAAGGTAGAATGTAGACGGGCAGCTTCCAATTCGCTGGCCTCGATCACCGGCACTGCATGATTGTCCGCGCGATGTGTTGAAATCAAACGCTGACGCATTTGTGGCCTCTCTGTGGGCAATTCGGGTTGTGTATCAGATGCTGCCGCACCGCTACTTATGGCGGACGCAGCGAGGCGCTGCGCGGCGCCACGTATATGTTCCCAACCGGTTGCGGGACCCAAAAGTGATTCTAAACAATTTGCAGCTGGTTCCATTGGACCGACATGCATAGTATTACGGCGACGCAGACTGCGCGTAATGTCGTTTGGTACATCAGTGTTTTCCTTCTTCACCAAACTGGAGAGATCGTATACGAAGTCTTTATTTTCCGGCTTAATGCGATTCCGTATGGGACGCCTTGCCGGCGTTTTGGCACCACCACATGTTTCATGTTGCGATTGTGACCGTTTGACTTTTTGACGCGTAAGCTTATTTAGCGCAACGCTAAGCCCACTTGAGATCGATATAGTTTTGTTACGCTTTAAGCGTTTCAGATTTTGTCTTGGCTCAATGCTATTTTCAACATCTTCCGTTGACTCATTTAACGCACCGAAGTTCTCACTGCCTTCATCAAGCACAACAATGTCGCCCTCAACATCTTCGCGACTATAGTTTACTTCGTGCTCCGAAACAAATTCAATTGACATCGCCTCGGGATCGCCCTTCATGGCGTGCGTATTGCCCAAATGGTTGACAATGTCGTAGCGACGGAAAGCGCGATAATCGCACAATGTGCAACCGAAACGCTGCGCCCGATAGTGGAACATCGAAATGTGACGACGCAAGTTGCTGAGTGCGTTGAATTGCTTGTAGCAGATCTTACAACGGCAGAGTAAACGTTTCTCCATTGGCGCTGAACGCACACGACGACTCGACTTTTTCTCCGCGTCCTCCTCAACGTGTGCATCAGGTGAACTCTCAAATGTTGTTGTCATGCTAGCGGAAAGTTCAACACTTTGATCTGCGGGCAGTGTTTCTTCCAGCTTAGTCGGTGTAAGCATTTCTCCATTCTCTTCCTCCCTCTCCTTGGCATCATCAGTACCGTCGGAAGCTGTCGTATCATCGTGATCAATTGTAACCGTTTGCAGGCCCACGCCGAATGTCTGTCTACCCAAATTTGCAAACATTTCATTTAAGAGATCAGTATCAGGATCTTCGGCAACATTTTGTTGGCGCATGTCTTTTGCTGTCTTCTCGGAGGTTGAATGCAATTTTGTACGTTTCGAACATGTACTCATGCCATAAATTGTGTGCTTTTCAATGACGCTAAACTTCACCGGACAATGTTGCAGATGTGTCGATAAAGCAGCGCGCCGTTCAAACGACTTGCCGCAATAGGTGCAAGTGGAAAGCAATTTCTTTGGCTCTGTATCACTGCCGCCATCCGCCAGATTTAATTCCGATTTAATTTTGGCATACGTGCGAGTTACTTCAATGCAAGGTTCCTGTTTTATAGGCGAAATGTGCTCAAGTCCCGTTTGTCCAACGATATCCGCGCTAATTTTATCTGCAAAAAATATGTTTTATTAGTATTTATTATTTTATAAGTATTAAAAATTATACGCACTTGTGACAACTCTACGATTCTTCAATTTCCTTTTCTTTGCTGTGTTGCCTGTTGTACTGCCCTCTGAGACAACATACTCCTGCTTCACAGTTACAACATTTTGCGCATCCGTTGCTACACTATCGGTTATATGCACTATTTCTGGAATCAAGTCCGGCGCTTCTTTGCCATTACAAATCAGACCCTGAGCCGACTCTTGCAATTTCAAGCGTTTTGTTGCAATATTGTCTCCTGTTCCCGTGGCAAGAGTTTTACTCAATATATTATGCTTTACCGGACAATGTAGTAGATGTGTGGATAGAGCTTCAGCGCGTTCAAAAGTTTTTTCACAATGTTCACATGCGTGGCAATTATTTGTTGACATACGCTGCGCTCTGGTAAGAACAACGGTATCAGAAAGTGCTTGCTTTTGATTGTCCATTTTGTGTTCAGCAAATGATGTGAACACCATAGATTTACTGTTGGAATAAAATATTTTTATGAGTAATTAACATAATGGAGAATAACGTTACGACAAAATACGTACGTGTGATCTTGTGAGAAATGCAATTCAAGTTCTTTGGTGTTTGAAAAATTCAGCATGCAATGCTCTTGAGGACAGTGTAATATAGTTTTTATTTTCTCATTTTCAACTGGCTGATTCGTGCAATTTCCTAAAGAAATAATTAAAAAGAATCTTATTATTATTATATTATAGTAAAATATTCATGACATAGAATTAGTATAGTGAGCATTTATTATGACTCAACCCCTTAGAATGTTAACCGCTAATAGCATTCACTAGTATTTAAAATAATAAAAAAAGAGTTTGAAGTTATTACGCAATTTCTAAAACAGTTTTTAAGGCTATTCATATGCGTAAATACATTATTTATTTATATAAAAAGTTTTCAATTATATTAATTTTTATTAAAATATACATATATGTATAGTCATATAATGAGAAGTTTTAAATTTTTTGAAAAATCAATTTTCACAAAAATCTTGTCAAAGTGCATAATGAGTGCACTTCTTGTTAAAGCTGATGACATGCTATATATACTTTGCATAGCTGTATGCATACATATATACACCTGTATTACACACAAATAAAATCACTAATGTACCAACACTACCCCCAGCTAACTTCGACACACCAATACCATATCATCTACATATATACATATATCGATATACCGTTTTACATACATACATATATATAAGTATATAATAATATAAAAATGTGTGTAGGTTATGTTCACTATGTGTATGTATAACTAAGAATATTTGATATAAAATTACCCGATATTTTTTCATCCATAAGTGCATTACTTTCACAAGGAGTTCTGGTCTGTTGCACAGCCTCTTCAGTAGTTTGCAAAACAGATTCACATCTATTACTTTTATTATTACAAATTTCTTTGGTAACCATTACATTGCTCTGTACAAGAAAAGTATATAAAGAGACAAAAACAAAAAAAAAACACAAATGATTAAATACACATCAACGCCATTTTATAAATAATTAGTACATTGAGCCAGTTACTTACGGAGAATCCATTGTATTTATCGCCCTCAGATATGTCACCGTCGCTGGGTACTGCGCTGCGACAGAATTCTCTTTTATGACCGATGAACTGCGTCAGACTACGGAACATATTGCGACACAATTTACACTCATATATAAGTCTACATTCCTTCAACAATAATTGTTGCACCTGAAAATCCAAAAATCGACATATATTTCAATTTATTTATTATTTTTCATACACATACATATATACATAAGTATTACATCAATTAGTCACTTTTAATATAAAGACAGATTAGAAAATCAAGCATGACCTACTTTTATATCTACTATATGTTTAACCATAAACATACAATCTTACATCACCAACACAACTAGCCCTGGTTAATTTGCACTAAGCATAACTTGTCTACCAACTCAATGCAAAAAGGAAGTGATCTTACCTCTTCATCACCAGTATCATAGATGTGTTTTGCTTCCTTAAAACCACTATCAAAGATCAACTTCGTTTGCGGACGCATCAGATATATATCTTGATATTCGTCAATTGAAAGCGTTTTAGCAGCCCCCATATCCTCAGAGGCCACCATTTGTTCCGTATCGGAGCTATAGTAGTCGGACGTGCGCTTTCTCATGTTAGCAGCCAGCAGGTCACGTAGTCCCCTTTAATGATACACACTTTTTACTGCTCTCTGCCGCTAACTCAGTTACTGCGCTGCGACTGCTATCAATATTTGTTTTTCTCTTCTATATAAATTTTTGTATTTTCCTTACACAACCGCAACAAGCAAGCAAAAATTGAATTCTAAATCACCGCCTTGTATAAACCAACACTATCACTATCGCCACCGTCACAAGCGCCGTTGTAGTAACACTGAATGCAGTTATGGTGCCGCTGCAGTGCACCAAAGAATCCACTATGTTTTCGCACACACTCCGTGTCACTTTTTTGCATTCAAGCCATTCGCCAATAATGAGTTAGGGAAATGCATTTTATACCGCTTGCAGTTCACCGCAAAGCAAAATAAATATGCACAAACACTCTATTTTCCTCTATCCAGTAGAATTTTCCGATAAATCTCTGACTTTTCTCTCATTGCTTTGCTCAAAACAATGCCAGCGCTGCCAGATCGCCAAGGAGAGATTATGTTCCACTTTAAATTAGTACGTACATACATACATATAATGTTGTAATGGAAAACAAAAGCATATGGTTTTGTGGTGACACAACACCACAACAACAGCGATTTTTACAACTAAATAATGTAACTTAATTCAGCAGATTGTCCAAAGTTTGTGACAGCTGTTACAAGCGCACTGCAACAGTTAACATCCACAATATTCTGCAGTAATAGCTTATTGTTGTATTTGTTTTTGTGGAATAACAGTGCATTAATGCGACGTGTGTGTCGGCTGTAAACAACGAGCGGCAACCTTTGTTTTACTTGTTTTGTTTTTACCTCTACTTCGTGTACTCTCGCGTGTACCCCACACCAAGTGTGTTGACAAAACGAACAGTGCGTGTAAAAGGGCTGCCAAATATGCCACAAAAGTGTTAAAATTCATAACTTATTGTATTATTCGGAGGGTTTCATAAAAGAAGCAAAATTTCAGTATCTGTTTGGAAGCTCTGTTTTTTAATTATATATTTTATAATATTCCCACCACTAACGAAGTTAATTACTCACCATTAGTAGCAACATTTCACCAAAAAGCAGAGAAGAAGAAACAGAAAAAACGCATATTGAAGAATTTATAAATTCTTGTATTTATTAATATATTTGTTCACTTTTAGTCATTTCACAAGCGTGTACACAAATTAGTTGTTGTTTTCTTTTTTCTTAATTTTCATTTCGGCACTTTCGTACCAAATTGCAATTGTAACATAAGATTTAAAAATGAGAGACACATTTTGCAGGTAATAGTATGTATGTACTTTTGTAATGGTAATTAAGCAGCAAATCAGTGAAAGTTTTCTATTTTTGTTTTTGTTGTTTGTTTTCTTTTTTCATTAAATTTTCTTTGTTTATACTGATTCAATTTTAATTTATTTCTGCTTTTCATATATCTTTAAATATGTTAATCCATAAATATATGCTTGTATGTATGTATGTATGTACGTACTAGTGTTGTTTTTGTATGTTCTTATTGTATACATTTGCATGTGTTTTTGTTTATATACTTTTAAATATTTATTCCACATTCATTATAATTTTGTTTTTTATTATTATCTGCTTACTGAAGGAGGCGCGGCGTGCTACACTGACTGCGTTAAGTATAACTACGTTGTACGTATGTATGTATATTCCTTTGATCAACATTTTATTTATACATTTATTTATTTTTGTACATATGTAAATGTATTGTAATACAAGTAATCGAATGTTATTTTAGGCATTGTTCACAAAGTTATTAAAATGTTTAAGAAAATATTAAAAAAAAAAAATTAATTAAATCAGCTGGTAATAAAATCGACTTCTTTGAAGAGAACTGAAATGGAGCGCCCTAAAAATTCACTAAAATTCATTTAAAATTAGTGTGTTCACACTTTATCTGAATTAAATTACTCTTAAAGTCAATAATGAAAATACTTAAAGTTGTTCTATACTACTACACAGTATTTACAGAAGAATATTTAAAGAAAAAAATCCGAAAATTATTGAATATTTTAAATAATTACAATAACATTACACAGCTGATGCCGCTGAACTCGTTGGAAACTGTTTAACAGCGTGTACTGTCAAGCTTAACATTCGCTATGTTAAACTAACATTTTTTCCATTATATTGACATGCTGTTAAATTTAACAGTCGTTGCTGTTGCTCTGTTATAACAACATTTTTTTTTATTTAACATATTTTCTGTATAACATTCACTGCTGTTGCTCTGTTAAATTAACAGTTTTTCTGCATTTTATTTAACATTTGCTCTGTTAAGCTTAACATTCGCTGTTGTCGCTATGTTAAACTAACATTTTTTTTTTTATTTAACATATTTTCTGTATAACATTCACTGCTGTTGCTCTGTTAAATTAACAGTTTTTCTGCATTTTATTTAACATTTGCTCTGTTAAGCTTAACATTCACTGCTGTTGCTCTGTTCAATTAACAGTTTTTATGTATTTTCTTAGCATATGCTCTGTTAAACTTAACACTCGCTGCTTTTGCTATTTTGAACTAACATTTTTTCTGCACTTTATTTAACTAGTTCTGTTAAGCTTCACATTCACTGTTGTCGCTATGTTAAACTAACATTTTTTTATTTACTGCTGTTGCTCTGTTAAATTAACAGTTTTTCTGTATTTTTTTTAGCATATGCTCTGTTAAGCTTAACGCTCGCCGTTGTCCTATGTTAAACTAACATTTTTCCTGCATTATATTGACACGCTGTTAAGTCTAACGCTCGCTGCTTTTGCTTTGTTGAACTAACATTTTTTTCGCATTTCATTTAATTAGTTTTGTTAAGCTTTATATTCACTGTTGTTACGCTGTTAAACTAACAGGTTTTCTGCATTTTATTTAGCTAATGCTCTATTTAACTTTCACTGCTCATTTAACATTAACCACCTTTGCTGATCGCTGTGAATAACATACATACATTTTTGGTTGGTACTTGATTTTTATTCATTATACGCAAGCTTTTATTGCTTATCTAAGTTGACTACTAAAATATAATTAATTTAATATTTTTTTTTGTTTTAAATATGTTCTCTCTTAATGTATACGCTTTTATTATGTAATTATGTATGTATATATATATTTTCTATACATTTATACATTATGTGTTGTTTTTGTATGAAATAGCACTTGACATGCCCAAGACATTTTTTACTTTTAATTTTGTATTTTCTTTTTTATAAATTTAATTTAACATATTTCTGTAAGCTGGCAATACTACAAAGTGTTAGGCATAATATTATTGTTTTTTATGTATTATTATTTTGTTTTTTAATAAAATATATATTTGTTTATGCATTAAATTAAAGTTATGTTTACATCTCAATTTAAGGTTATGGGTTTTAGGTAATTAGTTAAACTTTAGTAAGGCACTAGTTACACGTTAATTTTGTTGTTGTTAGATAATAGTTAATAATGAACCGATCAAACGCTAATCGTGTAGTGGCGGGCACGCCCATCAATGCCACACACACACACTTGCTACACAACTACTGGTACATTCTACGCTCCACTGGGTCCTGGGAGTCTCATATGTGTTTTGGTAATTTTGTGTCGAAAATTATACATATTTACTTGAAATAACGGTGTTTTAGATTTTCTAATTTCGCTCAAATGAAATTTTTATAAAATTATGTAGCTTTGTTGTTGTTTTTGTATACGTGTCATGATTGTGTTTGTGTAAAGAGAGGCGGGACGTTTTGTTTGTTTAACATTTTTTTGGGAGGAATTTTTAATGGTCTTAACGTGTAACTACTGACTACAGCAATAACTTTGCATACATATTTATATGAAATACTTGTATATATATTTATAATATATATTTGTTGTTGTTGTTAATATCATTTTTTTATTTATACATTTATCTACTGTTTTAAATAAATACATATTTAGTTATTGTAATTAAATTTTTGTTGTTTTTATAATATATTTGCACCGTTAGAAGTGTGTATGCTTGAAGGTCACAAAAGCTTTTATAAGCGTCAGTGTTGTATTCTGCTTGCAATCCTAACGCAATTCTCGTTTTCTTAACATTAGTTACCGTTATTTTTTAATTAAATATATATTTTTTTAAACTTTCAAATAAAATAATATTTTTTTTAATAAAAAGTTAAATAATTGTTTTTTTTTTGTAAAATTAAATTTTTTACTCTTTAAAGTGTTACTTTGCGAGACTTAAGGCTTAAGTGAAAAGGCAAACGAGTTTAATTCACACAAATTTAACTAACAATTTACTTGAATTTTAAAATGTTTAACAGTTAGACGAATTATAAATTTAAATGCAACTTTGAATACAGCCGTCAGTAGGTGTATTTAAGCTACATACGTTTCCTATATGTTTCGCCAATTTACGCTATCTACAGGTCATATATCATTGTTCATGAGACTCGTAAGCTCCTAAGCATGAGCTTTTCAAGCTTTTTAAAGTCGAGTGATATTCGTAAGCTCATTAGCATGAGCTTTTGAAGTTTTGTAAGAACTGAATATATTTTTTTCTTTGCTTAGATTTGGAACGTAATCCCTAACCATAAAGTATATTCTGACAGAAAACACTGAAGAGACTCGTAAGGTCCTAAACATGAGCTTTTTTAGCTTTTGAAAAACGAATAACTTTTTTATGCCACATTTAAAACCTTATTATATATGACGCTCTGCAGAGATTCGCAAGCTCCGATGCATGAGCTTTTAAAGCTTTTAAAAACCTATATTTTTTCTTTTATTCTATAACCTTAATGTATATTTTGACAGAAAACGCTCACTCACTCCATCTTAAAGACACACAAACCGTCCCGAGAAAGTGTGTATTCAATAAAATTCGGTTGTGCTCAGATATCTGAAGCTTTTTTCTTTGTCTCCTAACTTTGTAATTTTATCTCTCAGTTTTAGTTTCTAAAGAATTGTGAGCTTTTAAAAATTTCTTTATACCTTTCTAGCTTTAGAATTATGTATTTCACCATGATTCATTAGCAAATACACCATACACCACAAAAATACAGTTACTTTAGCTTACAATGCTTTGCGTCTACTGCGAAATTTACCAAATACTAAATGTTCCTTACTCGTGTTGACTACTAAAATTGATGAAATTGTTAATTTGTTGTTATTGCATTTATGTATTTTAATTACATAATTAATTTCGACATTTTCAACTTCATTGCATTATTTTTTTAAATTTATTTTTTACCTTCATTGAATTTTTTGCTTAACTAATTACTTAATAATTTTTATTAAATTTAATTATATGCATCATTATTTATATTTTTATTTCATTTTTGAATTTGAACAACTCTGTAATTTAAACTGTAATTAAATATTTAAATATCATTACTATACATACATACATATGTAATTGTCGTAGAATTAGTAGTAATTGAAAAATTCGTAAACACTAACGTAACGTAACGTAATCAATAATAAGAATGTTGAACAGTTTCGGAATATGATCTGAGTTAAACTGATTATGGTACACACACATCAAAGCAGATAGTTCTGCGCATTTACCTACATAATGTGAGTATGTAGTGTAGTAGTTGAGAGGTTGCTAGGTTAATGCCTAACCTATAAATATATAAGGTTTATAGCATATATTTATATAGAAAGTCTTTGTTGTTGTTGTTGATTTTTTTTTTGTTTTCGGTTTTTGTTTTTGGTTAACTATTAGTATTAGATTTGCTATTTGAAATTATAAGAATAATTATTATTTTTTATTTGACTTTTCATTACAAGATGTGGTTGCAAGTGAAGTAGTTGTTGTAATGTATGCTGTTTGATGTTGTTGGTTTTAACTACATACATACAAATGTTGCTGCTGCTCTGACGCTACTAGTACTATAATATTTCTTTAAATAGTTTGCTAATAACTACCATATTGCATTTTATATACTTGCATATGATTTGTTGTTGTTGTGATTACTGTTTCACCCAACAAATATACAGACAAGGCGAGTTTTTACAATGAAGATTACAGTATGCATGTATGAAGGAATGTACATATGTATGCATTTTTTTATGAAATTTAAAATTGTTATATTTTATATGAAATACCGTTGGACTGCGATAAAGAATATAAAAAATGGCAGAAGGAACAAATTCAGTCAACATTTTAAGAAAATCTGTGTTCTAGAGTGATCCTGAGAATTCAAACTAAATATTTTTTTTTCAAAAATTTTTAAATCACCAAAACCGTTTACTCACAGTAAGAACTATTTAACGAAGTCATCATACTCTTGATTTAATTTTAATGACTGTTGCTTGCGCTCAGTTTTTATTTTCTCATTACTTGTAATCAAGTAATTGTAATTCTTTACTTGTAATTGAGTAATCATTGCTAAATGAGTCATTATGCTATCCCAAACCGTTAATCCAAATTTATTTTAATTTTAATTTTACAACATTAATCGTAAACTTAGCATGTAATCAAGTAATCATTACTAAATGAAAAAGTTATGAATTCCATTATTGAAGCATTGATATCAAAAATGATAATCCAACTTGATGTTAATTTTCATTTTACAACATTACTTGGAATCTTAGCATGTAATCAAGTAATCATTACTAAAAGAATAAATTATGAATTCGATTATTGATATAAATTCGTCATTATGCTATCAAATATGTTAACACAACTAAAAGTAAACATTAATTTTTCAAAATTACTTGTAATCTTGGAATGTAATCAAGTACGTTTCAAACAAGCAATCGACTTTTTAATAATTATAGAATCAGAAAACAGCTTATAAATCTTGCTATATTTTAATCTTTGGAGCAACTATTTTAGGTATTAAAAATATTTATTGAAATTACCGGTTTGAACTAATGTAATTTTAAGCTGACTACTTTTATTTTACTTTTAATTTTTCGTTTTTAATTTCATGTAAATGGCAATGACATGAGTCGTTACTTAAGTGTGCAATATTGAGAAATATGCATTACTTTGGCTCTGGTGTTAACCTAAAAAATCGTGTGACCATTTCTAGAAGCTAATAAAGTGTAGCCTTCATTTTCAAGTTTCTACAATTTCTATCTTTCAAATTTCAATGGATTACGGCAGTTTGGTTATATATGTATGTATATATTTAATGAGTTTATTTAAATATTCGTTTTCGTGTTTTGATTGAACCTGTTTAGACAGTAATGCATGTGATTACTTACGCTTATGAGGCATGAACAAAGTGTTATTTAGAAAAAATATTTTAAATATAATACTATTTCATGCAAATCCGAATGAAAATGTATCAATATACAATACATAAAATTGAGAAAAATAAATAAAAAAGGTTTCCGTCTAACCTCAATAACATCTATAATAATATTTAATGGACGAAATTTCTGATGCGTGTGAAAAGTGACACAACGAAGCATACTATTTTTTTATTGTGAAATTGCTTAAAATATAGTATGTTTAATAATTATTTTCAAAAAAATATTGCTTTTTACTCACTTTCAGATGCAATTGATAAATGTGTTTTGGAATTATCTTATATTAAAATATTATTTTCTGAATGATTTTAGTTATTTTTAATTATTATAAAATAATTATTGTTAACCTTTTTTAACTTGTTTAATAAGAAACTATAATATAATAAAATATTCGCTGTTTTTTGCATATACAAATTAAAATAACTTAAAAGCTACATAAATTCAAGTAGCAAAACTACAGCTTTTTAAATTATTTTGTAAATTTTTTTATTTTATATTTAATTTTTCTTTTTTTTTTAATTTTAAAGCAACCAATTGAAGCTAAAGGCAACTTTTTTACAATTTAATTATGCGCACATGCTTATATATGCGCGCAAGTGACTAAAAAGTACCATAAAATAATAAATAAAAAATTAAATTATAAAATTAAAATTAATAAAAAAATAAATTAAATAAAAAGTAATAAAAAATATATTATTATTTTTTTTTTAATAAAAAAACAACTGTATGCTCTGTATGTATTACATATTTAGTTAAATATACATAATTACAAATATTTAAACTTTAGCTAGCGAATAGTATGTACGAGACAGTTTCATTCAATGCTAATTTACAATGATTTCGCCACGACACACAGAAGGCGTTGCATATTTATAGGCGTTCTGTGTGTGTGTGTGTGGAATAAGTAAGAGCGTTTAATAACTAGGCGAAAAAGTGAAAATACGAATTTTAAAAATAAATTAAAAATTAATAAAATAAAATTTCTTAGCTGGAAAGCGGAATGCACTGATTTTTTTGTAATTTCATATCAAGCGCAAACTTAATGTGTACTTAAATGTATGTATGTACATATGTATGTACGATGCGCTGGTGACATGCCACACAACTATTAATGCAATTCTTTGGTCACAAGTTATTTACATACATGTGGAATTTTGTTTCGTTGTGTGTGTTGAGAAAACGGAAAACTTCAACTTTATTTTTGAAAGGATTTAGCGTTGCCGGACGTTTAATATACAACAAATTAGGCTGCATTCAAAGTTGAAATGATTTTTTTTTGTTTTTACACGCCGACAGCCGCAATTTTTTTCTCATTTTTAAATATTTTTTGTTGTTGTTTTTTGCCAATACATAAATCAAATCATGCTGATTCGTTGCAGCGCTGGCTTGTGAGTCATGTATTCTATATGTTATAATACATAATGTGACAGGCAAATATGGTGTTTGGATGTACATATGTGATGCTAAATTATTTTTGCTGGCAATGCACTTTGATTGTATGAGTGTTCATGTATGTATGTTCATTTTGTTGCATGTTTTGGTTTCGATTTTTTTGTTTGCGATTTCGGTGATTTTTGATTTGATTTTTTTGTTTCATTTTAAATGAGTTTTTGTTTGGGTTTTTTGTTGTTGTTGGTTTGTTTGTTGTTGTTGTTAAGTTAATTTTATACATAATTAATTATTTAAGAAAAGAAATTTCGCTATTGCTATCATGAGGATATTTGAGAAGAGAATGCACATGCTAGTGCCTAACGGATAGCTACCTCCGTTGACGACGACATCCCGCTCCTCCAGCATGGGATAGTCGATGACATGTATTATGCCGTTGGTGCATTCAACATCCGGTCGGTAAACGTTGATCTTCTTGAAATTCCAAGTGATTACATAACCTATAAAAAAGAGTGGCATTTTTTTTTGTTAAATACTATTTTCTATATAAATTTATATTAAACTTTTTTAAAAGCTACGTAATGCGTATGAATATATGAATCGTTGACAACAAATTATATAAAATATATTTTTACACAAATTTGATATACATTTTATTATATAAGGAAGAACTCTGAAAATAAATATATACTTTATTTGGCCATAGGAGATGATCTATATACTCTATAATCAATTAAGTTGATTCAAAGTGTCCATAAGAGGATATATGTATAACGAAACTAACAAATATTCTATACAAAATCGGGTCTATCAAATTATTTTTATTTCCACTAATATTCTCTAACAAACTTGGTAAACAGTCCTCTTGAGTCTAAGATTCTAAGTTAAACAAGATTCTTTTAAAGAAACAAGCCGAAAAAGCCTCATCTTTTATAATATATAAATATTACGGTACTAAGGACGGTACTAGGGACCTAATACACTAACAAAAAATACCTGTTTTCCAATACTAAAAACTAAAACTGACGACTTCAAAACGACAACTAACGTGTTATGGAAAAAAATCGATGATGATGTACGATTTATAACGGTAATATGTTAAACAAAAACAGCTATGACTACTTGAGGTATGAGATGAGTGATTTTGCAGCGGGTAAACTTCAACGTCACCACTCACCAGTCCACTCATTTGAAGCATATTCATCGTGAAGATCTTCACGTAAGCAAATAAAGCGAAAATATGTATTTTTTTAATTTTTGGAAAATGAAATGAAATATTTTTGTAATTAATATTATCAATTAGTTTGCTGTAAATAATACTATAAATTAATACAAAATTATTTACAAGTCTATATTATTAATATATTCCACTGTACCTTATGCTTTTATAAAATATTCTTGTAGGTAGAAAAAGTAATATTTTAAAGTAATACTTACGTCCAGCTTCCTCTTCAACTTTAACTTTCAATGAATCCCTGTAGGTAGGCAGCAAAATGGAATCGCCAGATGCAGCTGTCATGGCTACCATATCATTCATCGTGTACACGTTGTCGGCAATCACCAAGTGACGTTCCAATATAGATCTTGACTGTAAGTTTATAAAGATTTTGTTTAGTTTCAATTTCATGTGTGGTTTATATATAAAGGCTAGGTACTGAACTTACATGGTAGGAGAAATCTTCCATGAAGAGTTTCTTATGTGTCGAAGGATAGTCCAATTTGGTCTTCTGCCAAGCCTTGTCGCGTGGCACGAAGTATGTGAAACGACGTTGAGTGTTATTCAGTTGATTATTAAATGCGGAGAATTGACCCAATTTGAAGGTGTCGCTGTAAGGAAAATGAAGGAAAAATTTTTTTAAAAAAATTTAGGTAAATATTAAAAAAAAGTTGTGAGAAAAAATATACCAAGGATGATGAAATGTACTGAGTATTACTTACAATACTACAGAAACTATGGTGGTACTCTATATAATCGGAAACTAAATTTTTCTCTAAAATCCCTCAACTAAAAAATTGTAATTCTTACCTCATCATGGGATCCGTTTCGAGTTTTTCAAGTACAGTTGTATATGGAACGCCTAAAACTTTGTCAATAATGTGTACATAACCGTTAGTTTGTGCAACATCCGCTTGCAGTACAGTTGCATTAACACCACCACCCTCAACGGTTATGAGTTCTTCGCCATTTTCTTCTTTGACATTGAAATACAAAAATGTACGATTGTTGACAGTTGGCACCTGAGCAATCTGCAAAAGAAACGAAGGGTTTAATGAAGTTATAATAAAAGAAAAAAAGATCATTACTATTTAAGTGCAAAAATTGTTTAGATATGGCAGCATAAAATGATTTCTCAAAGGACTTTTATTTTTATTTTTGTTCAATATATTATTATACTATACACTTACAATATTCTTGTTCTTCTGACGTATGCGATCCACATTCAGTTTGTCCTTGATAATGTGCATATTCAGAATTTCACGCAATTTCTCACGATTTCTATAAAACAAAACAAAAAAATCATAAATTTAGTTAGCATGAAAGAAGGAAAGCAAAAAATCAAAATCACCTTATTAAATTTTTCACGTTATCGGCCTCCCAAGCATCATTGCTAGGTGCCAAAATTGTAATTTCGCCCAAGTTGCTAATATCAGTTAGCACCTCGCCACCGTTATCCATAATTACGTCATAAAATTTGCGAAGAGCACCATTTTCATTATCCTAGACGGGGAGAATAATAATGAGAAGATATTAAGGTAAAGCCATAAACATATGTATATATATATTTATATATTCATATTATATAATAATGTATATAACCATAAGCAAAATAGTTGTATGTACATATATAGATGCCAAGGTGTGACTTAACAAATTAGCAAGGCTTTAACGAGCCAGTAAATTTTCAGCGAGTTAAACATACATACATACAAATATATTTAAAATTTAGATATATACACATAAATACTAATATTAATGAAATACATATAAAACCCATTTTATAGCAATATTTATAGTTTAGTAGATATTATAAGAGTAGTATAATAGAGTAGATATCTAATAAAATAGTTTAATTGGAGAGCGGGCGACAAATACGTTTATAGGAAATTTGAAAGCATTTCCATTGTCATAGCATAGTAGTACGAGTATGTGGTTTATATAGGAAGTGAAATGCTAAAATTAATATGCTATATGTATGTACGATTAACCGTTATAATGCTTATGTAAGTAATATGCATGGGCATGTCTGCTAATAGTGTGCAGGTGATAGATAATTCAATTCGGCGTGCTGCAGGTCAAGGATAATGGGCTTTAATGCAGTGTGTTTCATTCATTAAAGTTATTGCGATAACCTATAGCATATCGTATAAAAAGAATTTTAGCAGATTTATTAGTTTAAAAAATTTCGTTTTTTTTTTTGTGGTTTTTCTTAGACTAAAGTTATGAATTTTAACGCGGAATTTCGAAAATCTCACGAAAAGTACTTCGATATTTAATTATTATTCAGTTTTCTACACCATTATTTTTTATTAATGTTAGCTGTATTTGATTTGCTTCACTTGAGAACTAGCGTATCGTGTGTGCGTGAATCTTATAACTGGTATAAATAAAATAAACTATTATACCAGTTTCCACCATCTTCATGACGTTTCTATAACTTCCTTGTATTCCTTTTAACAGTATAACTCTGTTATCGCAAATTCTAAATTCTTTTTGACAAGATCCCTATTCCATTGAACCATACATCTCATTATATACACTACTGTAGTTTTTAACTAATTGTATTGTCGTAAAGAATAAGATGAATCTGCAACGATTTATTTCGCCAGATCCCTGAATCGGACAGATTCTTTCATTCTCGTCCAAATTATCATCAAGCACCGAGTTTAGAGATCAAATTTTTCTGGGCAAATTTTAAGCGATCGAAAAATATGCTGAAGTATCCGTATACCTAGAAGCGAGCGACAAATAAAGCTTTCCTTGCTCCAATCTCATCGAAGAAATATTGCAAGATCTTACAAAGACAAACGAAGATTTCATTGCTCCAATATCATGGCAGAAATTTTCCAGGATTCTACTACTCCAGGAATAGTTTTTGAAAAGATCCTGACTTTTACCAAATATCGAGCACAAAATGGGTAGATTCGCATATAAGATATGAACTTTGGGACGACGAAGTTATTTTCGTAAATTTCGCTATTCATTCTTCAACTCGTTCTTAATGGAACTTCATATATGTATCAAGTAACAGTAGAAACTAGACTCCCCTATATTCAAGCTTCGACTCGCTGTATAACAGAACTTCATATAGGTATCAAAGAGTAATAGAAACATGAGATAGACCCGAATTCTCCAAGATGTCTGAACCTCTGATGAAAAAGCTAGACTTCCTTCAAAACGAGTAACGATTAAAATGTTTTAAAAGACTATGCAGACAGAAAGTTTGCCCGATTTTGTTACGGGACTTAAATTCTTAAAATAAAGCAAAGGCTACATCGAAGAATTCTACAATAAGAATTTCTCAGTTCTTCCCCGCATGGTGTAGAAAAGAGAATTACTTTTGAAAAACCAAAAACAATTTTTTTTTCGTAAAATGTGTGTTTTTGTTTTTTTTTTTTAATGTATACCTTATAGATTAATTGAGATTTAGACAAGTCACTTCATAATGCATTATCAGAACAGAGTAATTTGGCACATTTACATAAAATTCAGCGCATTATGCATTTTTAGAATATTTTTTTTTTTTATTTTCACTTATTACCAATAATTTAATACTATTTCAAGCATACAATTATTTAAATATATTTTTCTTTTGCAAATTCCTTACATATGTACTTACATTCATCAACTACGCGAATTTGCGAATTGTTGTTGTTGTTGTGATAATGATTTTTGATATTGGTAGTGTTTTTTGATTTTTTTGATTCAAACGACAATTAGAACGCAGGCAGAGCAGCGACAGTAACATTTATGTTTTTTGTTTTATTGATTTAAGGTCGTTGCACACAGTGTGAGATAGAGAGAGAGAGTGTTTGAAGATTGCCATCAGCGTACGAGTTTGCCGACAACGTCAAGAAAATACACAATCAATGGAAATTCAATTAAAATATTTGTGGTTTTTTGTTTTTTTCTTTTATTTAATATTTTTTGTTTTTGTTTTGAGTTTGGTACTAAGCGATTTGCAATAAATTTATGTATGTATGTATATGTTGGGTAATAGTATGTATTGTTTCGTGCAATGTTGTTGTGTTTGGGCACTTGGTTCAAGTGATGAATACATATACGATAGATGTTTGGTATAATTATGCATAATTTGGTATAATTTGGTATAAATGTGTTTATCTTTGGTTTCACTACTATTTTCTTTGTGGTTGATGGCAAGCAAGGCAAAAATGCACATTTCGCAAAAGAAAAATGCGATTTCAAAACATATGTATGTACATAAATTCGGAGCATGCATGACAATCAGATTCATGCGTTCTAATAGCAAATTGTTTTTGTCCCAAATATATTTTTGATTTTAAAAAATGGGGAATAACATATTCCATTTTGTTTAACAATTTTATTTATTTTATTCAAGCTCCTCTTCTAAGTGACTCTAAGTCACGAAATGGTGTTAGAGTAATTCTGAGATATTTGCAGTTAGTAGAAGAACTCAGCTGATTTATGAAAAGATAATAAAATATCATGCAATAAATATGTATGGATATAGACAGAGGCTGCCGCGTGCTGGTCACTCCCCTTTGACCCATATTTTATATATAACTATATATGTATGTATTATAAATGAAATATAAGCACTTCGCATGCAAAATTTCGAATAAATTTTCTTGAATATGATAACAGTAATCTTCGCTTCGATTGAAGTGAACCTATTTGGAGGTGTCTCACTAATTATCTTGAGATGTGTCTCGAATCTGACTTTTTAATGTTTGGGTAAAGCAAGTAGACTTTCTTTAATTAAATATTTTGTAAATAATATAACTTTTTTTCAATTTAGTTCTATTTCAATTTAGTTCTAATTAAACTTTTTGATATTGAACAAAATTTGAGGGATTCAGTTATTTTGAATTTTGATTATTATTTTGAAGCTTCAACATTGTGATGTAAAATTTAAAAATCTTAAATAAAAATATAAATTTGGGATCCTTAAAATTCTTAAATCATTGTAACCAAATTGTATAACATGTTCGTCTTAACATGTTTTACGGATATCCCTAAAAACTTTATACATATGTATCTATCTAATTCAATTTAATTTTTTCTACCAAAAAGTCGACTAAAGCCTCAGAGAACGCGACAAGTTTTGACCGAGGTCTTAAAAATCAAAAATCTTGAAGTCATGAAATTTTTTTCGGATATTAACCTATGAACGACTAAATTTAGTCTCATTATATACGAGTATAATTTATTGCCAATCATTTCTTGCTAAAGTAAATCTCTGAAGATTTGCTGCTAGGAAATTTTAATGAAGCATACAAATATTGATGAAGTCTATAAAGCTATTTTTCTAATATTAAACCGTTGCATGCTTAAAAAGTCCGAAATGCATTGTATGCAAATTTTTTCAGATCTAATTGCCGTTATATGCTTGTTGCAGTTATGTTTGTATGTATGCAAATAAATATGTGTGTGATATGGCGTAGAGTATATATGCATAAGTATGAGTGCTGTATATTCGAATTTAAAAATGTTTCCAGATAATTTTGCATTTACAAAATACATATAAATGTATACTGTTTGAAGTATTTACCTTAAAGGACTAAAATGTTCGTTTGTTTTTTTTTTTTTTGTTTGTCGCGTGAGTTTCCGGAGCGTTGCATATAATAAAACGAAAAAGTTTACAAATAAAAATTGCAAAAACAAAAATAAAAAACATTCGCAGAGAAGAGTACAAAGAGAATACCAAAGTCAATATTGTTTTCTGCTCTAACACGGCAATCACATCAAACAAATAAGGAACGAAATGTTAATAAAATATATATATATGTGTACTACAATATATAATATTCGTATGAAATATGAAATGCCAATGCTTGATTTGTATTTGTAAAGGACTGTTATGGTTTGTCAATTGTTGCTATTGCAATTTGCACGATAAATAAATACGCGAATTGTACAATTTTCAGTAATAATGATTTTTTAGCGTAAGGAAAATAATTTCACTAAAGTGTGTGTAAGCTTTTAGCGTGTAGCCAATTGTAAAGCAAGTAAAAATTGCAGGTGCAAGTAACGGAACTTAATGTGAAATTGAAATCATTTGTGAAACTAGCTTAATACAATAATTTAAATATTTTGAAAAAAAAAATCATACTTTGATAATTATTCATTGAAAGCTAACTTGTTATTTTATTTTGTATTTTTTGATTCATTAATTTTTTCGATTTATTTATTTATTTATTTATTATTATTTTTTTTAACTTTGGGGTTATCAGGGAACTAGTCTTATTCTCCAATCTCTAACGAAGGAGTCGGAAAACTATCGATAATCAGAGTCAACTCGGTATTAAATATTTGTTAGGATTTTTTTTATGGTTATACATATAGATTAATTATTATATTAATTTTAAATCGAGATAATAACATATTAGGAATTGACCCTTCTATCATATCATTTATTATTTTAACCCTAGAGACATTCCCCCAAATGTCGAGAATTCGGCTCAAAAGTGACATTTTCAGACATTTGAGAATGAAGACATTTTCATTCTCTACAAATATTTTGTTGGGTTAATGTTGACACAAATGTCCAAGATCGATATAAAACGATTTAATCGAATTAATCGACCAGTGCTTAACCCTAATAAACCTTTTTCAATTAAATTTATTTTCTATCGAAATTTGTGGTTAGTTGTCGATAAAAGAAGAGTGAAGTCGAAATTCTATTGCAAAAATAAAAAGTGTTTGTTTATAAATATTTTAATTTAATAATATATCACTGATTCAAATTATTTTCAAATTTGAGATAGATAATTATATGGATCATTATATTCATAATCTATAACTCCGACTCACATATATTGATACAAGAACTTGTTTTAGTTCTCTAATAATTCAAGAGTTGAATTCTGACATTGTATGTGATTGGCGTTGTAACCGTTTAGCCGGTTATAGCCGAATCGACGATAGTGCGCCACCTCTCTCTCTACTTCGCAGTTCGGCGCCAGTTGGAGATCCCAAGTGTAACCAGGTCGCTATCCACCTGGTCCCTCCAACGGAGTGGAGGCCTTCCCCTTCCTCGGCTTCCTCCGGCGGGTACTGCATCGAACACTTTCAGGGCTGGAGTGTTTTCGTCCATTCGGACAACATGACCTAGCCAGCGTAGCCGCTGTCTTTTTATTCTGACATTAGAAATTTAAATTTTCTACAATTCAAGAAGTATTATGTGGATTTACGATTAGATATTTTGAGGATTTGAGTTAATCCTCCAATCATTCAAGAGCTGAGTTCTAACTTTAGTTCTGTATCAGGATCGACTCCATATCGATTATCTCATATATAGTTTTTAGAGGTCTAAAGTATTTTGGATTTGAGATTTGATGTTTTGAGAATTTGAGTTAGTCCTCCAATTATGAAAGCGTCGAATTTTAATTTTTGTTCTTTAACAAAATCGAATAAAAATATAGAAATCTAAACTTTTTAAAGGTTATAAAGTATTATTTAAGATTTCATAATTTATCAGTTTTATTTTCCATTTTGATTTTGTGTTTAAAAAAAATAAACAAAAATTTTAGGCATATAATGTATGTATGTAAATTTGTTTGTCTAACAATAGCTTACAATTTTTTCTTTTTTTTTGGGAGATCTGTCAAGAGATTCAAATCAAAAGTATTTTTATACTTTAAATATATTAGTAAATATATTTTTGAGAAAGTAGAGTAGTATAGACGACTTTAGTCCGGCTAAAATAAAAGTCAACTTTATTTTTGGAAGTAAATAGTAGAATAGTAAACTTTAGGAACTTATTAGATATTTTTTCTAAATGTACTTTATATGAGAAATTTTTTGAACATGTTTCCAACTGGTTAATTAAAAAATGCATGTGTTTTGAAAAGAATTCTACTCAAAAGAGTGTCTAATTACTTCAAAGCTAACTAAAAGTTTCACAATAGTCTGTGTAGTTCTATGCATTGCTTACTGAAGATGCATATTTTTAGTAAACAGTGTAAGTTGCTGCTAAAGTGTATGAAAATGTGTGCGTGAATGACGCTTTGACGAGTTAGAGCTGTATGAAATGGACCAGTATGTAGCAATGGTATCTATGTACAGCATATATTTTTACTTAAAAAATTGTTCTTATATAATAAATTTAAATTATTAAAAAATTTCGAATTTTGAAACTCTGCAAACTATTTGCATATTTACATAAATATAAAATGATTTTTCAATCAATAGAGTTGCCAATTAGTATACTTCAACTGACTGAATATGACGATTTTTCGGGTGGGGCGTGAGTGAACGATGTTGTGAACGAATTTGTTCATATTCATAACAAAATTACAACGTTTATTGGTTTTGTATACTTACATCGCACCCAAAATTTTTTTAAAATAAAATTTATATTTTAAAAATTATTTTAAAATAAAATTTTGCTTATGATTTTACATCAAACCGAAAACGAATTACAAAATCGCACATTTGCTAATTCAAGTTCGAGGTAAAATCAGTCTTAAGGGTTTTTTGGTTTTTTTGTTTTCTATTTTGTTTAAAAAATTGTGTTTGTTTTGCATTTTGTATTGTTTTTTGTTTTAGTATTGAAATAACTGAAATTTTTGCGTTTTTGTTATGTTTAATTTTTTTGCTTTTGTAATGCTTTTCTCAATGACTGTAAACAAAAAGTGAAAACGTACGCTTATTGCAAAATATTTGTACATAAATTTGCTAATTTAAAATTGCGTGATTTTTTTTTTCAATATTAGAAATTTATGTGCATTCGCTTTGTTCATACGAGAAACCTGTTTGAGTTGTATACAACTTTTTTTTTCAAATGACTGTAGCAGGTTCAAGTCAGATCAAAGCTGCTAAGTTGTGCGCAGGGCGTTTAAATGAAAAAACAATTAGTGCTCGAAGACAAATGACACACGTTTATAAAAAGCAATTAAAAATAAACAATCTTTATATATGCGAATATTTGTATGGATTAAGCCAGTCGAGTAGCAATAAATCGATAAATTTGTACTTCGTTTGTAGAAATCAGTTATATATCGGAATTATTTTCGCGTACTCAGTCTACGCCTCTATTAAAAATTATCGATAGACGAGCTCAATATGTAATATCAAGGGAAATATATCGAAAATTTACTTATAAATAAGCTTAATAAAATAACTATCACATTTGAAGATATTTGCTCAGATAGCACATTGCTCCTAATTGTAGGCAACGTTTATATTCTTCAAGTTTGATATACCGTTTTAATTCCTTTTATTTTGTGAAACAAAGTTTTTAGCTTAAATTATCGAGCTTAAACTTTTCTTAAATTATTACAGCTACATTAACCCAGAAATTTCTTTATAAAATATAAAAGTTTACTGATATTATATCGAATATTTACTGCTATAAATACGGAACTGAGTACAACGTGACGTATGAGCAACATTTTAAAAGTATTCAAAATTATTATAATATTTTCAAAATAACTGGGGAAAAATTTAGCCACAAAATCGAGTATTATTTTATGTTTTTATAAATAGAAAGCTTTGTTTTGATATATTTTACTTAAAGTGAGCTAAAACAAATATTGTAAGCTCAGCTCAAAGTTTGCGACCTTTAAAACTACACACCAATATGGTATTTTTCATGATTTATTAATTGATTGATTGGCTGTATTTAAGATTTTTTCTAGCAAACCATTATTCATTACCGCATAACTGGTACATGAGGTGTGTTCAAAAAATAACGGGAATTTTAAATTTTTTTAAGAATATTTTTTCAATCGTCTACATTAATGTTGTCATTAAAATAGCCCACATTCGATATTATGCACTACCAGCGATTCTTCCAATCGTCGAAACACGTTTTTTTCTTTTGGCCAAGAATTCATGAGCAAGCAACGAAGTGTGAGCTTTAAAAGAAGTCAGCAATAAATGCAGCTGGAAATCGTATCGTACTAGAGGGACATGTACATATATCAACATGACACAAAATAATTTTGACACTAAATTTTAAAATTCCCATTATTTTTTGAACACACCTCGTACTTGAGTCAAGCTACTTGAAATATGAAACCATTGGCAGTTATAATATATTAATTTAAATTTACTCATTATACACCAGAACCGGAAAATATTATGGCTGCATATGTATAGTTTATTACTAAACAATAATTAATTTTATATTTACAAGTTAAATTGCCACTACCGTTTTAAAAGCATATTTTTATAAGCAAAGCAAGGGTGCAGTAAATTATAAGAACGCAGACAAAGCTTGATAACTCCAATATATCATTTTAAATTAATTTTATTATTATTACTTTTTTTTTTTAGTACTCCGCTAATAGTAAAAGTTATCGAGTTTTGACTGTATGTGGGTGTTTGTTGTGCTAAGCAACGTGCAGTAAACAGCGGTTTGATAAAATTAATATTTTTTTATTTTTTTTTATTTCTTATTTCAATTTACAATCAAATAAACCATTTACTGCGCGCGCTTGTGCTTTGTTGTTGTTGTAGATTAAAAGACCAACACAAAGAGAATTTCTAATGTTGTGGGGCGTGTTATATACTATGTAAAATGTAAACACACACACACACACATACACAGACCGGTGTAATAAAAAAGAAATTTGTTGTTGTATTGTTTTCCTACTTCGCTCACACACTCACACAGAACAATAAGCACTCAACGTGTGTGTTTATATTTGTAATCGAACACCTACCTGTAGAAATTGCGTCACCGTCGAGTCGATTATCATAAGCGGCCGATGAATCAGATGCACCACACCATTTCGCACGGGAATGTTGCCTTTGACGATTTCCGCCAACACAACACCGGTGGGGTGTTTGGCATCACCAATAATAGTGTTCGATTTGACGTACACTGCAAGCAGAGAGAGAGAGAGAGAGAACGAATGACAAGAAAACGCATTAGTGGATTAAAGCTAACGGTTGTTTGTATGTATGTGGCATGGAGCTGGTTTTAAACACCGTAAATCTACTTACTTTTGCCATCTTTTTGCTTGAAGAAACTAACGGTTACTTTGAGATTGTCCTCAAATGCGGCTGTGGTTTGTGGCACCTCCATTTGTGCGGCGGCTGTAAAAATCACATTGTTCGGTATGACGTGTCCGTCGATGACTTTGTTGTCCACCAGGCTGCTGCGTGTGGTTTGCTATGACAATTCAATTGACATTTAATTGATTAGTGGTTGCAATAAGTGCGGCTATTAAATGTCAGCTAGATATGTATTTAGATGTTTGGCAGACATGAGAGTAAATATTATGTAGACATAAAGGCAATAGGTGTGGCCCTATAGGGAAATTTGCGTATGAAGCTAGTAAAAATTGGGTTTTCAGGCTCTGAAGCAGTAAAGTTTAAATGTGAGGATTTTGGGAGAATTTAAATCAACTAAACATAACAGTTAGTTATATTCTTTTTAAGTTTTTTAGTAAACTGCATTGGCCCAAAACTAGTTTAAAATGAACTGGTCCGATTTTGATAAGTTTAGTGACCAGTTATTATTGAAACAGATTGTATTTGAAAATAAATGTAAATAAAAGTGAACAGTTATATAATTAAAAATCATTGGCAATCAATTAAAAGAATCGCCAATACTCTAAAGAATGTTATTTGAAAGTAAACACAAGCACCGTTAATTTTCCAGCAATATTTAAATTGATAAAAAAAAATTACCAATTTTTAGATTCTAAAATTATTTTTTTCAGTTTTTCAAATATTCAACAAAATGAATGTGGTTACAGAACTAGTAACCAAAGTAACTAGTTGTTTTTTACTAGTTAAATGCTCATGTCTCTACTACTATGTTTATTGAGTGTGTTTTTAAATTTAAATATAAATAATATAACCAAATTGTTTTTTAATTGCTTACCTTGAAACCTTCATCGACGGGTACTAAAAATGTGTGTCCACCTGGCGCCTGATACAGATTATCCTTACGCATTAAAGTCACTTGCGAGCGATACGATCTGAGTTTGTAAAACAGAAGAGAGAAATTTAAAATAATATTTCCCCCGTGTTTCATTAAACGTCGAAATAATACCTCAAACGATTATCGCCGATATCTAAAATGTCGGCCTGTTTCATGAATTGATACGCATCCAAATTGGTGTACTCCATTTTGGCAGTGGGCAGAGCAGTAAGTGGCACCAAGACTTCATCGATTATATGCATCACCTGCGAGAAGAAAAATAGTTTTAATAAAAATAACGGAATAATTGTTAATATAAATAATGGGGATTTTGAACTGTTATAGATAAAGCACGCCTGGGTCTAGGATATTTTCAGTAAGACAAATTAAAGACGCTATATTACTGTCGTTTATTCCTAAATTCTGATTAATATCATGAACTATTCACCTGAAGTATTGCTTGAGACAAACATATCTCCATAAAATAAAGAAATAAGTTATTCCACTGTAGATAATATAAAATCATACGGTTCGACAAATATTTCTCGACCGATTTGTAACAAAATTACCGATAATTATTACGAAATTGGGTTCCCACCTCAATGAACCTATAGTATTAATAAAATATCAGTCTTCTATAATTGGAATATTATATTGAACTCTAACAAGAAATCAACGGAGGCAGACTTCTTTATGAGGATTCCCCGCCATCTTAACAGTTTCTGTTCCACGACTTTATAATTTTAGGGTTTTTCGAAAAAGAAGCTAATTTCATTTTAATTCACAACTCACCTGACGCATTCCCAGACTATTGGTCATTTCGACCGTTAGCGATGGTATTATTCTAGCATTATTCACATATGTATCGCCATTGCGATTTTTCGTTATATACAATGATGGATTGCCACCCATATCCGATGGTATAACCTTTATGAGTTCGTCCTTCGTCATTGGTGTCGTTGCTGTAATTACATGAATTATTATGTTAAACAGATTTACAACAACAACAACAACAATAATAAAGTTAGCATTCGTTAGTTTAAGTAATTTATTTGTTGTTTGCTGTGAAATTCTTTCAACAACAACAAGAATAATTCATATAATACAATAAGAATGCTGACAATAAAAAGTTATCTTTTTTTTGTGAATTTCAATTAATTTTCGCTTGAATACGCATTGTTACTCACTTATGTGATAGAGCACATGTTTGGATCCATTATGGCGCTGGAATGCCGCATTTGTAGGCACAAACACTGTGCATGGTCGCAGTGTTAAAGTGGAATTCGCAATGATATTTTGCTCTAGTAAACTATAAAACTGCAAAGATTGAAAAGAAGATGAAGAAGAATAACAATTAGTTGTATTTACAGCAGTAGAAATGGGTTATTTGCAATTATATGTGTGTGGGTATGTATATAATGTATAACAAAAATTAACATTTTCTACTTAGTGGTGCAGTCAAGTAGGTAGATTATAGTATATAGTAGAGAATAAGGTGAGAGTTACATAACTAGAAAACAAAATTAAAGTAAAAACAGAGAAAATTACTTAGAAAATCCATAACATCTTCGACTCGTAGAGGGCACCAAAGCAGTTCTAATATTAACTAAAATTTCAAAACCAATCTTTTTCAGAATCAATACTAATATTTGTAGAAGTTGCAAATAAATTGGCCTAATTGCACAATTCCATATAAAAATCGAACATTTCTGCAGAAATAGGTATCCAAAATATACTTCTTGGTAAATAAACAATTTTTCTATCTGCTCGTTTGTGGGTTCAATTAGATACACAATCACACAAACAAGTTTTGCTTCTGGCCTGGGGATCTAACTATGTGTACTTTATGTTTTTGGGGTCGCTGAATCCGAGGTCCATTTAACCCCATCAGGTCAGGGTTTTGACATAACTCTAAAATTAACCATTATGTAAAAAGCTTTTGTAACAATTCATTCACCGTATTGAATCCGCCGTTTTGAAACAATGAATTGTGGTTAATTTTTCAAAAAAGTCTACTGAAAGAACCATAGGCTATCCCAAAAATAGAGTTTCAGAAGTGTTTCGACGATTGGAAGAAGAGCATGAATTTGAATTGGGACTATTTCAAAGGCGACAAAATTAATGCATAGAATGAATAATTTTTATTTTTCAAAAACGTTTTTCAAAAAATGAAAATTACCGTTTTTTTTTAACATATCTAGGATGTATTTAGTATCATATGTATATTACCAACAGCACTTGGTCGAATACACAAAATTTAAAAAAATATATATTTTCTGACTATATAACGGTATTTTTCAAAACTTCAAAAGCACTATCGTGCTGATGCTATTTCATAAGAACCACCTAATCAATATCATATAAAAGTGTATCTAAAGGTCATAATGGATTTTTCAGAGCATGTAAAATGTCTCTAGCAGAAAGCTTTATCAGTTTTATAAATACTCAATAGCACTGGCTACAGAGCCAAGAACAAATCAGTTTTACTATTGATAACCAATTCTCATATTTTATCTTCACAACTATTGTGAAAAATATTCATAACTTTATTCGCGTTAATTTCAACGAATTTTTACTTTTTTACAAACATTTCTCATTTCATTTGCATACAAATATTTTTAATCTCTTTTTGACGTAGAGTGCGAGAGAGCTGTAAAGTGCAATTCGTACAAAAGTACGAGTATAAAATCACAGCTATAGCACTATAAACTGCAGCAGATAACTCGAATTGCACTAAAACGAAGCTTTCACATAAAAAAAGTACTTGATGGCCTAATTTTATTACAACAACTCGCAAATACTATACAGTGTTACTGGCTTAATGGAGCTCTTAAAGTAGTTCAACAGAATGAGTTTCATTGATTATCGTTGCTATTGAACGGGGTGTATGTACATTAGGGTAGCACATCACTGGAGATAATTTCATAATGGATATGTGGATGATTTTTGTGACAGCGAAACGGCTTTTTACTCAGCTTCTTATCTGCGGAAACTTAAGAATTCATGCTAACAGTTAGCTTGTGTAGCTCCAAAATTGTATGACAATTTGTTGAAAATCTTGAATATTTTTTGTGTTAAAGCTTTTGGAATTCATGCAGACGCATATATATGTATCAAAGCAACCAAATAATATGACATTATCATAGGATAAAAGACACTGGCTGTCTTCAGTCTGGCGCTAGTTGGCGTGCAATGGCTTTATGTATAATTATGTATATATTTATATACCAGCTCGTTGTAAGTATGTTTTTACTTGTATTCTAGCTGTTATCGAAAAAACAAGAAGCGCCGCCACCACCCTTATATCCTTTGTGTATGCACCCCCCCACTCCAGCGCGGTCGCTATGACTACAAAGTGCAAAAAACTAAAAGCGCAAAACAGACACATAACAGTACATGCAGGCATATGAATGTAGTAGATACATTTGCTTGCATAAACCAAAAAGGCGCCCCGTTGTTGCCAAAGTTTATTGAACCAGCTATTACATCACGCTTTTGCTACAACAACAACAACAACAAGAGAAGTGAAAAAAACACAAAAAACATTACAAGCTAAAAGCATTTGCAGAGTTTTCAGCTGTACAACAAACATATCGATGTATATGCACGAGTATATCGCTTCTGTATGCACAAAATATATTAACAAAGACAGCTTTAGGTTATACAAGATATACGGGGTGTGTTATAAATAACGTACATTTTGGAAAAAAAAAATATTTATACATCTATATTTATTTTGTTGCCTTTAAAATAGCCCCCATTCGATATTATGCACTTATGCCAGCGCTTCTTACAATCGCCGAAACACTTCTGAAACTCTACTTTTGGGATATGATTTGACTCTTTCAGCGATTTCTCGTATGCTTGTAAAACAACGGGCCTTTAAGGCTCACTTTATTTTGAAAATTTGTAGGAAAAAGTCATGTCTGGCGAATATGGAGGCTGGGGCATCGTTACAGTATTGTTTTTTTTTAGCAAAGAATTCACAAAAAAGGTTGAGCTTTTAACAACGAAAATCGCCAAGTTCATTAAAATACGTCTACCCTTAGGGGCTGCTACAGACAAAGGAAGTAATGAATATAGCTAAAAAATTGTATTCAGAGGCAAAATTAAAATACAAAAACTTCAGAGGCAAAAAAAAAATTGAAAATTAGATATCTAAAAATTCCCGTTATTTTTTGAACACACCTCGTATATATAAATATATACTTTCGTTTGCTTTTTGCATTGGAGATTTCCGCAAAAACCGCCTTGTTGTTGTTGTTGTATCTTCCCAAAATGCACTCACATTAAATTTAATATTGTTTGCGAACTGCTATTAGCCAAACAGCGTATTTTATCTGTGTCATTTTACTCATTCAATTAAAACTTGTTTGTTTAGAGCTCATTGTCTGGCGGCCAACGCAAACGTAGACGCACAAGCAGCTCGTGCAACGTGCGGCAACAAAGAGTTGGCTGTACCAACTCAGCCGGGCCATCGACCACCGTGACTAATCATTTGCAAACTTGCTGCAACCAACGGCTCTTTGTGTCGAGTTGTTGCCACTACCGTTAGCCAACTGTCAGCTGCACACAGCTGTTGTTGTCATTGTGTTGGTAGTTGGGCGTTGCACATTTGGCGCCGTTACACAAAATATTTTTGCGGCCAACACACCTTCGCGCAACCCTTAACCCTTAATATACCCCGCACAATCGAGACACAACCCCTCTGCTCAAGAAGTGCGGTGTCCTTCCGTTTGTCGTGCAACGCACATCCGTTTCATGTTATTTGTTGTTGTTATTCTTTTTTTGGTTTTTTTGTTGTGCCTCCCTTACACGCTGCACTTTGCATATGAGCGACAACACGCACATAGCAACTGTTATTGGTTTTAGTTGTTTTTGTTTTTGTTATTTTTTTATTGACGTTACAGTTTGGTAGTAGTTGCTGCCAATTGGCGCAGAATTTCAAAGCATAAAGTTTGTGTAAAAGAAAATTCAAATTATAGCCAACACTAACATCAGCAACACCACCAACAACAACAACACGAGCAGTTCATAGCCAGGAGTAGGAAAATTAATGAATTGAATTTGGTGTCATGGTCCTTGGCGGTGCTTCGGCGCTGGTCGCTCGTCTTTCACTGTTCGTTACCTCGCTTAATGTTGTTGATGTTGTTTAATAATTTTGCAGTTGTTGTTATTATTATTCTACTTTGGGTTGACTTCGTGTTGGCTGCCCTTACCTTTGCAGTTGAGTGTTCTAATTTTATGTGAGGGTAGGTTCAAACTCAATTCTGTGCAAGTTTCTATTTGTTTTTGTGCACGAGTTTGAGAACTCGTTTACGCCCGATTGTGCGCTGACTTTTTCTTTCTTGATTATGACTCACTGCTATTTTCTACACATAAATTTCTTACACCAACTTTATTACTAAATAATACTTTTGTTGTAGTTTCGCAAAGCTTTCTTTCATACAAAAGGAGAAATATTGATATTTTCATCAACTTTAAAGACACAAGTATCAAGCAAAGAAACTTGATTGATAGTTTTCGCTGCAGTTTTCAACTTCTCATTGTAAAAATATTAGTACTTTTAACTTCTTTTTAGTTTAAAATAATTCTATTTAGGTCAGATCAAAATTTGTGAGTTTTGAGGTTATTACAAATTATTTTCTTTAAAGAAACTGGGTATGAATCGAAAAAAGTTATGAGGAGTCTTCGTAACCTTTGGAAAAGGATTCCTCCCCAGTTTCACCCACTTCATTCCACTAAGTTTCTCGATCGAGTGCGTATACATATATGATCTTGAGTAAAACAATAGATTAGACCTAACAGTTGAGACAAATGATTTTGTATTATTATTAGGACATAGACTTTCAAACATCAATCAGCTTAATCGACTTAATCTTGATTGTTTACTTTAAATCCGTATCTCGGCTAATGAAACACATTCAAACCTCAAGATCTTCATTTATATATTGTCAAGGCTCTGCTATAGGCGAAGCAATTAGGAAGAGGTTTGTTAAATTCCCTAGAGATTCAACTTGAAGATGGACCTAGTTTACAAGAGACCGCCACGAAGAAAAGTCGATATAACTGACGCTCTAAAGATACCGACGAAACATTGTGGACAATCGACCAAAAGTACAACAATTCAGCAACTCTTAGCAATATTTGGAGTTACTTAGATGTAAAAAACTCGAAGTTTTTCGTCAATATGTAACAACAGATGAACTTATCATGAACCCCGGAATCCCATCGACAGTAATCTGAGTTGACTACTTGCGATAAGCCAATGAACTGAGTTGACTATTCGCGATGAAAGCGGTACCTAAAGGCGCTACAGTCAGCTGGCAAAGTCTATTTGGTGCTTAAATTTTCTAATGACTTCCGAATAATTTTCATCGACTATTGTGAAATAAGGAAATACCATAACCAGCGACTATTATATAACATTAATGGAACATTTGAAGAAAGAAATCGCGGAAAAATGGACAATTCAAGATATCACAAATCATTGGAAACAATTCATGGGTCTTATTGTCCACGCATCAACTTTATTCTCAGCGACCTTTTCTTACTATTAAACCTCCAGAGAATTTGAGATAAGAGTAAATATAATGCAAATGATGAGATAATCGCCGTTTCAGAGGCCTTTTTTCAAACACAAAACAGACCGTACTTTGAATATGGAATCGAAAAGTTAGAAGACCCTTCAATCGTTATATTATGTTCGATGAAAACTTGAATAATAAAATAAAATTTTGCAAAATTAAGGTAGGTACTGCCTGATATGTAGAATACATTTTGTTGCGTAAAAGAAGAAATTAAGGAAACGAAAGGGGAAATTCTAATTTACTTTTTTTTATACAATAAGGTTAAGGTTTAATAGAATAAGGTGGAGAAGAGGTTCTAAAAATACATGTAATGAAAAAAACTAGAAAAAATACAAAGTACATAGAAGGGTTTTATAAAGTGTTATCTAACATAGAAACCAAAATATTTTAAAGAAAATATATTGAAATAACCTAAAAATAGCTTGACTCGGTGCAAAAAGCATGCGGAATTGTATCTTATTTAACTACTTATAAAACCAAATGAGTTTATAATTGAAATATTATACGTAAAACATGCATATTTCGAGAACTCAATTCAGGTGAGGTTATATGTATGTGTATATATTCAAAAGCCAATAAGCACATGACCGCATGTAACAACTGTGTCTGTGTATTTGTATGTGATGAGTGAGCGCCCTGTATGCTTGGCTTGAAATGTATTTAGTCACAACCCGTGGAAGGCACGCGTGCAGCTACATAACTGTCATTTTCTGTACGCAGAACACCTTAGCAATTATAAAATCAATACATCAAAACAAAAGACAAAAAGCAGAAAAAAGAGCTGGCACGTTTTCCACATACTACATTATGGTAATGTTCTAAATGATTAAACAGACGCATAGACACACAACCTTGGGCATACATATGTTGTTAGTGTAGGAGATAATGACAGACGTTCAATCAACATCCTGAGTTGGCGTGTTCGACTACAGTTTAAAATGTGAAAGGCAGACAATGACGATGGCGATAAGAGGCAACCCCCGGAAGAATGTTGAAAAGCGCTCGAATACAAATACCAAAAAAAAAATTGCAGCTGGTGTGGAATTTAAAAAAAGAGCGAATAGAAAAACCAATTTTCTAATCATATCTGCAGCGGTTCTATCTATTATGTGGTGTGCTTTAAAAAACCAATTTCCTTCCACGCCCTCAGTGGCCACTGGTCATAGTGCACATATGCTCATATGTGCACTTTGGCAAATAGTCAACCCTCCGACAGGACGACGGTCATAATGGGCGACTCCTAATGGCAGCATAAAACCATCGGGCCAATGTAATCAGGCGACCGCTAAAAAAATACGAATAATTCAACCGCAAATATAAGTTTACTTATAACTTATTATGTACTTAGTATGAATGCATGTGTGTGTGTGTGTGTGAGAGTGTGTATTGGCTTGGTGTGCGCAATTAAATGCAAGGAACGTACAAAATGCTATGCGCTACACTACGCAGCAACTGAATGCAACGCAACCAACCGTCTAATGAAACTTAATTCAACTCAACTCAACTCAACTGGAAGAACAAAACTAAAGGATAAGGAAATAAAGCGCAACTCAACGCAACTGAACGGAACGCAACGCAACGAAATGCAACTCTTCAAGGATATCTTACCCTAACAGGTATAAGGCGCCTCAGCGTTGTCGCCTGAAAGAAAAGAGGCGATAAAACAACATTTATTTCTTCTCATACACACACACACATCATACCCTGGTTATATTTGTATGCATATGTGTGTGTAAATATGATCGAGTATGTGGATCCTATAAGTGGCTAAATGGGTCTTGGGTAGTGTTTGGGTGAGTGTATGATTGGCTGGAGCTTCAGTAACGAACTAACTAGTGTTATATATTGCAAAAACGAGTATGTATATGAGTTGTAGAATTGAATTTTATTCGCTTAAGTGTATATATAAGGTATAAGTATATAATACATATTCTAGAGTTTACTCTGTGGGTGTATTTATGGAATTTAAATTTTTTTAAATTGAACGTAGAATATTACATGGAACAAAAAGAAATAGTTTTTATATGTAAGTGGGTGTAAATCTTAAACAAAATGTATGTATCTTCTCCGAAAAATTACAAATTACATCGAATTTACAAATCGAACAAACAACTGGTATAAATTGCATAAACTGGTATAATAAATAGCAAGAGTTTGTACGACTTCAATGAGGAATCCATTCACACTCTTGTATTAAATTCACTTCAATAATTTTGTTGTTTCTTTCACATGTAAACGTTTTTAGAAGAGATAGTGAGCAGATAGTGATTTGCAAAAAAATTATTTGGGTCTGAGACTTAAATAAATATGAATATAACCAGGGTATAGCAGCTTATTAAAAAAAAGCCATTCTTCTACGTAGAGATATAATTCATAACATTATTTTTCGTACTGAAGTTGGGTCGTTTTAGACCCAATAAATATTCCTCAAAATTAAGCTTAAAAGCTGGGTGTTTTTTTCTATAGTGATCTATTATTAACCCACCGAATTCGAGACCTGATGTGTAAGAACCCCAGTACCACTATCTGACGACTTGTCGCCGCAAGTACCTCAGTCAAATAATTATATGTGCATGAACTTTTTGCAAAAAAATTAAAGTTTACAAAATTGCAAAATATTTCTGAGTATGCAGGTTTGTTATTATTAATGTATACTATATAAAAAACAAAAAATTAACAAATTTCAAAATATTTTTTAAACTATAAAACAGAATTGAAGTTTAGGCTAATGGTAAATATTTATATGTGCATTTTACTATTTTTACCAGTAAAGCCTATACATTTGAATTTAACTAAAAGAAATATTTATTTTAATAGTCAGTAGAATTGTCCTTATATTTTAAAACTAAATTAAGCCGCTTAATAAGAGAATTAACTACTGACTGTAGAATAGTTATGTAAATATTGGCAAATTCTTGCTTTATGGCTAATTTAAGGTGACGTACTGTCTCAAACTGCTTTCCGTTGTGGAAACAGGAGCAGAGAGGTTCTCCCAGAGATCCTCATTAGGATTTAGGTTCGAACTCAATGCTACACATTGTAATACCGGAATTTTCCGGTCGTTAAAGATGTTCTTCGTGTGGATTGAAGCGTTATCCTTTCGATATGTCCAGTTATATGCCGTAAATATTGCCAGCAAATTTTATTAACTCGCTGTCCAAAAGATCTACATTGATATTAGAATTCATTTGAGTGAATATAAAACATGTAGATAGCTTTCCACAGCAGCAAAATGCAGCCCATGAAATCAAGGTACCGCTTCCAAAACATAGCTTGTAGTAGGACCGTTGTTCCTGGTGCGAATCTCTCCAATATTTCTTGCAATGACCTGGGCCGACCAAATTTAATTTTTTTCGTCACTAAAGACTGTATTCTATCACTCATCGGCACAGAATTGGTATTTATTTGCAAACCTCAAATGTGCTTTATTGTGTCTTTCTTTAGCGTTGTTTTAGGTGCCATGGAGGTGTGTTACAGAAACTGATTTTTATGTATAATTGGAAAAATTATATTTATTGTGATTTTCTGTCTTAACTAGGTCCATATTTGATCGCTGCTTATCATGTCCGCAACTACTAGCCGTCGAATCATCCTTTCGCACCGTTCATCAATGTTGTTTTTCGTCCGCTGCGTCGCACTATACCATAATTAGTGCGGTTTTTAAGAAATTTGGAGATACAGTTCCGATGTTGCTTTGGTCTAGAGCCATTTTGGAACCGCTTTTATGCATTCCTATGATTATTACTTGTTCCTCGACTGATAAACTAGTACCACGAGGCATTTTAGGCTTAAAGTTAAATAAATGTAATCAAGTATTTAATAATTCATTAAGTTAATGCACCTACAATAATTTTGAAAACAAATTTTAGCAAACAAGTTTTTTCTGCGACACTATCAGTAAGAAAGATCCGCTAAACTGATTTTGCACATATAAATATGTTCCATGCAATACCCAATTCACAAGCACATTCTTAATGAAACTTTAACTTTGTAAGTATGAAACAATTTTCGTTGCATAGTAACGGTAAAATATCAACCTTTTATTCCACATTTACCGAAATCCAAAAAATAACAGTGAATAAGGAATATAAACAAAAACCGAAATGCACATATAATTGTTTGACTGGGGTATCAGTCTTTTTACAACATTCGCTGAACAATGTAAACATTTTTAAGTCCAGCAAAAGTCACTGAGATCCGAAGGAAAAGTGTGTATGAATTCCTTCAAATATTTAAATCAAATACAATTACAATTAACAGGCCAAAGACCTATACAAACTTCGAAGATATAAAGATGAGCCAATGACATTGGGCTCTTTAAGGTTTTATATTTGAATTAATAGCGCTTAAAGTTTTTAATATCAGTTTAAGCTTTAAAGGTTCAAACTCCAAAGAATCTTCAAAGTCTTCATATAAGATTTGATGCTAGATTTCCGTCTAAATTTTCTAGGCAACTCATCGCGAACTTATTCAGTTCCAAACCGCAAAAATGAGCCTTCTTAGTCTACTTATGTATATGAGTTGATCGCCTTGGGTTTATATTTTTAAGCGTTCTGACTCAGCAGGGAACTTTCTCAAAGATTTTTTCGTAGAAAATGCGAGTTCCAATAAAGCACAACATTTAAAAAACATACTTCCAAGGTTGTGATTCATGCTATTTTGAAATCGAAAAAAGCTTTCATACCGGTACTTCGAAGTAGTAATTTCTAAGTTATAGGGCGTGTGCCGTATATACCAAGTGCCGTTCGAAAATAAGTATTCTCATTATCAATTCTTCCACAAAAAAAATTATCAAATGAGTTACTTAAACCAATGAGCTATAAAAGTAATTCAGTGTAATGCACTGTCACATTTATTTATACGATCCATCATAGTCACGTCTTGAATTAGAAGAATTACATGCAGGCGCTGCTTTCTTGATTGCATTAAACAATTGCGCAGTATGGCTAATTTAATTTTTTTATTGTTATTAGTTGATGCACACAACTTTCGGGTATCATTTTCATTTACAAAAACAATAAAAGTTGTTGTAATGATATAAATGCTTCACGCGTTAATTTTCGATCAATTAAAAATGCTTTCGTATCATTATAAAAAAAGTGGGAAATTAAGACGATAGCTTACAACAACAACAACTACTTATAACATGCACTTAGCAGAAATATTAGAAATGCAGAAGCTTTGTCTGTCTGATGAAAGTAATTCTCAATTAACACTTCCCCAAAAGACACACATCACCACGTCGTCGTATGTTTGCATATGATATCCATCATAGCTGTGAAAAGTGAAACGGGATCGGACATGGCATACACACACACACACAGGCATACAATTAGTCAGGCATACACATCTACATTCTAGAGATGTATGAAGTTCACTTTTTCCTTGCAAGTCATGCCCATAGACAAGCGCTTTGACTCTTGCTTTGATACTCGCACTCGCATAAATGTAATAAACACCCCCTCATAATACAACTAGCCGACACAATCGATGTGGCTACATTAAGGTCATCGTCACGTTGTTGAGCAGTTTAAATCTTAATTAAATTTAATTGAAGTAGTCGCTGGAGCACTTTGCCGCTCCCGAATCAAGTGTACGCGTGCACACTCGCACACGCACCCATACATATGTACATATATGATGATTACATGTACATTTAATCATAGTCATAGATCCTGCATTCATCATTCAGCACGTTCCATAAATGCAGAGTTGGAGGCCAAAAGCGACTGCCCGGTAAACAAAGGCAACAAATGGGATCTAAGTGCCATTAATGTCAATCGCAGCAAAGCGTCCCACACATGCGCCAGCACACAGTCGCACATACATATGAATATGAAATATTCTCACACAAAGGCACGCCCACACATGCTCATAGACATTTATGTATGTATGTATGTGTGCCTGCATTTACATGCAACATGCATGCTTCTCCCACACACATCTGCATTTAAATGCTTTTCCATGCATTTTTTTTATGTAAATACATAATTTGCTGCTTGAGAAATACAACAACAACAATACTGTTGGTTGAGTATGTAATATGCCAATGTTGACAAGTGGCTGCCGCTGAAAGCCGGCGCTGGCTGAGAATTTCTTTCAACGCACTTTTTTTAGCGACCGAGGCCGGGCCGGTGGGCTGATGGCATGACTGCAAGTGCGGTTACACACCCATTTAACAAGCATAACTGCATTTATATATGTACATGCATACATATATTAAATACAATATCCATTTATATGCTGTGTATGTGCTTGTATAAATAGTTTTATGCCGACTTGTAAGATTCTGACAGGAAGACGGGTCAACGCTTTAAATGCAAAGGTCAATTACTATGCAGAAATTACGACATTAAATTAAGCAATTTGTTAAAAAATAAACGGAAAGTGCAGAACGCAAAGTTCGCATATTCAATTAAGGAAAAGTGCAGTGCAGAAGCGAAAATATATTTATATACTCGTATATCCATAGAGAAATGAGATTGAAAATTATGCGGTTTACTTCAAAGAATTTTGTTTAAATCGCGAGCGTCTAGAATCCGTTCTGTGAATTTAGCTTGTAGCTTGGACAGCTTTAATTGATTTCTTATAAATATTATACGAGTCCTGAAGAGTGATGTGTACTAGTTATCCACAGCTCGTAAGGTTCTCACAACATACATGTTCCGAACCATCGAATCAAAGCTTCATTGAAAATTGTCTTCTTAGATGGAGTTTAATAACAAAAGATACTATTTAATGAATGAAGATGGAGATGTATAGATAGGCACTAGAATGTATAGAATGAGGTCTACAACTTAGCTTCCATATTTGTAGAGATCTGTTTGCATCCCAAACTTATTCTCAACTTAAAATGTCACTTTTTGAGCCGAATTCTCGACATTTGCGGGAAGTTGTAGACCAATATATAGACAGATAATACATAATATCGCGCTCGTGGGCCGTAAGCGAGGTAAACATTTTCACAGCATTTACAAAGAAAGCTCAACCAATAATACATCACAAATCTGAACAAGGCACCCACAATTTATTGCTTACGTATTTACTGGTTCATCAGCATGTTAACCAATCTTCAAATACGTAATATTTGCGTATTGGAAACAGAGTCACCAACATGAAAATATAATTCTTCATAATAAATTACTTCCGATGTAGATATCGGAGACACAACAATGGTACAGGAATGATTTTTTTTTTTAAGAAGTAATATTTGCCTAAACCCATAGACCAATCAGTAATCCAAGATTGGAGTCATATTTGGACCACTAGAAACAGATCTTTGTGAAATCAGTTATGATATAATTTGATCTCTAGTGTCGACAGAAAGCCTTGAACAAATGACAAATCTGATTAGGCGTTTAACCAGATTATATTCCGGTGGGGATACGGTGGGGAAGGAGTTTTAGCTGTGATCTCTCAAATTAGGTACGATCAAAAATTAAGTGTTTAAATGGTTTTATCTCGTATTCTTCCAAGCTACTACAATCACTGCCATACAGTAAAATTTTGAATCTTATCGCGTGTATATCTGATTGGATAAATACCGGTCAACTAGGAATTTAACTAAGGAAATTTACTCAAATGAGTATATATTTCATCTCATTAAGAGCTACCGTACACCAGGAGCAATTAGGGTGCTTAAAACTATATCTTGAAATCATGTTTTTTAATTTTTTTTACTTTTATAGAAATATAAAAATTCAAGAAAAGGTTGAACATACTACCCAGGCGACACCCAAGATCACATACTTGGATTTATAACCAGTAAAGGTGATATTTACTCATTATAAATCCAAGTATGTGATCTCCTCCTTTTATGAAACAAGTTTTGATAGTTAGAGGTGTGACTGACTGTATTTTAGAAGAGGCACTTAACACAATTTTCCTACATTTAAAACGCGCTTAATGTGACTTGAACCGTATGGAAAATTAAAAATAATACTCGTTAATACCTCAAGTGCTGACAAAAAAAATAAAATTTTCTCAAAAAACGCAAATACAAATTATGGTAATTATTATGCCTTCTGAACTTGGTTGTCAACATACTTTCTTCATATGAACATATAAACTACATATGTTGTTTTTTGTGTCTATTTTTAACAAACTGCATATTTTGGTTTTTATGCATGTACACATGTTTGTGTGTAGCTCTGAGCATAAGCGTTTAAAATGTTCGAGCGCATTGCAAACATTAATGATGACTTTCAACTACAAAAATTTCTTTTATTTCACGCTGTTTATTTACCTTGTGTGCCCATTTCCCAGTTAGGCTTTTTTCACTACACACACACACACTTATTACACTCACGTATGTGTAAATAGTTTGTGTCATTTTTGTTGTTTTTTCGCAAGCTTATTTATGCATATGTACATTTGTACTCAAGTTGACTTGCAGTTTTATTTTATTTTTTGTTGTTGTTTTTTGTTTCACTGTAACCTAAAATAACAAAAACAATACGAAGAACACATTTACAATTGGAAAACTCTGCTGTTAGCCACCTGGTTACCCTTTGTCACACACTCAGTTTAATGAACGCTAAAAACAACAACAAAAATACGTGATGTTGTTGTTGTTGGCAGTTGTTTTACGTCGATGCTAGAAATTTTGGCATTACTTGACTAACAGAGCGCAACGCTTTTCGGCGCGTTACAATGAATGGCATGGAATGACAGTGTAAAGCCAGAGAAGAGCCTGAGGTAATACTAATCATATGCGCGTAAAATACAACAATAACAATAACAATATGTAAATGAGTTGAACTATTGTTTGTAGTGTGTGTTTATATATATGTATATGTGTGTGCGTTGGGTATTAATATGTGAAATGTTATGGTAGCATGAGCAGCTGGTGTGCAGCGCGCAGAGGTCTGCTAGAAGGCGCTAACACTATGACCAACAACAACAAAAACAAATGTACGCAAGCTGGCCAAGAGAATGCCAAGTATGCCAGAGATAAACACACCAACAGACAGCCACTCAGCCAGCCAGCCATAGATATGCATAATACGTACGAGTATCTAACAGCGCTACATTGTGGAACTATGGAACCAAGCCAACAATGAATGAGGCACTGAAATGAGTTCATTGTGCTTACGCTGCCAGGCTTGTAAAATAGTTACGCACAGACATATCTACAATATCTAAAAAACTATTTTTTACAACTTTTACATCTCTAACCTAAAAGAAAGTATGACTCTAGCTTTAGACACACACACACACACTCACTTGTGGACAAGCGTGCTAAAAAGCGACATTCAAAATCGCTGCAGAATGCTGGTCTTCTTACACTCCAATTGACTAAACGCATTTGCCTAGAGGCTCGCACAGCGTTTTCATGCATAATTATGCATATGTGTTAATGCGTCTTGGCGCGTACAAATCTTCGACACAGTGTCTTTAGTGCGTAAGTACCCGCACATTGGCATGAATAATTAGTTGAAAGAAGCTACGAGTACAAGATAGACACCGTCGTGCATGCGTAGAAACGTCTGTGGAATAATGATCAGCGGTTCACTGGGGAAGCCGAAAGCTCCTGCTTTGCATGTTTAAATGAAAAAGGTGTGGATGTCTAAATTTACCTTTTATTTACAAACTTTTATTTAAAATGTATGAATGGATAAGTCAATCAATTTGTGACTCACGATACGTCATACGCATCAATTGGTGTCAACTTCGATAGTTTTGAAAAGGTTTTGAAAGCACGATCGGCTAAGAGCAATAAATTTCAAGTAAATTGAAGTTTCTAAGCATTTATTCGACTGAGGAACTGTAGCTGGTTGTAATGATGGTATTTTTTGATGAAAGTAATAGATTAATTTTTTTTAGAAAGCGAGAATGCTCAAGGTAGATCAACTTTACATAAAAATATTTAACAAAATCGAATACAATCAGTACATCGACATTATTATCTACCCGATATTATGTCCGAAACTCAGCCTGATACTTCAAAAGAGCATCGAACTCACTTTGAAACTATGGAGAGAATGTTGATAATATGTTTGAGCTACGAACACCAAAATTATTCGATCAAGATGTAATAGACAAGATCATTGTAAGGAGGCGGGAATATAATCGACAGATTTATAATTTTTCGTATAAATTAGAATATACCTCTCTAAGATTCTTGAAATAAATATGAAGACATTCTTCATAATCGTCTAAAATAATTTCCCAGCGCTTCTTGCAATCGTTGAAACACTTCGACTCAAACTCGATTTGCGGGATAGCCTTTGGCTCTTTCAGCGATTTCTCTTATGCTTTGTAAAACGATGGCCCTTTGAGGTTATTTTTATTTTTGCGTAAAAGAGGAAAAAAAGAGGAAAAAGTCACACGTCTGACTAACGGCTAGAGGCTGGGGCTTCGTTACAGTACTGTATTTGACACGAATTCACGAACAAGTCACGAAGTGTGAGCTTTTAACAAACGACGATTATAGTTCAATACGTTCATAGGAATACGTCTAACATTACAGACTAAAGTATGCAATGAATACAGCTGAACATTAAATCGATTTTAAGGTGCATGTATATCGACTTTATAAAAAATTGACAATTGGACTCTCCACATCTGTGAATTTATTCCACATATTTCCCATTAAATATATAATTTTTGGTGGAATATGAATTGAACAATTTCCTTAATCTGGTATGCTTTTTAACTGTAAAATGGTTTCCTTAGATACATATTACATAATTTCCAACTTCGTGATGTTACGAGTATTACTGAAAATTTTATTAGGTCAAAACTTTCCAACAATTTAATTCGATATATCACTAACTTAGACAAATTAAATTTTATGTATTGCTTATGTAATTGCACAGAACGAAAAATATTTACGCCAAACATTGGGATTACTTGCGAAGCAACAGGTCTACAGCATCTGAATAAAACGGCCTCAGAAGTTCTTGTTTTTCTAAAAGGTATATTTGCTTATATAAAAGTACAGCTATGTGCATACATACATACATATATATACAAAATAAAACGGATTATGTAAAAGCTTACGGCACACACACAGGTGACGCAAACTTTGAACTGCGCCGACTGTCGCACGGATATCGCCAAATGTCAAAATGGCTAAGAAGGAAAGGGCAAAAAATTAATTCACATGGCCAAAGGGTGAAGCGAAAAACGAAAGAATGAAGAATAGTAAAAAAATATCGATTACTCACACAGGATGCAAATACAAACACAGAAACATGTACTTGTAGAAATATATATTTTTTCAGTTTGCTTAAGGTGAGTTTGTGGGCCGCCAGCTATGGCTGCGCTAAAACGGAAGCAAGCGGACACAAGCACAAAACACAAAACAAGGCCAACCAACAAGCCAACAAGAAGCAGCGCAATAAATTAAGGCGACCGTTTTGTGTAACTATCGATTTTTTATGCACAAACACACACACACATAAATATAACGGCGAGCGTTTTTACCTCCAGCTAATGTAAAGTAAAACCGCACTTTGATGCAAGGCTAATTCCCAGCAGCGCTTTTTTTGCGTTTCTAGCGTGTTTTTTATGCGCCGCGAAACCTTTTTCCACACGCTATATAAAACGGGAGAGGTCAAGGACGCCAACCACGCTCGTCAACGGAGCACAATTGCACAATTCGTCAACGGGCCAAAAAAAAAACAAATCCAACACGACGTGTTAATCCACTCGTGCGTCGTGCCGCCTGCATGCTGCAGCGAATTGTGAATGAGCAACTGTTGCCACAATTTGGCGAATTTCAACAACAGAAGTTGAGTTGGCCTCACACAGCTTCCCGTGCAGGTAGGTAGGCGGCAATTCAAGGGCAACAACAACGCCATCAGCAGCGTCATGACGCGATGTCAACTTGGCAGAGGAAAGTGCAAATGTGTGTGTATGCAACAAGAAAATGGCATAGAAATTAGGTCAGGGAATTGTCGCCAATTGCATACGAATGGCTGGCGTACACACAGTTCTCTATAGGTGTGTATGTATGTATGCACTTGTTTGTGCAACGCTGGCAAGTATCAACAACATTTGTATAAAGGCTAATAAATGTTGAGCAAATAATTGTACTTGATATGTTCAAAAAATAACGGGAATTTTTATAACTTATAAAATGAAAATTCACGGTTATGGGGAGTCCATTTGGCTAGGTTATACGTGTTTTTATGAACTTGGCGATTTTCAGCTCAAATTCGTGGCTTGTTCGTGAATTTTCTCCTCCATATTCGCCAGTCATGACTCCGTGTGACTTTTTACTATTTCCAAAAAAAAGCCGTCTTTTTACAAGCATATCTACAAGAAATCACTGAAAGAGCCAAAGACTATCTCAAAAATCGAGTTGAAGAATTGTTTCGACGATTGGAAGAAGTGCTGGCATTAGTGCATATTATCGATTAGAGACTCCTTTAAAGGCAACGACATTAAATTAAACGAATGAATAAATATATTTTCAAAAAACGAAAATTCCCGTTATTTTTTGAACACACCTCATATATATCAAGCTGCAAGTCTATGAGGCCTAAGTCTCAAATAAAAGTTTTTAAGTAAATATGAGTATAAAGAGGGAAGGATAAATGTACAAATGTATGACTTTTTATATAGTTGTATATGTGTATCTAAGGTTATATGCTGCTTAAAGGACACAGTCACGAAAAGTCAAAGGTGGAGGACAACGACAACACAAGCTAATAGGGAGCGCAACAACAACAACAGGGATGACGAGGGTTAAAACACAAATCCAGTATAACAACAGCAATAACAATAGCATTAACGCTAGCACTAACGAGAATAAAAACGTCAAAAAAGGAAAATCAGTTAAAGTAAATACAGATTTCAAATAGGAAAATTGAAAAAGGAAAGGAAAAAAATAAATCGTTGAAAACCGATATAACAATAAGAAAAATATCTGTGTTGAGTTGTTGACTTACCTGCGACAGATCGGGATCATCGCGTAGTTTTTCCACGATGCTGGCGTTGGCGCGCAACGGCAACATTGCCACGCATAGGCAGGCGAGCAACGCGGCCTGCAGCGCGCACCTGCGGAACGCTGATGGCATTTTTCACACTTGTTTTTTTTCTGTTTTTTTGTTTGTTTTATTTTCTAGGTTGTTGCCTAGACTTATACTACTGCACACGCATAAACGCGTATAAAATATATGTATATACAGATGTAGATGGTGTGGACGGCAATTGCAGCGGCGTTGACAGCGTTTTTCGTGTTTTGATTGATGTAGGCGTTTGTCGTGAGAGTTGGCGAATTGACCGTGTTTTGAAATACAACAAAAGAGAAGCTATTTATTAGATTTATATATGCATATTGACACGGAGAGTTGCTTATAACGCTTCATATAATTTATTGAGCGTATCGTCGATATTGATTTGATACGACGCGCGCGATTTACGATTTTCACATGGCATTTATATAAGTTTTCAGTTTTCAGCGATTAGTTTTAGGCAAAAACACTCACACACACACTCACACATACAGAGCGTTATGTCGTCGGGGGGTGGCAAAGCGAAATTATCGCAATCATTTAAACATGTTTACTGCAAATGCAGTCACGGTAAAATTCGACAATTGCCAACGACTACAGCGTCTTTAGTCGTCTGCCTGTTTGTGCAATCAGTTTACCAATCACTTACATAAGCAGCCGAGAGTGCACGAGCCAGTGCATACAGTGTAGCAGAAACGAATGAAAAGTGGTTAAACATGTTTTTTGGAGGGTTATGCTTTATTTGAGATAAGCCTTTGCAATTTTTGAACGCTACCTTACCTCTTTGTCTTGTTTTCGAAAGTGTTAAAATAAGAAACTCAGTGAAGCTATTTTTAACTGTTCTTTGCACTTTCGTAAATATAAAATTTAAATTCGCAGATTAAACTGGATGGAATGTGGGAGTGGCTACTAAAAAATTCAAATTGTGCCAAAAATTTATTATCCAATATCAGAGCTGTGCTTAAGCTGAGCTTATGAAGCTATATATGGGAACATTTCTGGCATTAAAATTATTTTTATAAAAATTTAGCTGCGTTCTGGAGGGGCTGTTGAATTATTATTACCGATTATTACTTTTGTTGAAATTATTAAAAAGTAAAAAAATCTACTTGTTTTAAAGCTTTAATTGAAACTGTAGAACTTAATACAATGGTATTTAAATATGTGACTATACATCGGCATATACATATATGTATGTATGTACATGATACATTGATTGAATTACATTTTACGTGACCCTTAACATAATAAAAAAAGTAATGAAATATCACGTTTTACAAATATTGAAGAAAAAAATACCGTTTGGGTAGTACTTTTCATATTTTGACTAAATTTCGCTTAGATAACTCAACTGTTTTGCAAATATTTTGTTCAATATGTATATTTGTATGTATACTACATCATTATTCCCTTAGCTGAAACAGATATAACGACATTTATCAAAATTCATAAAAAAAACGTGACTTAAAGTCGAAATTTCAATGAACGTACATATATATTGTCATATAAGCTTGACCGAAAAATTTTATACATCTTTGAATTAAGAAGATATTTTGGATTTTTTAGTAACTATATCCTGCTTTTTAATTGAAAAATATCCTTTTTTCAAACTTCGACACTAAATATTTCGATTTTGGGGGCTAATTTCGAAAAACGGATAATGCATTTTTTTACTAATGTCTCAATCTCTCGAAAAAAATCAGTTTTGTCCAATACTCACATTTTGTCGTATAGTGTTATCAATGACTAAGTTTACATTATACACTTGAGACACTTATTACGTAATAATAATTTTCAGAAGAAATGTATTTTGTCATACACAAAACTGTAAACAAGTTTATAGGCACGAAACTCGAATATTACAAGCATGAATATTCTAAAAATACAAAATTTATGACGCCTCAAATACCTTATTATTCCATATGGATTCTGATAAAATGGATAGTTATATTGTATAGCTAACCGCAAAACTGAATCATTTATAATAAATAGTAAGGTCAGCTTAAATATTCAATGAATTACAAAAATCTAGAAACAGTTGTTTATCACACTGATAGATGACTCATGCGCATGGTTTCGTCAAGTTAATGTGTCAGTTTTTTTTTTTTTTGGAAGAATTTGGTTTTGATGAATAAATGAATTGAATTAAGCAAGTTGTGAATAAATACACCAAATTTTATGAAAATAACTGATTGAACAGAATTTTACGAGAAGTTACGACTTTCGCGGCTGCGAAGAATATCTTTACAATGAAAACAGAAAACGAGTTTTAATATTTTTATAACGCAAAAGGGTGTGACCAGCACTTGTCTTATATATATAATTATACAGTTTGAAATATTAAAAAACATAAAATATTTTTTGTTTGAAATTTGCGGAGCCAACGGACACTGTGTACTTTAGATTGCTGGAGTAGGACAGTGCGTCCGTTGATTGGTCCAAAATTGCTCACAACGGAAGCGCTAAACAGCAGTGGTCGAAATCCAAAACAGTTGGAAGCATAATAAAACGCGTTGGGTGGCATGCAACCAAACAGCCCACAATGAACCCAATGGAGGGTACTGGCAATTTGTTGTTGTTATTGAGTTTTTTTTCGACAATTGACATTTGTGCTAATCAAATAAGCAAGTGAAGCGCACAAAGCTATTAAGGATAAGAAAAGCTATTAGTTTTGGTATGAGTAGTCGATGAAATATGTGCTTGGAGATATGTATTTGAATATGATAAACGCGTGTAAGGCACCCCAAGTCAATATGGTCAACAGGCGAACAGCCGGCCACCCTGTTAAGCAGTAGCTGCTGTGTGGCTGTCAATTGCAAGCGCTGAATTTGCGCTCATTATGCAAGGGGCGCATGCAGCTAAAGCGATAACAGGCGATAAAATGTGATTGTGAAGGGTCCTCCTCTCTACCTTCTACTTTTACTACTTGCGCGGCGTATTGCTGCTGTAGCGCCCTTCAAGCAACAAACGCATCCCTTAAAACTTTCATTCAAGGATTCCCATTTTTTTTGCACACACACTATAATTACAATGTTATGTCACTAACGTCATAGGCGCATATCCTTGTGCATGTGCAAAAAAACGCACAAACACACATACACATATGCTTATAAAGGACATTTTGCACATTCATACACGTAAACGGCGCTGCAAGCAGTCCTTGCACTCTACTAGGGCTTCCTTCCTACCTCGCCTGCTGCGTGAAGTGGTTAACTAATTCGCTCAAATTGTATAGAATGCTTGGTAATTGGTGTTTCTCACAAAAAAGCGAAAAAAACGAAAATGAAAAAATAAAAATAAATTAAATATTGCACCACCAAAGCGCTGAACGTAATTACGCAATTGTTGTTGTTGTTACTGCTGTGGCTCTTGTAGCGCACAGACTTCTTTCGTCTTTCGTACGACTGCTGCTACGAGTCTGAGCTTACACACAGTAGCTGCTGTGATGTTTTCATTATTGTGTGCTCGCTTTACATTTGTGCAAACACACACACACACGCAGACAAGAGAATGTATGTGACTGTGTCGCTCGTGCAGCAGCAGCAAATGCTTTTGGTTTTGGTTAAAAAAAATACAATATATATTAAAATATTTAAAAAAAAAAACAAAAAAATTTAAAAAAAAATATAAAATAAAATAAATGTAAAATAAAATTTAAAAAATTACAAAAAAAAAAAATAAATAAAATTAAAAATAATCCAAAAAAAAATAAGTAGCACATTCTCCAAATGCTGCTCACATGCGCCACTTGCCACACCAACACGCTTTTGCCACAATGTGTATGTGAATCCACGTCGAAGACACATTTGTAAGCTTGTCACACGCTCATTAAAGCGCTGTTTGCGCTGTCGTTAAATATTTTATCGTCAGCTTTAAATCATTTTTCAGCATACACAAGTGTTTTCCCAACAACTGTATTTAAGTTTTCAAATTATAAAAAAAACCATTTTAAGCTCTGCAACACACACACAAACAGCGAAGACACATCAAATGCAAAATCAATAACTGAGTAATAATATGACAGCCGAGTCATTGCTGTGTGTGGCAGCAGCAGCAGCAGCAGCACGTAAGGTATGCTTGACGCGTTCGGTTTGTGGCAAACTGACTTTTTTTTTTGGTGATTTCCAATTAACCGTTGCACAAACAGACCAAAACTAAGTATGCAACACACACTCACACACATACACACAGATAATGGTTTTAACGTTTATAAATGCATATGATACGTACGTATGTATAATTACTAAAACACACTGACACTTTGTGTAGCACACCCTCAAGTCGAGGCTAAGGCTAAACCTGTACTACAAACACAGTAACAGTTAGAGTAACAACAACAAGAAAATATACACACACACGGAACAAGTTTTTGTAATGGCAGTAATGGCAGCGTTTAAACAACGGCAGCGACAAACGACACGACCAGCACAACGGTTCACCAAGAACTGACTGAGACCATTTGCCGTGGCGACGAGCTAACAAGCTGAGCGCTTCCGTTGAGCACTGCCACAGCCATGGCACACTCGTGGCGATACGAACACGAATATTTGACGGCGGCGCGCGCATAGCGTACTCACGAAGTGCCTCATTTTGGCTGTTGGCTATTTGACTGTTGGTTGGTGGCAAGAGCGGCACAACAACAACGCTAATGGTTGCCGGTGGCAGCGACGGCAAGTGGTGTGGTTGCGCGGTCGGCTGGTCACAAACACACCGACAACAACAACAACACAGCACAGCACCAGTCATGGCCAAAGCCGCTGCAACGTTGGTTAGGTGTAGCGTTTGGGCTGGTCTCGCCCCAAAGCCAAAGCCAGAGAACTAACCAATTTAGGCGCAGACATACAGACAAACAAACATACATATCTACATGTGCAGTAATTGAGGCGACTCTCGCAAACTAACGAAGTCAAATAACATTGCATGTGCGTGTGTGTGTGCGTCATGCAGTTCGAGAGCGCTATATTTTTTGAGCGCTCAAAACATGAAATTATGAAAATTGGGGGAGAAATTGCCGTAAATATACATACATACATACATACATACATGCACTTGTATGCTGCACTTGATCAAGTTATGTTGGCGATTTTTTGCAGTTTCTGCCTAAAAATAACTGCTTATTTGCAATAAGACTTGCAACTGCATATATATTCTATGTAAATTGCACATTCAGTACATAGGTGTATGTGTGTGTTGGTGTGCTGCACGTCACACCATAAAGTACGTAAATAAAATGCCCTCGTCTTTCAATTGCATAAATGATATTGAACTTGGCACGTAAAAAAGCAGCGGCGTTTCCGAAACGCTGCACTATTTAACGGTCGGTGGGTGTTCGAGCAGAATTGTCTCGCTTGCAGTGCACGCTCACGAAGGGTTGGCGCTGCAGCGCTTCAGTCAGCCAAGATCACTAGCGTGTGTGTGAGAGTTTGTAGTGAAAGTGCTTGTAGTAAAAAAGGGTCACACCCAGTTTAGTGGAGAGTTTGAAGTTACGTAAATATACACACATAGTCACTTTTTAAAAATTAACCGTTAGCACTGTGTGATCAGCTGGAACTTCGATTACTCATTGTAAATATTTTTGAAGAAAATAGATAGTTATGAAAAGGCAGTTCTCTTCAGTGAACAATTCAGTCATTAAATTGCTCACGAGTCAAAATGTCTTGAGAAATTAAATGTTTATCTCTCTTTCTTCAGTAAAGGTTTGGAACTATGACTTCTACTTCTTATAATAAACAAATGGCAATTAGGTGTTTTAGAAACCTTTCCAGATATCTCTAAACAATTAATGTTAACTTTTCGCACTCTATCCTGCACCAACTAGGTACTAGTGGTCCGGTTCAACATGAACAAGTCAATCTAGTGTAGGTATAGTGGATGTCGAACGACGCATCTAGGACTTTAGGATTCATTGTGATACCACCGGGACTGGAATCCCATCACACAACAAAGTCCTCCTTGAACAACTAAGTGGTCTTGATAAAATTAAATACAGTGGAACTTCCATAACTCGAAGATCTCCATAACTCGAATTCTTAAATAATAGAATACAAATTTTACACAAATTTCCATCCATAAAACAAATTTTTTGACGAGGGCATAATACAAAATTTTAAATTTTACTATCGATGCAGGATTTTACAAGAGTCGCTCTTTATCATATGGAGGCAAACAAAAAATATGATATAAAACTTGTGGACTGCATAAATCATGTCACAAAGGCATGGCTTTTTGAAAATTTTTTAATTTTAATTAAATCCTCTATAACTCAAAGTCTCTCTAACTCGAATTTTTTTACGGATTATGGTGATTCGATTTAAGGAAGTTCAACTGTAGTCATAGAACGACTCTTCAGTGAAATATTCAATTATTATATGTCTCTGATTTCTGTAGTTCCTGAGAAGTTTCTTCGGTGCTGGGTTGAATTAAGACTTCTCATACTAAACAACCCCCAATCGATAACTTAGGATTTTTTGGAGATATGTCTATATCATTAATATTGACTTTAAGCCTTCTATTTATCACCAACTCAGTACCAGTGGCCCGGTTCAACTTGTACAAGTCAATCTGTGTACCGAAAAAAAAACTTTAAACTATATTGTTTGAAGTTGATTTTGTCATAACGATATTAAATAATAATCTTTTATGCAAAATTAATTATTTAATCAATTACCTCATTTCCTCAATTTAATTTAAACTCATTATATTGCATTTTCCTGCCATGTTAAAATGTGTTGCGACCTACTGCATTAGTTGTATGATTGTATTGTATTAGCGACCTAACTAATTGGTTTATGTCTAGGATAAAGCAAATGTCAAAAATCAAACAAAAAAGAAAACACTATACATCTGGCTACGCCTAGTAAACAGCTGTTTGTGTACAACACAAAACAAAAAGTCGGCAGAAAATACAATAAAATCGGAGAAACTTAGTTAAATTTTTACAATTCGCCATAAAAGCGATACGTCCACAAAAATGTCCTCAAATTTTAGATATACAATGGTGCGCACCGTACGTCCTTATGTTAAATATTTTCCGCAATTAACAAAACCGGTACTTCGGGTGCTTATTAAAGTTTCTGTACATTATCTGGAGAGTTCCAAGTGTTCACCGGAAGAATTAGACTTGGAGTTGACTAAACTTACACATTCGGGTCAAGACATTCCAGACAACTTTTGTGAATTGTTCGCCGCTGTGCTGCAAATTATGCAAATATTTTTGCGTACGCCAAAGGGTATTGTTAAAGACCACGAACTACGAGACTGCCTTAAGGAACTGAGGTAAGTAATATTTACGAAAATTTAGTGCTTCCATTTACATACACTATGTCTCAACAGATTTACTGATGAATGCGTTGAAGACTTGAGCAAAGTACTGTACAACCATCGTGCCTCGTTGACAAAGAATTTCATTGAGGCCAAGAAAACACGTTCCAATCCGAAGAACCTACAATGGCGCATTAACATATCACTAGGAGAGGGGTATGTGTGTTTCTGGAAACTGTTTTAACTTATCTATAATTAATTTATTTGTTTTTGCGACAGCACATGTAATGGCAGTATCAATGCGCCGACTATTATATTGCATTTTCAACTACCCGATGGTCGTTACCGCACACTGGAATTTCCACTGTCAATGTTTCATCAACTACGTTATAATGTGGCGTTGCTACTGAGTGAAATGCAAGCACTTGAAAGTCGCGCTGTCATGAAGAAATTCTAAGTTCCAATTATTAAACTATATGGAACATTGTATTTGAAATTTGAATGCTCAATTAGGCAATTGTGCCATTTGTAAGATTGGATCTTGACTATATATTGGAACAAGTATATAATATTTTGTATTGCTACGCATTAATGTGGATCTCCATACAAAGCGAAGCATTTTATCTGTCTAATATTTGTTGCGTTATTTACCAATGTATTACAAAAGTATTTAATGTAGCTTTGTTAGTAAAGGTGTTCAATGTAATGTTATTAAATTGTTATAGAAGTTGCGACAATTATTGTTATAGCAATTGGTGTCTGCGTGATTAAAATGTAATTCGGTAACAGAGTTGTGCAAATAATGTTTTCAATAATATATATATTCATAGTAAATATAGACTTTTAGATAGTAGGTTAAATTAAATTTACATTATACACGCATATTGATGTGCATATGTGCTTTCTATGTATGTAACAATAAAAAAATTCATTGTATTGACAAATTGGAAATCAATTATTTTTATTATTTTTTCTTTGGTTCTAACATAGAGCATTGATTACGTTTAAATTGTTTCACTATTTAAGCTACGATTTTCTAACTTTCCACTTATTTTTTAATTAAATTTGGCTTATGATTTTGAATTTTCCAATATTATACACACAAGGCACGTTAGGTCTCTGACCGCATTTAAAGCAGACACTTGCTGTCAATGGCACTTGACTGCGTGTCGGTCTTTTCCCTTTACTTTCACACACATGTATATGTATATTTCTTTGGTTAATTTTCCGAGTAATGACGAACACCATCAATTTCACGTAGACGTTGAGCTGCCTGTTCTGGTGTCAAATCCCGTTGTGCCTCGTTCAATAACTCAAACCCAACCATAAATTTACGTACAGTGGCTGAACGCAATAAAGGTGGATAGTAAAGTGCATGAAGTGTCCAATGTGACGTGTCAGCATCGCTGGATTCACCAGTCGGTGCACCATGAAAGCCCATGGAGTAGGGGAAGGAGCACTGGAATAAATTATCATATTTGGTGGTTAACTCCTTAATAACTTTGGCCAAATTTTCGCGTTGCGATGGTGTCACATCGTTTATGCGTTTGTTGTTATTCCTCGATATGAGTAGTGTCTCAAACGGCCAGGCAGCCCAGAACGGCACCACAACTAACCAATCAGGATTCTCAACAACAATACGTTCTTTACGTTCCACCTCACGTTTCACGTAATCGTCAAGCAATGGACGGTCGTTTTTAGCGTAATAATTTCGCAAACGTTCGTCTTTAATTTGCGGCTCCGTTGGCAGGAATGAGCAGCACCATATTTGGCAGTGTGGATGTGGGTTCGAACAACCCATAGCAGCACCTTTGTTCTCAAACACCTGTACCCAGAGGAATTTCTTACACAACTCATTAAACTGCTTGATCCATCTGTTTGGAATAAGAATGTACTTATGGTATAATTAACCTATAATGGAATCAAGTGGTATAAGGTACGAACTCATCTATGACAGCCGTTATTTCGGCGACAGTCATCTGTGGTAGTGTTACATTCGATTTGGGATGGAAACACATAACGCGGCAAGTACCCCTCGCCTCCGACACTTGAAAGAGCGGATCATCAGATGGTGGTGGCACCGGATTGTTCTCCATCAAAGCCGGAAAGTCATTTGTAAAAACAAATGTTCCCGTATACACGGGATTCACCTGCATACATACAAAATCAATTAATTATATCTAAATAAGTACAATATGCTTGGTCCACAAAACATACGGTGCCATTTGGTCGCGCCACACCTGGACTAAGTGGGTTAGTGGGATCAAAATCGGGTATATTGCTTTTCTGTGGCGCCTCCTGTTGTCCCGTCCATGGTCTCAGCATGCGATGTGGACTCACCAGCACCCAATGACCAGTCAATGGGTTGAAACGCCGATGTGGATGCTCTATGCGTAATTGAAATGTGAAAAATAATTTTATGAATGCGTACAAATGCAACAAAAACTTACCAGATGCGACGAATTGCATTTTATGCAAGTGTGTTAAAATTATGTTTATCTTAAGCGAAAACAAAAAGCACTGTCTTTCAAACCTATCGCGGTGAGTATTTGTTTTCGACTGAAATTCCACCACTTGTCTACACATCAGCCGATCAGCTAGCTCGCTGCTAGCGCAATGTCAAGTGCCATGAGTATAAATAAATAAATTGTTGTTGGTCTTATCAGCTCTAAAGCAACTGTAATCAACGTACTAACAAGAAACTAACAACAAAAACTTATTTACGTACAATTGTATGTATGTGCACGTGTTTCATACAATTAAATAAAATCCGCTTACATTTACTGTCGGTAGTTTATTTGTTATACCCGAACGTAGCTTGTTAGTCGTAAAGCTTTGTGGAACAAAGTACTAGTATGTACTATGTACTAGATAGTATATATGTCGAATATACCATCGTTTAAGAATAACATATGAATGAAATTAATATAGAAATAAATCTTCTAAAGTATATGTAGGAGAGTAAACGCCAATTTGAACGCTCTTCTGCGAGTAGCGATATTAGAAGACCCTCACATCGTTACTACTTAGAGAAAGCCCTTTCAAGTCCATTTCGTTTCTGAAATTATCTACTGGGTGTACATATGTATATTGAGTTTTGTATATCGATATTATTTACTTAGTGTCCATAGACTTATTTTCTAACCAAATGTCAGCGAAGTCGACACCTAGACTGTGAGAATCTTCCCTACTAGTTATCTGTAGTAAAGATCATTCCTATTTTCGTAATACAGTAGAGATAAATTTTAATTCCGCTCTCAATATTCCTGTGGGGGATAGTGGGATAGGGGCAAGGCGGACAAAGACACAGGGATAAGTATCTATACGAAGGGATCTGTCTTCCAAACCTATCTCTCACTTAAACGAGTGGGAGAAGGTTCGTTTTCGGCGAAGTTGGTGAAAGAGTGAGTTGAGCTGTCAATAGGAGTAGCTTCACATTTTACGACAAACTTGCAACGGGATCCAGGGTAAAGCGATATACCAGGTAACTGTTAAGTTCATCACCAGATTAGGCAGAGGAAATATACATGACCTTGGGTACCTGTAAACATTTAATCCATAAATATGTCATAGAGTTGGCTGAGTCTCTGTGGAAACAATCCCTGACTTTCACAACCGAAATTTAAATGTAATGATAAAGAACTCTAGTAGGAGTGCTAACGGGACACTGTCTGATGGGTAGAAATGCCAGCAGATTGGGGATACCATGCAAGAAGAAGCGACCAAGAAAGAGAAGAGGACGAGCCTGTAGTACATATTTTGTATAGGAAAATAATGACAACTATAGTTCGCAAATTCTTCGACAGATATCCGAATGGAATTCGTCCGATTTTTTTGATATACATATATAACTCTATAACTATCGCGATTATCCTTAGGTTTTCCAAACAATCATTAGGTTGTATTATACACTGTGCAACATGTTGCGACTAAAACTCGTTCTAACTTCCCAATTCCTAGTACCTTACCCATCATATTTACTGTTAAAAAACAACATTATTTTCAATAAATATGATTTATTATTATTATTTATTTGTTATTAGATTTACTTTATTTTTGCGATTTATCAGTCATTCTGTTTTCTTCAACTTCTTTTGTTTTATTATTATTATTATAAATTATAAAATCTAATACAAACAAACAAAGCAATTTAACAATCACTGCCGCTACATACGTTATACCATACACATTGTATTCATATATATGTATATATGTATATACTATATATTAATGATGTTTGTGTTATTTAGTTGTATGTACCTATGTATATATGTATATATATTTTAATTTATTTGTGTCTAATCATCTCAACTCGTCACTTGCTACGCCATTCATTATATGTGGCCTATATACGTTATGTAATTAAGTATATGCGTGTGTATGTAAGTAATTTATTATGTATGTATGTGTTCATGTGTACTAATTAAATATGTGTTCCTATGTATGGCATGTGTGTTTATATGCATACATATATTTATTTAAATATATTTAGTTGATATTTTTATACACTTTTGTTTTTGTTTTTTATTTTAATATATGTATATATATATATAGTTATAATAATAAATAACAATGGGTTTAAGCCTATATATATATATATATGGTCGTTAGAGTAAAGTTACATATGTACGTCAGTATGCAAGTGAGAATTTGTTTAATTTATTAACATTCCAAACTGTCACTTATGTATTCCACATTACCAGCTAACATATTTGTATATATTTATATATGCATGTATATATGTATTGCATACAAATACATGTGTACATAACATTTGCGTTACTTGCCTATCTCTTGTTAGTATATAGATATATTGTTGTTGTTGCTGTTGTTTTTTCTTTACTTTACTTTCCTAGTTTCACTTCTACACTTTTTACCTAAATATATGTAATTCTTTAAGCTAATACTTGTTAATTAATGTTACATACATACATTTGGTTTATACCATTTGAATCATACAAGAATCAAATATTATAGCCGCTATCAAAAATTGAAGAAAACAAAAATCAACAATATTTTGTTAAAATTATAAAAACTTAAATTTGTTTTAATTTTATTGAGGCTATACCGTGTACACATAATGAATTGTATGCATTCAGCGGTCACCCAGTGCGTATGAGTAACATTTTGCCACACTGGAAAGGTCCTTTAACATTCATTGAAGTGTTTGCATTAGATATTGTTTAATTTGCTGACTAAAATGAACTTTACAGAAGCTTAAAAGATGTCTTAGGTTGCCTTAACCCTTATGCAACCAACGAAAAAAATTATAAAACTTTTATTTTTATTTTATAAATAAGCCTAACACGCTTATAAGCATGTCTGTGTTTCATACCACAATTACACCACTCTCTACCAACGCTATTGTATGCCTCAATGAATAAAATATCTCGAAATATCTCCATGAAATATGCTTTCGGTTAATTTGTTTGAATTAAATAATATAAATATCAATAAATGCAGTTTTACTTGTGCAATATCATAACTGGGCGTGCTTACATAAGTTAGTGTGTTTCGGAGGTAAATTTGCATGGATTCCAAAATATGTGGCAACCACAACGTTATTTATATGTTTGTTTGTATAACTCTATTCTTTCATTTGAAAATATTAGGAGAAAATTCAAGTGACTTTTGTAAATTTCAAATTTGCGGACGCTTCCTTAGTACACGTACATACATTGCAACAATAAGATATCATAGTAAAATATAGAGTTGTTATTGTATTATGAGTTTTGTTTTTATAATTTCTGTTCAATTGCCTTTCAGTTTCCATTGTGTACAATAATTCATAATAATTTGCAAAGAGAATTTCGGTAAAATTTAAATTGATTTGTGATTTCAACGACAATTTCGGGGTGCACAAATTTTTAGTAAATTTTTGAATGCAATAATTTATATTTTAATAATTTTTATAAAGTTTTATTTGTAATAAGTCAAAAGTTGTTACATTTTATTTTTGTTTGGTAAAGTGTTTGTCTAGTTTAATTTGATTTGTTTTTTTACGATCGAAATGAGTGCCAGACCCTGCAGTGTGTTTGTTGGTGATATAAAGTGTTAATCTGGTGAATGGAAGCAACTAAAATTTAGTGTTAGAGCTTATTCCTGCAAACCTGCGGAACTGAAGAAACTTATTGAAGAACGTTTATCTCAAGCGATTGTCGTTTAGTCTGTATCAATATTTTAGCATTTAAATTAAAATAAAATAAAATAAAATAAAATAAAATAAAATAAAATAAAATGAAATAAAATAAAATAAAATAAAATAAAATAAAATAAAATAAAATAAAATAAAATGAAATAAAATAAAATAAAATAAAATGAAATAAAATAAAATAAAATAAAATAAAATAAAATAAAATAAAATAAAATAAAATAAAATAAAATAAAAATAAAATGAAATAAAATAAAATAAAATAAAATAAAAATAAAATAAAATAAAATAAAATAAAATAAAATAAAATAAAATAAAATAAAATAAAATGAAATAAAATAAAATAAAATAAAATAAAATAAAATAAAAATAAAATAAAATAAAATATAATATAATATATTATAATATAATAAAATATTTTGAGGCAATTTCAATCAATAATCAAGATTTCAAGTTTTTTTTTACTTTTATAATAAAATACAAATTGGCAGTTTATTTATCTAATATCCATATCCCACATGTAGTGTTAACAGGACATTAAACTTAACGGTCACATATGTCAATGTAACAGAGGAGCTAATAAATAATATGCAATTTCTCTTTTCATAGCATACAGTAAGGCGAATTATCAATAAAGTGAAATAATATTCAAATTTAAAAAAATAACCGCATAATAAATTTCTTGTGTTTTTGAAAAAAAAATTTCTGATAAAAAATGTTTTTATTTTTTTTTATATTAATTGAATTAAAAATTAAAAAATAATAAAAAAGTATAAAATAAAAATGAGCTAATCACGCTTCATTTCAAGCCGCAACCAAAGTCAATATAACGGTAGTATGCGCATGCTGCTAGTCATGTCATGTATATATATTTTGTGTGCCTCAATTTGTATTTAATAATTCTTAGTTAGTTTTAGTAAAATGTTTGCATTTCAAAATGTGTGTTTTATTTTGCATTTGATATGTCCAAGTTTAAGCATTTCATATACATATATATATAAGTCTAAGTGTAGACAAAAAGTCTCTCAAAAATTCTTAAAAAACCAACACAAAAAAATCACTATTGTATTTAGCATACAAAAAACCGATATACAAACACGCATTTGTTTTTTTGTTTTTGTAAAATATTTAGCATACTAATAGCTGTTATTAGTTATTACGGTGTTTTTTGTATATAATAAATATTGTAAAAAATTGTTGAATACGGTGAACACTGGCAATATATTACCTTCATACATATAAAGATACATAACGCCAAGCGGCGTCCGATATGAGAGATCAAATAATGAGCTATATATGTATGCGCGTGTGTGGCTTAGTTAAGGTGTTTATATGTGTATGTGTACGTGTGAGCGTTGCAAGTAAGTGCAGTAAGTCAGCCATTTTGTTTTGCATTTGAGTTTTAGCTATTCCAGCAAGCGTATGACTGCGTGTGTCTAAATCGGCGTGTGACGTGTAAATCCTGTCGCAAGTATCGTACAGCGGAGTGCTCTTCACCTTCTGATACCGTTACTTGTAATTTCAGTGTCAAAGCCAATAGTTATAGTATGTGTTTATTATATATGTATTTAATGTAGTTTCGATTTGTTTAGTTTTAAGTTTCATTTTTTGTCACGGATTCTCTGTCGTTATATTTATAATATGTATATCACTATAATAAGTGCTTGTTAAAGTTGTTTTTTAGTTTAATTTACTTTTGGTTTGTAGCTTTAAGTTTTTCTTTTTACTAAATTAAAGATTTTGAATTGAATTTTTAAAAATTTGGGACTAAGTATTACATTATTACAGCACCACATTTGTTATATTTATATAATATATATATTCATAATTTATTTATTTTTTTTCCTTTTGTTGTTGTTGTAACTTTACATGAAGAATTCAACGAATCAAATTTGGTTAAATATTTATATAGATTTACTGGAATTTGGAACTACTTGGTATTGTTTGTTTGCCTATTTTTGTAGTATTTTCATATAATTTATTAAGCCATAGATTTTCACCGTTAGACGGCAATTCTTTGCTAAAACATTTTTTTTTTATTTAATGCTTTGCTATTTTCTTTTTTGTGTTTCTATTATTATTGCCAACACTGTTTCAAGTATATTTATTCGTCTATTTCATAAACATTCTCGTCTTTATGCCAAGCTAGTTGAATCCACTTTGTGTGTGTTCCATACGCCGCGAGACAACTTGCTGTGTGTTCTTACTTTTCTTATAATTTTATGTATTCTAAATTTACATTAAGTATTATATATTCATACTCATTTATGGCCACTAGCTTTATTTACCTGCACGCTAATACTCAACTCAAACCATACTTAGGCTTCAAACGGACATTTCAACAAAGAAACCCATTGGTTTTGTTTACTGCTTTATAACACAAAATAATACTTGGATTCACTTGGAACATCAGCAGCTGAAACAGGCAATTCATATAAATTCGACAAATCGCGAAATAGCCGAAGGCATGTCGTAGTATATACACCAAAATTGTTAGTAATTAGCTAATGGAAGTTTGTTAGTATAAAGCTGTGAACTGGAAAGCTTAAAGCTGTTGTAAGAAACACAAAAATATATGGTATTAAATTTTAAACATTGGAGCCAATCATAGGCTTGAACATTATGGAACAATATTTTTGAGAATGGTCTTCAGTATACTTCTGGAGAGTTGCGGATGATATTTGAGGATTTTTAGCATTTTTGCTAAGCTTCCACAAGAACTAGGTTTTCAAATATATTTCAAATCATTGCTGAAACTGCCGCTGATGCAACCTCATGATTATTATCGCTTTCGTTTTGCTTTTTTGTACATTACATATACATACATACATATGAGTTTTTGTTTTTTTGTTGTTACCTTATTGTTTAACTTGCTATTATTAATAATTATCCAGTGTTAGTATATTTATATATATATATATAATGTATGTTAAACTGTTTGAAATATTATTATGTTGGTTTTTGTTGTTGTTAGCTGTTTGTTTGTTGTTGTTAGTACTTGCCATTTTTCCTGCTTACATTTTCGTATAGAATTTCGAATATTTTAACGCCCAGTTAATAACCGTTATGTATGTATTTACGCTATTTAGCCTTCATACATTGTATTACTGAGTATCTCCGAACTATCCTTTATCCAGTCCCCATTTGTTATTTCACTAAGTGTATTTGTGTATCTGTGTTTGTTTGTTTGCGTATAGGTGTTTTGTGTGCCTTTGACTAAATATGCATTCCATAAATTTATTATTGCTAATTTGAATTAAATATTAAAATACTTAACCACTTCATATAACTCAACACCGCACTGTTGTTGCTAATCCAAGACATCCAACATGCTCACTGCAACACCCCACTTCATTCCAGCAAAAACAATTTACACATACCACTCCTTCACATCCTTGGAATCCCGCTTCTTCGGTTTGGGCTGCACTAACCCAGCCATTTGTGGACGCCCATCAGCGCCAGTGCTGGCCATGCCGGAGCTAATGCAACCATATCCGACAACACCGCCACTGCTGACGCCGGCGGCGCCAAGCATGCTGCCACTGCCGCTGCCACCAGTACCACCGCCTCCACCACCACCGCTGGCATTGTGCCCGTTACTCAGATTCTGATGGTGTGTCCCGTGATGTCGCTGCTGATGATAGGAACCGTTGGTACTGCTGTTGCCCAACAGCGCCGCGTTCGGGTTATGTCCGTAGGCAGCGGCTTTCTCGCCCTCCGTTTTGTAGTTGCGATCTCCAGTCGACTTCAGCCACAACACTAGCAATATCACCAGTATTACAGCTATAAGTATGCCGGCGACAATGCCGATTATCATTGCGGTGCGTTCCTCCTCGATAGAGTTGACACGTCCACCTTTACCCTTGGAACGGTAGTTGTTACCGTATGTGGGCGGTTGCTGTGGTGGCATCTGATAATATGGCGGCGTCTCATGTGGCGAGGGTATATGCGGTGGTGGTCGCTCCTCCGGCAATGACGTGTGCTCACCATTGAAAATCATATTCGATTTCTCATCTTCATCGCCGTGATGTCTCTCGCCGCCCTCACCGCCGCTGAACACCTGTACAATGTCATACGGTGTAGTTTGATGTTCTGTTGCTGTGGAATGGATTTCGGGTGGTGGCGTTGCTTGGCTAGTTGTTGTTGTCAGTGTAGAAGTAGATGCTCGTTGCGTCGATGTGGTGTAGATGGAGGTGGGTGTTGATGTTTGCCGCTGCTGCGTGACTATGCTCGTCGTAGCGCTATATGGCACCGTGGTTTCACGTGGCGCATACGTCTGACTCTCGGTGCGTGTCATCACACTGCTCGATACGGTCGTGGTGGAACGCTGTTGTTCTGTGGTGGTGCTAGATGTATCTATGCGGCGGTTTACTCCATCTGTGGTCGACGATATGATTTCATGATTGGGTTCTGTAATGAGTTGAACATTCCATGTTTAATACAATTATTCAACAATAAGTTTTATCTTCAAAATAAAATATATATGACCCTCGAAATTATTGGCGCTAATCTATTAATAATTCAACTCAGTCTTGACCCTGTTATTGGGTGTTTACTATCTTTCAAAATTGTTATTCTCTCAAAACAGAAAATTTTTCTTTCATTCGAAGAAATCGTCCATTATTCCTTAAAAAAAGTTAGCAGTTCTTCAATAGCAACCTATCTTGATCTTATTATTTTTCAACCGATTCATTTTCAATCTTATTTTCGACAATGGATTTTTTCATACCAATAAGACAGAAGGCAAAGAATATAATTATAAACTTGTCACGGATGTTTCATCAGGAGAACCTCCAGATCATCTAGGTATTTAAGAAGTGATGTTTAAAGATTTTTTCCGGTTCCTATGTTTCTAAATTGTTGTTTACAATGTTATTGAGACCGATTCTTGAATATTATTCGGTGCCAAGATATCAGATTTTCTCTGACTTAGAATCCATTCACAAAAAAAAAAAAAAAAAAAAAGTATTTTTATGTTATGTGATCCCATTGTATTCAATTCTTCTTTATTGCAACCTTTCTAGTACCATTATGCTTACTAATTATAGATAGTATAGACCAGAACTGCCACCGTTTCAAAACACTTGTGAAATAAGTAAGTTGCATGTCATATTTTGACCTCACCGATATCGATTTGAGAAATGTCTTGGAACTCGTAAGTAGAAAAAAATTAAGTTGATCTTTCAAAGCACCACAGACTTTTATTTGTATATTAGTTTCATCATAATTTGCTTTATTGTTATTGCTTTGCTTATTATTTAATTGCCAAAAAAAGCACAAATTCAACAAATATGTAGACATACATATATATATACGAGTATTTGATAATAATTAGACAACAAAGGTCCATATAAACATATGTACAATAGATATGTAAGTGGGTAACTAGAGTAAGTGCGTAAAACAATAATTTTCTTATACATGTAAATATGTATATAATTGCAATAATCAACTATGAATATATAATAAACATATGCGTACATACATAGGTACATAGTAGTAGAGTAAGGTCAATTTGTAAATCAATTAGAGGGGGATATGTGTTTTAAAGAATAACATGTGCATTTCTAAGTCACTTATTTACTTTTTACATATATGTATGTTTATATATGTATATACATACTTAATTACATGCTTAGCCCTACCAGTGTGCATTCATACAAATCCGTAACTACAAACATATGCATACATATCCTGATTTTTCACTTATTTATATGCCTTACACGCCTACTGCCCACATATACAAACTATATAAACGCTTACAATCAATTATTTATAATGCATTGTATGTACATATGTATAGTTGTATATACACCTCCCCATATTTATTTATATTCTCTAATATATACATATATATTTTGAACGTTGAACCAATTTAAGCCCACTTAAACTTAGACATAAACGTCGTTGCCATTAAGCCAGTAGTTAAAACGTAATTACATAACAGTTTAACGCGTAGTACGAGTAGTAGTAGTAGTAGTGAGCGGCCAGCAAAATGGTGGTGATGTTGTCTTTTGTTGTAATTTTGCAAGTGTTGTTGAGATCGTGAACGTGGTGGACATGGTCGTGTTGTTGTGAGTAAACTAAACTTTCTTTTTTAGAATTTTTTAATCATATTTCATTATTTTAATTAATTTCTTTTTTGGCCTTTTCGTTTAATTTATTTCGAATACTTTTCAATTGCATAATATTGTTGTTGTTATCCCGTTCGCCCCACACATTCCGCTCATTTTACGATTGCATTGTTTGCATTTGGCAAATCCATTGCACGATCAGAGTCAGAAATATGAAGAGTTCATTTTCTGAAAGAGATAATTCCAACTCAGAATCATGAAATCAAGATTTCAAGTTGTGGAACAGCGATTAACAAGAAACGAGTAACGAGCTTCCATGGGCGAACGGCAGTGGTTGTGGTGGAATGTACGAGTATGGCTGATTGGTTTGATTGATTTGATTGGCTGATTGAGATGTTGTTGATTGTAATATATATAATATATATTTTTTGTTAGTTGGTTGTTTCTTTATCTGGTGTAGCGAAATTGAATGCTTTGAATTGCGATTTGTATGTCTGACGTTATGAAATAATAATGTTTACTACAATTATATGATAATCTAACTTTTGATGGGCTGACTGGACAAAGCCATGCTATATACATATATACAAACACTTGTACATACACACAAGTGCCTAATATACATTTTTAGCTTAGACTAGAGTATAATTACTAGTCTAGTTTACTCCTCTGTAGTATAATCAGCAATATTTGGCAAACTAGTAATTGAACACATGCTAATATTGTATATATTATTTTAATATAAATATGTATCGATTACGTGGCATATTTTCGATAATTTCGATTTTGTGTAAAGGATTGCGGTCGAAAAGGTTTCTAGGATAGGAAAATATAGAAATGCTTAGGAAAGTATTGAGAACAAGGTGCATATATTGATGAAGAAACTTAGTAGCATACCTACATTTAACTCTATTAAATATTTATTACGGTAGTTAAACGTAACTAGACATTTTAAAAGTATGTAGTGTAGTAACAGAATTGAAGACTGAAAATTAAATATCTTCTTATGTATTATTTGAATCTTACAGCTTCGTATACACATCTTACTTGGTATTTATCCGTATTAATTTCTTACAAAATGATTAACAACTATATATACCGAGGCGCCATAAATTTACTAAATTAATTAGAGTTAATTACCGTGTGTAGAACGCTCTCATAAAAAATGTGTTATACTCAATAATCATTATATGTGGACCCTAGCTCCCCCGAGGAGTCGGAATACTATATAATATTCGTTATATAAAAAACTCTGTACGAAAGTTATTGGGAATTGAAACTGAAATATTCCAATATGTGGAAAGATTTCGTAGTCAATAATTGTTTGTTTTTTTTTTTTGTTTCTAAGAATAAAATATTCCCCAAATATGTATCGGAGGATGGAATTCTGTTCACGAATTTTTAACAAATATAAACTCAGTTCAGTTTCCGATTACGAAAACCCGTCTCCTTTAGAACCTATTACCAAATCTGTTTTATGAACCCTAAAATAAATTATCCTGAAGAAAATTGTCTCTCAATTAATTTCAAGGGACCAAAACTGGCCACACATGGGGCTTTGGCCAACCGACTAACCTAACCTATCTTCAAATTTGTATGTATTATGTATATTTATGTTTCATTTAACACCTCTACCCAAAATCAAGAAGTGTATTTTGGAAATCACATAGTACCAGAAAACTATTTACTATTAAAGTATCTAGCTGGAACGCCGAGTCTCTTACCAATCTCAAAAAATAATATTTATAAAATTGTTTAAATAAGTATATGTAAATTATTTTCCCAGCTTATTAGATTATCTATATAATATACCATCAATCCTTACGTGCTTCTTCCCAACTTCCCTGTTAACAAAATTATTGTGAGTGATATGCCAATGAAATGACCATACTGACTACTAACTAAATGGCAATTTAACTTTCAAATAAATTCTTTACTACTTTAACGTAAACAACAAACACCGTTACTCACCTGATCCCTTGGCCGTGCTGGTAGAAGTGAACTGCTCCGTAGTCTCGCCATAATCACCAGATCCATGCAGACAGTCCTCATCATCACAGGCACGCTCAGTACCGTTAGTTTTATCCGTATTAGCCACTTGTGCTGTTGTTGTTTGTTTTGTGGGTGGCACATAGACAGGCGTGATCAAATCATCACCGCTACCCGATTCAAATGGTGGTGTACACTCATCTTCGTCATCGCCACGACAACCGGAACCAGCACCCGAGAAGATCAGATCATCAATGGCACCAGGATAACCACTTGCTGGCGTCTGCTCGTCAAGTGTCATGAAATGCAGAATAATATAAAAAACATTGCCATAGAAAGCAAATCAAAGCAGATTTCGTTTTTAATAACATTCATTACAACGCATGAAAATGTACGAGTATGAATGTCTGTATGTATGTAAGAAGTTATGTGCGAGTATTGTATGTTATAAGACAAGCAATGCAATTTGATAAGAAATAAATGAGAAATGTTATATGTAGAGTTTCGGTTATGATTATTACGAGTATCATGCACAATATTATGTTATGTATACATATGTACGAGTATGTATGTATGTAAACGATTTATTGGTGTAAAGGTTTTGAAAATGTGCTGGAATTTATTAGTGCATAATTTAATATGTGATTAAAAAAACAGTTTTACCAAATATAAATTACATGAAAGTGTGCTTTAGAGCAAAATATTATACATATGTTTGTAAGGTTAGAGGTGTAAATAACTTAAAAACAGTTTAAAATTTTAAATCAGTTAAAATGAAACAAAGAGTTGTCAAGTAACCGAACTACCCATTATTTGTCCTTTTATCCGCTGCAGATGTAATTAAAGACATATGCAGGAAGTTTATTTCCTATTATATATTTGGATAAAGATATTCATTCTTCTCATTTTTCATCATTGAAATATTGAAATTGATTATTATAAAAATCCGTAAATTTTTAGGAAAGTTTTTATTATACATATTATTCTTGAAGGCATATGATTATGGTTTGAAAACCTATTTAAAAAAGTCTAAATTAAAATCCTCAGACTGCAATCAATCAATTATAGCATATCCTTTGTCACGCTATATCTGTCAAAATCAAGAACAAATTAAATTTGATTGAAGAGTACAGAAAATATCTTCATTAAAAATGAAAAGAAAGCTCCTCTTCTATATTTTCTTAATATCTATCATAAAATGTATACGGAAGTCTTTAAATAAATAAAATTAGTTTGAAAATTCCCATTTGCAAACAAAAGTCAATTTGATTGGCTAAGAGAATCGCGGTTGCTGTAAAATAACAAAAACGAAGCTCCTTTTTGATTGGCGCCTGCACATAACCAAACAAGATTGGACGAATCCAACATAACGAGTCAGTTGTTAGTTCGGTATACTTAATGATTGGACACAATTTTATGGCAACGAAGGAAGACAAAATAAAAATTCATAAATATAAATAAATAAAATAATAAATAAATGTGAGTATAATGTGTTAGGCTTTCTTATAGTTGTAAGTGCAGTAAAAGTAGCAAATAATCAAATAAGCATCCTGAATACCAACCGAGGCTCATGCATGCCATTAGTAACAATAATATTTATGTGCTATTACATAAATATTTATTCATTGTACTACAATTATTATATATTAATACTCATGAGCATGGTTGGTATTCGCTTAAAATAAAATAATATTAGGTTAAAGAATGCGAATGCAATATTATAAAACTTTACATCGAAACAATCCACAATGTTATTAGTTAGTATGAAAAGTTTACAAATATACAATATAGTATATGATAATAATTTATGAGCCATATTTTGTACGCGTGTTGAATTATTTGGATAAAATATTAGTGCATTTTTATGTGAGTAATTCTTAACTTAATATATGAATGTAAAAACAGTGATGTGTACCGCGTGTTTGGTTTATTTTAGGGCAAAATTTTAAATGATATATTATAATATAAAATATGCTTAAAATGTGTGATTAAAATTTGATTACCAATATATTTTTTTAATAACAAGTGTGAAAAACGAAATAAGAAATTATTCATAGTTAGACACAATTTTGTTGTATTACTCATGAAAATCTTCATATACATGTACATATGTATTTGTGCACTTGTGTGTGTGTAAGTGTTAACGACTGTTGGAAGTGTTGTTCACTCAATGACTCATAAATTATTTATTCATATGACTAAAGAGAAGAGATCGACTGATTGATATATATAATTTTTTGTTGTTGTTGCAAGACTTATTTACGATGAGAATACTTGAGATTTGAAGAGTTTGCAAGTTTGATTGTTTAAAATAAATTCCCTAACCTGCTGCATTCTTTGCAGATCATTTCTATCTAATACTCCAGTTACCAATTGAACATCTCCTCGTATGGTTATATGTGGGTCACGTTCAACAGCCAAATCCAGTATGCGCAACTTATTCACCGACATACCGGCAATAACACCCGCAAATGGACGTTCGATACGTGTTCGACCACCACGGCTAAATTTTCCGCCCACTTGTATGCTGGACATGGTATTAAACACGGTCGATTGATGCCCTGTCAAAAAGATAATATAAGACAATAAAAATCAAAATTAAAGTAACCCAACTTCGTGCGGCATTACCTTGTGGCGTCAGTGTTTGTACATTGTAGTCATCAAGTTGTAGTGTAGCGTTGCCACCCTTACGGCTAAAGCGGACCACATGGTACGTGTTATCGTTCACTTTTGTGCCAATTTCACCTAAAGGCAAATCACGCGTGCCAATATTATACACCATAAATATATTGCCTTCAACTATTTCCAGTTCCATATAATCCTGTGTGGTCGCACTCTCCACACGCAAGATCACCGCATCGGATTTAGTTGTGATGAAACCCAAAGCGATATTGTCCTCTTCGGTGTCTGCCTGCATATTTTCAGGGAATGCATACTGAATTATGCCCTTGTTGTTGCCAAACTCATAGGCGATGGATTCTGTAATTAACACAAAAATGTTTGTTAACTTTCTCTTCAATAGCATTTCATTCAAAACTTTTATTCACCATCGTAACACGTCGGTCCGGTATACGAAGTCATGTCACACTCACACACGTACGCATTCCATTGTTGCACACAAACGCCACGATTGGCGCACGCATTCTGGCTGCACTTGGTCGGGCCCTCACAACCGGACACCACCAACGAACTGGGCACAACCGCATCGCTGGTCAGTGTCGGCGATGTATCGCCCAAATCCAAAGAAGCAAGACAACCCTCAAAACCAGAACGTGATGAAATGGACGCCGGCAATTTCGCGTACATATCCTTGAACACGCCGCCGATGTAGAGTATGCCCGAAAGCTCCAAATGCATGCTATTGCCAGTCAATGTGACAATCTCGAACGAATCATCGACGGTGAGTGTATGCGTCTTGGGTCCCGGTCGTCGTATGCTCACTTGATGCCAGCGATTGTCATTCATGTGTATGCGTGATTTGTCACGCATCGTTATCGGTCCATCACCAATATCAAAGGTATAGTGTATGTGACCGTTAACCAACTCCAAAGCAATGAAATCGTTACGGCGCCCACCGTTGTAGAGTAACAGCCCGTTGGGTTCGACGGTTTTGAAGCGGAAATCCACCGAGACGCTTGAGTAGGCCTTCAGCATTGGCAGACCTACATAAGAGTGCTTCGAACGGAATGTGGCCGCATGATAGGGATTACCGGGCGGTGAGTTTACAAAACGCGCTGTCAACTTGAAGGTAGCGCTTGGCAGTGCCGATAACTCGGGACCCAAATTCTTAACGATGTCAATGTATCTGAAAGTACGACACATTAAATAAATCTAACCACATTAGGTAACTCCAACGCACCTTTGTCCATTGAAAATGAAACCCTGCAATTGGCCAATGAAATTCGGCATTGTCGATGTCATTTGTATCTCCTCCTCGGCATGAAACATTCCACCCAAGTGAATGGAACGTATCTCGATGGTGCTATGGCGACCGAGTATTGTCTCCGCTGTCGGAATATACATATGTACGCTAGATAAAATACTAAATCGCACATGCAACACACACACACACCTAATTCAACTACAGCATAATTACGATTATTCGTTAGTCAATTACATAATTATACTAATACATATGTACGAGTAAATAATATATTTAATATATGGCAAATACAACATACAGTACATACATTCGTATATGTACTTCGGTTACATACTTTCGAAGTGAACGCACTAAGTTCACTCCTCAAAATACAACATTTTTACAATATCTTTCAAATTACAAGAAGCATGTACATATGTATGTATGGTATGTAAATAGTATATATGTATGTATTATATATTGTATTACTAATTAATATTTTGCTTTAACAAATATCTCACTTAGGTGAAAGGCATAAAATTAAGTTGCATTAAGTAAGTAGTTGATAGTCTCATAAGTATTAAATATGTATAAGAGTATAGTTGTAGACATATATATGTACGTACATACCATATGCAGGTGTAATAGCCATTATTATGACTATATAATTTTACGTACATATGTATATAAATATATATATTGATTTGTAAAAGAAGTTTCAAGCAATTCTGGTGAGTCGTTGAGTTATTGTTCAGTTATAATTATGTAGTATGTATATAGTTTTGCAGCTTGGATTACTAAAATTTGTGCAGTTCACAATTATTTAAGAAACAAATAAAAAAGATAGTGTGTAAATAATTTTAACAAAAATACGCATAGTCATATTAAAACACTTGACGGTTTGTAAATTAATAGTAATTCGTTAAATTATTTATTGTTTTATTGATTTATATATGAATAATTCTAGTGCACAGAAGGCTTTAATTTAGTAGAAATTTTAATTATAAAACTATTTTTACCGAAAAAAATTATTATTCTAGAAACTGCAGTACTATTAATATGAGGCTAGGATATATATGGACCTCAACTCTTTTTATACTCTCGCAACAAAAGTTGCTAAAGATAGTATTATAGTTTTGTCCACATAACGGTTGTTTGTAAGTCCAAAAACTAAACGAGTTAGATATAGGGTTATATATACCAAAGTGATCAGGGTGACGAGTAAAGTTGAAATCCGGATGTCTGCCCGTCCGTGCAAGCTGATATCTTAATAAAACTTGGAACACGTGTTCCTTGGCACCATAAGAAGGTTAAGTTCGAAGATGGGCGGAATCGGACCACTGCCACGTCCACAAAATGGCGATAACCAAAAACACATTAAGAGCTATAACTAAGCCATAAATAAAGTTAGGAAAATAAAATTTGGAACATAGGATCGCATTAGGGAGGGGCACATTTGAATGTAATTTTTTTGGAAAAGTGGGCGTGACCCCGCCCCCAAATAGGTTTTTTGTATACATCTTGCAAACCAATAGAGCTATATAAACCAAACTTTCTACAGTCGTTTCTTGTAGCCGTTTCCTTATACAGTTCAAAAATGAAAGAAATCGGATAATAACCACGCCCACATCCCATACAAAGGTTAGGAAAGGTTGAAAATGACTAAAAGTGCGTTAACTCAGAAACACCAAATTTTACATAAGAAATGGTAGAAGGAAGCTGCACTGAGATTTTTTTACAAAATGGAAAATGGGCGTTGGGTCGCCCACTTATGGGTGAAAAACCATATCTTAAGAACTACTCGACAGATTTCAATGAAATTCGGTATATAATATTTTCTTGACACCCTGATGACACTGGTGGAATATGGGTGAAATCAGTTCACAACTACGCCTACTTCCCATATAACTCAAATTTGAACTCCATCTTATTCCTTCACTTTATAATGTATACATAAGGACCAGATAAAGATAGCGAAATAAAACTTTACACAAATACTGTATTTGAGCTGTGGAAAAGCAGAATATTTCTTCGAAGTAAAGAATTTGAGATAAAATATAAACGAAACTATTTTTGGAAGTGCTGTGCTACTCAAGCCGATTTGGATGTATGATATTCAACTGGAGGGTATGACCTGTAAAACCCACATTGGAGGTGCAGAGGTTCCAATCTAAAATGATTAGAACAATCCCGAGTTCACAAAGGTAGGAAAATCAGAAGGAAATATATGTCTTTGGTACGTTTCTAAAATCAAACACGTTTGAAAATTAGAGATTTAACAGCCTACTAGAGAGCAACGTTCTACGTAAACATCTCAGCCACATTCTTGAGCTTGTCTGGTTTTAAATAGATTTACTACTTATTATTAGGCTTTAAATGATCCATATTTAGGTCTAATATATTACGCCTCCAACTTTAGAGGGCAAATACACTTGTAGTAGTTTTGATCAGTCCATTATGTACGTATATGCGAGGTGCGTGTCTAGTACCCAATTGCTAATTCTAACAAATTTTTAATCCATTAAATTTTTCAAAATTAACGTCAAGTGATATTGTATAAAGCGTTTTGAAATTATTAAAGTTTAAAGTAAATTAGTAATTAAATTGAAGAAGAAAAGAAATAGCTTGAATAAAATGAAAAAAAGAAAACTACTTATGTATATAGTATCTGTATCGTGATTTACATAAAGAGTGCGCCAAGTTGGGAACGTACAATAATACTGTATTTCAGCATTTTAGGCTAAAAGTGCAATGAATTGAAAACGTATAGAAAAAAAACGTAATCATTTAATAAATCTAACCTAACTTTTCATTACACTATGTAATAAAACGCAAACATATAAAACTCAGCTGGTTTTTCAGCATTTTCTTATTAACTTTCATTGCTATTATTAAAGAATATATCATACGAACTTTAATATTGATAAAATAAATAAATAAAAAAAAATGTTCTGTTAAATGAATTCTGTTAAATGAAAAAGGGAAAACAAAAGAATGTGCAGCATGTTAGATTATAGTTGTTTGACATTTGACATTTCTATTTATGATAAAGTTCATATGTTAGGTGGCACAACAAAAGCGATTTCACGAAATGGTGAAATGAAAGGTGGATGAATTTGGTGGTGATCTTTCGATGAATTCATGAGTTGGCATGTTAATAATCAGCTAATGCACTTATTTATGAAATGTGCTGGTAACTCGTTATGTAAAAGGTATTCACAAGACGTTCCAGGGCTCTGATTTGCTCATGAAACAATTAAAAACTTAATATTGAGCGAACATATGTATTTTCACGGAGGTCAATTAAAGTATACTTGTTGATACTACAGAACTCTGTGATATATAATAAATTCATATAAATTATCGTTTTGGGAATGGATAGACTCTAACTTCAGATTTCGGGTTCATCGCAATCGCAATCATCTATTTTTTTTTTAATTTTGCTTTCAACAAGAACTAACAAAAACTATTTCGGCACTTATGTTCTCCGAGAATACCCGAGACGCTTTGTGAATATAACTTAACTTAATTACAATGAGAATGATCGAGGAGGTTCAGCGATTTAGAGATCGGTGATGCTGATGACAATGTGCATAATGAAAACTGTGAGACAGCAGGCAATAATTTTTGGACTTGCAACTGCTCGGTTGCAATTGTGCTGAATCACGCATGCAAATTAGAAGTTATCTTTCAGTGATAATAAAAATAATAAATTACAAATATACATACATACATAAATAAATAATTTTGTTTTTTTTCGCTAAGTTGTAGTTATGGAACATGCGAAATATGCGTGTTGCCATTAGAGCGGCCAATTGGCGCCATGCATGCACATATGCTAAAACACACACACGCACACACACAACCAGGTGCAGCTGCAGCTAGGGTGGCGGTGTTGTAGAGCTAGGATTGGCGCGTGTATGCGGTGGTTGCGTGGTAACAGTGCGACGGTTTTACGAAAATTTGCAAACTATTTAGTATTTAGTAATAGTAGTTGTGAATGCAGAAGTCCGCTACACGCGATTCGGACATTTTATTTTTTTTTTTTTTGGTGCTTGTGCGACAATATCTATATAAAATAAGTTAAATTTCGTTGGTGAAGACAAACACACACGTACATTATTGTGTATTGCAAATGCAAATGCGATCGCTACGGTTTGTGAGATAATTAGTTTTTAGGTTATATTAATTTTTTTTTTGTTTTTCTGCAATTAACACAAACTAAGTTAGTATAGTTGTTGGGTGTTTTTTAACAATATCGCAGTACACGAATATATAGAATTAGAATAAAACACTAGTAGAATATTAGTAATTGGTGCAAATTACAGCCCCGGCGCTTAAGAAACATTTTTTTGCCGCAATTGTTAGTGCAATTGCAACAACAACAGTGGCAACAAAAAAATGCGCACCTGTTCTTGCGTGTCGATTTTTTAATTTCTCTAATTATGCTAGCTCTTTCCTGCTCTAATAACAAAAAAAAAAATTTTTTTAATCTTTAAATTTTGAAAAATTTCGAAAAAAAAATTAAAAATTTATCATATATTTAATGCTTTACAAACCTATTAAAATTATTTGGTTCACCTTAAAATTACTTGTTTTCTTGTAGCTTGCCTTGTGTTGTCGTGACATTATTTTGTAGAGAAAGTTACTAAATTTCGCACTGCAAAAATATTATGTTCCCGGATTGACGAAAAATATTACCGTTACCTTTCAAATTACGTATACGCGCTTTGGAAAATACATATGTATGTATGTATAGTTAAGTACATATTTAACATCGATACAGTTATATTGTATGTTTAATTTTAATTATGTACATTAAAAATGACCAAAGTGAAATTTTGATTTGTACTCCATCAAAAAAAAAAAATACATGAAAATAAATTTCCACTGCAAGCAACCATTTTTTGTTTTGTGTTTGTTTTTAAGATATTCGCCGAAATTTCACATAAATATTTTCCTATCAACAAGTTTTCTCAGTTTTCTCAAAGCATGCACTTTCAGTACAGTTATGTTACGTACTAAAGTCTCTTTTAATAAATTGTAATTTTTTTGATTAATTCTTAGTTTTTTTAATACGATTGTTTCGCTGCACTGTAAACTATATTTTCGCTCCAGGGACAGGTTTAAGTAAAAATCAAAGAAAATTCTCAATTTCATTATCTCATTAAAAGAAGGCAATTTAGTATTGAGGCAAATGAAAACACGACATCAAGATGTTAAAAAGTTCAAATTTACAAGAACAGAGGTTGAAATTGTTTCGTTCACAGGGCACCAAAGTATTTACACTTATAATTAATATACTTATTTTTAATATTATATTTATGCTGAACAAGATTAGCCAGAAATCTTGTTTTGTAGATTATTTTCGAATTCTTCATATATTTTTTTGGCTACATGAGTCTCTTTGATTTATAATATCCCACAGTTTGGTTCGATTCAACATAGAGAGATTTTACAAAGATATCAAATACTATTTGTCAGGAAATTTCGTTTGAGATATATTGTAAAGAAAAATACTCTATGATGAGTTCTTTACTACTTTTGGTATTGCAAAACTAACGTTTTAAAATATTTTCACATCGAAATGTCAACAACGACTTAGATGCATCTCAGTATGCAACAAAACTTTTAGTTTTTTCCCGATTAAGTAGTTAAAAGTTGATCTCAGCCGACTTTTATAAAGCTTAGAGTCTAACCTTAATCTTAACTAAGCTTGGAGTCTTCAACATAACCTTTAAGGACGTATGCTTTTTATAATATATTATACATATATAATAACATATATAATATAACAGTCTTTAATATTCCAAAAATAAATCATTTTTCTTTTAAACATTTTTCAAAAACCTTTCTGATGCCCCATGAACGTTTATAAAACGAAACTTAATTTAGTTACAAGTAACGTTTAAAATACAGTAAGTAAATATAAAATTGTAACAAACGAATTTCATAAAAGCAGAATGAATTTATAAGATGTATGTATGTATGTATGTATAAGTGAATGTATGTACGAGTATTAATGTGGGATGTCATATTTATAAATACGATTTTCACGGTTCACTAGTGATGTTATGAGCATATATTATTTTACAGGATAAAATAAACGACGAGAAAGGGAAATAGTATGTAATGTGAAAGTATATAAACAATGAAACATACAATATACCAATAACTGTTCAAATGTATAATAATATGATGGAAATGATTGGCGAAATGAAATGTAAATTAGACATATTGAAATGAAAAATAGTTTATACAAATTTAAATTAAAAACACAAGACATTTTGATAAGAAGAAATCAAAATTAAAATAAATTTGTTACAGCCTTTGGAGTTTAATGTTTGGTAATCTAAGCCTTTACCTAATTTGGGGAGTTTAACTGCACTTCGGAACATAGAGAGACGACAGATTATGTGTATGGCGGTCGTTTATGTTATGGTAGATGTAAAGATGCGACAAGTAATATTCTTTTTTCTATTTTTAACTACCAAAATATGTTAATCTGACATTTAGCTGACACTTGACAGGTGTTGTTGTTGATTTAAGTGATGGTAGTGAGTTGGTGATTGGTGATTGCAAAGTAGGTAGGTATTGGCTAACATTTTCATCAACAGAAAGTACGAGTAGTTATTCGTTTGTATTAACGAGTATTTACAGTTAAACGAAAAAACAAGAACATATTAAAAAAAAATACCGAGTACGCCTGACAGAGACGCGGCCACTGCACGTAAACTCTTACACAAACATATGTGTATTTTATATATGAGAAATCACAGTTAGTTGTGTTAGTTCTTTTGTGGCCCATTGACGCACTCGATGAACAAAATACAAAATTTCTGGAAAAAATACTGAAAAATATTAAATGAAAATGAAAACCGAAAACGAAAGCAAACGAAAATAAAAATCATACAAATTTACAATTGTTATTCTTGCAAAGAAGTTCGCTTGTTTGTCCCCTACACTTATTGCTTGATTTACTTATTAACTATATTTCAAATATTTCTTTTTTAAATCTATTTAATTTAATTTTTTTTAATTTTTGGTAGAATGAAAAAAACGACACGGCACGACACGTAGTAGGGCAAATAGAAGTGCTGGTGATACATACATAACATACCCCTGACAGGGGGAACCCCGTCAACTTGTAGCCGTAGATTGGAGGCACGTCGCGAGAAGCGTATTGTGTGCCAGTTGTTGTCATTCAACACTGATTGACCGGCAAGTAAATTCTATAGAATCACAAAGAATCACAAATTGAAAATGCCACTACATTTTTTGAAAAAAAAACTAGTATAGAAACCCTCATAATTACCTTTTCGCGATCACTCAAACGCACACTGGCACGTACACGTCCCGCCACCAATGCGATCTCCAAACGATCTGGCGAATTCGACTCGGCACTTGTTAGCAGTATTAAGCCGGTGGGACGCGATGTCTTGAACCGTATTATAAGCTCTTCAGTTTGTGTTTTGGTGCCTTGTCCATTGCCCAGCCATACGGTCATATGTTGGCTGCCGTTGAACGCCAATGTGGCTAACTCTCGGCCGCATGTTGGTCCCGCGTATAGTGTTGCTGTGCAGTCGCAAATGGGTCGATTCCAGCCTTCTATGCAGGTGCCACCGTTCAAGCAGGGATTGCCGGTACAAACATTGGCCTGTACGTGGCATGATGGCTTCACCGATGCTGTGAGTAAGCGGCAAAAATATTAATTGATTTTTAAAAGTGTTCTTATCAGATTTATTTAAGGTATACTAAAGCGCTCTTAAATTTGATTAAATTTTTATTAGATTAAAGAACATTAGCAGTTATAACAACGGCTATATAGAAAAGGAAATAAGTCCAGCCATCTTTGAATATAACGAAACATTAGAAATAGTTTGCGCAGAAGAAAGTCTGCTATTTTTGGATTCCTGACTAGATTACTACCCAAAATGGGCTTGTAATTAAACAAGTTGTTTCTAAAATAATTTAAATATATGAAGCTAAAAACTGTCCAGTAAAAAGTGTAGGATAGAGAGACCTATTCAACAAAATTCTGAGTGAGGATATGAGGATAGAAAAGGAAATAAGTCCAGCCATCTTTGAATATAACGAAACATTAGAAATAGTTTGCGCAGAAGAAAGTCTGCTATTTTTGGATTCCTGACTAGATTCCTACCCAAAATGGGCTTGTAATTAAACAAGTTGTTTCTAAAATAATTTAAATATATGAAGCTAAAAACTGTCCAGTAAAAAGTGTAGGATAGAGAGACCTATCCAACAAAATTCTGAGCGATATATTGTTGTTTTTTTTTTGTCTGATATTTTCTAATATCTAATAATTATTTTCATTGTCATACTTCATATCGTTGACATTAATATTTTTTCCGCTTTAAACATATGCAAATATGAATAATAATTGCAGTATTTAATTTGTACACTTTCTTACATTTTTATCGCATGACATTAAAAAATTGTCGCTATCAGCCATTTGCATAAATAATTGCGTGCGATTTCTTTTTAATGGACAAAGCATTTCATACTTTTACACACGTTTTTAAATGAACAATGCCATGCACTATATAAATATTATGTACTATATATGTACATATATACTGCTACATACCGGAGTCCTGCAAGCGTGCGAATGCTGCAATATCGATCGCCTTGCCGCTTAATACCAAGTCACGCAAGCAACCGACAAAACCTTGCCGCAACGTAGCCGTCCAGATAGCCGGTGGCCATGCGATATTGTTGTACGCCGGTCCCGTACCACCGACATACATATGCCCGTCCAGTTCGAGTATGGTGCCATCGCCCGGCGTGCGAAACTCATTCCAAACCCCATCGACGCTTACCTTTGCATCACGTCCGTTGCGCCGCAATATCAAGTCATGCCAATCGCCATCGTCAACGCGACGTCGTGAGGCACGCACCTTCGCCGCACCCGAACCCAAGTCCAAGTGTATGTAAATGTGTCCATTCAATAACTCAATGGCAAAGAGCACGGCCTAGAAAATATAATAAATAATTTAATTATGCTCTCTAATTGTGGCGGTAAACAAGCATTAGTGAGTGTACTTTACGGTACAATTATTTGATAAAAAGAGAAGAAATAATTGATTTACTGGCATACACTTACATTCTTTGAGCGCGGTTGTTTGGAGCCAGTGGCCAAAATAATCAGTCCATTGGGTTCCTTGGTGCGGAATTTAAATGATATGGAGCTTTGTTTGCCAGTCTCCCACGGTGGCAGGACCTGCGAAAATCGTGGTTTACATGCACGAAGAACAGTTATTAGAGATATGTGTGAAACAAAACACAGTAAATATAAATTTGTCTCATACCAAATGCGACTCCCTGGTAGTAAATGTAACTGGGTCCTGTGGATCTCCAAGAGGACACTGATATTCTACATTACCGGCGACTTGAATCAGTTTCGACCCACTTTTAGCCAAGTCGATTAGGTTTAATAACAGTGTATCGGCAGAAAACTCAACCTTTTGGACAATAATATATTTAGTAGTTAAAAATATAAAATTATATAGGATACTAACCTTACGAAGACAACCGACAAAGTTGTTATGCACTCGAGCACCAAGTAGAGCGCGTGGATTGACCGCACCGCCCACATAAACACGTGACGAAGAGAGCATCGTGAATTTACCGGCGATATGCGAGTGATCGGTGTAAACGTCATCGACAACGGTCACAAGCTAGATTGCAAAAAAAAGTAATAGAATTATTAGAAAACTTTATTTCTGAATTACACTGCAGACTGACTTACTCTGCAGAAGCTTGTTATTGAGGATATTTCCTGAATACGACGATGTACCGTTACTTTGTGCCACTGATGATCATCAAAGCGTACTTTGGATGGTTTGATATGCATTTCCTGTTTACCATTAGCCAAACCCATTGTAAGTGAAACACCGCCATCACGTAGCGCCAAATTCAGATAATCCGTACCGTGCCCTGTTTATGTTGGGAGAAGCAAAAGTAAGAAATATATTTAATATATATAGAGAACAGACACATCGGAAACACGCAACAAACCTGTATAGAATAATAAACCATTGGGTTGACGTGTGCGGAAGTATAGCGTAATGGCATCCTGAGCGCTTACAATCGGCTCGGCACTAGTTTGACCAAGATCATACGACAGGAACTGTTGACCGCGAAATGTGGCTTCTGATGGCGCTTTCTCTGTAGCGAAATGGTTAAAGAGTTTTTAAGGATTCTCGGAAATTGTTGACCTTTTGACCTCTTACTCACCTTTTTCACAATATTGTCCATCATATTCGAGATTCCGGCACTCACATATTGGACCCGAATCAGTTGAGATGCAAATACCGCCATGTTGACAAGGATCACTTCGTTCACAAGCATCTGTGGTATTACCGCCGCGTACACCCTGTATAACAAATAGATTTGAGTGAAAATAGGTTTGAATTATCTTTCTAACTATGTTACGTACCCTGGGCACCTTCTCCTTTGGCATTTCACCGTTATCGCAAGGACCGTCACCACACTGTCAAGGATTAGAGAAAACCGAAAACTCATTAAAATCGTTTTGTTAAAATTTTAAAGTATATCTGGACAGTGTCTAGTGAAACCACTGGAGCATGATTCGGTAGCTCTTGGGTTCAAATCCATACCAAGGTATCTGGCTTAAGAAACCTCCTAGAACTTTTATAATATAATCTGGGCATATCCTTTAGCTCCCTTTTTGACGTATCGAGTTACAACTCCATCCAACAAATTGCGGCAGTTACAAAAATGTAATGAAGTATCATCAAAATCTCTTAATTACCTTTATGTCACGTGGCTGCTTCATCTCCTGACGGCGTGTCGCCCCACCTGGCTGATCGGCGTATACCAAATTGCGTATGGCACCCCGGAATCTCGGCTCGAAGATCACGCTTGGCAAGGCTAATAATGCCAACTTTGTGCTGTACCTACACACCGTTAAAAAATGTGTTGATATGCACAAACACATACGCATTAGAAGATAGCACGTGCAAATGTACACTTAACTAATTAATTATGTTTTTTTTTTTATATTTTTTCTCGCATTTATGTGTACTTATCATAAGCAGATAAATACACACAGCCATGCGTGCATATGTGTCCACTCTCTCACATGTCACTCTCACCAAACTTTCCATGAGTGGATTTAGGAAAATTTATTTTCTTTGTAAGAAAGCTGCTGAGGTTAATAAGATAATTATTTTAATGTTTTAACAATTATTTGTTGTTGTTGTGCAATATGATGAATTTTCGGCAGTATAAGGATAACGCGATTATTGACAACGAAAATTATGAGTCAAATTTATTAAATCACTCCAGTTCGCTCGTCCGAATAAAAAAAGGATCCCGATGAGACTCGGTTACAATGAATGTATTTTTGTAGATTGCTACTGAATATGAGGACAATTATATCGAACCAGATAACTTTCTTCATAGAATATATCAGATTTTATAATCTTAGGGGTTTTGGAACGGGGGTATAGTTTTCTTTAAAGATAAATGTAAAATAACCGTATTTAATATTCGCGGTAGTATTAAAAACTACACAAACTAAATATATCAGAGGTCTAAATATCTAGAACAATAAATCAGATGTTACCAGACAGAAGAATGTCCAGAGGAATATTAGAGCCAATATATATAAGTTAACGGGCTAAGTGAAAGTGGAAATGTCGGTATTACCGATAAGGTTTAACGTAGACAAATTATGGAAGGGAACCCAAAATAGCCCAACAAGTCATGGACTTGGTGATAACAAGCAGTCGAAGGTCCATAGGAGTGTTAGAGCCAATATATATCAATCAATGCCGTTACAGATAAGTTCTAAAGTCGACAAATGATGGGAGAAACTCAAAATAGCCGAACAAGCTCATGGACTTGGTGATACCAGATGGACGAAGATCCACAGGAAGTTAAAGCCAATATATATAAATTAATGTGGTAGAAGAAGTCGGTATTGCTGATAAGGTCTAAAGTAGACAAACTTAGGAAAGGAACCCAATATAGTAAATATGGTTTACTTGTTAAATTTTTTACACCAAAATCGTGAGGTACCAGTATATGGTGTTCAAGTCGAATCAAGTTCAACAGCAACATCTAAAAAAGTGTTATTTAACGCACACTAACTCGATTTTAATTAAAAAAAAAAACCAAAAAGAAAATTAGAAATGATTAAACATTATTTGTTAGAAATTATATAACACTGTGCTAAGATTAAAAAAAATAAGAAAACTCGCTTCTAAACCTTTTTAAACAGTAAATGATTTTCGTTAAATATCATAATAACAGACTTCTGCTCTTCTGAAGTTATCTACTGCATGTTTCTGAATATCGAAATATACTTTACAAAATAATGCAATAAATGCTTAAACCTTGAAGATGCATTTCACGAACACATCCAGATTTCTACACAACTCAAGGCGAGACTCAATGAAAATAGTTTGGTGAGAGGACACGGCATTTTGTATTGCTCGGTAGATAACCAACCAATTTGGCATGCCGCCTACATAGACATCAGAGTTGGTGGCAAATTTTCCAAACTGAAATTCCTTGCCCTTGGTTGTACTGCTCTGCGACACGCCATCCACAATTAGCGATGTTTGTTCATCATTGCGCAACACCTACAAACACATAAGGCACAGCACTCAAATACATTTACGTAACGATAACAATAATAATGCTAATATTTCAAAATGAAACACAAAATGAAAGCCAACCAACCATCCACACACCCACCCACTCACTCACCTGCACTTTATGCCAATGGCCATCATGTAATTCTCTGCCTACAGTTATGATATGCGCTCCGCCGCCCAAATTGTAACGCAAACGCAATGCACCCTCCACCAGTTTGAGCTCGAAGAAGTCATAAGTGCCGCCATCATCGGTGTAGAGCACCAAGCCGTTGGGCTGCTCAGTCTTAAACTCCAGCTCCAGCGAACCGTTGAGTCCCGTATACCATTTGCGAAATTGGGCGAATGAATTCTGCGAGCCATCCAGCTGGAAAGCATGGCATGGCGACAGTAGCGCTGAGCATAACAGCACCAAACCGGTGAGGGCATACGCCGAGGCGGGCACAATGGCGGGCAGCAGCGTTTTCGACTTTCGGCGCTGTTTCAGTCGTCCACAACTCGAATATGGCGCAGATGGCGACACAACGAGTGCAGCACTGGGGCGACGACAGCAGCCGACAAGCTGTGCGTCTGCAGTTGATGTGCACGTTGTTGTTGCTGTTGCTGCTGTTGCTTTGTTGCTATTACTGAATTTGTAGTTTGCATTGATATGGCCATTGTTCTTTTGTTGGCGCAATGTTTGCCGAAGTGGCAGTTGATGTTGTTGTATTGTTAGCAGTTGTTGGCTGCCATTGTTGTTGTTGTTATTGTTGTTGCAACAGTTACTGTAGTCGTTGCTATGCCGATTTTTGAGACGACCACTAATGCAGCCGCCGCTGTCAGTGCTACAACTACTGCTGCCATGACTTTGGGTTGTGGTACCGTTAGCGAGGTAACTAACGGCAGTCATTGCAAATGCGCTGCAATTGCTGTTGTTGCTCCGTTTCACTGTGCTGCCTGGCAGCAGCTCACAAGGTTCGCCGATAGACATGCTGCTGCTGTTGGTGACTTGAAGCTTGCCACTGCACTATTGTTGCATAGTTTTAGGCGCTGTCGTTGGCGCTTGTATTATAGGTATATGTGAGTGTGGTTTGTGTGTGTGTGTGTGTGTGCATAAGTTATAATTTTGATATGTTCAAAGTGTTACGCTTGTAAATGCGAGTTCAACTCGGCAATCAGCTGCCTCCACGCCAAAAAGCACACTACACTTTTATTGAAATGTTAACTACGCTTGCCAAATGTTACTTTTTTACTTATTGACTTATTGCTTTATTAGCCTTAAGTGCATTTCGCCTTCAAGTTTTCACTACAAGGACAACTTGTGATTTTTTTTCAGTTTTTTTTTTTTTTATTTTTCCCACTGGATGTGTTTTTGTATTCTTTTACACTTCAGCAGCACTTGCTACTTGCAGTCGTTAATTTGTATATTATCCGTAAAATCCTTGAAGTTCTTTTACATTTGACAAAATCTCTCGTGCATAATTTGCGTAACTGTATGTGTGTTTGTATGCTGCATGCTGACGTTGTTCAGGCACGTGTGTGTCAGTATGTATGTGTGTGCTGTTTACGAGGATATGTTAGTTTGTGCCGTCGCGTACTACTATAACTGCTGCTCATATGCATTTAAAACGCGCGTGTAAGTTTCATTGAAATTTATTTACGCTCTCAATGCGCCGCTCTCTCTCTATTTCTCTCTCTCTCTCTCTCACACAACTATCGTTGGTTATGCTTTATTTTAGTTTTCTTATTTTTATTTTATTTTTGTTTGTTTGCGCAGCAATTCATGTGTTTGTTTTATCTCGTATTTTCTTTTGCTGTGCAAGCTTTCGCGGAGCTTTTCTCACCAATTTTTATGTACACAGAGCATTTATACCGCTCTTTCTTTATGTGTCGCAATTTTTCATTGATTTCGTCACTGTATTGGTTGTTGTTTATATGAACGCGCATAGGTGTACTGTAGCAGGCAGCGCTAATAAGTATGCTAAGTTTTTTTATTTTTTTTTTTTTTGGTTTTTACACGTTTTAACTAAGTAATTTTCGAAATAGAAGCGGACGGTTGGTCGGTGTTACGTAGTTGATTGGTTAATTATTATAAGGTTGCTTAGCTATTTGATTGATTCTGCTTTATACTTGATTTATACGCGGTGACGTAAAGCTTTTCAACACTACACTTTAGACACATAGTTTATTTTATACAATTTGAGAAGCCAAAAAGCATTACTAACAACATTTTTTTTATTATAATTATTATTATATTCTCTGGAAGTAAAAGATATATTCGTCATATATTTATAAAATATTAATTTTTATAAAAGTAAATCGCCTACAAAGGCATATTTGAGGGCGAGATTTCTGTTTTACAATTGTTGTTATTTGTTAAAAAATATAATATTATAATTAAGCAGAGAGCTGCCTAAAATTAATATTTGAAATGGTATAGCAATTATTATGTTTTAAATTTTTTTTATTTTTTTTTTATATTTTAATTTTTATGTAATTTTACTGTTTTTTTTTGGTTCAATTAACTATTTAAAATTCTTAAATATTATAACAATTAATATTTTTATATTTTTTAAATTAGTTTTATTTTTTCATTTATATGTTTTCATTTTAATGCTATTTCAACATTTTTAAAAAATTAAATAATATTACAATTACTATTTTTTATTTTTTATTTTATTTTATATGTATATTAATTTTTCTATTTTCTTTGGCTCAATCAACTTTTTTAAAATTATAACAATTACTATTTTTTATACTTTTTTATTTTATTTAAATTATTGTTAATTATTTAATTTTTTTTTATTTTATTTAAATTTTTATTATTTAAATGTATTTTTTATTTTTTAATTTTTGTATGTATTTTCTTTGCTTAATTAACACTTTCTATAACATTTGATACACATTAAATTCGATTAACACTTTCACATTAATTTCACAGTAACTTAGCCTCCAAATGTTCGTAGCAGCTGCGTGAGCGCCTACTACCGCTCCTACTAGTATTACTGTTAAAACCAGTGGCCACACGGCTATGACCACTCAAGTGCTACTAATGTTTGTTGTTTTTAGGTTGTTACAACAATGTGTTGGCAAAGGCTTTGAGGGTCGCGGAGATGCGTAGAAAGCTCAAGCTGTCTACCCTTACCGCTCAATGCCACATTTCGTGCGCCAACATTTTGGCCCCTCAAACTAAGTACATGTACATACTAAAATTGGTGAAAAAATTTACCAAAGCAAAATTTTCACACAGAAATTTTTTAGCATTACTACACAGCAGCTTAGTACACAATTTGTTTATAGCAAATTTATTATTATTAGTTTTCGTCACACAAATGATCTATAGAGCACTTAAGTTGGTTGAATTAAAAATTTTCCATTGATTTTTGCCCATAAAACACGCACACACGCTTACACGTACGCACTACTGAAGTGCCACTTTTCATGTCCTTAAGTACTCACTGCTGCTCCTGTGTGGACCAAGGAAAAATTTTCATACTTAGTATACGCAATTCGGAATTTCTTTTCTTTTCACTTTAAGCGGATTTTCAATTACATTTTTTCTTCTTCTAAATATATTTAAATATCAGCACATTTGCTATTTTCATTATATTTATTACAACTCAATAACTCACACTTAGTATATTTGTATTTTTGCTTATTCTGCAACTGAAGGATTTTCTATTAAATAATTTTTTCCACAATTTTCACATTTCACCTCGGCCAATTTTTGTTCTATTATCGATCCACACTGCAATCGCGACGAAACTAGACTGCAATTTTCTGCCCTGTGTATTCCTGCGTAGAGTTTTCAACGGGATCTTAACATTCACACGCGCACACACACACACAGGTACACTCATGTACATGCTCTCCAAGTTTCGGCTATAGAGGACATAATGTGAAAAGCTCATTTCGTTCTATTCACAAAATAAAGCAAAGAAAAATACGAAAATTGCTCGTCGTCGTCGTGTAGTGTTGGCGTTATTGTTGTTGGTATTGCTGTTGGTCGTGTCAGCATACCGTTACACCATATAGTAGTCGAGAGTTGAGCTTTACTTTGACGTCTTTATGAGGCGTTGTGGTAGCGGCCAAATGTAGGCAACACAAATTTACACCCACATATTTGCACACACACACACACACGCATATACTCATTCATGCTCGTAGTAATTTTTGCCTACAATTCACATCAATTTTGATTTATACATGCATATGCATGTTTGTATGTGTGTATGCATATGTTTACTCCCACACACATCCGTTTTCGGCGGTTGACACTCACTCACAAGTGGAGAAAAGAGTCCAGTGCATGGCCAACAAGCAGAGAGGTTCATAACCTGCATGTACGAGTGTATGCAATTGCATGTGTATATGTATGCATGTTATAGGCATTAGGGTGAGCATTTATTTAAAAGAATTTATAATTTATGAATTTCGAAAAAATTAAAAAAAAAATAATTAGCAAATATAGTCGGAACGTTATCGATTTCAATAAAAAAGTACTAAATTATTATTTTCTTGTAAATGTGGAGATTTTCAAAACCGTTGTTATTGCAACCAGCTATTTCGATGAGTTCGAATTTTTTATGAATCAAAGAAGTCTGGATAAACAGCAGTTTAATCGGGTTATTTAGGTATAGAAAAAAAATGTTTTTTTTTGTTAAATTAAATTAAAATTTTTTGTTACAGAATATGTACGTCTACAGAAGAATTTTTCAAGAATTGAATTATTTTTGGGGATATATTCCGGGCGCGGAGTCCAAACTAGCTCGGCCTGACGTGAAACTTTAAACGCGTTTTTCTCGAAACCCTCTTTTTCAAAATGATACCCACGATTTCTAAAGTTCTATTAACCGATTCACCTAGAATTTCCCTATGAGACACTGGTCGCTGAAATTAGCTTAACCCCTAAATCGAAAAAGTCAAAAAAGGGGCACAAAAATTGTGGCTTTTTCACAGGCAGTCGCTATTTTATGTAAAAAATTGTAAACTATCCGTAGTTCTAACAATAGCAACATTACTCTAGATTAATCATGTTTTTTTGTTTTTCTTAAAAAAAAAGGTTTGGAATCGTGGGTATGGTCACGTGTCAATTTTTTGAGAATCAGCTGCTATTTTTTTTTTAATTTTTGACTTTTTTTATTTATTTTTCATTTATTTATGTATTTTTGTAATGTTTATAAATAAGTTCTTTAAAATGGATGGTAAAAATATTGATTGATTTTAATAAAAAAATGTTAATTGCTTGAAATTCAATACTCTACGCCACTCATAATAATATTCAATGCAAAAATATGATCGGAATACTGCGTTCCTCATTATTCGTGATATAATACAGAATATAGAAATACAAATAGAAGTACTAATATGGTTAAAAAAAATTTGGTCTAACGCAATTGACCACCCTAGTATATCAGCAGTACTCGTACATTTACATACACACATACATATACATATGTACATATACAATATACAAACGGTATGTACTTGGACATGTCTTAATTTAAGCATTTGCATTCTATACAAATTTACTACGTTATAAATTATGCCGATTTCAAATTCATTGCAAAAGTTTTACACCACCAACAACAATTATGCACCAAAGCATGTTCCCGGATAACAGCACTTCCACTTCAATTTATATTAACTTTTTTTTATGCAAGTGCATTTTAAAGCATAGAAACATATTACCAACAGCGCTTATTAGCCATAATAAAATTTATTTTTTCACTTATAAAATTTAATGACATTCCTATCAAGGCTGTAATTATGAGCATAAACTAACGAAATACCAGCACATAAAACAATTTACGACCTGAAATTCTTTAACAAAATGAGCCTAGAAAAATTCCGCACTTCATTTGCTCAGAAAAAAGAAAGAAAAAGCTCGATTTTGCTGCTTCAATAAATGCGAAATGAAAACTTTGTACTTTCAACTTTTAACTTTGGAATATAATATTTGATTAATTTGAAGTTTAATTTAATTTCAATTTATTTATCACTATTTTTCGTTACAATTTCTTTTAATTCCAGCGATTTTTATACAGAGCTCGCACTTTGGTTAAAAACGTTGCAGATTACACAAATGTTTATCACTCGAATGCGCATGTCAGTAATTACAGAGCTTTGCTTATAACGGAATTTTGAGTTGTGACATATCGTAAACGTACAAAAAAACGATATAACTGGTTAAACATTTAAATTAACAATTTATTAGTTTAAGGAGTTTCTATAAAGCTATTTAATATTTTGAAATCAAAACAATTAATAGTACTGCAAACAATTAATTACAAATAATTAATTATTATTTATTAAAAGAGTCAAAGAAACCATTAATAAATATTATTTAATAAAGAATTGCAAATTTTTCTTATTATTTTATTTGTGTAATTAGCTAAGAAAATTGCGCTTTTAATATCGGCACATAATCATCGTATTGCGCCTGATAAAAGTTTCCAGCGATGGGATCACCTAAATTATATTTCGCAATGTAATCTCTTGTCTTCACACTAATACGACCTTCGCGGCACCTGCATGGAAACAAATAAATTTAAAAAAAAAAATATTTTAAATTTTTGATAATATAACATACTGCATTATATATGTATATGAATGTGAATATAGTGTTTCACTCACGTTTTTGTTATGAATTGCGTAGTTTCAATGTTGCCCGCCTGCTTAAAGACTAAAAAAACATAACGGTGCAAGCCAGTGCCCTGCGATGATGCAGAGCCTATATATTCCGCAACAGTTTGACCTTCGGTCACTTTATTGCCCGGAATATTAATAATCAACCAGTGTAAAATTTCGCGATCGACAAGTGATAGTGGATCGACGTCTAACATAAACAGAGTATACAGGGCATCATCTTCCGCCTCCCAACTGGCTGTGGGTTGATACTTAACCTGAGTGGGCGTTAATTCCCTACCGGCTTTAACTTTCTTGGATAACAGAGCTGATACAAATATTTTTAAGAAATTAAATGAATTTTGATATTGTTAGTGATAGAAGTTATTAATTACCTGCACCAGCGTTTTAGGGCTATTATCAATGATGTCTGGAATTATGCCACTCGAATTCATTTTGTGTCTACCTTAGCTGTTTTCTTGATTTCAACTGCATATAAATACTGATAACAGTATCTATTTACAATTTTACTCTAACAACTCTCTTATCTCTCTTATTATATATGTTTGGGTGTAAAGAAGTGGTTATATATTGGGCCTAATCATTGAATCTTCAGCGTATTCGATTTCGATACGTTAAAGATTTTCGGTCGAAAATGTTCATGCAATCATTGATTCCGTCGCTAAACTGCTTTACCATAAAGTGAAATCGTAAAACTCTTTTATCGACCTGTATCGTCAAATGCGACAAATTTGATAAAGTGCCTGTGCTTTATGCTTTGTCCAAAAAATATTAAAACTGACCTTCAACTATTTTGAAATTTCTTCCAAAAATATTTAATTCGACTGAGGCTCTTTGAGAAAATTAATTCGCTATTTCGAGGGGGCAACTTTATATCGCTTTTAAAAACTTTTTAATTTGATAAGGAAATTAACTTAAGCTAACATTAATTATGTTATCAGCAACTTACTTAACTATCATTACTATTTTTTATACCCAACGCTTATTAGCAAATCGGCCGGTGTCTAAGAACAATTGATAACAGCTGTGTGATCGATAAATCATCAGCTAGTGCCAGCATTTCTTGATCAAAATCACCTGTTTGGTGTTATTGTTTCTTTGCATTAGTCATTTTTATACTCTCGCAACATGTTGCACAGAGTATTACAGTTTTGTTCACCTTACGGTTGTTTGTGTCACGCAGAAATAAAAGAGTTAAATATGGGGTAATGATCAGGATGATGACTGAAGTTGTACTCTGGATTGCAGACCTTTCATCAGTCCGTGCAAACGATAACATGAGTAACAAGTAAGGAAAGGCTAAGTTCGAATGCATCCGAAAATTTTATACTCTCGCAATTTATTGATATATTTTTATTAAGATAACACACAATTTGATCCAATTTGAAAATCCTATAATTAGGTATATGAGAGCTAAGGGAAGTTATAACCCGATTTTAAACATTTCTGGTACAGAGACACACTATTAGAAGAAAACATATTTGAATTAAATTAAGATACCTGAGAGATTTATCGAATTTTTCGGTGAAAAATTACAATGGGGCACAGAATTCTTCATATTCGATATTCGGGGCTTTGAAAAGTTATAGTCCGATTTTGACAATTATTTAACAAGTGAAGCCACAGATGATATACAATTTAGTAAAGTTTTATTCCGCTATCTTCATCGGTTCCTTATGTATACATTATAATGTGAAGGAATCAGTTGGAGTTCAAATTTGAGTTACACGGGAAGTTGTCGTGGTTCATTCGAATCGGTCGAGTAGTTTCTGAGATATGGTTTTGACCCATAAGTGGACTTCCTTCTGCAATTTCCATAGCCCATATATAATATACATTCGGACTCTATACCTATATATGTGTGCTATTTTAATAATGGAAAGAGTATTAAATGTTCGGTTACACTCGAACTTAGCCCTTCCTTACTTGTTTAAATTTTGCTTTGATCATCAAGGCACTGGATATAATTTGTGCGCTATAGAATTACTTCCTATTACATAATGCTCCAGTTACGTCCAGCTCTCTATAACCGGATTCTGAAGCCATTGGTCAATTGTGCTGTAATGCAACGCAGTAATCACATAGAAACGAAAGTGAAACTTAGCGACGGCATCACCATCCATTATGTACAAAGGGGCAAAGGTGACAAAAGCTTACTGCTAATGCCTGGAGCACTTGGCACTGGCTGGACACATTTGGGACCGCAAATTGAGAAACTGCCTGAGCTGCTGCCAAACCACACAATAATCGCATGGGATCCACCCGGTTACGGAAAGTCACAACCGCCCGAGCGTCACTTCGATCTGGACTTTTTCCAAAACGATGCACGCTGTGCCGTAGAACTGATGCGTGCTTTGGGAAGACCCAAATTTTCTATACTCGGTTGGAGTGATGGCGGTATAACGGGTATCATTGTGGCGGGGCGCTTTGTTGAATGTGTCGAGAAATTGGTGATATGGGGTGCTGGTGCTTATTTGAATGCCGAAGAGGAGAAAGCATTGAATGGTAAATTACACAATAATAATGTTACACGATAAATCATTTCTTAATGCTATTAATGTATTTTAAAGCTCTGCGAGATGTGCAGAAATGGTCACCACGAATGCGCGAACAGATAGAGAAAGTATATGGTGTGAGGGAATTCCCGAAATTGTGGTCTGCTTGGGTCGATGCTGTAGTTGCAATTTATAAAGAGCGTAAAGGAGACTTTTGTTGCACTGAAGTAACACAAATAAAAGCGCCAACTTTTATATTACATGGAAAGAAGGATCTAATGATTGCTGCCGAACACATACCATATTTAAGGGAACGTATAAACAATTGCCAGTAAGAGTCTTTGAAAATTTGTATTTCTTATAGTTTCTAGTTGATAATATATGTATCGATTGCTAACGATTTAAAACTAATTCATACAAATATTTTATTTTACTTTTTTTGGTATTTTTAGATATTATGAGTTCCCCGAGGGCAAACATAATGTTCATCTACGTTACGCAGACAAGTTCAATAAAGTGGTAGCCGACTTCTTGTCACAGTCCTAAGTGGTAGTTAAACATCTTATACAAGTTATTCGAATATCCTATAATTTTAAATTTGTACCTCCGCTGACTTATTGTGAACTGAACGAATTTGATTGCGGTGAGGGATCTTCAACAAATAATGATATTTTAAACATTATTTAGTTTTTAAGTGAAAGGTGAAACATTTTATGTCAACATATTTTTTATTGTTTGTTTATTTTATATATTTAATCACTTGCATATAAAATATAATAAAGTGGGTATATTTATATTTATGAATTTGTGCTTTCACTTTCAATAGCATATCATCATCGTGTTGCGCCTAATAAAGTTATTATCGATCGTAACACATAAATTGTATTTCGCAAAGTAATTTCTTGTCTTCACACTAATACGACCTTCGCGGCACCTGCATGCAAACAAATAACATAAAATAGATATATTTTTATTTATTAAATAATATAACCTACTCACTTAGTACTTTACTCACGTTTTCGATATGATATGTTATTAGATTCTTAAAAAATTCAATATCAGTGCATTTCTCAATAATACAAAATTCTCAAAAGCTGTTCTTATCACCGATCAGAATCAATTCGAGTCCTTTTGGTTACACTCACACTTAACCGTACCTTGCTTGTACAAAATATTTTTACATTAAAATGATTTTTTTTAATAAACCTAAGTCATTAATTCATTTTTTATTCAAAATCACCATAGTGACAGTAATTCGTTTAAATGTTGTTGCAATCGCACCATTAAAAAAATACCTAACAGTACCTGATGTTTACTCATTCACTAATAACAGTACATTAACATTTTGCAAATCATACTGAGAGCACTTCACATCTACTCTATTCCCAGATCTATTAAGAAATAAGCAATCAATTCCACCAATATTACTTGTGTATGTATGTATGAATGTGTATACCCCCACCTGCTGTCGAATCGAAAAAGCACCAAAAATAAGCAAATTCATTAAAAATAAATTTATATTGCATGTTTAGTAACCGGAAATACTTCTCTAATTTGTATGCTATCCTTACATATACACTTGTATTATAATATTCGAAAAAAAAGAAAATAAATTAAAATTGAATACTTAAATAATATTTATATTCATATTGAACTATAAGATGGGAGATATCGAAAAAAATTGTAATTAAAAAGCCAATATGATCCATATTTTAAAATAACCAGTGTATACAAATGTTTATCATTTCAAGTAAAAAAATATCAAATTATACAACAACAAATCATCAAATGCGATAATATTTTTTCGTTTAATTAAGTAAATTAAGTTAAGGTTACATTAATTATTTTAACGGCAACTTACCAAATGTCATTACTCTTTTTTATTTCTACCGCTTATCAGCAAACCGGCCGGTAACTAAAAACAACAGCTGTATGATCGATAAATCATCGGCTAGTGCCGACATTTGTTGATCAAAATCTCCTGTTTGCTGTTATTGTTTCTTTGTATTTTAATTTTTTTGATCAACAAGGCACTGGATGTAATTTTCACTATAGAATTACTTCCTATTGCATAATGCTCCAGTTACGTCCAGCTTTGTATAACCGGATTCTGAAGCCGTTGGTCAATTGTGCTGTAATGCAACGCAATAATCATATAGAAACGAAAGTGAAACTTAGCGACGGCATCACCATCAATTATGTACAAACGGGCAAAGGTGACGAAAGCGTATTGTTAATGCCTGGTGCACTTGGCACTGCTTGGACAGACTTTAAGCCGCAAATTGAAAAACTGCCTGAGCTGCTGCCAAACCACACAATAATCGCATGGGATCCACCCGGTTATGGAAAATCACAACCGCTGGAGCGATACTTTGATGTTGACTATTTCCAAAACGATGCGCGCTGTGCCGTGGAACTGATGCGTGCTTTGGGAAGACCCAAATTTTCTATAGTCGGTTGGAGTGATGGCGGTGTAACGGGTCTTATTGTAGCGGGACGCTTTGTTGAATGTGTCGAGAAATTGGTGATATGGGGTGCTGGTGCTTATTTGAATGCCGAAGAGGTGAAAGCAATAACAGGTAAAATAGACAATAATATTTTACACGATAAATCATTTCTTACTTCTTATTAATGTATTTCACAGCTATACGAGATGTGCAGAAGTGGTCACCACGAATGCGTGAACCAATGGAGAAAGTATATGGTGTGGAAGGATTCTCAAAACTGTTGTCTGCTTGGGTCGATGCTGTAGTTGCAATTTATAAAGAACGTAAAGGAGATTTTTGCAGCACTGAAGTAACACAAATAAAAGCACCAACTTTTATATTACATGGAAAGAAGGATCCAATGGTTGCTGCCGAACACATACCATATTTAAGGGAACGTATAAATAATTGCCAGTAAGAGTCTTTGAAAATTTGTATTTCTTATAATTTCTAGTTGATAATGTATTATATTGATTTAAAATTAATACATATGTATGTATATTTTTTATTTTTAGATATTATGAGTTCCCTGAGGGCAAACATAATATTCAACTACGTTATGCAGACGAATTCAATAAATTGGTAGCCAACTTTTTGTCACAAAAGTCCTAACTGTAGTCAAACACCTTATACAAGTTATTCGAACATCCTATAATTTTAAATATGAATCCCCGTTGATTTATTGTAACCACATTCAACGAATTTAATTGTGATAAAGGATCTTCAGCAAATAATGATATTTTAAATATTATTTAGTTTTTAAGTGAAAAGGGAAACATATTATTTCAATATATTTTTTATTGTTTGTTTATTATTAGTATTTTATATCATATATAACATGTAATAAAGTGAATATATTTCTATATTTTTAATTATTTGTTTATGCGCCTCATAAAAATTTTCAGCAATCGGGTCACCCAAACTGTATTTCGCAATGTAATCTTTTGTCTTCACACTAAAACGACCTTCACGAGACCTGCATACATACATAAATAAATTAAATATTTTCCAATACGGCATAATAATATAATATTAGATACATATGTATGAAGATAGTCTTTTACTCACGTTCTTGATATTAATTGCCCGACTGTTAGAAGACTAAGAAAACATAACGGTGCAAGCCAATGCCTCCTGATGGTGTAGAGCCAATTTATTCCGCAACAGTTCAAAATTTTTTTCCACTAAAATTATTTTTTTTATAAACCGGAGTCATTAATTCATAACCTTCCATTTTCAAAATGACCATATTTTGGTAACAATTAATTCTATTATTTGTTGTTGCAATGTGAACCATGAAAAAACTACCTTAACAGTATCTGAAGTTTACTCATTCTACTAATAACAGTATATTAACATTTTGCAAATCATACAGAGTGTACTTCACATCGTATTAAGAGATAAGCAATCAATTCCACCAATATTACTTGTGTATGTATGTATGAATGTGTATACCCCCACCTGCTGTCGAATCGAAAAAGCACCAAAAAATAAGCAAATTCATTAAAAATAAATTTATATTGCATGTTTAGTAACCGGAAATACTTCTCTAATTTGTATGCTATCCTTACATATACACTTGTATTATAATATTCGAAAAAAAAGAAAATAAATTTACTATTTTTATACATATTGAGCTATAAGATGGAAGGTATCGAAAAAAATATATTAATAAAAAGCCAATGTGATCCATATTTTCAAATAATCAGTGTCTACTATGCTAATGTTCATCTTCTCAAGTAAAAAAAACCAAATCATCAAATGTGAAAAATTATTATGTTTAATTAAGTAAATTTAGTTAAGGTTATATTAATTATTTTAACGGCAACTTACTAATTATCATTACTAATTTTTTATTCCCAACGCTTATCAGCAAACCGGCCGGTAGCTAAAAACAACAGCTGTATGATCGATAAATCATCGATTAGTGCCGGCATTTGCCGATAAGAATCACCTGTTTGGTGTTATTGTTTCTTTGTATTGGTTATTTTTTAATTTTTTGTATCATCAAGCCACTGGATATTTTTACTCTAAATAATTACCTCTCATTGCATAATGCTCCAATTACGTCCAGCTCTGTATAACCGGATTCTGAAGCCGTTGGTCAATTGTGCTGTAATGCAACGCTATAATCATATAGAAACGAAAGTGAAACTTAGCGACGGCATCACCATCAATTATGTACAAACGGGCAAAGGTGACAAAAACGTATTGTTAATGCCTGGTGCACTTGGCACTGCTTGGACAGACTTTAAGCCGCAAATTGAAAAACTGCCTGAGCTGCTGCCAAACCACACAATAATCGCATGGGATCCACCCGGTTATGGAAAGTCACAACCGCCGGAGCGACACTTCGATCTGGACTTTTTCCAAAACGATGCACGCTGTGCCGTAGAACTGATGCATGCTTTGGGAAGACCCAAATTTTCTATAGTCGGTTGGAGTGATGGCGGTATAACGGGTATCATTGTGGCGGGGCGCTTTGTTGAATGTGTCGAGAAATTGGTGATATGGGGTGCTGGTGCTTATTTGAATGCCGAAGAGGAGAAAGCAATGAAAGGCAAAATACACAATAATATTTTACACGATAAATCAAATCTTAATGTTGTTAATATATTTTACAGCTATACGAGATGTGCAGAAGTGGTCACCACGAATGCGTGAACCAATGGAGAAAGTATATGGTGTAGAGGGATTCCCAAAATTGTGGTCTGCTTGGGTCGATGCTGTAGTTGCAATTTATAAAGAGCGTAAAGGAGACTTTTGTTGCACTGAAGTAACACAAATAAAAGCACCAACTTTTATATTACATGGAAAGAAGGATCCAGTGATTGCCGATGAGCACATACCATATTTAAGAGAACGCATAAGCAACTGCCAGTAAGTCTTTGGAAATTTGTATTTCCTATAATTTCTAGTTGATAATGTATTATATTGATTTTAAATTAATACATATGTATTTATATTTTTTTGTTTTTAGATATTATGAGTTCCCCGAGGGCAAACATAATATTCATCTACGTTATGCAGACGAATTTAATAAATTGGTAGCTAATTTCTTGTCGCAAAAGTAATTTGACATATGTATGTATATTCGCTAACTTATTGTAAACACACGCTAAACGAATTTTATTTAGTAAATATTGATATTTTAAATATTGTTTAGTTTTTAAGTGAAAAGTGAAACATTTTATGTCCACATATTTTTTATTATTTATTTATTTTTTATATATGTATTGTATATTTATAATTACATGCACATATAAAAATATAATAAAGTTGATATGTTTCTATATTTTTAATTATTTGTTTGTGTAATTAATTAAGATAATTGTGCTTTTAATATCGGCACGTAATCATCGTATTGAGCCTGATAAAAGTTTCCAGCGATCGGATCACCCAAATTGTATTTCGCAATGTAATCTCTTGTCTTCACACTAACACGACCTTCACGAGACCTGCACACATACATATAAAATAATTAAATATTTTAAATTATTGCATAATATGATATACTTCATTATATGTATGTGAAGATAGTGTTCGACTCACGTTTTTGGTATGAATTGCGTAGCTTCAATCTTGCCCGCCTGCTTGAATACTAAGAAAACATAACGGTGCAAGCCAGAGCCCTCTGGTGGACCGGAACCAATATATTCGGCAATAGTTTGGCCGTCAGCTACTTTATTGCCCGGAATATTAACAACCAACCAGTGTAAAATTTCACGGTACGTCGGCTCGGCACGGGATGGTGCATCGGGGTCTACCATGAACAAGGTATATAGGGCATCGTCTTCTGCCTCCCAACTAGCTGTGGGTTGATCCTTTACTTGAGTGGGTGTTAGTTCTTTACCGGGTTCAACTTTCACACCACTTGGATAAGAGAGCTATTATGTGGTTTTCAAAAAAATATAATTAATTTGGATGTTGTTAGCAATGAAGTTTTATAATTACCTGCACTAGCGCTTTAGGACTAGCATCAATAATGTCTGGAATTATGCCGCTCGAATTCATTTTGTGTCTACCTCAACTATTTGCTTGAATTTGACTGACTGCCGGTATAGACAAAGTGTACATTTATAATTCCTGTATTTATCAGTGCCTGCATATCTTTGGGTTCGATTTGTTAAATCACACTAAATACTGCAAGTGCTGATAACGCTATCTATTTGTAATTTTTTAACACTCTTATCGCTCTATGGTAATGTATGAGTGTCCAAAAATTGCAATTATACATATGTATACTGATATTTGTTGTAATCAAGTTATCAACTAAATAAAAACTCCTCCAAAATATTATTGAAGCATTTAAGCAATTAATTTTGCCAAATCACTCTTATTCATCGAGTAGTATAACATTAAAATGTTAATGTTAAAATACGACCTCTAATTGTATTGGTATGTATATATGAGTGACGAAGTGTTTATCAAAACAAAACGGAAAAGGAAGAACAGATACAATATATGTATACATTTATACACACATCGATCACATTAATACTTACTGCATGCATTAATTTCACGGGCTACAAAAGATAATTAAAAATATCCGATTTTTTGAATAATATTTAATATTTATTTGTCATAACTATCAATTCAACACGTTTAACATAATTATAATATTTCTATATGTTCGAGTTTTGTGTACTTGAATGATTTTATTATCCTACATAGGTCTACATATATGTTTATACTTATACAACAGAAAAATGAGAAGTTGCTTTAATTGTTTACTAACAGGCTAGACAATTATTGAACTGAGTTAATACATATTTTTGAGTAGACGTGCCAGCACAAACTTCCAATGCTCCACATTGAGACCAAATTTTACAATGCTATGATCTTAAGTTGGTTTACTGTTTCTTGTTGTTGTTGTCTGTTAACCGTATTTTTTTTTGGAGCATGTTCTGTTCAGGGTTTTTTGAAAACGATTTCATTAGTATTGATCTGAATAAACAAAAGTAATAAAAATCTTCAGTCCAGCATTTACATAATTGTTCGTTATAAAGAAACGCTTAAAAAGTTAGCGTTATTATTGGAAAAAATATAAAATAATTTTAATAATATAATAGGTATAAAATTGAGGAATATACATACATATGTTGTGCCAAAAGCAACGTTACAAATTTAGTTTATAGCAGTTGTGATTAAATTATAATTAATATGCATATATATATGTAGGTAATGATGGATATACATACATTATAGAACTAGTGTGGAATATAATGTGTACAATTTGATTGAGAATACCAATCGGAAAATTCATTATTCTGCTACGCGACTTTACCAATGAACTGTTTAACAGCGCGTTTCATAAAGACCACTGCGACCAATGTATCGCACCCATTTGACCACATCGTGATCGGAGTAATTAAGCTTTGGTTCGAACACCTTTAAATAGCGTACTTTAAAGCCAGATGGCGCGAATGGTACTTCGAAATTCATAGAAATGGGTGGGCGTGTCCATTTCTTCTTTGTATCTGTTTCTAGTAATTCGATTTCTGCTGATAGTTGTGTCTCCTTCATGCCCGCCATACGCTTGATTTTCCAAACAATTGCATTATCCGAGGCTTTATATTTGGCTTTGCCCTTTAAGCAAATCAACTGCACACCAGAAGTATTCAATGGTGTGGGAATTTTCACTTCAATTTTCTGACCCAACAGTGAGGGTTTGAAATTCGATTTCAGTACTACTTTAACTTCCATTTTGGTGCGGCCAACTTCACGTACAAGTGGAATGACCCGGAATGGCAATGAAATATCTTTTGTGGTACGATAGCGCATGAGCTCAAATTCGCCATCAGGTGGTATAAAACTAATGGAGTGTTCGGTTTCGAATTTGCTCAATTTAACACATTGGTGAAACTGACAATCGTCGATGACGACAACTGGTTTACCCGAACGCGAAGTTTCCGCCTCCGAGTTACCACCAATGCCACGTCCTTTGGATTCCATCACTATTTTATCGTTAATACCAAATTTACATTCCGGCATACCTGTTTTTACGAAAAAAAAATGTATCTTATAAGTTTAAAACATTTTTAAATACATATATGAGGCAAAACATACCCGAAAGATAAGACTTCATAACCACTTTTCCAGCAACATGGGCAGAGAGCACTTGCCCCTGAGGGCTCATCAGCAGATTCACGTACTCCAACACGTCGAGGAAAAGTTCATTGCGACGGTATTTAATTCCTTCACGTCGCCAACCGATTTGACCGGTTACTTGTGAGGTGATTTGCATTTGTTCCTCCTTTGTAGCCGATTTGATACCCTGTTGCGTGATGAACGTCTTCAGCGTGCCCGGGTCCGTGTTCTGCGGATAGCCAAAATCGAGAATCTCGTCGAGCAGTTCATATATGAGAACGAAGTTGTTCTTAATATTCTCTTCGGAAATTTTACCAAAGTATGACTGCATCACTTCTATTATTTTTAATAGGAATTCAAATACCATTGCTGCGTTCACATTTTGCTTAGTGACTGCAGCCAGCCAGATATTAGCACGCTAAAAAAGTTCTTGTTGAAATGAAATAGGCCTTGAAAATTAAGTTAGAACAAATACCTTAATATGAAAGAAGCTGGTCCGTGCGATATTTGTCACCGGGGAACGCACTTGCTGTCTTGCATGGATGACGTTGACACGAAAAGCATCCACTGCATTACGACCAATATCATCACGATATACACGACTAATCAACACCTCCCCCTTGTGATTATATACAAATAATCCACCAATCATTTCTGATAGAAGAAGTTTCTAATTTCTTTAAGATAATCAATTAACACAATACGCCTATTAAAGATAAGTTTATTAATTTTTCACTTTTCTCTGATTATCGATCAACACCCTCTTTTTCAGTACTCTTGACAGCTGTCACCGAATTCGCCTTGCAATCCATAGTTGCATTTTGGTAAATATATTACTTTGTCTTTAATATTATTTAATAGAACACTTAATATTGTTTAAGCTTATTAATTAGTTTAAAAATTATCTAAACTAACTTTGGTTAGTTTGAAAAAAAATTGATAAACAAAACATTTCAATCAAAAATTAAAACAAAATAATGTAAGAAGCGACATGAACGCATCCAATCAACAGCAGCCAACTTTGCTGTGCATGACTTTGCGGCTTGAATAACAAAAAATATATTTTAGTGTGATAGAGGCGAGTTAATTTGTGAATTGTAATTTCTTTATTTAACAATTAATTAACAAAAATGCCTGTCGAAAACTTGGAAGAAGAAGGTTTGGAGAAGAACCCAAAGCTCGAATTAGCACAATTCAAGTTTCTGTTGTCATTGCCGGAGCATAAACAAGATGCTGCCTTGAAAGCAAAACTACTAGATGCAGTACGTGCTGACAATATGGCTCCTTGGTATGAACATATTTGTTTGGAGCTGAATTGGCCAGTTGATAAGGATCTGCTCGCTCATATGCGTGAACAGAACCGTTTAGAATTAACTAAATTGGATGAAGCTATAGAAGATGCAGAAAAGAATTTGGGTGAAATGGAAGTGCGCGAAGCAAATTTGAAGAAGTCTGAATATTTGTGTCGAATCGGAGACAAAACTGCTGCCGAAACAGCCTTCCGGAAAACATATGAAAAAACGGTTTCGCTTGGACATCGTTTAGATATAATATTTCACCTCATCCGACTTGGTCTTTTCTACCTAGACCATGATTTAATCACACGAAACATTGATAAGGCCAAATACCTTATTGAAGAAGGTGGCGACTGGGATCGCCGCAATCGATTAAAGGTGTATCAAGGTATATACTCAGTCGCAGTGCGCGATTTCAAAGCTGCTGCTAATTTCTTCTTGGATACAGTAAGCACATTCACCTCCTATGAACTGATGGATTACCCAACCTTTGTACGTTATACCGTGTACGTAGCAATGATTTCTCTACCACGCAATGAATTGCGGGACAAAGTTGTCAAAGGCGCAGAAATTCAGGAAGTATTGCATGGCCTACCAGATGTAAAAGAATATCTTTTCGCGCTATACAACTGTCATTATGCCGAATTCTTCAAACATTTGGCTGATGTAGAACTAGTATTACGCAGTGACTACCTAGCATATCCTCACTATCGCTATTATGTGCGTGAAATGCGTATCCTAGCATACACGCAGTTGCTTGAGTCCTATCGTTCGTTAACATTGCAGTACATGGCTGAGGCATTCGGAGTGGATGTAGATTATATTGATCAAGAATTGTCACGATTCATTGCTGCTGGGCGGCTGCACGCAAAGGTGGACCGTGTCGGTGGCATCGTCGAAACTAATCGTCCCGATAACAAGAACTGGCAATATCAGGCCACAATCAAGCAGGGTGATCTGTTGCTGAATCGTATTCAGAAACTGAGTCGCGTAATAAATATTTAAATTTGATAATTGATGGTATCATTTATAGTAAACAGATTTGTATAAATAGAAATGTGAAATAAAAACAAATCGATTCCCCAAATTGTATTTTATTAGAAAAAATGTTTTTAAAAATGTCTAGCCTAATATTGTATATTGTCATATAATGTTTTAAAATTATCAAAAATATGTATGTAGATAAAAATTCTTTGGATTTGGCTGTTGTACGTTGAGTGTAACAAGTACGAGTATTTTGCAGCTTTAATGCAATCTTCCAAATTCTGGCGATTTTTGTTGAATTGGAAATGCATGATTGCTTTTATCGTAAAAAATAGTTTTTGTCATATTTACGAACGTGTAAGTTTGTTTCACGAGTCACCAATTTCGTTTTTACACTTCCACGTTGCACCATTATAGTTACCGTCGTGACTATTCATATCTTTCTCAAATTCATTTGGTCCTGTAGTCGTCGTCGTAGATTGTCGAAAACCACAATCCAACGGTCTTGGTGTGTCATCATGTTCATCTAAAATAGTTTGGTTATGCGTATTAGTAGCTATGCGTGAAGCTGGTGAGTTCGTGCCCCTGTCTTTTGTAAAATCCACAACACCAGCAGTAAGTTGTTGCTGCTGCTGATCTAAACAGTCATTACGATAGCTCTGCGAACTACCGCTACCGGGTGCGCTCATAGCTGCTGCCGTAGCTGCCGCATTGAGTAAACTGGTACCATGTGTAGCCAGCGCTGTAAAATTGCTTAAACTATTTAAATTGTTAGTGTTGTTCCCATTAGTGCTCTGACGCCTTATATTCGTGCTAAGGTTTAGCAGTGCATTCATCATAACTTTATTGCGTTGATAATCTTTGCGCAAATGCTGGCGTATTTCCGTGTGACAGTGTTCGTTGTTGGTTACAATTATCTCGCCAGTGTCCGTGGTGGTAACACGAGCTTTACAATTAAATTTTCGCGATAAATTGCACTGCCAATACTTCTTATCCTTGCGCACATATTGTATGCCAAAAGTGTGACCGTCATGTACCAGCAGAGGCTTTCCACGTTGGCTCAGCATGAACTCCAATTTGCCATGAAACCAGTGCTCACCAGGAGCGACTATATCATAGATAAAACGTTAGTCAGTCAAATTTATTAATTTTATATGAAAATACTTTTCGTTTGTGATTTTAATGTTGGTACTTGTTTGTGTATGTGTGTGTGAGTGAATGAGTTCTTGTTAAGCTACCAATTAAGATGATGATATGAAATATGATCATTCCATGGACAAAACACATCGTTAACGCTCCAGTATTATTCTTTTATGTATGTATGTATGTATGTATGTGTTACACCATTATGAACTGCCAAATTACTGAATTTGGTATACCTATTACAGTTATTTTTCCTTGGAACTTACGTATGACGGCTACAAATGCATGCAATAGAACGTTTGATGTGGATACAAATTCACGCCATGTCGATATTGTTATTATAACTATATGGTTATGGAGACGTATGTAAATACTTACATACATACCTCAAAACATTTCAAATTAAAATAATGTCACTAAAATCGGGTGCAGTCACTATAAATTAGCATTTTTTTAAATATTTTTTTCAATGCTCAAAAGCATACACATTTCTTGAAAATTGAATAATTCTTAAAAAACATATTGTTAGGAATATTCCGCATAATTTTGTTTTACTATACTCATTTTAAAAATTATACATCTAAGCATTAGTTTAATCATTTTAAAGCCTGGCAATGACATAACCTTTAAATTCGTTAATCTCAAAACTTGTCAGTTTGGACCATTAATTCTTAATTTACTAATTAATACAGAAAATTATAAATAAAAAAAAGTAAATAATATTGTTATTGAAATCACAAAATCAGTTTAAAAAAATCTTGTGAATGTTTTCCAAATTTTTACGTTTTTGAGTGGCAATTGCACTTGTAAAAAGTTTTTTCACCAAAAATTTACCGATTTTCCGTTTTACTCCTCCAACTATTACTTCGCTATCCCATTTGAAGCACTAAAAAAATTTGATAATTGAAAACGAACTTAAACGATTTCTAATTACAGTTTATTTGTGTTCTTATGAGCTAACTGTATGGGAAATATTGGTAATATTTCCCAAAAAGTAGTAAGACGTACTCCTTTCAGACGTGCCTGACTATTTTTCACTTACCAATTTCTTCATAAAATTTACTGTGATTTTCCTTATTTAGTGCTTTACTCACCATTATCTCATATTTACCACAATTTCAAGAGATTTTCGTTTTTACTTAAAAACTAACAAATTTTTAATTTCTCCATTGGCTTGTATGCATGTATGTATGTGTGTAATAATTATAATAAAAGGGAAGGAGTTGCATTGTGCGTTTCGAACGCTTCACACTGAGTCATATTAGCGTTTTTTGCTAACGCAATTCGTCGTTAGTGAACTTAACGGTTACATATCTTCCATTTTGAAACTGTGACCTTCGCCTGGTGATATCGTTATGGAGTCGATGACGTGCGCCTGATGCTGCGCCTCATTCGCGCCATCCGTTGAATGCGACGACACGGCGGTGTTTGAATTTATTTCGGACGGTGACAGCGTTGTGCCATGGCTCAGCAAATGTTGGTGTTGTTCACTCAGATGCGCCGCATGAGCTGCATGAGATTGCGCCTCAGACACACGGATCGCCTCGTCACTGAGATTCGTTTGCGAGGGTGATTTGAGCGCGCTACCGCTGGCAGCTGACGCCGGCGTTGTTGTTATTGGCGAGCTAAGCGAATTAGCGCCACCGCTACCATGCTGCGACTGATTGCTCTGATTCGATGGACTTTGCAGATGTAGCGGTGGAGGCGGCGGTAGAGGTGGTGATTGCATCAGCGGTGTTATTTCCAAATGCGCTTCGTGTTGTTGGTGGTGATGTTGATGCTGCGACAAATGCGACATGTGCGGCAATTGTGGATGATGATGGTGGTGCATGGCATTCGATGCGTTGGCGCTATGCAGTATATTTTGTATGACACTGTTCGAGTGCAAATTTTGCGTACCGCTACCAGCGCCGCCCATCGCTCCGTTGCCTGAGCCGCCAATTGTGTGATGCTGGTGCGGGTGGTGGTGATGATGCACGTTGCCGGCCATGCTGCCATTGTCTGGCGCGGAGTGATGTGACATTAAGAGACTAGTTGCCGCTTGTGTAGTGTGCGCATGTAGGTGTGAGTTGCCCATTAAACCGGCCGACATTGGTGGTGGCGTTGTACAACCACTCACTGTATGCAACTGATGCTGCTGATGTTGTAGTTGTTGTTGCTGTTGCTGCTGTTGGTGTAACTGCAATTGTTGCCCTGGCGAATTATGCATAGTATTATGCTGTTGATACATCGGTGTACCAATGGCACCGCTCGCTGTTGTGTGATGTAGTCGCGCACCGCTAGCGCTACTCACATTTGCTGCCGAATTGGTAGCGCCTGGCAATAGTACACCGGGCATATTGATAGAATTCAAATTTATAGTGGACGAGTTAGAGGTTGCCGCCACAGCGGACGGTTGTTGAGCATTGACATCGATGGGAAAGCCACTACCATTCCCACCACTGCCGGCATTACTGTTGCTTCCTGCGCTGCTGTTGCCCATTCCGCCGCCACCCGGTCCACTTCCACGCATATGCGGCGGATGGTTGTGCACACCGGTCGCGGATATGACGCGCCCTTGATGGGTTATGCAGCGTGCTCGACACATGCTTATGCGATAGGACTTGCAGAGCCAATAGGTTTTCATACCTTGTTGTGTGGCGACGGTGTTGTTGCGATTAAAGACGCAACTGCCGTGCAACAGTGACGTCGACGAGAGCATCACCACATTGCTGCTGTCTACAACAATCATATGAAGGGCATTTACGGCGAAACGGCAAATTCAATGGCCAAAGATAAAGTAAATACGTAATATGTTAATATCAGTCGGATATACTTTAGATCATATTACAGATAATATTTGTAGTAATATGTGGAAACTGTACGTGAGTTTGTTTTTGCATTAATATTGGATTAAGTCGTTTGTGCTTTTGAAGGATTCAAAATGAATTATTTACAGAGAGTACAGCGTTTAAACAAGTCAGTATAACAAAAGTGTAAGTAAAAGTTTATAAATCAGTAAGTTTAGCAAAAAAGAATAGTGCGTGGTGACTGAGTGTGCGGCACATACTAATATACAATCGTGTATGTACATATTTTAGGCTGTATGTGCATAGATATGTACAGTGTATCTTTGATTATTTAATATTTATTCTAAATACCTATGTAAGTACATTTGATTGGCATTAGACTAAGTAGTGATTTAATAAAAACGTGTTAATTTTGACTTGCTACGATGAAATTCATTAATAGTTTCATAAGTGTGATCCAACTAAATGTAGTATTGGAATGTACGAGATGCGTTAAATAAATAACGGGAATTTTTTTAACAAAATATTTATTCATTCGTCTATATTGATATTGTCGCCTACAAAATATTCTCTATTCGATATTATGTACTTTTGTCAGTGTTTGAATATGTAGGCTGAGGCATCGTTGTAGATTTGTTTTTTGTCGTACTTCAGTGGCATGTTTAGCAACCTAATAATAATAATAATAATAATAATAATAATGTGGACAATTGGAAGTGTTTATTTTTTGAACACACCTCGTGTAAACAGAAATTTCAATGAAAAACGCTTTAAGGGGTATTATACAGTTAAACGGCCGAAAAAAAGTGAATTTTCCAGAATTTTTTCTGAGAAAGCTTTTTAATTTATTGATCCAAAAATTTATACACATATTATGGTATCTTTTAAATGTATTTTAAGGCTTAGACTAGTAAAAATATTTATTTGAAAAAGAGCTACAGCGGATCTCCAGGAGCTCCTTTCAAAAAAGACGTTTTGCGGTGACCACTATATCTCGGAACTGGATCATATGAAATTAAAAAACCAAACAGATTTTGTTAAAATAATGTTAAATCTAGTAATTAATCGAAGAAATAAGCAAAATAAATTTTTTTTGACAAAATGGCGGTTTCTCAAAAAAAAAATCGATTCTTCACCGAAATTTCGGCCTTAAATTGTTTATAAAAAAATAAATATTTATCGGAGAGAAAAAATCTTCGATTAATTACTAAAAAATATATTTAAGAAGGTCGTGTTAAAATTTGAGACTAATCGGTCCAGCCGTTTTCGAGTAATGTTGGTCACCGACTTTGAAAACACCATTTTGAGAAAAAGGCGCTGCCACTCGGACCTTGTACTTCCAAGCACTCTGAAACGCCTTTTCAAATTTGCTTGTAACTTTGAAAATATTCACCGGAACGATATGAAATTTTCTGTGTGTATTCTTAAATATATGTACATTAAGAAAATGAAATAAAAAAATCGATTTTTTGAAAATTCTAACTGTATATAACCCCTTAATAAATTCTAATGAAGGTCTCAGAAGTAACCCGCAAATAAATCCTAAAAAAACATCTAGTAATTAGCTCGATACATTTTCAAGCAGATTTTAATAGATTTGATAAATAACACTGAACAACACTCGGCTGGGTATTGGATGGACCAAACTATTTTTTTCCCGGAGATTGAGTTATAAGTAATTAAAAAAAATTTTAGAAGTTAGCTTCCAAAATCGAAATATTTTGGTTTGAAGATCGAAAAAATGGTTTTTAAAAAAAGTAATTACAATTTACGGGATATATATAGTTACTATAAAATCCAAAATATGGATATAATCTACATTTGTATCTTAATTAAATGGTGTATAAAACTTTTCGGTCAAGTTTATATGTCATTAATAGAGAATATTTCGAAGATTTAACTTAGACTCTTCCTAGTATGCTTTGCTCAAAACCCAGAAAACATTATCTTTATTCCCTCATTGTCGGCAAATGAACAACTTCAAGTCAAGATATATATTATGAGAAATTGTTTTTGAGATGTCTGATCAAGTTCTTGAGTATTAAGAAAAAAGTAATATAAACTTGTTTTTTCCGTATTCCTTACTACTATGTCCAGATTTAACATGAAATATGTATTTACGTCGCTCACGAATACTATTTGCCACCTAATGCGATTCTATCTCATCTAAATTCAGTGAGGTCTAAACAATAACGACAGAATAAATATAAGTATAATAGAAGAAGCTAGAAGGTGTTTTACTATACTTCATCCGACACCAATAAAACGAATTTTTTCAAAGCTGAACTGTACAAGAGATAAAGTTAGGTTAGAATATGTACATGACATAGGTTAAAAGCTTCCTGTTTGGTTATTTTTAGTAAAGCTCTCACCGACAATTTGATTGTATAGTGCATATTGATAAAAATTACGTAAGCTATTTCTTTGAAGAAGACAGTGGTATGTGCATACATGTAATGTTATTAAATTATATATATATACATAAACATTACATTTATAAATTACATTTATAAATAAAGGTTGATGAGAAAGAGAAAGTTAGTTAAATATCATTTTCAAAGAAAGCAGCATTAAAACTTATTAATGTTAATAGATAGTCTTCCAAAAAAAAGAAAAACATTTTTAAGATGAGATAGAATAGTATTTTATCAAAATTCGAACATTGATTTAAAAAAAAGAACAAATTGGATTTTATTTGTTAATATAACAATAACTATAACAAATGAGCACAAGTGTCATTGAAGTACGAAAAAGCTAATATTTCGTGGTTTCGACCGCTCTTTTGACAATAGCTACAGAAACGTTTAATAATTTTAATGTTAGTACAGTTACTATCGTACATACAAGCAACACAAATAATCTTTTTAAAACCAATACAACATAAAAAGCAACAAATACAAGCGAGCGTCTCAAAGCTACATTAACCTCATACATATACTTCCTTACATATAATATATAATGTTTATGGTAGTTGGCGCTAATATGAAAATAACAAAATAATTGTAGGCATGCGTACAAAAACATTAAATACATTCAAATAAAAAACAAAAATAAAAAAACAGCAACATACGATACATACTTGGTGGTATATCAACATGATTCGCGAAATTCTTTGAATAGTCACTGGGAAGATGCAAATCATTTGGATATTCTGCGCCACCAACACCAGACGCATTGCCACCACAAGCACCGCCAATGCTGCTAGCACCAGCCGCACTACTGTTTTTGTATAAATTATAGTCAAACCCGAAGGCAGCAGGATTGAAGGTGCCTCTAAAAGCCGCTGCCGCCGCAGCAGCGGAAGAATTACTCGCCAGATGTGGTATAGACGGTAGGAAATAATCAGATTCAGCATCCGCATCGGCGCTATCACTATGATCGGTATTGTGATCGGCGGAAGCTATCGATCGACGGAACTGTTTACGCGAGTAAATCGATAGGGCGTCATTATTCAAATCTACATGTCGCTTGAGATTTGCACCCGGCGGATAATTCGGGTTAAATGGCAAATTGTTTACCGGTGAGCTTTTGAAATTCGGCTGATTGGCATTTGTAGTTGATTCGGCGAAGCTCATTGGTGATGGTGATGATGCTGGTGAGTGTGATTTCACCGAAATGGGATTGGATAATTTGACGCTCGACAACCCATCCGAGGTATTCACGTCATCACTTGCACTGGCAGCACGGTTTGTACCGGTTTTTGCTGGGGTCGCACTACTATTATTCTCTGCATCTGCGCATGCGCTGCTCGCTTCGTCAGCGTTGTGGGTTTGACTCGTTGATTTATCCGTCGAAGTAGTGCCCGCTGTTGATGAGGCATTTGTGGCAAGACCTTTGATTTGTAGCAATTGTCCGATTTTCATGAAAGACTGTAATTCCGTGTGCTTGACATTCACCACACCCTGATACATGAATTCCAGTAGTTCACACATTATGTTGAATGTGACATCTTTTAGTATAACTACAAAGAGATTCGAAAGGAAAATATCTGCTGTAATAAACTGCATAGAATAAAATATAAAATAAAAGATAAGCGTACTTAATTAATTGGAAAAAAATAGTATGACTATAATATATCGTTAAGTCTTCAAAAATGTTATATAAATCAGGATCGCTTCCTTTCAAGGTATACATTTTCCTAATACCAATATTATAATAAATATTCATTTCATAAAATATCCCATATACCGGATCGACATTAGGTTAAATTGAATTCATTTATTTTGATATTAGAATTTATTATTCCAAAAAGCAGGTGTATAATTTTCAATTCTCTTGGATAATTGGTTCGTGAGATATAGAATTTGAAGTGACTTAAGAATTCAGTGATCCAATTAAACACAATTTAAAATAAAAGAGTTTATGATACCAAAAAGAGGTTTGACACTTTAGCTACTAAACAGATAAAAGCGATGACCCCCAATATGACTTTTTCGAAAATGAATTTGATTGAGAAAGCTGACACTCTAAGAAATCCAAGAAATGTTTTGAGCTTTTTACGAATATTTAAGAAAACAACAGGTGAAGACAATATACCGTGTCTCTAATCAATAAAAATCATAGGAATATCACATAGATTCTAATCGCTTCCGGATAATCGGGACTGTTGGATATACAAGAGAACTTTTTCTGATTTTCTGACTAAAAGAGATTGCTCGCTGGAAAATTTAACAAGAATTAAAACTGGCTGAGGCTTAGTCCTCCTAAAGCAAAAGCAAATGGTATTACGGGATGCTCTCAACATAATATAAATCCTGAATAATCAATAAATCTCTTTCATCAATAGGGCATACTAACTTGTGAAACGCTGAAAAGGATTTCGAATTTCCTTTAAACCAAACCAAATCGAAGTAATTTTATTTAACAAAACATATCTTGGAGATCCAATTAATCTCAGATCTCATTTCTGGAGATCTCCAGAAATCTTATTACTAAATAAAACCGTATTGACTAAATTTTCGACTGCAAGCTTTGTGTAATTTTTCAAAATGTCTAGCAAATTTCAAACAAAGAATTGTCACACTCCACTAAACATTAAATACTAACTATTCGGTTCACCATAGATGCATACATAGATAATAAGATCGAGCACGCGCGTAAATGCTGCGGACTGTTGTCATAAGCCCACGAAAGTACAGTCAAATATCATATGAGTTTGCATATGTACTATTTGAGAAGTCACAAAAGGGGGGAGCAACGGGGTACATTATTTTATGGATTAATACAGATGCTTATACAAACGTTTACTGTTTCTCGTACGAGTGTGTTCAACATTTTATAACTGTAAAAACGAAAGAGGTCAAATATACTGTGAAGATGTTATCAGCATATGAAATGTATAAATACTAAATCAATACATAAAAATTTTCGATAAGAGCTAAAAATCTTAAAAACAACGCTCATGTGTATGAATTTACATATATGTATATATAACTGCATATGTATGTAGATAGATAGTATATTTGTTGGTAGTACATGTATCACACAACAACTGCAGCAGCAGCAGCAACAGCAGCCGTTTTCATTACGTTGGAAATAACCGATGTGGCTGCTGTGTCGATGAGACAGCTAAACCCAACCAAGCAAGCAGCGCCAACATCTACTTAAAAACAATATTATCTCTTGTTCTCAATAATCACAAAATAGCCGCACACTTCTACCCTACATTCGATCACGACCTCCAACGCAACAACTAACCCGACGACATACAGACAAACGTCGATGATCCACTTGGCGCAGTCATATCTACCGAGCGTATACTGGTAGGTGCATGTAATTATGTATGTGTAGGTGTGTCTGTGTGTGTGTGTGGAGCGAAAATCCTCCGCCATTAGTCCCCAGCCTATATATGTATGTAAGTAAACAATATCAACCAACTACAAAACCGCGATATTTCTCATTTAATTTACATACGTTTGTATGTATGTATGTACAGGTCAACGTTTAATATTTTTTGTTTGTTCTAACGATGATTTATTTTTTGTTTCATAAATGACTGTATGTAAAGATCCGTGCATGACTCGAGCGTGTCTGAATTTTTTGAAGCATCTCTAGCACGATACAGCACATGTACACAAGTCACACTCGAAATACACACACACACACACACACATACACCCATTCATGCGCATGTGTACAATGATATGGCTAATGTTATATCGCCGGCAAGCTCGAGCCACTCGTAAGTAGGATCACTGATCAGTTCAGCTCAGCTTATTCTCTGATGACACAAATATTTCGTAGAATATAATGTTAGTTCCGCATTTCATCTCAGAAATCAAAGCACTGATATTAAGTTGTAGCTCGGTGGTGTCTGTGTGTTAGTAAAGCGTAGCTTATATATACCTATATGTATATATGTATATTATTAATATGTAGATAAGTGTATGCAACAACATATATACATATATACACATGCATAAATATATAGTATATAAATATAAATGCTGTACTATAAGAGCAAGAAAAGGGAATGCTCTCCACGTTTGGACAGTCGCGAAGCGCCTTTTCAATAATCCATATTTGTTATGATAAACTTTGATTAAAGTTCATTGAAAATGCGATAAATCCTTGTAGATAATCGCATTTTGTGCTGTATATATGATCCAAATTGCTGGAATTTTTCATAAAATGTTGGCTTGTGAAATGCAATGGATGTTGAGAATATGAAAAATAACATATATGCATGTATGTACATACAATACATAAGTAAATACCAAATAGGTTCTATTATGGCGAGCTTATACTTTGTACCCAATATATGTATGTATGTATGTTTTGTGTATCAATATGTCATCCATATTTATGGTCATTATGCATTTTGTATTTTTCTTAATTTATTTATACAAATGTATGTGAATATATCGGGCTTAATTTCAACAGCTAATTGAAATATACATAAATATATACTCGAATAGGAATTAGAGATTAAATCAAACAAAGCCATGAAGACTTAATAATTAATTCCAACAAATATCGTGCCTATAATAAGTATTTTGAACTTTTTATAATATATAAAATATACTTATTTCTCAGTAATGTACACTTAAATTTATACAAAAATAATTGGGAATAAATGTCCTTAAAAAAAACTAATTTGAGAAGTTTAAAATAAAAATCACATTCTCATTCAGATGTTAAAAACATGGGTATTTTACACTTTTTTTTATATACAAACTTAAATATCGTCCCCTCAATATAACAATAGCGTATGTGCTCATAAGGGTATAAGGGAGCTGTGGGACTGCATATCAAACTCCTTACGTACAGCTGCAACCGAAACCATTGGCTTTCGGAAAAGCCAAAAAAACAGCTGGTATGATGAGGATTGTCGTCTCGCAGTGGAGAGAAAACAGACTGCCTACCTCGCAATGTTGCGATCGACCGCAACACGAGCGGGATGGGAAAGATACCGAGAGCTGAAGAGGGAAGCGAGACGCATTTGCAGAAAAAGAAAGAAAGAGGCAGAAATGCGTGAGTATGAAGAGCTTGACAAGCTGGCCGACAGGGGTAATGCTCGAAAATTTTACGAAAAGATCCGGTGAACAGATGTTCCATTGCCCGACCGTGAAGAAATTAGAATAGCAATTACCCGCTTGAAGAACAACAAGGCGGCGGGGGCCGATGGATTGCCGGCCGAGCTATTCAAATACGGCGGCGAAGAGCTGATAAGGTGCATGCATCAGCTTCTTTGCGAAATATGGTCGGAAGAAAGCATGCCCGACGATTGGAATCTCAGTGTACTCTGCCCAATCCACAAAAAGGGAGACCCCACAATCTGCGCCAACTATCGTGGGATAAGCCTCCTTAACATCGCTTATAAGGTTCTATCGAGCGTACTGTGTGAAAGACTAAAGCCCACCGTCAACAAACTGATTGGACCTTATCAGTGTGGCTTTAGACCTGGAAAATCAACAACTGGCCAGATATTCACCATGCGCCAAATCTTGGAGAAGACCCGTGAAAAAAGGATCGACACACACCATCTATTTGTCGACTTTAAAGCTGCTTTCGACAGCACGAAAAGGAGCTGCCTTTATGCCGCGATGTCTGAATTTGGTATCCCCGCAAAACTAATACGGCTGTGTAAGTTGACGTTGAGCAACACCAAAAGCTCCGTCAGGATCGGGAAGGACCTCTCCGAGCCGTTCGATACCAAACGAGGTTTCAGACAAGGTGACTCGCTATCGTGCGACTTCTTTAACATGATGCTGGAGAAAATTATAAGAGCTGCAGAGCTAAATAGAGAAGGTACAATCTTCTACAAGAGTGTACAGCTACTGGCGTACGCCGATGATATTTATATCATTGGAAACAGCACCCGCGCAGTTAGTTCTGCTTTTTCCCGCCTGGATAAGGAAGCGAAGCGAATGGGTCTGGTGGTGAACGAGGACAAGACGAAATATCTCCTGTCATCAAACAAACAGTCAGCGCATTCGCGTCTTGGCTCCCACGTCACTGTTGACAGTCATAACTTCGAGGTCGTAGATAATTTCGTTTACCTAGGAACCAACATTAACACCGATAATAATGTCAGCCTTGAAATCCAACGCAGAATCACTCTTGCCAACAGGTGCTACTATGGACTGAGTAGGCAATTGAAAAGTAAAGTCCTCTCTCGACGAACAAAAACTAAACTCTACAAGTCCCTCATCATTCCCGTCCTACTTTATGGTGCTGAAGCGTGTCAACATCCGATGAGACGGCACTAGGAGTTTTCGAGAGAAAGGTTTTGCGGAAGATTTACGGTCCCTTAAACATTGGCAACGGCGAATACCGCAGACGATGGAACGATGAGCTGTATGTGTTGTTCGACGACATAGACATAGTCCAGCGAATAAAAAGACAGCGGCTACGCTGGCTGGGTCATGTTGTTCGAATGGGTGAAAGTGCCCCAGCTCTGAAAGTTTTGAATGCAGTACCCGCTGGTGGAAGCCGAGGAAGAGGGAGACCTCCACTCCGGTGGAAGGACCAGGTGGAGAAGGACCTGTCTTCACTTGGTATTACCAATTGGCGCCAAACCGCCAAAAGGAGAGATGCGTGGCGCACTGTTGTGGACTCGGCTATAACCGCGTAAGCGGTTTCTACGCCAGTTAAGAAGAAGAAGTATGTGCTCATACGCCATTATTATTTATTGCATATTTAGAATCTCCATCATTGATTCTATGTCTGGTCAAAATTTCGTCAAATTCTACTTCCACAAAGTGGGTCAAAATGTCATTGGAAAAAATGGTGTATAATTTCATGTTCAAAAATTTCCTTCATTTCTGATTTGACAAAAACTTTAAACTCGATTTTCTCAAAACCCAAAAAAGAATTATACGCTATTGTTATATTGAGGGGACGATATTTCAGTTAAACAATTCAAAATATCAAAGATACATTTTTAAACAGTATTCTTTTAATTTTTTATTCAGATAATTCGAAAACTCAGCCGTTGGTATCTCATCTCCATTGACATCTAAAAAAATGCTATTGTCGTGGACAAATCATTATTGGTTCATCTAAAATCCATAAACCAAAAATAATTCGATAGTACATGGATAAATTGCTAAATTTTCGCCATATTTTGGTTGGAAATATTAATTTAGGTTAAAAGATACATATGTGCAAAATTTGAATAAAATTGCTACACAATTATTCGAAAAATCGTTTCCAACGACTTAAGGGGTTAGGGGTAGTCAGGATTTTCAAAAAATAAATTTTTTTTTTGCATTTTCGTTTAAGTGTAATATCTTAAAAATATACTCTGAAAATTTTAAGTTTATCCGATAATTGTGTTTTTTGAACTGGTGACAACTGTAACTCGAAAACCGCTCGGCAGACTTTAATGAAATTTCTACAGCTTTTAGAATGCATAATAAACTCAGGCCTGAAAAAAAGATTATTTTTTCAAACATTTCGATTTTACTAACTGTTGATTTTTTCACGAAAATCTAGAAAAAAATGTCCTGAGGCCGCCATTTTGTTAATTTTTGAAAAAAAAAAGTTTGGTTCAGGCCCAGGATTATCTATTTGTAAAACTATTTTTTTTATCACAATCTAAAATCAATCATTTTAGAGTAATCTCCAAGGACTTATGATTGTCACCTCAAGGACCTTTTTTTGAAACTTGGTCAACACAGACAGCTATAACTTTGGAAATCATAATTTCAAATTCAAAATCAAATTCAAATTTTCGTGACTTTAAGTCAAAACATTGTATTATAATGCCATATTATTACTTTTGTAAAATAACATGATTTAATAGCAAAAAAAAATTACTGAAATTCTCATTTTTTCGTGTCTCTAACTAACCCTAACCCCTTAAAAAATTGAGTTTTGAGATAAACGGTTTTAAATTTTTAAATTGAAAGTAACGTGCTGTGATTGGTGGAACTTCCATAGGATCTATGTCCTGGAAGTTTGATTTGAAATTTTTGGATAATATTTTAAACAGTTTGTCGTCTATATCTACTGCCAGTCGACATTCGCAATAGGAGTGATTGTACAAAGCAAACATTTTTTTTCCAAATTTTGAAACCTACCTAACCCTTAACTGATACATAGATTGAAGTTAATGTGGTCTGCACCCATTTGAAATGAACAAAGAGTGTTTCATGAAGTTTGTCAAGGTATCATTAGGAACATCATTATCAGGAAAGTACCAAATCTTAAATATTGTCACACACAAAAGGAATTTTTACCGACCAAACCTTCCATCATTGAGTTCTGATTTGACATCCAATGATTTACTTTTTGTCTTTAGAAAAAATACATTTTTAACACCAGAGGAAGCGTTTGATGCATACAGATATCAAGTTATGTTTTGAAGTAGTTTGAATCGGATTGAATACAGTGTTTCAAATATGTATTTATAAGAAAACAAAATTGTATTGATCATCAGCAAGAATATTTTAATAAACAACAAAAGAGTTTTCAAACAACAAAAACAAATTATTTTACATTTATTTAAATAATTTATATTATTACATATCTATATGTTCTTAATAAAAAACTATTTTAAATAAAACTACTACAAAGTGAGTAGAGGGCGTTACCTTATACTTCATGTAATTTCAACATTCATAAAAGACACAACCAATAGTAAATCGTTTAGGTAATTTCCCCTGATTATGATAAACATTTATCGAATCAGAAGAGGGCAAAGCGATACCAATGATATAATAAGGTGTATATACATGTGTATGTATGTATGTATATGTACATGCATATGTACTTTTTATTGTCGGTTTGTTCTTGTGGAAAAACAAAAAAAAAATGTGTTATCTCAGCCATTCAGCAGATAAATTCGAGTTGTACAACGCTGTAGAAAATTAAGTACCCAATTTGCTATCATTTAAAAGATTTCAAGCAAGTGTCTGTGTGAGAACATAAGATTTACATAAGCAAGTGAATACTCTAATATATTATATATAAAAGATATCGTAATAATATTAGATATAGTCAAAATAGTGAGGATATCAGGATTATGAGTGAAGTAATAAAAGAACGATCGATGGATGTGAACACTGCAGAATTTTGCAATTGTAATAAATCGTGAATATTTGTCTGTATGTCAAGACATTCGATACACAGCAGGAAATTGATAACAGTCAATTTATAAATAGTAATCAGTACAAAATTTTGGTTAGATACCATCCCCAAAATACATTTTTTCTAGAAAAAAGAACAGTTTGAAGTTTTGAGAAAAAATGTCGATGCTTGCATATAGAACATCTAATAACATTTTCTTTTCTCAATATTGCATTTATTCTGCCCTATACTGGGGTTTTCAAATTGTGAGTGAGAGTTGACCAGCATAATAGGGTGACATTTTTTGGTCTTTTTATCATGTAGAAAATGAAACACATTCAAAGAGGTAAAGAGGTAGCATTTTCATCGAGAAAAGAAAAAGCGCTAAGAATTAAACAGTTCTGGGTAAACATAACGTGACAACGATTTTATAAGCTAAAATGTAGCAAAAACTTTTCTTTAAACTTTAAGATCTATGTTAATGAAAAACGGTTCTTAGGTGGATTACTTTCTGAAACTTCACGACCTTTATCTGGTTTTAAAATTTTAATGAAGTAAGTAAGGGATTATGACATTCGTTGTCCTTGCATAACAAAAATAGAGTCTAATCGATTTGGAGAATTTCGGAATTCTTTTGCAGATACTTTCAAAATATGCCTATAACGTAACTTTTATAACTGAAGTTCTACATTCGACATCTACATTATGAGAAAGTATTTTTTCTCTGTTCACAGACCATGTGCTCTCTTAATATTTTTTCAAATTTTAATGGGACTTTTTCAGGTCACTCTATCATAGATACCTGTTATGAAGCGTTGTCCATGTACCCGAAATTTGTTATTGGAAAGAAAAAAAGAGATGATATGAAGGAAAAAATGAAGGCTGGGGCATCGTTGCAGTATTGTTTTCCAAGTAGGGACTCAAATACGTCTCAGTTTAGCGGCTGCTACAGACAAAGTATCCAATGAATATAGCATACAATTTTACCGTGCTTCAGAGTCATGTAAAACTTTAAATTTTACAATTCCCGACATTTTTTTAACACACCACGCATATATTTTCTAAAACTTAATGAGTATTTCACTATTACTAAGTTCATTTTCTAATATTTCGGTAAAAATTAAAGTAGAATAAAGCCTATTGGCTGTCCGGACGCGGGTTATTACTCGAAGGCCTCTCAATTTGATGAATAACATCAGATCGAATAGCACAAATCGAAGAAAATGTTCGGCGAGTGAGCTGGCAGAGGTGAAGGTGCCAATTATGTAAATACATACATATGTCCACGAAGAAAGTGAGTGAGCCCTTCAACTTCAATTTATTGTTTCAACTACAACAACATTTTGAATTCCAAATATATGTTTTTAATTTACTGCACCTATCTTAATTAATAATTTTTCCTATCTACTACAACAATTAGCACGTGTTACTAGACATTTCAAATATGTTCTACACAAATAGATATGTATAAATGAATATCTATCATATTGACATTGCTTGCCCATATAATCTTTTATCTAATAGACTATTGTGATGAAAGGTTTATACAAACATATATGTATATAACAATACTGATCTAATCACCGTTAGCAGACGGTCTTCGAATGCATATCGTCAGCGGATACAATGTAAACACACATAAAGCAGGCCTATTAAGCACCACAGTTTGCCAACTAACAAACCGGACAAATGGCAAGCTAATATCAGTATGTGGAGTCATAAAATGATTGTTAAACGCGATAATAAGATAAAACAGTTTTTATGTATAGTTTTTTTATTTCATTTTTCCTTTAATATGTTATGTTTTTGTAGCTATTTATGAAGTGCTCCCGTTCTGTTGGTATGTTTTTGTAATTTTTGTTTTATTTCCTAATATTTTGTTATTTATGGGTTATATTAATATTCTTTATCTTTGAAATACGAGAGTGCAGTAACAATAATTCGAAGGAGGCGAAAACACAAAACACTCCTAATAGTAGCACCTTTGCTACTACTTGAAAGATAAAACATTTATTTTATTGCTTTTCGATCTGATAAAGCAAACGGGTAGCGTAGCGATATGATATCCAATTCGTACTTGTAAATAACATTTACGCACATCAAGTGCTCATAAATATAAGTAGAATGTGTATGTATGTATTTGTGTATAATCACAATATTTTAGTATTTATAGTAGCAATAATGTTACCCTGAAACCAACCAATGGTTGGCCATCAAGTTGGTCATTTCATTTGGCAGTTGCCATCGCTAGCTTTGTTCTTTTTTAGTTTAAAATATTATGTAAATACAAAATAATTAAAATTCGTAACTTAAGATTATGGTATATATTTAATGGATTTAATATGCAAAAAATATTTAATTGATCTCAAGTTGTTATATCAGAAGTTATTCAACAACCCACAAATTAAAAAAAAAAAAAAAACAAAATCAAACCCCGGTTAAAAACTATTTAGATCTTAGTTCGATCGGAATTGTAACCTAAAATCCCTTTGGATAGTAATCACGTATCTGCTGAAACTGTTAATTAAATATTGAATTTTAAATTTTTAAATTATAATTAATTTTTAAAAAATCAAACGAGTTTTTAATATACTATAACCTCAAATTGAAGTGACGTTGCTGTTTTAAATTATTTCATTAAGTAAGCAAATGTCCTTACATATTGTCTGAATACTAGTATAACATAAAATAAAATTTTACATATTTAGTATACGATTATCTTTATTTACGTTTTGGTATTAGTTATCCATTATAAATGTCTGTCCATATTATTGCATTGGATTTATTGGGGAAAATCTTTGGATTTATTAAGGTAGCAAAATATGCATTGATACCATAAAGCTTACGCTGTATAAAATTATAAATTGCCTTTTTACAACTACTATCCGCAATATCAGTTTTATCAAGGTGGGAGGCTACATACGTACATACATCGGTTTTGTGAAATCATTTATGGCATAGATACAGGTTTTTCGCCAATAACTAAACCTTAAGTAAATTAAGTATGTATATACGTACGAGCGTGATATATTTGGTATATTTATCTAGCGCTTACTGTTCTCTAGAGCACTTTTAAAAAATTTATTACCGAAGTTGATTTATATCATAGCTGCTTATGACATAAGCAAGAATGGCTACTGTTGTAAAATGTGAACATTTGTCGTTGTGATCGCTGATAAAAACGTGGTAAATATTAAACTAAAGAAAAAATCACAATCAATTGAAATTATGGCACATATACATACATACATACCTACACACACATTTGTATATATGTATGCATATATTATAGTTTTACGGATAAAGAGATAAACATTTGATTGTACTGTTTAGAATTTTAACAATTAATAAATATTTCGAATATTTCGATTTACAAATTGTCAACACTTTTAATCAAGTATCAAGATTAATCAAATCTTAATAAATACTACACAATTTTTAACTGTCGGATTTTTAACGACAATAACGAAAATAATTGCAAAATTTAAAAAGTGCACATAAATAGTGGTTTTTTAAAGGAAATTTTAATGTTACACTTCCTAATATGAAAGTAATTGAATATCCTAATTAATAATTACTTTTAATAATTTTATTTCTTTCTACATATTAAAATTTAACATAAAAAAACAAAAAAAAATTATTGAAATGAAGTGTACCTCATTAAACACTAAGAATTGTAACGATTCGTAAATTATATTTCAATTGGAATTAGGTCATTGTAAGATATGCAAACGGCTCCTTAGATATAAAGTAAGCAACTAAATGGATCAAACCTTATTAAATAGAAAATAGAAACAGATTTCATTGAAATTGTTTTGAATTCAAAAGAGCCTCATGCATAAACAATTTTAGTACATATACACTATAGTTCAATTAGAAATTTAATTCTTACGCCGATAGAGGACATTAGATACCTAGCATAAGCTTTTGAACAATGTCACTAATGAATAAATTTGAATACATTCAAAATATAGTTTTGTAAGCTGTCGCGCTTAAGTAAAATATATATTTATTATGCGTGTACAAGCATTCAAATTATATCATAATAATAGCAACATGTAGTGCGTAAAAACTGCTTAAATAAAAACACATTAAAAAACAAATGATTATAGGTAAATGTACACATGTCAATTTCATAACGGCTTATTGCATGATATATTAAACATTAAATTACTTTACTTACTTATTGGATGCTTGCAGGGATTGGTTATGAAAATTTCTTGAAAATATGGACTGCAAATAGCAAGTACAATTTTATGGGCATGCAACAATTTTCCATCGCAAGCAAGTGTAACATCTACCAAATCGCCACGGTCATATAGGTTTTGAAATCCGCTGGCTATATTATCCTGGAAATTCTTCCAGCACAGTTTAAACTCGTCATCCATTACTGCAGTCCCTAACCACAACAACAGTGGTTGGAAAACAATTAATTTATATCGATTTTTTTCTATTGACAATGGCGGTTTTTATATCCTTTTGATGTATAAAAATTCAAGTATTTCCAAATGTATTTCTACAAATTTTAGCACATTTGCCTCAATCAGCAGGCGAACCGTGATCCTGATGTTATTTGTTAATTTCTATTTTAAAGTCTTTTACACTTTGCGTTTATTTTTTTCAGTTTCACTTCATTGACATTTACAAGAAAACGTCAAACACGAATGATATGAATTGTCTAGATACAAGATACAAAAGAGAAGATACTCAGATATGAATGCAAAACAAGAATCGCGGAATAATAACAAAACAAAAAACTGATTTGCAATACGACAATTGGTTATCGTTCATTGATATGTCTTAATATAACACAAATTAATGTATATTTTGCTCAGAGCACTTCAGAATTGGCCGTTTCACTTTGCTAATGTTTATATAAATAATTATTACTTTCATCAGCGAGAGCTTTCTCAAAACTAATCTGAAAACGATGAATGGACGGGATTTTCATTTCAAATCAAAGAACGTACAATGTGAAAAGGAAGTGTAAAAAACAACAATCAGGGTTGCAAACGAACATTGCACAAAAAGTAGTAGATACTTTTTGATAAGATGGAGTTGTTGATAATGTAATAATTTTCCAACTCTGTGGTCGCAAGTGAAGACTACCGAAACTCCAAACATAGAGATAATTATCACGGAAACTAACACATACACACGTTGCAACTCTTTAGCGGTATAAGAAAGCGATGAAATAACATTTCGGTCTTAAAAACTCGTAGAAACTTTAACAGAAATTTATGGTAATTAACCGATTATTAAGATACTTAAGTTCCTTTTCATATATGATGTATAAAACACTATTTAATAAAAAAATAGAGATTCGATCATTAAGTCAGAAATTTCTTCAAAAAAATTCCAAAAAAGTATTACATTCCTGAAAATTTATAAAATTTCAAAAAAATTTAAAAGACATAAGTTATATTAAGAAAATTTGAATATCTATACAGCCTTTCGTAGGGTGCATATAAATGAACTACCAAATCTTATCATTTGGGGTTTAATTTTCTTTATTTTGTCTATATGTAATAAAATAATGTTATCAAATTGGTTCTTAGCATTCAGTTTATCATTAACCGTCGTGAGTGATTGGAAAGCTATCAAATTCCTTTACTTTTAACATGGGTGGTTGCTGCAGTAAGTCGATCAACTATTTAAGAAATTAAAAATTTAAATTTGTGTATAAATACTTCCGTTTTAAGGTACGAGGAAATCCGTTGACTTACCAACTGTACCACCCTCTAATGGTAAACCTTATACTCAGGATTATCCAACTACTGGGGTAAGCACAATTGAAAATCCCGGCCCAAATATCGGCAACACAAATTTGGCCTTGGAGGCGGACTAAAGGCCAAAGAATTCCATTCGAGATGACAAGCGCTAAAGATATCGTTAAAAGTTAGGTCTTAAGTATGAAGCTAAATCTAAATCTCTATTTGTACATACATTAAATAAATTAATTTATCTTCAAAGATTTGTGTGCTTTTCTATAGAAACTTTTGTGTTTGTATTGGTTTATATATTTTACCAATTGCTATACCCTTATCAAGAAAAAATGGATGTATGTAGCATTCGTCTAGGCATGCTCTTGCATAGTAATGTACGTATAACACGTGTAGACACATTGGAATTTACAAAACTGAAAAACTAAATTAAATTCATAAAATAGGTAAAATTTCAATATATTAATAAATATGTATATTTCGAAAAAAATACATGCATATATTGTTTGAATTTAAATTGTGTGGCATTTTATTTTCTTTCTTCAGCGACTTATGAACGCAGCCACATGGTTGTATTTTTTAGGTATCTTAATACTATTTTCCAATTAGATTGTCTAATAAGAAATAAAAATTGTGTGACATTTCCCTTCCGCAAATATCTGATAAGCGAACAAAACCAGATAACATATACCATTTAGACATATATAACGTTTTACTTGCTCGTACAACATCGTTAAACTGATTTGTGTTGATAATTCGCAATTCGCATATCGATACGAATTCTATTGCTGGGCTACTACTCCAGCATTGCCATTTGTTTGTGAGAATCATTTGTGCTCGGACGTGCCTCCGGTGAAATTGTTGTTTCTCTTCTTATTCCGGTTATTTATACTAGTTGATACAAACTGAAAACAATGGCCGGTAAGTTAGAACTTTAATACATTATAAAACCGATTTTATTTTACTTAAAAATATGTTTGTAAAAGATTATTAATCTCTATAAAAATTCAAATTTTTTAGGTGCCAATCCTTTTGCGCAGTTTCAGAAGTCGTTTTCCTTGAATGGAACAACATACAAATACTTTGACTTGGCTTCAATTGATCCAAACTATAGTAAGTGCCTTCAATTACCGAAATATTTATTCAGTGATCATACAATTAATTTTTCTATATACTATAATGAAGAATACACATATGTGCGTGTATTTGTACTAAAATTAATATGTATAACCAAAGTGCAATTAGCCGTAAGAGAATGCATTGGTGGAGAAGTTTATCGAAGTATGTTTAAGTAGATGTACATAAGATATGTGCATACCAGTTTTCGTGACAATCATTCCATTAACCCAGAATATGCAAAATGGCAATGGAGTTTAAGAAAAGTTATTTAATCAGAACGCACCTTTGGAAGAAACATCGCGTACATAAATTCATCCGTACATATGTATGTACATGGTGTATAACACTTGTTTCGATAAGCGACATATACATATATTTATTCAAGAATCAAAAGGTCAATAAAGAATAAGGCTAGACATTTCCAAATCAATACAAATCAGACATATGCTAAACGCGCCACTTGAGCTTTGCTATCGCGCTAGTGATTTGGCAAAAATCACAGCTTTTGCATAATCGTACGCGATAAAAAGAAGGCACATTCAGCATAAAAAATTATATATATTGCATAAGTGTGCAAGATTATTTTGCTGCATAATATAAGTAATAGTACAACTAATTTAAACGCTGTCATCATTGTTATCTCTCATTTAAGCATTCTCGATATTTATCATTTTGCAAAATTAAAGCCACTTAGTTTATGGTATTCCAAATCATTAGCTGTTATCAATGAGAGCGAGATATAAAGACTTTATGATATCAATATTATGTTTTTGATATGTTTTCATTATTTTATTAGATAAACTACCGTACTCAATACGCGTACTCTTGGAATCGGCAGTGAGGAACTGCGACAACTTTTATGTACTCGAAAAAGATGTGCAAAACATTTTGGCTTGGTCGCCTGATTTAAGACAAGGTCAAAATGATGTGGAAGTTTCCTTCAAGCCGGCGCGTGTTATACTGCAGGTAAATAAATGTTTTTTATTTTTTTTTATGTAATTACATATTAATATTCTTTGCGTAGGATTTCACTGGTGTTCCCGCTGTTGTGGACTTTGCAGCGATGCGCGATGCTGTTTTAAAACTTGGAGGTGATCCCGAAAAAATCAATCCAATTTGCCCTGCTGATTTGGTAATCGATCACTCGGTTCAAGTGGATTTCACAAGAAGGTTTGATTATTCATTTTGTAACTTTTCTTAAAATAATTTTACATATTTACAGCACGGATGCTGTGGCAAAGAATGAAAGTTTGGAATTTCAGCGCAACAAAGAGCGTTTTACATTCTTAAAGGTATTTATTAACTGTGTATTCCCTTCTTAATCTTATTATAATTTGTTTTTAATAGTGGGGTGCGCGCGCTTTCAACAACATGTTAATTGTTCCACCCGGTTCAGGTATCGTTCATCAAGTAAATTTGGAATATCTGGGTCGTGTTGTATTCGAGGAAGGTAGCGGTAATACAAAATTGCTCTATCCTGACAGCGTTGTCGGTACCGATTCGCATACGCCCATGATAAACGGCTTAGGTGTACTTGGTTGGGGTGTTGGAGGTAAATAGTCTGTCTTATGAGAAAAGTTTAATTGCTTAAGTAAACGAAAAACATTTTACACATTTTTTTATTTTAAAGGTATTGAAGCTGAAGCTGTTATGTTGGGTCAATCGATTTCCATGTTGCTGCCAGAGGTAGTTGGCTACAAGCTTGTTGGAAAGTTGGGACCACTTGTTACATCCACTGATCTGGTGTTGACTATTACCAAAAACCTAAGGCAATTAGGTGTCGTTGGCAAATTCGTTGAATTCTATGGTCCTGGTGTAGCCGAGTTGAGCATAGCAGATCGTGCCACCATCGGTAATATGTCACCTGAAAATGGTGCCACTGTAAGCTTCTTCCCCATCGACGAAAACACTTTGGCTTATTTGAGACAAACAAGTAAATTTTGTACACAATAATAGTTGAGCAAGAAATGTATTAATTTTGACTTACATATAATTATATAGATCGGTCAGAGGAAAAAATTGAGGTTATCCGTGAATATTTGAAAGAAACTGGACAACTACGTGATTATAACGATGTCTCGCAAGATCCAAAATACTCACAGGTATTTATTATATATAAAAAAAATTATTGAAAATTATAACAACAATTGTTCTCTCTTAATCTTAGACTCTTACTCTTGACTTGTCAACTGTGGTTACGTCTGTTTCGGGTCCTAAACGGCCACATGATCGCGTTGCAGTTACAGATATGAAGGGCGACTTCCAGTCCTGTCTAGTCAATCCTGTAAGTGTTTATTGATAATTTAATGGCTATTCAAAATTAAATTATTTTTCGATTTGCTTCGCTATTTTTTAAGTATTTAAGTAATTTATTATTGCTAATAACATTCAATTCACTACAACTTTCATAGGTCGGCTTCAAAGGATTCGCTATTGCTCCAGAAGCGCTACAAGCCGCCGGCCAATTCCAATGGGATAATGGCAAAACTTATACTATTCGCCATGGTTCTGTTGTGATTGCTGCAATTACATCTTGTACAAACACTTCCAATCCGTCGGTTATGTTGGGAGCCGGTCTACTTGCCAAGAAGGCGGTGGAAAAGGGTCTCTCAGTGATGCCTTACATCAAAACCTCACTATCACCTGGATCTGGCGTAGTCACCTATTATCTACAAGAATCAGGCGTTATTCCATACTTACAGCAGTTAGGTTTTGACATTGTCGGCTACGGTTGTATGACATGTATCGGCAATTCTGGACCACTCGACGATAATGTTGTGAATACCATCGAGAAGAACGGCTTGGTGTGCTGTGGTGTTTTGTCGGGCAACCGTAACTTCGAGGGTCGCATTCATCCTAACACGCGCGCCAACTACTTGGCTAGTCCACTGTTGGTTATTGCTTACGCAATTGCTGGTCGCGTCGATATTGATTTTGAAACCGAACCATTGGGTGAGGGACCATCTGGCGAAAAGGTATTCTTGCGTGATATTTGGCCAACCCGCAATGAAATCCAGGATGTGGAGAGTAAACACGTCATCCCAGCTATGTTCAAGGAAGTTTACAGTATGGCAAACAGTACTACAATAAAGGCAACAATAGCAACTAATGTAAATTCTCTTATACTTAGGCAAAATCACATTGGGTTCTGAAGACTGGCAGAAGATTGAGGTGGCTGAAAGCAAATTATATCCATGGAACAGTGAATCTACATACATTAAGCATCCACCATTTTTCGATGGCATGACTCGCGAATTACCACCACTGAAGGGTATTCAAAACGCACGCTGCTTATTGTTTTTGGGCGATTCCGTGACAACAGATCATATATCGCCAGCCGGTTCGATCGCTAGAAATTCGCCAGCTGCACGTTATCTATCCGAACGCGCTTTGACACCACGCGATTTCAACTCGTATGGATCACGTCGTGGCAATGATGCAGTGATGGCGCGCGGTACATTCGCAAATATACGTTTGGTTAACAAATTGGTGAGCAAAACCGGTCCACGTACCGTACATATACCAAGCAGCGAAGAATTGGATGTATTCGATTGTGCCGATCGGTGCGTATACATTATCTGGCAACACTGTAGAAGTACAAATATTTAAATAATAATTCCATTGTTTATTCAGTTATCGTGAAGATGGCACACCTTTGGTGTTGATAGCAGGTAAAGATTACGGTAGCGGTTCTAGCCGCGATTGGGCTGCTAAGGGCCCCTTGTTGTTGGGCATCAAAGCTGTTATTGCCGAGTCTTACGAACGTATTCATCGCTCGAATTTGGTTGGTATGGGCATCATACCGTTGCAATTCTTACCAGGACAAAACGCAGAAACTTTCAATCTAACTGGCCGTGAGGTATACAACATTTCTATACCAGAGAGCGGTTTGAAACCAGGCCAAAAGATACAAGTGGAGGTAAGTAACATGTTTTGTTTGTTTTTTTTCGCTTTTTATAACAAATTCACCAATTTCCAATACAGGCTGATGGCACAGTTTTCGATACTATTGTAAGATTCGACACTGAAGTCGATATTACCTACTACAAGAACGGTGGAATTCTCAACTACATGATCCGCAAAATGTTTGCTTAAATAAAATTAAGGCGCAGCAATATATATACCATGTTGAATTTGTTTACGCGTGAAGCAACTACAAGGAAGATTTTTCTTAAAGCCGCTTAATATTCAGCATTGAGACTTTCCAGTTATGCATGAAATGCAAAATCTTTTAAATTATAAGGCATGATGGTTAAAAGGGTAATTTCATATTTACAAACATGATATATAATAAAATATATATATACATACAATTTATATAAAATATAATATGCAGAATGCTTGAAGTTATGGGTGTTAAAAATTTGTTTCGACCACTATAGTGTTTCTCGATTTTCATTGGATACTCACAGTGCGTATTTCCATTCCAGTTTGTGTATAAAATTTTCAAATTTAGGTGTCGTTATGCAACGTAGCACACATTTTAATACTATGAGATAAACAAAGCCCAGTGATGAAAGCCAACAGAGTAATTTTGTGAACAAAACTGAACTCGGTATATCTCATATATCAAAACTGATTCGATACTTTTTATATAAATATTAATTTACTAAAGTCACATTTAAGGTACTTGGATGCTTACAAAAGAGCTATCTAAAAGAAACAGCAACTGTGATATGCAAACACTTCGACGTTGAATAAAATCACGGCTACTATTTCCTTAGATAACTCGATATAACTATAACTGTTTGGCACAACGAGATCAACTGCGGCAATCATATACGTTACATCACCGTAGCCACGTTTCCTGTACTAATTTTCACAGCGAAATGCATTGATGTCCTAGCTTTATGATCGCTAAATACGCACTGGGATAAACCGTCATCATAAACTAGTACACCAAAGCAATTAATTGTGAAATATCCTTTCAACTAATACCGTAGCTGCTGATTTATGTAGATTTTGTTATTAAATACCCATGTGTCGGGTTTAATATTACAATTTGAATTTTTTTACAATTATATTCAACGTTTCTGGACGTCTATGGATTTCCGTGCTAACTAAGTATACATGCAGCAAATGCAGCCCCTCTTATAAGCTCGTCTTTTGCGTTCAATGCCCTAATACTATGTCATTTATCGGGTTACTTACGAATGCAAAAAATTTCTGCTAAAACACAAGAGTTAAAAAACGTAGAAAAAATTACCGAGTTTAACTGCGAACCCCAAATATATGTTGTAGCTGAAGAAAGCAATTTTTTGTTATAGTCAGCATTATATATTTTGTTTTTGATTGGCATTGCAATTGCACACAACCACAAAAACGAACTTATTTTGGTTAATTATTACTTTTTTTATTTATGAAATAACTGATATTTCATATTTATACCAGCACCTGCACATTCAGTTGTGTACATATTTTTTGCGTTATTCGAATTGACCTCTATCGTTGCAAGTGGTGCATTTTGGTAATTGCTGTTACTCGAAAATATTGTTGGCAAATAAATGCTATTGTAGAAATTGTATATTCCAGCTTTCGTTACTTTTACAAATATTCGAGACAAAAAATAATATAGGAACAAATGTGTCTTTATACAGTTAAACTTCCCTAACTTGAATCACCATAATCCACTACAAAACTTCGGGTTAGAGAGACTTCCGAGTTACGGAAGTTAATTTATATGAAATTGCACTTCTATTGCCAATTTAAGAGTTCGATTTATTGAGAACTACGAGTTTTCAAAGTTAAACTGTATTATTTATTATTATTGCATTAAATTTTATATCTTGGTATCTTTTGATGTTACATGCCATTGGGCACTTGCCCTCTAACAGACATGTCAGCATATTTTGCAGTTCAACGAAAAATTTTTGCACTTTACATGGGCAACACACCACTCGGGCTATACTTCCGGATTTCAATACATTTTAGTGTTTTCATAAATGTCATAGTTCAAAACAGCAACTACATGTATAATTATAACAAAAACCACGCATAAATATGTTAATAGTTTTTGATCAAGATTTTACGTTTATTTTTACAACAGTTGCATTTAAAAATCAAATAATACTTACACTTGAATTCCGTTAAAATCAATTAAGCACTTATGTAAATATTTCATTATTATAATTTTTTTTCATTTTACTAGCTGACCAGAATTTTTCTTGTTTTGTTTTGTTTGGTTTGCATTTACTTGTCAAAATTGCAATATTTTGTGTTTGTTACAGTTGCACTTATATATCTAAAACACATACATAACTATGCCACATTGTTAACATTTATAATAACTTCATTACCACTAACACATTACAAATAATTATATTTATTAAGCAACTTGTTCCAAATCTCGTGCGAAATCAATTATAATTATTAATATTAAACAAGTAAAAAGTTTACTTTCAACACATTGTTCATTAAATTAGCTAAACGTCATTAAAACTAAAATACCAACAATGGTTTATTACAAAATCTCTACATACACTACTGTTTAGTTTGCGCATAATATGCAAAAGTTACAACAAATTTCTATGAAACATTTGCTAAATTTAAACATAAAATTAATTTATTCATGTTTCAATATTTACAGTTTGATTAAAAGTATTTAGCCCCAGCAGTAGCATGTGTGTACTACGCCACCAGACATATTCACATTCACATATTTTTTATTGTTATTGATTTTCATAATAAATATGTATGTGAGCGCACAAATATGACAACATACATATGTATGTATGTATATTGATAAAGAAATACATGAGGCAAATTGAATTACCATTTAGAAATAGTAATTGTCCAATGACACAATAACAGATGACTGATTTCTTTGGCATGCTTATGTAATATAATTTAATTGTTCAAGTTGTGATTCTGGTGATTTGATGTGAATTTGTATACATATATTTAACACTTGGTGGTTACATGGTTGTGCATACTCATAGCAGTTCAATAACTACGAATTTACCAACGTATTTGATGTTTGTATTGCTCTTCGACTGCTATTCGTTTTATTGTCTCGTAGCCTAAAATTATGCTAAATGAAAATGCCGCGGACTGTACCAGTCGTGCGGACAAACCTTTAAAGAAACAGTGTAGACGCTCTTCTCGCCACAACTCTTGAAATGCAACACGCATTGATTCCAGTCTTTGCACCTACAAATAACAATTTAGTGTCGGAAGGAAGTAGATAAAATCATATGTGAAACTTACTTGGAGACGAGCTCTGACTATATCAAGCGGATTTGTGATAATGGTAGTAGTAAATCCACCTAAACTACCTGCAACGCATTGTATAAAGAGATGTGAAAACCAAGGAGGACATATGCGGCACAGTTCATCTAAAATTCGAAAACAATTTGAAACTTGCGTAAATTGCAATTATTTTAAAACATTGCTTACCTTGATACAAGTGATAAAAAGCCCACCACATTGCAGAGTTTGGTACGTACGCCATTAAACTTGCTGTATAGCCACGATAGAAACCACTAAAACCATCACGTTTCAATATCTCACGTGATATATCCAGCGACAATGCAAATCGACTACGACCTGGTCCGGTTTTGATGCCTAGTGGATTCAGGTCAGCGCGAGGGCCTGCATGTGCTGCCATACCCAATACCATGGCGTGTTGGGATATTACATCAAATGGTACAACAATAGTTTGGCCAACGAGTGAGGCACAGCCACCTGCAACTAGCGCTTTTGTACGGTGACCGGCACCAACTTCATTTAGTAGATGGCGTACACCCTCATATGTACTAATATAGAATACACCAGACACAATTTGCACTGATGATATCCAAAAACCACGATATAAACCGGGAACACCTTCGGATCGATATATTTTTATGGCACAATCAATCATGCCTTTATACACATCACTTTTATATTGCACTTGTAATTGTGTTTTTATCACGGTCAATGGGAATAGGCAACACCGTACCGAAAACGAACTCAGCATGGAAAGTGGAAAAAATTTCGTTTTATTCATCATGTCCCATTCGATGGTACGTATATATGGAGTGGCATCCACCGAACTACCAGAACCGGTAGCCGCTCCACTTGCAACTGAAATGCGATTCATGATGTTAGCTCTTAGTTTTGTGGAGAGCAACAGAATTGACGGCGGTTGCGATGAAGTTGATACTGACAGTTATATTGTGTGTAGGAAGGGCGTACATTCAGATTTGTGATGCAATGATGGTGATTGATTTCGACAGTACTAAAAAAGCTGTACGCTCCGATGTTCCCGCAAGTAAAAAACTAAGTACAATTCATGTCGTCCTGTAAACAAAGAGACATTATTTCCAATGGTATATATTACTTAATATTTATTTTCTTTGCGAATGTCATTGACCATGATGTTTGTTCAGGGTCAATTCGTAAAATATATATATTGATTGAACATAGCATTGCTGCCTTTAATGAAAAATAATTCTTAAACGTTTATTACCTCTTCTCATATATTTAAAGAATTTATATCCTTAAAGGAAATATGATTAAGCATTAGTTATATAACAACCACGATTGTCCACAGTATTACACACTATTGTAAACATTCTCATCTTGACCAACATATTTAACGTTGAGTATAATGCAATACATTGCTGACTTGCGAAATTTGCAATATTTGTTTGCTGATATTAAACATATGTACGCTCCTAAAGCACTGTTAATTTTAATTGCAGGGACTTACACTTTAAAAAACGAACTCCATTTAATGAGTTCCCAAGTTAAATAATCATTGCCAATGGATTATTTTTACGAAACAATTGAGCTAAACTACCACACGTCAATAATAAAACTTCTAGCTGATAAGCAAAATACAATCACTAAATGACAATAACAAACGTCAAAGAAACTGTCAGTGCACCTGTCAACGTTTGCATTAGGGGTAGTTTGCAAAAGTAGCGGATTTCGGGATTGCACCCATTAGAAAATTGGTGAGTGTGCATTGCATTGCATTGCGGAAATTAGTGAAAAAAATTTTAAAAAACATTATTATAAATCTAAAATATAGGAATATGTTCTAGTAGAGTGTGAAAAATATATTTTTTTATTTGGAATTTGAATAAGTTTTTACATAAAAATATATGATCTACTATATGTTATGTTTTTTTGCTGAAAAATTTTTAATTATTTTTATTATTTCATTTATTATGCTTTTTGTAAAATATTAAAAAAAAAAAAATTATTTCACTTTTACAGTTAACTGATGTTATTTCGATTTAAATATTGATATATTAAGATAAAATATATTCGTATACAAAAAGTTCGATTGTGCATCTAGTATTCAGGTGAAAACAATCTATACATATATAATCTATAGATATATAACTTTAAGTTTCACTTTTGCAATGCATACTGAGAAGAAATATAATTAGGAGAATCATATTTAATACTATATATATTCAGGCATACTATATATAGACATACATACATAGCATTTACGCTTATATGAAAGTTCATATCCCGGCTCATAACTGTGTTTACATAGACCAATTTATACAGATATATAATACATTCTTATGCTCTGCACATATTTCGCTATATACAGTAACTTTAAAGGACTTTAATGAGTGACCAATAAGAACACAAAGAAGGCCGTTACAAGCATGCGCATTGCAGCACATCAACATTAAGCTCCGCCTCCACCAATATTAGTTCTGATACTTATACATTGGCGAGCTCAAGTGAACCATATTAATATCCTTTCAAACAGTAACGGTACGGGGTTTCAAAGTGTAGCATAAATACGTCTCGGTGCAATTTCTAAAGTGTGTTCAATATTTGTCATAAATTATTAGCAAATTGAATGTTGATTATAAAATTATTATTTTTTTCCTGTGTATCCTTAAAGTGAATGCTAAACTAAATGTCTGATTATTTCAAATAGAAGACATAGTTAAATCAAAAATATAATAAAACAGAAACTATAAATTTTAATACTAAAGGAAGAAATTAAATGTTGGTGAACAAATCTAATGGATACACATAAATTGGTAAGGATTTTAGCAGAAAAGTAAAAATATGTATTTTTGTTCACAAAAAATATAAAAATATAAGATTTATATCACTTTCAACCTGAAAAAATGTGTGGTCTTTAATTTTTTTAGGTTAAAGTAAAAAAACACAATCTTTACCGTAATTATAATCTTGAAAAAAATAGCCAAAATAGTATTTATTATTTATTATCTCAAGAAACTGAATACATATATCCTTATAAAACTAGACACCTATCAATAAGTTCCTAACATTTAAATACATACACACTGTTTCATTAAAGCATACATTTTGAATAAAAACTGCTTAACATATTTTAATTTGAGCTACATACATAAAACTATATATAAATGTTTTGATAACTGTATATTACACATATTGTCTAAGAGTTCGAAGGTATTGAGGCCAATTTTTCAAATACTGTAAGTTTTTTATTTATGTAGTTTTCTTAGAAAGCAAACTATGGACTTGGCACTTTGGTAATCACTGTAAAATAACAGATACAAAATTATAAAAGACTGACCAATTTTTTTTTTTTTTTCATTAGCACCCTTCACTCTTAGCCATTCTTTTAAATAATAATCAATATATTTATGTATACATAAATTGTTTTTCAAATTGAGGGAACAGTTAGCATTTTAGAACTATTATTGTTAAATACTATTACAAACTATGAGAACATGATTATGTTGATTCTGTTTATTATAAATTAAATTACTGCTAACAACGTCAACATTTCTATAAATTATTATTTTTTCTAAAACAATGTCCATCAAGTATTAACTAACAACTATATTAATGTTGAAATACATTTCTACATCTCTGAAGCGCACAACTTCGAGTTTCACACTTAGCCATAACTCAGGGTGTAACCCATATTTTCCATTAATGTCTCCTTAATAGCCGGTTGAAGTGCGCGTTGCATATATGTGGTTAGTAAGCCACGTACCCCCATCGAAAAAATCTTCTCCAATTCACTTGAGAAAGCGTCTCCCGCCTCATCGCGATCACGCACATTTTCGCGTTCGAAGTCATCTCGGTCTCCCCTTAAGTCACTGAAAAGATCTGCGAAAGCTCTGGCATCTGGTGCAATTAGGTCTTGTAAATCATCGGATACATTGAGTATATCATCGTCGAAGCTGAATTCATCACTCCATGTGGATTTACTCCTTCGTTGTCGAAATGGATTGCTCTCGCGTTTTTCACGGAACTGTGCACGATACAAATCCTCATTATCACGAGCATCGTAAAATATATTTTCATTAGATTGGTCATTTACGCGCCAGTTACGGTCATAATTCCTGCGGTTCGTTTTTTGATACTTCTCACTGCGTATATCATAGGGATAGGGATTGTAATATTTACGCCAACGGTTTCCAGATGTTTGTGCTTGAGTTGCTGCAGTACCCAAAACCACATGAGGCTCCGAGAGTTCTACAGCTGGTGGTTTTGCTGTTCCCTGAGTAGCTGTTTCGGCGCCTTCGAAACCAAACCGACGCTTTGAATTTTGCCGCAATCTCACACCAGAGGGACCCTGACAACCGTGTGCAAAAACTGATATAAAACCCGGTTCAGCAAAATGTGAATCTGTTCGCACCGAAGCGGCGCCAATTCGACGAGATTCCTCATTGACGGCACTTTCAAAACCAATAGGAATTGTGCGAAATTCAATACCGGCTCGTCGTAAGCGTAAAATCATGTGACATTTTCCACCAGTTGGCTGCAGTACCACTTTGCCACTTATTGTCAGATCGGGGAATATGAGACGTGTATCCAACGTGGAGTTTTGTGTACTGAATCTGCATTTATCGACCTCCACCCAACGTGTACTGGTGGATTTCGACGGCAGACGCACTCTCAAATCCTCAACATCTACACTGGAGACGGCGGCTAATTTATGCGGTTGCCGGCGGTTATAGTCCGACGAGAATAAATCATCAAATCTTCCCATATATGCTGGCGATTCACTTTGTGGTTGACGTTGAATATTCTTTGCATAATAGCCTCGATCGCCGCCAGAATAGAAATCATCTTCTGGTTCACTATTTTGACCATAAAACGTTTGGTATAGTGTGTATGGAGTTTCACCAGAGAATGATCTTGAACTTTTCGCTGGTATACTGCGTCGACGCATGTGTTCTAAGGCATTTTCTAGGCGACTTGAGCAGCGTTGTTGTTTGTAGGGTTGTGCAATAACATCTAGAAGAAATAGAGATTTTCCAAACAAGTTTGAATTTAGAGATTTTAATACCAGCTAATTATCTAGATTTATAACTATAATCTTATTCGCGTACACTATTGTGAAAAATATAGTAAAAAACTTCTTAAATGACCGAAATGAATTAAATGATATTAGATTTCTTTGAAAAGTCGCAATTTGAGTCCAATATCTTTTGAAATTTAAATACCTCGTAAGGTCTTTCTTAACGAACTTTCAAACAAAGAAAGGGCAGTCTAAATCCCTCAAAAAATTTATCCTGAGAGAAAGAAACAAGGAATCGAATATTTTATTTCATCATCTTTGTCAAGAGAACAAAATGTGGACTTGCGGGTACTGATGATAAAATTTGAAAAACGTAGAAGCGTGTTTAAAGTCTTGTTTACTGAACTGGAAGACCGAACATTTCGCCACTACAACGAATTGAACAAAGAAAATCTTGCCAACAAGATATTTTTTTTCTGTAAATAATAGATTTATTTTTCATACGAAGTGTATTTAAAAAATAACGGGAAGTTTAGTACTTTTTTCAAAAAAATTTATATTCATTAGTCAGCTCTAATGTTGTCATCTTCAAAATTGTCCACATTCGATATCATGCATTTATTACAGCGATTCTTCCAATCATCAAAACACTTCTCAAACTCAATTTTTGGCATAGCCTTAGCGGTTTCAACGATTTCTCGTATGCTTGAAAAATGAAAAGACGGCCCTTTAAGATTCTCTTTGTTTTTGGTAATAGGAAAAGTCACACGGAGTCTTGTCTGTCGACCTTACAGTATTGTTTTCAGGCAAAAATTCACGAACAAAGCAACGAAGTGTGAACTTATAACAAGCAAAAAATCGGCAAAAATCATAGACACAGTGGATGTACGATTATATCAACATTGAATCAATTGAAATTTTAAAAATTCCTTTATTTTAAAAAACACCGTATATATGAACACGTATCCTTGAGCAGGTGGTTTTAATCATAAGACGAGGTGAGTGATCTGTAGTTTCTTAACAAACTTACACTGTTCGCGAAATTTCTGTTTATGTAAAGTGTTGGGTTAAACAAAATACTAAAAACGCCATTAGAAACTGTATGTTCCATTATCGTTATGAGTCTAAAAAATACACTTTGACTCATTAATTGTGTTGAGGATATCATTAATCTTATTTCACACTATTATTTTTATTTATTATAAGAAGAACATTTAAAAATTCACTAATTCATTTTAAATAATAATATATTGGAATTGCACTTATAGATTGTTGCACAATGTATTTGCAATAAATACCTTCGGATTTGCTAAGTAGGATCACATAAAAGAATAAAAATACTGCTTTTAGAAATGGCACAGGATACTTCTTTTTGGCTTTCATTTTAAACTGCATACGTATTGCGACTTTCTGCCTCTGCGAAATTTATATAATTTTATATTTGCTTTTAACACAAAGTCTTTGACTGTGTGACTTTCCCGAATCCGCGAAAAACACAAATTTAAGCAAGACCGTACCGTTCTCCTCGGTTGCACTGTCGAAAATGGTATTGAAAGTGGCACGTTGAATGGTGAAGTCTCAACTGAGTACCGAAGAAGTTTAAAGACATTTCGCTATGCTTCTTGTGATGAACGGCGTGTACGCAAGCGCAACTGGAACCAAAAACTAACAACTAACTAGTACATACTCGTATAGTAATTACATACATACATATGTATATGTATGAGTATGAATGTGTGTGTCCGCATGCCCAAATGAAGATTTCTTTAAGTTAAACCCATGTCACTGCCTCATTGTCGTCACTTCCAGTATTGTTGTTGTTGCTGTTTTAACCAGCACCTTCGTCTTCAGTGAAAGTGTTTTCCACAACAAATAGCCATTGTAAGTTTAATTTACTTAATATGTACATGAATACATCTCTAAATGTAGTTGTTTTCAAGTTCAGTGGCGTTTTATGAAACTCCACAAAAGAGGGGAGCTCTAAACCATCTTTCAATAGGTGAATGAGAACAATGACTTTACTCACAACTACAGGCTGATACATGATTGAGCGGGTGTGTTGAGTGCATTGTCACCTTGCCGAGACCCAATCTAGAAATATAGATATAGATCCATTATACAATGTGTTCAAAAATGATCGGTAATTGTAAAATTTAAAATTTAAAGAGTTTGGAGAGTGCAATAGTTGCTTACATTGAACCTTAAAGGACCATCGTTTTACAAGTTTACCAGAAATCGCAGAAAAAGCCAAAGGCTATCCCAAAGTCACGAGTTTGAGAAGTGTTCCGTCGATTGGGAGAAGCGCTGGCATATGTGAATAATATCGAATTGGTACTATTATAAAGGCAAAACAACATTAATATAGATATATAGAATCGAGAATTACCATTGCTTTTTATCAAACCTCGAACGTACATTTGTATAATCCTTATTCTTCCTATATATAATATATACTATAAATTTTGAATTCTAATGCTTTTAATTTATTTTATTCTTAATTTTAAAAAAATTCAAAAGAAAATTACAGTGGCCCCGACCCCTCTTACAATATTTAGCGCTACAACAGTTACACTTACCTTACCTACGTTTGTATGTATGTATATACTAATGTTCAATGGAAAGAAAAACTGGTGAATTCAACGAAACCGTTAGTGAATCGGTGATTGTACGAGCGCTTTTATTATTTATTTTTATTTTTGTTTTATTTCGGTTTTCACACGCAACCACCATGGCGCCCATGCTCCATGCTCCACGCTACCAACACCCACAACAAACGATCGTGCGACCAAAGTAATACGTAGACACATACATTCAAGTAAATATATATGTATAAATACCAGTGTAATTTCAAATATTTTCATAAAACTTGCACAGTATATTTTTGTTTAACGATCACACTAACTAAATTTTTGAGATGACATGCAGAAGATGCCTGCATGTGTGCCTGTGAGTGTATGTTTTTGCAAGTACATATATACTGGTAGCAGCTTTTCGCATTGTGTTTGTACACTTGAATAACTTTTTTCAGGAAAGTTCATAATTTATGTATGAAAATGTTGGTGCTGCAAAAAACTAAAAGAAATAAAGAATATAATTAAATTTTTATACCCATGTCTGTTGGACGTATATAAAGGTAGTTTCTACTTTTGAATATGCTATGAAAATATAAATCTAAATAATATATAGTATATGTATATGTGCATACCGCTTATGGTGAGATCGCCCCACAAAACAATAAATCTCTATTCTTGCCTCAGATTGTCTAGAATTCAGTGTAAGTTTGATGGAATTTCATTCAATGAACATCAATATACACCTGAGTTCAATCGGCAACAATTCGACCAAATCTTCCGCAAACAAAACAGTCGGCTGACAAAGTTTGAACCAGTACAATCTTTTCAACGATTTTCAGTTATTCGATCGATTGGATAAAAGTAAGGCCAAATTATAAGACCCATATAGTATGTATGTATAGTACAAAAGTATGAGCCAAACTTCTAAGGATTTGCTTTAGGAATTAATGCCTATCTAATTTGTGCAAAATGTCTTAGAATTATTTTGATATAATAATGTATTTATTTAATATACGTGTGTTCAAAAAATAATGGGAATTTTCGTTTTTTGAATTAATTCATTCGAAACACTTCATTCGTCGAAACACTTCTCAAACCCGATTTCCGGGATAGCCTTTAGCGTTCTTTCACCGATCTCTCGTATGCTTTTAACACGACGACCCTTTAAGGTTCTCGTTTTATTTTTAGAAAGAGGAAGAAATCACATGGAGACATGTCTGGATAATATGGAGGCTGGGCCAGTATTATTTTTGTACAAGAATTCATGAACAAGCAACGAAATATGTGCTTTTAATAAATGCTACAGACAACCAAACAACCGAAAATTTTGTCGTAGGACCTGTAAATCCACTTAATAAAAATAATTTTGACAAATAAAATTTCGATTTGACATTGGAAATTTTAAACTTCTCGTTACTTTTTGAACAACGCCGTGAGTAAAATTACAGTGCGAGAATATGATCGTCGTACGGTCTGATCGTGACCTCCCTTATTTGGTTTATTTACTTACGGTTAGTTAATATTATTTATTAAAAACACATGAGTAGGCATAACTTAAGATATCTGCTTGAATATATGCGTAGCAAATATTTCGTGGGAGTTTTTCAAATTATGTAATTCGCAACTTTACAAACTAACGGACACCCATACACACATACATATGTATATTTTATAGTAACTAGCGAAAGTTCCAATTTTTATGTCATGGCCTAAGAGACGACATTTGAACAAATGAAGTAACTGTAAATTAATTTTTTTTTTAACAAAATTATATGGTCTATAAAATATTGACAAAATCGTGACAAAAAGAGTTAATGATCCTATATCTTTTCGTCAAGTAATAATTAGATAATCGTAATAAGTTCCAAATGTATTACCGCAGTTGTACGCCTCGTGAATTGAAATAAGAAACGGTACTGATTTCGAAATGGTTTTCCAATACAATTTGAATAAATGTAAACAGTTCGCTTTGCTAAAACATTCATATTAAATTGTTAAATGGCCCTTTACACCCACTACAAATAGAGATATGTATATAAATGTATGAGCCTATATGTGTTGAAAAATATTTTACATATACGGTACTTGTCACTATCTACTAAAACTATGTCTAAACTATTTGTTATTTTCCCAACACCATGAGCAAAATTATTGTGTGTCTCGAACACTCCATTTGTAAGTGGCTTAAACAAACACACACACACACATAGATACGCGTCGATGAAGCTGGAGGTAATTGTGATTTTTTGTTAAAGGCTTTTGCTTTCACGTTTATGACAAAGAAGCGCGTGGCACAGCGTTGCACCTGGTTAACTTTGAGATGATTAAACTCGTGAACAAGTCTGTGATTTGCGTGTTTTTGTTTCAGTTCATGTGTATTTGGTAAATTCTATAAAACCATATGGCGGCACTAAATGATCAGCAATTTGTAACGTTTCGCAACAAATCAGCAACAAGATTCATTTAGAAAATTTATTAAATGCGTGTACGAGTGTTTTCATTCATAAATATTTTCTCAGATTTTATGCACTTACTCGTAAATATGTCTATCCCCCGCAATACTAATACGGCTGTGTAAACTGACGTAAAGCAATACCAAAAGCTCCGCCAGGATCGGGAAGTATCTCTCCGAACTGCTCGATACCAAACGAGGTTTCTGTTTCAGGGTGACTCATTCACGTGTGAGTTTTTCAATTTTTTGCCGGAGGAAATAAAACGATCTGCAGAGCTATATAGAGAAAATACAATCTATAAGAGTTGGCTCCCACGACGCTGTTGACAGTCATAACATTGATAATTTTCATCATTCTTGTGCAAAGGCAGGGGTAATTACAACAACAGATCTATCCGCTTTTTCGAGATTAAGGTTTCGCAGAATATTAATGGTCCTTTGTGCATCGCCGAAGACGAATATCGTGGGGATGAAACCTGGTCCGGATTGATGAGAACACTCCAGCTCTGAGAGTATTCGATGCAGTACCGGCCGGCGGAAGCAGAGGAAGAGAAAAGACCAGCTGTAAAAGGTGCTGCGACAATAAAAAGCGAATGTCATAAGCGATAAAGAAGAATAGATCAATCTTCCATTCTTCGAAGGCCGTCTGATAATCACTGTTTCATGCAACAAAAAACTTTTATTCAGTCCTGAATTTTTACCAAAGAGAAGATTGTGCTTTGGACTTAACGTCAAAAGACATATATCTTTAATGCATCAGTCATTACCCTCATTCATTAGAACAAAATTAGGCATTGATGAGGAAACTGCAGAAAAATTTGCTTGTTTGTGTCATAAGATATTTAATTAAAAATGTTACAACGTTGTAGTTCGATACTCTTCATTGTCAACTTCTCGGTCTTCTTGGAAGTGTATATACGTAAATAAGTTTTAGTTTGTGAAAGTTCCAATACAGTATGTGAATATCCTATGTCATTGTATCTATTTATAATTTCTTTCTTATTATAAAAATTGACTGTTGCAGCTCTAAACATGATTCGAATTTAAATTTAGCTTTTTAATTGAAGTGTTTAACTTGTTTTCTTACATGTTTTCGAAATTATTGCAACCTTGAATTAGTTCCGTCAAAGACAAGTTTATAATTGGCCTAATACTTGTATGTACTTGAAAACAACTTGTACCGTTATTATTTTTCCACTTTTACTAAAATGATTATTTGCGAAATTTTACTTAACTACAATTTCTCTAGGTTGACGAAAGAGTTGAACTTCGAAAAGTAAATGTAATTTTCATATGTATGTAAAACTTAAAAAAAATTAAAAACTCCATATGTATGTGGGTATATGTTTCTACAAAGTTAAACCAACAATGAGGAGGTGAGCAATTCCATACAATCTCACTTGAAACAATGATTTACCATTAACTTATTTTTGTGTGATATAAGTATGTACATCGAATATGTAATCAATTGTTACATTTGTTTACAAAAATATTTATATTTTTCTACTTATATGATATTTCTTCAATTTTATTCTAAAAAGTCTTCATGTAATGGTTACCATTGATTCGTTGAAAGGGTTTCTGTTTAAGCGCGAGAAACTTTAATTAAGGGCATTATGTGTTTGGTGTAGTGTCACGCATGTGCACAACAGTTATATACTAGTTAATGCAGCTCTCGTTCGTTGCCCCATAAAAGAAATTTACTTTTCACGTTAGTTTTACGGCTGCGCAACTTTTCGTTGTTTATTTGGGCGCCCAACAATCACAACTTAATATGAATTATGGAGAAGGTGCCAGCACCCAAAAAAATGTTTTAATGGAAATTGAACTGACTTCAAACAATAGAAACATATGTATATTTTACACACTATCTGATATGCTTAAAACCGACATGTTATTCTTTCGAGACTTAATATAATTTCTCATTCGATTTTTATTATATTCCAGTCCAATATATTTTTCATCTTTTATCATTTTTCTTTCCACAAACGATTGGTTAATTATTTACGATACTCCAAGTATTGTAATGTTCTAGACCCAACGAGAAGGGTTCCGTTCCCATGATAGTATGACCCAAGACGAAGAACCGTAATTGGAACGCACGTGGTTTCCAAACCGGCGAAAGTCTGTTAACTCTGCACCATTCCTTAAAATTATTTGTGGAGTGTTTTCTCCCGCTTCAACAATAATAACAGCAAGAGGGGTCTTCTCTATCTTTCAGATGAAAAACTATAATTTTGTAAGCTTCAAAGGGCATTAACACCGTTTTATATTTAATTTGCAGCACACCTAATTACTTATGTTCATATGTAGATACATATATTCACATACCTACATATTGTAGTCACTGTACAAAGCATACGGTAGTCACAGGTTGGGCTTAGCTCTCATTTAGCGACGGGTGGCAAGTAGTAGTAGTGTTCGTCTGCCAGCAGGGATAGTCCACAAATGGTCTGTCAATTTGCCACAATTGCATTTAGCCACTGCTACGACACCTTAGACATGGAAGTGATACTTTTGCCACATTGACTTCACGTCTGCACTTGTCGTTTTACACTTGTAACGCACTGTCGGACGTACATATTGTCTAACTGTTTCAGTTCATCTCATTACTTAATTGGCCATTGTTGCAGATACATACTTGTATACTGCGAAACCAATTCCACCACACATCAATCGCTTGTGTTTATAAATACAAATGCATTTGACCAACAATAAGTGAAACTCAGTAGCTGTTAACTTAATTACTATAAAATATTGTGTACACAGCCACTGGGTCGGTTTATTTTATTTCGTTACTTTAAGTTTTCCAATACTCCAAGAATGTAGGCATTTACTAAGAATAATAATACTTGCAAAAATATTATCATTAGATACACATACAGTACTGGACGGTAGGTACATTAATCCAAACCATAATACTTGCTGAAATTGAGAATATTAGCTTCTGCAGCAATTCGACCTCCATGCCATCATACCACCTCTTCAAAAGGACGGAATCCAGTTCTTTTTGGTTCTTCGGGTTGTTTGCGGCTACCTGATTCTTCATAATCTCCTACAAGTTTTCGATTGGGTTTAAATCGAGACTGTTCCCAGGCGACCGCAACTCCTTTATACCTATTTCAGTCATAAAATCGCAAACCTCTGTATCAAATTTGCTTCCATAACTTTGTATATGCCTCACCGTTAACTCTTCCTTCAATTATATGCATCCATTTTAGTGCATTATAAGAAAAACAACCCCCGACCATCCTGCTTACTGGCTATCATACTGTTGTTTAGTGGCATTCTCCGCTGAACCGCCCGCTGTGATATTCTCCATACATTGTGGATACCATCTAATCCAAAAATTTTAAACTTGGATTCATCCGATAAAATTACGATCTGCCACTGATCCACCGAACAAATTCGCCCCTATATACCGCTGTTTCCTCAATCGTTGGCTCAAAAAAGTTTTCTTTTTAACGACGTCGGCCGTTGAATCCAGCCTTTCTGAGTCTCCGGCGAATCGTTAATTCATCCAGTATCACTCCTTAAAGCGATTCCCTATCTTTGGGCGAATGTCGTCTTTCAGACCCTGCCAGACTTTTTTTTCGCTCAAAAGAACCCATCTCACGTATTTTTTATGCCCAGCACTGTGAAATGATTTTCCATAATGTCATATTTTAAATCATTTCTTATTATCTTTATTTGAATGAAGTAGCACTCCCACATACAATTGTATATATGTTTTAATATACCAGTTTCTATACAAGTGTTTACCTTTATTTTAGTGACACTATGAGAGCAATAACTTCCTCATCATGACTCTCAGTGAGTTAGCACAATTTCCTGCTGCGGATTGACTAACTTCCTCAATTATTTTCCCGTACACAATATTGAACTGAGCCATTTCGTTTGTAATTTTATGAACATCCTTTTCTTCACTTTTTCACTTGTACGGCAAAGGCACATTGATTTTCATACGAATACACAATCATACATACCTATCTGATTACAACAGTAAACATTTGTATATATTTCTGTTTATTTTAAATTTCAGACAAACTATGCTACGAACGTGGGAATCCTCGAGAATTTGCAATTAGAGGATGTAGTCGATAGTGAGGCATATTCACGCACCAATAATGATGCAATCGCGAGCGTGAGCAATGAGATATCTTCGACCGCTATTACGTCCGCCCGCGCACTTACTACAACCAGCATTCAGGGTATGACCAAGTCCACATACTCGCATTCGAACAATAATAACAACAACAGCAATCACACTAGAAATACCGCGACCAGAGCAGAGCAAGAAGAGTGCACCGAACCGGCACATTCACCAATGGAGGCGGATCAGAATGTAGAGATGCCCAGCACCACGTACAAATCACCCTGCTGCCTAACGTTTCCTTTGCCACCGGTGCAAATGCAGTCGTTGGCACCGACGCTATCCATTACAACACCGCTGCCCACAGCGGCGGCGGCGGTGGCAACCAATGGTGGGTTTTATAGCCAAAACAAAGCTTTCACAAATAGACTGTAGACATTAAGACTGTATTAATTAAAATTATGGCTTAGAATGCACTATTTAATCATTTAAAATATTTCTCTCCTTTTAAATTCGTATACGCCGCCTAATATACTGCTCTTTACCCTATGTAAATACTAAAGCAGATTTGAGCAGAGAGCATTGGTATGCACACGCCCATGTGCACGCCCATTCGCATCCGCATCATCACCACCATCATCATCATCATCATCACCATCAGCCATTGAGCGAAGATTTGGTTATGTATACACCGCCAGTCGTCTCGGCCACCACATCCGTTTCGGCGACTGCATCCGCGTCGGCAAGTCCGACAGCGATTGGAAAATTTGGACTCGATAGCTCCACCGATGGATACCTTAGTGCCCGCGTACATGCAACAACAACATCGCCATCAGGCAAGTACACCAACACATACAACAAATACATAAATATACATACATATTCGAAATCAAGTCCGCACAGTGGATTAGAGAATGAACAAAGTGCACAATTGCATCCTCTCACTTATTGGCTATCAAATATTCCCACACATTATTATTATTAATGTGGACTTTTGTTTATACTTTTATTGCAATATCATATTAGCAACCGGTTATTTTTTTTAGCAAACATGGTTTTTAATATGTTTATGTATCTTTTCGTTATTTTACTTAACTTCTGGTTTATTTGTTTGTTGTTGCTGTGTGCATAACTTTCATAATCGTGAATATCAACGTTTTGCTTGTTTGTTTGTTAAATAAATATTTTGCCACCCTTCAAAATTTCCCCAGCAATTTACTTTCATTGCCTGAAGCTATGCGATGGTGATGCCTTTAAAATTTAATAAGTCAAAGAATAAATAATGATTTTGGTGGAAGTGTATGTAAGGATGTGTATTCATTATGGAAGAGTTAGATAGCGGTCTTACATATGTACATATCGAACGAATTATACAGCTTTCCATTTGAATCCATTTTCAGATCTTTTAAGTTGTATTCACGTTCTCTCTCAAAGTTCATAAGTAAAAAATGTGGTTTCTCCATTTTCGAAGTTATCTTCCAAAATCGAAAAATTTAAATTTCAAAATAACGAATAGCACGAAATCATTATATTCGCATGTATGTATGTGATTGGCGTTGAACCGCGCCAGTTGGAGATTCCAGGTGTAACCAGGTCGCTCTCCACCTGGTCCCTCCAACGGAGCGAAGGCCTTCCTCTCGAAAACTCCTAGTGTCGTCTCATCTGATGTTGACATCGTCCAAGCTTCTGCACCATAAAGCAGGACGGGAATGATAAGCGACTTGTAGAGTTTGAATTTAGGTTCGCCGAGAGCAGACTTTACTTTTCAACTGCCTACTCAGTCCAAAGTAGCACCTGTTGGCAAGAGTGATTCTGCGCTTGATTTTGAGGCTGACATTGTTGGTGTTGTTAACGCTGGTTCCCAAGTAGACGAAACTATCTACGACTTCGAAGTTATGACTGTCAACAGTGACGTGGGAGCCAAGACGCGAGTGCGCCGACTGTTTGCTTGATTACAGGAGATATTTCGTCTTGTCCTCATTCACCTCCAGACCCATTCGTTTTGCCTCCTTATACATGCGGGAAAAAGCAGAACAAACGGTGCGGTTGTTGCTTTCGATGATATCAATATCATATGCGCATACTATAGTATATACTCGTATAAAGGCTGTAGTAATTCCTTGACAAATTACTCTAATTTTCTCCATAAAGTTACGCTACATCCATAGTTATACGTTCACCTAATTTTGTTATCTCACATACATATTAACTGATATATACGGTATGAAGCCGACCGAAAGTTTGAAAATCATAATTTAGGGATATGAGAGCTAGGAAAGTATTTAATTATCCGATTTTACTAATTTTTAGCACATAGGCACATTAATGGAAGAAAATTATTACTTCTGAATTTCTATCAAAATTCTGAAAGATTTACCAATATCTTGTAGGCGTCCGAATCGCTCATTTACTCAATAATCCAATCCTGCCATGGTGCCAAAGGATAAGGGAATTTCATCAAGATACCTTAGGTTTTACTCCAGGCTTACATCGAAAGACGGACAGAGAGATATCCAGATTTCAACTTGTCTCATCATCCTGATCAGTTTGGTATATATGACTTTATATCTACCTGGTTTAGTTTTTGGTTACAAAAACAACCATTATGCTAATGGCTGAATCCCTTTAAATATACCTAGATCCAACAAAAAACTGTAACAATTCTAACAGTCATTGACTTTCACCATAATATACTCATATGTTAAACATTTGAATGAATTGCAGTGCTCCCTGCGGCGTGTTAATCTTAATCAATTTTGTTGCACAAAAGCATTTTTTATTGTCCAATATTTTTCAAAACAAATAATGTATTATTCATTTATAATATATGAAAACATATTTAGGAATATAGCAAAAAATATGTGAATTACTCTATTTTTTTATGAAGGTAAATGCAAACATCTTTATATAGCAATATACAGCATACTGTACACAAGTATATGCACACACTCATTGAACAATTTTTTTCTTTTTCATGTAATTCTTCAACTTTAATGCCACTTGCAGCAAGCGCCAAAGGAGCACGTCATGAAAGAACATCCTCAACAGCTTTCTTCGATATTCCCGCTGTGACACATCCTTATTGTTACAGGTAAGCAAAGGCACAGCCAGTTGCAGCGCCGTGAGTGTGAGTGAAGTCACGAAATCACCACAAATGAAGTACAAGTGAAATTGATAAACTCGCAGTTATGCGAGTATGTATGTCTGTATGTGTAGTCACCTGGTGAAACGCAATTATTCGTAAGTTAACATTTGGTGAAAATGCCGTTATACTTATTTACGTTATATGCCACACTTTCTGTGCTGACAACACTGAGATACCATTAGCGATTAAGATCAAAGTGACTACGCACAGCGAGTAGTGAAACCAACAAGTTATTTTAATCATTATTTAAAGCTATCGGGGGAAAATCGCGTTGAACACCACCTTTGACATATTTTTTGACAATTTTTTACTTGCTTTCGCCAATCAACTTGCTTTATTGTTGTTCAATTTTTCACCAAAATATTTAAGTCATTAATATGTACATGTTGTTGTATTGTATCTTATTCAAAATGCTGCCACCCTTCAAGATTCCCACCAACAACACCACCCGCAGGGATTCTTAAAAAGAACCAAGACCAAGGTAAGAGACAAGCAAATAATTCGAATTTACATAAAAATCTTCTCAGCGCTACGTCATACCAATATAAAATATAGCATATCGAAAATAGTATATGAAATCGCGCGGAGGAAAAAAAACATTTATAAATGTAACAAAAGTAAGTCATCAGTAGACAGCTACGCAGGTGGCATATAACCAGGAGTTTCATTTATTTAAATTATCTGCATATTGTGTAGCCATCAAGCAGCAGCATGCAACGCAACTCTGAACACACACACATACATATACATATACATAAGCCACCTGCCAGAGCGGCTTTATGCTTTAACCGCATTTGCTGTTGTTGTAGCGCGTGTGATTATAATTCAATTTGTTTTTATTTAATTTGTATCTAATAAAAAATACGCGGCACGATTTTCAAGTGCAACCACAAATGAAAATATTTAAATTTACCACATTCAATATAGGAGTATATATGTACATATGTATGTATGAAGAGAGCAACCGCATAATCGCTAATCCAATTGATAAGCGATATAGCTGACTTATTGGAATGTCAACACGCTCGCTTGAAAATCAATAATTGCCGGAAAGCATTTTATTTATATTTTTCTGCGGAATATCAGGGCTATATATTCAATCTCTACTATATGTACCTCCATCTCTTGTTTACCATAATTAAATGTACAACAAATAGAATATTGTTACTTTTCACCAAAGATTCATCAAATCAAATAAGAATCCGCATCACCTTTAACATCAACATAAACGCTCTGCTTTTTTAATGCCAACCATCTTCAACCCTCTTTATAACGAAGCATTTGGTAAACTACGAGCATGAGTGCTGCCCTCCCCCTAGGGACCTGCTCATGATACTGCTCTTCCATTCCAATCGTTTTAATGTTTTATATATTGGCTCGCATATAATACGCTGTTGTTGTTGTTGTGAAAAAGATTTTTGTTTTGCCATGCAAAATTACGTAGCTGATGGATTATGCACGGCGAGCCAAGGATCCTTTGAATTTTTAATAGACATCCATCTGTACTTCGTCATTTCAAACGTGTAAATTGTTGCTGTGATTAGCTGTTGCATTACGGCCAAGCTATGTGTGTGGGTGTAAATGTATAACATATTGAACATTTAAGAGTACATTAAATGTGGAGTGAAAAGAGTGGATATACTCTTAATACTGGTTAAATGTGGGAAAACAATTAGGGAAAGAAAAACAAGTTTGCTGAGTTATGTGAAGTCAGGTGTATAATTACTGTTGACAGGCCTTTTACATACAAACTGTTCTTAATACCCGTTAGATGGCCAAGGAAGTTGAATTCTAGGTTTTTTATATTAGTTTTTTAGAAAGAAATGATATATGTTTAATTAATGTTGTGGCTTAAAAATTATAAACAAAAATTATAAACGTTGGCCCTACACTTAATTCATGACGTTGTGTATCATACATTTTTTGGTTAGGTTAAATCAGGAATTAACTAAAAAGTTTAGAAATCTTTGTTACCTTATAACACTGCTCAAATAAGTACAAAAAAAAAAACAAATATAAAATTTAAAATCTTCCCAAGTTTGTAAGAGTGTTACGATAGGTTTAGTGGTTGTCTGTCAACGCAACTAGCCTTTGGAAGGTCCATTGTAAAACCGTCGGAAGAGTAAATTGCGATATTTTTCTATAAAGAGTCTTACTTCCGCATAGAAGATGTGTTATAGTATCTTCTTCTTCTTCTACTTCTTAGCAGCTTCTGCAGTAACCATTGTAAGGTATCAACAGTCTCCTAGCGTGTATCCCAATGGGTTCGTATGTCTTTCCTTTAGATTTCAATAGGCGGCTATTCGAGTTTTATTCTACTCGGACCACGTTTGTATGTTTTTTGCGGAGATCTGGGATTGTTTCCACCGAGACAGCATGTTTGTCGATTAAATATCTGCTCCGAGGTATGTAAATTCCATCTTTATTGGCATCCAACTGTAAGATGGTGCCCCGTCTAGCTAGTTCCTCGGCTTCGCAGTTTCCAGGAATATCACAACCTCCTGGAACCCATTGCTGGTTTATCGTGAAATATGATGTTAGTGCCTCCAGACATTCTTTTACTATTTTCTATGAGGGATATTAGTGATTTTAAAACCGCTTGGCTACCAGTCTTGTCGTTAACAATCTTTTTGACATAACGAGAAGACTTTCTTTAATTGCAGTAATTCGCTTTGATCCGGCCTTCAATTATTCAGTATCCCGAAGGCGATTCTAGTATCTAATTTTTATGTAAACACCCCTCCCACTCGTTTGTCTAATTTGGATCCGTTTATGTAGATACTTATTTCTGAATCTTTGTCCACCTTGCCTTAGCTCACTCTTCTCTAGTGGAAAAGGCTATGTTATGGGCCGAATTTAAATTCACTTCTAAAGTATTACGAAAGTTCGTGATATTTGGTAGAATGGGTGCTAAGTCATTCAGAGACCTGAAACACAACTTCACACTCTTAGTATTTATTAAATACATAGAAGTAGTAATTAATATATTGAAATTTTAATACAAAAATAATACAGAGATCTACGAATCACCCCTTTCAATAGAGCTGTTAAGGGCGACGATGATTCTGGAAACTCAAAAAAGTTGCAATAACAAAACAAAACTGTAAAGCTAAATACATTTTCAAGTTGAGGGAAACATACGATTGTCTCCGAATACCAACGTCACCCAATTTGAAATCTTCAGTTTCGAGAAAAATTGTACGTGCTTTAACTAACTAATCCGAACTCTTCGACACTACAGCGAGTTGGATAAGGAAAACATGTGTTTCGCTATTCTACCAACTATGTAATTTTGAAATTTAAAGGTACTTTAACCAAAAAAATCGACTTTATGAAAACACTCAAAAATCGACCTCAAATCTTAATGTGATGTGATGTTAAAGTGGATGTATGTACATATGTAAAAGAATTATTGAAATTCTTCTAGAAGAAATTATTTGACGAAGAAATCTCACTCAAAATTAAATCAGAAATCATTCTTAGGACCATTTTTTTCCGTTACAAATCTGAAACTCATATAATGTAGTAGCTGTTACATAATTAGAGGTATACATATATCCTTGTCATTCTCAAAAATTTATTTTATTTAACAAAAATTGTCTGTATGTCACCATAGTTTCTTTGAGCAGCTTTTAAAGTAGTAATGAATAGTTTATGTCTAACTTTTTTAAAGCCGAAGTCGTTAGTTATATACTTTTTGTATCAAATTGATTAATTTTAGTTTCTGAAGCAACTTCAAGTTCCAATACCCAATATAAAATTTTATTGAAAATGAAACATTTCCTCTAAACAGAACCAGCACTGGCATTCTGTAGCAATCCAACAACTCCTGCCACTACGAATATGATACCTATGACTCACCACTACCACAGCACCAAAGAGGAGCATCCCGATTCGACTACAACACATCTCAGTGGTCATTCTCATCAGCAGTTATCACATCACCCCTCACATATGCATATACAGCCGCATCCACATGCGCACCCCGCTACACAACATTCGCTGCCAACGCACGCACATAGCCACACAACCAGTCACCCACATGTACACTCTAGCATGTTGCATCAACCACACACCGGTGGCCACTTATCGGCGCACCCGTCGGCTTTCAAATTCGGACATGGATCCATACTCTCCAGCAGCGCCGCGGCAAGCATGTATCATCAACACCCTTACAGTACAACAAACGGTAACTCGTATGGACTACGTGGTAACGGTTCACTATCACCCACGGCATCACTAACGTTGGCATCTACGAGCTCGACGGATGTCGAACTCAAATACGAGAGCCCCTATAATTCGACTATATCCACAACCTATGCGCTGCGCCCAGTCACTGTGGACTCGACCACTGTTTCATCAACCGATGGAGATCTTAAATACGATGGTCTGTACAACAATGCCATTTCCACCAGTCAAACAGTGTCGCAACGACGCGGTTCACTGCAGTTATGGCAATTTCTGGTGGCTTTGCTAGATGAGCCCACCACGAGGTAAGTTCTTCGGACAAATATTGATTTGATTGTTACATTTCTATCGTACAATTAGCTCCAGCTGTATTGCTTGGACGGGACGCGGCATGGAGTTTAAGCTCATCGAACCGGAGGAGGTGGCACGTCGTTGGGGCTTGCAGAAGAATCGGCCCGCCATGAATTACGACAAACTCTCGCGCAGTCTGCGTTACTACTATGAGAAGGGAATTATGCAGAAGGTGAACGGTGAACGTTATGTCTACCGTTTTGTATGCGATCCAGAAGCACTTTTCAATATGGCCTATGGACATTTGGCGAGTGCGTCTAACAACACAGCGACCACAACGAAAAGTGAACACCACACACATATCTTGTCCACAGCGGCAGCAGCGGCGGCCGCAGCAGCAGCAGTAACATTAACTGCATCCAAAAATATACCAGAACCACTTACCCCTAACGGTAATTTATTGAGCAGAAATGACTTGGGGATCAATGTGGATCACACAATGGAACACAGCCAAGGCGAAAGAGAAAGAAGCCTTATGACTCAACTGAGCGGCGCTGGTGCGCGAGCAAATAGTGATAGTATTTTCTATAGCAGTCCAATTCATAAATACTAAAAATCATAAAAATTAAAACAACAATAATAACAACAGGATATGTACTCTATATGTGTGTATGATGTAAAGTATAGTATGTGTGTATATTTTAGGCGATTGTATGGCATGATTATGACTAGCAATGAATAAAGTGAATAAAGAGAGTATTTGCGGGATTATACCCGAATACGAATAGTTAAACTTTATTTTTGCCAAATTTTTCATTCCAAAACGTGCGTAACGTATGTAGATATGTATGTAAATATGAGATATGTAATTTACATATAGACACATAGTATATGCATGTATAGCAGCACTTCAAAAGAGTAAGTACAGAAACTTTTCATATTTGTAATTATTATCTATTGTTCGAGTACTCATATAGCACCTATTTACTTAGCAAATATTGACATGATCATCTATGTGTAAATACATACATATGTGCTTATATGTATGCCATGTCCATACGTTTTGCTTTCAACATTGGTTTTATAAACAACAAAAATATATGTAATTTATTCCTTCTTCTTCTTCTTTTCTGGTGTCTCGCCATTATCTTCATCATCCTCATCATCATCCATGCCTTCACTATCATCTTCATCAGAGCTCGAGCTATCATTTCGTTCAATTTTACGTTTCTCAGCCTTTCTCTTGGAATTCTTCTCCACATACGCTTTCACTTTGTCTGGTTGTGGACTGTAGGCCCAATGTATCAGTTCGAGATGAATTTCTGTTGGCTCACCACTTTCAGCATCAAATAATTTCGACTCCTCAGCCTTAAGTTTCTCCAATAACTTCGCAATATTCCGATTGCGTATGATATCCCATGATGTCGAATCATCATCTTCGGGATACATGGTGCGTAAATGCTTGTAATTGCCCTTGGCTTTGGAACCGCCGTAGGCTTTGACGAATTCTGCTGCAAGCGCATCTTTCGCTTCGGGTAACTGTTCAATAACCGAATATGCGAGGTAGGCGCGATTATTTTTGATCAAATTCTCTGTTTCAAACTTTTCCAAGAAATCTTCTAGTATCTTGACACCTTCTTTAATGGATTGGATTTTATCTTCCTTTTTGGTGCCGGAAAGCACACGCTTTGAACTGCCAATTAAGCCTTTAATTGCCAATTTCTGATAATCGGGATCACGATCCGTAAGTATTCTGAAAATGTATGATGAAAGGTTATTAGTTAGAGATAGGAAATATTTTATTTGTTTAATAATAAAATTCTTATATTTTTTATACTCTCGGAACAAAAGTTGCTAAGAGAGTATTATAGTTTTGTTCACATAACGGTTGTTTGTAAGTCATAAAACTAAACGAGTTAGATATAGGGTTATATATGTATATCAAAATGATCAGGATGACGAGACGAGTCAAAATCCGAATGTCTGTCTGTCCGTCCGTCCGTCCGTGCAACGGATAACTTGAGTAAAAATTGAGATATCTTGATGAAACTTGGAACACATGTTCCTTGGCTTTCGAAAATGGGCAAAATCGGAGCACTGCCGCGCCCACAAAATGACGAAAACCGAAAACACAAAGTGTCATAACTAAGCCATAAATAAAGTTATAAAATTTGGAACAAAGAATCGAAAAGGGGCATATTTCGATGTAATTTTTTTGGGAAAGTGTGCGTGGCCCCGGCCCCAAATCGGTTATTTGTATATATCTCGCAAATCAATAAAGCTATATAAACCAAACATTCTGCAGTCGGCCACCCATACAAAGGTTAGGTTGAAAATTACTAAAAGTGCGTTAACTCACTAACGAAAAACGTCAGAAATACTAAATTAAATTAATCTTAATTTAATTTAGAGGAAATATTTTTCTTCTAATAGTGTAACTTCCCCTAGCTCTCATATACCTAATTATAGGATTTTCAAATTGAGTCAAATTGTGTATTCTTAATAAAAATATATCAATAAATTGTGAGAGTATAAAATGTTAGGTTACACCCGAACTTAGCCTTTCCTTACTTGTTTTACTTTCGCAATATGATATATTATACGATTTTTGAAGTTAGCCCCCAAAATCGAAATATTTCGATTATTTTAAAATATTTTTTTAAAATAATTATTATTAATAACAGGATAAACATAAATAGTTACTAAAAAAATCAAAAAATATGGAAAAAAAGAACAGAAAAAAGTCGATTTGCAGGCACACCTCACATTCTTATAATTTACGCAGCCGAACTTAATTATTTGCTAAAACTAAATTTAAAATGGCGCGTGATCTAATAATACTCAGTGATTGATGGTAGAAGAAATGTCTAAATATACGTGCTTATTATACTGCAAGATATTGCCAAAACATAGTCCAACGTGCTATACAGCATAACCGCAATTAGCATAAGCATATGCTGTTATTAACTTAGTATGCGCGAAGCTCTAACATAAGTTCATTCATATTTTAAGCTCTTAGCTCACACTCGTATTTATTATGCTGCAAATTGATTTGTATTCAAATATATTCACTTAGCTTCCCACACAGCTTCGGCCCTTATGGCTGTCGGCGTGTCAGGGCAATTACTAAATGTGCGCGCTATGACATCACACACAAGCGACCTTCAAGGCAAAAACACAAACGAGAGTATAAAAATAGCAGAAATACCAAAAGACTTAATAATAAGGAAATAATAAACACATTAACGGTTAATGCGCGCATATTGATAGACACACATACATACATTTGTACATATAAGCAAAGAATATTAACTCAATAGTGAAATTATAGTAGAATCGAAACTAAAACACTGCTTGAGTCATTAATTGTAGTGAATGGATGGTTGAACTTCCATATATATGTATATGTACTATGTATATTCTATGTATGCCACTGAATTTACTAAACTATGAACGTGTAAAAAAATAATGCAAATTATATTTATATGCCATTTCGATTCAGCACGTGATTTTCACAACATTTCACAGCTGTCATCATCTTCAGCACAGCAGCTAGTGTCCGAAATGCAATTACCAATCAGTTCGAGGAAGATTTGTGCGCATTTTCACAAAGTAAAAACACTCAAATTGAATTAATTCTATGCAGCCAACACTTAATATAAGCCTTTTAGATGACAAAGTCGGCCGTACTTGCATACTTCTGTACAAATATTTGCACTAGTCTATATTTGTTTCAATACAAAGTAGCGTACGAACGACATGGCGTGTACGTAATTTTTTATACGACACCCAATAGGAATGAATGTTTAATTAATTATCAATAATCAATAATATTGCTTTGAAACAAAAAACACTTTGATACAGTTTGCAACAATGGAAGAAGTAGTGGCATACGCCAATAGTAAATTAGACATTTAGTTGGGTTAGTTATGAAGTATAAGATAAACGTAACAAAAATGTGCATTTTGTATCTATCTTTAGAAAAGTCACATATATCAACGTCCATAATTGTGTATACGCTTATTAACCCTTGAGCATAATCATTCCCTTCCTTTAACCCTTTATAATATAACTTGTATTGTATGCGTAAGTATGTATGTATGTAAAAATATGTTACTTTGTGTTTTGGTTTACTACGAAGCTTTTAAGCTTAGTATTTTATATGTAATACAAAGTACATAACCCAGTAGAGAGGTACGGTGTATTAAGAATGAAATGGTAAAAAAAATAAAAATTCAACTTTAATAAAACAGAGAAAGACTATGCGCATGTGTCGTGTATGAAAAGTATTGAGTTTATACTAACGTGAAGTGCGAAATGTAAGAAATAAACTTCGTTTGAACAGTAAAAAGTTAAAGTTTAAATTTAAAGGAGATTTTTTTTAATAAAAAAATGAAGTTTCACCAAAACTTGATTCTTTTATTATAATATTAATTAATAATTTAATAATGTAAGCAAAGAACTTTGCAACAGCAATTTATTGGTGAAAAAACTGTTTGAAAAATCATTTGCCATTTGCAAAATCATCATTAAATTGAAAACATGTATTTGAGCCGAAAAAAATATTAAAAATGCATTTTATAAAGTATTTTTTCACATAAAGAATATGATAAAACAAGATAATTGCATGAAGAACATTAAAAATTAAAATTTTCGGTATTATTTATTTCTAAAAGTAATTTTTTTTATATATTTTTTAACTAACAACAATATGTCAACAATAATTTCGGAGATTTTTACGGTTACTATTTTTGTATTAAATTGATTTTAAATGAATTATAAGATAATAAGAAACAGTAAAGTTACGCATTGACCATTAATTTTAGCGTTGCAGTATAATTTCCTACAGGTATGCTTTGTTTTTATATTTATTGTGATGATCTCAGTAAGAGCGCTACACTGCGTTGTCAATAGCGTAAATTTGTTTGCGCTTATTTGTTTTCATTTCGTATGTACATACATACATACATACAAACAAAAAAATGCAGAAACGTATAAAATATGGATGTACGATTAAAGTGTCTGTATGTCAGAATTATTTGATCATTAACCAGATATTAACGATTCAAATCAATAAGGCTGTAATTAGAAACCTATTGTCTTTACATTTAAAATTCGCGGACTTAATACTTTTATACTTGAGTATACAAGTTTGTAGACCGATGCAATATGCGTGTGATGAATAAATATAATAACTACATATTTACCTATACATATATACATACATAAATGTATGTATTCTCTTTTACCTCAATGTGGCTTCCGCTGCTGCCTTGTCCTTAAAACCTAAGCCAGGTACTGTTTCGACTTTGTCCTCCTTGTCGGTTTTGGCATTTTTATTGGCCGCACCGCCGCCATTCTCCTCAAGCCACTTCTCGAAGACTCCAATTGCTGCATTGATATTCTTAACCTTCTCCTCTGCCTTGGTCACTGTAGCGATAACGAAATTTATTATTAAAATTAAAGAAATATATGTGCATATATACACAAATATATATTTACATTTATTTCAAAGAACTGTTTCAAATAAATATATATGCATATACACGTCAAATTATATGTATATACATATATATAATTTTTGTTTTTAGATTTTGTTAACTCACTCGTAAGGACTCGTTTTGCGCGGCCCAGTAATCCACGCACTGTCAGTTTCCGATACTGCATATCATGGCTTTCTAGCAATTGCAGAGTCTCCTCCGCCTTCTCCTTGTCCTTGAAACCGAACTTTGACTCACCATTTGCCGCGTCCGACATTTTTGTACAATATGTTACTTAGGTATTCCTACAGGTATACTCGTATGTATCTATGGTAGCTAAACCGCTACGTAATTATGTATTATATGTGTATAGATATAAAATTGTAAATATATTTTCCGAAATAGTCCAGCAAATATATTATTTAGTTATTTTATAGCGCATAAATTTTGAACTATGAATATAACACACTGAATCTAGATCTGGACGTCTATTTTCAGACCGTTCCACACGATACGCCAGGCACAACTAATAGTCAGTGAATGTCTAACGCATTAGTAGAACCTGAAAATATTTCAAATTGTCGAATTTTTGCGCTTGTGTAAGCTTTTGTGTCAGCGAGATTGCGAGTGAGCGCACAGCGCGGAGATGGTTGAAGTAGCTCTTCGGAACACCTCGTCCAGTACGGGTGACAAAACAACCCACTTGGCTACCTATATATGTATATAGCACATGGCTATGTATATACGAAGTTTTGTTTTGCATGTACATATGTATGTATATATTTATTGTCTCAGAAAATAGTAGAGTCAGCGGCAGAAGCCGGTTCTTTTGACAATTTTTAACGTTATTGCAATGTAGGTGAGCATGTGTGTTAATTTCAAAGAGCAATTTGCAGCAAACTTGAGTGGACCGAAGGTAATAAAAAAAGGCATATTAGATAAGCGCGGCAATATAAAACATGATGTCATAAAAACACGAAAAACTCTGTGTATATATAAAACACTGTGAAGAAAATGAAGAATCAAAACAGAAAGCTAATAATTAGGAATGAGTAAGTAAACAAAACAAATGCATACATACAAATTTAGATATGATTTTGATGATATTAAAGAAGTTAGTGCGCAATATGGTGATCCATTTTTTTTGTCAAATTGTTGGAAGCAATATCTTTTCCTCCACAGCTATCAATGTCAATAATAAATATTTCTTATAACCGTTGATTTTAAAGCCAGTCGAACAATAATTCACCTCTATCGTAACACCGCTTAAGGTTTTTAAAATTTGGAAAATTGTTTTTTTGTCTTATTAAATAACACAATGTGTTCAAAAATAATAAAATTGTATATAAATATTAAAAAAAAATTAAAAAAATAAAAATAAAACAATTAAAAAAAAATAAAAATAAAACAATTAGAAAAAATAAAAATAAAACAATTAAAAAAAAATAAAAATAAAACAATTAAAAAAAAAATAAAAATAAAACAATAAAAAAAAAATAAAAATAAAACAATTTAATTAAAAAAAAAAATAAAACAATTAAAAAAAAATAAAAATAAAACAATTAAAAAAAATAAAAATAAAACAATAAAAAAAAAATAAAAATAAAACAATTAAAAAAAAATTAAAAATAAAACAATTAAAAGAAAATAAAAATAAAACAATTTAAAATAAAAATAAAACAATTAAAAAAAATAATAAAAATAAAACAATTAAAAAAAAATAAAAATAAAACAATTAAAAAATAAAAAATAAAAATAAAACAATTTAAAAAAAAAATAAAACAATTTAAAAAAAAATAAAACAATTAAAAAAAAATAAAACAATTAGAAAAATAAAACAATTAAAAAAAAATAAAAATAAAACAATTAAAAAAAAATAAAACAATTAAAAAAAAATAAAACAATTAAAAAAAAAATAAAACAATTAAAAAAAAAATAAAACAATTAAAAAAATAAAAATAAAACAATTAAAAAAAAATAAAACAATTAAAAACAAATAAAACAATTAAAAAAAATAAAACAATTAAAAAAAAATAAAACAATTAAAAAAAAAATAAAAATAAAACAATTTAAAAAAAATGTAAAAATACCCTTGATTTTAGCCTCTGAAACCTAAATAACCCCTTCAGAAACACAAAATAAATTTTCCTTTACCATAGTTATATATTTCATTGTCGCATATTGATCATTATTGAATAAGTAAAATACGATATTTGCACATATGTATACACTACATATTTACTAATGTGGAAATATCAATAATAGTAAATGAATTAATGTTTTAAAAGTAACAAATTGTCAATATGAAAGTATAATAGGTAAAAACCATGTCAATTTTGTATATATAGTATAAGTAAATGTTTAGGAATTCGGTAGTAACCATTATATCTGTATATAAAAAATGTGAATATGTATGTCAAATAACGATCTGTTGAAAAAAAACTGTTGTTTGTATTTTTCGCTAAACGCAAATGAAAATAGCTCGTAATACAAAAAATGTATTTTAGCAGTTTCTTAACCACATGCATACATTATTATATATGTACGAGGCCAAATTACAATATTATTATTAATTAAAATATGTGTTCCATATGATAATGGTGTTTTTATGGTCAAAAATAATATACTTAGTAGCAACTACGTTTAATTTGTAGTGCATCGTCCATCATGAAATTGCGCAAATGACATAGTGCTGTCACAACATCGTCAGTAGTATTTCCCTCAGCATATTTGCCCAACCAATTGGCAGGCAATGCGGTACCCGGCTTAATGGACACATTGGCCGGAGTTGCCGTCTTCACTGCACTCTTCCACGTAGGCTTCTGTGGTGAGTTTGATGTGTTTTGCAAATTCTCAATGTATTTAATATATGCCTCGGAATGCAGTACGCGTTGAGGCCTCGGTGGCACTGTTACAAACATTGGCTCTGGCGGTGGTCCCAAAACCTGCATTGGATACTGTGACACAGCACCATTCTCAACCCCATTGCCACTGGCACCACGTGGTGACATAACCGAATGTGATGTCACTTGATGTGATTGTGTATTTAGCTGCATGACTTGTGTAGTTTTTTGATTTTTTCTTGGTACAAAATTTTTGCTGCGTTCATTTGGTAGTAGAATTTTACCGCCTTTATTTAAATGTACCTCACGTACATGTTTAATGAGACGCGACAGTGACGGAAATGCCTGCATATTCTTCTTCATGCGAATGCAATTGCGCCATAAGCAAGTGAATTCAGTATCGTTGCCTTGCATTGCGGTGCGTTGAATGTGACCGATGCCATCTTGTATGCAATGCTCCATACAGTCGACAGCATCTTCAAATTGATAATCGCATTTATCCCAGAGGCATTCAAATATATGACCATTCTGCTGATCGTTCGGTCCGGGGCTACCGCTTGCAGCACCACCAGCACAATTTAAACTTTCATCTATTTCACGGCGTGCAGCTGACTCCTCATTTAAGCGGCAAGCACGATCTTCCCAACTCTGTTTGACACTTGCCGGCAAATTCTTCCATTCCGTGCCCACCATACGTGAAATATCGCCAAATGAAGCATCTGGATTACTCTGGCTAATACCTAATATAAAATTGGAAATTTAACTGATTTTTGCATAAACTGTTAATTTGAGTTATGCCACATGTACTCACCTTTGCGCACCTCACTGGAATAAAGTATATAACCGGTAAGGCTCTTTTTAGTTGTTTTGTTTTTGACTTTCGACGATATCGGTGTAGACGATACAGAAGGTGCAGGCGATGATATTGCTGCTATATCCGAATTGACTGACGGTGGATTACCGTCTAGCGAGTCCTCAAGCAAAGCCAAATTTTCCTGGGCTTCAGCACCTTTTACATCTTTAATTGGCTTGATAGGAGTTTTAAAATGGAATATCTCATCCTGTGTCACTGCCGAACTATGTTGGAATTTACGTAGGCCGCCAGGTGTGTTGAGTTTACGTAATGACTTCCTTAATTCGTCGTAAACAGACTCACAAATGTAGACATCGCACTCTGGTATCTCAGTCGGACGACTACTTATGTAATCGGTATATTCCAAAACAGCACAGCGTCCAACAATGGCAATTAATGGGCTAACATCCTCAACGGTCGATAGTAAAAGTTCTTGGCGATAAAATTGTTTGTTTGATGGCGATACTATCTCGCTGGGCGTCAAGAGCCAGGGTCCTTTAAAATATGATTTAGTACCGTTTTCCCATATTTGATGAATTTGTGCAATCGACTGTTTGCCACTTTGCGTAGCCACATATACGAAATCGCCGATTTTAACCGCGCCACTGCAAATCGTGTTAAATTGCTGATAGTAAACGCTGTTCGGCTCTGCATTTATCGGTGGTGCATCGCATACAACGTTCGGCTTTTCCTTCTCCACTAATGCTTCTTGTAATTTAAGCTCTTCCAATTCGCCTTTATGTTTCTCAATGCGTTCTTTAAATACCGACATAACTCTGCGTAGTTCTAAAGGCTCCTCTCTGGCAACAAAACGTACGGGATCGTTTTCGCGTACGAAAGGCCAAATTTTGAATTTTTTGAAACAACGTGCACGACCGTTATACCGTGATTCACACACAAATACATCCTTATCTGCGTAGCCTTCTGGACGCATTTTAATATAATCTTTAATGTGCATTATATAACACTTGCCAAGCACCTTGTCCATCGGTATTGTCTGAGACACGCTGCTCTTAAACACCTCCATTTCGAGAAATTTACGCGTTGTCACATGATACGTTTCGTGTGGACGTAAGAACACCGAACCGTGCATCCACTTCACATTATCTGATGTTGTCCAAAGGCGTTCAATGTATGCAATGCTGGGTATTTTATTCTCTGGCAGCTGAAAGTAGACAAAATCTCCAGGCGAAAATACTTTCTGATTGATGGTCATACTTTCGCCTTGCATTGCAGCAGTATCCAAATCGTCTTTGTCCTCCTGGTCTTGATCTTCTTGCGCGACTTTCTGTTGACGCATTATCTCCACCTCCGCAGCTAAATTCTGTGCCGTGTAGAGTAGCGCTGGTGAGCTGAAGGTATCTTTGCACAATTCATCACGCTTTTTTATGAAGAACATCTGGAGTTCAATTGAATCCTGGAATACGTCAGAATCCGTACGGGATAAACGTCGTGCTCTTTCGAGACATGAAAAGATATCTTCTTGAAAAATATCTAAACGCTTATAGGTCAGTTTATCCAAACGTCGTTTTATTAAATCTAATGAAATTCCACGAATTTTACTCATTTTACCGGTGCCATCTGTAAGTTCATCATATTCTGGGACCTCAGCTAAGGAGTCCGAATAGCATCGTCCAGCCTCATCTTGGTGATTGTACAACTGGGTAAACAAGCTGAGTAACACTTCTTGTACAGCCAGTGATACATCTGGTGTAGAAGATTGTTCATTTCGTAAGCTCTGTTTCAACTGGAGTGTCAATTGCTGTAATACAAGCGCATCTTTGTATATCTGTGAGTCTGGCTCATTGTACTTGCAAGCATTCTCAAGCATCAATAAAAAGTCAGCTGCCAACTCATCTACGCTCTCGTAAGTGCCTTGTTTTAGTTTTTGCGCAATACGCTCCATATCGATTGGTTCCTTTATAATATCATAGTAATCCGGGTACTCACCCTTAGATGGCAGCTTGGTGAATATTAAAGACAATTGTCGCTTTCCTTTCGGTTCTTGATATTCCCTTATATTCTCATAAAACTGCCACAATTTATCAACAACAACAGTTTTTCTGCGTCCACTGGGTTTGCCCAATTTCTGTGGCGGCTTCTTAATGTCCGCTAAGCCAGGGAATTCTCTTAGTTTCTCATTCAATGCTCGCTCTAAATTATTCGCATCTTCATATATTGTGGAGCCCTCTTCATTATATTGTCTACAATTGGAAAACATGAGGCGGTAATCCGCCACTACATCTTCCACTGTGGCATATTTGTCACAACGTATGTTATGTTCAATTGTGTTCATATCAATGGGATTTTGTATAATGTCATAGTAGTCGGGGTAAACTTTCCTGGGTGGTTTCTCCATAAACAATTCAATGGGCCTGCGATTTCCAAGCGTGAAGTCAACCAAATACTTTTGTATGCTTAAGATTTTTTTCTTTATAACAGCATTTATTGGAATCCTACTGGCCTTTGGTGAATTACTGAGTGGTGTATTGGGCGCACTTGTGTTATTAGAATTGATACGTGGGCGGCCTTTCTTCTTCTCGCGTGGTGTGTCACGATTGCTTATCAATGTATCCTCCGCGTCTCCATCAATATCACCGTCATCATCCATATCGCTAGTTTCCGGTTCAAGCGACTCTTCAACTAACTTAGTATTCATGATTTTTAACATCTTTACTGCATCCTTGTGCGTACGATGGGATGGTGGAAAGGCTTTCTTTGCATTATCTAACATAAGACAGAGATCAGCCGTAAGATCGCTAATATTAGCGTAATCTCCTTTCTTTAGTTTAGTATGTATTTGACACATCGATATAGGGCGTTTGATGAGTTCAAAGTACTCGGGATGAAAACGACGTACTGGTAGTTTCCATAATGATGTACCCAACGGGGGACCTGTTGCGCCAGGATGTTCCGAAGAACCGGGCGCATTATATAAATGATCAAAAAGTGCCCACATGGGTCCTTCACCTTTTTTGCTTGTTTCTTCGTCATCAGAACTATCAACTTCTTCCTTCATAGCTGAAATAAAATAAAATATATTTTTTGATTGATTAACATAATAGTTTAAAGCTTACCAGAAATTGCTGCACTTGATAATGTTTTTACGCGACGTGATGGTTTGATTTTACCACTCTCAATTTCCATACGCCTTTGTGTAAAAAGACGTTTTAAAGTTTTTGCATCCTTATAGATTTGTGAACCGGGTTCATTAAATTGACAAGCATTCTTTGTCATTTGTAAAAGATCGCGTTCCATTTCTACAAGACTCGAATATGCATTCATTTGAATTTTAGTAGCTATTAATCTTAAATCTATTGGATGTTCAATAACATCGTAATAATCGGGATACATTTTTTTAGACGGTAGTAAAAGGAACATCCGATGAAGAGGTCGATCACCCATGGTCGGATCCCCAGCGTTCATGACTACGGCAAAAAGCTCTTCGTAGGGATTCACATCATCATCAAGACGTGTAGATTCGTTATCAACTTCGATTGAACCATTGTTACTGGTGGAACCAGTCAAACGTCTGGGATTCCGGGAGAGACGTTTTGTTCTAGGTTCTTCTTCTACAATACCATTGGAATCCAATATTCTATGTTTACTAACAAGTATATACTGCCAAAGTGCTTGCGCATCCTGATGCTCAACTGTGTCCGGCTTGTAGAATGCCTTAGCATTCTTCACCAAAAGTTCGAAATCTTGCATCAAATCATCTATATCGTCATATGAATCTGTTTTCAATTTCTGTTGAATTTTAAGTAAATCAATAGGATTGGTAACTATATCGTAATAAGAGGGCTCCTGCCGTCTTTTTGGCGCACGTATAAATGTGTCGCACAGTGATGCGCCATCTTCTTTTTTAATGCTTCGTATTGAATCGTACAGCTGCTGGCACAATTCACTTGGGTCTGGCCGGCGTTTTTTACGTACTGAAGTTTGTAGAACTGGCGATTGCTCCGGTGTAGAATCATCCATTTGTAAAGGATCCTCATCCTGCTTACTGGATATCGAACTAGCACGTCTTTTACGGCTCATCATCTTTTAAATTTATTGAAATTTAACACGAAATCACACCAAACATGTAATACACAAGTCAATTTATAAATGATTTTCTTGCATTTTATAGTGTTGCCACATGAAAGAAACCTTGCTTTATATAAAAAGTTACCATATTTTTCCAAGCAATTATAATAAACTTAATTATAAATTCAAAGAAATAAATTAATTAATTAAAGCAGCTACAAATAAACTAATAATAAAATTATTGTTTACAAAATAACTTTTTGATATTCATTTTTTTTTTAATATGGGCTAATACGAAATTTATTGGTTCATAAGGATCTAAATTTTCTATAAAATTATATTTGACACTTTCAAACTAATTTTCTACACAAAAGAAAGAAAAGAAAATTAACCACTGCAAATAAATTCTTTAAAATAAATAATTTCTATAAATAAAAATATTTAAGTTTTCTCACAATTACTATAGTCTATGACACTATAAACATTTTTTGACATTTCGCTTTATTGACAATTACTTGCTTATCCTTTTTTTATTTTCTGTATACATTAATATTTCGTTTTTATATGGTTTATCAATTTTGTGCTAAGAAATTTACACATTTTAAAGTCCTCTTATTATCAATTAATAAATAAATAAATACTTAATAAAATCAAAATATAGTTCCTCAACATTTTTCTAAAAGATAATTGAAATTATTTCGGTTTCGTAAGCTCTAACAATGTGAAGAAAACAAAAGCATTTTCAGTTGGGCGTAGGGGTAGAGCTAATGCGATTTGGAGTGTTTGAGGACACATTAAAAAACAGTAACTCATAACTAAAAGTGGTTGAGACACAAAGTTGAAAGCAACGTAACATTTTAATTAAAAATGTTTAACGATGTTCACCTTGCGCGCGTTAGTAAAATCCAACGCAGTGCAGACGTGGCCAAAGGAACTGCTGACCCAAAATCAATTAGTCGACGCTTTACTACACGCAACACTAAGGAAGTTTATTTGGGAAGTAATGGCTCAGACATGGTATTTGTAAGCAGTAACTCCCCCAGGACTGGTGAGGTTATCGCTACCAAGGAAATTGAATCGCCCGATCACACACAACGCGACAACAATGAAAGTGATAATAACATCAGTTCCTGTTCCACACTGGATATCGGAAAGGTTAGTGGGTAATAGGTTAAAATTGTTTGCTGATAAGAACAAAGAAATGTCAGTGGTGGCCAAGTAGTTTCCTTATTTTCGTTTATTTATTATTGTCATACACTGCGCAAGTGCGTTTATGAAAAACCGCATATTTGAAGAAAAAAAACAACAGTGCAAGGTCAGTACGAAAGGAAGAGGGTGTTTAGAAAACTAACATTTGAATGACGTACAAGTTAAATTTTTTACAAAAATTCAAAAATAAAAATTTTGAAAATCACTACAAAATTATACAAATAAAATTTATTGGCATAAAACGCGTTATATTATTATGATCATGGAATACTTGCCACCAATTACGAGAAGTTTTAGCTGTATGTGTTGCAGCGAAATGCAGCAACGACGTCAACAACAACATGCTTGTAATGAAAATATTGTCCCAACCGAATGGGAGTATGCGATGATATCACAACCGCTACCACTGCATAGATTTAAAGTAGGCGTTCAAAATGCAGCTACTTCTGATAATATTTACATGTGCATAATTCCGTGTGTCTATTTTTTAGGTGGAAAATCTATCACTTCAACAGTTGGAATCTCAGGTGCGCGACTTAATGCATCGTCTTCAAATCTCTGAACAACAACGTGCAGATTTGCAACATAAATTGGAAGAATGTAACGGTGAAAAAGATTTGTGCCTGCGGCGATTAGATGTCGTCAGTGCGGCACATGAATGCCGCATTACAGAAATGCACTGCGTCATCGCTGAGCTAAGTAAGAAATTGAGAGCTAAGCAGGACACTGTAATATTGGAAGAAAACGAACCTGATGAGAGTGGTAAGCCAATATTCTTATTCCTACTAGCAATAAATTTATCAGAAATATTTCTTATATTTTTTTCCACAATAGAATTAAGTTATCAAGAAGATGTGTCCGTTTACAATTCCGAGCTAAATTTAACTAACCCCGATGCTGAATGTCAAACTGATATAGTTGAAAGTGGAGCAGAAAAGTCGTTATGTAAAAGTCATAGCACTGGTGATAATGTCCATTGCGTAGATTTAACAGATCAATATAGGATCAATGATGTCGTCAGCAAAGGACAAGTGGAGGTAGTGCATAAAATATTGAAAACTGACATTTTGTTATATTGAACCTATTTATTTATACGTAGGCGCTGCAAGAAGAAATACTTCACTTAAAAGCACAAATTGCACTACTACAGTCCGAAATCGCAAATAACGAAATCACACCACTGGAGCAAAAGCAAAGTACTGAGCAATTGCACACAACGATTGCGAGTGAGGACAAAAATAGTGATAGTGATCCCGAAAGAATGACACAGTCGGGTAATTCTTAAAATTTTTAACATTAAAAACTTGGCAAAAAAATTTAAATGTGAATTTGCATTACAGATTTTGTAACACCGATAAAGCCGTATGAGTTGCTATCAACTCCCCAAGTCCCACCGCCTGTAGCTAAAATAGCTGAACGCGTTAAATTGAAATGTGGTAGCAGACCAATAACACATAAACTGGAGTCAAAACTTGCAACAGGCATTCCTAATACTGAAGTACATTAAACACATTAATTTATTAAAACAAAAGGTTGTATTAACGATTAATGTACATTATCACTTATAGGACGATGACATAGTTGACCAATTGGTATTAGACTCCAAGCAATATGAACAAGGCATGGCGAATAGTTACACCGAAATATCTCAAATGAATACGGAATTGCAGCGACTACAACGAAAAGTTGAACACCTAAAAATGCGAAACACAATTCTCTCGCTCACGCTGGACGAATGTAAAGAGCACTGCGAACACTTGTATTTACTTTGTGGCAAATATGAATCGAATGCGATAGCACTACAAACAGCGGTAAATTGCAGTGATCGTGCAATAGAAGCTTACGATGTTATGTTGGCACTCCTGGAGAGCAAGTATGATTGAACTAATGTGTATGTGTTTGTGAATAACAAATCCATTATAATTGTATTACGGATTTAGATTGGCATTGATGTCGGAAAAATCGCATAGCGCCGAAGACAGTAGAAGAGCTGTAGAGACAGTGGCACGACACTTATTAGATCGCTTAGAAAGTGAAAAGAACGTTTGTGAAAATAGTTTGGGGCCTTGGCAGTCAACGTAATTTCCAAAAACACAAATACTCCATTTGAATAAAGTAAATATGCATATATAAAATTTCAGATTTAGTATTCCGGATAAAGTGTGCACACCATGGACTACAGATGATGACAACCGTTTACGATATCACGTTTCCAAATTGAAAGGACGTCGTTCAACAGTACAAAATACGATAGTCAATTTGGAGTCACCGTTTAGCGACTTGTATGAGAAATCACGCATGGCCATGGAAAGTGGCAAGGGAATGACGGAAAAAGTTAATAATGCACAATTTGATCTCGAAACGGCTGTAATGATGCAAGAGTTACTCAATTTACGTGAAGAAAATATCACATTGAAATCAAAAATCGAATCAACGGAAGCAGAGAAACGTATTGCAAACGAACGTAATAGCTCGCTTGAAGAAGCCTTGCAACAATTGCAACTTCAATTGCAGTTGCAACTACAAATTACTACTGATGCCAGTAGTGCGCTTTTCCATCGTGAACAGATTGCAGAGAATCGAGTATCGTACTCTGAGTCGGAGCATGTTGCACTTACGGAACAGCAATTGGTTGAGGCATTGACACGCGAATCTGAGCTTAAGAGTCGCATACAAACATTAATAGCATCCGTTACGGCTTCGCAACTCAACACCGATGAACGACACGTCCAGCTACAGAATAATATACAGGATTTGCAAAAATCAAATTTGTAAGCATTTTCTCAAATTTTTCACATACTTTAAGCCTGTTAATATATGTTGTTTGTATTTCAAAGAAACCTAACGCAACTTTTGGAGCAAAACAAGCGCAGATATCAAGCACGTGTGCGCAGATTGGAACAGCGAATTGTGGAAATGTCATTTGGCGCGGATAAGAAATTTAGTGGAGAAAAATGTAATGCCATTGACAATTGTATTGGTGGTGATTGTTTCACTAATAGTACTAAAGCACAGCAGCCTCAACTCTTGAAATCAAAAAACTCAGAGGAACTAACACAGTCGTATGAGTCCCAACTACAAATACAAGATATCGTGCCTGAGACTACACTTTAGAATAATAAATAGCGGAACTACAACAATGTTCACGACAACAAATACAATTAAGTTCAGTTTCCTATTATTCTAGCCTACCATATGCCAAATCCACATAAAATTTTGAATTAATCTAATCCATTCGAGTGTGCCATTTATCAATTGATTTACCGCTTGGCTTAGCTAATCGGGCGCCTTTGTGCAAGTATGCAATATTTAATTAACTGTGCATTAATTACACATGCACATTTCTGCATCACTTATACATATAAAGTATTGAGGTATCATAATTAATTCCATGTATTCACATAAATATAACTATTACATATATATTATATACGTATGCGTAAGTATGTTTTTGATTACACATTGCTTGTTAATATATTACTATTGTACAAATCGCGCTGAAATAAATTTCAAAAATTGAAATATGAAGCATTTTTTCTTACAATAAAAGATAGTAAAATGTTATGTCTATTGGGGGCCCTCATGTTTGGAATATGAGCCTATAATGCTGAGCAAAAGAATAAAAACTTATTAAATGCTTCGCTTTGTATTAACAAATAAAACATATTAAATAATGCAATGCAAACAATACAAATTAAGAAATAACAAATATATAACGGAAACAGTACAGTAAAAATATCGTTAAAGTAAACATATTTGTTAAACAGCTATTGATTATAATTTCGAAACTTTTTAATTTTATTAAATTTCTTTATGAGAAGTATTACGAACAACAAACTTTAAATGTAGATGTCACCATACAAAGTACGCATACTGCTCCTGTCAAACGATTTCACAGTCAGCAGCGTCATCTACAAGTTCGAATGTATACGAATTATCCGCCATCTTGCGCTTCCGCCCAAATGCTGTCTTTTTCTGTCCCCTGTTGTTTGGTGGAGGACGTTTTCTGCTATTACAGCGGGATTTTACGCGATATTCTTAATAATTAGAAAGCAAAAATGGTGAGTTTCTCTATAAAAACGTGTGCCGTGTAATTTCCAATCGAATAGCCACTTCAAAACCCTCAAAAATGAAAATAACAAGAAAACTTTGTACGAATAGTGTCGTACACGTGTTTAAATGTGGCATGAGAACGCCGATCAAATGTGACATTAATTTAATGGCGAATAATTGGAAGTGTTTTGGTTTTTTTTTTTTAATTGTAGAGTTTAGCCAACGCCAGACCTTTGGTCTCTGTCTATTCAGACAAAAATGAACAACTTAAGGATAAGAACATCTGCTTGCCTGCAGTGTTCAAAGCCCCCATTCGTCCGGACATCGTAAACGAAGTGCATCAGCTCGTTCGTCGCAACAATCGTCAACCCTATGCCGTTAGTGAGCAAGCAGGTGTGTAAAAAATTGTTGACTCGTTTACAAAATAAATTCAATAGACCATACAATTTGTTTATAGGCCATCAAACATCTGCTGAATCCTGGGGTACTGGTCGTGCCGTCGCTCGTATTCCCCGTGTTCGTGGTGGTGGTACCCATCGTTCCGGCCAGGGTGCTTTCGGTAACATGTGTCGTGGTGGACGTATGTTTGCCCCAACCAAGACTTTCCGTCGCTGGCACCGCAAGGTGAATGTCAACCAACGCCGTTACGCTCTGGTCTCAGCTATTGCTGCTTCAGGTGTTCCAGCCCTTGTCCAATCTAAGGGCCACATTATTGATGGTGTGTCGGAATTCCCATTGGTAGTGTCCGATGATGTGCAGAAACTACAGAAAACCAAGCAAGCTGTAGTCTTCCTCAGACGTACGAAAATTTGGGCTGACATCCAAAAGGTAAGTTATATCGTTTCGATTTGAATTTTGCAGTATTCCGTGCAGTTGCAAGCGAATGTATGTGGTTTGTTTTTGCTGGAATCAAATTAAGATCAATAATACTGCTATAGTAAATTCTTTTCATAGGCGTTCCAGTGATAAGTTTCAATACTTGTTAATTGGGGTATTTGAAAAGTACATTTAAATACATACAAAATATTCTACTATATCTCCCAATTATAACCTAAATCGTTTTTATTTTAACCGTAGGTGTACAAGTCGCAACGTTTCCGTGCTGGTCGTGGTACAATGCGCGATCGTCGCCGTATCGCTCGCCGTGGTCCTTTGATTGTTTACCACAAGGATGAAGGTCTGCGCCGTGCTTTCCGCAACATCCCTGGCATTGAAACAATCAATGTTGACAAACTGAATTTGTTGAAACTTGCACCAGGTGGTCATGTTGGACGTTTCATTGTCTGGACTGAATCGGCTTTCGCACGATTGAACGAATTGTTCGGCTCATGGAAATCACCATCAACCTTGAAGAAGGGATACAATTTGCCCCAGCCTAAAATGGCCAACACCGATTTGTCTCGCTTGTTGAAATCGGAAGAAATCCGTAAAGTATTACGTGATCCACGTAAGAAGGTATTCCGTCGCGTCCGCCGTCTGAATCCATTGTCCAACGTGCGCCAATTGATCAAGTTGAATCCTTATGCTGAAGTTTTGAGACGTCGTGCTGCGTTGGCTGCTGAGAAGCGTACTATTGCCAAATCTGTGGCAGTAGCTAAGAAGAGGAACGTAGAATTGGCCAAATCACACTTTGCTGCTGTGGCTACCAAAGCGCAAGCTAACCGCACAAAAATGTTGCAAACAATTTTGGCTGAACGTAAGAAGAAGGCGGCCACCAAGAAGGCTGCTGCCAAAAAAGCAGCACCAGCCAAGAAGTAAAATGGATGGAGTTTCACCGTTATGCTTTTTAATTTGTAATTGAAGAGTAGTTACAAGAGTTCTATTCATAATATAAAATACTTTATAAAAAACACGCGACTAATGTTATTATTTAAGATAATATACCAGAGGAATTTTGTAAAAAAACAAACTCCATATATTTTTAGTGCTGAAATTTGTATGATCTTTTCATTGCCACTAATTGGTTGTAGGCCGTTTTGATGTTGTTATAACGGCAGAAAACATTCCGCAAATGATTTTAAGGATTGTTCCAAGTTGACAATACTTGTTCGGATAAAAGTCCCGAGTCGATGACCCGACTCATGAGATCGGTGTTATAATGGCAGAAAATATTTCGCAAAAATCTTAAGGAATGTTTCCGAGTCGACAGTCCTTGTTCCGTTAAAAGTCCGAATCCGGTCCGGTTACGAAGACCCGACACATGGTTAGCCACACAACTGTGAGGGTTTTAAGGGTCTCGAGATGAAAAATTACAATCAGTTCTTTAAAGAACATACATACATATGTATATGTATATGTATATATTCACCGAATCTCATTTGCTATACTGAAATGTACGTGGTCTGCTTTAGAATTCATCCATACACACACACATACTATATTCCTATTTATTTAAGAAGCATATTTTTAGGCGTGTGTGAATAGTTGACAGCTTTTATATGAATTTTGTGATACGAGAAATTAAGGAGATTCATTAATTATACATTCATACTGATGTTTTGCTATTTTTATTTGTCAATGTATTCGACATTTTAACGTGCTTTGTTCGCTATTCATATAAATATATGTATATAATAATATGAGTAAGTATATGTATGTTAGTACATTTACGTGTATTATTATTTTTCCTGAACTTCAAATTAGTCACTTTTTTAAAAAACGATTTATATACGCATTAAGACTCGCATGCCACGACCCGCATTAACTTTTAAATGTAAATGCTGCGATCATAAGGGCAGTAGGCCCATTGTTTGTTATCATGCTGTCTTATGTTTTGCACGTTTCTCCCAGTTTTTCGCTAGCGATTAGAACTGAGTACAAAGCTTACTTGCGCTCGCGTTCGTCCGAGAAAAGGTCGGCGTTGCGCCAATTGAGATTTAATTAAAATACTGAAATACTGAAAATCGAGCGACAATTCCACCATAATAACAGTCGTCAACACTTCGCCGGTGTGGACAGTTGCAGAAATAATAGCTACGACTCTTCTTGTTTGTTGATAGCGTTTTGTCGTTTGTGGTCACCACAGTAGTAGTAGTCGCGCTCACAGCATAGTTCATTTTATCACATATTATCGATAGTATGGCGGCAACATTAAGTGTTAAATCAGAATAATCCGAATGATCACCATACTCATATGTGTGAATTCATGTGAAGAATAATAATGAACGCGTAATTCGTTTGTCTGATTAACTGACATTAACTGACGGATTGTCAATTAATACATGCATGTTGCATTTATTATACACATGTGTGATATACAGTGTACAAGTGAATCCCTCGTATGATTTCCAGCGGCCACATCACAATACGTCACAGATCATACGTCGCCCGCTCAGCATCAGACGTTGGCCTTATCAATGAAATATAATATAGTGGCGCAGTAGCTAAAGACATTCAATTTTTAAATATGATCGCTTTTATATTGTTAAAACATACATACATACATACAAATAGTATATGCATGCATATATACTGTGATTAATTAGAGCGATCGTGTGATTTTGCTATACAAGAAGAACGAAAATAATAAAAGTAATTAAACACAAACATTCTGACATATATGATTTTCTGTACATACTACATATGTATTATTAAATAGAGTTAAAAATATTATATATAAAAAGTATAATACCAAAAAATACAAACGCAATTAGTTAAACCGAAATGTTAGCTTCAGTGCTGAACTTTGTGCAAGGTGCCGTGGAGATGTCTACCATTGGTTGTGTTGAGTTGGCTTCGGTGGTTCTCATCGTCTACTATATCTACGCCAAAACAAGGTAATTTCGTCAACTTGAGCGTTGTGTCACGTCAAGTTCAATATCGTTTTTTGTTTATAGTCAACCGGCGCAGTTAGTAGTTGGGGCAGTTGATGAATTCGTAAACTCGTAGTATAAGTAAATACCGAATATGCATGTATTTATAGCTATGTACATATGCAAATGCTACATATTTAATTCAATTGACTTGTTTTTTGCCTCTTTATTGTATCTATATTTTTTTTTTTATACTCTTCGCTTACTTAACGAACTTATGTATATGCAAATAGTATTAAATATGCACATTGGTGCATAAAAATTTATAAATGTTCTATGTAGTAACGGTACTCGTGCATCATTAAAAGTAGTCATAGGATAGTTTAAATGCTTCGTATTGCCTCGTGTTATTAAGGATGTATGTATATTTAATACATATATTTTTTTTAATTCTTAAAGCTGAATTGTGACAACATTTAATTTAACATGATCGTATAGAAAGGCAATAGTACTTGTTTGTATGTTTCTCAACCAAATAATTTTTCGTAATTGTTTTTCACCTAAACTAACTGTTTTGACCTTTGTATACAAACTATTTTTGGACAGTAGTTAAACGGAGGCATAAAATATTATTAATAATATATTTTTGTTAACAATGTCCGCGTCTAGTGCAAAAGCTGAATGGTTGTCAACTGATGTTAAAAAAAAAATAAAACATAAAAAAAATTGAATGTAGAAATTTCGCATTAAATTCGTGTATGAAAAAATTTAAAAGCTTTTGAACGCAATAACCCTTTATTTATTTTAACATTTCAAAAAAGCTGCACTTAGGTTTTGTTTTGCAGATTAGTCAATTCTTTTTGATAAACAGGAGGATTGCACTTTGTACTGTTTTTGAAATATTTTACCATAAGAAATGAGAATCTTATCTTTGGGTCTTTCGACAATGTACGGATAATAAGTGAATTTAATTACAAAATTACTTTTTATAATGCTACTCGTATCTCACATATTAAATATTGATTCAACTTTTTTTTTTTAATATATACACTTAAATATGTATATTTTTTAATTTGATATTTAAAACATTTAATAGTTTTAAATACACGGTTTATAATTGTAATATCGCCTTTAATTGGTGTGATTGGAAACAATTTTCCTTTGATTGCGACTTTTTTAAATTTATAATAACATCAAACTTACATATACAACACAAAAAAAGCATGTTTCCTTTATTTAATACCCATACATCAAATAAAATATGATATTTTCTAATATTTTAGAAATGTACAAAGCATATAGTAGGTACATGCGTACTTATGTAGATATATAAATGTGTGCATGTGACTATTTTCAGTTATTACTTCATTTCATTTGAAGTCACTGGTTATGGAGTCGAGTTAGGTCAAAATAACTAAATAATACAACGACATACATACATATACATATATTTATAGGTGTACAAAGGTGTAATTGTACATACATATTTACATTTGTATATTTAATGTTTGATATGCCCACTCTTGGTGGCATAATACATAATAAAATGCGTACTCATTAAAACACTTAAAAGGACAATCAAACTTTAGTACGCGGCTTTATACAAAGTGCCATTAACTATCTACATACATATATAAATATTTGCTTAATTTCGAACTTATTGGCTATATTATAAATCGATTAACACTTTTATTATATGTTAATCTTTAAATTCATGCATTATATCGTAAACACCGAAGTACTTAATTGTAAAGAACAATTCATTAGTTTATAATCTATACGTATCCCGAAGTTGAACTTAGGACCGTTATTGTTGTGAGTGTTGGTACGGTTTTGAATTTGATTGATAACTCGAAGCTTATTTCGTTCTTTGTACTAGTTAATGTGTTGCCATAAGAGTATATATGCGTGCACGTATGCGTATAAAATGAATAGCATTAAATAACACCATTTGGCAGTAATTTATATATTAAATATGCATACATATATTATTAATATATATTTATTTGTTTATATACATATAGGCAAAACTGCGGAGCAAATGCGTTGTGGTTTATCAAATGATTCACTTCTCTAAATAAATTACTTTTTACTACATACATATACTGTTTTTTTTTATTTATTACAGAGCTTTGGAAATCATAGCCAATCTATTTCCTAATTTGAAATTGAATATCAATTACCGTCCATCGATTGTAAAGTTCAACACCATGGGCAATGAACTGTTAACAACACTGCGTAGAAATGTCCAAACGGTAAGCAATGTACTTTAATATGTGATTACGAAAAGATTAGAAACATTTGCTAATCACTGCACACTTTTCCATTAGTACATAAGTATATATTTAAATAAATTATTGTATTAAAAATGATTAGATTATGATTCAACACTGCTCACATATATATACAGATTTTGTTTATTATAAAAAATATCTCATAATTTCTTTCGCTTTTTTTAATAAAGAAACACATGATTTTGGTGTGAAAATTGAAAGTTCCATAATAGATTGATTGTGTTCGAAAATATTTCTTTATTTAAACTTTAATAAGTATAAAAACCGCAAATCATTTGTATGTTATTGCTGATGTTATTATTTTGCACGCGTTTATATTAGCACAAACACATATTTTTGAATGTTTCATGTATTTTTTATAATTATTATATTTGTGGGTTCAGATTAATTGATAGCGGGAAGAAATGTCATAGTTAGCCATTGACAAAGCGTGTGCCAATGCAATATAATCATTTACTTGACTTTTCCATAACATAAAGGTCATTTTTAATTGTATTAAAAAAAAAAAACTTAAAAAAGTAGGACGAGGAGAGAATATTGTTTTAAAATTGTAAATTTTGTGTTTCTTAAATAATTAGAAATTTTAATTTATAATAATTTGTTAATATATATTTTCATTAAATATTTTATTGGCATGCAAAAACAATTTTAAAATACCAAATTTCCTAAAAGCTGTTACAATTTCACATAACTATATGACCTCACAGAGAAATTTTAAATATCACGCTTTTTATATTGATTCACCTTATCATTTCTAGCTTAAACAAAAAATTGAATGATCAATACAGCTGTTGCCGAATAGTCATCAACTTAAGATGAATTATCAAGATAATATGTATAAATTTACAAACAAAAAAATAATCCAAATCATGTGTAAAAAGATATAGACGTTTATCCATGCCTTTCCGGCAATAACTTATGTTAAATTAATATATAATTGTTTATGTTTTTTATGTGGCAACACTTTCATTTTGTGCCAATTGGATTTTGCATCGCATATTTTTTGTTGGCTGGTGCTCCATGTAGCGGATTCATAGTATAAATACAGTTGCACCGCACATAATTTTGTGTTTTGTTTAGTGCATCTTTCTTGGGAAAGATTAGGGCAGAGTTCACGATTGAATGCTTTTAATAGCTATTGTTTAAATCGTGCAATTGTTGCTGACATTTTGAGTATATCATGTCTGAAGATGAATTCCGTGCGCGTGGTTGGTTTGAGGTGGGATGCTATACCGGCATTAACTTTGTATAAACATACATAAATAGCATTATATATAAGAGATTATTATTAGTTACGTCATAAATTGTTTTAAAAAATTTGCGGTTTCTAGGAAACAAAACAGGCCAATGCGCTCACACATGCTCAAGGCACTAACAATATGTTGGAGTTGACACCACATGCCGGTAAAAAGCCATACCATTCAATGTTTGATTGGGGTGTATACTTCCCGTTTCTGGCACAATGTCTGCGCATAAAACGTTTTGAATATCCACAGGTGGGTGTATTTCTCATTTATTATATGTAGGAATATGCAAAATAAATGAACTGAAATATTTATTTTTCAGGTGTCTGGTGCTGTACAAGAAGATCTAATGATACAACATGCTATCAAACAAGCTGCAGAACAAATGGTACGTGAACAGAGGATTGAATCACATAGGACATTGAATTTAAATGGTGATTTAACAAAAGACACGGAAGAGGCAAAAAAATACCAAGAAATCTTGACAAGCCAAGAACGACGTGCCAATAATATTTTAATGAATATGCGTTCAACATTGAACCATTACTTGATAATGCTTACCTCATGGCTGTTGTATAAGCTGCTACCATGCTTTTTATCTGGCGTGGTTACGCACACAAGACAAATAGAAACTTTGAAAAAGGCTTCGGAACGTGCACCTGGTATTCCGTTAATATTCCTACCATTGCATAGGAGTCATCTTGACTACATTATGGTTACTTTTATTTTGACCAATAATGATATACGCAGTCCATTAGTTGCTGCGGGTGACAATTTACAGATCCCGGTATTCGGCGGACTCTTACGTGGACTTGGCGCTTTCTTCATTAAACGAAAAATTGATCCTGTGGTAGGAAAAAAAGACATTCTTTACAGAGCTATTCTTCAGCAATACATACAACATTCGCTAAAAATGTCACACAACGTTGAGTTTTTCATTGAGGGTGGACGCACACGCACCGGCAAACCCTGTATGCCCAAAGGTGGTATATTATCGGTAATTGTGAATGCCTTTATGGACCGTAGTATCCCAGATGCGTTACTAGTTCCGGTTTCCGTTAATTATGAACGTCTTGTTGATGGCAATTTCGTACGCGAACAAAAAGGTGAAAAGAAGGTACCCGAGTCATTCTGGAAAGCTATGTCAGGAATTTGGAAGGTTTGTATGCATTCTAGTAATATCTGTAATTATTTAACATTTACTGAATTTGGAATATTGCAGACTTTGAACTCAAAATATGGACTTATGCGCATCGATTTTAATGAACCATACTCCATAAAAGAACTCGTCCAATCATATAATAAAGTCGCCACCGGTGATAGTCAATTCAAGGTGTATCAACCCTCCGAAAGGTATATTAAAATGTTATAATATATTTCATTAGTACCAATATTGATGTGTATTGATTTGTTCTCAGAAAACTACAACACAACCAATCGACATCATCTTTATATGGTACTGACGTGGTATGCGAAGAACACCGCACACTCATCGATAGCATTTCAAGAGAGGTTGTGTATGATTGCGCTTCCGCCACATCAGTAATGTCTACAAACGCGCTGGCATTTCTAATGTTAACACAGTTTCGCAAAGGCGCCTTAGCCACTAATGTCGCGTTGGCACTAGATTCACTGCGTAATCGGTTAAAAGGACGCAAAGACATGGCATTCGCAGGAGACTCTCTACATATTGTTAATTATTCTGCAGATTTATTGGGCGAAGGTATAATCAAATCAAAAATCATTAGACACTTCATTTGCAACTAATAAGCAAAACGCTGTTGTTAATTTAGGTTTGATAACGCGTACGCAGGACGAACGCGGACAGACGCACTTAAAGCCAGTGCAAAGTACTGAAGCGTTAATTGAGTTATCCTATTACTCAAATATGCTTACACCACATTTCGCTTTGCAGTCTGTATTGATGATAACCTTCCACCAATTGTTGCTAGTAAGCGCAGATGACAAAGCAACGGCAAGTTACCGCTTTAGTGTCAATAAATATAGCTTTTAAAATATTTGTTTTCACTATAGGATACCAAAACCGAAAATATGTCGGGAGTTTCGAGAAAAAATCTCATTGATGCAGCTTTAGCGAACTGTGATGTACTTCGTTACGAATTTATTTTACACAAGCCTACTCAAATATTAAGTAATCTTTTGGAGATTTCTTTGGATGAACTGATAGTGAACGATTTTATAAAGTTACCAGAGGTTGGTTTTGTCATATTAATTGTCATTGCATGCATTATAGTTAATCCTGTCTCGCACTCTCTTAGGTTAGAGATGAACCAGATAGCAATGTCGAAAGTCGAAAAATTGCACGCAATATAGCGGCGTATTTAGAAGACATAGATGACACTGAATATGTAGACTACGAGCCGAATGGGGATATTCACGATGAGCAGCCCGATCTATTTTTGTCCAATGACACGCTGACCGAGCAGAAAGCGATTTGTGAAGTTTTAGCGCCGTTTAGTCACACATATTACGCGGTAGCTCAATCACTTAGTATTCTGTATAAAAATTCAATGCTCGAATCTGAATTCATCAAATTTGTTATTAATAACATATCAAGTAAGGTGGATAGTGGCGCTTGTCCATATGGTAAGTGTGCTACAACTCTAATAATAAATATTACGAAACTTACATTTCTTCATTACAGCTGAAAGCGTATCTACAGATTCTGTGCGAAATTGCTTGAAACTTCTGGAAAAATGGTCAGTGTTGGAAATTTCGAATGATCATGGTTTGCGTCTGTTAACGCTTGGTACGCTTTATGAGACATCCAAAGAATCTGTAAAGACTATCATTGGCAGAATAGCCAAAATTGTGCCGCCAAAAAGCGGTCACCTGCCTTTTTGAACCTAAAACCAGCATATTGCCAAATAAAATAAGTGTTTATTCCGCAATGGAAGCGACGCTTTATCCATCGAGTCCTCATACTCGTTGGAAGATTTTAAATAATGCAGTTCATTCAACGAAATTAAGTCCAAAATATATAACAAAAGCAATGAATTTTTCGACTGAGTAGCTTAGCTTAATAAGTGAAAACCATTTAATAACTATTCGAAATAGTTTGAATTTTCATAACGATATTATCGTTATTCACACTGTCACGTGTCTCATTTTTTAAATATTTCATTTACATGTATATTAAAAGTAGAAGCAATGATATTAAGCTTTAGTTCCGATATTTAAATGGGACTACGCATAAATGTACACTATGTGACATAACTCATTTTTTGTAATAAAATTACTTTAGACTAAGATCCTGTAAAAAAAAGTGAAAATAAATTTTTTTACCACACATTTGTACGACCTTTATAATTTGTGAACATAGCTAACATATATATAAATAACATAGACATTTTCAAGGAGACGGGAAATTTCCTTATACAGTGAACTTAGATTGTTTCTAAATAGACAGACCCTTGATAAACTTATTGCCCCAGAGATAAGGGTTACGCTTCAATTACATACACTTATTTGTAGTAATTCTAACAGTGCTTTGTTGCTGTAATTATTTAAATAGTGTCTTGAGAAATATTTTTTTCGCTTAACCTTATTAGAATATATAGATTGACCTTCAAACTAACTAACATGTAAACTACATAATTGGATTATATAAACAAATTTTAAAAATAAATTTTTTTACTCACGTTATAAACAGAATTTTGTTAAATTATCTCTATACATGCATGAAACGATTTGCGAATGGTTAATAATATTAGTATCAAAATATATTTGTTGTATTGTCATCTTCATTGGTTTTGTCGGCGGTATTGTTGGTGTTGTCACCGTTTTGTAGCGATATGTTGTTCTCATCTGCATCTCTCTGGTCACCTACACGGTTACCAATCCTTTGTGGAATCTTCACTGTTACGTTTGAACGTTTTTTGCTTACTTTCTTTTCATTTCCTTCTCGGGCACGATTTTGCAGCCTCTTTAGAGGTTTCCGCTTCCGCGTGGCACCTGCTTTAGCTTTGTTGGCAACGACTGCAGTGTTTTCCTAGCAAAAAGAAAAAAAATAAAATATGAAATTGGAAAATTATTTTTGTAAGCAAGAACACTCACTTTAGAAACCTTATCCTCCTTATTTTTGCCACCTATTTCACCCACACATTTAACTGCACCACATAAGCACAACTTTTTCTGATTTCCTAACAAATCGTCCCAATGATAATTAAATGTGAGTTCCGTATCCTATGTAATGACAATATTATGTAACATTTGTATGAGCATGAGTATTTGTTTATATAATTTCCTTACCGCTGGTATGTCTTTAATAGCGAAAAGTCCTATTCGATTCAGACCGTTTACCGACCATTTTTGTGTCTCACAATTCGGATCACAGGAATGATTCATGAATCGCGCCAAATTTCCTTTCGGACCCGCATCAATAATATAGTCCTTCTCAACTGATAGAAAATAGAAGTTCTCATCACGATCCAAAGACTTCTGAGACATTCGTTGTTTAAATTCATTATCATCGATAATTTCACCAACATACTCAATAATAAAATCTCCCGCATTTATGGGCTCTCTACACACCAGACCGAAACCGCGCTCTTTCAGATAGACAACATCGAGACGCGGTGATAATCTCGACTCGAACATTTGATTTTGACAGCGTTCGCCCGCCGGACACAACTTCGGATTGCACTCATGGTATAGAACACGATTTAAACAATTTGAATTTGGGCCACATGGATTCTCATCGTAACTTCTGCATTCACATTTGTTGACCTTCTCCAAATCGATGTGCAGTTTGACCGGATGAACGGCACGATTAGCTTTAATACGCACGTATGGCTGCGGATGTAGCTTTTCTTTATTTTCATTTGAAAGGCGTTGTGCCAACTTCTTTGATTTTATTATTTCATATATTCGTTTCGCTTCTTCGACACCGCGATTGTAGCTCTGATCCAAACCTAAAATAAAAGTTACAAAAATTTATTGTTATTTTTGTTTTGTTTTTTCAGTATAATACTAAAAAAATCTTACTTGATTTTGTTTTCGGTGGTTCAGAACTGTCACCCTCCAAATAGAGATAAACACGTCGCCTAGAGATCCAGCCATGGTCATGTGTGCCAAAGAATCGCACGACGAAATCATTGGTGTTGTGTGCCTTTCGTCTGATATTTTGTGGTATTTCGGTCGGAGGTAGTATTATTGCCGGCCACCAACGGAATGAATTGAATTTGGCCCACACCATTTCACCATACAATGGCATACGACCGGACTCACACTCCTCACAGATGTAACCTTCACTAGGATCCAGTGGAATATTTAAGCATTTGGCGTGAACAGCTGTGGGGCATGTCTCACAGCAGATTACTTGACCGCCTCCAACGCAAATGAAACACCAACTGACGTTCACATGTGCATCTGATTTACTAGATGCACTATGGCGTGGGCATATTATATGCGCCGCTGTGAGTATTTGAGAACCTGCAGGTATGCAAGTCGAATCCATGTGATAACTGGCAGGACATTTCACACATTTTGTAAGTTTCGAGTTGCTCAAATGTTGAAATTTGCCTTTGGGATCGTCCGAAACGCAAGTGTGACAAACATGCGATGGGCAGCGGAAAGATTCGATCTTATTTTTCGATTTAGTGAATTTTGCTTGTGGCCAATATCTGCAACATGCAGGATGGAATGCTTTCAAACATTGAGGCATGTTACAGATAATTAACTCTTCCTTGTTTGTATCTGATGTATGGTCTTCTTTACAAACAGCACAGGCACGCGCTTTTCCTAGTGCGCAGGAATCGCAAATTACTTCAGGACTTATTTTAATGATATGTTCGTCAACATCTCCGTCTGCAGTAACATGGTAAGTGGTTAATGCCGAGGAGGTGCCAGGAAGTTCGCGTTCGTTATTTATTGGCATACTTGGACTTTCGAATGATGGCTTGATATCAATGGATAATTTAGAAGAACTACGCCTTGCAATACTTAATTTTCGACGACCACCGTTTCTAGCCTTCTTTAATGCTGTTGGATCTTTTCCAATACAATCTGCATGCAACCAAGTTTGACAACCTTTAGCACATCTAACCAATGCACCGCCGGGATGAAGACAGTACTTACAAACAGGATCACGTGCTAATCCTCGAAATAAATACTTGTTATCTAAATTGAAAATATCATCGATAACTTCTTCTATAGGCCGGTTTAATAGGCGTTTCGGTTTATCAACTACTTGAACTTCTCCTTCTGCTCCTTGTGGTTTTTCTTGTGATTCCAAGTGTTGCACATCCCTCATTTGGGCTGGTAAACTATGACGATGTCTCAATGTTTTTAATCTATTGGAAAGCCGCTTAACGGCAACTTCTCCACTACGATTTTCAACAAGACTAGAGCCCAGCTCATGCTCATTATTGGCTACCAGCAAACGCCGTTGTACTTGATGTCTATTAATCTGTTTTAATGCCCAAATGTTCCGCGATGCAACCATTAGACTTCTTTCTAAACATTCGTCTGTATTATCTTCCAACACGAATTCTCTCATTGCGTTGTAAAACTTTCTATATTCGCTGTTACACATTTCCATCGCATGCATCGCAGCAAAAGAAGTAGAAGAATTGGCTTCTGTTTCTTTGAGTACCCCATTATTGGGTTCGGTATTATTATTAGAGCTTTCAAGAGTCTCATTATTATCACCAATTGAGTTCTCTGCGATTTGCAGCAGCTGCGTAGATGCATCACTTAATTTTCGTCGTTTTGTGCTTGATAGCGGTTTTAGGGGAGAAAAAGCAGGGCTGTATGGCGAAACCGAACGATCGCGTTTTCCCGAAGCCAAAGGATTTTTTACTATCAAACTTTCCATAGAATCGTGACTTAAACTATCGGTTCTACTATTGTTGTCCGTGCTCAACTTCCGGTTTTTTCTTTGTATTTTTTGCAAGACTCTAGAGAATATTATTAATAAAAAAAAATACCAAAATATAATACGTTAAATAAAAATATGTTTGTGTATATTAATGTATAATTTGTTAGCAATATTAACGACAAATTATTTTATTAGTTGTCAAAGAAAAAAATGAAAAAATTAAATAATATTGGAAAGTATTTTCAATATTACTTACTTTTTATGCTCGTATATTTCAAAAAACTTTGTTAATCTGTCCTCGTATACAATTTCAGATACTTTATTTGCTTCTTTTATTGCCTCCCTCCAGATCATTACTTTGCTTGGTTTTGGTAAAAGGACTTTATATTTTACACTCTTTTTGCCATATTTTTTACGTATTTCGCGCATATGTTGCTTGTAATTCTCTAGATCGGTATATGGGATAAGATTCTCACGTTTTACCCAATTCCTCCGTCCGCTATCGGCAAAGAAGCGCACATGAACTAATACATATTCTTCGCCATTACGCAAGTTACGTTCAGTGGATATCGTGTTACCTTCGGGATCCGGACATACAATACAAGGCCAATAGCAATAAGTGTAAATTTGTCCCCAGAAGATATCACCTGTTGAAAATGTCATCCAATCCATTCCCGTTACCACAGAAGAGCCTTTAGCACTATCTAAACTGACTGCCGAGGGTGATTTTGCGCTCAAACCAACGGCATTATTTAATATCATGGATTCGCCACTCTCTCCTTCCTCTAAATCGTACTGCAACTCGGCATCTGCATTGTCTATGGGGCTTTCGACGCTTTCAATTTTGCAATGCGTGGTATTATCAAAGCTCTCATTTTCGATTTTTACTTCTGCTGTTGGATTAATGAAATTATCCCCAGAATGAACTTCTGTTGAAAAAGTTTCTAAATTTTCTCCGCTTTCCTCGCGATAATTTTCATCTTTCGAAAAGTTTGCGATCTCCCGTTCCGAATTTTTTACAACATTTACGGATTCCTTTTTAATTAAACGAGTGATATGAGATCTTTTATTTTCATTCCACTCTTCATTGTTTTCAGTTAATAAAGAATCATTGATATCCTTAGCTTGTTTTCGCTCCATATTTACCAAATTAGTAACATTATTATTTTCGCAATGAACAGAAACAACCGATTCACTTTTTCTTTGTAATTCAGAAAGTTCACGATCATTTTCATTTATAGTGATATTTAAATTAGAGTTTGGACTTAAAGTTAAGTTTTTTACTATTTTCTCTTTGCTAATATCATTTAACACAACCGAACCATTTAGTGCCAATAATTTATCAATGGGACTCTCAAATTTTTTTCGTGCTGACAACCTATTCGGAGACGGCGTTACCGATTGATTTCGCGCACGTCTCACGCAGCCCAGCAATGCTTTGGACGAATCGGACAAAATTTCACTATCGCTACCTCCTATCTCTGGACTGGCGGCACATATGAGTAATTTACGATGGCGGGCACTTCTAGTTTGAAGGCTACCTTCACTTTCACTGCCAGTAATGGCAACTGTCGACGATGATGGAGGAGTCGCAAATCCAATGTATTTAGGACTTAGATCGGAATACAAATTGGCCAACATATTACGTTTTCCTTAACAAATATAATAACGAAATTTTATCACAGTGAAGAAAATATGCATAAACTATGAACAACTCACTGCGTGGCGTAGACGATGACAATCTTTTGCTTGAACCAATACACGTTGATGTACTTTTTCTTTTTCCCTCACAGTCCGAGAAAGCAGTAGATGTTGTTGGTGTCGACAATCGAGGCTCACAGTTCTCCCGTTTATTGATAAAATTACACTTTTCACTTTTCATTCTTTTGAGCTTTTTATCGGAAGTGTTTTGATTGCAGTTAGCAACTTTAATCCTTTCAACAGGACTTCCAAATGATGCATCAGCATCTATTGACGACTTGCTACGTGTTTCTACATTGGCGGCGATATTTTGTTTTTGATCGGAACGCATATTTCGTATCTTTTGCAACATCCAATTCCGAATTCACTTTCTATACTTATCTTAAACGCTAAATTGGCATTGATTCGTATAAAAACAATCGGTTTAATATCAAAAATGAGGATTACCAAGCCTAGAAATTGGAAAGCCAATTCGACATAATACGCGCCAAATTTCCGCAGCTGTTAGGTTCAAGTGTTGCCATATTTACTATAAATATGCTAAATTCTTACAACTGACAGATTCTGTTGTCAGATGCCATTTAGCATTTTATTTCAAATAAAATTAAATAAATACATATTTTTAAAGTTTTTGAATTAATAAATTAAAATGTTTGATGAATTTACGATAAATTCAAGTAGAAGTAGATCTCTTGAACTGTGGAGACGAAATTTTTGACACACAAAACCGTTGAATACTAATCTCTTGGCAGGGATCAGTTTGTTAAAGGATTTATGCAGATCAGTTCCTCTCTACGATGTACATAGTATGTATGAATATATGTAATAAGTAGAGACCGACCGATTAATCGGCTTTGGTATCGGCATCGGCCATATTTGGACGATTCTTAGCCGAATCTTTCTACTTCTTTCGAGTTACACTAAAATACATTTTTTTTACTTTTTTGATTTCTTTAGAGCATAAAATTTTATTTCTTCTGTTTACCATGTATAACACAGTAGATCACATTTGACTAAACTAATAATTCATCATGGTTATAATTTAAGTCTAGTAACAAGAAATTCAATAATTTTGCATTCATGAAAGGTTTTATTTAGCACTGCTAGAAACATTCGATTTATGCCAAATATGCACAGTTTTGTTTAAAGTTATTGAGATTTTGAAGATAATGTCATAAAGCCGCTATTATAGAAGCTTTCGTAACTATTTTCAAAAGTTTGCCATAGACAGGGTCACATAATAATCACTTGGTGATGGCCTGGACTATAGGGTGAAAGGAAAAGAACCGCCTTTCACAATGCGAGATATAAATGACAGAAGTCATCTCTTTGAAAATAACTGATTCTTTTCACGAGACCTACTATTTTCGAATATTGGCCTTAATGCTCATATTTGTACTTAAGGGACTATACCAGAATTTTTTTAAAGAAAGTACTCGATCGAATTTTTCGAAGTTTTTTGTACATAATAAGGTGTACTTTCAACTATATTTTAAGATTTCTATTTTACAAAAATTTTGAAAAATAAACGAGTTATGGCTGTCTTGGGAGGTGCCAAAAAAACGTTTCCCAACTGCTGACATGATTCCGACCGAATGAGTAACTGAAACACAAAAATTGAAAAATGTTATTAAAGTTGAATATATTCCCTATACAATGACCTACAATAATTGAAAAATATCAAACATTAACAAAATGGCGTAGTTCTGAAAAAAAATTTAGATTTTTTAGGTAAAAAATTATCGTTTTTTAAATGTCAAATTGACAATTTTCAACAAAACAAAAAGATCGCAGGTCTTTGTATAGTAAACATATTCAAGAATACTTAGTTTAAATTTGAAGCCAATCGGTCAATCGCATTGAGTTATGATGTCAGCAATTTTGTGAAAAGTCGTTTCGAGAAAAACGCGAATAATCGAAACTATAGCGGCTTATACCTGTGAGCGATTTCTCTTTGGAAGGCTGCAATTCAAAAACTATTCAAGATACGACCTTACCGCTTTCACGGGATATTTTCGAAATTATAAACTATAGAATAAGCAAAAAAACCGGGTTTTTGAAAATATCACACCGTTATACCTCCTTAAAGAAAAAAAGCTATATGGCTGATTGCTGATTCGCTTTGAGAAAACGCGAATCACTTATTTGTTCTATCTCTATCAACATATATCTTATAATAATATTATAATTTATTTAGTTTTGAGTATTAATTAAATGAATAAACAACTTCATATTTACATATGAATTGAGTTGTTTACTTATTTTGTGATGTTATTTGTCTTTGTAATTATTTTGTTACTATACTAATTTACTAAATAAAGTTGTTGATGAAAGAATCGGCATCGGCATCGGCCGATTCTTTGCCAACTGGCCGATTAATCGGCATCGGCCAAAATTTTGGTATCGGTCGGACACTAGTAATAAGCATCTAAGTTCTCACATAAGCAAAATATAATAAAGTAAACTTTAGCACTGAAAAAAAAATCATTATTCGAGTAGAATATATTTTAAATATTTCACTATAGTGTATATTTGTGTGGAAATTTGTAAAACATACATACAAATGCACATTGCATATTCATTATCGATATCAGTATCCGGCCCTAAAACGCATTATTCACCCATACACATACATAGTTACATATGTAAATACCGTACATGCATATTTAAACTTTTAAATTTTGTTTTAAAGCTTGCATGCAAATGACATAAAACAAATTAATCATCTCGTTAGCGAGAATAGGTAGAACAATTTATTCTAAATAGGTTGATATATGTATGCATAAATATAAGTGGTGGGCACGAATTTGAACTGAATGATTATATCACATGCAAATAGTAGTAATAAATATCTAATTTAATTTTTATTAGACTTAAAATCACTTAATTTAATTACAGCATGAAATTCATGGGACAATATTACATTTTTGTTGAGGTTCCAAGCATTTTCTAACTCTGCTTGTTATTTTCTATAGATTTTCAACGAGATTCAAATCTGGTGAATGCATCTTTCCAAACTGATGTGTTTGAGAGAAAAGAACGTTTGTTGAAACGACGCATCGGAGTTTCCTCTTAACTTTCTTATCTGTTGGAAAACGTTTAACGTTTTAAATGTATTTTAAATTGTATGATGGAACGGAATTTTCAACACTCGGCGGAGTGACAAAGCATTTTAGTAGTCAAAAGCAAATAACATATCATGTGACAAACTAAAATCGGTGAATTAATTCAAATATTGTATACAATCGCCATATCTTAGTGCTTCAAATATTTAATTGATTTTTCGAAAACCTCTAATTTTTTTATTTTCATTCTCAACTTTAAATTTTGTGTACAACAAGTAAGAAATATACGACAATTGTTTGTGTTCGATCCTATATGGGCTCAATAGCCAATTATAACACTAATTGAAAGATTATATTACAATAATTATTCATATAAATTTATACATACTAATAACCACAAACAAATATCAACGAAACCACAACACTGTACGAAATGGTTATGCAAAGAATTCGGTTTCAAGGTCAACCGTATCGACAACTGAAAGTGATGTAACATAACCAATGTTTCTTTAACAATAAGAAAGCTAACCTTGAAATGAAGAGCAGCGACATATGGACGAAATGAGTAGTAGTGTTCATACAATATTTACATAAATTTATGCGAGTGAAAAATTTAAGTAACCCATCCATAATAGATAGCCATAAGCATGCATCCCGACTATAAAGGTGTGCATATGCGTGTATAATTTGAAATGTAAATGCGTGAACCGAACAAACAAACAAAAAACGTAATACTGGTATATGGTTTTATTCCCTCTTTGAAGCACACACACAAAATCCGAAATGGTGTAGGAGCGAATGAGCATATGTAAATATGCGCATATTGAATATATTTTTACATATGTATGTATATGTGAGCAGGTGAATCGCCGCAATGGAAATTGCTGTTGGTTTCTGAAGGCAATCACTTGTATATCAGCTTCGTTTAAGACTAGTTACAATTGGTCTAGGTTTAATTAAAAAACAAAAAAGAAAACAGTGGAAAATGGGTGAAATAAGTACTTCATTATACATAATTGTTTTCGCATAATATTTTTTAGTGTAATTAAATATTTTTTCTTTAATATTTTGCCAATTAAATAAATTAAATATATAATATACACTTTTAATATGTCTTTAATTAACTTAAACGAAATAAAAGCATACCAGCAGCTTTTAAAGAAAAAATAATTTGTTCGAAAAGTTATTATTGATATAGATACAGTTATTATTAATATATGTAGTTAAAATCAGAATGTAGTAAGAGTTAAAACAATCAAGTATGTGGAGTTTGTGCTGGGTTCAAAGCCGGTCCACGTCTAAATTTACATAAAATAGTTTAAAAAAAAATTTGAGCGTAGTTAACAATTTATTGACGCCTTTCGAATGTTACTCCAGTAAATCTAACTATTTCACTATGGAAATTGTCTGCTAAAGTCAACGACACTGAATTCGGCAAAACATCAGTGTTTGTTTAACAAATTAACATAAGATTGGCAATATGCTTCTCGTTGACCCCAATAGCGGCAAAACATTTTTTTTTTCTGTTTTTATGATATTTAGTTATTTTTGCGCACATTTATTATGTTTAGCCAACATATACATGTATACATATGTATGAAGATGAGTCGGTATTTTTCACCAATATATATTGTAACTCTGTATTTTTTATTTAAAGCACGCGGCTGCAACTCTGACCCAAGAGACGCGTGTGTCTGAATATTATATTTTAATTTTTGAATTTTAGTATAAAATTTAAACCTCGAAACTACATTTTATAGCTCCATAAATGCACATAGAACTGTGTGTTAACTTGGAAGCCAGACGAATTGCAATTTTCCAAAAATAAATTTTATTATTTTTTGTAGGTATGTGTTCTTAAGTTTAGTTTTATGAGTTATTGCCTTTTTTGCGCCCATTCAAATTTATTTTGAAATGATCTATAACTTTACCGGCAATATTTGCGCCATTTTTCATTTTTTTCTTACTTTTTGACCATTTATTTCTCCACCGCCACTATGGTCTATATACATATACATAGTATATAAGTATGTGTTATATATATTTGTATGCATTTTTATATATATTTTGCACTGTTGTTTCTTCCACCAAGTCATCTTCATGGATAATGCAATACCTTTATATTAGTTTACTCCTATCGCTTTACTGTACGCAATTGAGAGTGAGTAAAGCTTGAACTGCACACATTCGAATCTATTTTTGTATATATGTATGTGTATGAATGTGTGTGTGAGTGCGCTTTTACGCTAAGTGCTAGCGAATATTGTGTTTTAACAACAGATTTTGCCACGGTTTGCCAGTCGTTTGCGCGATCGCTTAGTTTCAGTTACGAATTGTCTCTGATACGCGAAGTTTGGCACGGTGCGCAATCGCAACCGTTGTAGTTTTTTGTTGGTGTGAAGGAAGTGAAGCAATTGCTAAATCATCTGGTTTTATGGTAGGCAAAACAAAAAACATATAAATATATAGAAAATTTGAGACAATCAAAAATGTTGGCAGAAATTGTTGAAACTAGTGTTGAATGTTTTTTTTTATTGAAAATAATAGTGTGGTGAAGTAAATAAAATATTTTATGCTACTTTTTTTCGAACTGTAAAATCTATAAATATGTAAACCTTCCTTGCGTTTTAGCGCTTTATTTTAAGGCTCTAATTCATACGCTCACAAATTGTCGCTGAAACAAAAGACTCAAGGCACAAACTGGATGCATACGTACGAGTACATATGTATGTATGCAAGTTAGTGCTTGCGCATTTACTATATGCTAGTGCTGGTGCTGTTGCTGTTGCTGCTATTTGTGCTTCGAATTGCTGATTAACCGAAAATTACGTGCACATGTTGAAAAAGTGGAATAGCAAATATTACAAAATGTGTTAATTTTTCCATAAAAATTTTTGTTTGTTCGTGTGTGTGTGTGTGCGTTGCAGCAAGTGGCTGTTTCTTTTAGAGTGGTGTTAGTAGTGTGCTAGCCACAAGCATGTGCTTACATACAGACAAACTTACATAGAAATGTAGACAGAGTTGTTGTGCATTGAGCAAATCAATTTGTAACTGTCTTATGTTCCACAAACTATTTTGTATATTTGCGCAAAAGCTCATATTAATTGTAAATATTACAAAAATACAGGCACTTACATACATTAATTTTACAAACCTATGCAAATATTCATAACAACAATTACCAATTATGAATATGTCAGTTTCATGTAAATTCTGCTTCAAGAAGTACTTAAATGACAAGCATACATACTTACACATGTCAACTGTTATTTACATATTCTGACAATTACATATATATTTTTGTTGTCAACTTTTTAGTTTCCTACATACATACATATGTAAATATACATGCATGCGTTCACAGGACTTTACAGCTGTTTTGCCATTGAAGCTCAGCTCGCAATGCCAACGGTAATTGCAAACAGGAAAAATCCCAAAATTCAACAACTGTTGTCTGTCTGTTACATTGGCAATTGTAGCAAGTGAATGTACACTAGAGTATATCTATGTATGTATGTATATATGTAGTATGTGTGTATGTCGCTTGACTTCCTTATATGTCAGCTGCGGCAACCGAAACATGCGCCACAAATGTAAATAAATGTGCAACGCACACAACAAAGGTGTATTCCAAAGTAAACGGAAAATAAAATGTATTTTACTGACACTTGTTGATAAAAATTTTAGTTACTTTTCAATTTTATTTGAAAATAATTTGAAAACTACTGTCTAAAATAAATTGAAAATTTGGACTTTGTTTTTTTTTTTTGCTAAATTTTTTGAATTTGCTAAAATCGGTCTTAAGTAATCGGACGATTAAATCGATTAAATCGTTTTATATCGATCTTGGACATTTGTGTCAACATTAACCTAACAAAATATTTGTAGAGATCTCTTTGCATCCCAAACTTATTCTCAACTGAAAATGTCACTTTTTCGAGTCGAATTCTCGACATTTGCGGGAAATTTTGCTTTTCTTTTTTAATTCAAAGAAAAGTGCGGCTGAGGCTCATCGACATTTGTAACCGTTTTTAAACTTAAATTTACAAAAAAGCGGTGGAACCAAAGTTGTAGACCTAATATTTTTTTATTGACTATATAAGCTACCACAGTAGCATAACGGCGTTTTTGCGGTTAATGAAGTCATGAGTTAAAAAATAACTTTTAGCGTTCGCAAGAGCGAGCTTTCATGACAAAATCTACTTTTTTTGAGTATTTATTTTTCCGGCAGATTGAAACCTAAGTAAAAAGTGTATTCTCGGATTTTCGAAGTTAGCATTCAAAATCTGAATATTTGCCTTCGAAAAAAGTTTTTTTCATGAATTTTATTTATTATATATATATATTTGGCGTAGGAACCGCTTTAAGCGATTATAGCCGTATCCACCAGAGCGCGCCACTCATTCCTCCTTTTTGCTTTTTGGCGCCAACTGGAAACACCAAGTGAAGCCAGGTCACTTTGCACTTGGTCTTTCCACCGGAGTGGAGGTCGTCCACTTACTCAGGATATAATTGCGGAAAAATTCAAAATATCAATACAATCTACATTATTCTTCTAATTACTTCTTATTCTTCGTCGGATGTTCGGAAAAATAAAAACTTTATACAACTTACACTATACAAAACTTTATACAGTTGCACTTTCATAACACGAAGTTCTCCATAACTCGCACGCTTGGATTGACTATAGAAGTCAAATTTCATACAAATTACCTTCCATAACTTTAAATCTCTCTAACTCGTAGTTTTTTTTATGTATTATGGTGATTCGAGTTAGGTAAGTTCAACTGTATTTCGAAAAATACTGCACCAATTTTTGAAAATTAGAGCGTTATACAGTGTTATTTATGAAATCACAGCAATATAATCTATCAATATTTTCATTAAATCTGTTATTTTTGGAACGCTCCCTTTATGAAACGCCGCAACTAAAACCAAGTCGGTTTCTACTTCAAAAACACTTGTCTACAACGATCAGCGTCTTCCACCGCCATACAGCAGCAGCAGGCAGCAATCAGCCACTACCCATACACCAGCAATATCAGTACAGAGTATTGGCGCAGCGATATCGCGCCACTAACCACAATCCACATACTGCAACAAAACCATATTGAGTAATGGGCGAACTCCAATCGGTTGCTCAATGTGTTGTGTGTGACGGTGTAGCATGCCACAGCGAGTAGTAGTAATCTCAACTGTGAGTTCCACAAACGAGTGTGAGCGTAATTTTAGCAGTCCTACCTCACGGCGCCGTTGCAAAACTCGTTGCTTACCATCCACTTTGTTTATATAACTTTGCTTGGCTACTTCTTGGTTTATTTTGATTTTGTTTTTGCCATTTTATTTACAATACTCATACCAGTAAGCGCTTAAGAGGCGTTTTGGGGCAACAGTTGGGCGCAGTTAATTCATTATAATGTTGCAAATTATTGCTTTGGCAGCGTTTCGCAAATGGAAGATGCATTTAAATAATTAATAACAATTCAGTTTTTTCCCGTTATACAATCATTGTTCTACTGAACTGTCAATTGATTGAGCCCATAAAAAAATACATTCGTTTGTATTTGCATAGATAATCCCCTCAGATGCAGTTGCGTCGTGTCGTTGCGTGTCAGTAAGTGAGAAATATGATTAATAATAATAGCGCCTGTGACGTTCTTTAATCGCTTTTTGTGACCAAACATGCGCTCGCGGCCCACCTAGACAAAGTGACAATGTGAATATCGTAAAATTTGAATATTCGCTTTAATTTGTGTACGCTGAAAAATTCAATGCAATTTGAAATTACAAATTAATAAACGCGCATTTATTTATTTTTGTTGTTTGTTTTTGTTTTCGTTGGTTTTTTTAAGTTTTCTTCGTAATTGCAGTTGCACAAGCACACACACGCGCCATAACTGACCTTGGAGTTTGTGTACTTACACACCTATTTCATATATTCGATGTATGTATGTATATATATACATAGATACACTTATAGGTAGTAAAAACGATGCATCATTTTATTTCACGCTCATTTGATTGAAATGAAAATTGCATTAAAAATTAACATCTTTTATTATCACAAGGTCAACTTTTTCATAGAGGAGCATAGTACGCTTTTCCAGCAAAAATTGTCATTATGCTACTGAGTTTTCCGAGAGATGCGAGATTTTTTGAGTTGACTTAGAACTACTGCAAATGCTTACCTGTGAAACGCTATTAAATTGATGCGAGTTTTTACACATTTTGACATGTTTTTTTACACTTTTAAGAGGCTTTTTTATTTACTATTATTATGAAGTTTGATGACAACAGCTGATCATATTGAATTTTTCGCAGCCAACTTCGCACTTAACCGCTTTACCGTTATATATTTGAACAGCTGATATAGTAAGACTCTTATGTAAACATTTTTGTTAAATGTTTTGAAATATTTTGACTTTGGTGTCCTATAGAATATGGAAGATCGAAAACAGCATTTTCGACATATTTTACTGATTTACAATCAAAAAGGTGGAAATGCAGTTCAAACAAGGGGAAAATAATGTGATGTACTAAAATTGGAAGGCAAAATTTCGTTCCCGCAATTTCGAACTTGAGGATCCACCACGTCTTGGAATGTCTCTTGAAGCCGCTAAGGTTAAAATAATGTCATTGGTCGATGCAAATTGTCGAATAACAAAAGATTAAATTTGTCAATCCCGACCGTGCTCAAGAACAAGAAACTTCTAGGAAGCTTGGTTTCCTCAGGTTCTTACAGAACGAAATTTGATTTGCTTATCAAACGTCATAAAAGTCATCCATTTTTGAAGAGCCAGTAGAAACTGGCGACGAAAAGTGGGTTGTTTACAAGAATGTAAAACGCAAGATATCATGGTCTAAAAAGGATGAACCAGATCAAACCACTTCGAAGGCCGATAGTCAAAAATGTTATGTCGTTTGTTTGGTGGGATTTCAAAGGGATCGTTCATTTTGAGCTTTTGCCCGACAATACCACAATTAATTCTGAAGTATATTGTGAACAGCTGGACAAATTGAGTGATGCAGAAGAGGCCAGAATTTGTCAAAAATAAAATTGTATTCCACCAGGATAACGCGAGACCTCATACAAGTTTGATGATTCGCCAAAAAATTTTCCTGCTTGAATGCGATGTATTAACACAGTCACCATATTCTCCAGACTTGACACCTTCGGACTATTATTTGTTGCGGTCTCTGCAAAATTTTTTGGTTGGGTGAACCTTCACCTCAAATGAGGACGTCAAAAAACAATGTGGACATTTTTTTTTGCACGCAAGAATCAAACATATTATGAGCGGGGAATCAATCAATCAATATATAATTTAAAAAAAATTTTACATTACAATTGCATTTAAATTGAAAAAAAAAATTAAACAACAAACCTACTTAGTGAACGACGCAATATAATTGCCGGGAAGCAAGTGAAAGGGAGCTATTGATACAAAATGAGTCTAGTTTTAAAGCGATAACGGAATTTTTGTTTACTTTAACAATTTTACAGCAATAAATTAATTATTTTTGTTGGAATTCATATATTTATATATTTAAATTTGGCAGCTGAAAAAAAGTTTTTGTTAATTTTTTTAAAGTTCCCTAAAGTGGTGATAGTCGACTAATAAATTTTTTTTTTAAGCTATCGTTTCATAGCAGGCAATTTTTAACAAACGCCTGTATTTCTGCAATAAAATCTCATCTCCTAAAACCCGTTAACCGTTTAAAGTCGGCTTATGCTATTTAGGTCTCATCATTTATCGAATACTCGTAACAATAAAGCGCAATCGAAGAAGACGCTCAACCAAGCGTTTAGCATGAATGTAGTAGGCGCCATTAAGTCTGCATACATACGAACATATTTGTGAAATATAGTACGTTGTTGTTGGGAAAACCCCAATTCAGTGTATTACACAGATATTAACCCAAATATGCGCTTAAGTGTGATGTTATTAACATAACCACACATTTAAATATGCATATATGTATACTTAAATGTATCTACATTTGTACATATGTATATGTATATAGTGCATAAGTATATAATTTTGTTTAACGATTCCAACCAAACATTTACTTAATTACTATTGCAACTAAAAATCAAGTTGAGCAATTTTTATACCCAGACCCAGACAACATTTTAAATTTAAAATTTGTTTGTTTGTTTACAAAAGCAAAAACAAAAACAAACAATGCACAAAAACTATTGCAGAAGCGTGTTACAACAAAGGCAATAGAACTAATACATTAACCTCTGCAAGAAAATGAAATGAAATCAAGAGAAATAAACCGAAAACACCGTAAAGCGAATGCAAATGAACATTTGAACGCAAATATTCACTTACAAAGTCAAACATTAAATTTACTTATGAACGCATGTGCATACGTATGTATGTATGTATTTAAACTAGATACCATGAGTATACTCTTACATAGGAAACGTGCGCAAAGAAGACAGAGTGCCTTTGGTGCTTTGGTTAACGTTGAAAACGTTAAAAGAGAGTTACGAGGTCAACACTTACAAATGGGAAAAAGAAACGAGTTAAACCACGAAGAGACCACGCAAAAGACTGCAAAAGCAATTAACCCATAAGAGACTTTGCTATTGAATAGCAGTCAATAAAATGCAGGCATTACAAAAATTCGTTGTAATAAAACTAAATTAAGTAAACACACACACAGCCGCACTTACATATGTATGTACATAAATATAAAAAAAAATTAAAGGGTATCACAAGTCCGAAAATGTAATATACTTTGTACGTGCGCATGCACAACTACATACATACAAATGTACATATGTATGTAAATAGTCGCATGTGAATGTGGATGCATCGCAACGGGTAAATGGACTGTTGGATGGACTGTCTGCTGTAAAAAAAAAATAAACGAACCATCCCAAGGTTGCCAGCAGGTTTGTAATATCAGCATTGCGCTGCCGTGCCATGCCGGCTCCAACAGCGGGTTTTATGCAATATACATGCTACGAAATGTCGAAAATGTACCGAAATGCCGCCGTCGAATGAACGTGTGTATGTATGTATGTATGGAGTTTATCCCGCTGCAGCAAGTGCTGTGTAAATCAGCTGGCGGCAGAGAGCAACAGCAACAACAACAGCGTTTTGTAAAACCAGAAGCAGTTCGCAGTGTTTTTATTTCGCTGGTTTTGTCATGCGCTTGAGACAGGCAAACACGCTTTATAAGAGTGCAAAATGAGTAAATAGTCAAAGACACAGCTCACAACTTCCACTTAACGATCTTCTGACGGCGCTTGTGTGTGTGTGTGTGTGTGTATGTCGCTGGGTATTTGTGCAAACAATCTATCCATGACACTAATTATTTTATATGCACATAAGAACCGCTAAGAAATATACGAGCACACACATACTTAAATAGCATGCATTATATCTGTATGTATGTATGTTTGTATGCATTGAATTAATTGCGTTTAGAGAAAAAAATATTTTAATTGATGAGCGAAGAATTGTCGAATTTTTATTCGTTTATATAACAGCTAACTAATAATATTAATTTGTATGTATGTAGGTGAATTGTTATAACAATGTTTGCGTAACATAAAAAATACCGTTATTACAGTAAGCGAGGTCAGAGTTGTTGAAATCTGTAACTTTCCTAATTACCAAAATTTTATGAGAACTTTTAATTGTTAGCTGAAAGTGGAAACTTTTAAGCTATTAGCACAATCTTTCATCAATCTACTACAAAACCATTCGCTATTTGCGTGTTTTAATTGAACTATAAAAATATACTTATACAAGTATTTAATAATCATGGTTTACAAATATTTCCAAGAAGAAAGAACCGAACTGTGCTAACTTAACTTAACTAAACTTCTTCTAACTGCTGTTTGAGTTCTGTTTGTTATATGAGTTCTGACGTAATCCGAAATATGAGTGATGAATTCAAGTCACATCCAAATGACTAACGATTTTAAGATAATAAATGTTTTTACAAAAAAAGTGCTGAAATAGTTTCAAAATCTTATTAGAAACGTTAAATCTCTATTGTTGTTGTTGTTAGAACTATAAACCAGACCCTGGTTGAAACAGAAAGCATAAATCTAGTTGTGATCGATATCCTCTAACGGGAAACAGGAAATAGGCTGTTTCGTTAAGATCGGACCATAGAGTGAGTGGTATTAGATGAGTGAGGTTCGTTGAGAAGGTAAAGCTATGGTTAGTATCTTGCGGGGATTCGTTGCATGCGGAGCATTTATTCGGTATTCTGGGTCTGGGGCCCCAGAATGAAGTTGCGCAAGTTATGAATCTTGTTTCACGAGGAAACTCGAGTGCGTCGTCTCCCACAAGCAGTGGTTTGACTCCAAGAACGCCATTCATTGGTTGGGAGTCGGCCGATGCCGATTCTTTCATCAACAACTTTATTTAGTGAATTAGTATAGTAACAAAATAATTACAAAGCCAAATAACATCACAAAATAAGTAAACAACTCAATTCATATGTAAATATGAAGTTGTTTATTCATTTAATTAATACTCAAAACTAAATAAATTTTAATATTATTATAAGATATATGTTGATAGAGATAGAACAAATAAGTTATACGCGTTTTCTCAAAGCGAATCAGCAATCAGCAATATAGCTTTTTTCCTTTAAGGAGGTATACCGGTGTGACATTTTCAAAAACTCGGTTTTTTTTTGCTTATTTTATAGTTTATAATTTCGAAAATATCCCGTGAAAACAGTAAGGTCGTATCTTGAATAGTTTTTGAATTGCAGCGTTCCAAAGAGCAATCGCTCACAGGTATAAGCCGCTATAGTTTCGATTATTCGCGTTTTTCTCGAAACGACTTTTCACAAAATTGCTGACATCATAACTCAATACGATTGACCAATTGGCTTCAAATTTAAAGTAAGTATTCTTGAATATGTTTACTATACAATGACCTACGATCTTTTTGATTTGTTGAAAATAGTCAATTTGGCATTTAAAAAACAATAATTTTTACCTAAAAAATCTAAATTTTTTTTCAGAACTACGCCATTTTGTTAATGTTTGATATTTTTCAATTATTGTAGGTCATTGTATAGGGAATATATTCAACTTTAATAACATTCTTCGATTTTTGTGTTTCAGTTACTCATTCGGTCGGAATCATGTCAGCAGTTGGGAAACTTTTTTTTGGCACCTCCCAAGACAGCCATAACTCCTTTATTTTTCAAAATTTTTGTAAAATAGAAATCTTAAAATATAGTTGAAAGTACACCTTATTATGTCCAAAAAACTTCGAAACATTCGATCGAGTACTTTCTTTAAAAAAATTCTGGTATAGCTCATAAGTACAAATATGAGCATTAAGGCCAATATTCGAAAATAGTAGGTCTCGTAAAAATAATCAGTTATTTTCAAAGAGATGACTTTTGTCATTTATATCTCGCATTGTGAAAGGCGGCAAATAGTGATAGTGACACACTATAAACTTCGGAATCTTGTTTGGGAGGTTCGTTTCCTTTCACCCTATAGTCCAGGCCATCACCAAGTGATTATTATGTGACCCTATCTATGGCAAACTTTTGAAAATAGTTACGAATGCTTCTATAATAGTGGCTTTATGACAGTATCTTCAGAATCTCAATAACTTTAAACAAAACTGTGCATATTTGGCATAAATAGAATATTTCTAGCAGTGCTAAATAAAACCTTTCAAGAATGCAAAATTATTGACTTTCTTTTTACTAGACTTAAATTACAACCATGATGAATTATTAGTTTAGTCAAATGTGATTCACTGTGTTATATATGGTAAATAGAAGAAATAAAATTTTATGCTCTAAAGAAATCAAAAAAGTAAAAAAAAAAATATATTTTAGTGTAACCCGAAAGAAGTAGAAAGAATCGGCCAAATATGGCCGATGCCGATACCGATGCCGATGCTTAATTTTGTGGCCGATACTGGCCGATGCCGATACCAAGGCCGATTAATCGGTCGGTCTCTAGTTCTTTATGCTCCTTGGCAGGTAGCATGTTGGCCTCATAGTGTTTATGGTCTTCAGGTGGCATCAAGAGGCAAACTGTGATTATCCGGGTCCTACTGCATACAAGCGACCATACCGGTGCTACTTAGTTGACGACCGGCCAGCCAATTACCTTATTAGTGGCTAGCAATGTTTCTCTGTCTTTTTCGCAAGTACTATCGGCGAGCGATTTAGGAATTTGTTGCGTCTCTGTTTATTGGTGAAAATCATGGTCGTATGCAGAATGAAGTGCAGACTGTTAAATGTAAAGCCCAATATTTTGTGGTTATTAACTGTCGGAATTGAAATGTCCTCGAAGTGGATGTTTAGTTTGTACTCCTTTGAGTTGGTAAATAGGGTCGCCGTGGAGAGAGTGTCAGGTTCCGCGCAGAGAAGAAGCGAGAAAGGTTGAGGAGATTTCGTCATTTATTAAACCTCTTATAGGCCACGTCTTTTAAACCTCTTCTGAGTCAAACCTTTTTAAACATTCTAAAACCCTATTTTCCCTGCAGTTCGTGAGTTATCGCTTATAGAGACTTATAGAGGACATACTGACCAACATCACGAAATTTGTTAAAATATTTATAACTCAATTGTTAGCACATTAGGCGTACTAAACTTTAATACTTTTTTGTAATTTATTTTATAAGTGCTTGTAGATTTATTCGCGTAAAATTCTAAGCTTTGAACCCGCCTACGTGCAATAAATTAACTGCAACAAAAAGTTTTTACGAAATTAATTATTTTCAACGGCGTCATTAAACTTTAAGTATGAGTGGGCAAAAACTTAAACAATTTAATGCACAAATGCACTTTTAGGTCAGAAATTAATTAAATGTCTGAATATAGTATATATAATATATATGCATATAAACAATTTCTGGAACTAATGAATAATAGATATGAGTTTTAAGAGTAATGAATAAATTATTATTTATACTTCCGAGAGGCCTTTACCCACTTACATACATATATATAAAGTATCATACAGACATACAATATTATATTCATACTTATATATTTAAAATTTATACATATATACATCTTTGTATATTTATTTTGACGCATGTATGCATAGAACACACCATTCCTCAAACGAACGCATTTGGAATATTAATTGCTTAGAAGCAAAAAAAAATTAGAACCTACATACGTAGGATAAACATATACATACTCGCATGTGACTAGATAAATAAATCCATCTTTCATCTAAATTTTTTCATTATTTATTCGAAATCTCAATTGCACTATACACACTCGCCTACAGTATTGCAAAATAATATTCATGAGTAGAAATATAGTTAGGCAACAACCAAATATTTGTTGATTATATCATATGTCTAGTGTTGAATTGATATGCTGAACGAGACATTATACAATTTTTCAAATGCATGCAAACACACACTTGTATAAATAACATAGAGAACTTACGGATTGCGCCTTAAAAATAATTAAATTCTTGATCAAAAGTAAGGAAGGGCTTAATTTGGGAGCGACGGAATACCAGAAATGATCTTACTGCGAGGGCTGCTATATATATTTCTGGCCTAATAATGAAAATAGGAATATTTATCAACGAAAATGGTTTTATTGTTTTTCAAAATATGCTCCATCAAGATTTATACACTTTTGCATGCGCTCAAACCAATTTTCGAAGCACTTTTTTGAGACTTTTTTTGAGCGATTGTCAAATTGTGCGGGATCCAACGAGAACAAACCTTTTTTACGGCCAGGTGTTCATGCAATATCGAATGTATGCTGGTGGGAGAAATGCATAGGCATGCCTCTATCTGAAGGTATGTTACATGAGGGTCTTGCATTATCAGTTCACGTACGGCATCGATGTTTTCTGGCACAACGGCTGTTTTTGGACGACCTTTACGACCTTCGTCTTTGAGCGAGCGTCGGCCACGATTGAATTCGTTGTACCAGTTTTTCACAGTGCTATAGGATGGTGCTTCATAGCCATACAAAGATTTTAGTTCATCGATGCACTCTTGTCGCGATAATCCACGTCGAAAGTTGTGAAAAATGATCGCACGAAAATGTTCACGAGTTAATTCAATTTTTTGGCCGAGATGAATTTTTTAATTCCCTGTAAATAAAACAATTCACGATTAAATTACAAAACGTTCTGAGTGATGTTATGCTAAAAAATGTCAAACTTTCCAATGGAAATGTCAGATTACACCTGGCAACACTTAGTGTTGCCTAGACCAGAAATATATATAGCAGCCCTCGTATTGGGGATGGAAGCTAAGGGAAGATTTATCGTTCGATATATACAGTATAAAATCAACCGAAAATATGGAAATCCTCATTTCCAATTCACCATTTTTGGATCACATTTTATATAGATGAAATACTAAAAAATATCATCCTGCAGACCAGATAAGTTAAGTTTACGACACCTTTTTTTTAGTGTAATCTGTCTAACCATTAGCTATTTATTTTAGTTCAATATTATTGTGCATTATAGATAACTCAAAAATTTCCTTTGAGCTCTTCCAGTGTCTATAAAGTATTTTATATCAACAATTTCTAAGCTCCATAGAAGACATTAAAATTAATGTAATAGCAAAATATACGCATTTAGATATGTATTGACGCATGTAAATGTAAATATATTTATAAAGTATGTATGTATGTACATATATTTGTCTATAAGTCGTCTTTCATCAAGTTCTTATAAGGTTCCTGTTTTGTATGCTATTTTTTTCCAGTTTGTACACGGTCTGAATAATTTATGCCGTCCGACTATTCTGAAGCCAGTGTGAGCACCACATAAACGTCAACGTCTCCAGCAGCAGCAACAGCATACCAACAGCAACAACAGATCACAGTTACGTGCATATTTATATATCCGCCGCAGGTTTTCAACATACTCTTACATATAACTGGCTTACACTGGTGCCAAGAGATTATATCCAGCGAGTCAACTATATGTACGAGTATAGAAAAGTAAACATAAACCAAAATTAACGAAAATATATACAATTAAGCAAAAAATTAAATAAAACGGACAACATGGCAGCGGTAGAGGTGCGCAATGGCTACAAATACTATGGCAGTAAATCAAAGCCCAAAATTATACTCAACTACTTGAATATGAATGTAATGCGCGGTTCAATGTGAGTATGATTTATTACATTTCAAGCACTCTACTTCACTAGGGTGAGCTCTTCTTTATATGTTGTTGTTTTTATTTTATTGCTATCTCTAGATATGGCCTACTTGGTGCCTCAGGTTGCGGCAAAACTACACTACTCTCCTGTTTAGTCGGCCAGCGTCAGCTTAATAGCGGTGAAGTCACAGTTCTAGGCATGAAGCCGGGACAACCGGGCAGTGGTATACCGGGTTCACGTATTGGTTATATGCCACAGGTAGGTACTAAATGGAGATATGTACCATTAGATGGCATATACATAGAGTGCATACCAATCAATAGCGAAACTTCTCTCAAAAAATTGGTAGATTCAGTTATAAAATAATTTTTAAGTCTCTTTAATAGAAGTACTGTTGGTTCATTTCATAATGTTGAAGTATTTTTAAAATTTTTCTTTCTATATGTAATTGTTTTTACTTTATAAAATTTTATATTTACAAAAAAACAGGAAATCGCGCTGGTCGATGAGATGACAGTGAAAGAGACCATATTCTATTTTGGACGTATTTATGGTTTGAAGGAAGAACAAATTCGGGAAAAATTCAAAATATTACGTTCACTATTGCAGCTGCCGCCACCAAGACAACTGGTGAAGAATTGTAGCGGTGGTCAGCAGCGACGGGTCTCATTCGCATGCGCCATGATACACGAACCAGAATTACTAATACTAGACGAACCGACAGTGGGTTTAGATCCTATGCTACGTGAGAAGTAAGTATTTGCGGAGGGTATATGTGAAACACAATGATACTTGTTGACAACTATGTGATCTTTAAGTTCTTTAATATATCCCAAAAGTAAGATCAGAATGGAAATGGTACATCCATAAACCTCTTAGAATATTGATCTATAATATTTGTCTAAACCCAAATTTACCTCAATACTTACTTTTTTTTCCACCAGAATATGGGACTTTCTTGTGGACAGCACTAGGAATAGCAAAATGGCTGTGATCATTACTACACATTATATAGAAGAGGCGAAGAAAGCCAATTGCGTAAGTTCAATAAAAATATGTACATATGTATGTATGTCAATATGTAAATATCTATGCTTTTCGCTTTAGATCGGCTTAATGCGAAATGGTGTGCTATTGGCGGAAGATACGCCAATAAATATAATGATTAAATTTGAATGCAATTCCATTGAGGATGCCTTTTTAATATTGAGTCAAAAACAAGGCGACTCGGATGTTGTGCAGCCAAACACGATCAACACCACCCAGCCGCCTGCAATTATGCATTCTGTGGAAGTAATTGACGCAACCTCGCCGGAACCCAACGACATGTGCAAAAAACTACCGTTAGTCGATGAAAATGACAACAAAACACAAACAACCGAACAAGACGGTCATTGTCGCGAGCATGAAAACGAGAACAGAAAGCGAATATTTTTCACAACACGCGGCAGAATAAAAGCTTTGATGACAAAAAATTTCGTGCAACTATTCCGACAGCCATCGTAAGTTAAACGAACACCATTTAAGAAGTTTGGTTTTTTATACTAAAATTTAATGTTTCTTTTTTTAGCGGAATAATATTTATGCTGCTCTTCCCGTTAATCCAGCTCACGTGCTTTTATTTGGCCATTGGCAAGACGCCAACAAATCTAAAACTCGGCATCGTCAGTGACGAAGTAAACGATTATGCCACATGCTTTGATCGAAATTTGAGGACTGTCTTTAATCACAATGACACATGCGAATTTCAAAAGATATCGTGTCGATATATAAACGAGTTGGGTGATGATATCGCTGAGAGAGTATGTATTTAACTATTGTTTTTTTTTTTATTGAACTTCAAACACAAGCATACCAAAGTATGAACAATTGGCTAATTAGAAAACAATATTTAAAAAATAAAAAAATAAATAAAAAATAAAAGTGGTAGTTCACAAAGACATATTATCATATATCTATTTCTGTCTAGATATACTACCAAACAGAGGAAGATGCTTATAATGCAGCTAAACGCACTGAGGTCTTGGGTTATATAATGTTCCCCAGCAATTTCTCTGAATCAATGAAAGCACGAATGGAGGATGGACGTTACACGGAGGACGGCGCAGTGGAAAATTCGGCGCTCAGTGTTCACATTGATATGACAGGTAAAGACAGGGTTTTAGCAGTGACAGAAATATTGGAGTAAAGTTGAAAATTATTTAATAGAATTACTTAAAGAATTCGCTAAACTTCATAATGGCTAATGTTATCATATTCTTGATACTTATTTGCAATTAATTTATTTGTTTAACCTTTAACCTATTATATATGTATATTGTTTCCTCAAATGAAAGATCAACAGATCGGCTACTTTATTGAGCGCAAATTACGTGATAGTTTTGGTTCTTTTGTGAAAAACGTGTTGGCTGATTGCAATCTACCAACTGCCTTGGCTAGCATTCCCATACGATTTCACGAACCCGTTTATGGTTCGGTTGATATAGAATTTCAGCAATATGTGGCGCCTGGTGTTGTCATGACGTAAGTTATTTATATTATTTATACTATTTTCTTTAATATTTACAATTTCTTTTACCGAATTTATCATCGGTAGTATGGTGTTCTTTTTGGCTACTTTGATGACTGCAGCCGTCTTCATTTCGGAGCGCATGGATGGTGTGTGGGATCGCACATTGGTAGCTGGAGTATCTGCCATGGAAATGTTGTGGGCGCATCTACTCACACAACTCATTATAATGGCGTTCCAATCTTTTGAGGTTATAATGTATATTGGATTGGTATTTGACACTTACAACAAAGGCGATACAGCAACACTAATTGGCTTATTGACAATGACAGCGTTTTGTGGAATGCTTTTCGGTAAACAAAACAGTTATTTAATATTATTATTTTAATTTTATTTTAATTTTATTTCAATTTAATTTTGTAATTTATTTAAGGTTTGCTCATATCGGTGTATTGTAAATCGCATACAGAAGCGAATTTCGTGGCCACCGGCGCATTTTATCCAATGATAATTCTGTGTGGTGCGTATATTATATTGTATTATTGTAATATTAATAATCATTTAAAAATGTTTCAATTTTAAGGACTACTATGGCCACTGGAAGGCATGCCGAAATCTCTACAAGACATTGTCCTATTCTTTCCATTCACGATCCCATCGATATCAGCTCGAAATATTATAGAAAAAGGTTGGTCAATCACAAATTGGCAAGTGTACAATGGCTTCATAGTAATGTCTGTATGGATAGTTATATTCTTTACACTCTGTATGGTGGGCCTTAAACGTAAAGCTTAAGCCGATCTGCGATTTGGCGCCAAAGAAGAAGTTGTAGTATTAAATTTTACGTATATAATGCAGGTGTAATATGTATATGTATATATATAATTAAATTAAAAAATTATACACTAATTTTAGCAAAAATGGCTTACCATGAAACTCCCAACCGATTTTTGCGTATGCCATATGCTTGCAAATTTTTAAATATCTGCAAAAACATAAATCGATCAACTAAATTATGATCACGCACATACTCATTTTCACCATGAACATAACACTTTTCTCCTTGTTAAAAGAATTTATAATAATTTTGTAGTATGTAGTAGTATACAAAGTATGTGGTAGGGATTGTATGTACTATAGACATAATCACATAGAGTTAAAAACATATGTTTATGTATTTATATACTTATGTAAGAAAAAAAGTGTATATACTATTGGGAATAAAAGAGTAAATATTTAATAAATATGATATTGCATAAAGTAAACTTTTAATCTTTTATTATCTCAACAGTTTCGTTTTCATATTAACATTTACAAACCGTATTTTTTATATTGATTTGTCGGAAAAAATGCAACTTTTATAGAATCAAAGATTTCGATTCGAAAATATTATCATAACGGTTCATAACAAAGTTCGGTATTTAAATGTCAACATACCTTTTATGCACCACGCATTTTACACTTGTTAAGAAATGAACTTAATTTTTCGCCAGCCACAGACAGGAACAAATGGTAATCACTTGGATTGATAGAGCACAATTTCTACCATATTGCCCAAATTTAGCTGTTTCTGAGCAATTGCTTCCTTCGTACGATCTAATTGCTGACTGTACAGGTCCGAATGATTATTCCCTGCCAATCTCTCCAAATACAGCAAATCAGCAAATCATTCTTGGCCGTCAATTCTGACTAAACCACTGCTTGCGCCCGCGGTGGCTCAACGCAATTCGACTTTTTACGCTTGACGTTATCGTAGCAGGCCCATTTATCAACACCAATAAAAATCCGCTTTAGAAATGGATCGATTTTATTGCGATTCAGCAAAGGTTTGCAGATGGAAATTCAATCCATGAAGTTTTTCTTGCTTTAACGACACCCATACATCAAATTCCTTTTTGTATCCAGCGTTATTTAAATAATTCGAAACTGTTTTTTCTGCAATGTTTAGTTCCGGAACAATCGAAGCAGTGCTTACAAGACGAATTATTCCATTCTTTTATCGATATTTTAAACAATCGGTCTTCAGCAGCGTGGCGCATTTTGATATCAAAACTACCGGAACAGAATCGACGACATTAAAAATGCGCGTGATTTGCATTTACAGTATCAAAACTATAAACCCAATCACATTTTCTAACTTCTGGGTTGCGTTATTGCCTTTATCAAAGAAAAATTGTAAAATATGGAGTATTTTATAATTAACGCTTGCTCAAACAACTTTCGTATACAGAGTTAAGCAATCGCAAAGCTCAGGAGATTTTTTTACGAAATTTTATATTTCTAACTTTATATAAAATTATTATCCATAAATTATTAATAACATTTAATATTTTAGATGTGCATTTACACGAACTGAAAGTTTCACAAAATGTCCTCACAATTTTAGTTATCTCAAGCACATTAATCTGGCAACATGCAATGCAACTCTGATATATGCGCTAGCCAATCACAATAAAGCTTCTAAAATTTGCAGTTACGGAAACGTGATGCCTTCATGAAACGCACACAACGCCAAGCGTTTGGTCGAAATTGGATTTCATTCGTAATTTGACCGAGAACGGTTTGTGTTTGGCGTATTTCTATTGCTGTTGTTGCAGCCATTTCTATTTTACTGAAAATAATTTAAAGTTAGTACAAAGTCGGAGTAACTCTGCAAGTTACCTAAAAGCAGTTCTAATAAATTGTAAGTTCTGCTTCAGTATCTTCTATTCGTTGAAATTTTGTCTGAAGCGAAAATAATTTCCCAGTTTTTTCGTTAGAAAGAAAAACTGGTTTTATTTTTGAATAAACAAAGTAATAGTCAATGAATTAATATAATGGGTTCTCTGGTTTGTGATATTAATAATTAAATTGAATATTTTCCAGAATTTTCAATACTTGGTACATACACAAATTTATCGATTTGTGTCAGCAAACACATCGGATCAGACGACGAATTCAGTAGTATTGTGTCAGCCAACATGGCGGACGACGAGCAATTCTCGTTGTGTTGGAATAATTTCAACAGCAATTTGTCGGCTGGTTTTCATGAGTCGTTATGCCGTGGCGATTTAGTGGACGTGACGCTAGCGGCAGAAGGGCAATTTGTCAAAGCGCACCGTTTAGTTTTATCAGTGTGCTCGCCCTATTTTCGCAAAATGTTCACACAAATGCCGGCCAATCAACATGCTTTTGGTAAGTGTAAAATTTCCCTATCCAAGAAATCTTCCAAATGTATTAACATCATGTGTATTTATTTCTCTAGTTTTTCTCAAAGATGTATCTCATACAGCACTTAAAGACCTTATACAATTTATGTATTGTGGAGAAGTAAACGTAAAGCAAGAAGCATTACCAGCGTTTATTAGTACAGCAGAAGCTCTTCAAATAAAAGGACTAACAGATGTAAGTATCAATATCATATATGTGTAACGTCAAAAAATGGAAAGCACACAGAAAATTCTAATTGTCCAGGGCACGCTTTTGTTTTTGCGCCATTTTTATATAAATATATATGTATATATCTATGCATGCGATGCGAAAGTATACGTTTGTATTTGTGTATCTATCTGAACGAAACTGTACCCACCCCACATACGAAAGTTAAAGTGAATGTAGATAAATTTTTAAAGACCCTTATTGTGTACACATAAAAAAGCGGGATCAGAAATTTGGACAATGTGTGCTTTCCCATATAGCTATGTTGTGTTCAAGTATGATAATTTAATTAATCTTTAATAGAGCGATCCACCACCATCGCAATCACCAGCGGAACCTTCCACACCTACCCCTCAAATTCAACAAATATCTTCGCCGCGCGTCCGCCAACGAACATCAACATCACGTTCGTTTAAAATCGAATCTGTGGAGGATTCTGGAGATGATAAACAAACTCAGATTGTCATACAAACAACGGCGGCTCCTGCAGCGCAGCAAGTCGTTGTTCAACCGCAAACTCAACACTTGCAGACTCAAAGTCAGACGCATATAGCGCCTCAACAAATTGCAACCACCACCGCCACTACTACAACTGTTGTTACGCATAAGCGACCAGCGCGAAGTATTGGAAGTGGGCCCCACATTAAACGCACCAAAAGTACAATTGATCCGCTAGACACAACCGATGTGTCGACCGGAACACAACAAATAACTGTACAAACAGCTGTTGTTGCTGCCCCTGCGCCTGAGACTAAAGCACAAGTACAGCAACAACAAAGTGAGCCCGAGTATATAGACTTGCCAATAGAATTGCCTACAAAATCGGAACCAGATTACGCAGAAGATGCGGGTGATGTGGAGGGAGGTGAAAATGAGGCAACTTATGTAGAAGACGATTCTTATGGAGAGCTTAGGTATGACGAAAGTTATTTCACTGAAAATGACGATACACCCGCAGGAGCGACGACGGTACAAACTGGAGCAGAAACAGCTGGGAGTGTAAATGCAACTACATCGAAAGCTTTAGTGAAACAACAACAATCATCATTCACCGACACTTCGTACGACGTGGCGGACCAGGGAAACAGTGACGCACAAGGTTGGTTGAAAACACATTTCCTTTGTAGCATGTAAGAGAGTGGTATAATTGCAATTGAACTATTAACTGAAAAAAATATTGTTCATATCTACGAAAATATTGGTATTGTTCTTGTGCACTTTTGCAGAAAGATTATAGTTAATGGTTCAATTGCATTTATTTCCACGTTGTGTAAAGTCGGCTTAAAGAAGGTTGGTTCGTATTAGAACCGTAAATATGCCATCATTAAGATGTTCTTTTATCAACGAAATATTTATTTGATTGCATAGAAATACGTATATTCCAAGTATTTCGTTCGTATATTGCGCTGATTATACAACTGCATTGTCTAATTGACGATACAACGGTCGCGAGTCGGAAATTATTACTTCTATTTAGTGCAAGATTATGTAAATAAGAATTGAGCATTTAGCAAAATAATATAAAGTGTCAAGTAGTATAAAGTGAATCGTGTGTTAAAAGTGATATTGAAGCTGCTGTGATGTCAATGAAAAAGTCTTTGCGGTAAGTCACAAATTTTGAATTATAGCTTGTTAAAGTATATGCCTTTTTTATATTTGATACTAATACCGTTTAAATTTTATTATCTACTGAGTGAAATTTTACATAAATTTGGTTTTTGTAAATCCACATGACCTACTTTACGGTGCTACCACACTAATTTATTGAATTGTGATAATTTATTTCGAATGTCTTCTTTTAGTAATATTAAATACATAGATCGGGAATTAACAGTGGTAGATCATAAAATGAACAGTAAGTAAAATATGTGTGAAGACCCCTAATTTATTTGTAAGTGTTGTTGTAGCGGTCCTAATTTGTATTTAATGGATGTTGCTTGTTTATCAAGCAACGGCGTTGAAATATCGCCGAATCTTAGAACGTAGTGGGATAGTTATTTAGTACGAATTCAAATAATAATAATGGTGGGACCCGAATTTTGATAAATACTTTTTAATTTCATTTTGTTTATTTTTGCTACAATGAAATAAAAGCTTGTGCCCATGAAATATGGCTGTTATGCATTTATAAATTCAATTTGCTTAAAGTGATTATTGGCGTATACGAATACTATACATTGCATTTATGCATTGCGTTTACAAAAAAAAAACTGAAATAACCCAGTCGTTACACGTTCAAGAAATTTTAAGTTTCCTCACGCACTTTTTTTTTTTTGCTCTCACCTTTTCACTCGTCGAACTTTAAATTTTTCCGACGAGACGTTTTAAGTTTAGCTGAATATAGAATTCTCCATTTTTCACATTACATGTATCAAAATTTTAAACTTGACGAATAAAGTTGAAAATTCACTATTTGCCTTGTGCGGTATTTTACACTAAGACCGTTTTCACAGGAGAATTTCTCTCTCTCGCTTCCCTTGGTCGCCCCCTCTCCTATACAACTAAGAATTGCCCGTGTGAAAACGGTCTAACAGTTCATTTTATGGAACATGGATCTTCTGTCGTGTTTCCAGAATGTTTCAAAAATAAGGATTTGTAAATCTATTTTGACGACAAATGGGTGCAGTTTTCTTTACGAGGAAATCTCTGTAACAATAGGTGTGTTTTGTTTGACCACCACAAGTTATTAGCTAAATCATAGACAAACCTTCGCTTAAAGATTGAATGGGGATTTTCTCGCTATTGCCAACTTGTTTTTTGAAAAAAAAAAAACAATCTATTGTGAATGAAAAAAAAACGATGAACTGGCCATGCCTCTACAATAAAAATACATACATAATTATGTTGGCAAAGTCTTCCAAACAAAATAAGCTAAATGCCTATTTTGCTGGTCAAATAAAACCCGCCTAATAATTGAATATCAAGTTGCTTGCAGCCTACGTCATGACATTCAATTTTGACAATTAGTTTGTGTAATCAACTTGAAAGCAAGCTCTTGCCCGTGTAACGGCAGCGTTCTGAAGTAGAGTTGGCTGTGAAAAACGAAGTTTCTTTGTGCAATAAAATTTCAAAATCAATTCAAGTAAATATTTTTGAAATTTGATGTAAAGTTGCCACTTTTATTTAAGGATGACGCTTTAGCGTTAACGCTGAGCAGTAAAAAATGTTCCGCACAATGCTTTTATTTTAAATATACCAGATAGACGTTTGCGTCAGTGCTCTCAAATTTTTTTACGCATTTTGACAATTCACAATAATAAAAATGGTTCAAAGGACAATTAAAATATTTGTTTTTATTGTTTTTAATTTGAAATAAATTATAATTGATTAAAGAAAACGCATCCCCGACTAAAGAAAATGGCGTAATACTATTACGTTTGTTTAAAATCACATTTTAGCGCAGGATTGCACCACAAGAGGTATATATTTCTTTGAAATTTTGGATAGTGTGTTCTATTGGCATCTCTACAACGTTTAGCCAGTCGATGACAGCTACTTACTGTCAACTTATAAGATAACACAATTTAGGCATAACTATTAAAATATAAATATTAGTATAATAAAATATATTCATCAATTAATATTGTTAATTCTTGAAACGTAATATCAACAATTGTTTAGAGATTAACTAATGTAAATTAATTTATTAATCGTTAGAAATATTAGCAATATAAAAAATATAAAGTGTATCAAAACCATTTACTGTATTAAATTGAAATTTTTATATTCTACACCAAGTCATTATTGTTGCTGCTAGCGTAAACTAGTGATAGCTGATAAATTCGAAACGAAAATTCAAAACTATGCAATAAAATTGTTATTTATGAAAGGGTGAAGAAAAGTTAAAATAAACGTTCGTTTTTATTTTTATTAAAATGACAAAAATGTTGCTTAGTGACTTATGAGCTAGGTATAAATTTAAATTTATATTCAATTGAATTGAATGGTAAGTCGTAAGCGGTATAAAACCATCCTGTTTAACGAACATAGAGGAATATTTTAAAAGATATTAAATGGAACGTAAAAACCCATAGTAACATCAAAAGAAGTCGATAATGAACAACGAAAATGTCTACGTTTGAACACATGCTAACGTGTTTCGCGTATAAAACTGAATTATATCGATTGTTATTTTGTTTTAATAATAAAGAAAATTATGAGTTTTCCATTAATTAATAGCAACTTTTCGTGTTATACAGCAAACAAATTTTTGATTCCTTTTATTAACTGTAAATAAATGTTTATTAACAAATTTGTTAAACTTAAGTTATCGGTAGTTTTATAAGGAAGCAACTCTATGCACTTATTATATACCTTGGCAACCCTTGAGAGTTTTTAGATATATGTTTATAAAGACTTGTATTTTCCAGTCGTCATTATAAATTTTTCTCAGGGAAATGTTTTTACATGAAAGTAATTTCGTATTGTGATGCTAATTAAAAAATGCGGGTTGTGTTATGTTTTACAGCGAGCAACAAATAGAAAAATAAATAGTTGTGGTGATAATATTGCTTTTAACTAATAAATTGTCAATGTTAATAACGCGTATGTGTTTATCCTGTATCTGTGCAATAAATAAATCTTTAGGGAAGCTTGTAAGTTCAAAAACTATTAAAAGATATATATTGAAAATGGTTAAATATCCATAAGTGCACACATATACGAGTGTTTTATTACCCCATAAACAAATAATTCCCTCAGTTCAGTTTTGTAAGTCGCCAAACGATATTCGTTTTGATTTTTAAACCGCTTTATTCATTAAAGTTGTAATTCATTGCAGTTTATTAGACCGAAATCACCAATGCCATCGGATAAAACATAAATATACAAAAATGGCTGCAACAACAATAATGTAATTTTTGATGTTTATTAGTAATTTCTTTCCGTAAAGCACAGTACGTTCCGGTAAGTTAACTAACTATATGTATATTTTTACACATCTTTAAAAGCGTTCTTTTAGATAGTATGCTGAAATTAAAATTATACACAGTACATTTCAAATAGTTGCTAGATTTAAAAAAAAATATTGTATAATAAATGATTAAAATTATTGCTGTTGCAATTTGTGAACGTCTTTTCATTCCTCAATTGACATAAGCTTTAAAATTATAAATGTATTGCCAACTCATTTCATATAATTCATTATTATTGTCTTTATTGCACAGGTGATGAAGTGAAATTCATACGGAGTCAGAAAAAATATGCCCAATTGGTTTATAACGGTTATATATACAACAAGAAGGTAACCCAGTCAAATGGACAAACTACATGGCGATGCATAGACCTATTAAAGTTGCGATGCAAAGCTGTCGTCATTACCAAAAAGAATAAATTAGTTGCAGCGAGACGTACACACAATCATGAGGATCATGTCCAACGTATTGGCCAACGGCCTTTGTATAAAGTAGAGGAAGATCTCAACGAGTATATTGAAATTAAGCCCGAAGACGCAAAACTTGCTGAGTTCATGAATGTTTCCAACATTGAGATTTGTGCGCAGAAAAATGGCAAAGAGTTTAAGTTATTTGTACCGACTCCGGCAGTACGGGCAGCCACAACAATTTGGCCAAATTTTCAACAAGAATAATAGCGTTTTCTCCTCTCAAAAAATTTAATATTTATTCTGCTCTGTACTCGGGTTTTCAAATTGTGAGTGAGAGTTGACCAGCATAATAAGAAGACATTTGTTTGTTCTTTTATCATGTAAAAAATGGAACACATTTGAAGAGGTAATGCAGCATGTGTATACTGTTGAAATACAAAAAGGCAGCATTTTCATCGAGAAAAGAAAACGCTATAAGATTGGCGTGGAAGCGTAAAACTACTTCTATATACGTCTATGTCTGTAATTGTAAATTTTAAATAAAGCCTATATGGTATCAAAAAAAAAAAAAAAGCTACTGTGGTAGTTATTAAAAAATTATATATTTGTAATAAAAAAAAATTAGTTAGAATTTGATTACACTATAATCATATTATGAACATAATATTTGCATTTTCTGATTTCTTTTATTGCAGATACAAACCTAATGTTTATTGTCAGTCCCTGGGCTACACCTTGTCTAGTGCTACGCAACTATATGTACAACTGCCACAGCAGAAAAAATAGCAAAGAATACTGGCGTTGCCATAATTACTCAAAGAAAGTCCAATCGGAACGTTGTCGTGCTCGTTGTGTGCTGGAGGATGGAAAATTAAAGTCTGAATCGGGTGGTTTGCATAATCATCCGCCTCACACTGAAAAAATCGAAAAGATGATTGAACGTAATCGTATGGTTGAATTGAACAATGGTGGCGGAAACGGTTTGGGTCATAATATAAGCAGAGGATGTGTTGAATTAAAACCAAACCGTCGCACTTATCATCTGCCGATACGCATGCAACAAGAGCCAGGAGATGAGCTCATCGATACATCAATCATGTTAATAGATAATAAATTTAATACTTAGTTTTCACATTGTACTGATATTATATGCATATAAAATATACATAGCGTTGCAGATACAGGTTAAATGGCGAACAATTTGTAAAATTGATTGTTTTCTATAACATACAATAAAATTGAAGTGTTATGTTGTTGCTTATTGCATAAATTAAAACAATGACTAACACAACAATTTAATAAGTTTAAAAATATATTACAGACATGTTGCCAAGCCTCGAGGATAACGAAGCTGCCGAAGAAACTTACGATAACGATGTGGCACAGAATCGCGTGAATTATCGTTCAAGTTTAAAGGGAACATACCAATTGGTATTGGATGGTTTTCCCTATTCACGACATCGCATACGTGGTGGCACTATTTACTGGCGCTGTGTACAATTTCGTCCCTTAAAGTGTGTATTAAATAAAATAATCCTTAATATTACGCATTTGAGTGTCTATATTGTATGTATATTTATACTGATGCATTTCAAATTACAGATGTCGCGCGAGAGTTCGTACTAACCCCGCCGGTGATCGTGTTTCGATTGTGGACGAATACCACAATCACCCTATAGTACGGGAGCGACGTAAAAAAGGCACACTCAAGTATGTTTACGAGCAACGGAAACTGGAGCGTAGTCACCGCTTTAAGTAGCAACTTTTTGGCTGTGTATAATTCTCATAAATGCGAAAAGCATAAATTAAGTTTGTTTTTTTTATTACTAAACTTATCTTGCTGTTTCTATAATAGAGTGGGTGGTAATATAAACAGTTATAAGTGCATAAAGGGTTATGTATCAGTTGCTGTAACCGACTTTAATTAGAAAATCAGCTGGATAAATACGATATCATATAATTTTTTATATTTATGTATATTTTTAGCAACAACTTTGAATACAAACGAGTACGCCGATATTGTAACACCACTCAAATATAATTACAGAGGTCAATTAGTCTACAACGGTTACACATACTCCATGCATGCGAAAAACGGCCGCACTTGCGTGGTGCATTGGCGTTGCTCGGCGTATGCGAAATTCCGTTGTCGTGCAAATTTAAAAACTCGTGGCAAAATGTTAGTTGCTCTGCGCGGTGCACATACACATCCTGCAAAAAATGTGCAAAGAAGTTGTAGTCCCATAGTATACAAGCAAGTGTAAGCAATATTTACACGTAACTGTTTTCAGGTTTTTAACAAATAAAGTTTAAACTAAATACCATGGAATCTGTGTTGTTTTATTTTAACATACTTTAATTAACGATAAATTCTTTCCCACATTATTAATTATTTATTGTTTTCTTTTCAGTTCTAAAGCGTGCTGTTGCGAATGTCAATCGTCCAATTGTTATAACACAACAACAACAAACGAAGCAAAAAACTGCTTTAGGTAATAAAAAGCCACTCAAATCGTCGACGATATACTCAGTTGATGGCATGTGCATTGTCAAGTCATCATATTCGGAAATTAAAACGGGTGAAACCATATTGAAAACGTCTTGGAATAACCATCACTTAACCAAAATTGGTAAGCCACGTATGTTTGGAAAGTGTGTTACGTGCTTGAAGAGAGCACCCGACAACCATGCAGCGCTCGCCAAAATCACTACATATTGTCCAGAGTGCCCCGGTGGTGTTTGGATGTGTGCCGATTGTTTTGATAAAGCTCATTAACGATATTTTGAAATATTTTTTTTTTTTTTCATTTTCAATAAATCTAAAAATATAGCTACATATACCATATGTATTTTTTTGTCGATTCATTATTTTATAAATCCTTCTTCGCTAATATTAGAAGACATTCGAACTTTTTACACCTACGTAAGTCAAGTATTTGTATTTTTTTCCTCTTTCCTCTCTATAAAATCAACTACACTAACTGCTTTAAGAATTATATATAGAAAACCTACAACAGTTTTCTAAGCGATTTGTAAAGTTTAATATTATTACAACAACATATAACTGTTTGTTGATCAGTATAGAAATGATAATGAATTTCGATTAAAAATACTCCTTACAATTTAACAATATATGTACATATGAAATTTGTTTTTAGTTTTAAAGAGTTGTATTATAATTTTTCAATATACATTAGTTATAAACAAAACGTCTTCACTCATATTTATAAGTAAAATATTCATATTCTACTCGGTTATCTATATTATAACGACAAATCTATTTTGGTGAAGCCTTTGGCAGAAATATGTGTTCGATATCAAGCTTACTGTCTTCATCTATTTTTCGTGGATATTTTTTTTGTATAAAAGAATGATTGTGTTTAGCATGGAGCACTTCGAGTTGCGAATTTTTCGTTGTACGTACTCGCGCCCTGCATTTGGTAGTTGAACGGGTTGAACAAATCCACTTAATGCCTTTAGAATTCTCCATGAACTTGACATATTGATAGCCTCCATAAACGAGTTTAACGGATTTCCTTTGCCCAGCTGTGTAGTAAAAGTTTTGACTGTCAGCTTTAGTTAATGAAATTGACGCTAAAATGAAAAATATACAAGTTTGAAATGAATTAGTTGTAAATTAACTTGCTAAGGGTTATGAGACCTGAGAGGCTTGTAAAAAAAACCTTAGCAAATAAGGAATAAAGTAATTGTAGATTTTATTCAAAAAACTATTTTAATCCAGCTTTAGAAAAAAAGCAATAATTGTATAAACCCAATATACATTACAGTTTCCTAAAATTTTTGTTTTGTTTTTAAGTTAAAGTTGAAGTAACTATTTGTTTACATAGAGACATACGTTTATATTTTACCAATTATTTTTTTAAATCTTTTTTTATAACTATATTAGGCTCTTCAATTTCTGTAACATCAGCTACGATCTCTTCATATTTCAAGTGCATTCCTAATTCCGACACATCGATAGGGTCCGTGGTTGTGACGCCCACCGCATCAACGCTCGCACTTTCCGTTATCGCCATTTTCTTATCTTTCTTAGGTTGTGCATTGGCACCCGTTGGTATTCTACGCGTACGCTTTTTGCGTCGCACGATTTCTTCGTGCGTATGATAGCGATTCAGTGGCATAACTATGTCATTAATGGTATAGACACGTGAGCGACATTTTTGGTTCCACCATTGGTTGCAACGCCAAAATTTCTTTTCCTCACCAGTGGCTAACTTCAGTATTTTCTCAAAAATGAATGGTTGGCCGCCGTAAATGAGCTGCACACGTCCTCGTGATGTGGCCGAATAAATAGCAACACTGCCTTCTGTAGGTAAGGTAAAGAGATAAAAAAAGAAAGAAAAATAATGATTAGTGGAAATTTGAAATATTGAAGTGACATTATAACGCATAACATTAAATCATAAGTAGAAGAAATACAACTTGATAGAACATACAATTTTCTGCATAGTTTTTTATTTACATTTATAGTTTTCTTATATTATTTTTTAGTTAAGGTTTAAGGTGATCTCTTCAGTTTCTTCAGCACGCGTAGCGACGGTTCATGATTGTGTTCGGGCTTGGTAAGACATACACGGAACAAGCCATTCGGTTGTTTCGTTGTTGTGATGCGCGCATTGCATGGCTTCATGCCAACACGTCGACTGCGACAATTCCAATACGTAGTATTTCCACACACATTATTTTTGGCGTATGTGAAGTGATTGAAACACAACAAGGATTTGCCACGTTGCCCGGGTATGAAACAGAGATTCATTTTCTTCTGTGTTAACACCAATGATGATACTTTTGCATCTCCCTCCTCGGTTTTGCACTCACTATGCGGTCCGGTTGCAAAAAGGTTGCTCACTACGTGCAAAGTTGGCTTGATGTCTGCAAAGAATGGAGCTTTGGTTAATATGATATCGTTAACTGTTTAATATTATATGTACTTAAGTTCATTTTCGTTTTTATTTTTGTGTTTGCAAACTTAATTCATAATATATATCTACAATGAATGAGTTTTGTAAAAATGTCTTCTTTATTTTGTACTATTTATCAACTTGTTTTTCTGGCAATTAACGTGGCAGCATTTTATCAAGTTGCGTTGGTAGAAGGGATACATTTGTTATGGGCGGTAGGAAAAGTGAACGTAACTGCAATGGCTGGAATTGTTGTATGTGCTGTAATTGTGATAAACATTGCAAAGTGTTGATAGGACGACTTGGTTCTAGCTGTTTTGCAACATCCGTTGTTTCACACTCCTGTTTCGGCTGATGTGTTAAAAGATCTTGTTTCTGCATAATTTCCAATTCAGCAGTAGTGTACATTGGTTTGTGTGTATGTATGGCTGAAGTTACGTGGATTACATCGCCGGTTACTGTGTGTTTTGTTACAAGTCTAGCGCGACATTTCGCCTTATGATACATAGAGCATTTCCAATCTCTCGAAAAACGTCCATCGCGTACTTTCTCATTCGGAGTGTATGTATTAAATTCATATAGCACAAGATGCGTTCCACGACGTGAACGTATATATTGAACCGGAAGTTTAGGGCCGGCTGAAAAAGCAAAAATATAGATATTATAATAAACATGTTTATAATCTTTTTAAATAAGAATTATATTAATGCAATTTTTTCCACTATATTTTGGTAAGTTTATTTATATTTAAATTATTCTGTCTTTGGTATTCCTAATAGGAAGTTAAATAAACCATAACTATGCACATTAAATTACTGCATTACTTTCTTTTAAAATTTTGCTGTTCTGCTGTGTGATTATGCTTCCGTCGCAATATTAAAGCCAGTGTGTCCTTGCGTATAACAGCACGAGCGCGACAGTTGTTACGGAAATTTGCACATTTTAAATAGTATTTGCTCGGAGATTGTGATCCGATTACAAAACGAAAGTTTTCGATAGTTGTAAATTTCGTACCGTTGACAAGAGCATTGAAAAAGCTAAAGGAAAAATACATATATACATACTTATGTTAGAAATTCATTGTTAAATTGAAATATGTACTTTTAATATGTATATACTATAAAATATGAATATGTAATCGGGAATAAATTATTAATTTAATTATTAAAACTGCTTTTTAGAAGTATTTCACTTTGATTTATTTCATACTAAACACAAATACACGATTTTTTTTTTATAATTTAACAACTCACCTTCAACTAATTGGAGAATGATTATGACATCTTTGGCTTAATTTAATGTTACTTTGACCAGATGTGATGCAGCGCGCTGGACAACGTAATGTATGGCTACTATTTTTACTGCACACCCAATTTATTGTTGAATTGTATCTTCTTTCCGCTGTATACATATATCCATGGTAAAGCAAATTGAGACCACCTCGTCTGTTTCGTTTAAATTGGAAATTGGTAGCTATCCAGGATCGGTTAAGCCCTGTAAGTTTTTTATCTTCGTTAGTTATAGTAATTATAAGCACAATGTCTCCAATACATATAAGACATTCCAACACAACTTATTTAGGTACTAATTTTATTTTCCATTAAGTATGCACAGAATAATTACACAAATTTATAAATGGTTATGATCCCCACGGAGCGATGCAATTTGATCACATTTCGTGATAACGCGCGCCGTGCATTTTGTGTATTTGCAACGTAGTTTTACACATTCCCAATAACAAACATCTTTTATTCGTCGATTCAATGTATATGGCTTGCCGTTGATGGTTAACAAGTTATTCCCGCGAACACTTCTGGTGAAGCATACATCAAGATCTTCATATTTTTGTTTGCGTTGTTGCAATTTGTTAATTTCCACACAAAATAAACCACTGGAGGCATTAACTGTTCCATATTCTGAAAAAAAATGAAATGAATTTCCATTTACATTCGTAACACAATTTATCCAAATCTTACTTATACAATAAGTAGAATAGCATTAAACAATTTTAATATACTAGTCATATAATTGACTTTTTGCATTTTTATTATTGTTAAAATCTTCTATAACATCTACTAAATATACATTTTTTTTCAAATGGTTCGTATAGAAAGCTGCAAAAAAAAAAAAACTAGTTTCTGCCAGCACTTGCAACACACAATTAAGGACGCTTTAGCATTCAAATCTAAAGCAGTAGCACTATATACTAAAGCGTCTTTATTATTTATGAGTAATTTATTATTTCAAACATTTAAAAATAATTTATTATTGTTTTTAACTTTACTATTTTCATGATATGTGGAAAATTTCACATTTGATTTTTCTAAACACGCAACTTTTTCTGACGCACTATAACAAATAATTGAGGCATCGCCGACATTTAGGGTTGCCTAAATTATTCATAACCATTGTCACCAGGCTTCCTTAAATTGTAGTTAAATAAATTCATTAAATCAGTTTTAGTTGTAAGTTGCACCGTTTGGACCACATTCTTACCAAAAATAAAACGGAGACAATTTTTTAATATTGATTTTATAGATATAAGAAAATTAAATTAGAATTTCTTAATTTATAATTTATTAGGTATGCTCATCGAAACTAAGCTAATTATTATCGATAAATATAAAGTTACATCGACTTTGCCGCATTTTGATAATTCAATGTTGGTACTAATTTCATGTGACAACAAATATATTGGAACATCTCGAGAAGTAAACTATATCAAATTAATATATGTTGTGATATTTATTGAATAAACGTTTTTAATTGTGTTTTTAGGCAAATGGTTTTGCAGTTTATATACCAGTAATAATGGCCAAGAAAATAGTCGGTGTGAATATAAAAAGACAAAGTGATACAACCCTTTATGATGTGAAGCATGGTTAAGACCTGTACTACAAACCTTGTGTGAATTACGTTTGAAAGCTGTGTCTATTGAATAATACCTATGGAAATTTGAAATTAAATGTATATTGTGAACCTCAGTATTATAATTCAAATAAATACTAGTATTATGTAGTTTTCTTATTCTCATTGATGGATTTATTTTTATTTATTCCCATAGTTTTTGTAAATTGAGAAAACCCTTGAATAACATTATGGTTATTGTTGTTCTTATTTTACAGACAAAAAGATACAGGCAAATAACAACAACCAAATCAACAAACCTTCAAATAAGTCAACAGAAGCTAAAATCCCCTTGCATGCTGGCAGTAGGGTTTACGTATCTAAACATGATTTGGCTAAAATTTTTATTCCAAACGCCTGCATTTATACTTCCCGGCTAAGTGAACTGGTATTTGGTTTAGATGTGTTGGAAAATATAGCACGCTCAAATGCTAAACAACGGCTACTAATGCTCGATGAGAATTTACTCAAGTCCATAATAAGTAAATTAAACATATTACATTTTCCTTATTTGAATAACCTAAATATCTTTATTTTTTAATAGCCCATGTAGTACAGGTATTTTCCATGAGAGGAGAGTGCATTGACGACAACACGGTGCTTTCTTTTATACAACACAAAATAAGAAACATGTCGAATGTAACACCACCAACGGCTAGTCAACAACAGTCGAAAAATAATTCTTCATTTGAACGCAGTTCTCAGGTTAATTCACTATAAGTTTACTGTGTTTATAATCTATCTTTATATACTGAACTTTTTTCTAATAATAAAGGACAAATTTCTTAGAACATCTAACTTTACGCTGTGTGAAAACGTGTATAAATGCTACCAAAATATATGAAATTAGTATCTGATTAATTAAATATTATAATTATAATAGTGTGTTATTTGAGACTAATAAAATTTTAAAATACTCTTTATTTTTCAGATTTGAAGTATATTTATGAAGACAAAAATACTACAACATATTTACAATACTCTACTACACAACGTGGACGTGTTATGCTTATTTATAATGGATATCGCTATGTAGAAAATCGTCAAAGTCACAAAAATATATTTTGGCGCTGTTCTCGTTATGTTAAGTATGGGTGTAGAGCGACTGTTGTAACATCAAAGCTGCACGATGATGTATCGGCTATACGTGTTACTGGTTCACCACATACGCATGATCCGGAAATGAAAACAGATAATCTTGTAGAAATTTCACCCGATTTCATTGATGAATCAAAAGGAAGCTTGTTAAGAATGGTTTCGTTACTAAGCGATCTTAAATAAATACTGCAGTAAATGAATAGGAAATTACATACTTACGGAACACAAAGCTATTTTATTTTTGTAATATATATGTATTATAAGTGCAATAGATAATTACAATAAACGCGATAAATTATTTCTGACTTGTAAGCACCAAAAAAAAAAAAATTAAAAATGCTTTCCACAAGTTTATAAACAATGTTGTATTATATTAAATTATATTTAGAAAAATCGTCTGACATTATAAACTCTTTTAACGTGTCTGTATATTAGAAAAATATTTATATTTTTATTTGAATTAAATATACTAATATACTTAAATTTTATTTATTTCAATTTCAGTAAAAAAGCCGTTAACATTGCCAAAATTACTGGATGGAAAATTTTATAAAGACGTGCAGCCCAATCGGAAAACTATTGGTGGAATTCAGGCAACATGCACCACTTGTCTCGGTGTAATATCGGGCACTACGAAGTCGACAGGTAACTTCCTTAGTCATATCAAAAGACGCCACAGAGAGATACTATCAGCCTGTCAGATGTATTGCCAAACAAAAGCACCGAATATGAGCACTGTTTTGACTGAAGCTTACAATGAGATGTGCGAAAGTATCAAAGTGGAAACAACTGTAAAAGGCATACATCGAGATCCATTGGGAGTTCCAGTATATGCTGAAGTCGTACCATCACCACATGTTCAACTTCATGGACAGCAAAGCACCGCATCAGCTGCATTTTTATGGCACAAAGCTTTGCCGGTAGCAAACACAAGCTCCATCACAGCCAATGCAGCTATGCAATATAGAAAATTAAAATCGAATATGCCATCCAATGGGTGCTTTATGAATAGTTCTTAGAATAAGAAATCATAATTTAACTGATCAAAAGTCTATATATAATTTATGGACATGCTTTCAGAACAAAAAATCTGAATCGACTGCCAACTGCATATTCATTATTTAGAATGAATATTTTAAAATACACTATAATTCGCTTACCATTATATATACATACCATTTTACACATTTTTAAACGATGAAATGTTTTCAATTTTATCACAAATCAACGTTTAAAATAGCGGCAAAAAACATTTGCCAAAATATGTTGAGGAATGTTGCCAATTTGACAGTCCTTGACCGGATAAAAATCCGTGTACGTACTGGTTACGTAGAACCGACTGTCGTGGAAACGATTTAAACATAAATAATTTGTGATTTTCATCGCTTAAACCATCATACATACAAATATTATAAAAATGACTAGCTCAATACAATTTGAATGAGTTTATAAACAAATAATACGATCGCTGTAAGAAAAATTGGAAATATCATTATTATTAAACAAATAAAGATACAAATTTTATAACACATCTACATAATTTTTAAGGATGTAAATGTGTGCATGCACAGGTATTTCACAAAGACAATCACACAACAGCTTAAGTTTACGAAAAACTTATTTAGTGTTTATCGTTCCGAACTTAATAATATACATGTATGTGCACTTTTTATCATATGTATATATACAGCAAAAGTTATTTGTAAATCATATATTTTATCATTCAAACATTTTACTTCGTTGTAAGAAAAAATAATATTTGGTATATTACAAAATCGATTGTCACAATTAACTGCTATGAATCTCAAACCTCTATGTAAGTATGATATTTGAAGTGTTAATGGCGTATATACCTACATATATATGCGTACACATAAATATGTAACGCAAAAGTATATAGCCAATAAATAAACTAAATTTATTTTCTATTAACATTTTAAACGCATTTAACACTTCTAAGAGATCGTATTACATTGTAATTTTCCCACGTTTTGACCTATTGAACTAAATTTCTTATAAATTAAAAAACCTGCGCGCCTTGCCACAGCAATGCGTTGACCATCGTCCATATGATTGTGCACATCTTGAGAAAAATCATTTGTTTTTATTAATAATTTTAAAAGAAAAATCGTCAAATATTTACCATTTGTAACGTAAAGATCGTCGCCAATAGTTTTTAAACGACTCCGACACTTTTTGGAACGATTGTGAATACATTCCCAGTATACTTTGTCGCTATTTCTTCCAAATCGCTTTAAGTTTGAGCGATAGATAAAATCATTTATAGCTAGCAGAGTGCCGCCCTTACGACTGTAAATAAACATTTGCGGACCACAGTTACGTACATGTTGCATTACTGTAAATAAATATTGGTAAAAATATATTAGTTCATTAATATACGTATGTACTAATATATGTATAAGCCAGGTGTGTTTTTGTCCTGTAATATATCAAAATCCAATATATAGGCACTCGTATTGTTTATTAAGTTACTTCAAGTTCTTATTACACTGTACTACCACATAAGGCACTAGCTATTCAATGTCAGTATATAATAGTATATAAAACAAAAACATTTATATTAAATAAATGTATATATATAATTATAATTGATTTCTACCAATTCGACGTTGTTGTTTCATTTCTTTTTGCCTAAAAGCGCTTTTTGCAAGCGTCGCTTTATTTTCTCTCGAAAATCATTTGTATCGGAGGAAACAGGTGTATCATTTGGCTCTGCCAAAAACTCTCCCGACTGCTCCACTTCCATTGTTTGTGGTTCATTTGTCGGCACCGAATCAGTTACCTGTATCTCGTACTCATCAAAAGCGTCGCTTTGTTCATGTTCCTGACTATTCTCATCATCATCCAAATGGCCGTCAGGTTCAAAAGTCATAGAAGTTACACTTTTATCTGTGGCTTGCATGAAATGAACATGTTCTCCGTCCAGGGGAAAAACACGTTTTTGATCAGTTACAACCCGAACTTTACATTCTTGCATATTCTCTTTATAACAACATTGGAAAATTGAGTATGGACCCCTTCGAAATGTGAATCTAAAATGATGTCCTTCGTAGATAAGTTTCATGCCACCTTTTGTAGTGGAGGCGTATAAAGCAGGTTCCCCACGGCCACGTTGTACAGCAGCTAATACTTTGTCCGCTAGTCTTTCATCCTTTTTCGGTTCCTTAGGACGACGTCCACGTTTTCCTTTCAGTGGACGAGTTTCAATCCATGCCGATCCAGATTCTAATAAATTTGCCGATGGTGAATTCTCTGTAAATTTTAAATATATTTAGGATTACAATCAAATCATTTTATAGTATATAAATAATTATCAAACTAATCATAAAATAAAACAACAAAATCACAATTGTGAGGATTAAATATAAATTTATTTATTTTTGTGTAGGATGGGTAAAATTTTGTTTGTGTCACGCGTCATTCGATAAACGAAAAATAAATTGTAGGGTTGCATACCTTTGATTTTTATTTTATACGGTTTAATAAAATACTTTGAAAAAAAATTAAAATATTTCCAGAGTGCGGTTTAAAATATGAATATTAAAAATATTTTCTAAATAGATATTCACTTAAACATTTTATTAAGTTTTGGCTTGAGTAAATATTAAAAATTCTTCCAATTAAATATGCCGATTTTTCATTTTCTTCACGGCAAACCCTAAATTGCATACCTGTACTTCGAAACGCCATTTTGGAGCGTATATTGTTTCGCAATTATTGTTTGACTATATTCGCCGCATTTTTCGTAGCTTATAAAATTATATTGTTGTGCATTTTATATATAGAAATTTTAATGTAAATAATAAAATAGGTGTTGTATTATCAACCATTGAAGAAATAATGTTTGAAAAAGTTTATAGTATGTGAAAATGTGTTATGTGTATATGGGTGTATTTGCTTAGGTTCCTACAAAAATAAGAACTAGTACAGCAATAACATAAAATGGATATAATAATGAAAGTGTGTGATTTTCATGAATGGGAATTTAAGTTCATAATAAAAACAGCATACGAAAAAGGCTGATAATGTCGAATATATTCCATGTGAGTAATGAACAATATTTCCACAAATGTATTATAAAACCTTTCTAATATTAAGGATATGGAATCGTAATTTCTTATTAGTTAGAGTTATGTATATATACCTATAAACTTTTCTTAATATGGCACAATAATTATTTAAGTAGATCATGATTCCATATTTGTAGCTAAAATCGCTCAACGGGTTTTGCTCTTTAGCATGAACGCATTCATTAAAAAAGAACTACATGTCTCATTTTTATTAAAACACTTTTCTGTCATATTTCTAAAAATATAAAAATATAAGAGATATCACGTGTATATCTCCAACTGCGGTTATGCATATGAATGCGCTATTGTTCTATGATATCTAACACAATTCATTTCAATTAGTTACAAACATCTATCATATTTACAGATGGACATACATATATATTTTTATTGGCTGTAAACATTAGTTATTACCGCGAATTCACGTTACTGCTAAATGTAACTCCTTTCGAACACTTATTTATTTGTTATTAAAAATACTTTACAAACTAAATAACTATAAAGCTTGTCATAAAGTCATTAGTTCTTTTTTTTTTTTTAACAAAAACAAAATATACATATTTTAATTTATTATTATTAATTTGCCAAATAAGAAAGACGTCGAAAGATCCCCTTACTTATCATGAATGATAATAATAAAAATGTTAAAATTATGTATCGATATTGGAAAAGCGCTCGAAACTTGTGTTTTAGAATATCTTTATATCTGTAGTTACTTTCTTTCGGTTTTGTCAAAATGATTGAAGAGTTAAATGGGGTATTAAAATTACTGTTGGTAATTCCCAATGTATATTTTACGAATCGTGTTAATCTCAATACATATTCATGGGAAACGAATCCAATGCAAAGTTGGTCAAACCATAACTATCCAGCAATGTCTGCTAAAAGTATATCATAATGGGAGCTTGTTTTAAACAAGATTAATAGAAGACATATGTTTGGACAGTTGTTTTAAAATATAAAATAATATATCGCGTCATATAATCGGTGCAAGTTTTGAAATAGTGAAAACGTTTGCAAAAGAGCAAGTATGTATTTATGTAAAGAATAATTCATTCATTTTTTTTTGAAATCGTATTTGTATGTATTTATTCAATTGTTTTTCGGCATAAATTGTCAAAAATTAAATTGTATTTGAATGTGGTCAGTTAACGTTGCGGTTATTATTGTTTCTCGTATAATGCCGTATCCAGCACCAACACCTTATCGGGCGATACAAGGATTCGCTTGCTATTTGTGTTCATTGATGTTATTTGGTTTCTATATATTTTGGGTTCTTACGCCGTTGAAGCAAATGGGGTTCGACGACTTACCACATAAATATTTAGCGTTATCTACGAGCAATGTGTTGTCATTGCTTATGGTTATGATTTATTATGTTTTTTATCCTGCAATTAATTTGGCAATGACACCGGACGTGGATGGAATAGCAACAGTCATAGACGTGCAGCTATTAAAACGCGGCAATGAAATGAATGATGTAATTAATTGGAGTACAATACAGCATTTAGAAAATGTGCAACGTAGCCTATCTAAGAAAATACCGTTGAAAAACGAAAATTTCGAAAACTGCCAATACTGCAATGGAGTGCAACACGAAGTTACTGCAAAAGGCACAATACCAACGCTCTACCATATCGATCTGGCTGAAATTAATCGTTTAGTTTATAATTAAAGATTGTCACTAACCGTATAATAAACATATTTACAAGTGGTACATATGTACTTCAAAAAATAAATAATAGGAAATGAGTGTTTCTTTTATTTGAAATTTGTGCTGCGGTTTTGTTTTATTGGACTTAAATTTTGTTTTTGCGCTCACACATACATAGGTTTAATTGTGGATACTTGGTTTCAGATGCAAATCCCGAATACGACCCCGCCGATTTGGAATTCATCTATAGTCAACGTGGACATCCATTGATTGTGCTCAACAATTATTTGTATCGAAAGAATCGTGGGCGTTATTGGCGTTGTCTACGTTGCACCAAGCATCAGTGTAGAGCACGTCTAATTTTCTCACCGAAACGTTATGTACGCGTTTACGGCGTGCATACGCATGGCAAGGAATCGGAGAAAATCGAGTGGGGGCGTCGAGTTTGCAATGAATTGAAAACGACCTATCTCAAAGAGCTCGACTTTGGTGCAAAGGTAAAGCTATCCGTGCGACAGCCACATTTTAAGACAGACGATTCCAGCGCACCAAGCACGCCAACAGCTGATCCACTCGAGCATGACGCAGCAGATGCGGACGAAAGTGTGGAACCAGAACTGTACATGCATATGCAGACGACGCAATACGTTGATGATTGTTTACAATTTCAACTAAACCAAAAATAAAGCACACTTTTATAAGAAATGTAATTGTTTTTGTTTTCTCTGTAAAGTATTGCTTAAAAGATTTCATAAAGTCATTACTGCAATTCCACTAAATTGTTATATCAATTTCATTTTAAATTACAGCGAATTTGGAGTGCAGAGTTGGTGAGAATATATTGGAGAAAAGGGAAGCCATCATTTACACTATGCCATTTCCATTAGGTGTATGGTTGGAAAATCAAGAGGTATTTTATATGCGCAATCAGAAACAGGGTTACAATCTACTTTTCAACGGGTTTATGTATAAGAAAGAAGCCAGTTTTCGTTCGACGATAAACTGGATTTGTTCCAGAGGTAATGGCAGGCGTGTCTCGGATAACAAATGTACAGCACGCTGCATTACCAAATGGGATGGCTCCATCAAATTGGGTAAACATCCACACAATCATCCACCCAAGTTTACGCCTGAAACGATGCCATCAAAGGCATTATCAAGAGCCGAATTTGCACTGACATTATAAGTCAAGCATTGAATACATATATGCTCGTATATTCCTACATACTTAAGTATTATCATATAGCCATTTAAGTAATGCAAAATAAAGTTAACTGAAAATAAATGTAAAATACAAATTTTTTGAAGTAATAAATAACTGTTAAAGAAAATAAAATATCTTACACAAATGTATTATTAGTGTTATTCTTGATAAAAGTATAAATTAAAGATATATTTTTTTTTTAGATTTTCAGCTGTTACTTGAAATTTTTTAATAAATAGTTTTAATTAACCTAAAAAATATAAGAAATAAAGTATGATTCATAGGCGGTGTTTTTAATTTGTTGTAAAAATTAGCCTAATAAAAAAGAGTCTGATGTAAAACTTCTTAATATGCAATTTATCTTTCTTCTTTTAGCCATTATTATCACGAAAAACCAATTTAGATATCTCATATTGCGAGGAGTAAAATACAAATTATTACGTTCCAGAGCTTACAATAGTCATTGGTATTGCATCACACCTAATTGTCCTGCCAATGTAACAATTGACGAACTGAAAGGTGGTCTTGTCTTGCTTGGAGCATCGCATACGCCCGCTTGCCGCGAGAAGTACTCTATGGACTTACAAAACAACACATAAAAATAATAATAAAGAAATATTAGTTAACCTAAAATTCATTTAATTAAAGCGCAATTTCACTACAAATATGGCTACTGTTTACTTTATTAAAAAAAAATATATATTTAATTTACATAAAAATTATAAACTCTAAATCTACTAGATATCCAGACTAATACATGATTTTGCAACCTTTTCATTTTCAGATAAAGACATCTATGAGGAGGAGGAAATCTATTTACAACCCACAATACTACATGAGCCCACCGAACGTGCACCCATCCAGCAATTGCATACACATAATGCCTTTGAGGGTCCCGTTTTTGTGGTGAGCAAGTATGGTACCAGGCAACTAGTGCTGAAGCAACACACATTCAATCGACACGTTAGCCGTGAAGAGGTCACCTATTGGCGGTGCAGTCAATTCGCTGTGCTGCGCTGTCGTGCGCGCATAAAAACGAAAGGAAACACCTTGACGGTATTGAATAGTGAACATAATCATGAGGTCATTACAAAAGCACGAAAATATGGCTCACTCAAAGCAGCTGCAGCGGCGGCAGCTGCAATGTCATCGAATAATACCACAACAGTTGCTGGCAAGGTAAACCTTACCAACACGCGCGATACCATAACATATGCTAAAGGCACATATAGCTTAACCACTGGTCGAGTTGAAACCGTTTCCGCAGAGAACATAACGGACTAAAAACGAATATGTATTAGTGAAGCTGTTCTGTTATTATACAGTACTGTTCATACTGAATTTAAGAACTTTCTGACATAATTTATGTTATTTTTAGTATATATTAAATAATAATATTATTAGTGAAACAAAAATATGCAAAAGACGTGCAAGCAATAAAACATTTTCAAAAAAAAACAAAAAAAAAAATCTCAAATATATGATAACTTTAACTGTTACGTATAACTATTTATTTATAATTGAAAATTGTATATTTCATTTGAATTTACCCCAAATTGGTATAATATTTCACTAATCGCATTTTTATTATCTCTCCACTTTCGTTGTAGGCCGCGCAGTTAATTACTTTTCCTATATAACGGGATTTCGTGGTAGCCGCAAGCTGAAGGTGGGCGACTACAGTTTTACGCGCAACAAGTCGTCTGGCTCCAAAACGTACTGGTCCTGCGCACGCGCCGGTATACACAAGTGCAAAGCGCGCGTTGTGACGATAGATGAGGATTGCCGACACGACGTTATAGTCAAATGCGAGGAACATAATCACCCGCCATTTTAAAATACAACCGCAGCAAGGAGTGACATACATTCCGCTGTTGTATTTCTCTCCTTATATGAACATTTTAGTTAAACTGAATTAATTTATTTTATTTTAATTTCATTAGTGAAGAATGCAAATAAAATTAAAACTAAATATATGAAAAATAATTTTTGAAAATCAAAAGCTAAAAAAAAACATAATAAAAAACAATTTAGAAAAAAAGTAAAAATAAAAACCTTATTATCGTTGGCGACACTGTGCTATGTATGTATCGGCAGTTAAAATTGTAAATTTATCAAAAAATTTGGTATGTTCAACTTAATACTTATTTATTTTGCTACTTTCAGAGGAAGTGCTGGACATGGGTGCGTGCGATAGCTTACTCTCATTCACCTTGGGTCAGCGTGGCTGCACATTATTAGTATTCAAAGGCTACAATTATGTGCGCAACCGACGTAGCGGTTTGAAGACTTACTGGATATGTGCCAAAAAGGTAAATGCGTATATATATTAAGCAATAGTCCACATTTCTTTTACTAATATTATTGTTTTTATTTCTTTCCATGTAGGGCAGCACCAAGTGTAATGCACGCGTTGTCACTGATGTGGTTGATGGTGTGCAGAAAATCGTTTTGGAGTCCTGTCGCCACAATCACGCACAAAAAGTAGCGCGGAAAAAGCGCAAAACATCCATAGAACAGTCGGCAAGCACAATTCTAAGTATTGCAGATTCGAACAAATACGTGCAAGTACAAATGAAGAACGAATCTTGCAGCATTGCGCAGAATGCGGCTCTCACATAAAGCAATTTACTTTGGTTGTGAAATGTGGCTTACTCGTATGCATGTTAAATAGCAAAACCAAAATACTTATTGAAAAGAAAAATACACGTTCAAGTACATTACATACAAAACTAAACATAAATGTTATAATATTTCTCGGCTAATCATAACTCAGAGATGAGTATGTAATATTGTCTTAGGTTGCTTCTATACATATACATTTACTCACCGCCTTTGCAGCATTTACTAATTATAAAATTATAAAATTTTGCAGAAATCGCTACTTTCAGTACCGGCCAACGCGGATGCACTGTGCTAATGTATGGCAATCACAAGTTCGTAAAAAATCGCAAATCAAATACGCGCACCTATTGGATCTGCTCGAAAAAGGCAATTAAGTTTTTTTAAATATTAATTTTTTTTTGTTATTATTTTTATTTATGATTTTTTTTATATATTTAATTTATAATTTTTTTTTTATATTTTTAATTTATAATTTTTTTTTTATATTTTTAATTTATAATTTTTTTTTTTATATTTTTAATTTATATTTTTTTTTATATTTTTAATTCATAATTTTTTTTTTAATTTAATTTTAATTTCTTTTTTTATAGTTTTAATTTCTTTTTTTTATTTTTTTATTATTTATAATTTTTTTTTTATTTTTTTAATATTTTTATATTTTCTGTCTTTTTGTTTATATTTTTAAATTATTTATTATTATATTATTATATTATTATTTTTTGAATTTTATTTGCTCAAAAACGCAGAATTTGTGGTTATTTTTTTAAGCTTACGCTTTTCTTTCTCCACAGGATGTCACTTGGTGTCGGGCGCGTGTGGTGACTGCGCGTGATAAGCAAGGCACTGAACGCATACTACATCGCACCTTCGAGCATAATCACGCACGAAAATATCCGCGCAGTCAAGCTGGCGTTCAGCGCACTGAACTATTTCTTAAAGATTTAATGTCGTTGCGCAGTTAGAATTGCGGTTTCTCAAAATAAAACGTATTAGCTGAACGGTGCAAATAACAGATTTTTAATATGTACATTTATAGGTTGTTGTATAAAGTATTAAATTTTTAATTGTAAAAGTTACCGTTTAAATTGCTCAATTCATACATAGTACATATACATATAATATTGTAAATACAAAATGCTGTAATTTGTGTGCTTGTTCTATAACCTGTCACTGTCTCTCTTCTTTGTTTTGGCTATTAATTTCAGATTCAATGCGCACATACCAATATAGCATAACGAATTGCAAATTTGAGTTGCCAAGCGGTGATGAGAGTTTCCTGCCGATATTTACATCGCTGAATGAAACAAAAAGTATTGGCGGCAAAACGCACGCCGTTAAGACTGGCTTGTCGAAGCGTAAACCCGCATTTCTGGAGAATCGCACCTTGGATGATTGGGGCGCTATCAAATATAGTACGACATCGCGTGGCAACAAGCTGCTCTCATATGAAGGTCATCGTTTCATCAAGAACAACATTTACGGCACGAAAGTGTATTGGAAGTGCACAAAGTGGCATAGCTTTTGTAAGGCGCGTGCCATAACAAGTTTTGAGGCGCCAACGCGGTGCGTTATAAAGGGCGTACACAACCATTCGATTGTGAAGGAGGAATAATAATTTTGGACTATAAACTGCTTAACTACTTAATGGAAGACAATGGGAGTTCATGTGCATACACCTACTATAGTTGGCTAAGTTCATGCTACATACATACATACACCTGTATTTATGTATGTATGCTGCGTAACTGTTTCGGACATACTTGCCATTTAATTCAATAGTTTTTAATAATACAATTTAAGTATTTAGAAAAGACTATGGGCACATACATGCCCGTACAAACAACATTATTTTTATCATTATATTTAACTAAAATAAACAAGCGTTTTTGATTTATAATTGCTAGCAAAAACTCGAATATATTATTTTTAGTTTCGTCACTTTATATTATAAGCTCGTTCTTTATATCATAAGCCAACTGACTTTGCGCTAAGCTTAAAAATCATATTTAAGTGGAATCCATAATAATATTACCCACTACGATCTACATTGGACTGTAGAGCGCGAACACTGTGAGTTCCTCTTTGTTTAAGTTTTTCATACATTTTACTTTTAAGTAGCTTTAGCACACTAGATATTTGTCAAATACAAATATTGTTTATTCATTAATTTATTTCTAGCTCTTTAGTGTATTCTACTAACAGTTGTCATTTCTTTTTGCAGGCTTTCAAATCGATTTTATTGATTCAAAAAAGAATGGTGGCAAATTGTTGGTTATAAACGGGTTTCGTTTCTTTCGCAACAAGAAGCGCGGTTCACGTCAATATTGGAAGTGCAGTAATTACTACAAAGAGAAATGTCCCGCCATTGCGATATACGATGAGACAACGTTGAATTTACGTCTTTGCCATCAGCATAAGCATGCCACCAGCAATGATATTGAGATTAAACCGTTTCTGCCAAAAGTCTGTGCGCTACTCGATGAGGGTCATATTGACTCGCTGCACGATGATATAGATGATGATCTGAAGGTTTAGAGATTTAAATTACATATATTGAAGAGAGCGTAATGCAGTCTATGCCAAAAATGGTGGTGAATGAATATATATTGTACATTGTAGTATGCGAAAGTATCAACATAGCGCACTCGAACTGAAGTAGTGAGCAGCGAGATATCGCCCAAATACCAAAATATTGAATTCTTGTAAAAACTATTTATAATTAATTTTACATATAGCTAAAGTAATATATAAATTTAGTAATATGAATATTATATTGTATTTAACGTGTCTTACAAACTGAAATTTCAATTTTAAAAAGCAAATTTGCGTACTTTTACTTGATTTGATAGTGATTGCAGCAAGTATGTTTTTATACAATGCTATAGTATACACGTTGTTGTTAAAAGTTAAGTTAAATTTTTTTCTTTGAAAGTACGTATGAATGCAATTTCCAACCACAAAAAAAAACAGAAAATAAATACTGTCCATTGAAGTTGTAAAGCAGAAAAAAATGATAAATCTCATGCAAAAACTTTTATCTTCCGATTTTTAAATGTATGTAACTTGAATTAAGAGAGAACAGAAATTAACATTTTCTATTCTTATAAAAATCTCTTTTCTTTTACTAATACGCTTGCCACACACACACACCTAAGGCTGCGAACTCAACACAACACAACCAAAGATACAATTTTCCATCTCGAAACGTGGTGGCCAGTTGCTTTGGTTGGATGGACTGAAATATTTTCGCAACAACGAGAATCGTACGAATTTATTCTGGCGCTGTCACTGGTACTACAGGTAACTGCTATTTTAGGTTTTCTCTATTAATAACTATGTAACATCAACTTGCATTATTTCCTTTTATTGCAGACGCATACGTTGTCCCGTGCTGATTTGCATGAATAAGTATGATACGAGTGATTTTCGGCAAATTCACAAACATCGACATGTCAAGTCCAGTAAGAAGCAATCAGGCACTAATGTCGTTGAACTGACAATGGACAGCGCACTTCCAACGCATTTGACGGCAATCGATGCTCAACATGATATGCCGCTGGAAATGGATAATGAACAGGAAATGTTCACAATTTAAGCAACGCAAAAGCATAATTGTATATTAATTTTTTTAAGTTTATGTAAAAAAGAAAAGAAAAAACAAATTCCATATTGTAGTACTTGTGGTATTAATAAACATTTAGGCTTATATGCAAAAATATTCGTTTGCTAACACTTGCTGTATATTAAAAATGTTAACTAAGCATTATTTAAATATAAACACTAACTAACTGTACTATTTTTTCTCGCTCTATTTTCATATACGCCATACCAACACCAACCGCAGTTGTACTCGCCAATGATGTGGTGCCAAATCCGGAGGATGTGCTAGTTTTTTTCACACAATCGCTGCGCGGCAGACCCGCCATCATGGCTAACGGCGTACGTTTTCTCATAATGAGTGAAAATAAGAAAAAGATATTGTGGCGCTGCAGTTCGATGGCCACCAAGAAGATTAAGTGTCCAGCACGTATCACTATGCTAAAGGGCAGTCCGCCAAAGTTTATCATCAACAAAGCGGAGCATATACACGCGGAGCTAAAGCGCAACAAGTATGGGTCGAGCAAGCAAGCGCAGCACCAACAACATCAACACCACCACCATCACCAACAACAACAACAGCAATTGCATGAATACGATCATCAACAAGAACAAGAGGATCAGCAATGTTACAGTGTGACAACTTTGAAGGGCGATGAGGAGCATGAAGTGGAAGTTGATGGCAATGTTAAAATAGAAATTCTCACGCAAAATATCGGTGGTGCGACGTTGCAACGCCACCAGCAACATCCGTAGAAAGTACACCACAACAACAACATAAACAAAAGTTAACAACCATAAATAAAAACAAAAAAAACCACGCCCGCGTTTTCAACTGAAGTTTAGTTCAATGAATTAACAACGTTTCTGTTTTATTGATATTTGTACTATATGCTATAGAATAGAATAGAAATGTGAATTATGTAAATTGAGGCGTTTGTTGTTGGCGCACGTTTTTGTTTCATAAAAATGGTGAGAGTTTCCTTAAGATTATCCTTAATACCCTGTAACTATTATAGTTTATTTATTCACATAAGCATACGCACACACAAAATATTTTTTTTATGAATCTATAAAATTAATTGCTCTTCAAATTTCAATTACAGGTTCGTTTGATGTCTCCTTAAATATCGCTAAAAATATGAAACCCTCTATCGATGTGGATGATGCTTCAGACATACATTATATTTCTAGCCAAAAGGGACGCACCCTATTAGTACATAGAGGATTTCATTATGTTCATGAGAAGCGTATACACAATAAGATTTATTGGCGTTGTACACAATATACAACGCGACGCAAATGTCACGGGCGCGTACACACGGAGAATGGGCGCATTGTGCATAAAAGTTTTCACAATCATAATGCGTGCACAATAGTGGAGAGAAAATCACACAGACTACTATGTACAGATAACTAAACAATTTTAACAATTTTGAAAAGACACAAATGTAAAAATATCCTACACTTAACAGAAATGGAAAGTGTTGTATCAATTACCTGAACAGCTCTTAGTTGTGTTACGACGAAAGGGAGTTTGAATGGTTTCAATTAAATGCAAAGCACGAAATGTAATATATATGCTTAAAATGTGCTTATTATAGATTTTTTAAATCTTTAGTTTCTACAAAAAACTGAAAACAAATATGTACACATGTAAAATGAATTAAAAAAATAATTATATAATAATTTACATACAATAAGTTCATACTTAGAAAAACATAATTTGTAATCGGTACATTTTTAATGATATTTTGGAATTAAATTTCAAAGAAATGAATTTAATTTAGTTTATATAAATGGATTTTAATCTTAATGAGATAGTTGATGCGCTGCGAAATTTTAGAATATATATTTCTTAGAGACGCATTTGTTGGGCACTCTAAAAGTTTTGTGGAAATTGTTGCCTAAAAAAATATTAACCGGAAAATAATTCAGGTACTTAATTTTAACATATAACTAATTATCAAGTTAATAAATTTGCTTTATTTTCAATTACAGATTTCCAACTAAAAAAATGCAAAAAAGGACGTTTTCAAAATTAATAATTTAAATTAAAAATAATTAAAGGAATTATTATGGTGATTTAAGAGAATGATACGTACTTTCGCGGACGTAAATTTGCAGAAAAATTTAGTTTAAAAATACTTCAAAAAATATACTATATGTTATGCCACAGTGCTTGAATGTTGAGGTGCTTTACTTGTTTAGACCAGATTGTCAAGAGAACAGTTTAAAAAAATCTAATAACTAAAATTTAGGAATAAGCAGTAGTATTACCATATATTATTTAAGGATTGTTATTGTACCACGAACGAAGTATATTTAGAATTTAAAGCAATTTTCGAACGATTGGTGTGAAATATAATAGTAAAAGACACTTATACTAAAGTTAAGGCTAATATTTCGATACATGTATAAACAGTCATATAATATTCAAGAGGAAAAATAGCGAGGCTTGGATACAATTAGTAGATACATCTATTTCAGCACACTCGAAACCAAAAACTCCGATAAGTTAAACATTTGTATATATAGTATATATGAAGCTACTATTGGGTTTGTAACAAAAAAAAAAAAACAAATGGTAGACAAATTTATTTGGCTTAATATTTAAACTTTAATATATATAAGTTAATTGATTAAATATAAAAAATAATAAATTTCAGGAAGAAATCTCAGAAATAACCTACAACACTTAAAACTTGAAATAAAAACTGACTTTTTGCAGCATAACGGTTTACCAATTTACAAAAATTTTTACTGTAGTACTTCAAATTAACTTGTTTGTAGCATAAACACTATTACCATATACTAATTGCAACTTTCATTCTTTACAGACAAAAAAAAATCCATCGCTGTATTACCACTCTCGTCCTTGGCTTCGTTCGGTAACACCAAGAAGAAGCGTAAAAAGTTGATTATTAACTCATTCGAATTTGTTATTGATCGCATGCTGAAGCAGAGCACCAATTGGCGTTGTGCCCGTTATAAGAGTGCCAAATGTAAGGCGCGCGCTACAACACGCCTTGTTAATGGTGTAGAACGTTACATTCTACGTAATGCCGAACATTCGCACGAGTAAAACGATTTGCTAGCTATAATAGTTTTGCTTCGAAAAGGATATTAATAAACGTGTATATCGACATTGACAACGCTCTTAAGAGTTCTATAAAGTTTTCTTATATATTGAAGCATGATTATGGCATACATACATATATCAATATATTTAATATATGAGACATTTTTATGAGATTTTTTACTGATTTAAATGTTTTTAGTTTTGCGATTCACAATATATTTCTAACTATGAATAAATTGTTTGTTTAATGCAGCGTTAAAAATTAAATTTATATATATATATACATATATTTGTTACTATTACTATGGCTTTTGAATACAATACTTTCTGTTTTTTAATAATTTAAAGTTTTTAGTACAGTAATGTGTGGATTGCAGTTATTAAACGATATTTATCGGCAGAAAATAATACATATATACAATAAAAAGTATTGAATGTTATTATTAGCTACACATTGATTGGTGAGTTAATACTAAAAACGTTGTGGATTATTTATAAAACGCTTAAGTGAAAATATTTGTAATAAATTTACTTCAATTTAACACATTTATAAATAAATGAAAACAATAAAAGATAATATTAAATTCAATATCGAAGCTGCTTATATAAACAATTTAATAAAAATTAATAATTAAAGTGAAAATATTATAATGTATACTTATTATATTTTATTAATTACTTAAATCCCTATATGTATATATAAGCAAACGTTGAATCGCTATTAAAAAATATAAAAATGCTAATTGATCAATATTTTTAATATTAACTTAGACGCTTGTATTCCAGCTTTCTAATCTTTAGTTTTAAGTTGACTCAAATTAATTATTATTTTTAATAATATGAACTTTTTATTAACCCTTTACTTATTTTTATTTTCAGCTCTGGAGTCTTTAGCCAAGAAATGCGGCCTAATGATTACACAAGGCAAAAAAGGCAAACCAAAATTATTATTCGCCGGCTTTGCTTACTTTCGCAATAATAGCAAAGGTCCAAAAACATATTGGCTGTGCGCAAAGAATCGCGATAATCGCTGCCGTGCGCGCATCATCACTTGCTCAAAGACTGGCGCTTTGCTAATCAAAAACCAAAGCCACAACCATCCACCACCACCGCCGACAGCCGGCGCGTTAATACAACGCAGAGATTTAAAAAAAGAACTTTAATAATATTAATAGAGATTCAAAAAAAAAAAAATTAATTAAAAGTAAAATAAATATAAACAACTGAGTAATGACTAGTGAACGAAATATACACTGAAAATATTGAAATATAAATAAATGGGTTTTTATCCAGTGTTAAAATTATTGAACTTTGACCTTTTGTTTTTTAAGTTGGCTTCTCCACACACGTTATAGTTTGATTACTTGCTTATATTTATTAATTTAAATTCAAATATTTAATTTCTTTGCTTCTTCTTCTTTGTAGACACTTAATCATTTTAATTGTGGTTTTAGTTATTTTCATTACAGATGGTTCCGATGATATTTGTGGCATACAGTCTATACGCTATGTTGTGGGACAGCGTGGCGCACGCAAGATGATTTGTGATGGCTATTCGTATATCTGCGCCAAAAAGGTGAAATCACGTAAATATTGGATATGTGCAAAGCAGCGCAGTCGCAATTGTAAAGCACGTCTTATAACCGATGTCAATGAAGAGGAGTTCTCTGTGCGAAATGTTGAACACAATCATCCGCCGGAAAGAGTTTTTAGTGGCTTGAGCGCGCAACAGAATGAAGCTGAAAACACTGAAATCACAAATTGAAGTTTTTTGTACATTTTGTTAAAGGTAAAGGTGGGCTGTGTGTCGAAAACACGCTCAAATTTTTGTGTATATAAGAGTATATGGTATGTTTTAATTTTATTTCGAAAGTTAGTTGTACAATGTCGATCCTGTGGTTCGTTCATATGTGCTTACAATTTTACAAAATAATAGTTGTATTCAGCATTGTAGACATTCTATAGAAAGCATTTACAACAAACTATAAATATTTAATTTATAAATTTGAAAAATAATATTTAAAATACATAAATACTTGCCTTAATACGAATTTGACTACCGAAAAGTGATGATCGCTATACCAAAAAAAGGTTAAAAATAATTTAAGAACGGTGTCTAGTTCTTAATATCTAAAAGAAATATAATGTGAACTGTTAATTAATAATATTAGTATAAAATGAATGTATATATAACAATTTAGTTGACCATACTGACAAGACAAATATAATTTCTATATCCTTGTTTCACTACAATCAGAAAACACCAAATATTGTAATTTTTTTTTTTTAAGGTGAAATAGTTAAGAAATGTTTTTCCTGTTCAACCCATTATAGTGTCGATGAGTCAGTTAGCCCAAAAAGTAAAACTTGAAACGTGTTTTTTCGAGACTTGCTGTTAAAAAATTTAAACTAGCAAGTTCTATGTGGATAAAGATTCCGTTTTTTTTATTGTTTTTGGTTAGCAAGAATTGTGCAAATCAACAAGTTAATCCTATTTATTTATTTAATGTTATTAAGATAACACACAATTCGACCCAAATATTCGGCATTAAGGAGTTAGGTGAGTTTCAGAGGCTAAAAACAAGGGTATTTTTATAATTTTATTTTTTTATAAATACAGTGGAACTTCTCTAACTCGAATCTCCATAATCCACAAAAAAACTTCGAGTTACAGAGACTTTGAGTTATAGAAATTTTCATTAAAACATACTTTTTTCAAACAGCTATAAAATATAGATTTATTCTCATTTTTATTTATTTACTTCGCAAAAAGTTTTATGTAAATACGTTAAAACATATATCCTCTAATCTTTTGGTTCTGGTATGTTGCAGTTTGCTATTCTTTGGCTCTTGACGTCTGTATCCCAAGCCTATTTTTATGCCTTTTATGCAATCCAGAAGTGTAATATAGATGTACTCTCTTAAAATTCTGCCTCTATAGTAAAATTTTAAATTTTGTATTGTGCCCTTGTCGAAAAATTCGATGTATGGAAGGAAATTTGTATGAAATTTGACTTCTATTGCCAATTCAAGAGTTCGAGTTATGGAATGAAATTTGATTTGGAAACGCTATTGCCAATCGAAATGTTCGAGTTATGGAAGTTCCACTGTGTATACAATCATATGTATTTCATTTCCACAATTCTGCATATCAAAGACACATTTTTGAAATTTTTATTTAAAAATTCCGAAAACTCCGCCTTTGGCACCTCATCTTCCATGAGGTGTCCACAAAAAAAGTTTTTGCCATGGACATGATAACCAAAAATATTTTGATAGTACATAGATAAATGTAGTTAATGAACGAAGGAAAAAAGAAAAACTTATATTTTGGATTTTTGGGAGAATTTTAACCATAAAACTAACTTTTTTGGTAAAATTTTCGCCATATATTGGTTCGAAAAAAAAATGTTCATTAACTAGAACTAGATAATGCTATTTAATAGAATCGCTTCATAAATTTTCGAGAAATCGTGTCCACCGACTTGAAAAATTTAGTTTTGACATAAACGCGTTTAAAGTTTTAAATTCGTACTGACATGGCCTGTTGGGCGGAACTTCCAAAGGGCACATCTTTTAGAGTATTACTCGGATTAATTTGATATTTTTCGAAAATATTTTAAACATATTGCGCTTTTTAATAAGATTTTTATACCCTGAACAGACAGGGTATATTAAGTTTGTCACGATGTTTGTAAAACCCAGAAGGAAGCGTCGGAGACCCTATAAAGTATATACATATATAAATGATCAGTATGTTGAGCTGTGTTGATTTAGCCATGTTCGTCTGTCTGTCCGTCTGTATATATACGAACTAGTCCTTCAGTTTTTAAGATATCGTTTTGAAATTTTGCAGATGTTATTTTCTCTTCAAGGAGCTGCTCATTTGTCGGAGCTGCCGATATCGGACCACTATATCATATAGCTGCCATACAAACCGAACGATCGGAATCAAGGACTTGTATGGAAAACTTCCGCATTTTACTACATATCGCCACGAAATTTGGTGTGAGTTATTGTTCATAGAAATAATTTATTCTCCGAAAAAATTGTTCAGATCGGTTCACTATAGCATATAGCTGCCATACAAACAACCCGGCTAAAAAGTATTAGTGAAATGTTTTCTTTTTTTTACTTACTTTTTCTTACATCTTTAGATTTGCTTATCCTGGGCCGATTTCAACTTATTTAGCGATATATACGGTACGGAAGATTGAAAATCCATATATGATGTATAGGGGGGCTGCAGTTAGTATTGATCTGATTTTGTCTAACTGGCACAAAAGCACATCTCTTTTAAAATTCTTTAGAATATATGAGAGATTTACCGATATTATCGGTAAAAAAATTAGCCACAAGGCCATTCACTCGTGCTTAATTTATACATGTATTTCCAAGTGAACGAATCAGATGGACTTCAAAATTGTGGTATTAGGAAAGTTGGCATGGGTGTTAACCGACTTTGCTTATTTTCAAACTATAGCATTTGGATGCCATAAAATGTTACGAACCGAATTTCATTGAAATTGGTTGAGTAGTCCCTGAGATATGGTAATACAAATATGTCTCCATTCATTACGATCGTCTGTATAAAATTTTTCATAGCTTGATTTGTGGCTTCGTTATAGCACTTTATAGCTCGAGGTTAACGCTATTTTTGTACCAAGGAACATGGGTACCAAGTTTCATTAAGATATCTCAAGTTTTACTCCAGTGCACGGACGGACGGACAAAGAGATAACCGTACCCCTGATCATTTTGGTATACATAACTCTCTATCGAATTCGTTTAGTTTTAGGGGTTTCAGACAACCGTAATGTGTGCGACATGTAGCGAGAGTATAAAAAATTGGTTTTTGATCTTCACAAAGAAACTTGAAGCTGTTGCTATAGTATGCGATCGGATTATAATTTTCTGACTTATTAGAGATAAATTAAGCGCGACATCCTTCAACTAAAATACTTAAAAGTTAAGTTAAGTTAAGTTAAAACTTATGGAGTTACTTCAACTAAACTGATTACAAATGTGCACACAAACACACAGGAATATATTTATCGGCGCCGAATGCAAAGGTGAATACATTGTACTTAACTATGTACAAATGGCAATTTTTGTAATTGTTTAAATGTGTATTAGTAAGTACGAGTATTATGACTGTGTGTTAGTTAGTACGCGTATATTAGTATGAAGCATTTATGAATGCATATAAATGTTCGTAGATACTTTTATGTCTCAGTCCTTAGTCATTTCTCGTGCTGCATTGCTTTTTAATGACAGCGTCGTCAGTATTCCACTATTCCTCAATGCTTTTGTTGTGGTTATAAGCAAACATACGCGCACATACACATACACACACGCAAGGGCGCGCGTGCTTGGGGGGGACACAAAGCCAGTCGTGTACACAAAGATCCAGATCTAGGTTGGTTGGTTGGTGTGTCCGTGCGTGTGCGGTTAATAAATCCCGCGGGAATGCTTTTAATTTATTGCTGGCACAGCAGTAAAATGTACAATGTTCGCAATGCACGCAGTCGCTTGCTTGCTCCGCTTGCTTGGTTGGCTGGGAGGTTTGGAGTTGGCTTGGTTCTTTGGTCGCCCATGTGGAAGTAGACGATGGTAGTTTTGCATGCCATTGTTGCTCTGCTGCTCTCATGCAAACATAACACACACACACACACACTCACGCACACGAGCGCTTGTGTGCGGTGCTTTGTATCGTTCCCTGCGGCAAGTGCTTTGTAACCAACCGGCTGCGGTGGGTGGATGGTTTAGACGGGTTGACAGGCAGCGGGGCCAACATGATCTCATTGAACAAGAAGAATAGCCGAAGGTAAAGCGTACTACTCTGCTTGCTGGAGACAGCAAGTCTACACACATAAAAATTATAATATCTACATACATAAATGCGAACGAGCAGGTGGCAAATGTGAGACGTGGCATCCAATGATGGCGTTTCGGAAGTGACCGCTGTCTGTATTCCCTTTGGAGCGTGTCTAATTTTTTCTTATTGTTTATATAAGTGCTTTGGCCATTTACAATGTGTGCGCAAATTTGTTTGGAAAGTGTAAGTGTAAATTTAATATGTCTTCGCTAAGTATGCTGACATAAATACAACCACACACACACACACACACACACACGCATATACACAAGCAGAGACATTAGCACACATGTCTTTTCAGAGGCTGCTGTGTGGCTGCTCAAATGCATTTAAAGCGAGGTGTTGACTCAATTTACTACAGTATATAAATCACATAACATTTTCATTCATACATACTACAGCTGTGTTCAAAATAATGACTCAATTTTAAAGGTGGCTTAAGTTGATGGCGGCAAGCCGTTAGCTTTGAGGTTAAAGGTATGTATTGTAGAAGGTATGCAGTTAATTTGAGTTGCTCCTTTGTTGTTGTCTTGTGGAAATATTTATTGAATTCGAATGCTGCTGGTATCTAATATCTAGTATTTTAACGCTGTCGCTCAGCCGCTGTGGGATTACCTTGGTTGCTAAATAAATATGGCAATAGCTCTTATTACTGGTAGCGCCAGATAGCTGTAAATCATTTTGACTATCAGGTGAGACTTTGTCGCGAAGCAATAGTTGGGCTATTAGCTATGCATTAAGTATTTTATAAGTCAGTTGGGAATTGCAGAAGATGTTCATTGGTGTCACTACTATACGCCTCCACATTGGGATCAGTAGAAAGTGTTCCTGTATAGAGTCCCACCGGTATCCTGCGTTCAATCAATGGGAGGTTTATTAGAGTCTTGTGACACACCACCTTTTTGTCGATTTTAAATCTGCTTACGACAGTACGAAAAGGAGCTGCCTTTACGCCGCGATGTCTGAATTTGCTATTCCCGCAAAATTAATACGGCTATGTAAATTGACGTTGAGCAGTACCAAAAGCTCCGTCATGATTGGGAATGACCTCTCCGAGCCGTTCGATACCAAACGAGGTTTCAGACAAGGTGACTCACTATCGTGTGTTTCTTTAACTTGATGCTGGAAAAAATTATACGAGCTGCAGAGCTAAATAGAGAAGGTACAATCTTCAATAAGAGTGTACAGCTGCTGCCGTACGCCGATGATATTGATATCATCGGAAGCAACAACCGCGCCGTTTATTCTGTTTTTTCCCGAATGGATAAGGAGGTGAAGCGAATGGGTCTGGAGGTGAATGAGGACAATAGGAAATATCTCCTGTCATCAAGCAAACAGTCGTCGCATTCGCGACTTGGCTCCCACGTCACTGTTGACAGTCATAACTTCGAAGTCGTAGATAGTTTCGTCCACTTGGGAACCAGCGTTAACAACACCAACAATGTCAGCCTCGAAATCCAGCGCAGAATCACTCTTACCAACATGTGCTACTATGGACTGAGTAGGCTATTGAAAAGTAAAGTCCACTCTCGGCGAACCAAAATCAAACTCTACAAGACGCTTATCATTCCCGTCCTGCTTTACGGTGCAGTAGCTTGGAAGATGTCAACATCAGATGAGACCACAGTAGGAGTTTTCGAGAGGAAAATTTTGCGCAACATTTATGGTCCTCAGAACATTGGCAACGGCGAATACCGCAGACGATGGAACGATGAGCTGTACGAGTTATACGACGACATTAACATAGTTCAGCAAATAAAAAGACAGAGGCTACGCTGGCTAGGTCATGTTGTCCGAATGGACGAAAACACTCCAGCTCTGAAAGTGTTCGAGGCAGTACCCACCGGAGGAAGCCGAAGAAGGGGAAGGCCTCCGCTCCTGGTTACACTTGGAATCTCGAACTGGCGCCGAACTGCGAAGGAAAGAGAGGAGTGGCGTGCTCTCATCGATTCGGCTATAACCGGCTAAACGGTTCAACGCCAATCACATACAAATGATGAGATGAGCTCTGAGACTACAATATATAAATTGGGATTTAAAGACAAAGTAAGGTTCTAGTTGTATTTGAATACTTTATTCGGAAATCCAGTTCAAGTATCTGTGGTAAGTAGAGCAGCTTACATCAACTCTAAATCTTCTCTAATCTTTGTGAAAGTGTGAAAAGTGAAAGTTTTCGGACTTCGCCCATCTTTCAAAAGTCGCCTAATTATCACATCGTAAATATTGTAACTCAATTGCAAATATTGTTACTCAATTACGCTTTGTTAGTGCGCCTACTGTATTATCAATAGCACTTAGTACCTACTCGTACACATGGTGTGTGCTTACCTCTGTAAGTATATACATAAGTATGTATGTTTGAATGCTTTCAAGCGCAAGCACACAAGTTTACAATGCAGGTAAATTGCAGCACTGCTAATTATTACTCATAACTACTTGCGTAATTGAAAAGAAATGCCTTGAGTAATTGAAGAGTCGGATGAGTGTGTATTGTCAGATAAAAAGTTTCGAAATAAACAATGAGTTAGACTATATGACGACGCTTGCAGAGAGTGTTGAGGTTCCGAGAATAGTTATAAAAACTTTTCGTAATTATTTAATGTGCACGGTCTTTCATGAATCAGATATAGACTCATTCTAGTTTTGTTTACAAAAATAAAAATTGGTGAAATTAGATGATAGCAAAGTAATATGAACTTCAGCGGCTTATTCATATAAATATTTATCTAAAACAACCTTGCTGGAAATTCAAAGAGAAATAATAGCGAATTGTAGGGGGTTTGTCTTATCTTCCGAGACGAGATACCGTTCGGGTGGTTTCAATGGTTTACTGTGCGGCATACCGAATGAATTCGATACTTAAGGAAAGCTCAAATTTAGTTGAATTCTTCCATCGTCCATTCAAAAGCGGGCACCACAGACCAAAGGAACTCTTCGTAGATCATTAATAGCTTAGCTCGGCATAATTTTTTTGTTTGACCGCATGAATCCCTATGGGGCAATTGCCAGTTGCAACCTCTACGACTAGGGAAAGATTAACCATACTGAGGGTGAAGAGTTCCCTAGACCTCTTGCGATTTTCCTTGTGTCAGAAGGATTTTGAGACACAACAAGTGCTATTGGCTGTCCAGCGCTTACTCAGTTCAGCTGAGGCCCATCCATCCAAAAGCAAATTACAAGAGGATAGTACCCATTCCAATGTAAGTGAGGCAGACGTACCAAGCCTAGTGAGCTCATTTCAGCTTTGCAATTTTCTGCGATTCCGTTGTGGCCGGGCACCCAAACTAGTCTGATTGCGAAGTGTTACGTTGCAACTGATAGTGAGAATTGGCATTCCCTCACCAGGCTGAAGCGCATAGACAGTGACCTCAAGGCTAATATTTTTCTAGATCCTTAGTATACTCTAAAACTAGTAAGAGGTTCAAATGAATCTTAAAATAAAAAGAAGTTCTTCATAAAAATTAATTAGACGATTTCAAAGCATTAAAGCTAAATGAACCTTAACATTAGAGGCACACACAAATTCGGGTAGAATAATCTGCCCAGTGGAGCCATCTACAACTATTTGCTAAAGATAATATTTTCCAATTGGGAATTAAGGTGCTTATCTAATTTAGTACATAGTACATGTACATACATATGTATGTAGGTAATGATTCAATTATGTTCGTCGCTATAAATGTGCACGTACACACATACTTATGTAAAACCGTAAAGATTTCCATAACAGTCAGAAATCGTATTATCTCCAAAGTGACCGAATCTAAAGTATACATTAAGCAGCCACTACTAACTGCTGTCAGTACTTAGTGACAATGCTAGTTCAAGTAAACTCTTATGAACCTGCAGCTAGCATAGCGTACATATGTACATTACCAGTTATGGACGACGATACAATCTACTGTCAAAATTCATAAAATTGAAACGGAACGAAAAATCAATAAAAATTCGTTTCCTTGCACTAGTGAGCTACTAAGATGAATTGTAAGTGCGGAAAGATAAAAAGACACTGAGAGCGCTTTACTAAATGCAGGGTGAATTGAAGAGAGCACACAATAACAGAGAATGCTCACAGCATAACTACTAGTAGAGAAGCGTACAATGAGTAGTGTGTGGAAATTCGCCGCAAAGTTGACCGCCACCAATGTTGGTCCGGTTTTGGAAATAATTGAGCGCGCCACATGCTGGCGGTGGTAGAATACCACATTCGCTACGCTACTCATAACAACAACTATCCCGCTTGCACTTAGGTCCTAGCATCTGTGATAATGCTACGTTTAGCAGAGACAGCCGCTGCTGTGTTCTATTCACAATGTCATCATCAGCACGCTGTGGGCGCATTGAGAGCATATCGCTATGCTAACGGCGGTAGGTTGTCGACCGTGTGTTATTTGACAGCTGCCGCACCAAGAAAACTCTTGACGCTCTGACTCTGGACTGACTCTCAACCGAATATACTCTTTGGAACAAATACTCCTCGTTACGATTTGGTTACGATGTGTTACGAAAAAGAGTGTGCATGAAACATTGCGCTATTTGGCATACGAGAGCCGTGCCTGCCTGCTAGTAGACATTGAACTTTAGTACAACAAGGTGGTTAATATTTGGAGCGGCTAACAAAATGTTTTGTGTATTTGCAAGAAGAAATTGAAATTAGTAAAACTGAACTGAACTGAAAAAGCACAGTCACAGTCGCACAGACCCAATCGCAGCCGCAGCCGCAGTCACAGCCACAACTTGGGCGCATATATACGTACTATAGTACAACGGGCAGCGGTAGTAGCTTACTAGCTACTATACTAACACATACACAACAACGCACTAGCAAAGCCAAGGCATTAGCATTCAATTAAAACAAAGAAGTTAGTGGTCGTCGCAGCTGCAGCTACACGAAAAAGCAGTCTGAATGTGTGTAAAGGTTTAAAAATTGTGAAAAAAGGTGAATATTAATTGAGAAAAAATCGTAAAAAACAACAATTACTAGTTATAGCGCACAGCAAGTATTATTTGCAGAAGTGTATGAAAATATTGCTAAAAATTCAGAAGCAAAATGAGAAAAAAGTGAAGTGTAGTCTGAAAAACGTATACGTATAGCTTATAATGTACATAGTACAATATGTATATGGTATAAGTATACGCATGTATAATTGTTGTTATTAATAAAAAATAAAGTAATAAGTTCAATAAATGGCAAATAGAATTGTGTTCAAAACGTAAGCGAGTATTCGATTTTTCCACCGAAAATTGTGTAAAATTTTGTATACCCTCAAAAGAAAACCCCCTGCGTGAGTGACGTGAACTGAAACCCGTACTAGTGTCGTGTCGCCCCTTTCACCGCTCAGTTGTGCTCTCACGACACCGCTCCCTAAAGTGGTGCATGTGAAACTTCGCTATTTGGCCAACATGTGCATATGTATGTATATGCTTGTCGTAGCTATGTAAGTCGGTACGGGATCTATTAAATGCACGGGCATACATTTTTCAACTTCAACTCGGAAGCAAGTCAGCAGATCGAGCGACATTCTGCATTACACACTGGATGATGGGCGCTTGAGTATGTTCATACATACATATGTACAAAGATTTGTATTTGTGTTTGTGTGTGTGTGTGCATATATGTCTGTGTGTGCAAAAGTAATTCCTCACCTTTCGTTCGTCTGTCGTGCAGTTTGAAGTATCTGGCGCTCCGCCAGACTGCAGTGCAGCAGCAATCAACGCAGCAAGAAACAAATCGAACCAGCCCAAAAGGAATCGAACGGAATCAAAAGCCAAAGGCGGAACAGTTGGCAATGGAACGAGAGTTGGGAAAAATGTTAAAAACTTGAAGTTTATCATAAGAAAATTAATACGCCAACAAAACTCTAGCTTCGCTCTGGCAGTCGGTACATCTGTATGGGTGTGTGTATGTGATGCATGTAGCATTCATAGATTGGAGTCACAGTCACAAGTTGGAGCGGCACACATTTCCAAATAATCATATCTTAAAATTATATCTAAACCCAATTACTCAGTTTCTCATAAAAGGCAACGAAGTTCCGCGCACATAAGGAAAAAAAGAAAAAAAAAAACAAGTTGAAAACAAGCTCGGTATAAGCACTAGCTCTTTGACGCTAACTCTGGCACTCTACATTTTCATAATTCCATTTGGCATTTGTTTGTCAAAGAGCGTGAAGCCAAAAGAGAAAGAACGCGAGCGACGCACTCGCTGACTTTAAGGATTGAGCCACGAGCATTCACGACAGGATAATAGCCAAAAAAAATGCAATAAAATTAAAAAAATAGCAAAATCGAATGGCGCAGCAAAAGAACAGATCGAAATGAAACTGGTTCAGCCTGCGTGAAATGCTGTAGCTGGTTGATAGCCGCCGCCGCCGCCACATCTGCCGTTTGTACTAGTACTCTTACAGCTCTGCAACGCTTTTGGGCAACACTTTGGCCTTGCTCTGGTGGAGAGCTTTTTACGGCAGGTCCTTCGCTACTGCATCAAACTAAGAGAGAGAGTATCCGAAAGACGTCTGTCTATTCGCCGCGTAGCTGTGGAAAAACACACCTTTCACTTATGTACTAACACTGCGCCGCCAGTTTTTAGAACGATAATAATCATAACTACAATCAGATTATGCTGATGACGGTAATGTAGTATATCATAATTGTGATTATGTTGCTGAACGCTGTCCTGAACACTGTGCATAGAGACACATAGATATGTATGTATCAGGTGCTTGTTAATGCTTAGGCATTAATTGTTTATAATTCGCCGTAATTTGTAAAAAAGCAGAAAAAATCAAAAAAGTGGACCTAACAGTGTGTTTATGTATGTATGTAATATAATAAATTACTACCGTTTTATTATAAAAATGTGGCATAATAAAGCTAAAACTATGTGATAAACCTTAATCTATGTACGTAGAAATAAGAAAACATAGAACTTGTATATAAGCTTAATATCGGCGGTTGATTACAGTGCTTGCAATAGTTTAACTAGTGCTAGTTTCGGCACAAATATATGTATGTATATGCGTACTATATGTAACTATATTATATATATAAAACCTTTTGCATTCACGGAGGTAATCGATTTTCTTTACGATTTTGGGTTCTCTTATCCACAACAGTAGAGTCGCCACTTGGTGGTCTTTGCAACTGTGGTATTATCTCAAAAATTTCTATGCCATAAAATGTTAAAAATCATCAAAAAAACTTATCCACTATTCGCAATACAAGTTGCTGGTATTCATTTTAATAGTTGGTATCTACTAAAAAGTTTTTCGCTTAGATTTCATTGTTTATTGAAATAACTTCATGCAAACTTCTTTAGTTTTTCCTTTTTTGTGCTATTTGATGGTTTCTCTCATAATTTCATTGCCAAATGAGAATTAACGATTTTGTGTTTTTATCTTTTATTTCCGCACACTCAATTCATAATCACACATTTTAATATATTAAAAAAACCGCTAATTATTATACATTTAAAATGTTGTATGATTAAAAAATATTTCCAATAGTACTTTGTCGATTTTAAAGGTCCTCAAAAGTTGTGTTAAAAAATAACGGGAATTTTTTGTATTATTCCCCTGAATACCGTTCAAATATCCAGCTGTATTCGTTGATTACTTTTTTTTTGTAGCAGCCGCTAAGGTTAGACGATTTTTTTTAGCTTCCTGATTTTCGTTTGTTAAAAGCTCATACTTCGTTGCCTGTACGTCCATTCATGTCCAAAAGCAATACTTTAACGCCTCAGACTTCATATTCGCCAGACATGGTTCTGTGTGTTTAGTAAATATGTATACAAGAAATCGCTAACCCAAAAATCGAGTTTGAGAAGTATTTCGACTATTGGAAGAAGCGCTAGCTTAAGTGCATCAAACCGATTGGAAACTATTTTAAAGACGACAGCATTACTCAATGTATAAATGTTAGTAAAAACACGAAAAAATCTGAATTTTTTTAGCATACCTCTTATAAGAAAACTATTTAAACATTATACAGAGAAATTAATTTCAATTTGAAAAAAATTTGAATTTTGTGAACTACAGTGGAACTCCTCTAACTCGAATCACCATAATCCACAAAAAACTTCGATTTACAGAATTTTCAATAAAACATACAATTTTGCAAAAAGCTGTAAAATATAGATTTAAACACTGTTTTATTTATTTTCTTTCTCAAAAATGTTTATGGACATACGATGAAAGATGTTTTCTGTAATTTGGTTTGTTTTATTTTGCTATTGTTTGGCTTTTGACGTCTGTATCCCATGTCTTGTGTTAGATGATTTATGTAATCCATAAGTGTAATATTATATTTTTTGATCACCTTCGTACTATATATCGTACAAAATTTTAAATTTTGTATTATGCCCTTGTCGAAAAGTTTGATTTATGGAACGAAATTTGTATGAAAGTTGCCTTCTATTGCCACTTTAAGAGTTCGAGTTATGGAGAAATTCGAATTAGGGAAGGAAATTTGTATGAAATTTGGCTTCTAAACGCTATTGCCACTCCAAAAGTTCGAGTTATGGAAGTTCCATTGCACTTATAAAGATATTATTGAGACAATTCCTTTATCAGATATGAAAATAAAATAGAGTTTTTTTTTCATTTCAAAGGACTCGAATGATATAAATGTCGCCTACATAAATATGATTTTTAGTTTTTAGTGCCATTATAAATTTTGATTGTCAGAAATTTTTTGATTTTAATGGTTAGTTGACAAACCCAAAGTCGAAACATTATATTTCTGCAGTGTTGATATTTGATAATTACAATTGTCCAGATGTTAATTATTATTATTTAAATTCAAATTTAATTATTATTTAAATTCATTTGCTGAAGTAAATACCTACAAGCAGTGGATACCTCTGACTATTGAGCAGAGCAGTTTTCGAAATATTAAAAAAAAAATTATATACATATTATGAAAATCTATATTAGTTAACTGATTAAATGTATCAAATAGAGGCAATTCAAATTTGTTATTCCCTAGTTACAATTAATTTTTAGTCTCAATTGCACAATTTGAAGGTTTAAATAAATATTATTGAACCAAAGGATACTAAATTTCGATCTATATTAGAAAAATATGAGAAAATTACTTTTGAAGTTTTCGATTTAATACATAATAATACGGCATATACACATTCATATGTACACATCTGTATGCATAACTCTCAAATTTGTCTTGCTTTCTTAAAGACTGGTACACATACATTTTATCTGAATTTAGGCCATTGATTAAAGACATTTTAATCCCCGCGTAAATCAAATAAATTTCTTACTTAATAAAATATATATTTTCTATAATTCTCTCGTCTATTTGCTCATCATATACGAGTAGAGTTTCAGAAAGAAATCCGCTATTCGTGCAAGAAATGAGAACGCCTTGTCTGCGTTGCTTCCCTCCCGAATAGTATTTATGGCATATCTTCTAGTTTTTGACAGGCAGAATGCATGGAAGAATAAAATGGTTTAGTTGAAGTAGGCGCTGCATGCACCAGGCTACTATTTAGTGCACTGCAAGATGTCTGCATAAATTTAAAAATTTATCAACCCTCCACACTTTGGAAGTTATGTGCCCACACGCACACATACACTGGCGGCACACACGAACCTATGTGTATTTATAATAGGTAGATATGGCGATAAAAGTACACCTTTAAATGGAGCCACATACCATATAATAAATACATATTCAGATAGATAGAAGATAGCTATGCATAAATACGTAGACCATGTCAGGTGTGTGTTGAGGCGCCCTGAGGCGTCTGCTGTTCTACCAACCGTTGGCCCCTACTAAAAATGACTAACTTAAATTACTCGTATAATTTTGTAATTTATTTTTTTTATTTTTTAATATAAATTTATGCATACCATACCTCATCCAGTGCCAGTGACACGGTAGTCTTATTTACATAAAGATGTACACTTAAGCCTGTTTGGCATTTGTCTGCCTGTGTGTGTGTGCGTCTCTTCTTTTATAGTCGTAATATCATTTATAGCGTAGCATAGTCGCCTCAACTTGTGCTTGTTCCTCTCAGCATGCAACTATGCAGATGGACGCACATACACATTTACACCTACGTATTAAAACTCGTTAATATGTATGCATTTTCATCACTTCGTATTAGGGTGATCGAGAAAAATTGAATTATTTGGTTCTCTTAAAAAGAGAAAACCCTATAAAAAACGTTTAGCTAAAAGAAACTTGTATAACAGTAACCACATTTCGAAAAGTTAAAGTTCAGTTTTCTAACTCAGAAAGGAAATGTTCGAAAAAATTAAATATTTACTTATCGATAATATACTGAAAAATATGTATTAAGAGAAAATGTAGATTTTTCGAACTTCGAAAACGAATATTTTGATTTTGGAGGCTAACTTCGAAAAACGAAGAATACAATTTTTTACTTAGGACTCCATCTCCCGGACAAAATATTTTCGTCCAATATTTTTTTAAATTTTTTTCCATAAATTCAACTTTTGACCCCTCATATCATCTGTCAAATAAGCTTAACCGAAAAACCTTATACACCATTGAAATAAGAAGAAAATCGTGATTATTTCCATAATTTATTTTTACATACTATACATTTTTTATAACATACATATATATTATAATTAATAACGACGTTTTCAGTAAGCTCAATTTCGAACTACGAAGTTACATATTACGATTTTAGAGGCTAACTTCGTTTTTTTACTTATGACTTCATTTCATGAAAAAATAGACTGATTTAATACCCTGAAAAAAGTCGATGTTATCTAATGTAGTGCTATCAAATTTTTACTTGTATCGTTCTTATTCACTTTGATCGACCACCCTAATATTTATGCTTGCATTTGAATGTGTCATTTTTGAATATAAAAACAATAAATAACGAATAATAACATATCACGGTTGCTTGGACGAAGTTTTAGCACTGGAGAGACAGCAGTGTAGAAGAAATAGCTTCAAAATTTGTAAAGAATTTAGTTAATAAGTTCAAAATACCTAAGCGAAACGAGTATACTATTGTGTTAGCTATAATAGTATTTAAATATTTAAGTTATATGTGAAGTTATTGAAAGGAAAAATTCGAATACTAATGTGGAAGGTATTAAATTTTTAGGTTGTTCGGAGGTGTCGTGTTGCTTGCAGGTGCTTTGGTTTGGTTGTGAAAGTATTTTTTTTTTGTCTACACTCAAATTTATACTCCATTCTAATATGCTTTACTTACTTTACTTTACTAAAATCCCTTACTTACTTTGGTTGAGAACACAGGTTGTCAGGTACGCTGCAGCGATAAGGCAACAAAAGATAATCACATTTGAAATTTGTGAGTAGATATCATTGTAGAATGCTTATACAACGGTAAATATAGTGCTTTCCAGTCAAATAATACATTTGCATTAATATATGATTACTTAAATTTATAGGCAATTCATTTGTCTATAGTAAAAAGAATAAAAATAATTAAAAACAATAATAAAATCATTATATAAATCTCTCGAAAATATGAAAGCACAGATTCCCCACAATAAAATTAATGTCGATCGTTTGTTTTTATTAGAGCATTTATATAAAATTATTTTTAAAATAGCCAGAGTAATCAGCACATAATTAATAATAAAGTGACACACATCATTAAACACGCACACACATGCAATGCGGTGTGCACAAGTAGCGCAGCCGCATTTCTTCCATACATAATTTATTCGAAGATATTAGAAATGGAGCAAATATAGAAAGCTTTGACTTATCATTTTATTAATGTTTGTCTTATATTCCTTATATTCTTAATATATGAATATTATACAGCTAAATTACGAGCTAAAAATTGATTTTATATATGAGCACGGTTGTATAGTATATCAACATTAGAACTGAACTGAAGTGTTGTTGAGTGGGTGTTGGTGGTGTTGCACTAGCTCATCATTTTGCTACTGACTAAAGGCGCAGTTCTTCCCTAGTTGTGCTCACACTCTTTTATAAGCCTTCAAAGCATCAACACATGCATTTCTAGGAATTGAAAAAAGTTTTTTTTTTGAAAATTAAATTTATTGCTATTTAGCACGTAATTGCAATTTTGATAAGGTAACGGAAAACTTTTCTGACTATCGAAGTGTTGTTTTTGTGTTTTAAAATAATGTAAATATTGTTTCTGTTTTGCAACGAATACTGATTTCTATAGAAAAAACAAATTATTTATTGGAAAATTAATGCTAATGAGTAAATGTTATACAATCAGTTGTTGTTATTATATGTATATGTATAAATGGGTTTTACGCTTAGATTTTTTAAATAAGCTTGTTTTCTTAAGTGTGAAGTACGTTCAATTATTATTAAACAATTGTAGTCTCTGGAAAGTTTTTGAGTCGACTTCAAACTATTGATGTAAGACTATCTCAGTGAAAACTTTGATCGAAAAACGGAAGCATTGATTCTAAGTGGATTCTAAATGGTTTAAATATGCCAGAAGTGTTCAAAAAAGAATATATTTATTCGTCTACATTAATGTTGTCGCGTTCAAAATAGTCTTTCGATATTCTGCACTTATGACAGTGTGCAGCTTGTAAAACACCGTCACACCTATGAAGGGATCTTCTAATAAGACTGCATTGGTTATTTTGAGGGAGTCAAAAATTAATTCTGGAAATATTTTGAACTAGGATGTATTCTCAACAACAACCACAATACGCGTCTTGCAGTGAAGCAGTGAATGTTTGGATGTTCAAGACTTATTTCAACACTTATTTCATCCAAATTTTGTCAAAAGTTATCTTGCTGAAATAATGCAGGCTTCTAAAGAACGATTTTGCTGCATTTTTAAGTTCCTACCGATATCTGGTGTTGCAAGAAATGGAGAGAAATGACTATCACTATATTAAAACTCTTATGGCATCTCGCAGCCTTCAACGTCCAAAAGCCGCATTTTCTGGAACGTCACCGTATCAAACACGGACACGAACACGGTCACGCGCAAACCAAACACGCCTATTGGTCGAAATCCTTAAAAGAAAATGTGGCTGGCTCGGGCATATTTTGAGACGAGGCCTAGATACAATCACACGAAACGTTTTAGAATGGAATCGACAAGGCAACTGAAGGAAAGACCGACCCGTTGTAATCTGGAGCATCTTGATATCAATGATCCAAAGAAGTTGGAGTCAAACCAACTCAAAGAGACTAGAACAAGGTCGCAATGAATGGAGGAATCTCATTGCGACCCTTTGCTCTCACGCGGAGCCATATAATACCATATTTAGATACATAAATATATAGAAACGATTGGCTGCTGATGATTTGTCTTTAAAATTACTAGTCGAACTGGTTATAAATTTTACTATACGACCATGATGCTGATGTACTATTATATATTTGAAGTTATAAAAAAAATAAGATATGCAAGGAAGCAAAACTGAGGTTATAACAAACAGCAAATAGTTGGGCGTGGTTTGCAACAACAAGCATTCCTAACTGTTGATTCTATACTCTACAAGGAGAAATTAAAACATATTGCCGCTTAGGGGAAGAAAATACTTAACGCATTTCTTAATACAATGTCTAAATTAGTCCCTTAGGGTAGAACACATATGTTGGAGGACATATGTAATAAAATATGTATGCAAATTAAGACGTATAAGCAGGGCACATACATATTGAAGCTACGTATATATACATATGTATACATAGTTACATATACTAAGTGATTGTGGATGTCTCACTCTTTTTAAATGCATTTCCGGATACAGACATATTTTTTTATTAACGGTAATTAAGAAGTTATAAAAAACGAACAAATATGTGTAAAGCAGAGATACAATATGGCAGCAGTCGACTTTTTTTTAACGAAATGCAATTACATACACCTACGAGTATATGAATGTGGCTGTAATTTAATTACACCTACAGATGTGTGAACATAAAAAACATATTACTCCATAAGATTTCTCATTAGCCTTATTTCATGTCGCCTTTTCTTTTTGTCTTCTTGTTTTCCATTGCAGTGCGAGACGGCAGAAGAAGTAGCAGCAGCAGTAGTGGCAGCAACAGTTCAGCAACCAAACAACAACTACTCCAATGAAGGCGACAATAAAGTATTCACCGCCTAGCTTGAATTCGTATCAAAATGTTCCTCATGCAGAATGCACAACAACAACAACAAATAAAACAAAGATAAAAACAAGAGAAACTACATTAGGATGTGTGGTGGATGTGGCGGTAGACAGCGAACAGGAGGACGACAACAGCAACAACAGCAGCCACGACGATCCTATTGCAATCGACATGGGCAGAAGGCAACGGTGTAGGCACAATTATAGCCACAGTGACAGTGAAACGCGAGTTGTCACTAGGGGCGACAGCATGAGTGCGAATCTGAGAAGCAATTGCTGTCAACGTGAACATAAAAATTATCGCAAACATGTGATGTCCCAACTGGCAAGCCGCAAGAGGGACAACGTCGACGACGACGACTACGATAACCACATGATGTTGACGATGATGAGGAGGCCAGCGTCTGTCACAAATGTACGGGAACGTCGCCAGCCGCAATATACACGCGACTCAACGGTAATTTTAGCGACGCAAGTCGAGCCAACAAGACGATTGAAGAGGACGTTGTGTGACGATTTCGCAACAGCACCCGAGACACAATTAGCAAATGAGTCAGCAATTAGTGGTACTATGGCATCAGCATTTGAGTTGAGCACATTGAGTGCAGCATTAAATGCAGGTGAAAGCTCAGCGCTTAACTGCGATGATTTGCTCGATATTAAGTCAAGCTCAGAGGAAAGACTAACACCCACACTGGCGATAATGTCAGCAACAGCAACAGCAACAACGGCGGTCACACACACGGCATCATCAACATCTAGCTGTACTGTAGCGGCACCAACACCACCCCCTTGCCTAGCGGATAATTTTAGTTTAAGTAACAAAAGACAATTAGTTATGCCAATTGAGGAAGAGAATAGATTAGGTAATGCATTGATTGGTGCGCAGCTATTCAATCCAATGCCGCGGGCACGACGCTCAAGCACTGATTGGTATGATCTCGCAACGCTGGAAGCGCACACAGAATGGCAGCAGAGCATATTTTCGCAACCCACTTCAACAGCGCTGACAGTGGGCATAGAGAGGGCGTTCGCTTTTTTCGCCGCCGTAATCAATGCTAGAAGAAATCAGTTGATGGCAGAGGCGGCCTACGCAAATGCTGTGCTACGTAGTCTTACTGACGCGCTATCCACAGGAAATTCGCAAACAACGACAACATTAGAATGCAGGTGCTTTAAGGAAAAAAGTGATATTTGTAAGGTTGCCGATCAGAAGGCGGAGACGGAGGCGGAGGCGGAGGCTGCTACTGTAGTTGAAAGAGAAATGTGCAACTCAGCAGGCTGTAATGATAGACAAGTCGCAAGCCAAGCACATCAGCATTCAACACAACGATTCAATTTCTTTTCTGCGTTAACCCCGCTGTTTCGAAGAAATATTTGTTCTTACGCTTTAACAGCTGTGCCGCCTTGGACGCCTAATCTTATGGTTTTATCACTGCTTATGCTGACACTGGCTGCGCCGGCCAGATGCTGGACAGGACGATCAGATGGTGAGTAATTATTTTGTTTTTGTTGTTTGAGCTTTACATTATACTACTGAGGGATGTTTAAATAATTTTGGTTATGAAAGGTCTGTTAAGAATATACTTTCTAATTGGGAAGTCAGAATGTGTATCGAGTTAAAGTTGCTCAGTTTTGGTGATATTTTCATACTTTTCGTGGTTGTTAGAAGCTATTATATTTAAATTTTTCATCCAGTAGTATGGAGGAGTTATTTCATACTTCACAGTGCTAATGTCCTATGTCATCTTTGGCTACACAAGAAATACAATAATAAAGAAAGACTTTTAAAATAGTCGGTATAAGAGATGAGTCCATATTTACAATAGATCCCGACTATCTATTATAATCAATCTCCAGCTACTTAAGGGAATTATGCTTTCAGAGAAAACCCATAGACAAGAATATTAACGGATCGTAAATTCTTCTTTGTTGTTACGGAACCACCACATTAATCTTGAGAGCAAACTATTTTCTTGGGCTCTTCAATTATTTTCATTTATTTTTAAGATCATTCCGGTCTTGAGGGAATATGATAACTTTTGTTCCATGAGGCCAATAGGTACACATGCGGTGAAACTAGGGATCCTGACAGATGCAAGTGGTCAAAGCTGTTGGGAGGAAGACGTGGAATCACCTAAGCATTTCCATATACTGCCAGACTGAGGTCGAAACATCTCGGTAGGCACACCCTCGGCGAATCTAACGAGTTGACATTAGCCGACTAAAGAATATTGTAACAGATACCAATCGTTTTGTCGAATCGTGAGGGTCTCTCTGATCCATTTAGAGTTTTTTTGCATTACAAAGGACAGCGCTCGTAACTGTCTTTCTAACGACCTTACCTAACCTAACCATTAGGTCAAAGATATTTCACAATTTTTTTTTCACTCGGCTTAATCATAATAGTACGAGACTTTTGACTCCGTATCAGCGCCCAAAACTGTATTAATTTTTTTTTTAATATAACTGTGTTATATGTTTGCATGCGATATTCGAATATGAAATTTTTTAATTCTTATTTTGAATGCCAAATTCAATTCCATTCGTAATTAAGCTATATTGCAGAATTTATTTAATTCATGCATTTCAACTTCTTTTATTGTCGCATCTCATTGAAAAGAGTCTCGTCTTTTATGCCTCCTGGTGAATGTACGGAATGTGACATACATACAGATATTTACAGTTCAGAGCCATGACGGCTGTTCCATCCGATATAGGGTAAGTGGTGTTGTGAGCTCACAGCGGTCAAGTCACCCCTAAGTGCAGACATCGGTCTAAGCATACACATACACAGGCATACTCGCATACTCAGAAGTATGCCATATTTACGGCGTTTGCAAAACGTATAAAATATAATAAAAAAATAACACACACTACAGTGCATGCATTCCTTTCCTGTCTCCGAGTATCTATTAGTCGAAGTGGGTACTCCAGTTGTTGTGCATATACGTACTTGTACATGTCTACATACACCCATACATTTGTAAGCATGAATTTGATTGTGCATTTTAGCTACGCTCTGTGCATCGTGCATATAAATATAAATATGTTGTCAATGCTTTCCACAGTTCCATGGTAAGGGTGACAGCCGCTCAGTAGGTAATTGTTACTTTTTTTAATATTCTTCAAACGTGTATGAACTCCTCGCTGATATGCCAGCATTTTCATAAGCATTTACGCTTTGTTGCGTCGTCGTGGGTTACGTTTTTGTCCATGGACAGTTCACACTATACACCACATAACGCTTTCGTTTTCTTTAACTTTCCATTTCTCTTCACACACTCGCACTGCATAGGGTGGTTGCAGGCCACTAATCCGAACAATTTACAGAAATTAAAAAGCCACAAATCTTTTGTACAAAATGAAGGCTTAATTACGCATTGTCGTTGGATATTTGTTGGACTTACATATGTATGTTATGTATATATCTGCTTGTGTGTTGAATATTAATGTGATTACCGCACAAGTACAATACATAAAATTATATATGCATTCTTAGTATGATTGCATAATTTTCTTTTTTTTCGAAATTTCCGTTATTCTCCCTTGAATTTGGCTTTAAATGTGTATTTATGGCAATTAGGGTGTCATATATAATGGGAAATTTTTTATAGGTTTATAATTGCATAGAAGAATTCTATTCATGCCTGAAATTCTAATCGGAAAACTCGGCGGTAAATTGTTGCTGTCGGAGTTAAGTTACAGTGTTTTTATACTCTCGCAACAAAGTTGCTACGAGAGTATTATAGTTTTGTCCACATAACGGTTGGTTGTAAGTCCTAAAACTAAACGAGTCAGATATAGGGTTATATATATCAAAATGATCAGGGTGACGAGAAAAGTTCAAATCCGGATGTCTGTCTGTCCGTCCGTCCGTGCAAGCTGTAACATGAGTAAAAATTGAGATATCTTGATGAAACTTGGAAGACGTATTTCTTGGCACCATAAGAAGGTTAAGTTCGAAAATGGGCGTAATCGGACCACTGCCACGCCCACAAAATGGCGGAAACCGCAAACACTTAAAGTGCCATAACTAAGCTATAAATAAAGCTATGGAAGTAAAATTTGGTATGAAGGATCGCAGAATGAAGGGACGACGTAATTTTTTTGGGGAAGTGGGCGTGGTCCCGCCCCCTACTACGTCGTTTTTTTAGCTACTTCTTAATACAGTCCAAAAATGAAAGAAATCGGATAATAACCACGCCCACCTTCCATACAAAAGTTAGGTTGAAAACTACTAAAAGTGGCTTAACTCACTAACGAAGAACGCCAGAAATACTAAATTTCACATAAGAAATGGCATATGGAAGCTGCACTCAGATTTTTTTACAAAATGGAAAATGGGCGTGGCGTCGCCCACTTATGGGTCAAAAACCATATCTCAGGAACTACTCGACCGATTTCAATGAAACTTGGTTTGTAATAGTTTCCTTACATCCCAATGATATCTTGTATAAATTGGACAACCACGCTTATTTCCTATATACCAGAACTTTGAAGAAGAAGATCTGAATCGTTTACTTTACAATATATAAAGTAAGCACTAGTAAAGATATCGATGCAGAACTTTGCACAAATACTACGTTTATAGTGTCTTTTCATTTATGGAAAACGTTCAGTGTTTTGACATTCTTTGATACGAAGGTTATTGAAATTCTATATTTGATTTCGACTGAACTCAAAACGGTCAGTGTGACGAGTAGAGTTAAAATCCGGATGTCTGTCTGACCGTCCGACTTTTCGTCCGCCTGTGCAAGCGATAACTTGAGTAAAAATGGAGTTGGAAAAATGTCTTTATGTTCAATGTCAGGAACGGAACTACTCGCTCAATTTTAACGAAATTCGGTTTATACAATTTTTGACATCCCAATAGTATAGTTTGAAAAAAAAAATACCTAATCTGACTAAATAGAATACTAAACAGGGCCTCAGTACGTGTAACTAATTTTTAACCTCAAATATAGTGTGCCTCTGTGACAAAAATGAAAAAAAAAAACAGCTTAATACTTCCTCTAAATCTCATATATGTACCTAATATTAGGGTTATCAAATATACGGAGCGCTTTATAGAATCGTCGGAGTTTATTATTCTCTATCAGTTTTAGCATGTGGACCATCCACAGTGATCATCGCTTAATGAGATTATATTCTACTATTAGTGCTTTTAAGGCATCAATTTTAAAGTTCAGAAAACAAGTAGCTCCATAAGAAATTGGCATTTTATAACAACAAATTTTTAAGTTAACTATTTTCATTCACAGTTCCAACAAACTGCACTTTTCCCGCACGCTGGGAGGGTTCATGGTTCCTATCTGGCTATCAACAGTCTATACACATAAAGGGTTCACAATTCAGTTATCGTGGTAAATGTGCGGCTTCGGATGGTAACAAATATTTGATTGTTGACGAGTAAGTTGATATGTTCTATTCATTATTTATACAAGTAACTAAATACATATATAGTATAAAATATTATAATTTATTATATGCATATTTAATTGTGCAGCAGTGCAGCGCTTTAAATCAAAGCAAAATTATCAGAGGCAAAGTAATGGGTTGAAAAAAAAAGAATTAATGAGTTAAATTCAAATTTTTTTTTCAAAATTTAAATTATTATAGAAATTACAGTATAAACTGTTTATAAAAAGGGGTTAAATTATGAAAAAAAGAATTACAAACAATTTAAGTTTTATTTTAATATTCGAAAATTTTTAATTACAATTTTATATATATGTAGGCCTATATTGTTACTGTTATTGTACTGTGCTCTTGCCTATTTAATACATACCTACTTATATACGTATATTTTATGGTAACAAAATTTGTTGCAACTGATAACGGTATGCGTATTAAATGTGCTTACCTAAATTTAAAAATATTTTTTTTTTAATTTTTTTCTTTTGTTATTTGTTAATGTATTGCGTTAACTACTATTCCCGCTCCTTGTACTGTTCCACACACAGTTTTACGTTATCTGCTCTTTCACACCATACTATTTGCGTGTAACGTATTTATTAAATACTGAATTATGTTTAAATTACGTTTGCTTTTGACATAAATAATAAAAGTAAATTCTTAAAGAAAGTTAGTGTCTTTATAGAAATTTATTTTTATAAAAAACTTACTTTCTTTGCTTGATACTATTCCAACACAGTTTTTTTTCGTTCAAAAGTGGTACTGAACGCACACGGTTCTCCTTGTGTGTGTTCTAGAAATCAGTATTGAATTTTTTTTTTTTGTTTTTGTTTCAGTACATGTTTCTTGTGTGACTGTCCTTTTTCTACTCTACTGTCTTGTTCCCAAGTTGTTTGATAATGACGTTATGTTTTGTAGTTGAAATTGTAATAGTTTTTTATTTTGTTGAGAAATCATAAAAAAATAATTCGTAACTATTTCAGTTCTTTAGCAGCAAAATACAAACGTGTTTGACAAACTGATGTCTTAAATGTGTTATGCTCATATATTTTTCAAGATTATTTATTTAAACTACCTACACACAGACATCATACATTTAAAATATAAAAAAAAATTAAAATAAAAACAAACAGCTTGTTTTGTCTGTATGTCTTTTCGATATAAAATTTTTCTTAGTTTCTCTAGAGTTAAATGACCTGTCTTATTTTTCTGTAAAAGAAACAAAAAAATTTTATATGAATTTTGCACAGTTTATAATGTTAATTATTATGTTCTATTTTTGATCACTGCGTTTTTTTTCACTAAAAACATACATTCTTCATTACTGTTTTTACAGCGTTGTAATTTTTATGATATGTTTAAATATTTTTTATTTTTTTATTTGAAAAAGTTTCTCGTTATTTTTAATGATTTACTTTTTTTATTGTATTTACTTTTGCGTTTCATGCTTTTGAAAAATTGTGCATTTCGAACTATAATAAAATAGTATAGGGAATAAACTTATATTTATCGGGACCTATATAATATGTATGATAGATTATGTATTTGTACTACTAATTTTTGATTTTCGAATCTAGAAACCAGTTTCAGGACCTGAAAGTTTATTGTACCTGATCAAAAATATTGAAAATTTCGGTTCCTTCAGTTTTTTTAATGTTGGCGCCATTCTTACCACCAAGTGGTTTCCAAAATATATTTGAACCTTGTTTTAATATATCTAGAATTAAAAGTGGTCTTGTTTTTTAATCGTTTTAATTTTTCACAGCCCTGTATATAAAATAATAATTAGATTTCCTAAATATACATAAAATCTGTATCAAAATCGGTCCACTTTAAACCAATACCCGACATGCTTAACCCTAAAAACTTGAATTGTTCCTGGAGGGAGTAAATTTAACACACATATATAAATCTGTTGAGTCATTCCAACCATTTTTCGTTCTTTATACATATATTATATACCTGTCTAAGAACTTTTTCAGGGTTAAGTTTGTCAGTCTTAAACGTATTTGCATAATATCGTTAAGAGCAGAGGTTACAACACTAGTGTATTTCATAATGCACAGTTTTTCAATATTTTTTTAAATATATATGTTTTATATACTATTTTTTTCCTAAGTATAGATAACACCTATAATTTTCATATATTATACTTTTATTCATTGCATAAAATCTAATTCAAATATCGATATTTTTTAATTTCAAAAGTAATTTTGAAATTCGTTATAAACTAAACGAACGTTTTCGCAAGAAGTTAACAATTACGTTTGAATAAATTTACACATTTTAATTACATAAATATTTATACAAATTTTTTTTACATACTAATAAACCTAAAGTTGTTTAAGCATAATTAAATTTCATATGAATATACAAAATAATAAAAAAAAAAACACAAACAGTTCAAAAACCATACCCACATTACCTACTTACTACCTATCGCAAATACATACCTATGAGTATTTACTTACTTACATATACGTATTTATGAAATAATTTATTTTAGTATTATATTTATAATTTTCATTTTGATATTGAACAATTTTAAACAATTGATAATAAGCAAAATAAATTAATTGACATACATACATATGTTTTTTGTTTGTGGCGAAACGCAAAGTATATTACATAAAATGCATAAATATTTTGTAGGAAAGGATGTCATCGGTGCCTGGTTATCTATGAAAAACATAAAAATGTTCTTCAATATAAAGAAAGTGAGTGCGAAGGTGATAGTATGTATATGCATCAAACGAATCCATCTGCCATGGCGATGCGTAGCGTTTTAAAACAAAGCGAACATAGGGGGGGAGCTCATCCCAATTTGAACAACAACAACAACAACGGGCATTCAAGACTATCCTCATCGGATCAGTATATAATGAGATCCTATGATGATATGAATGATTGTAAGCATTAATTTGTTTATGTTTTTTTTTTTCGTTTAATTTCCTCTATTCAAACTCACTCTCTATCTCTCTAGCTATAACTATAACTAACTGTCTGTCACGCTCTTTGTCTCTTATTTGCAAAATCAAAAACAAAATGAAAAAATATGAAATTTTTTTTTATGATTTTTTTGGGTATTTTTAGTTTTTGTTTTTTGGAAATATGTTTTTTTTTTTTTTAATTTCTTATTGTGTGCTTTGAGTTATGTAAATTTTTTCGTTTGTTATTTTATTGATTTGTGTGCATTACTTAGTTTTCTCATCCAATTTGAAATTTGGTTTACTATATTTAATTATTGTTTACACAACTTTCATATTTCTTTTTTAACGCACCCGTTTTTTGGCAAAGATTCATGGTTAGGTTTACAGCAAATGATTTAATGATTTTTTGAGTTTACTCTCAGGGCATTTCATTTTAACGCATTTACTATTTAATATTTCATACATACATACATAATTATGTGCATCACGTTTTTTCAACAATTTTGAAATTTCTCCTAATTTTCAATGCTAATTAAATAAATAAATATATATATTTTTTGTTGTTTCTCCATCATTTCTCACTAGTTTATATTTTGTAAATTATTATTTAAGTATTTAGTTTACATTTACATATCGCAAGTTAGTAATTATAATAATTTCTTTCAACTCATATATATGTATATTTCAAGCCATATTTTTAATCGATTTAGTTCTCGAGTTTTCAATTATTTAACATTTGTTTGATAAATGACTTAATAAATGCAGGAAAAGCCAGACACACAAACACCAAATTGTATACTTGTAAATAGTTACTACAAAAATTACATGACACATACATTGAAAAATGCATATATATATATATAAATAAATAAATAAATCGATATTTTAGTCCACTCAATATTCGAATATACCGAACGTTTTGCGTTTGTCTTACAATTTTATTCGTTTTTTTTTTTGTGTTCATCTTTGCTCTCTCATTTAGTTCATAGCAAGGGTCCTCTCTCTCTCTCTCGCAAATAATCACAGTTAATAAAAAAAGCAAAAAAAAAAAAATTAAAAATAAAAAAATATATAATTTAGTGGCAAACAATATTTCTATTACATATAATTAAAGTTAACGTTTTGTACGCAAATAAAGCAAGATTTTATTTTTTAAGCGTACGTACATATTAGCGGATTAGCAGTTTAACCCGTCCCAACTTTTGTAAGCTACATTTTTCAAACAATTCTTTACAAAAAAAAAAAATAAGAAGAAAGTAAAAAATCAAAAATGTCAGCGCATGGCTGGTGAACAGTTCAAACAATATACATATGTATAAACAACAATACATATACAATAAATACAGACACGAACAAGTTCGAAAGAATTAAGAAAAAACCAAAAAAAAAAGTTATAAAAAATGCTTGAAATGCCGGTTAATTAAACTGATGTGCAATTGCGTTGGGTCAATTTGGTTTTGATCTTAAATAGCTATTGTATATATATAATTGAAGCAGCTAAAGCAATTTGCATACAACTTAATTACAAACACTAAAAATACACGCCTATATATAAACATATTTACTTACTTTTTTATATTATATAATTTAGTTTTTTGTGTTTGTACCAAAAATTTTGATTTCTCACACACATAACTGTAAATAATTGACTTTTGTAAATAAAAAAAAACTTGTTTGTTAATATTTTTATACTTAAATATTATATAAATATATATATATGAATTATATACATATTATATATACTTATTTGCAAACTGAAACCTATATTAACTGATATGTATTTCTGTATTTCATTTTCTTCCTACTTAACATTTATTTGACGCATTGAACAGAACTGTACTTGTATTTGAGAAAGAAAAAACCATATAAACAAATCCATACAGAGTAAAGGACATATAACTAACCTGTAGTGAAATGGACTAGTTCCGTACTATTTTAGAACTACTCTTAACAGTTAGATCAACTATTCAGCTGATTGTGTTTTTCAACGCAAGAAATATGTTTTTACATGGCAATCTCTACGAAAATTTCAATTCTTTTCAATTGTAACAAATCCGTACAGAGTAAAGGACATAGAACTAACCTGTAGTGAAATGGACTAGTTCCGAACTACTTTAGAACTACTTCTAACTGCTAGATCAACTAGTCACCAGATTGTGTTTTTCAGCGCAAGAAATGTGTTTTTACATGTCAATCTCTTACGAAAATTTCAATTCTTTTCAATTGTTTTGTTTCGGTCCAAAACATATTAGTTTTTCAAAAAATAATAAGAATTTTAAAACTTCCAGTTGTCAATTTTTACCCCTATTTTTTATTATGGCTTGTCCAGAAATTACTCCAACTGACTTTTTCCTATTTCTAAAAATGAAGAGAACCTTAGACAGCCATCGTTTTGCGAGCATACGTGAAATCGTTGAAAGAACCAATGCTATCCCAAAAATCGAGTTCGAAGACTGTTTCGACGTCGCTGCCATAAGTGCCATCTCAAATTCGATTTTGAAGACGACAATATTAATGTAGATGAATGATTAAATAGGTTTTTTTTTTCAAAAAAAGAAAAGTCCCGTTATTTTTTGAAAATCCAATTTCAAAATTTAAATTGCCTGCTGTGATGTTCTAAAAGCAATAGCGAATAAGACCCAATAGTAATACTAATAGTTACAAGTACAGCCCTTTTCGGCCTAGTACATTTAAAGTTTAAAAATACTAGTCGAAAACTAGTCCCCTACCGACCACTTCGTTTTTGGAGATTTCACTCATGCAAATTACACACGTTACTTTCTGTCATATTTTTTTTTGTGAAAACAGTTAAAGGTAAACCATTAATTGTACAGCCTTGACTTTGACTGGAAGATGGACCGCGAAACATTCATTTGTAAATAATTCATTTTCATTTGTATTTCCACCATGTCCATTGTAATCGTCGCACAACAACATTAAATGTTGCAAACATTTGTTGTTATCCCAAAAACAAAAAAAAAACTAATAATTAATAATGTCAATAACTATAATCCTTAAATATTTATTCACATACACACGATCCTTGTTGCCTCTGTAATCATTCAACAAACGCGAAATCAATTGCTATTTTCAATGAAGCTACAAAATTTTATTTAAAAAAAGAAACTAAGTTACACACATATTCGTATAGAATTCAATTGAATTTTGTGTTTTCGATTTTGTTGCACGTCGCAAAGCCAATTGAGCTGGTGATTTAGGGCGCGTTCTCACGAAAATGTGTTGCTACTGTAAGCAAACAATTGACGCGGCAACATTTTCCTTAAAATTTTGGAAATATATTTTTTTATTTTCTTAGTAATTATATTCATTTGCCATTTTTGTATTGATTTTATTTTCGTTTTACTTGTTTATTTGTAAGCCTAAATGTGTGTGTCCTTGTGTGTGCTGTCTTACCCAGTCCATCCCACCATGATACTACATAGTTTGCCATCTTACAACCCACTTTCGTAGTAATGCGTACAGATTTGTATGTATCGTATAATATAATATAAAATATATTTTTTTTCTTACATACAGCTAAATAAAAATAATATAATCTAAACAAATTTCGCACTAAAAAAATTTTTGTCAAGGCTAGGATTAATGCGGTAAAATTATATTCAAGCGTTAATTATACCGCGAAAACTGTAAAACTTTTGATGAAAAGTAGAGAATTTGAATACGAGTTTTTGAAAATATTTCCAAAATATATTTTCCTTTTCATTTAATCGGGTTTCACTATATAATAAATTTATTTACTAAATTTTAAATACTAATTTGTTACAGCCATTTAACGGTTGGAATTATTTTGTTAGAAGTTTTTTATTTTTCACGGCGACATAACCTTAAAAATTCAAATTATATAGACATCTTTAAAAATTTAAATCGTTTATATAGTTATTATTAATACTTTTAATATCATGACTATATATAATTTTTTATAAAAGTTTTTGAATTCTAAAAGGAACCATTTGAAATTTTCACAAAAAAACTCAAATTTATCAATAAACTCACTAAATAAGTGCGATAGTCTCATCAATAAAGCATCGATAAACATCGATTTCGAAAGCAAAAATCTTCTCAAATCGATTTAGCTTGTTTTCTTTGTGTCAAAAAGTATCAAAACAGTTTCGAATTACTATGATTTGAGGTTGTAAGATGGTTTTGCAAAATCAAAAAAAAAAAAAAAAAATATAGATTGAAAAGCTGAAACATTTTCTTTTATGGTTTATTCAAAATAGTTATTCTTGTAGTATAAGAACATTTATACAATAGAAATTATATATATTGAGAGTCAAATAATCCATTATATATTAATAAATTCGCTGTGGCTCATTGAATAATTTAGGCTAAGCGGAGTTTAGAAAATATCGGTAGTAAACAGACCAGAACCATTTGCTTGGCTCAAAGATGTTTCGAAGTGAAATAAGATTTCGTTTTTGATGATTTTAAGCCCAACAAAAAAAAAAATATTCTAATCACTTATATTTTTTTTACCGAATATCATATAAAATACTTTTTTAACTATCAAATAATTTCAAAAGGAAAAGAAATTTAATTTCAAAGAATTTTTTTTTGTTGAAACTATACAATGATCTTAGCCTTATGCGTTTTTAAGACGTGAAAAATATCTTTTATTATGCCGGAGTTCTTCAATATATATGGTGTGTTCAAAAAGTAACGGGATACTTAAATTTCCTATTTAAAAAAATTAGAGGACCTTAGAACGACAGCCCTCGTTTTACAAGCGTACGAGAAATCACTGAAGAGTTTAAGTAGTATTTCGACGATTGGAAGAAGCGCTAGCATAAGTGCATAATATTGAATGAGGACTATTTTGACGGCGACAAAATAAATGTAGACGAGTGAATAAATATATTTTTCAACAAACGAAAATTCCCGTTATTTTTGAACACACATTGTATTTAAAAAATTGTCGCTTACATTTAAATTCGAATGCTTAGCGCGGTTTTATAATTTATTTTCAAAAAATTAACAATTTTTATAAAAGTAATTTCAAATTGTATAAATCATAAAAAATATACTATATCGTAAAATTCCAAAATATTTGACAACTGACAAGCGCGAATTAAGCTTAGATTCAACAGAGGCCTTAATTGATTGTTGGCTATAAAGTGTTATATAAAAATTGTCAATGAGTTAGATACTAAAATAAAAGAAAAAAATATCTTCTTCCCTAAACAACTTGTATAATTCATTGTAGCACTCAAATTAACAGTTAACTAAAGAAAATTATTACCATATTCATCGACGAATTGCGTGTAAATAAGGAATGTGCAAAATAAGGCGCTACAACGAAATTGGATAAAGCGCAGACAATGCTAAAAAGCGTTAATGACGAGCCGAGCGCATTAGCGTACGAAAGTAATAATCAAAGCTAAATGAAATGCTAATCAAAAATCAATATCGAAATGTCGCCAAACGATGACGGAGGTGGAGACGTCTGTCAACAAAACCAATAGAGACAATAAATATGAATCAAACACAGCGTTGTTTGTTTACCACTTGAGCTGACAGAGTCCTTAGCTAGATAGTTAGTGCAAGCATATGTATATATATATATATGTACCGTTATATACACACATATACTCGTATGTTTAGTATAATGAACTCCGGTTTATTTGCGAGCGCACTAAGAGTACTTATTCTAATTTATTTTCTATGCTTATAAAAATAATACAACAACAATACACACACACACTCATATTTATACATGTAAATGTTACATGCCACAAGCTAGTCAACAATATAAACATTAGTTTGCTTTTCATTAGGAACATTTTCATAAAGTACATTTTCCTTGTACACCAACAACAACAATTGAGTTTGTGCCGACATTTATATAAGTACAAATATAGCTATAAACTTATTACTAAGTGCTCATTTACATGAGAACCACAAGCACAAATAAAAAATACACACACACGCATACATATTTATAGGCGTATTTTGTGTAGGATACCGAGCAATATACACGCACTCACACACACACACTTACTCACAGAGTAGTAGTACACTTTTCAATCAAAACGTTCTCCAGACTGGGTAAACTACTAGGTAGGAGGAATGTTTGCATTTGTTTTTTGGATTATTTCGGTGTCATCCACAAGACAAAAGCGCAAGGCGTACACACTCGTACACATTCATAAAAAAGAAAAAAAAAAGAAATGAGAAAAAGTTTGCGTGTTTGAGTTAATTTCATACAAGTACTATTTTCATATTATTTTAATTAATTTTTTTTACTGTTATTTTTTTGGTTAAATAAAATTTAGATATTTGATGAAGTCAGTTGTTGTTTGTGGAATTTATTTTTGATTTTTTTTGCATATTTTTTGCCACTTTGTGGTTGCCATATTGCTTTTTTTTAAGTTTTGTATGTATTTTTTTATCTTAAATTTTCTTTCATTAATTTTATTGAATATTTAAAATTTTAAATATTTTTAGAATTTTTATTTTATTTATTTTTTTTAATATTTTTTAAAATATTTTTTTTTTAAATTTTTATAAGATTTTTCATTCAATTTATTTTATTAGAGATAATTTTTTATTTTTACAAATATTTTGTATTTTTTTTAATTTTGTTCAAATAAATTATTTACACACTTCGTCCAACAAAAGTACATTATTTATTTAGGTTTTATTATATTATTTATTTTGAATCAAGCTTTCATAAGAACCGTTACTTTGGCATTTCTCTACTGTTAAAAAATTTTATTGTCGTTTTTTTCGGTTTTGAGTTTCCATTTTACGTTTCAGTTACTCAACTTTACCATTTGTACATAAAAACAAATTCCAAATTCCATTGTATAAAAAATGCTGTAAATATGTTTGATATTTTTTCTAACCTTCCATTTTTAATGCTACTAAATATATACTTACATAACATACGTGCATACATGATTTGTTTATAAACCCGTTTATCTTGTAAATTTTGTACAGAAATGAGAGTAAATACTATATTTGAAATATTAACAGAAATTTATAAAAAAAAAAATAAAATTCCAAAAAGCGTATGAGTGTAAAGCTATATGCATAAAAAATGCAATCAATAAACGAATGATTTTTTTAAATTTTCCACAGTTTTTTCTATACAAAAAAGTGTATTTGTTTAACTGTCAATTCAGTTTCTGTTTCTGTTTCTGCTTTGGATTTGTTTCTGTTTCGGTTCTGTTCATATTGATTTATTCTGTTATTGGTGCTCGAATTCGATGCAGTTTGCTGCGATTTGGCTCGATTCGCTTCAATTGCTTTTTCGTTTGTTGTTTTTTACCTCATAACTCCATTGCTAACCAACCACACCTCATGCCATCTCCAAAGCCCCACCACCATCTATCTACTTACCAAATCACCTACGTACCTTTATGAATACAAATACAAATCTCTATTCACCTAAACATACTCTACTACTGCTGCCGCCATATTCACAAGCACCACCACTATGATCATCACTAAATTTCCGCTAAAGAAATGCTAGAACTCATTATTTTATTTAGTAAATAAATGGCTGTTGGCCAATAAAAAAATTAAAATAAATAAATTAATTTGTTGCGCTTTCAGGCTAATAAATTGTTTATACAAAATTCTCTTGTAAATCGTTATTTACTGTTAAGCAAGCGCGGTATGGTTGTTGTGTGTGTCCGGTCAGCTACTGATCGTCGTTGTACACATACTTTTACTGTCACCACCACATTTGTGCGACAGTGCGTATACGCAACCAATTGCTTATTTACTCCACCAAAGAGTATTCTCATATGTATATTTTGTATTGTAATACTTTACATGCTCATACTTACATACATATTTGTATATACAATGTATATTAATTTGAATTTGAATTTGAATTTGAATTTGCATTTAAATCTCATTTTAAATAAAATTTTGTACTTTTCACTTCAAAATACAAAATCCGAAATCATAAAATTTGCCTAAGCTACACAAAAGATTTGTTGAAACGCGTGCATATTAATACATACAGTTATAATAGAAAACAAAAATAAGCGTAAAATGCAGGAAACAAAAATACCGTTACATTCATCAAACGTTTGTTGTGTGTGTCTTGCCCAAAAAAAAAATGAAAAAAATAATACAATTTTAGCAATAACAATAACAATCGATTTTACATAGCTCACACAAGTAAGACAAAAAAGACGTGTTTTAAAGAATCAAATGCAATGTTGGGATGGGCTGCCCGGTGACCGCTAGTATTTTTTGTACTTATTCATATTATGTACTTTTTATATATACTTACTTACTTACTTACATGTTGTATTCCATTCATTATGTGATAATGATTTTTCGATGTTTTTATGTAAATGTTGTTTGTTGAATGTTGTTATTGTTGTTGTCATTTTTTATTACATCAATCAAACGTATGTAGTTGTATTTATTTCGATTTTATTTTTATTACAATTATATGTAAATATCGTTGTACGTATTGAAATAGTGTTATTAACTAATTTTATTATTATTGTTGTTGTTAATACTGTGCTCTATACACTAACATACATACAAACAAACAAATAGTTTACAAAGTAGTTTAGTTGTGGTTTAAACGTATATACATACATACATACATAAAAATGTATACATAGACATAAAATAATATTTATTATTTTTTAAAAAAATTTTATGTGCAAATAAAGCAATCATATATATTATAACGATATCAGTTATAAAAAAATTGTTTGTTGTTTATTGTTTGTATGTATGTATGTATGTGTATGCCTGCAGCCGCTTACATAATTAATTAAATTTTTTTTTGTTTCGAAATTGCTGTTGTAAATTAGCTGTAATTTAAAATTCTTTTCATGTTATTCTATGTTTACTCATGGTTCAGTAAAAAAAAACACCTAAACACTCGCGCTTGTGCAGTATTTATTTTAACTCGTAATCACACAAACATACATACATACAAACACATGCACAGACATAAACATAAATTGACAAGAAAAATTCATTAAGTACTGCATAACAAATATTTGCTATTCTTTTATTATATACACTTTTATTTGATGTAATATAGAATACTTAACCCTAATGCAAATATGCAGTTGGATAAAATGCAACTGCAAAATGCATTGTTTCATTAAAATTTTGAAAGCTTAATGCATTTATTGAATTTTTCATGTCATCGCAATAGACAGCAGACTACACTAAATTTATATAGGTCATCTTAACGGCGTTTTTGTGTTAACATTGAAAATCTGAATGGTAACAGAAATTAGATACATACATACAAACATGTAACTGTTGTTTAATAAAAATGTATTTAATTTAATTTTTCTGTTGTTGTTAAAAGTGCTCTCTGCAGCCTTACAAACTTTTTACATGAAAATCATTTTTATTTCACTACCGAACAATGTGTGTATTTGTGTACAAGCGAATTTCTATTTGTTTATCAGCATAATTCTCAACCTTTTTTTAATGTATAATGGCATAATATGTACAGTGTCTAATATTTCCTTAATAGCAAGTAAATATAATAAATATTTAACAAAAATTAAAAGATAATCCTTCAATCATTTATGGTTTTACATGATTTAATCGTTATCTCAACTTACTAAAAAAATAACGGTACTTTTCGTTTCTTGAAAAAATTTTTTTTTTCGATTACATTAATACTATGTTCAGACCGACATTGAAAACATGTTTTCATTGAAAAATGGGTCGTTCGTTCGAAAACTTATGTTTTCATCCATGCAAAATCTATCAAAGGAAATCAAAGTTGAAAACTTACATTCCACTAATTATAATCGATGTCTTCTCTAGTTTAGTCGATATAATTGGAAGACATATTTTGCCATCCCCAAAATGTCAGTTAATATTTGTTTACATTTTAAAAAAGAATGGAGAAAAAACAAAAGTACAAAAAAAGAAATTCCTGGGGTGAGTGGAGAGGAAGCGCTCCTAACTGAATTGTGGCAAAATAAGGTGTGTGCTCTTCGCGGGCCTAGAAAAAATAGCCACATTTTAAAAGAAATGGCAGTGGAGTGGAGCAGCAACAAGGTGTGCTATTCACAGCGGCCAAAATTAAAACTAAGATGCATAATCTGTCGGAAAGATACAAACAAACAAACTTTTGTTCAACATGATTTAATTGGCGTCCCAAGTTCCTTTATTATACCTAATAGGATTAAACGTTGTTTGTACAGCTCTTCTATCTTTTTTGCAAGGCAAATGTGCTGGATAGTAAGAGTCTCTATCAATTCTTGAAGAATCACCGTTGCCCAAGATATTTATCTGGCTTTTCAAAGCCAATACCTTCATTATTAACATTTTCTTGTCGCGATTCTTTAAAACACGATCGTTAATAATAATTATAAGCAAATATTAAAGATTCTAAAACTTACCATTTTCGTTACTCAAAATGTAAACAAAAAAATAAATTTGTGAATTGTCAATGAAAACACATCGAAAACACAAAATGTCGGTCAGAACAACTTTGGTTCCAAAATCCACAAATTGTGTTTTCATGAGGTTTTCAATGTCGGTCCGAACGTAGTATTATTGTAACTAAATTTATGAGGGATTAAGTCAGTTTTCCCAGTTGACTGATCACTTTTATGATTAAAAAAAATATAAGTAAAAAGATTTAACTTAAAAAATAAAATAAATATTCCGAGTAATATTCGGCTATAGAACCACATAAGCGACTACATGTCTGGAATTTAAATAAATTTTGTATAACTTTCATACAACCATGTTTACAACCTTATAAAAAACTCAGACGAAATTTAAATTTTTGTTTGCAATTTGAAGCGGCCTAGTCGAAGCGCTGTAAAAATACATAGAAGAATAAAATGGTACTTGTCTATGAAAAACTTTTATTAAAAGAAATACGAGAATTTACCAATGTACATGTCAACAAAGTCGTTACTACATAAATAAAAATGATCCTTGGTATGTTTGTATGTATGTATGTATATAAAGAAATCTGAAAAAAAATCATACTTTTATTTATTTTTTTTTTAGATTATTTGTAGTTAGATTTTTTTTTTGGTGTTGTGCTTTTCCATACATACATATGTGTATATTGCTACGAATATACAAAAATAATACATACAAATATATATATATATACACTGCTACAGCGAATGCCATTACTTATTAGCAAATCGAACTACTTTACCTTTTCATTATTAATTTATGAGTATTTAAGTGCTCAGTCAACATGAGCGCACGTCATAATTTAGAAATATGTTGAAAAAAAAAAAGATATATAAAAAAAAATTACAGAGAGGACCCTTAGTTATACACAAAATAAAAAAATTTTAAGAGTGTTTTTGATTGATTATTATTAATTATTATTACATTTTTGTTTAGTTGCTTAAGATTTTTTAATAACAGCGATTTATTGTTATCCCTATGGGTATAAACTATTCATGCACACAGTGAAAACGTCTATTAGGAGTTCAAATACGTTCATATTGTTTTAAATTTTCAGCTAATTAAATAATGAGATTAACTGTTGTGACTTAACAACGGACTCAAAGCCTTATAAATATTTTAATATTGAACCGTTGATACTTTGTGTGTAATTTAAAAATATAATTATTTCAGTAGTGAAAATTTATATTAAGTCGAATTTTGCTTCCAGACCTTAGTCTTGTAAAACTAAAAATCTGATTTATGATATCTTGATCTTCCTTTATTATTCTACTCCTATATATCACCCTCTCTATTTGGTGGAGAGATTTTAAATTTAATTACTACAATCATATTTTTCCGTTCTAAGCTTACTAAATTACCAGTATTGCAGAAAGTGTCTTAAATAAAATAATTTATTTTTTTTATGGTCTGCTAAATATCTACAGATATCAATATATATTTAAAATATCAGTAATGAGAAACAGAAGTTAGCTTCAATAAACATTTTTCTGAACTTAGAATATTACGAGTGTTCATAATATCTAATTTACCCGAGTTGTGGAAACTTCTGAATTTTTATGAAATTAAGAACTCAAAGCATTACTGAATACTTTTTAGGTATTTTCTGAATTTTACTGTGTGCAATGAAGATTTAATTTTAATTTTTTCCTTTCGTTCAAAGTTTCATCTAATTTATATATCATTCTTCATTTATAATTAATATTATTTGATTTTAAATATATTATTGTGCAAGAAACATCGATATTGCGGTTATAAATATATATTATGAGTAATTTTTCTCATTGTGGAAATTCACAAATTTTTGATTTTCGAAACTGAATTTCAGTTGAAAAAAGTAGTAAGTCTCCAAATAAATTTGTATAACTTCGGTTATAAAAAAGTTATATCGAATAGATTTCAGTGTTTCACAATAATTTTTTTTTACAATTAAAAGATGAAATGGTTTCCAAGTAAAATATGTTACTAGAAGCGATTATTTTATGATAATTTGTAGTACGATGAATCGAACGCACATTTGGTATAAATGTAAAATAGTCGCATTAGCAAATAGTGGTAGCTTACATAGCAAACGATTATACCACTTTAGTAGGGTGCTCACATAGTATTGGCTTGTATTGAATTCAACCGAATAACGTTGGTCATGATTTCACAAATTCATTTTTTTAACAAGAGATTGTATCTAATTCAAATTCACTGTTATGCCACATGGAGAAAAATTACTTCAAACTTGAACTTGAACTTCATCGATTTGCACAAATGTGTTATTTTTTTTTTCAAACTGTTTAAGTTTTTACTATTAGTTCAAATACCGTTTAAGTTAAGAAAAAACTAGTAAACAAAAAATATTGCTGTTTCATTTGGGATGCGAGCAAATGCAACTCATTCAATTATTATATTAATTATTTTCGCACACATTTATTTTTATTTTTTTTTTATTTATTTGCATTTTTTTTCTTAATTATTATTTAAAAAAATATGCAAAAACCTTATAAATTTATTGCTTGCCGTTTGCTCGTTCCCAAAGAAACCTGCACCACATCAACTTAACGTATGAGTATTACTGTTTATTTCTATATTTTATTGTTTCGAAATTTTCCAAAGTATGTAGTTTAACTTCTCTCATAACTAATTCCACTATCAATCTATAACTTAGTGTGTGTGTGTGCTTCTTACTAACACCGTATGGCATAATGAAATTTGTACTATTTGCTTGCTATCCTGTGAAAAAATGTGCATTAATCGCTACACTTTGTTGTGGTTTTCCAAAAATTATGTCCCCCAGATTTTTGCAAGGGCCGTGAAACGTTACAGAATCTCTGCGATCAAATACCGGGTGATGCTTTGCTGTATTCGCTATTTCGCGAGAGCGCCGAACCGGTCAAATGTCCGTTGAAGGGTGAGTTTTGCTGTCCATATTTACATATGTACATAAAATATATATATATTTGTTTTGAAATATACACTATATTATGTTCTTTATATATAATTTTTCAGGACCCTTTGTATTCACCTATAATCGCGGACACGGCGAATGTAAGAGCCCCGTTTCGAATATCGAAAGCTGCACCGAAGACAGTCGTCTGCTGCTCAGCTTCCAAGCTTGTCCTGACGTGCAAGGCACCGAGAGCACAGGTACATAAAATATGCGTACATTTGTTAAAAATATCTGTAATTCTATTATATTTTTGTTCCGTATTTTCCAACAATTTTATAACTTTGAAATGTATTTCAAAATAGTTGAAGAACTAACTTGCTTGGCCACTTGGAAGGATGGCAACTCACGTTATCTTGTCGGTTTGGTTTCACATCATCATGCAATTTCAAATGAAGAACGTTATCGCTGCTTCGTCTATGAGAAAATCTCATCGTTACTAGGTATGTTTTAGTAAAATTAATCAGACGGCCGAAGAAAGTTTAAAAAGCTTCGTATATTTCGCTGGTCCTCTTTAGCGTAACATAGATAAAATATGAAAAGACCTAGTTTGATAGCTTTCTTGTATCAAAATTATTCTTCAAAAAAAATTCTGTTGCACAGAAAAATAGTTTTGACGGAATTTATTTCAATTTCAGGTGGTCTCAGCACTGTCAGTGCAAAAGATGCCGAATACAAATTAGCACAATCTGGCGATGCAACCTGCAATGGTTTGGATAGCGCAGAGGTAAGTCGCAAAAAGTGGGCTTCCTTCTAGATAATTTTAATCAAAAAACTTTGCTGCTGTTTTTAGGTTGGTTCACGCATAATGTCGCTGAGAAAACCACCAATAACTGAACGCTGTGACTTCCCGGCTTGGTTTAAGGGACCGCGACACTGGCATGTTCTAATGGGCAACGCTGTCTACAATTATCATCCCAAGTAAGTGTTGAAGTTAAGGGGCACACCTAGTGTGATGGCCTAAAAAATGTGATTTTTGGGAATTTGTATTAAAAAAAAACTTTATCAATTATTTCAAAATTTTAAGAATATATTTATACATGTTTCAAGAATATATAGTGAAATTTTTGAAGAAAAAAATTAAATATTTTTAAAGTTATAGTCGATCTCCAACGGAGCGAAAAAAAGCTCCTTCACTGCTGCAGTGATTCCGGCCTTCTCCGTGGATGAAATCTAAAAAAATAAAATTCTCCTTAAACTAGATAATATTGTCTGTACAATGACCTACGATAAAAAAGAAAAATCAAAAATTGATAATATGGCGGCGTTTTAAAAATTTTACCCAAAATTTTGGTCGTTTTTGGCCTGCCAAAATTCGATTTTTTCATCAGATCAAAAATCGATAGGTCATTGTACGGAGAACTATATATAGAACATGTAAAAAAAATTCGATAGTGTTCGGATCATTTGTTTTTGAGTAATCACTGCAGCAAATTCGGAAAATGCTGTTTCGAGAAAAACGCGTTTATAGATAAAATGATCGTTTTCACTGTTACCGAGCGGATGCTCTTTAAATTGCTATAACTCATAATCTCTATTTGAGATATCGATTTGAAATTTTAATATGTTATTTTTAAAGGTGTAATCTACCGAAATATGAAATATTTTTTTTTTTTAATTTCACACTAGGTGTGCCCCTTAAAAATCATAAAATATTGTAAATGAAATTAAAATAAATTGTTAGATTGATAGACAGATAATTTGATTTAATAGATTAAATTGATTTGAGATTGATATCGTTTATTAATGATTTTTGTATATAAAATCCCTGAGATGAGATAGCTAAAATTTTATATTTATTTATAACTTTTCAAAAATTAAATAAGAGATATTAATGAAAATATTTATTTTCTTTATCTTCCTATTCTTTAATCAAGTGATGGCTCTGTACATATTATTAAGCCGAATGGTTTCATGGAGACACGAGCACTTTGCGAACAGATAAACAAGCAAACCGCTACTGAAATGATGGCAGTGGTGCACTATACAACTGGATGGTGAGTAAAATTTCGATAGTTTATCACATACACATGCATACACCATTTATATATATTTATATAAAATACAATAAATATAATAATCGTAAATAACTTATGATCCCTCTCATTGCAGTCAATCGGGCTTTATGTGCATGATGTTCTATCGTCGCGACACGCATGTCATTGAAATACAGACGGGTAAACAGGCTTCACGTCTGGAGGATGCATGTGCGCCCGATCATTTCGATGTAAATCGAATGCCATATATCACGTTGTTAGGTAAGGCCTAAGGTCCCTATACGAAACATGGTTTTTTTTATATTTCTAAATTAATTTCACCTTTGGTGCTAATTTCGTATACTTCTTTTTTACATTTACAGCCAGCAACCCAGATCCGCAAATCTGTCCGATGGAGGGCTTGTACAATTTGCGTGGCGCTATTGGCCCACCTTACTTGACAACGCGACATAAACGTAATCACAACAACAAATTGCATTTAACTCATGGTCACCATCACAGCCAAAGCGATTTGGTTGTTGCAGCGGGAACAGCGGTTGGAAGTGATGGCGGCGGTTATGCGAACAAGAGGTTGGTACTTACAGATTACAGATTACGGATTACATATAAAACATAATATACTAAAACCTGTGATTATACATTTCAGACAAGCCACACTCACTTTCCGCGATGCTGATAAAATGGACAAAGGTACGTGGCACGCGAATTCACGTAGTCTACAAACTGGACGAAACCGGCGTGCCACGGCACTCAACAATAGTGTTGCCGTTAACACTACAGCCACTTTGGAGCACATGAATATACTGGAGAACAAATTGCAACGATCACTAAATGGCTCGTCGAAAAGTGACGATCACTCACTGGTTATAGATACAGCAGCGCCAAGGAAAGCAGTGGATTTCGTGCATACAACAAATGCAGTAGATTTGGAGCGACAACGTAATCGTCGCGACGCACCGGGTTGTGTAACAAATTACAAAGCGCAACGACGCCTTTGGGTGGGGTGCACCGAACCAGATATTATTGATGTGCGACCCATGTGCAATGAAGATGGCGACGAAGGTGTGTAGTGCATTTTACCATTTTATTTATTTACACCATACTTATACTTATTCCTGTTATATTTTGTTATATTTCATTTATTTATTTTCTTTATAGAATACTCTTGTCATGGCTCATGGTCTGAGAATAGCACTGTGTATATTATCGCCAGACATAAAGGCACCAAACATGGCGTTTGTCTGAGTTATCGCCCAACCGAGGGCACAGCAGCCAAACTGGTTATCGGCGATGCTTGCTATCGTGGCACACAGAAGCCACCCGATCATCACTTGGTGGCCAATCTAACGCTATTTGGTAGGTTTAACTGAATGAAATATGAAAAAATAAAATTATAAATACTATTTTTTATCATTAATTGTAATGCAGGAAAATGTGGTGAAACTGGTTCGGCTGCGATGCAGATACGACCAAATGCCGAGCTAATCAAATTGGCTGCTGCGTTATATATGTTGTTGTCGGCGTTCAATATAATGAAGAATATGAAAAATGGAAGATGATGAATTGGCATTTGCAATTGAAGATCAACGAAGGACAATGAAATGCCTGCGAAAAAAAAACACTAAAGGTGGCGCTCTTCCGTTTAAGCTGCATAAAGCACAACAAGCTTAATTGACAAATATTAAATGAAAATTTTAGATACACAGACACACACACACACACAAACAAACAAACAAGTAGTTAAATACAGTATGTCAGCAGTATGGCGTTCGGTTCTAAAGTGCATTTGCATATAGATTTAGATATTTATATATGTATGTGTGCCTATGTACGTTTAATGGCTGTTTGAAGCGATTGCTACAAATTTTCGGCGCCATCTGCATACATACATATGTATATATCTATTATAAGTCTATTTATGTTTATGCATGCAAGTCAGCTAATATTTGAAAGAACCCGAACCCGATTAAACGTATGTAAAGACTCGCTTGTCTATCTGCGACTTGAAAACGTGATAAGAGCGACAACCTCCAAATATTGTACGGTTGGTACTGAGTGTGTTGGACTAATGTATACCTTTTTGAATAAGACTTAGCATTCGTAGTAGTAACGCCTACACTTATTATGAACGAACGAACGAAACGCTTGTTATCGCACACACATACACAGACAAACACAAGCATAGATGAGAAAGCAAAAAAAAGTGAGAATATGTTGTTGTAAATACATACATACATATGCTGGTTTGTACGGATATGAATGTCATTTAATAATATATGAAATGAAGAAAAACAAAAACAAAAACAAAAACAAATATATTATAAATATAAAAAACGATTTTGTAAATAATATAATGGAGCATATTTTCAATTATTGTAGTTATCAATAAGACATAGTAATTTTAAGTGAAAAAACTGAACTAAGCATAGTTTTAGATAAATACATAAATGGTTTGCAATAGAGCCTTAGTTACGCATAAATGTTGGCAAGTGAAAGTAAGTTGGCGAAAGGCATTGAATATGAGATACATATATATCTACATACATACATATGTACAACGCGCATAAATGAAAGACAATTAATTATGACATGCATACAAACATACAAACGAACGTACGAATGTTAGTTATGCCCTAATGTGTTATGTGATTGCAGTGTGTGTGCAGCTTTTTTGATGGTTGCGTGCTTGTTTATCGAATTAACTAGCTGTGGTAACTTGTTGTTGCCACGTATGCTAATTACATACATACACGAGTATATAAATATAATTAATTGTAATTATAATTTTATATTAACTGTAGAAACTGTATATACATACATACATACATACATACATGCAATTGTATGTATTGCATAACACATGTATGAACCGTATGATTTGTATTTATTGTAAAATTAATAGTTTTCTTAAATATTACATACATATATAATTATGTATGCATATTGATAAGTACATATATACGAATGTAAGCTTCAAGCATCTGTATAAAAAAAGGAAAAGAAAAAGTTAAAGAAATTTTGTATGCAATTTTAACTACGTATATAATATATATGGACATAGAGCGCTAGGTACATACATATGTATGTACTGGCGTGCGCTTGTCTGTAGTGCAGCACTTCTTATATTCATTGTTTGTGTGTATATGTATGATATCCTCTTTTATATATTGACAATTGCACATACATAGTTATGATATATATGTGTACTTTATTTGTTTGTTTTTTATACTGAATTTGCTTAAATCCTCTGAAAAATAAAATTAAACCAATAATTTGGTATTTATATGAAAAAAAAATATAAGTGTCATCAATGATTTGATAAATTATAAGTAGTGTGTATGATTTTATTTTACTTAAATAAACTGGAAAGTTTGCGTTGTGACATTACTACAATAGCAGTTGGTGAAGTCTAGAGATTTCTAAAACTTTTCGGATTCTTACAACTAATATCCTGTTTAATTACCAAAATAAACTTTTTATATGGTACGAAGTTGAGTCTACTTCTTATTTTTGGAAGCTCTATGGAAGTTAATTAATTTTTTTTAATTGCATTGGTTTTTTGTCTCTTCAGTTTGCTTTCGCTTATAAAGGTATACTTCAAAATTTCATTTTAATGCTTTGGCTTCTTGAATATTTTGTTAGTATCGCTTCAAAAGTATTTTTACAAACATATTTAAGTATGACAGTGTGAAGAGTTAAACGTTTTCCAACAATCAATTTACGCTCAAGAAGCAATATTTAGCTAAGTTTCTTGCACTATTTTTATTTTATTTTTATTTTTATTTTAATGTTTTTTATTTATTTTTATTATTCTTTTTTCTTCTGATATAAGATTTCCAAAGCAGAAATATTATTTCTAAAATATATATTAGGGTATATATTGCAAAAAGAACCATTTAAGAAATATTTAAAAAAATTTGCTTGTGTAGAACTTTTTAGTTGTGGAGAGCGCGCCTCGGGGTATGCTACAAATTTTGTTTTGAGTGGCAACAGTTATGGATTATGGATTTTTCTTGGTTGGACCTCATTAGTTGACATTATTTTATAAATTACAAAATATATATTTTCGTTAATATAATATTTTTAACATTTATTGCTTTGTTGAAAAATAAAATAATCACAATTGCTTATACAAATATTTGATAATAAAATTTATATTATATTTTTTGAAAAGTAAAAATAAATATATTTTTTACCAGTTTTAATTTTACTATTTTTTTTATTATAAAATATTTTTTATTTATTTATTTGATAAATAATAAAATTTATATTATATTTTTTGAAAAGTAAAATTAAATATTTCTTTTACTAAAACATATATTTTTTACCAGTTTTAATTTTACTATTTTTTTTTATAATAAAATATTTTTTATTTATTTATTTGATAAATAATAAAATTTATATTCTATTTTTTTGAAAAGTAAAATTAAATATATTTTTTACTAAAACATATATTTTTACCAGTTTTAATTTTACTATTTTTATACTATTAAATTTTTTTTTATTTATTTGATAAATAATAAAATTTATATTATATTTTTTGAAAAGTAAAATTAAATATTTTTTTTACTGAAACATATATTTTTTACCAGTTTTAATTTTACTATTTTTTTATTATAAAGTATTTTTTATTTATTTATTTGATAAATAATAAAATTTATATTATATTTTTTGAAAAGTAAAATTAAATATATCTTTTATTAAAACATATATTTTTTACCAGTTTTAATTTTACTATTTTTTTATTATAAAATATTTTTTATTTATTTATTTGATAAATAATAAAATTTATATTCTATTTTTTTGAAAAGTAAAATTAAATATATTTTTTACTAAAACATATATTTTTACCAGTTTTAATTTTACTATTTTTATACTATTAAATTTTTTTTTTATTTATTTGATAAATAATAAAATTTATATTATATTTTTTGAAAAGTAAAATTAAATATTTTTTTTTACTGAAACATATATTTTTTACCAGTTTTAATTTTACTATTTTTTTTATTATAAAATATTTTTTATTTATTTATTTGATAAATAATAAAATTTATATTATATTTTTTGAAAAGTAAAATTAAATATTTTTTTTACTGAAACATATATTTTTTACCAGTTTTAATTTTACTATTTTTTTTATTATAAAGTATTTTTTATTTATTTATTTGATAAATAATAAAATTTATCAAATTTTTTGAAAAGTAAAATTAAATATATCTTTTATTAAAACATATATTTTTTACCAGTTTTAATTTTACTATTTTTTTTTATTATAAAATATTTTTTATTTATTTATTTGAAAAATAATAAAATTTATATTCTATTTTTTTGAAAAGTAAAATTAAATATATTTTTTACTAAAACATATATTTCTACCAGTTTTAATTTTACTATTTTTTTATTATACAATATTTTTTATTTATTTATTTGATAAATAATAAAATTTATATTCTATTTTTTTGAAAAGTAAAATTAAATATTTTTTTACTGAAACATATATTTTTACCAGTTTTAATTTTAAATAAATATTATAAAATATTTTTTATTTATTTATTTGATAAATAATAAAATTTATATTATATTTTTTGAAAAGTAAAATTAAATATTTCTTTTATTAAAACATATATTTTTTACCAGTTTTAATTTTACTATTTTTTTTATTATAAAATATTTTTTATTTATTTATTTGATAAATAATAAAATTTATATTATATTTTTTGAAAAGTAAAATTAAATATTTCTTTTACTAAAACATATATTTTTTACCAGTTTTAATTTTACTATTTTTTTTATAATAAAATATTTTTTATTTATTTATTTGATAAATAATAAAATTTATATTCTATTTTTTTGAAAAGTAAAATTAAATATTTTTTTACTGAAACATATATTTTTACCAGTTTTAATTTTAAATAAATATTATAAAATATTTTTTATTTATTTATTTGATAAATAATAAAATTTATATTATATTTTTTGAAAAGTAAAATTAAATATTTCTTTTATTAAAACATATATTTTTTACCAGTTTTAATTTTACTATTTTTTTTATTATAAAATATTTTTTATTTATTTATTTGATAAATAATAAAATTTATATTATATTTTTTGAAAAGTAAAATTAAATATTTCTTTTACTAAAACATATATTTTTTACCAGTTTTAATTTTACTATTTTTTTTATAATAAAATATTTTTTATTTATTTATTTGATAAATAATAAAATTTATATTCTATTTTTTTGAAAAGTAAAATTAAATATTTTTTTACTGAAACATATATTTTTACCAGTTTTAATTTTAAATAAATATTATAAAATATTTTTTATTTATTTATTTGATAAATAATAAAATTTATATTATATTTTTTGAAAAGTAAAATTAAATATTTCTTTTATTAAAACATATATTTTTTACCAGTTTTAATTTTACTATTTTTTTTATTATAAAATATTTTTTATTTATTTATTTGATAAATAATAAAATTTATATTATATTTTTTGAAAAGTAAAATTAAATATTTCTTTTACTAAAACATATATTTTTTACCAGTTTTAATTTTACTATTTTTTTTATAATAAAATATTTTTTATTTATTTATTTGATAAATAATAAAATTTATATTCTATTTTTTTGAAAAGTAAAATTAAATATATTTTTTACTAAAACATATATTTTTACCAGTTTTAATTTTACTATTTTTATACTATTAAATTTTTTTTTATTTATTTGATAAATAATAAAATTTATATTATATTTTTTGAAAAGTAAAATTAAATATTTTTTTTACTGAAACATATATTTTTTACCAGTTTTAATTTTACTATTTTTTTATTATAAAGTATTTTTTATTTATTTATTTGATAAATAATAAAATTTATATTATATTTTTTGAAAAGTAAAATTAAATATTTTTTTTTTACTGAAACATATATTTTTTACCAGTTTTAATTTTACTATTTTTTTTACTATAATATATTTTTTATTTATTTATTTGATAAATAATAAAATTTATATTATATTTTTTGAAAAGTAAAATTAAATATTTCTTTTACTAAAACATATATTTTTTACCAGTTTTAATTTTACTATTTTTTTTATTATAAAATATTTTTTATTTATTTATTTGAAAAATAATAAAATTTATATTCTATTTTTTTGAAAAGTAAAATTAAATATATTTTTTACTAAAACATATATTTCTACCAGTTTTAATTTTACTATTTTTTTATTATACAATATTTTTTATTTATTTATTTGATAAATAATAAAATTTATATTCTATTTTTTTGAAAAGTAAAATTAAATATTTTTTTACTGAAACATATATTTTTACCAGTTTTAATTTTAAATAAATATTATAAAATATTTTTTATTTATTTATTTGATAAATAATAAAATTTATATTATATTTTTTGAAAAGTAAAATTAAATATTTCTTTTATTAAAACATATATTTTTTACCAGTTTTAATTTTACTATTTTTTATTATAAAATATTTTTTATTTATTTATTTGATAAATAATAAAATTTATATTCTATTTTTTTGAAAAGTAAAATTAAATATATTTTTTACTAAAACATATATTTTTACCAGTTTTAATTTTACTATTTTTATACTATTAAATTTTTTTTTTATTTATTTGATACATAATAAAATTTGTATTCTATTTTTTGAAAAGTAAAATTTTTTTACTATAAATTATATTTTATGATTATTTTATTTGATACTAAATTTAAAGAATATTAATTTTAACAGTTTCATTTTCATTTAAATGTAAATGTTTCTTTTAATTATATATTAAAGTAAATGTTTAAGTTTTTTTGATACATAAATTTTTATAACTAAAACATTTTTTTTATTTTTTTACTAACACATTTTTTTTTCACAGACACTTTTACATTGAATAGTCGGTATGCGATTTGTAAATATTATAAATAATGATAATAATAATACTAATAACTAAAACAATAATAAGAATTACGAATGTGCAAAATTATTGGTTTATTAAGCAATGAAAAGAGACTTTTCCAATTGACATTTATGTACAGCTGCAGTTTGCATAAAATTAGTAAACACAAAAACAAGCATGCGCCTAATTTCTCTTCTCGAAAAATTCACATACGATTCATGTGATGAAGAAAATAAAAAGCGGGAAATTATTGATGAGATGTTAAAGAAATATGTTGAGAATAGAGTAAAAATAAAAGAAAAAAAAAACAAATAACACAGAAAATTCCATTGGTTTCATAAAAATATATGTATGTACGTATTTATAATTACAAGCAAATTAAAACATAGTATGATTAATACATACTTACTAAACGCATGTACACGATTGTATATAAAAAACAAAACACACACACACACATACACTTGCATATTATATATACATATATACAAACATATGTAGGTCATAGTTGGATTTAACAGTAAGTTATAAATAATAATTAACTTTATAATATGAATACAAATAAATTTTACAAAAATGTAAAGTAAAGCTATGAGTAATAAAAATGTAGAAGCAGAAGAAGAGACAGCAATTTTGCAAGTTATGTAAAGCGATACATAGAAAATACGAAACGGATAAGCAACTAAAATGGTTTGAACCGAGTGTGTCATCTTTTTATTTCAACACTATTGCACACAAGTGCATACATACAAACATACATGCGTATCAATTCATATGTATGCCTGTCTGTATGTATGTATGTATGCGCATGTGCACATTTGTGTAGGCACAAATGGCGCAAATGTATATCGCATAAGGCATGTAGTTATATGATACAATTTAACAGTTTAAGACAATTGTGCGGTGATATAGGACTAGAGATTATACTATAATTAATGAGATTATCGCTTAAACAAAATTAGTGTTTAGTATATACTAAAAATATGTATGTATGCTTGTAAGCACATTTAAACAAAATGGTTGGTATGTATGCACACATTTTTTACTTTACATTTTTGTTCGTTTACATAGTGAATATGATTTAAATTTGAAATACTACTACATACATACATATTGTACATATATGTGTATGTGTATGTACGTGTGGTATGTACATTTAACATCGACGAAGAAAATAAAGAAAACTGAAATCACTAAATATATAAAACGGTGTTTCAATTTAACGTGGATGGCTTGAAAAAAAGAAATTAAGTAAATCAGTAATTAAGGCAGTAGTCTGCTTTAGAAGCCAAAAAAAGCGTTTTTTTTGAGCAATTTTTTTTTTGAAGGGGAAGGAAATGAAAGATTTATCATTAAAAAATATTGAAAGTTGTAAGTATTTTTCTGGAGCGCCTGGAGTCTGCACTTGTAAATCGGTGCCGGCGATGGAGGTCGTGCGATGCATCTGAAACGGTCGAACCAATTGTTTTTTTTTTTAATTTTTAGAAGTTTCTTTTCTTTATGAACTAAAAAAATACCGAAGAAGTTATAAAATTCCAAATTTTTTCGAAGATTCAAAAAAAAATTCACTTTTTAAAAAAAAAAAGTGACTTTAAGTTGCAAAACAAGAAGTTTACTTTTGTGGTTCAAATAGAAGATAATTTAATACTGAAGCTAGATCACTTTGGTTTTTTTCGATCGGACATATATTATTTTTGCTATCGCCGGCACCGTTTTCTAACACTTGTGAAAATGAAAACTCGAGAAAACGCGCTTTAAAGGTTTGCCTAAGCATTCGCACCTGCTCGACGCTCGGCCACTAAAACTGCTCTAGCTTCGAAAATATTTCGAATTGGCCTCTGGAATTTTAAAGACATTTTTTTTTTTTTTTTTGGAAGAGATTTAAAACAAAACAAAAGAGTCGATTTTTTGAAGCCTGTAAAGCAGGATACTGCCTTAAGGGATATTAGGTAATTCCTCAGTAATTAAATTAGAAATTAAATTTAATAAAAAAGTAATTAAAAGAACTTAGGGTCTACCAACAAGAACGATGTGATGTTAAAATTAAATAAAATATCAAATTTGGTGAAAAAGTTTTCTATATTGTTTTCGTTATGCAGATAATTGTATGGACTCCTTTTCAATATCTCCACCCTTTAGAAAATAATCTAGAGGCGATAAATCGCATAATCTTGGCGGCCATTTGGTTGGCTTATTTCTCGTAATACAGTCGCCAAGATGTGCACGCAATGTGCCCATGTTTAGACGTGAACTATGAAGTGGCGCACTGTCTTGTTGGATATACATTGTCCCCGTTGATTTTAAACTCCGGGGAAAAACATTTCGAAGGAAATAAGTCACGGTGATGCCTTTTTCCAGCATTTTTCGATATACTTTTTTTTTCAAAGATCAAACTTTGACCTTTTTAGAACTTAAAATCCAAATATTTGGAGCCTAACTTCGAAAATCGGAGAATACATTTTTTTTTACTTATGACTCATTCTTCTGTGAAAAATTCGTTTGGTTTAATACTCAGTTGTGACGTATAGTGTTAGAATTGGCATAAGCGCTGGCCTGAACGGTAGCGATATATCTTTTACTACGGGCTTTTCCTTGACCGGAAGGTGGCACATAATCGTGGAGATTATAACCACTTGTAATTTGAAAAGCGTGAAAAAGGGCGTTCAGAAAAACGTGAATTTGCATAATAATCTTGGGCAATTTTTAAGCGTAGTACCTAAGTAAAACGTGACGCCACGATCTTTCAAAATCACGCCATCCATATCGGTAGACATAGTCTAGGTAGTCTTTATAATTTTACTTACCTTATAATAGAACCGTTTAGAGAAAACACAATTTTTTTTTTTGTTTTATACAGAACATTAAATTATTTATTCAAGATAAGATTATTAAACTTATTTATCAAGCAAATTCCAATTTAAATTTACAGAACTATTCATTGAAATATTATATAAACATATGTCTCAAGACATATCAACTCGAGATTATCTTCATGCACGTAGTCTTGCTTTTGAATATCTGATGGAATCCCCAAAAATGGTATGCTTCCTCGTCCATGTTACTGGGAATAACTTAATGAAAATCTGAAAATAGAATTTTACATTTATTAAAACACAATTAATATTTTTTTTTATAAAAAAAGTTCTAAAATTATATACACGATAAAAGCGGTAAAAGTATATCAATTTACTTTCTTCTTAGAAAGGACGTCCTTCCAATAATTTAATTTATTGAATTGTACATCTATGTTCGAAACAAGCCGTTTAATTAAATAATTTTAAGAATTTATTTAATTTTACCTTCTTTGGACATCAGCCCCAGCTAGTACTAGAATTCGCCTCTTCGTTTGGATTCTTCTTCTTCGTTCACGGGTTTCTTTCTTCAGTGGTTGATTACTGCGTTCACGACTGTCATCCATGTTCGCTTAACAGTTTTCAATGCAAGTGCAATATTGATCTCTTTGTTTATATATTTTGGTGGGGGAGATTCATTTTTGTGGAGTTGAGAAAACCACAGAAAATATATTTTTTCTTGAATATTTTTTGTAGGAAATATAATTATTTGAGACTAGTGAAGAACCTCACCCCGAAAAAAATTTACATTAAAACAAATTGAATAATAAATTTTCGATTTTGATCAATTACAGATTATTGAATGAAGAGTACTGATGAAATTGAGGTTATACAGAAGAGCACTGTGTTTCAATTGAAACAAAAATATTAAATTGTAATTGAATTTTTTTTTTTCAGAAAATAGGTAGCTCAGAGAGCTGTAGAATAAGCGAAAATTCATAATTTTTGCCAATATCAAAATTAGGTTTGAGCAAAACTTTTGTTACTTAAGAATTATTAATTTTGTAAGTTTTTTATAAACAAAAGAAGTTAGTAAAAATAGAGGAAATTTGCATAGAAGAAACTGTTTTTAATTATTTAAATAATTTGCTAGTGGGTAATTTTGGGTATTTGATATATTTGGTTACTAAGTAACAGTTATTTTTTTATATGAAAACAATATGCAATTATTATAATTTAAATTTAAATTTAAATGTAGTTTAAACAAATATGGCCAAACAAATATTCACGCGTTCATATAACACTCACTACTTTTTACAAGTGCTCGGTTTATTTTAGCGACATGCATGATAATCCATTGATTTACATATATTAATGAAATGTTCAGGACCCGTCCCAATTTATGTAAGCGAAATTTTTCCTTATTCTTCTTTTGACATTCATGAGAAAATATATTACATATTTTAAACAACATGCAGTTTTCATATATTTTAATTTAGTTAAAGGCCATGCCTTAAAAAAGTGCCCGATTTCTTCGGCAACATTTGAATTTTCTAATTCTGAGTATCTTTGTAATTCAGCGATAATTTTTTAGAGTTTGAAGTACAATTGTGTACCAACTTATTCAAGCCAAACAATCCTTTAATCGGTCTATAATAAGCTTTCATCCATTTAACATGTTACTGCCTGAAATTTTCTTTGGTACTTCTGTTCAGCGAGTAGTTATCCATGATTTTCAAGAGTTCCGGACAAAATATTAATTTTTCTTGATACGTATGGTGTCTTTTTCAATTTGTAAATCATTGCTCCTTTCCAAAAAAAATTTTTCTTAAACTGCTTTCAACTTTAGGACAGCGCCGTTGTCTCTCCGTTACTCGGATTTAATAAGCTATAGCAAATGGATATATCTTTTCGTAGATAGAAGTATTTACTGATAAAAGAACAAAGTAATTTTCTCTGAATTCACTTATGTCAACTCGAATAATTATTTCTTGAGACAATGTTGTTTTCTGCTCGGCATTATAAACTTTTAATGTTCAGTACTTTACACTCCCAAGTAATTCTGTTCCTTGAAAGTTTGGAATAAAAAGTCTCACTATATTTCTGCATTGGGTTTTGAATTTTTCATCGAGCGAAGTGCCGTAACAAAGTGCTCTTCTTTTTTGTTTGATTTACTTCTCAAATTTAATCGTAATTTTGTTTCAACGTTTTATCTATCCAATCGTTTTATCGTACGGATCTATTAACTATTTTTATATCATATATGTGTTATTATCTAATTCTTTCTTTGTCCTTTTCGCAATTCCAGTTACGTAAAATACCTCATTTTTCAACATGCAATACTTTCCAGAAAATTTTTAATTTTGTAATTACTTTCAGCATCTCTCAATTGATTAATATTTCCGTAATTCAAAGCAGTAGTAAGTAAACTCTAAACCAAACAAGCGTGTTTTCAAATAATTCCAGAATGGTTAATATTTTTTGCTTTCTTACAAACGTTCGACAGTTTAAATATCTTACAGTACATCAACAGTGTAAAATGGTGTTATGATGCAAGTGATTCTATTTAAATGACCATATGTGTATATTGCTCAAAGTGAAACAGTATCTTTGATTAAGAAGCGAATGCTAACGAATACTATTTGACTACCTACTATATTTATATGTTTGTATGTATGTAAAGAAGAAACGAAATTGAATATATACAAATATATATATTTAATTTGAAAATATCGAAAATAACATAACAGTTCTTAGAAACAACAGTTTTCACAGTACATTTAGTAGAAGTGCATGAATATGCGCGCTGAGCAAAAAATCTTTGCTCAAATTAATACATTTTCTGCATATTTAATATTCACACATATTGAAGTATAATATTTCGGAAATAATGCACTAGTCATTAGACATGATTGAAAATTTCACCGATGTGAAAGGTAAAAATGATTTGATTAGTGGGTGAACGTCGAGAGTACAGCAACATTATGAGTTTAGTGGCAATAATTTGCGGAAATGTGCTTGCTACGGCAGCGAAATCGCATGCTTTTAATAGTAGCAAAGTAAATAATATTGCATAACTGAACAATATAACATTATACATATATACAAGTACTACCATTATAAGATATATTAATGAATATACACTGAACGTAGGAGTATATGGAAAGTGGTAAGCTACAGATGTGTATGTGAAAATTCTATTTTGAAATACAAAATAACATCTCGATATAGATATCTACAGGTGTAGCTCTCTCTTCGTATGTGATATAAAGCACGGAGAACATTTGATCAAATGGCGAATTAATAGGATTTAGGAATAAACCAATCGATTTGTATTAATGTGAATTTGATAACGTATAAATAAACAATTCTTCAAACGCATTTACACAGGTGAATTAGCAAACAATTAATTATCTAACATATAATATTAAATAAAGTAATTTACTTTTGCTACTGTGAAAACAAGGGGCTTCTATTTAGCTAGAATATAAAATAATGTGAGATATGTAAGATAATCTTATATACAAATATAAACAAATAAATTTATATAGATATGTCTGTACATATATTACATTTTAAATACCCAAACAAATTTATACTGATACGTTCGAATATTGAAACCTATACAACAAATCTGAGAAAAGTTATATTCGGAAATATATTCAAATTCTTAACACATTTCGAAGATATTTTTCTTTTTTTTTTAAATCTTTGCTTTCGCCGTTAAGGTCTATTAAATCAAATTCGTTACTAATATCGCTTTACTCTATACACTTTACTCTCTTGTACGCTTTTCGAAGATATTTTTCTTGTAATAAAAATCCTGGGTTTCACCGTTAAGGTCTATTAAATAAAATTCTTTACTAATATCGCATTACTCTTTACACTTTACTCTCTTGTACGCTTTTCGAAGATATTTTTCTTGTAATAAAAATCCTGGGTTTCACCGTTAAGGTCTATTAAATAAAATTCTTTACTAATATCGCATTACTCTTTACACTTTACTCTCTTGTACGCTTTTCGAAGATATTTTTCTTGTAATAAAAATCTAGGGTTTCGTCGTTAAGGTCTATTAAGTCAAATTCTTTACTAATATCGCATTACTCTTTACACTTTACTCTCTTGTACGCTTTTCGAAGATATTTTTCTTGTAATAAAAATCCTGGGTTTCACCGTTAAGGTCTATTAAATAAAATTCTTTACTAATATCGCATTACTCTTTACACTTTACTCTCTTGTACGCTTTTCGAAGATATTTTTCTTGTAATAAAAATCTAGGGTTTCGTCGTTAAGGTCTATTAAGTCAAATTCTTTACTAATATCGCATTACTCTTTACACTTTACTCTCTTGTACGCTTTTCGAAGATATTTTTCTTGTAATAAAAATCCTGGGTTTCACCGTTAAGGTCTATTAAATAAAATTCTTTACTAATATCGCATTACTCTTTACACTTTACTCTCTTGTACGCTTTTCGAAGATATTTTCCTTGTAATAAAAATCTAGGGTTTCGCCGTTAAGGTCTATTAAATAAAATTCTTTACTAATATCGCATTACTCTTTACACTTTACTCTCTTGTACGCTTTTCGAAGATATTTTCCTTGTAATAAAAATCTAGGGTTTCGCCGTTAAGGTCTATTAAATCAAATTCTTTACTAATATCGCATTACTCTTTACACTTTACTCTCTTGTACGCTTTTCGAAGATATTTTCCTTGTAATAAAAATCTAGGGTTTCGCCGTTAAGGTCTATTAAATCAAATTCGTTACTAATATCGCTTTACTCTATACACTTTACTCTCTTGTACGCTTTTCGAAGATATTTTTCTTGTAATAAAAATCTAGGGTTTCGTCGTTAGGGTCTATTAAATAAAATTCTTTACTAATATCGCTTTGCTCTTTACACTTTACTCTCTTGTACGCTTTTCGAAGATATTTTTCTTGTAATAAAAATCTAGGGTTTCGTCGTTAAGGTCTATTAAGTCAAATTCTTTACTAATATCGCTTTACTCTTTACACTTTACTCTCGTGTAAGCTTTTCGAAGATATTTTTCTTGTAATAAAAATCTAGGGTTTCGCCGTTAAGGTCTATTAAATCAAATTCGTTACTAATATCGCTTTACTCTATACACTTTACTCTCTTGTACGCTTTTCGAAGATATTTTTCTTGTAATAAAAATCTAGGGTTTCGTCGTTAAGGTCTATTAAGTCAAATTCTTTACTAATATCGCATTACTCTTTACACTTTACTCTCTTGTACGCTTTTCGAAGATATTTTCCTTGTAATAAAAATCTAGGGTTTCGCCGTTAAGGTCTATTAAATCAAATTCTTTACTAATATCGCATTACTCTTTACACTTTACTCTCGTGTACGCTTTTCGAAGATATTTTTTTTGTAATAAAAATCTAGGGTTTCGTCGTTAGGGTCTATTAAATCAAAGGTCTATTAAATCAAATTCTTTACTAATATCGCATTACTCTTTACACTTTACTCTCTTGTACGCTTTTCGAAGATATTTTTCTTGTAATAAAAATCTAGGGTTTCGCCGTTAAGGTCTATTAAATAAAATTCTTTACTAATATCGCATTACTCTTTACACTTTACTCTCTTGTACGCTTTTCGAAGATATTTTTCTTGTAATAAAAATCCTGGGTTTCACCGTTAAGGTCTATTAAATAAAATTCTTTACTAATATCGCATTACTCTTTACACTTTACTCTCTTGTACGCTTTTCGAAGATATTTTTCTTGTAATAAAAATCTAGGGTTTCGCCGTTAAGGTCTATTAAATCAAATTCTTTACTAACATCGTATTACTCTTTACACTTTACTCTCTTGTACGCTTTTCGAAGATATTTTTCTTTTAATATAAATCTAGGGTTTCACCGTTAAGGTCTATTAAATAAAATTCTTTACTAATATCGCATTACTCTTTACACTTTACTCTCTTGTACGCTTTTCGAAGATATTTTTCTTGTAATAAAAATCTAGGGTTTCGTCGTTAAGGTCTATTAAATCAAATTCTTTACTAATATCGCATTACTCTTTACACTTTACTCTCGTGTACGCTTTTCGAAGATATTTTTTTTGTAATAAAAATCTAGGGTTTCGTCGTTAGGGTCTATTAAATCAAAGGTCTATTAAATCAAATTCTTTACTAATATCGCATTACTCTTTACACTTTACTCTCTTGTACGCTTTTCGAAGATATTTTCCTTGTAATAAAAATCTCGGGTTTCGCCGTTAAGGTCTATTATATCAAATTCTTTACTAATGTCGCATTACTCTTTACACATTACTCTCTTTTACGCTTTTCGAAGATATTTTTCTTGTAATAAAAATCTAGGGTTTCGCCGTTAAGGTCTATTAAATAAAATTATTTACTAATATCGCTTTGCTCTTTACACTTTACTCTCTTGTACGCTTTTCGAAGGTATTTTTCTTGTAATAAAATCTAGGGTTTCGCCGTTAAGGTCTATTAAATAAAATTCTTTACTAATATCGTATTACTCTTTACACTTTACTCTCTTGTACGATTTTCGAAGATATTTTTCTTGTAATAAAAATCTAGGATTTCGCCGTTAAGGTCTATTAAATAAAATTCTTTACTAATATCGTATTACTCTTTACACTTTACTCTGTTGTACGCTTTTCGAAGATATTTTTCTTTTAATATAAATCTAGGGTTTCACCGTTAAGGTCTATTAAATCAAATTCTTTACTAATATCGCATTACTCTTTACACTTTACTCTCTTGTACGCTTTTCGAAGATATTTTTCTTGTAATAATAATCCTGGGTTTCGCCGTTAAGGTCTATTAAATCAAATTCTTTACTAATATCGCATTACTCTTTACACTTTACTCTCTTGTACGCTTTTCGAAGATATTTTCCTTGTAATAAAAATCCTGGGTTTCGTCGTTAAGGTCTATTAAATCAAATTCTTTACTAATATCGCATTACTCTTTACACTTTACTCTCTTGTACGCTTTTCGAAGATATTTTTTTTGTAATAAAAATCCTGGGTTTCGCCGTTAAGGTCTATTAAATAAAATTCTTTACTAATATCGCATTACTCCTTACACTTTACTCTCTTGTACGCTTTTCGAAGATATTTTTCTTGTAATAAAAATCCTGGGTTTCGCCGTTAAGGTCTATTAAATAAAATTCTTTACTAATATCGCATTACTCCTTACACTTTACTCTCTTGTACGCTTTTCGAAGATATTTTTCTTGTAATAAAAATCCTGGGTTTCGCCGTTAAGGTCTATTAAATCAAATTCTTTACTAATATCGCATTACTCTTTACACTTTACTCTCTTGTACGCTTTTCGAAGATATTTTTCTTGTAATAAAAATCTAGGGTTTCGCCGTTAAGGTCTATTAAATCAAATTCTTTACTAATATCGCTTTACTCTTTACACTTTACTCTCGTGTAAGCTTTTCGAAGATATTTTTCTTGTAATAAAAATCCAGGGTTTCGTCGTTAGGGTCTATTAAATAAAATTCTTTACTAATATCGCTTTGCTCTTTACACTTTACTCTCTTGTACGCTTTTCGAAGATATTTTTCTTGTAATAAAAATCTAGGGTTTCGTCGTTAAGGTCTATTAAGTCAAATTCTTTACTAATATCGCATTACTCTTTACACTTTACTCTCTTGTACGCTTTTCGAAGATATTTTCCTTGTAATAAAAATCTAGGGTTTCGCCGTTAAGGTCTATTAAATAAAATTCTTTACTAATATCGCATTACTCTTTACACTTTACTCTCTTGTACGCTTTTCGAAGATATTTTCCTTGTAATAAAAATCTAGGGTTTCGCCGTTAAGGTCTATTAAATAAAATTCTTTACTAATATCGCATTACTCTTTACACTTTACTCTCTTGTACGCTTTTCGAAGATATTTTTCTTGTAATAAAAATCCTGGGTTTCGCCGTTAAGGTCTATTAAATAAAATTCTTTACTAATATCGCATTACTCTTTACACATTACTCTCTTGTACGCTTTTCGAAGATATTTTTCTTGTAATAAAAATCTCGGGTTTCGCCGTTAAGGTCTATTAAATCAAATTCTTTACTAATGTCGCATTACTCTTTACACATTACTCTCTTTTACGCTTTTCGAAGATATTTTTCTTGTAATAAAAATCTAGGGTTTCATCGTTAGGGTCTATTAAATCAAAGGTCTATTAAATCAAATTCTTTACTAATATCGCATTACTCTTTACACTTTACTCTCTTGTACGCTTTTCGAAGATATTTTCCTTGTAATAAAAATCTAGGGTTTCGCCGTTAAGGTCTATTAAATCAAATTCTTTACTAATATCGCATTACTCTTTACACTTTACTCTCTTGTACGCTTTTCGAAGATATTTTTCTTGTAATAAAAATCTCGGGTTTCGCCGTTAAGGTCTATTAAATCAAATTCTTTACTAATGTCGCATTACTCTTTACACATTACTCTCTTTTACGCTTTTCGAAGATATTTTTCTTGTAATAAAAATCTAGGGTTTCGCCGTTAAGGTCTATTAAATAAAATTCTTTACTAATATCGCATTACTCTTTACACTTTACTCTCTTGTACGCTTTTCGAAGGTATTTTTCTTGCAATAAAATCTAGGGTTTCGCTGTTAAGGTCTATTAAATAAAATTCTTTACTAATATCGTATTACTCTTTACACTTTACTCTCTTGTACGATTTTCGAAGATATTTTCCTTGTAATAAAAATCTAGGGTTTCGCCGTTAAGGTCTATTAAATAAAATTCTTTACTAATATCGCATTACTCTTTACACTTTACTCTCTTGTACGCTTTTCGAAGATATTTTTCTTGTAATAAAAATCCTGGGTTTCGCCGTTAAGGTCTATTAAATAAAATTCTTTACTAATATCGCATTACTCTTTACACATTACTCTCTTGTACGCTTTTCGAAGATATTTTTCTTGTAATAATAATCCTGGGTTTCGCCGTTAAGGTCTATTAAATCAAATTCGTTACTAATATCGCATTACTCTTTACACTTTACTCTCTTGTACGCTTTTCGAAGATATTTTCCTTGTAATAAAAATCCTGGGTTTCGCCGTTAAGGTCTATTAAATAAAATTCTTTACTAATATCGCATTACTCTTTACACTTTACTCTCTTGTACGATTTTCGAAGATATTTTTTTGTAATAAAAATCTAGGGTTTCGTCGTTAGGGTCTATTAAATCAAATTCTTTACTAATATCGCATTACTCTTTACACTTTACTCTCTTGTACGCTTTTCGAAGATATTTTTCTTGTAATAAAATCTAGGGTTTCGCCGTTAAGGTCTATTAAATCAAATTCTTTACTAATATCGCATTACTCTTTACACTTTACTCTCTTGTACGCTTTTCGAAGATATTTTTCTTGTAATAAAAATCTAGGGTTTCGCCGTTAAGGTCTATTAAATAAAATTCTTTACTAATATCGCATTACTCTTTACACATTACTCTCTTGTACGCTTTTCGAAGATATTTTTCTTGTAATAAAAATCTAGGGTTTCGCCGTTAAGGTCTATTAAATAAAATTCTTTACTAATATCGCATTACTCTTTACACTTTACTCTCTTGTACGCTTTTCGAAGATATTTTTCTTGTAATAAAATCTAGGGTTTCGCCGTTAAGGTCTATTAAATAAAATGCTTTACTAATATCGTATTGCTCTTTACACTTTACTCTCTTGTACGCTTTTCGAAGATATTTTTCTTGTAATAAAAATCTAGGGTTTCGCCGTTAAGGTCTATTAAATAAAATTCTTTACTAATATCGCATTACTCTTTACACATTACTCTCTTGTACGCTTTTCGAAGATATTTTTTTGTAATAAAAATCTAGGGTTTCGCCGTTAAGGTCTATTAAATAAAATTCTTTACTAATATCGCATTACTCTTTACACTTTACTCTCTTGTACGCTTTTCGAAGATATTTTTCTTGTAATAAAAATCTAGGGTTTCGCCGTTAAGGTCTATTAAATAAAATTCTTTACTAATATCGCATTACTCTTTACACATTACTCTCTTGTACGCTTTTCGAAGATATTTTTCTTGTAATAAAAATCTAGGGTTTCGCCGTTAAGGTCTATTAAATAAAATTCTTTACTAATATCGCATTACTCTTTACACTTCACTCTCTTGTACGCTTTTCGAAGATATTTTTCTTGTAATAAAATCTAGGGTTTCGCCGTTAAGGTCTATTAAATAAAATTCTTTACTAATATCGTATTGCTCTTTACACTTTACTCTCTTGTACGCTTTTCGAAGATATTTTTCTTGTAATAAAAATCTAGGGTTTCGCCGTTAAGGTCTATTAAATAAAATTCTTTACTAATATCGCATTACTCTTTACACATTACTCTCTTGTACGCTTTTCGAAGATATTTTTCTTGTAATAAAAATCTAGGGTTTCGCCGTTAAGGTCTATTAAATAAAATTCTTTACTAATATCGTATTGCTCTTTACACTTTACTCTCTTGTACGCTTTTCGAAGATATTTTTCTTGTAATAAAAATCTAGGGTTTCGCCGTTAAGGTCTATTAAATAAAATTCTTTACTAATATCGCATTACTCTTTACACATTACTCTCTTGTACGCTTTTCGAAGATATTTTTCTTGTAATAAAAATCTAGGGTTTCGCCGTTAAGGTCTATTAAATAAAATTCTTTACTAATATCGCATTACTCTTTACACATTACTCTCTTGTACGCTTTTCGAAGATATTTTTCTTGTAATAAAAATCTAGGGTTTCGCCGTTAAGGTCTATTAAATAAAATTCTTTACTAATATCGCATTACTCTTTACACTTCACTCTCTTGTACGCTTTTCGAAGATATTTTTCTTGTAATAAAATCTAGGGTTTCGCCGTTAAGGTCTATTAAATAAAATTCTTTACTAATATCGTATTGCTCTTTACACTTTACTCTCTTGTACGCTTTTCGAAGATATTTTTCTTGTAATAAAAATCTAGGGTTTCGCCGTTAACTTTCTCACTTTACTTTCTTGTACGCTTTTCGAAGATATTTTTCTTCTAATAAAAATTTAGGGTTTCGCCGTTAGGGTCTATTAAATAAAATTCTTTACTAATATCGCATTACTCTTTACACTTCACTCTCTTGTACGCTTTTCGAAGATATTTTTCTTGTAATAAAAATCTAGGGTTTCGCCGTTAAGGTCTTTTAAATAAAATGCTTTACTAATATCGCATTACTCTTTACACTTCACTCTCTTGTACGCTTTTCGAAGATATTTTTCTTCTAATAAAAATTTAGGGTTTCGCCGTTAGGGTCTATTAAATAAAATTCTTTACTAATATCGCATTACTCTTTACACTTCACTCTCTTGTACGCTTTTCGAAGATATTTTTCTTGTAATAAAAATCTAGGGTTTCGCCGTTAAGGTCTATTAAATAAAATTCTTTACTAATATCGCATTACTCTTTACACATTACTCTCTTGTACGCTTTTCGAAGATATTTTTCTTGTAATAAAAATCTAGGGTTTCGCCGTTAAGGTCTTTTAAATAAAATGCTTTACTAATATCGCATTACTCTTTACACTTCACTCTCTTGTACGCTTTTCGAAGATATTTTTCTTGTAATAAAATCTAGGGTTTCGCCGTTAAGGTCTATTAAATAAAATTCTTTACTAATATCGTATTGCTCTTTACACTTTACTCTCTTGTACGCTTTTCGAAGATATTTTTCTTGTAATAAAAATCTAGGGTTTCGCCGTTAACTCTCTCACTTTACTTTCTTGTACGCTTTTCGAAGATATTTTTCTTCTAATAAAAATTTAGGGTTTCGCCGTTAGGGTCTATTAAATAAAATTCTTTACTAATATCGCATTACTCTTTACACTTCACTCTCTTGTACGCTTTTCGAAGATATTTTTCTTGTAATAAAAATCTAGGGTTTCGCCGTTAAGGTCTATTAAATAAAATTCTTTACTAATATCGCATTACTCCTTACACTTCACTCTCTTGTACGCTTTTCGAAGATATTTTTCTTGTAATAAAAATCTAGGGTTTCGCCGTTAAGGTCTATTAAATAAAATTCTTTACTAATATCGCATTACTCTTTACACTTTACTCTCTTGTACGCTTTTCGAAGATATTTTTCTTGTAATAAAAATCTAGGGTTTCGCCGTTAAGGTCTATTAAATAAAATTCTTTACTAATATCGCATTACTCTTTACACTTTACTCTCTTGTACGCTTTTCGAAGATATTTTTCTTGTAATAAAAATCTAGGGTTTCGCCGTTAGTGTCTTTTAAATAAAATTCTTTACTAATATCGCATTACTCTTTACACTTTACTCTCTTGTACGCTTTTCGAAGATATTTTTCTTGTAATAAAAATCTAGGGTTTCGCCGTTAAGGTCTATTAAATAAAATTCTTTACTAATATCGCATTACTCTTTACACTTTACTCTCTTGTACGCTTTTCGAAGATATTTTTCTTGTAATAAAAATCTAGGGTTTCGCCGTTAAGGTCTATTAAATAAAATTCTTTACTAATATCGCATTACTCTTTACACTTTACTCTCTTGTACGCTTTTCGAAGATATTTTTCTTGTAATAAAAATCGAGGGTTTCACCGTTAGGGTCTATTAAATCAAATTCTTTACTAATATCGCATTACTCTCTTATTACTTTTCTATTAAAAGATCGGTGTTTCGACGCTTAAGGATTTCTTAAAAATTTTGCTTTCATACACTTTTCGAAGACATATTTCGCTATTAACAACTCAGCATTTCGACGCTTAGGGATTTCAACTCAAATTATTTAAAACATTTATAATATTTCTATACTCTTTCATACGCTTTCCGAAGACATAATTCGCAATTAACAACTCAGTGTTTCGACGCTTAGGGATTTCAACTCAAATTATTTAAAAAATTATATTATTTCTATACTCTTTCATACGCTTTTCGAAGACATATTTCGCAATTAACAACTCAGTGTTTCGACGCTTAGAGATTTCAACTCAAATTACTTAAAAATTTATATTATTTCTATATTCTTTCATACGCTTTTCGAAGACATATTTCGCTATTAACAACTCAGTGTTTCGACATTTAAGGTTTTCTTTAAAAAAATATTACTTTCATACACTTTTCGAAGACATAATTCGCAATTAACAACTCAGTGTTTCGACGCTTAGAGATTTCAACTCAAATTACTTAAAAATTTATATTATTTCTATATTCTTTCATACGCTTTTCGAAGACATATTTCGCTATTAACAACTCAGTGTTTCGACATTTAAGGTTTTCTTTAAAAAAATATTACTTTCATACACTTTTCGAAGACATAATTCGCAATTAACAACTCAGTGTTTCGACGCTTAGAGATTTCAACTCAAATTACTTAAAAATTTATATTATTTCTATATTCTTTCATACGCTTTTCGAAGACATATTTCGCTATTAACAACTCAGTGTTTTGACACTTAGGGATTTCAACTCAAATTATTTAAAAAATGTTATATTATTTTTATACTCTTTCATACGCTTTTCGAAGACATATTTCGCTATTAACAACTCAGTGTTTCGACATTTAAGGTTTTCTTTAAAAAAATATTACTTTCATACACTTTTCGAAGACATAATTCGCAATTAACAACTCAGTGTTTCGACGCTTAGAGATTTCAACTCAAATTACTTAAAAATTTATATTATTTCTATATTCTTTCATACGCTTTTCGAAGACATATTTCGCTATTAACAACTCAGTGTTTCGACGCTTAGGGATTTCAACTCAAATTATTTAAAAAATGTTATATTATTTTTATACTCTTTCATACGCTTTTCGAAGACATATTTCGCAATTAACAACTCAGTGTTCCGACGCTTAGAGATTTCAACTCAAATTATTTAAAAAATTTATAATATTTCTATACTCTTTCATACGCTTTTCGAAGACATATTTCGCTATTAACAACTCAGTGTTTCGACGCTTAGGGATTTCAATTCAAATTATTTAAAAAATGTTATATTATTTTTATACTCTTTCATACGCTTTTCGAAGACATCATTCGCAATTAACAACTCAGTGTTTCGACGCTTAGGGATTTCAACTCAAATTATTTAAAAAATTTATATTATTTCTATACTCTTTCATACGCTTTTCGAAGACATATTTCGCTATAAACAACTCAGTGTTTCGACGCTTAAGGTTTTCTTAAAATAAATATTGCTTTTATACTCTTTCATACGCTTTTCGAAGACATATTTCGCAATTAACAACTCAGTGTTTCGACGCTTAGGGATTTCAACTCAAATTATTTAAAAAATTTATAATATTTCTATACTCTTTCATATGCTTTTCGAAGACATATTTCGCTATTAACAACTCAGTGTTTCGACGCTTAGGGATTTCAACTCAAATTATTTAAAAAATTTATATTATTTCTATACTCTTTCATACGCTTTTCGAAGACATATTTCGCTATTAACAACTCAGTGTTTCGACGCTTAGGGATTTCAACTCAAATTATTTAAAAAATTTATATTATTTCTATACTCTTTCATACGCTTTTCGAAGACATATTTCGCTATAAACAACTCAGTGTTTCGACGCTTAAGGTTTTCTTAAAATAAATATTGCTTTTATACTCTTTCATACGCTTTTCGAAGACATATTTCGCAATTAACAACTCAGTGTTTCGACGCTTAGGGATTTCAACTCAAATTATTTAAAAAATTTATAATATTTCTATACTCTTTCATACGCTTTTCGAAGACATATTTCGCAATTAACAACTCAGTGTTTCGACGCTTAGGGATTTCAACTCAAATTATTTAAAAAATTTATAATATTTCTATACTCTTTCATACGCTTTTCGAAGACATATTTCGCTATTAACAACTCAGTGTTTCGACGCTTAAGGTTTTCTTAAAATAAATATTGCTTTTATACTCTTTCATACGCTTTTCGAAGACATATTTCGCAATTAACAACTCAGTGTTTCGACGCTTAGGGATTTCAACTCAAATTATTTAAAAAATTTATAATATTTCTATACTCTTTCATACGCTTTTCGAAGACATATTTCGCAATTAACAACTCAGTGTTTCGACGCTTAGGGATTTCAACTCAAATTATTAAAAAAATATTATATTATTTCTATACTCTTTCATACGCTTTTCGAAGACATATTTCGCAATTAACAACTCAGTGTTTCGACGCTTAGGTATTTTAACTCAAATTATTTAAAAAATTTATAATATTTCTATACTCTTTCATACGCTTTTCGAAGACATATTTCGCAATTAACAACTCAGTGTTTCGACGCTTAGGGATTTCAACTCAAATTATTTAAAAAATTTATAATATTTCTATACTCTTTCATACGCTTTTCGAAGACATATTTCGCTATAAACAACTCAGTGTTTCGACGCTTAAGGTTTTCTTAAAATAAATATTGCTTTTATACTCTTTCATACGCTTTTCGAAGACATATTTCGCAATTAACAACTCAGTGTTTCGACGCTTAGGGATTTCAACTCAAATTATTTAAAAAATTTATAATATTTCTATACTCTTTCATACGCTTTTCGAAGACATATTTCGCTATAAACAACTCAGTGTTTCGACGCTTAAGGTTTTCTTAAAATAAATATTGCTTTTATACTCTTTCATACGCTTTTCGAAGACATATTTCGCAATTAACAACTCAGTGTTTCGACGCTTAGGGATTTCAACTCAAATTATTTAAAAAATTTATAATATTTCTATACTCTTTCATACGCTTTTCGAAGACATATTTCGCTATTAACAACTCAGTGTTTCGACGCTTAGGGATTTCAACTCAAATTATTTAAAAAATTTATAATATTTCTATACTCTTTCATACGCTTTTCGAAGACATATTTCGCTATTAACAACTCAGTGTTTCGACGCTTAGGGATTTCAACTCAAATTATTTAAAAAATTTATAATATTTCTATACTCTTTCATACGCTTTTCGAAGACATATTTCGCTATTAACAACTCAGTGTTTCGACGCTTAGGGATTTCAACTCAAATTATTTAAAAAATTTATAATATTTCTATACTCTTTCATACGCTTTTCGAAGACATATTTCGCTATAAACAACTCAGTGTTTCGACGCTTAAGGTTTTCTTTAAAAAAATATTACTTTCATACACTTTTCGAAGACATATTTCGCAATTTACAACTCAGTGTTTCGACGCTTAGGGATTTCAACTCAAATTATTTAAAAAATTTATAATATTTCTATACTCTTTCATACGCTTTTCGAAGACATATTTCGCTATTAACAACTCAGTGTTTCGACGCTTAGGGATTTCAACTCAAATTATTTAAAAAATTTATAATATTTCTATACTCTTTCATACGCTTTTCGAAGACATATTTCGCTATTAACAACTCAGTGTTTCGACGCTTAGGGATTTCAATTCAAATTATTTAAAAAATGTTATATTATTTTTATACTCTTTCATACGCTTTTCGAAGACATCATTCGCAATTAACAACTCAGTGTTTCGACGCTTAGGGATTTCAACTCAAATTATTTAAAAAATTTATAATATTTCTATACTCTTTCATACGCTTTTCGAAGACATATTTCGCTATTAACAACTCAGTGTTTCGACGCTTAGGGATTTCAATTCAAATTATTTAAAAAATTTATAATATTTCTATACTCTTTCATACGCTTTTCGAAGACATATTTCGCTATAAACAACTCAGTGTTTCGACGCTTAAGGTTTTCTTAAAATAAATATTGCTTTTATACTCTTTCATACGCTTTTCGAAGACATATTTCGCAATTAACAACTCAGTGTTTCGACGCTTAGGGATTTCAACTCAAATTATTTAAAAAATTTATAATATTTCTATACTCTTTCATACGCTTTTCGAAGACATATTTCGCTATTAACAACTCAGTGTTTCGACGCTTAGGGATTTCAACTCAAATTATTTAAAAAATTTATAATATTTCTATACTCTTTCATACGCTTTTCGAAGACATATTTCGCTATTAACAACTCAGTGTTTCGACGCTTAGGGATTTCAATTCAAATTATTTAAAAAATGTTATATTATTTTTATACTCTTTCATACGCTTTTCGAAGACATCATTCGCAATTAACAACTCAGTGTTTCGACGCTTAGGGATTTCAACTCAAATTATTTAAAAAATTTATAATATTTCTATACTCTTTCATACGCTTTTCGAAGACATATTTCGCAATTAACAACTCAGTGTTTCGACGCTTAGGGATTTCAACTCAAATTATTTAAAAAATTTATAATATTTCTATACTCTTTCATACGCTTTTCGAAGACATATTTCGCTATTAACAACTCAGTGTTTCGACGCTTAGGGATTTCAACTCAAATTATTTAAAAAATTTATAATATTTCTATACTCTTTCATACGCTTTTCGAAGACATATTTCGCTATTAACAACTCAGTGTTTCGACGCTTAGGGATTTCAATTCAAATTATTTAAAAAATGTTATATTATTTTTATACTCTTTCATACGCTTTTCGAAGACATCATTCGCAATTAACAACTCAGTGTTTCGACGCTTAGGGATTTCAACTCAAATTATTTAAAAAATTTATAATATTTCTATACTCTTTCATACGCTTTTCGAAGACATATTTCGCTATAAACAACTCAGTGTTTCGACGCTTAAGGTTTTCTTTAAAAAAATATTACTTTCATACACTTTTCGAAGACATATTTCGCAATTTACAACTCAGTGTTTCGACGCTTAGGGATTTCAACTCAAATTATTTAAAAAATTTATAATATTTCTATACTCTTTCATACGCTTTTCGAAGACATATTTCGCTATTAACAACTCAGTGTTTCGACGCTTAGGGATTTCAACTCAAATTATTTAAAAAATTTATAATATTTCTATACTCTTTCATACGCTTTTCGAAGACATATTTCGCTATTAACAACTCAGTGTTTCGACGCTTAGGGATTTCAATTCAAATTATTTAAAAAATGTTATATTATTTTTATACTCTTTCATACGCTTTTCGAAGACATCATTCGCAATTAACAACTCAGTGTTTCGACGCTTAGGGATTTCAACTCAAATTATTTAAAAAATTTATAATATTTCTATACTCTTTCATACGCTTTTCGAAGACATATTTCGCTATTAACAACTCAGTGTTTCGACGCTTAGGGATTTCAACTCAAATTATTTAAAAAATTTATAATATTTCTATACTCTTTCATACGCTTTTCGAAGACATATTTCGCTATAAACAACTCAGTGTTTCGACGCTTAAGGTTTTCTTTAAAAAAATATTACTTTCATACACTTTTCGAAGACATATTTCGCAATTTACAACTCAGTGTTTCGACGCTTAGGGATTTCAACTCAAATTATTTAAAAAATTTATAATATTTCTATACTCTTTCATACGCTTTTCGAAGACATATTTCGCTATTAACAACTCAGTGTTTCGACGCTTAGGGATTTCAATTCAAATTATTTAAAAAATGTTATATTATTTTTATACTCTTTCATACGCTTTTCGAAGACATCATTCGCAATTAACAACTCAGTGTTTCGACGCTTAGGGATTTCAACTCAAATTATTTAAAAAATTTATAATATTTCTATACTCTTTCATACGCTTTTCGAAGACATATTTCGCTATTAACAACTCAGTGTTTCGACGCTTAGGGATTTCAACTCAAATTATTTAAAAAATTTATAATATTTCTATACTCTTTCATACGCTTTTCGAAGACATATTTCGCTATTAACAACTCAGTGTTTCGAAGCTTAGGGATTTCAATTCAAATTATTTAAAAAATGTTATATTATTTTTATACTCTTTCATACGCTTTTCGAAGACATCATTCGCAATTAACAACTCAGTGTTTCGACGCTTAGGGATTTCAACTCAAATTATTTAAAAAATTTATAATATTTCTATACTCTTTCATACGCTTTTCGAAGACATATTTCGCTAAAAACAACTCAGTGTTTCGACGCTTAAGGTTTTCTTAAAATAAATATTGCTTTTATACTCTTTCATACGCTTTTCGAAGACATATTTCGCAATTAACAACTCAGTGTTTCGACGCTTAGGGATTTCAACTCAAATTATTTAAAAAATTTATAATATTTCTATACTCTTTCATACGCTTTTCGAAGACATATTTCGCTATTAACAACTCAGTGTTTCGACGCTTAGGGATTTCAATTCAAATTATTTAAAAAATGTTATATTATTTTTATACTCTTTCATACGCTTTTCGAAGACATCATTCGCAATTAACAACTCAGTGTTTCGACGCTTAGGGATTTCAACTCAAATTATTTAAAAAATTTATAATATTTCTATACTCTTTCATACGCTTTTCGAAGACATATTTCGCTATAAACAACTCAGTGTTTCGACGCTTAAGGTTTTCTTAAAATAAATATTGCTTTTATACTCTTTCATACGCTTTTCGAAGACATATTTCGCAATTAACAACTCAGTGTTTCGACGCTTAGGGATTTCAACTCAAATTATTTAAAAAATTTATAATATTTCTATACTCTTTCATACGCTTTTCGAAGACATATTTCGCTATTAACAACTCAGTGTTTCGACGCTTAGGGATTTCAATTCAAATTATTTAAAAAATGTTATATTATTTTTATACTCTTTCATACGCTTTTCGAAGACATCATTCGCAATTAACAACTCAGTGTTTCGACGCTTAGGGATTTCAACTCAAATTATTTAAAAAATTTATATTATTTCTATACTCTTTCATACGCTTTTCGAAGACATATTTCGCTATAAACAACTCAGTGTTTCGACGCTTAAGGTTTTCTTTAAAAAAATATTACTTTCATACACTTTTCGAAGACATATTTCGCAATTTACAACTCAGTGTTTCGACGCTTAGGGATTTCAACTCAAATTATTTAAAAAATTTATAATATTTCTATACTCTTTCATACGCTTTTCGAAGACATATTTCGCTATTAACAACTCAGTGTTTCGACGCTTAAGGTTTTCTTAAAATAAATATTGCTTTTATACTCTTTCATACGCTTTTCGAAGACATATTTCGCAATTAACAACTCAGTGTTTCGACGCTTAGGGATTTCAACTCAAATTATTTAAAAAATTTATAATATTTCTATACTCTTTCATATGCTTTTCGAAGACATATTTCGCTATTAACAACTCAGTGTTTCGACGCTTAGGGATTTCAACTCAAATTATTTAAAAAATTTATATTATTTCTATACTCTTTCATACGCTTTTCGAAGACATATTTCGCTATTAACAACTCAGTGTTTCGACGCTTAGGGATTTCAACTCAAATTATTTAAAAAATTTATATTATTTCTATACTCTTTCATACGCTTTTCGAAGACATATTTCGCTATAAACAACTCAGTGTTTCGACGCTTAAGGTTTTCTTAAAATAAATATTGCTTTTATACTCTTTCATACGCTTTTCGAAGACATATTTCGCAATTAACAACTCAGTGTTTCGACGCTTAGGGATTTCAATTCAAATTATTTAAAAAAATGTTATATTATTTTTATACTCTTTCATACGCTTTTCGAAGACATCATTCGCAATTAACAACTCAGTGTTTCGACGCTTAGGGATTTCAACTCAAATTATTTAAAAAATTTATAATATTTCTATACTCTTTCATATGCTTTTCGAAGACATATTTCGCTATTAACAACTCAGTGTTTCGACGCTTAGGGATTTCAACTCAAATTATTTAAAAAATTTATATTATTTCTATACTCTTTCATACGCTTTTCGAAGACATATTTCGCTATAAACAACTCAGTGTTTCGACGCTTAAGGTTTTCTTAAAATAAATATTGCTTTTATACTCTTTCATACGCTTTTCGAAGACATATTTCGCAATTAACAACTCAGTGTTTCGACGCTTAGGGATTTCAACTCAAATTATTTAAAAAATTTATAATATTTCTATACTCTTTCATACGCTTTTCGAAGACATATTTCGCTATTAACAACTCACTGTTTCGACGCTTAGGGATTTCAATTCAAATTATTTAAAAAATGTTATATTATTTTTATACTCTTTCATACGCTTTTCGAAGACATCATTCGCAATTAACAACTAGTGTTTCGACGCTTAGGGATTTCAACTAAAATTATTTAAAAAATTTATAATATTTCTATACTCTTTCATATGCTTTTCGAAGACATATTTCGCTATTAACAACTCAGTGTTTCGACGCTTAGGGATTTCAACTCAAATTATTTAAAAAATTTATAATACTTCTATACTCTTTCATACGCTTTTCGAAGACATATTTCGCTATTAACAACTCAGTGTTTCGACGCTTAAGGTTTTCTTAAAATAAATATTGCTTTTATACTCTTTCATACGCTTTTCGAAGACATATTTCGCAATTAACAACTCAGTGTTTCGACGCTTAGGGATTTCAACTCAAATTATTTAAAAAATTTATAATATTTCTATACTCTTTCATACGCTTTTCGAAGACATATTTCGCTATTAAAAACTCAGTGTTTCGACGCTTAGGGATTTCAACTCAAATTATTTAAAAAATTTATATTATTTCTATACTCTTTCATACGCTTTTCGAAGACATATTTCGCTATAAACAACTCAGTGTTTCGACGCTTAAGGTTTTCTTAAAATAAATATTGCTTTTATACTCTTTCATACGCTTTTCGAAGACATCATTCGCAATTAACAACTCAGTGTTTCGACGCTTAGGGATTTCAACTCAAATTATTTAAAAAATTATATTATTTCTATACTCTTTCATACGCTTTTCGAAGACATATTTCGCTATTAACAACTCAGTGTTTCGACGCTTAGGGATTTCAATTCAAATTATTTAAAAAATGTTATATTATTTTTATACTCTTTCATACGCTTTTCGAAGACATATTTCGCTATTAAAAACTCAGTGTTTCGACGCTTAGGGATTTCAACTCAAATTATTTAAAAAATTTATATTATTTCTATACTCTTTCATACGCTTTTCGAAGACATATTTCGCTATAAACAACTCAGTGTTTCGACGCTTAAGATTTTCTTAAAATAAATATTGCTTTTATACTCTTTCATACGCTTTTCGAAGACATCATTCGCAATTAACAACTCAGTGTTTCGACGCTTAGGGATTTCAACTCAAATTATTTAAAAAATTATATTATTTCTATACTCTTTCATACGCTTTTCGAAGACATATTTCGCTATTAACAACTCAGTGTTTCGACGCTTAGGGATTTCAACTCAAATTATTTAAAAAAATTATATTATTTCTATACTCTTTCATACGCTTTTCGAAGACATATTTCGCTATAAACAACTCAGTGTTTCGACGCTTAAGGTTTTCTTTAAAAAAATATTACTTTCATACACTTTTCGAAGACATATTTCGCAATTAACAACTCAGTGTTTCGACGCTTAAGGTTTTCTTAAAATAAATATTGCTTTTATACTCTTTCATACGCTTTTCGAAGACATATTTCGCAATTAACAACTCAGTGTTTCGACGCTTAGGGATTTCAACTCAAATTATTTAAAAAATTTATAATATTTCTATACTCTTCCATACGCTTTTCAAAGACATGTTTCGCTATAAACAACTCAGTGTTTCGACGCTTAGGGATTTCAACTCAAATTATTTAAAAAATTTATATTATTTCTATACTCTTTCATACGCTTTTCGAAGACATATTTCGCTATAAACAACTCAGTATTTCACGCTTAAGGTTTTCTTAAAATAAATATTGCTTTTATACTCTTTCATACGCTTTTCGAAGACATATTTCGCAATTAACAACTCAGTGTTTCGACGCTTAGGGATTTCAACTCAAATTATTTAAAAAATTTATAATATTTCTATACTCTTTCATACGCTTTTCGGAGACATATTTCGCTATTAACAACTCAGTGTATCGACGCTTAGGGATTTCAACTCAAATTATTTAAAAAATATTATATTATTTCTATACTCTTTCATACGCTTTTCGAAGACATATTTCGCTATTAACAACTCAGTGTATCGACGCTTAGGGATTTCAACTCAAATTATTTAAAAAATTTATATTATTTCTATACTCTTTCATACGCTTTTCGAAGACATATTTCGCTATAAACAACTCAGTATTTCACGCTTAAGGTTTTCTTAAAATAAATATTGCTTTTATACTCTTTCATACGCTTTTCGAAGACATATTTCGCAATTAACAACTCAGTGTTTCGACGCTTAGGGATTTCAACTCAAATTATTTAAAAAAATTATAATATTTCTATACTCTTCCATACGCTTTTCAAAGACATGTTTCGCTATAAACAACTCAGTGTTTCGACGCTTTGGGATTTCAACTCAAATTATTTAAAAAATGTTATATTATTTCTCTACTCTTTCATACGCTTTTCGAAGACATATTTCGCTATTAACAACTCAGTGTTTCGACGCTTAGGGATTTCAACTCAAATTATTTAAAAAATATTATATTATTTCTATACTCTTTCATACGCTTTTCGAAGACATATTTCGCTATTAACAACTCAGTGTTTCGACGCTTAGAGATTTCAACTCAAATTATTTTAAAAATTTATAATATTTCTATACTCTTTCATACGCTTTTCGAAGACATATTTCGCAATTAACAACTCATTGTTTCGACGCTTAAGGTTTTCTTAAAATAAATATTGCTTTTATACTCTTTCATACGCTTTTCGAAGACATCATTCGCAATTAACAACTCAGTGTTTCGACGCTTAGGGATTTCAACTCAAATTATTTAAAAAATATTATATTATTTCTATACTCTTTCATACGCTTTTCGAAGACATATTTCGCAATTAACAACTCAGTGTTTCGACGCTTAGGGATTTCAACTCAAATTATTTAAAACAATTTATAATATTTCTATACTCTTTCATACGCTTTTCGAAGACATATTTCGCTATTAACAACTCAGTGTTTCGACGCTTAAGGTTTTCTTAAAATAAATATTGCTTTTATACTCTTTCATACGCTTTTCGAAGACATCATTCGCAATTAACAACTCAGTGTTTCGACGCTTAGGGATTTCAACTCAAATTATTTAAAAAATTTATAATATTTCTATACTCTTTCATACGCTTTTCGAAGACATATTTCGCTATTAAAAACTCAGTGTTTCGACGCTTAGGGATTTCAACTCAAATTATTTAAAAAATTTATATTATTTCTATACTCTTTCATACGCTTTTCGAAGACATATTTCGCTATAAACAACTCAGTGTTTCGACGCTTAAGGTTTTCTTAAAATAAATATTGCTTTTATACTCTTTCATACGCTTTTCGAAGACATCATTCGCAATTAACAACTCAGTGTTTCGACGCTTAGGGATTTCAACTCAAATTATTTAAAAAATATTATATTATTTCTATACTCTTTCATACGCTTTTCGAAGACATATTTCGCAATTAACAACTCAGTGTTTCGACGCTTAGGGATTTCAACTCAAATTATTTAAAACAATTTATAATATTTCTATACTCTTTCATACGCTTTTCGAAGACATATTTCGCTATTAACAACTCAGTGTTTCGACGCTTAGGGATTTCAACTCAAATTATTTAAAAAATATTATATTATTTCTATACTCTTTCATACGCTTTTCGAAGACATATTTCGCAATTAACAACTCATTGTTTCGACGCTTAGGGATTTCAACTCAAATTATTTAAAAAATATTATATTATTTCTATACTCTTTCATACGCTTTTCGAAGACATATTTCGCAATTAACAACTCAGTGTTTCGACGCTTAGGGATTTCAACTCAAATTATTTAAAACAATTTATAATATTTCTATACTCTTTCATACGCTTTTCGAAGACATATTTCGCTATTAACAACTCAGTGTTTCGACGCTTAGGGATTTCAACTCAAATTATTTAAAAAATATTATATTATTTCTATACTCTTTCATACGCTTTTCGAAGACATATTTCGCAATTAACAACTCATTGTTTCGACGCTTAGGGATTTCAACTCAAATTATTTAAAAAATATTATATTATTTCTATACTCTTTCATACGCTTTTCGAAGACATATTTCGCAATTAACAACTCAGTGTTTCGACGCTTAGGGATTTCAACTCAAATTATTTAAAACAATTTATAATATTTCTATACTCTTTCATACGCTTTTCGAAGACATATTTCGCTATTAACAACTCAGTGTTTCGACGCTTAGGGATTTCAACTCAAATTATTTAAAAAATATTATATTATTTCTATACTCTTTCATACGCTTTTCGAAGACATATTTCGCTATTAACAACTCAGTGTTTCGACGCTTAGGGATTTCAACTCAAATTATTTAAAAAATTTATAATAATTCTATACTCTTTCATACGCTTTTCGAAGACATATTTCGCTATTAACAACTCAGTGTTTCGACGCTTAGGGATTTCAACTCAAATTATTTAAAAAATATTATATTATTTCTATACTCTTTCATACGCTTTTCGAAGACATATTTCGCAATTAACAACTCAGTGTTTCGACGCTTAGGGATTTCAACTCAAATTATTTAAAACAATTTATAATATTTCTATACTCTTTCATACGCTTTTCGAAGACATATTTCGCTATTAACAACTCAGTGTTTCGACGCTTAGGGATTTCAACTCAAATTATTTAAAAAATATTATATTATTTCTATACTCTTTCATACGCTTTTCGAAGACATATTTCGCAATTAACAACTCAGTGTTTCGACGCTTAGGGATTTCAACTCAAATTATTTAAAAAATTTATAATATTTCTATACTCTTTCATACGCTTTTCGAAGACATATTTCGCAATTAACAACTCAGTGTTTCGACGCTTAGGGATTTCAACTCAAATTATTTAAAAAATTTATAATATTTCTATACTCTTTCATACGCTTTTCGAAGACATATTTCGCTATTAACAACTCAGTGTTTCGACGCTTAGGGATTTCAACTCAAATTATTTAAAAAATATTATATTATTTCTATACTCTTTCATACGCTTTTCGGAGACATATTTCGCAATTAACAACTCAGTGTTTCGACGCTTAGTTATTTCAACTCAAATTATTTAAAAAAGTTATATTATTTCTATACTCTTTCATACGCTTTTCAAAGACATATTTCGCTATAAACAACTCAGTGTTTCGACGCTTAGGGCTTCCAACTCAAATTATTAAAAAAATTTATAATATTTCTATACTCTTTCATACGCTTTTCGAAGACATATTTCGCTATTAACAACTCAGTGTTTCGACGCTTAGTTATTTCAACTCAAATTATTTAAAAAAGTTATATTATTTCTATACTCTTTCATACGCTTTTCAAAGACATATTTCGCTATAAACAACTCAGTGTTTCGACGCTTAGGGATTTCAACTCAAATTATTTAAAAAATTTATAATATTTCTATACTCTTTCATACGCTTTTCGAAGACATATTTCGCTATTAACAACTCAGTGTTTCGACGCTTAGGGATTTCAACTCAAATTATTTAAAAAATATTATATTATTTCTATACTCTTTCATACGCTTTTCGGAGACATATTTCGCAATTAACAACTCAGTGTTTCGACGCTTAGTTATTTCAACTCAAATTATTTAAAAAAGTTATATTATTTCTATACTCTTTCATACGCTTTTCAAAGACATATTTCGCTATAAACAACTCAGTGTTTCGACGCTTAGGGATTTCAACTCAAATTATTTAAAAAATTTATAATATTTCTATACTCTTTCATACGCTTTTCGAAGACATATTTCGCTATTAACAACTCAGTGTTTCGACGCTTAGGGATTTCAACTCAAATTATTTAAAAAATATTATATTATTTCTATACTCTTTCATACGCTTTTCGGAGACATATTTCGCAATTAACAACTCAGTGTTTCGACGCTTAGTTATTTCAACTCAAATTATTTAAAAAAGTTATATTATTTCTATACTCTTTCATACGCTTTTCAAAGACATATTTCGCTATAAACAACTCAGTGTTTCGACGCTTAGGGATTTCAACTCAAATTATTTAAAAAATTTATAATATTTCTATACTCTTTCATACGCTTTTCGAAGACATATTTCGCTATTAACAACTCAGTGTTTCGACGCTTAGGGATTTCAACTCAAATTATTTAAAAAATATTATATTATTTCTATACTCTTTCATACGCTTTTCGGAGACATATTTCGCAATTAACAACTCAGTGTTTCGACGCTTAGTTATTTCAACTCAAATTATTTAAAAAAGTTATATTATTTCTATACTCTTTCATACGCTTTTCAAAGACATATTTCGCTATAAACAACTCAGTGTTTCGACGCTTAGGGATTTCAACTCAAATTATTTAAAAAATTTATAATATTTCTATACTCTTTCATACGCTTTTCGAAGACATATTTCGCTATTAACAACTCAGTGTTTCGACGCTTAGGGCTTCCAACTCAAATTATTTAAAAAAGTTATATTATTTCTATACTCTTTCATACGCTTTTCGGAGACATATTTCGCAATTAACAACTCAGTGTTTCGACGCTTAGTTATTTCAACTCAAATTATTTAAAAAAGTTATATTATTTCTATACTCTTTCATACGCTTTTCAAAGACATATTTCGCTATAAACAACTCAGTGTTTCGACACTTAGGGATTTCAACTCAAATTATTTAAAAAATTTATAATATTTCTATACTCTTTCATACGCTTTTCGAAGACATATTTCGCTATTAACAACTCAGTGTTTCGACGCTTAGGGATTTCAACTCAAATTATTTAAAAAATATTATATTATTTCTATACTCTTTCATACGCTTTTCGGAGACATATTTCGCAATTAACAACTCAGTGTTTCGACGCTTAGTTATTTCAACTCAAATTATTTAAAAAAGTTATATTATTTCTATACTCTTTCATCCGCTTTTCGAAGACATATTTCGCTATTAAAAACTCAGTGTTTCGACGCTTAGGGATTTCAACTCAAATTATTTAAAAAATTTATAATATTTCTATACTCTTTCATACGCTTTTCGAAGACATATTTCGCTATTAACAACTCAGTGTTTCGACGCTTAGGGATTTCAACTCAAATTATTTAAAAAATATTATATTATTTCTATACTCTTTCATACGCTTTTCGAAGACATATTTCGCAATTAACAACTCAGTGTTTCGACGCTTAGGGATTTCAACTCAAATTATTTAAAAAATTTCTATACTCTTTCATACGCTTTTCGAAGACATATTTCGCAATTAACAACTCAGTGTTTCGACGCTTAGGGATTTCAACTCAAATTATTTAAAAAATTTATAATATTTCTATACTCTTTCATACGCTTTTCGAAGACATATTTCGCTATTAACAACTCAGTGTTTCGACGCTTAGGGATTTCAACTCAAATTATTTAAAAAATTTATATTATTTCTATACTCTTTCATACGCTTTTCGAAGACATATTTCGCAATTAACAACTCAGTGTTTCGACGCTTAGGGATTTCAACTCAAATTGTTTAAAAAATATTATATTATTTCTATACTCTTTCATACGCTTTTCGAAGACATATTTCGCAATTAACAACTCAGTGTTTCGACGCTTAGGTATTTTAACTCAAATTATTTAAAAAATTTATAATATTTCTATACTCTTTCATACGCTTTTCGAAGACATATTTCGCAATTAACAACTCAGTGTTTCGACGCTTAGGGATTTCAACTCAAATTATTTAAAAAATTTCTATACTCTTTCATACGCTTTTCGAAGACATATTTCGCTATTAACAACTCAGTGTTTCGACGCTTAGGGATTTCAACTCAAATTATTAAAAAAATATTATATTATTTCTATACTCTTTCATACGCTTTTCGAAGACATATTTCGCAATTAACAACTCAGTGTTTCGACGCTTAGGTATTTTAACTCAAATTATTTAAAAAATTTATAATATTTCTATACTCTTTCATACGCTTTTCGAAGACATATTTCGCTATTAACAACTCAGTGTTTCGACGCTTAGGGATTTCAACTCAAATTATTTAAAAAATATTATATTATTTCTATACTCTTTCATACGCTTTTCGAAGACATATTTCGCAATTAACAACTCAGTGTTTCGACGCTTAGGGATTTCAACTCAAATTATTTAAAAAATTTCTATACTCTTTCATACGCTTTTCGAAGACATATTTCGCTATTAACAACTCAGTGTTTCGACGCTTAGGGATTTCAACTCAAATTATTTAAAAAATATTATATTATTTCTATACTCTTTCATACGCTTTTCGAAGACATATTTCGCTATTAACAACTCAGTGTTGCGACGCTTAGGGATTTCAACTCAAATTATTTAAAAAATATTATATTATTTCTATACTCTTTCATACGCTTTTCGAAGACATATTTCGCAATTAACAACTCAGTCTTTCGACGCTTAGGTATTTTAACTCAAATTATTTAAAAAATTGATAATATTTCTATACTCTTTCATACGCTTTTCGAAGACATATTTCGCTATTAACAACTCAGTGTTGCGACGCTTAGGGATTTCAACTCAAATTATTTAAAAAATATTATATTATTTCTATACTCTTTCATACGCTTTTCGAAGACATATTTCGCAATTAACAACTCAGTCTTTCGACGCTTAGGTATTTTAACTCAAATTATTTAAAAAATTGATAATATTTCTATACTCTTTCATACGCTTTTCGAAGACATATTTCGCAATTAACAACTCAGTGTTTCGACGCTTAGGGATTTCAACTCAAATTATTTAAAAAATTTCTATACTCTTTCATACGCTTTTCGAAGACATATTTCGCAATTAACAACTCAGTGTTTCGACGCTTAGGTATTTTAACTCAAATTATTTAAAAAATTTATAATATTTCTATACTCTTTCATACGCTTTTCGAAGACATATTTCGCTATTAACAACTCAGTGTTTCGACGCTTAGGGATTTCAACTCAAATTATTTAAAAAATATTATATTATTTCTATACTCTTTCATACGCTTTTCGAAGACATATTTCGCAATTAACAACTCAGTGTTGCGACGCTTAGGGATTTCAACTCAAATTATTTAAAAAATTTATATTATTTCTATACTCTTTCATACGCTTTTCAAAGACATATTTCGCTATTAACAACTCAGTGTTTCGACGCTTAGGGATTTCAACTCAAATTATTTAAAAAATTTATAATATTTCTATACTCTTTCATACGCTTTTCGAAGACATATTTCGCTATTAACAACTCAGTGTTTCGACGCTTAGGGATTTCAACTCAAATTATTTAAAAATATTATATTATTTCTATACTCTTTCATACGCTTTTCGAAGACATATTTCGCAATTAACAACTCAGTGTTTCGACGCTTAGGGATTTCAACTCAAATTATTTAAAAAATATTATATTATTTCTATACTCTTTCATACGCTTTTCGAAGACATATTTCGCTATTAACAACTCAGTGTTTCGACGCTTAGGGATTTCAACTCAAATTATTTAAAAAATTTATATTATTTCTATACTCTTTCATACGCTTTTCGAAGACATATTTCGCTATTAACAACTCAGTGTTTCGACGCTTAGGGATTTCAACTCAAATTATTTAAAAAATTCATAATATTTCTATACTCTTTCATACGCTTTTCGAAGACATATTTCGCAATTAACAACTCAGTGTTTCGACGCTTAGGGATTTCAACTCAAATTATTTAAAAAATTTATATTATTTCTATACTCTTTCATACGCTTTTCGAAGACATATTTCGCTATTAGCAACTCAGTGTTTCGACGCTTAGGGATTTCAACTCAAATTATTTAAAAATATTATATTATTTCTATACTCTTTCATACGCTTTTCGAAGACATATTTCGCAATTAACAACTCAGTGTTTCGACGCTTAGGGATTTCAACTCAAATTATTTAAAAAATATTATATTATTTCTATACTCTTTCATACGCTTTTCGAAGACATAATTCGCAATTAACAACTCAGTGTTTCGACGCTTAGGGATTTCAACTCAAATTATTTAAAAAAATTTATATTATTTCTATACTCTTTCATACGCTTTTCGAAGACATATTTCGCTATTAACAACTCAGTGTTTCGACGCTTAGGGTTTTCTTAAAAAAATATTGCTTCTATACTCTTTCATACGCTTTTCGAAGACATATTTCGCTATTAACATCTCAGGGTTTCGACACTTAGGGATTACATTCGAAAAAATTATTTTTTTTACGATATGTGTATGCTTTGTGTTATTAAATAATCACAACATAAAATCAATGGATCTGTAATTTAGTCTCCCTTAGCTTGGGTTTCATAGTTCATAGAACTCTGTACTGTCATATACTATATGTTCAATATTATTCGACGCTTTTCGTAATGGAATTATAGGTGAATTGATTTTAGTAGTATTTTTGAAGTATAAATTTTGAGGTAGAAATTGTGTAATAATTATAAAATTATACGAGATATGGTTTAAATACATTCGACGAAATCATTTCTTATACGAAGTGTATACGCTTTGTGTTATTAAATAATTGCAACAAAAAATTAATGGATCAGTAATTTAGTCTCCCTTAGCTTGGGTTTCATAGTTCATAGAACTCTGTACTGTCATATACTATATGTTCAATATTATTCGACGCTTTTCGTAATGGAATTATAGGTGAATTGATTTTAGTAGTATTTTCGAAGTATAAATTTTGAGGTAGAAATTGTGTAATAATTATAAAATTATACGAGATATGGTTTAAATACATTCGACGAAATTATTTCTTATACGAAGTGTATACGCTTTGTGTTATTAAATAATTGCAACAAAAAATTAATGGATCAGTAATTTAGTCTCCCTTAGCTTGGGTTTCATAGTTCATAGAACTCTGTACTGTCATATACTATATGTTCAATATTATTCGACGCTTTTCGTAATGGAATTATAGGTGAATTGATTTTAGTAGTATTTTCGAATTATAAATTTTGAGGTAGAAATTGTGTAATAATTATAAAATTATACGAGATATGGTTTAAATACATTCGACGAAATTATTTCTTATACGAAGTGTGTACGCTTTGTGTTATTAAATAATTGCAACAAAAAATTAATGGATCAGTAATTTAGTCTCCCTTAGCTTGGGTTTCATAGTTCATAGAACTCTGTACTGTCATATACTATATGTTCAATATTATTCGACGCTTTTCGTAATGGAATTATAGGTGAATTGATTTTAGTAGTATTTTCGAAGTATAAATTTTGAGGTAGAAATTGTGTAATAATTATAAAATTATACGAGATATGGTTTAAATACATTCGACGAAATCATTTCTTATACGAAGTGTGTACGCTTTGTGTTATTAAATAATTGCAACAAAAAATTAATGGATCAGTAATTTAGTCTCCCTTAGCTTGGGTTTCATAGTTCATAGAACTCTGTACTGTCATATACTATATGTTCAATATTATTCGACGCTTTTCGTAATGGAATTATAGGTGAATTGATTTTAGTAGTATTTTCGAAGTATAAATTTTGAGGTAGAAATTGTGTAATAATTATAAAATTATACGAGATATGGTTTAAATACATTCGACGAAATTATTTCTTATACGAAGTGTATACGCTTTGTGTTATTAAATAATTGCAACAAAAAATTAATGGATCAGTAATTTAGTCTCCCTTAGCTTGGGTTTCATAGTTCATAGAACTCTGTACTGTCATATACTATATGTTCAATATTATTCGACGCTTTTCGTAATGGAATTATAGGTGAATTGATTTTAGTAGTATTTTCGAATTATAAATTTTGAGGTAGAAATTGTGTAATAATTATAAAATTATACGAGATATGGTTTAAATACATTCGACGAAATTATTTCTTATACGAAGTGTGTACGCTTTGTGTTATTAAATAATTGCAACAAAAAATTAATGGATCAGTAATTTAGTCTCCCTTAGCTTGGGTTTCATAGTTCATAGAACTCTGTACTGTCATATACTATATGTTCAATATTATTCGACGCTTTTCGTAATGGAATTATAGGTGAATTGATTTTAGTAGTATTTTCGAAGTATAAATTTTGAGGTAGAAATTGTGTAATAATTATAAAATTATACGAGATATGGTTTAAATACATTCGACGAAATCATTTCTTATACGAAGTGTGTACGCTTTGTGTTATTAAATAATTGCAACAAAAAATTAATGGATCAGTAATTTAGTCTCCCTTAGCTTGGGTTTCATAGTTCATAGAACTCTGTACTGTCATATACTATATGTTTACTATTATTCGACGCTTTTCGTAATGGAATTATAGGTGATTTGATTTTAGTAGTATTTTCGAAGTATAAATTTTGAGGTAGAAATTGTGTAATAATTATAAAATTATACGAGATATGGTTTAAATACATTTGACGAAATTATTTCTTATACGATGTGTGTACGCTTTGTGTTATTAAATAATTGCAACAAAAAATTAATGGATCAGTAATTTAGTCTCCCTTAGCTTGGGTTTCATAGTTCATAGAACTCTGTACTGTCATATACTATATGTTCAATATTATTCGACGCTTTTCGTAATGGAATTATAGGTGAATTGATTTTAGTAGTATTTTCGAAGTATAAATTTTGAGGTAGAAATTGTGTAATAATTATAAAATTATACGAGATATGGTTTAAATACATTCGACGAAATCATTTCTTATACGAAGTGTATACGCTTTGTGTTATTAAATAATTGCAACAAAAAATTAATGGATCAGTAATTTAGTCTCCCTTAGCTTGGGTTTCATAGTTCATAGAACTCTGTACTGTCATATACTATATGTTCAATATTATTCGACGCTTTTCGTAATGGAATTATAGGTGAATTGATTTTAGTAGTATTTTCGAATTATAAATTTTGAGGTAGAAATTGTGTAATAATTATAAAATTATACGAGATATGGTTTAAATACATTCGACGAAATTATTTCTTATACGAAGTGTGTACGCTTTGTGTTATTAAATAATTGCAACAAAAAATTAATGGATCAGTAATTTAGTCTCCCTTAGCTTGGGTTTCATAGTTCATAGAACTCTGTACTGTCATATACTATATGTTCAATATTATTCGACGCTTTTCGTAATGGAATTATAGGTGAATTGATTTTAGTAGTATTTTCGAAGTATAAATTTTGAGGTAGAAATTGTGTAATAATTATAAAATTATACGAGATATGGTTTAAATACATTCGACGAAATCATTTCTTATACGAAGTGTGTACGCTTTGTGTTATTAAATAATTGCAACAAAAAATTAATGGATCAGTAATTTAGTCTCCCTTAGCTTGGGTTTCATAGTTCATAGAACTCTGTACTGTCATATACTATATGTTTAATATTATTCGACGCTTTTCGTAATGGAATTATAGGTGAATTGATTTTAGTAGTATTTTCGAAGTATAAATTTTGAGGTAGAAATTGTGTAATAATTATAAAATTATACGAGATATGGTTTAAATACATTTGACGAAATTATTTCTTATACGATGTGTGTACGCTTTGTGTTATTAAATAATTGCAACAAAAAATTAATGGATCAGTAATTTAGTCTCCCTTAGCTTGGGTTTCATAGTTCATAGAACTCTGTACTGTCATATACTATATGTTCAATATTATTCGACGCTTTTCGTAATGGAATTATAGGTGAATTGATTTTAGTAGTATTTTCGAAGTATAAATTTTGAGGTAGAAATTGTGTAATAATTATAAAATTATACGAGATATGGTTTAAATACATTCGACGAAATTATTTCTTATACGAAGTGTGTACGCTTTGTGTTATTAAATAATTGCAACAAAAAATTAATGGATCAGTAATTTAGTCTCCCTTAGCTTGGGTTTCATAGTTCATAGAACTCTGTACTGTCATATACTATATGTTCAATATTATTCGACGCTTTTCGTAATGGAATTATAGGTGAATTGATTTTAGTAGTATTTTCGAAGTATAAATTTTGAGGTAGAAATTGTGTAATAATTATAAAATTATACGAGATATGGTTTAAATACATTCGACGAAATCATTTCTTATACGAAGTGTGTACGCTTTGTGTTATTAAATAATTGCAACAAAAAATTAATGGATCAGTAATTTAGTCTCCCTTAGCTTGGGTTTCATAGTTCATAGAACTCTGTACTGTCATATACTATATGTTTACTATTATTCGACGCTTTTCGTAATGGAATTATAGGTGATTTGATTTTAGTAGTATTTTCGAAGTATAAATTTTGAGGTAGAAATTGTGTAATAATTATAAAATTATACGAGATATGGTTTAAATACATTTGACGAAATTATTTCTTATACGATGTGTGTACGCTTTGTGTTATTAAATAATTGCAACAAAAAATTAATGGATCAGTAATTTAGTCTCCCTTAGCTTGGGTTTCATAGTTCATAGAACTCTGTACTGTCATATACTATATGTTCAATATTATTCGACGCTTTTCGTAATGGAATTATAGGTGATTTGATTTTAGTAGTATTTTCGAAGTATAAATTTTGAGGTAGAAATTGTGTAATAATTATAAAATTATACGAGATATGGTTTAAATACATTTGACGAAATTATTTCTTATACGATGTGTGTACGCTTTGTGTTATTAAATAATTGCAACAAAAAATTAATGGATCAGTAATTTAGTCTCCCTTAGCTTGGGTTTCATAGTTCATAGAACTCTGTACTGTCATATACTATATGTTCAATATTATTCGACGCTTTTCGTAATGGAATTATAGGTGAATTGATTTTAGTAGTATTTTCGAATTATAAATTTTGAGGTAGAAATTGTGTAATAATTATAAAATTATACGAGATATGGTTTAAATACATTCGACGAAATTATTTCTTATACGAAGTGTGTACGCTTTGTGTTATTAAATAATTGCAACAAAAAATTAATGGATCAGTAATTTAGTCTCCCTTAGCTTGGGTTTCATAGTTCATAGAACTCTGTACTGTCATATACTATATGTTCAATATTATTCGACGCTTTTCGTAATGGAATTATAGGTGAATTGATTTTAGTAGTATTTTCGAAGTATAAATTTTGAGGTAGAAATTGTGTAATAATTATAAAATTATACGAGATATGGTTTAAATACATTCGACGAAATCATTTCTTATACGAAGTGTGTACGCTTTGTGTTATTAAATAATTGCAACAAAAAATTAATGGATCAGTAATTTAGTCTCCCTTAGCTTGGGTTTCATAGTTCATAGAACTCTGTACTGTCATATACTATATGTTTAATATTATTCGACGCTTTTCGTAATGGAATTATAGGTGAATTGATTTTAGTAGTATTTTCGAAGTATAAATTTTGAGGTAGAAATTGTGTAATAATTATAAAATTATACGAGATATGGTTTAAATACATTTGACGAAATTATTTCTTATACGATGTGTGTACGCTTTGTGTTATTAAATAATTGCAACAAAAAATTAATGGATCAGTAATTTAGTCTCCCTTAGCTTGGGTTTCATAGTTCATAGAACTCTGTACTGTCATATACTATATGTTCAATATTATTCGACGCTTTTCGTAATGGAATTATAGGTGAATTGATTTTAGTAGTATTTTCGAAGTATAAATTTTGAGGTAGAAATTGTGTAATAATTATAAAATTATACGAGATATGGTTTAAATACATTCGACGAAATTATTTCTTATACGAAGTGTATACGCTTTGTGTTATTAAATAATTGCAACAAAAAATTAATGGATCAGTAATTTAGTTTTCTCCTGTTTTGGGTTTCATAGTTCATAGAACTCTGTACTGTCATATACTATATATTTAATATTATTCGACGCTTTTCGTAATGGAATTATAGGTAATTTGATTTTAGTACTATTTTCGAAGTAAAAATTTTGAGGTAGAAATTGTGTAATAATTATAAAATTATACGAGATATGGTTTAAATACTTTCGACGAAATTATTTCTTATACGATGTGTGTACGCTTTGTGTTATTAAATAATTGCAACAAAATATTAATGGATCAGTAATTTAGTTTTCTCCAGTTTTGTGTTTCATAGTTCATAGAACTCTGTACTGTCATATACTATATGTTCAATATTATTCGACGCTTTTCGTAATGTAATTATACGTGATTTGATTTTAGTAGTATTTTCGAAGTAAAAATTTTGAGGTAGAAATTGTGTAATAATTATAAAATTATACGAGATATGGTTTAAATACATTCGACGAAATTATTTCTTATACGAAGTGTGTACGCTTTGTGTTATTAAATAATTGCAACAAAAAATTAATGGATCAGTAATTTAGTTTTCTCCTGTTTTGGGTTTCATAGTTCATAGAACTCTGTACTGTCATATACTATATATTTAATATTATTCGACGCTTTTTGTAATGGAATTATAGGTAATTTGATTTTAGTACTATTTTCGAAGTAAAAATTTTGAGGTAGAAATTGTGTAATAATTATAAAATTATACGAGATATGGTTTAAATATATTCGACGAAATTATTTCTTATACGAAGTGTGTACGCTTTGTGTTATTAAATAATTGCAACAAAAAATTAATGGATCAGTAATTTAGTCTCCCTTAGCTTGGGTTTCATAGTTCATAGAACTCTGTACTGTCATATACTATATGTTTAATATTATTCGACGCTTTTCGTAATGGAATTATAGGTGATTTGGTTTTAGTAGTATTTTCGAAGTAAAAATTTTGAGGTAGAAATTGTGTAATAATTATAAAATTATACGAGATATGGTTTAAATATATTCGACGAAATTATTTCTTATACGAAGTGTGTACGCTTTGTGTTATTAAATAATTGCAACAAAAAATTAATGGATCAGTAATTTAGTTTCCCTTAGCTTGGGTTTCATAGTTCATAGAACTCTGTACTGTCATATACTATATGTTTAATATTATTCGACGCTTTTCGTAATGGAATTATAGGTGATTTGGTTTTAGTAGTATTTTCGAAGTAAAAATTTTGAGGTAGAAATTGTGTAATAATTATAAAATTATACGAGATATGGTTTAAATATATTCGACGAAATTATTTCTTATACGAAGTGTGTACGCTTTGTGTTATTAAATAATTGCAACAAAAAATTAATGGATCAGTAATTTAGTTTTCTCCTGTTTTGGGTTTCATAGTTCATAGAACTCTGTACTGTCTATACTATATATTTAATATTATTCGACGCTTTTCGTAATGGAATTATAGGTAATTTGATTTTAGTACTATTTTCGAAGTAAAAATTTTGAGGTAGAAATTGTGTAATAATTATAAAATTATACGAGATATGGTTTAAATACTTTCGACGAAATTATTTCTTATACGATGTGTGTACGCTTTGTGTTATTAAATAATTGCAACAAAAAATTAATGGATCAGTAATTTAGTTTTCTCCAGTTTTGGGTTTCATAGTTCATAGAACTCTGTACTGTCATATACTATATGTTCAATATTATTCGGCGCTTTTCGTAATGTAATTATACGTGATTTGATTTTAGTAGTATTTTCGAAGTAAAAATTTTGAGGTAGAAATTGTGTAATAATTATAAAATTATACGAGATATGGTTTAAATACATTCGACGAAATTATTTCCTATACGAAGTGTGTACGCTTTGTGTTATTAAATAATTGCAACAAAAAATCAATGGACCTGTAATTTAGTCTGCCTTAGCTTTGGGTTTAATAGTTCATAGAACTCTGTACTGTCATATACTATATGTTCAATATTATTCGACGACGATTGTAGTTTATCTGCTTTTATTCAATTAGTACTTTGAGTTAGACGATAGTTATGCAATTGTTATACCATTTGTGCACGTTTATACCATTTATATTTTACGCCAGATATATATATTCTTGTATCCAATTTGTTCTTTTTTATACTATTTATACACTTTTTATAATATTCGCATTCTTATTCACTTTTTTCCCTCTTTGCAGTCGTTTATGCTTTTTCAACCATTTTTATGCTTTTTAGCCATTTGTAACGCTTACACGAAGATTATTTGGTAGTAATCACTTTTATACCTCTTATTCTTTTATACCATTTCACTTAGGATTCAACCCCTAAATTTCGGAATCATTTTTATAGTAATCATGAATTGTGACTTTTTCATCGAATTGTTTATTTACTTAAAAAAAAAAAATAAAGTAATAAATTAGTTAATATTCTGGTGAAATATGCCACATTGCATCGAAACATTTCAGATATGGTATTTGGACTTGAAGAGAAAATCTGTATAGATTAGTTTAGAAACTTTTGAACAAATTGTTATGGTCGAAAATAAAGAAATATACATTGGAGTTGCCATGTTATTGGGAATAATTTTCGATTTCAATACGATGGTAGTTCCAGAAGTACTTCGGCCAATCTTATAATAGATAAATATACAGATTTGATAAGGCTACGATTAATGTCAAATCATATTGAGTTCATTTTACAAAATCAATTCTCTCTATAACCAAAGGTCAAATATTGAGTTACTTCCTCGAAGTTACTAAGTTCAAACAGTGAACAAAACCCAATAATTCATTTAATTATCGGTTGATAGTTAAGATGAGGAACATAAAGTTCAATGTTGGACAATATCAGTTGGCTTGTGGGATGACTTCAGTTATACTCATTATTCAATCTGATACAAGCTTGAATAGTGGAACTTACAACTGACACGAATCAAATTCATTTAGAGTAGTATGAGTAAGAAGAGTTTGATATTGAATTCAAACTTATCGAACAAAGATGTGTCAAATCCGTAAGGATTACGAGAGTTTATGCAGATCGTTCGAGAATTAGAACTGGTTCTTTGTAAAAATATTGACAGAGAATATTATAAACAACATCTTAACAACGTTTTTTATGAATTGTATACGATGTTGTATGAAATCATCGAGGATATGTAGTTTTTTCATATTGTAATGAGGCTGTTTTAAGCCCGAAATACCAGTGTGAAATGTTGGATGAAGGTATTTCACCAGAATGTTATTATTTGATTTTTCAGTTTTTCCTACCTATTGCCTTAGCATTTTCGTTTGGTTATCGTTTGATTATTTTATAAGTGTGTATATTCAGATATTTTTTTCAGTGTTCGCAGAATTTATGTTTACGCATTTTCAGAACACCCTGTTTTGTTTCAATTAAAATATAAAGCGCTTTATATGCCCTCCTTATAAACTATGTGATTTAATATCTCACATTCCCTACAATACTTTGTTGTATTATATATTTTATTTTTTTATTATTTTATACTTTTATACAAGTATTTAATATATTGTATTATTATTTTTATAAGGTAGCAAGTATTTTCTTGTAGTTTGCGTAGTTATTTCTTAGTTTCTTATAAGGTATATGTTAAAAAATCATTACCATTTCAGGCAGGTGCATTATAATATCGACGGTTTAAAAAAAAAATATATATATATAAATGTATGTGCGTTAAAAATTTGATTTATGTATATGTATTATTTACGTTTGTACTCACTTTGGTCGACGGGTCGGTCCTAAAGAGTTTAATTAATTAAAGACTTAAAAGAGTGGGCAGGAATAGTAGTTATTTATTTTTACCTTGCTTGTAATGCTTTTCATATTCTTTTTTTTAGCTTATTTTATGTTTTTTTTTCTCTGCATTGTGTTTGGTTTTGATTTGTATAAATTGGTTTGTTTGGTCATATAAATATATGATAAATAACGCAGTAAATTTGTTTTAACATAATTATGTAAGAGACCATTAAAATTATATTTCAATAAAATTGATTTATGTAACTTTAAGACATACTATGTACATATGGAGTTATTTGATTTGTTTTTTTTTCACGTTCAACCTTTAAAATATATAATTCAACGTTTTTGATAATACAAAAAAAAAAAACAACAATTGTGTTAGGTTTCTTAACAATTCGTGCTAAATTCGGGGTTGATTTTTAACGTACGTATTATTATATATATGAACTGTATATCCTAGGTTAAGTGGAACAAAACAAATACCAATTCTGCAACATAGCATTCCTCTACCGTCGATGACAAGGGCTTTTTATTGGCGGCAGTAGAAGAAGAAGAACAACAATGTCGTAGTAAAGTAGAATAATATTTTGCCGCGAGTACTTTGGTTATTTGTAGATGGGTATATCGAGATCGCTTTGTCTTCAGTTTAATACGAACGAAGGAGTAGCTCTGCGCCTATGCTCAATTATTGTCTTTAATACTGAGTAGATTTTCAGTTTTAATAACAGCAAACTGCAATAACATTTAGTTATATACATTTCTATGTTTGCATGTAGCGGAAGTGATACAAAACGACAATTAATTGCATTTCAAAGACGCCCAACAACTATAAAGTTCAAAGAAAGAAACATGGTTACGATATAAGTTTGTGAGAAAGACTTATGCATTTATGCTAGAATACTATTATTAATTTAGAATTAAAAATATATATATAGATGTGTGTAAACTATTTTTTTTATGCATTTAATAGAGAGTTGTACGTGCTTAAGATAATTTATCGTCTATAAATATTGTATAATGATGATGTGTCGAATTGCATGGTAAATGCGTTAAAACATTTATGGAATATTTCCGGTTTAGCAAAACTATGTACGAGGTTTAGAGCAGGCTTGTGTGAGTGAAAATTTAATTGGAAAGCCTGTGAGTTTAGTTAGGCTTTAGGATGTAAGAAAATCATAATAAGGCGCTAGGAGATATGGTGTTTTTGTACTATAAAAAATTATACTTCAGTATGCGGAGCAATTTAATATTAGAATTTTAATTTTTTTTTTAAGAATTTTGTAGACATCCAAAAAGAAATGCGGTTGCAACAAAGTGTGGATTGCTGTAATATTTAGATATCTTTACATATTCATAATAACCACAATAATATATAGAAAATATAATAATTAATAGAAAAATTATTGGAATGAAAATATTATAGCAAAAAAACTTGCTGTTTTCTTATTATGCAGGCTGTGGAGAATATGTCAGAAACATACTCGTAATTTTACAATGGAATTGCAGCTGCGATGTGGAAAAAATCTTGAAAATGTATTAGGAAAATATTACCAAACTGCTCCGTTGGTGGTGGTTTCTATACGAACGCAGAATTTTTATAGGAAAAAAATATTTTAGTATATAATAAAAATGCGCAGCTGCTTTTGAAATACACGTTTCGTGTGAGTGAAATGGATATATACATACCGGCGCATTCAACCGCACGTCGTGTAGAGAATTTTTGCGATAGCCTGCCTAATTTGTTATGTATGCATACATGAAAAAAATTTAATAAAAAAAATTATGGAAAATTACAATTTCGCAATATTGCGCTGAATAAGTAGCTACGCGATTAAGCAAGTAGAGACGATGTTCAATATAGTATAAAATGTGTACCACATGGAAATGACGTAGAGCATTACAAACACAGAGACAACCATTGCCATACAACGAAAAAAAATACATTTCACAGACTTATACGTAAATAAGTAATATGCGCATGTTAGAGGTAGGGAAATAAAGTTAAAACGTTTCAACTACGTAAAATAGGCGTCGTAGGTTATACGATATATACTATATATGCTATAACTATTATATATGAAAAAATTACGTTGTTTAAAATATTTACTTATAAATATATATGTATGTAAGTTAAAAAAATAAACGAATCAACTGCATTACTTGTTTGTACCTTACGCATTTTCCCAAATCCAATGGCATACTCAAGACCATTACACAGACCATTTGTTACAACGCAGCTTTCTGCACGAAATCGTTTCTTACGCCTGCCTTTCACATTGTTCTCAATACAACGGTGCCCATGTTATATGTAAGCCTGCCTGCCTGTCTGTCTTGTTTGCTTGTTCCTGCATAGGGATTCCTTTCACGAAACTCAGCCTGCCTAATTGTGGTTAACTAGGGTACGCAGTAACAGCTGCAATGGACAGCCACCAAATGTGTTGGAAAAAAAATTCCAAAAAAATCGGCCCTGCGCCTATCGATTTCTGCTGTACTCATTGATTTTCCAGATAAAGCTCATGTTTGAGTATGTACGTCGCCTCACTGCTAGCCTCCCGGTTCTTCGCCTAACCGTACTTGTAATTTCCTCACTAAACACCAACTTCCGGCAGCCATTTGGGCAGAATTCTTCACACTACAAACACTTTTTCAGCAATTCAATTCAAGCTATAAAATACACTTTTTCACAATTTGATTCTTTGAGACTTTCAAACACTTTGTTATACGACTGAAACACAAATGATAGTGTGCTCACTGGCGTTGCTGTATTTATACCAGTTGGCTGTGCAGCTCGGAAAAGTCGGGAAAATTCCACATTCAAATCGCTCGTATTGATTTTCGTTTTCAAGTCTGTTTGTCTCATTTCAACACAGAGAGAGTTTATGCGCCACCTTTTTTGGTTAGGCAGCGATAAGCGAGAAGGTATACTGACTTTATGGAACGTATTCAGCCTACATACATATACGTTTATTTTTACTCGTTTTCACATATACAGTCTTACATATATATGTATATGAATCACCTGAATCAATAGGAAAACAGTAAAATTTATATGAATTTTTTATGTTTTTCCTAATTTATAATAGTTTATGTTTTAAATGTTTTTATAGCGTTTATTAGATATTTGAATTATAAAATATTGCAAAAAAATTATGCCAAAAACAATAATAAACATTCACATTTCGCATATAAGGGTGCCCACATCGTTTGCATTGCTTTTTGAATATGTTTGTATGTATTTAAATATATTTATATTTTTACTATATGTATGGCCGTTTTGCAGCGGTACAGTCACCTCTTTCTAACTGATGAAAAAATATATATTTTATATGTACGTATTTGTACTCGTATACATTCATTCTGACAAAGTGGATCTCGTTTTGCTTGAGCCACCGGGTGCCAGCGAGTTCTGGAAATTTGTGCAACGTTCTATAAACTTCCCAAAGCATATTTGTATAAAAAATCACTAAATACAACAATGCTTATTAATATTACGATTAATAATCAATTATTTAAATAAAATTACTTCTAATTATTCTATTTAAGCTTCTATCAGCGGTCTTATTCAGTGTATTTTCAACAAATTACATTAATATAATAAATTTGTAAATTTTTGTTGCATATGTATGTATGTATGTACTTATGTGCATGGTTAAGGGCAGTCTGATTGAATATAAAAATCAGGTTTGCTCATACACATCTATCTACATGTAGATTGATACCCACGGGCAATACGTGCCTAAATGCATGACGATATGACGTCTGTGTAACTTGTTTATGTGCATACCTACATACATATATACTTTCATGCTACATATGCCCGTTCGAATGCTAATAATGCTGTCGTTCATGTATCCCGATCAACATAGTCCAAATACTTCTCTAATCGTTGAGAAGTTATCGCTATTGACTTCGTCTTTAACTCTGGAACCATAACGATATTTCATACTACGTTTTTTTTTTTACTTTCGTATCTGAACTGAATTAAACTTTGTAATTTGGTTATTTCACAAAAAATTTCAGTAATATTAATGGGGATCATTGTATTGCATTTACTAGAATATTTCAGCTTTTATATATTTTTGATGTGCAGCCACCCCGTTGGTGTTATCGCTCCACAAAATGTGTGGGTAAAAATATAATAAATACTTATGTATATATGTACATCTGAAACGAAAACATGTGAAATTCGTTCCAGAGTTCGACCAACAAATATTTCTCTTTTGTCACAATTCAACGGATATGATTCTGATTCCCATAAAACAAATGCATTTGAACGAGAAAACATGCATACATAGACCCTAAATCGGAAGTGAAACTAAGCCAAAAAAAACTAAGAAATTGTTCAAGTGGTATACAACATACACACAGATATAAAATAAATTGTTGATTCTTTAAGTTTATATCATACAGTCAGTTAATGCAAACATGCTATATAACACTCAATAAGATGAAAATAATTGTTTTTTTTTATAAACGAATTTAAACCCCTACTAATAAGGTAATCATGTTTTGTGTTACATCAGCTCATCTGAAAGATTTTACGCAAATTATTAGAATATTCTTTCTAAAAAGTTGTTAAAAGTTATATCACAATTTAGCTCTCCGCTTAGTACCACACTCCTCGTCTTGAACCTTGCAAGCATCAAACAACATTGTGAAATCCGAAAATTTTAAGAGAAATATTTAAATATTTTACATCTTTCTTTTTACGGTTTTGAGAAATATACATATTTTTTAATTTTAATAGAATTTAATATCCTGATAACTTAATTCGGTTCACATATTTCTGGAAAGTTAACAATGTAATTTCATAGATGGAGACTTATTAATAATTGTCACCTATGAAATGAATGTTGTGAAATATAAAATACAATATATATGTATGTGTATATGATATTAGGCGCTGAATGAGGGCTGGGTATTGCGCCCAGAGCAATGCTAAACGTTTAGTGATAAACCCATTCATACAATGTTATTTATATACGCACGTATGCTCATTATCATTTACAGTAACTTTTTTACTGCAAAATACTTTGAAAATATCAACAAAAAGTAAACATTTGCAAAAAATTTTGCAATCAAAATCACATGCCTAAAATCAAGCAGTGTATTAAATATATACATATATGTCTAAGTACGTACATATGTATGTATGCATGTGTTTCGCATTGGTAGAAAGTCATAAGTCCTTGCATTGCGAAAACAACCCCTAAAAGCAGTTTATGCACCCAGATATTTAGGACGAGTTTAGACGCTCAAATTTTAGTTTCCACTGAATTTGGTTCAAAAAGTTACTTTTCATATCTAAATATGTTTATTTCTTATTATAATGTTATTAATTAATATAATTCTATACGTTAAAATTTAATAAAAAATAAAATTAAATAGAATTGAAGAAAAAAGAAAACACTATACTGTAAAATCGACTTATTTCTGGGTATTGGACCAAACAAATTTTTTCGGGGGATTGAGCCGAGTGTTGTACAGTGTAGTTATGTACATATATGTATAACATGTACAAAAAAATTAACATTTGGGAAAACGTTTTGAAACTAAGAAAAAACGATATGCATAAAAATAATTAGAAGAAATTATAACTTTTTTTGATGACCTAATTTCCAAAAAAAATTGGAAACCTCAACGAGCATTTAGTAACTTCTCTCATCTGCACAGTCATGGCAAAACAGTCATTGCTTTTCAACTTATTTACACTTAAGGTGATATTGTAAAAAAGGAATGTTCTCACTCTTGTTGATTATTACATCATCATAATATGGCATCATCGTTCGTAGATCTTTGATGTTCAGAGAAACTTTCGCTTAAATGACCGAAGTTTCGTTCGGATGATGACTAAGACAACGACAAAAAAGGGAAATATTAAATTATTATTATTTTTTTAATTTAAACCGATAAACGATTTGTGTTTCTATTTTCCCAGTAATAAATAATCAGAGAGTTGGTGGATGAATAGTGTAAGGAGGCATGTACTTAGTAAATATGATGCGAGAGTTCCAAACAAATAAAATTTGAGTCAAGTTTGGAAATATGAACTTAACTTACTGAAATATTCTGAATTTTGTAATTTAGATAGTGTAACTAGGGTTTCAAAATTTTCTCACAAAATCATTAACTTATAGGTTATTTTTGGAGTATACAGTCAAGCTAGAAATATTTCCAAGTTAAAAGAACTTCATTAATTCTATGCCACAGTTAGAAATATTTTAACAATTTGCCCATCTTTTTAAATGTTAAACGGGTAATTCCGAATGTTTCCTATAACTCCCGACACTAATTTTTTTAATATTTTGCTATTTTTTCAAAAAGTAAATTTATTCTATAGTATAGTTTAATCAAAGACTTCCCAAGTACTTTCGCAACACAAACATTTCTTATGTTTAAACTTATTTAAAAATATTCCTAATTTTATTTTCAGGTGGCAACTCCGCTCAAAATATATTTAAATTAAATTTAATACCAAAACATTGTCAAATATATATTTGAATAAGTGACAAAATATATCTACAATAAAAATCTTCCGAACATTTGACTGAACGATTAAGATTTTTCTGAAAATACGATTCCGTTTAAAAGTATTTCTCTTTGAATCCTTGCTACTTTCGAAAATCTCAAGTTAGTTTCTTAAGAGCCACCAATATTTAATATGTCATGAAATAAAGTTCCCATTTCAGATCTGCCGAAATCTCAAAGACTTTGATTCTAGTCTTAAGTACATTTGTGAATGAATTGCGATGAGAAAGTGAATAAAATTGGTATCGAGTTTTACGAGCTAAAATATAAAAGGAAGTGCACTAAAATGAATTATTTCACTCAAATCATTTCTCTCAGTGTAATTCCGTAGTTCAGTATATTTAAGTATGTTTGTATGTAGCTGGACTACCTCTGAGGTGTTTGAACTCTTGGCCGCATTTTTGTTATTGTTCTACGGCAAAAGCAAGCTGTGTGTTTGCTTATGAGAACCGAATGCAATAACTGCAGAGTAGTGAGATACGTACTCTCGAACAGCTGTGAGAGACAATTTATTACGAGTGTCAGATACAACAAGGACACAAACGCACGACATAAGGACATATTGGGCTGGTGTGATTTTGTGATTTTGTGAGAGTACAAACACACAAACAAATATAACTATGAGTTCATGCATATCTGTATGTATGTTTGTTTGTATATAATTATGTGGTCGTGTATTGATGTGTGGTGGGCATAACGAAATTGTTTGCTCTATATTACACAGCTTTACTCGCACTGACTCTTGCAAAGTGACGTCCAGATGAAAAGGTCTGAGATAAACAACTTGTCAGCCAAAGTAATATTGTACGAGTACTATTTGACAAATTGCAAGAAAATATACTGCGAAATGACTTTATTTGCCAGTCGTTTGTGACAAATGACCTAAGCGTGTACGCGTATGTGGGTATGAGTAAAGCCAGAGATTTGATGCGGTTATCTTAATTTTTATTAGGCAATGAAGCTGTGTGTTTTGAAAAATAAATGTGCGTTTGTATGTTATCGCGTACGAAATTGATCCAGTAGGCAGGGAACGAGTATAAGGCATAAAGTTGATAACTAGCTGAAAATGTTGATGTGCGTATATGTTTACATTGTTGTTAAGCATTCGCATGTGTGTAACTTAAGGGCTTAAGGGCACAATATGAATTTCATTGTAACGAGCGGAAATAGTTGTTTGTATGAAAACAGTTACTTTTTAATATCATGAAGTAGCAGGAGATAAAAATGTACAGTGATGTTTTATACCCAATAGGAAAAACATGCCTTAGAAAGGTAGAGTTTTAAAAATTCTAATTTGAAAGTGGAATGACATTAGCATATTTTTTCACAAAAACTAAAGTACATAAATAAAAAAACAAAAAAGTCGAATTAAATTTTTATTATGGACCTCAAATGTTTATATTTTTATTTCTTAGTAACCCTTTGAGTTTAAAGTAAATCATACGGTATTATTTTAAAACAAGAAACAACGCTAACTTCGGCTGTACCGAAGCTAATATACCCTTCACAGGTCAATTCTTTTAGTAACTATGTATGTGTTTAAGCAAATCTAAAGACGTAGGAAAATGTAACTAAAAAATGAAAACATTTTATTAATTCTTTTTTGTCGGGTTGTTTGCTAGAAACATTAAGGTTATATAGTTAACCGATCTGAACAATTTCTTCGGAGATTATATTATTACCTTAAGCAGTAATCGATGTCAAATTTCGTGAAGATACCACGTCAAATGCGAAAATTTTCCATACAAGCCATTGATTCCGATCGTTCGGTTTGTGTGGCAGCTATATGCTATAGTGAACCGAACTGAACAATTATTTCGAAAATTAAATTATTTCTATGACCAATAACTCATACCAAATTTGGTGAAGATATGTAGTAAAATGCGGAAGTTTTCCATACATCCCCTTGATTCCGATCGTTCAGTTTGTATGGCAGCTATATGATATAGTCGGATCGGCAGATCCGACAAATGAGCTTCTTAAAGAGAAAATAACATATGCAAAATTTCAAAACGATATCTTAAAAGCTGAAGGACTAGTTCGTATATATACAGACAGACGGACATGACTAAATCGACTCAGTTCAACATACTGATCATTTATTTATATACATACTTTATAGGGACTCCAACGCTTCCTTCTGGGTATTACAAACTTCGTGACAAACTTGATATACCCTGTTCAGGGTATAATAAGGATATTTGGTCTCGAAACCGAAGTTATAAATCATAAATTTTTGTGTGTGATGTGATAAAAATCTCACAATTTAAAAAATCGAACATGGTTCTTTATACCACACGAGGTGTATTCAAAAGATAACTTTAATTTTCGTTTTTTTATATATATTTATTTATCTAGATTAATTTTATCGGCTTTAGAGTAATCTTCCCATAGTCGGAACACTTCTCGAACTCGATTTTTAGGTTAGCCTTTGACTCTTTCAGCGATTTTTTTATAAAACGATGAGGGTGTTTAAGGTTCACTATATTTTTGCAAATAGGAAAAAATCACACGGAACCATGTCTGGTGAATATGGAGGCTAAGGCAACGGTACAGTATTTTCTTAGCGGCTGCTACAAACAAAGTAAGCATTGATTTAATTTTTTCCCGTTATTTTTTGAACACACCATGCTTATATTTATGGAGTCAAAATAGTTGAAATATTATTCTACGTCTTCGGATAAGATATTTACTTAAGAAAGTCAAACACTAAAGGATATCTCAGCAATTAAAAGGAATGGAATTATGAAAAATTTTAATCTATATATTATGGAAAATTGAAAGCTATATAATGATGTATTACTATTTATTGATATATTATTATACTTATGTACTAATAACAAAAACCGATTGCCGTCCACCGATACCTAGAGGGTACATGAACTTTCCATGCTCATTCCCTTACATCCCTCAGTCATTTATGTATATCCTATTGAGTATGGAATGCATACTATTGAATAATAAATGAACTGTACCTATTTTCAGCTATTCGTTTGAACAAATATACGTACGTAGTTATATATGTACATTGCATTGCATGAAAGGACTTAACTAAAAATACTACTAAATAAGTAGGGCAAGCAATTAGAAATCTAAATTTGAAAACAAATGTACTTGAAGGCACTTAATCAATGTATCGATTATACTGTGCGGAAAGTGAAAAAATGCGCTATTTATTAAAGTGGGTTAAGGGTTTATATGTGGGATATAGAACAAAAATTATACATATCTGATTTTTAATTAATAAATATTAATTTATATGTATATTTAAAATGAAAATATCAAATTTTTCTTAGAATCGAATTTTACTTGAAATTCACAAAAGCTTTTTATGTTAACTTAATCTATTATTTTTCTGAAGAACCAAATGTAGAACACGAATTCTGTAAGTTAAATAGACACTGATGAAAATCATGTGAGAAATTAGGAATTATTAAAAAATGAAATATTCAATGGCTGTTGATGGCTTATTCGATAGTTTAAACTTTCAAATAAAATATGGTTGAAACTTTAAACTGTCGAAATGATAGTTTTCAAAATTACTGACACCATAACTCGAAGAGAAATTGATTGACCGATCAATTTGAGACTAAGTATTTACTATTATATAGTATCTTTTTGATTGGTTGAAAATTGTGAATTTAGCATTAAAAAAACGACAATTCTTTATCCAAAAATCTAAAAAAAATTTCAGAACTTTGTAAATTTTTTTAAACGTTGATCATTGCATAGAAACTATCTTCAACTTTAATAACCTTTTTGAATTTTTTTGATTCAGCTATTCATTCGGTCGGAATCACGTTAGCAGTTGTGGAACTTTTTTGAATATTTAATTTTTTGTCGACAATTTTTGTAAAAAAATCTTTAAATATAGCATAACACATAAAAATATCCAATCAAGTACTTTCTTTAAAAAATATTCGCGAAAAACACCTATTTTTTCATGGGCGGTATAGCGCCTTAAGTTAGGCTATGTATTTAGAAGCCTCAAAAACATGTATATTTTTTTAAACTTCGATATTTTTTGTAAAAAATAAGAGTCAAAAATATCTTCACACATCCCTAATGTTTGTATGTGAGTTCATCAAAGCTAGAAACGGATTTCCATGTATACGCGTTAACATAAATCCCTATCAGTCATCACTGGCAGCATCTTTCATAACTGGCGCACAACAAACTCCAAACAACAATAAAAATAAAAACAAATTATTAATAACAGCCAGCGAAAAGATTTCTCTTCAGTCGCCCAAAAGTTCGCGGACGTGTTGTCATGTGCATTTGCTAAGTTTAGGCTACGCTGATTTGCTAAATAAATCCAATATAAGATGCATACATTCATATATATAAGAAATATTCGTTGAAAAAAATTTAAGCTTGAGCTGGGAAAAGGGTGAATTTTAGATAAAACTCGTGCAAAATTAAATTCAGTTGATAAATCAAAAAAAATACAACTTTTGAGATTCGTAGCTATTTATCGAATTCTTAATTGAATTCTAACCTTACTTTATTGCAAACCATACTCTACACTTTTTAATGTTTTTTGTTTTATTGCTTTTTTGCTTGTATGTATTTTATAAGCCCTTTTCAGCGGTGATAATGTGACATCAAATATATGTACAATGTTTTGACAACCATAAAAGTTGTTTGGAGTCCTAAAATCATGTTTTTCCTCAAGCGGCTGAGACAATACCCCAACTCACAACTTCTCACAGTTCATACTCATATAAAACAATAAAATGCTGAACCCAACATTTTTTATTTCCCAGCTTTGAGGCGAATTTGTTATGTCTATCCTTCGTATTTACATATAATTTTTTTTTAACTTGTGGTGGAATGTGTGTGTTCCAAACCTTTAGGGGGTATGCCGAGACCTTGGTATGAGTAAGTAAGTACAAATATGCGTTGTCAACACACACACATCCGAGTACTTTCACTTTTGCTGACTTGCTTAGGACCACAAGTAGATGTGTTTGTGAAACGAAGACAGTGGGAAGTGTGGAATCTTATGTGTTGGTGAGTGTTTAACTGTTGATAATGGTTTATTTATTGAAAATGCTTTTATGACATTTTAGCAGCGTAAGTTTTGAGGTCAATGTATTGGTCTCTTCCTCGTCAATGTCTGCACGCCCTTATGTCCATGTGCAGTAAGCATATATGGGTATAACAATGTTTATTGGAATAGGCATGCGTTTGGAAGAAACTTTGAGACTAAAAACAAAATTAAGTTTTTGTAGGGTTTTAGTAAAGTGATTTCAGTATACTTTTCCAAAAGTACAAAAATTACTTTAATACTGAATAAAACGATGTTAGCATTTACTGGTACAAGTAAAGTGATTACAGAAAGTCTGCCAATGTAGTAGACAATTTTGAAGTATTTTCTTTGGAAAGATATTTTTGTATCAAAAACTTGTTTCAAATAAATAGGTTTCAACCTAACTCTTTCAACACTTCACAACTCTCTTCAACGCTTTCTAAAAGCACTTTACTTATCTCGCCCTCCTAACACCGTTAATTACATATACACTTGGGCAAATATATATAAAAGCACGGACCGACGCCTAAAAGATTGTGAACAATTTTTTTGTCACTTATATATTCCATAAAAGTTTCACATTCTCGACTTGTAGGAATGTGCTGTCAACTCAGAAAGTGTGCTTGAAATTATTTCTCACTTAAAGTTCATTATTTGGCATTGAACGAATTTTTATTAAAAGGAAATTTTATACAAAATACTTACTAAAAGCGCATAACGATTTAAAAAAATATTTAAAAAATTCTCCACAAGCTTTGAAACACCTTTAAAATCCCGTTTCCTATGGGCCATGACATCCTCCAACTGTCTAAATACTACATTAGTCAGTAAGAAGGCATTTACAACTCATACTTATATACAAAAAATATAAAAAATACAACTGTATATTCAATTTGGTCCGTGCAAACATACAGACAGACAGACAGACATACGTAATGTACTACTTTTTTAGATTTGACAGACATCAACTTTGCTGTCGTTGTGAGGTTTTAGCTAATTTATGCTGTAAGGTTGCAGAAGAGCGAGTAAAATGCAGAAAATTATAGTGGAGAGTGTGGTGTGGTGAGCGCCAACGGATGGTGTCTAAAGTTTGTCATTGTTGTTGAGGGACATCAATGGTAGTAGCGGATAAACTGTTGTATGAGTGGAGTGCAAATTGAAATTACACTCAATGCAAGCGTTGCCAGAATGGTAATTTTTCAAATATTTTTTTTTTTATTGTGACCTGTGGTGAGACTGGGTTATAAATATAATTTTCATTTATAAATGTCTTGGCGCTTTCGATATCAATAATAACGTCGACTGTTTTAACAAAAAAAAAATAATTTAACCCTTTCATGCCCAACTCTGCAACCATTTTAAAACTTGTCGAGTTTACTATAAACCATTTTGAGAGGGAGATCAAGGGTTACAATCATTCTTAAGAAAAAATCTAAATCTAATCTAATCTAAAAAATCACTAAAAGCAAAGATGTTAGTAGAAATTGTAGATCTAAGAGAAATGGAAGTTGACCGTTATTAAGAGTACCAAATATTACAAACTTGACAAAAGACTTCAAAATCCGGTGTTTCCCAAGTTCCAGAAGGAACATATTACCAATCTGCTTAAAAGAGACAGCCATTATAAAATTACATGTAGCAATTAAGGAAGGGCTAAGTTCGGGTGTAACCGGATGTAAACTCCACCGGAAGTTTAAAAATCCGTATCTGAGGTATATGGGGGCTGGATGAAGTATTAACATAATTTTGCCCTTTTTATGGCACAGAGACACACTCTTACAGAAAACACATCTCCTTTATAATTCCTTAGAATATCTGACAGATTTGCCTATATTTTCGATAAAAAATTAACAACAAGCAATGAGGTCCTCATGTGCGATATCAGGGGCCTTGAAAAATTATTCCCCGATTTCAGTGATTTTGTTCCGATATCTTCACTGGTGCTTAATTTATCTATAGTAAAGTGTACGAATCAGGTAGACAGCAAATTATAGTATAATGAATGTAGGCGTTGTAGTGAACTGATGTGGACCATTTTCAAGCTAAACCATTGCCGTAGCTTAGAAAATAGTAACGATTTTTTACTAAAATTCAAAATTAGAGTAATTTTATTTTATTTTTTTTTTTGCAGATCTGGCAACCTGCTGAAAACTCAAATGCAATTGCACAAATTATGCATGTCTACAACTATATGCATGCATACCCATACTAAAACTGAGACGTACATACCAACAAACACGTATAGCCAGCATGCAAGGACGAAAGTTGGGTGCTAACGTCTGCTACAACACTCGTAAATGCACTCAAACGAGTTGAGCGAGCGACGAGAGAGAGAACGCGCGCAGCAAGGTAACAAAGGACCTACATTCACAACTCAACGCCAAACAACAAACATCAACAAATATGGGACAGCAAGAGAGTGTGAAGTGTGGAGAGCCAAACAGCACGACGAAGACTTGAGAGAAGCAGCAGCAACAGCAACAACAACAACAACACTGAGTGAGCCAAAAATAACGGTAAATGGGGAGTAGCAGCGTTGAAAGAGTAGCACAGTGATGTTGGTGTTGTTTTTGGTTGTGTGTTTGCTGCTGTTGTTCTTGTGTGGGCCATGGGCGGCTCGTAAAGTTTCGTATTGGCAACAAACGAAGTGGATCGCTAAAAGCGAAACTGTGCCACACAGAGTACACTTGTTGTTGTATCTATTTGTACGTGTATGTATATATCCTGCTAAATGTATTCAGACACACATACATACATATATGTATGTGTATATGTATTTAGCCAACGAAATATGTTGGCACACAAAGTTTGACAACAGTATGGCTTTGAACACGAAACCGTTAACAACACGACAGTGCGCCTAACAGAATTTAAGAAAGACAAAAAGCCAACACACACATTTGAGAAACCAAAAACAAAAACACACACGCATAAGTAAAAGTCAAAACAGGCGAATGAACTAACTCGCGAGTAACACAATAATAAATAAAACAGAAAAACAGGAGTTTCGAGTGAAGGAAATAGTTCAAACGTACATATGCAAAGTGACAAGCACAATTTCTCAAAATTGTAACAATTTACCGTTTTTCAGCGTGTGTGTGTGTGTACTTAACTGTCAGTGTATATGTGTTTGAAGGCAACGCGACGACGAGTCCTCAGTGTTGAACTCCACGCTACTCCAGTTTCGAGCTGTGCAGTTCACGGTAAAGCACAAATAAACCAGTTGATGATTTTGAATTTGTAACGGTTTGGTGTGTTGTTTGGTGTGTTGGGTATGAAACGCTTATGCTTATGCTAAGCTAATTAAGCTTAGCTGCTGTGTGGCTTAAGTGTGCGTGTGGCTTAAGAAGCAATCAGTGAATTCTGAAGAATTCCGCATTTGTCATTGTTGTTGTTATTGTGCTACATTGTTTGGATGTCAATTTCGCGTTAAAATTGTGGCATTAGTGGTGTAGACGCATAAAAGCGAGGATATGGTAAAATGCTTTTTGGAAAGCAAAAAAAAAAAAATAAAAAAAATTCTGAAAAGGTCTCGGAGCTCCTCACTAAATGTTATGCATATTTATTTGAGCTTATTTAAGCTTTTTAGGACTTTTGATTTTTATTTATTTTTTTTTTATTTATTTTCTTTAATATTGTTTTTCATATTAATGGTTCTATGCCTCCTTTTTGTTGTTTTTGTTATATTTTTGCCTTCTTCATGCACTTAATTACGGTAATAACAACAATTTTAAAGCGTTTTATTGCGATCCATTAACCGAGCAAAAGTGTTTATTATGCGTACATATTTATTTGCGTATGTGTTTGTATGCATGTAAGTGTACGCTAGCGTATTATTAAATATTTTCAAAGTTATGCGACAATGGTGCCATGACCCTTTTTATTTGAAATGCTTCATTTGCTTACTTTTTCTGCATTTATACACATCTAAATATATGTAGGTATGTATGTATATATGTATATAATGGTATATAATACACTAAGGCATCACAATTGTAGTCCTGTCATTCGGTACCATTTGTGCCATTTCATTTTATTACACTTGGACTCTGTCAATAGGAGTATATTTGTGTGTGTGTTGTTGTTGCTGTTGTTGTTATGCGTATATGAAGTTTGTCTCCAGACAACTAGTAAAAAAACTTGTGTGACAACAGCAACGATGAACGGCGACGGCGGCGTTATACTTGTCGTTAAGAGAATAGAAAGAAATTAAAGCATAATGGCAAAAAAGGCTCAACAAATAAACTAAAATACAAATATACACACACATATATACATACATACATATATATATATATTCACATATGTGATGACATAAATTGAATGTTATAAATTTAGTCAAGAAGTTAGTAGCAACAGCAGCAGCAGCAGCACTATTTAGTAAGCGCATCTGCCCACTCTTCCACCAAGGAAGCTGCCACATATTGCCTCGCCGCAGCACGCAGCACCACGCATTCAAACGTAACGTTTGTCCGTACGCACTTAGTGTGCCAGAGATAAATATCCAAGTCATATATTGTCGCCTTGTTGTCTGCTGCTACTGAACTTTTTATCGCTCCATCGGCTATCGTAAACTGTTTGCTGTTTGTTGTTGTTTGAAGCAGCCTATCTGTGTGTGTGTGTCTTTTACTGTATATCTTGCTTTTGGCCATTTTGTGTGTGTGGCAAGGTTGGGTTTGTCAAGCTGGCTACTTAACGTTAACAATTACAAGCGCACTTTTCGGGGCAAATTCGTAAATGTATTTGTTGTAAGCCTTAAGCATACACAAACACAAATAGCTAGCAATCTAGTTGAACGGTGTATTTGGCAGTGTTGATAGCTTTGTGGCTAGAATAGCACTTAAGTAAGCGGATAATTTCGACACTGATTGCGGATTGTGTTTCATTGCTGTAATTGATTTTAATGCTGGTGGATATAATAAAATACAAAAAATACAAAAATACAAATATACACACATTACTACACAGCTGCAACTGCCATTGCATTAGTGCATAGCAGTATTTCACATATACATATACATACATACAAGTAATTTCATAAACACACCTCCACGACAGAACACCTACTACACGGCCAATGGCGGCCGCAACCTTGTGAAAATGTGAAATTTTCGAGTTGCAACCTTCAGAACAAAACCGAAATTGGTTTTCAAGCCCTTTTGCCTGTTACAAATTTTTTCATGAGCAAACACACACATACAAACAAACACGCATTTGTACATATGTATGTATATTAGTATGAGCATTTGTTTGTGTAATCTCGCTGTAAAATTAGGCGATGCCATTTTACTTGCTTATACCGTATGTTGCACTGCAAACAACAACAACTATGATTACACACACATACACATATTGGTGCATATGATATATAGCTTCATATATGTATATGTTAGTATGTATGTGTGTGTTCATCTGGACGGTGGCCTTAACGTGAATATCTGCACAAGGTCCTCGGCCATAAAGTACTATAGCAGTGGACCTTGAGTTGTTTTACAGGCGGGTAAGGTTGTGCAATCAGTTCGGCTAGGCGGTAAATGCATTTCAATAACAACAACAACAATAATAAAAAAAATCGTTTCACATCTTGGTAGCTTGCGATTATTAAATAAATATGAATTTTGATTAAAATAAAATTAGTTAGAGATTTAATAAAAAAAAAAATACAAAAATTGTCAACTAATCGACAAGAATAAAAATAATACGCTTAAGTATCACAGGCGCGAAAAATTATTAATTTTTGAAGATTTATGAATAGGTTATTAGTAACCCATTTAAATTGCTGTTTTTATTGGAAATATTTTTTTTGTGATTTATCCACATATTCGGCTTTTGTTTCAAAAAATAAATAACAAAATAAAAAATTTTTATTTCTGACTGAGAAATAAACCAATTTAAAAAAAATATTTTTTTTTCTACTGATTGATCAAAGAAAGTTTCCACAAATCTTCGAACCGGGTCTAAAACCGAATTTAATAAAAACTTCTTTTGGTACAACTGTAGTGTCTTATCGCGTTTTTTTCTGTGAAATCTTTAAATTGTTGGCAATCTTTTTCCTTATAATGAACCATTTAAGTTTTGAAACATTTTAAATGAGGATCAGACCCACGACTATATTGTGAGTTAGACAATGTTTTTGCAAAATAGATTTTGAGGTCCAAATTATGTTCTATCTTCATATATCGAAGTGCAGTAGCCAAACAACGAATTTGACTATGGTTTTTGGCTTAAGCGATCTATGCCAGTAGTGATTTCAACAAGGAGTTCTGGAGAACCCCTTACACTTTAAGGGACGTGATTCCAATAATAAAATCCTGAGACCAAGAATCACATCAGAACAATTTAAATCAAAATACCGAGAATAGAACTGTACACCAACAGTTTAAATATTAAAATTTATTAGCACTTTATAATTGAAGGGTCAATTATAACAAAATTATATAGTCTTTTGACGATAAATAGTGGAAAGTTTTGTAAAAAGGCTTTTCACTAACTATAATTAGTTATTTGAGATTTAAATTAGTTTATTGTAAGTTTATAAAGAAAAATATACCACGTATTCAAATGTTATTTAACTTGACCAATCCATTTAATTTCCAAAAACAAATTAATTTATTTCCTTCCCGCCCGCAGATCAGCAGCCCAACTATGGTGGCATCGGCCGATCCACAAAACATATTGAAAAAACTACAAAAGTACAAACATTTAAATGGCACGAATTTGTTGAAACCACTACGCAATAGAACACCGATCTCCACATCGAAATATGACAGCAACAGCAATCACAAAGCAACAATCGGTGCGAGTACACAACTCGCACACGAGTTTAATAATATTGAGCCCACTGCAACACCGAATGCGGCCAACTTAGTCGAGCAACGTGTTAATATCACAAATAATTTTATAGATTTACTACTAAATCCCGAATATGTGGAACAATTCACCGAAATGAATAACGATCTATTGCGCGCCTCAAATGAAACGGTGTCCAATGACTTAGAAATGTCGGTATCCAACCTCAATGCAAATCAAATCATCATGTCACCTGCCGCGCTCACCAACCTCTACACACAAAACGACACCTTCTCACAACAGCAGGGACCGCCAAGCAATCTCGTGGTGGATACACTATTGGGTTCAGTTATGACGACCGCAACGGCCACGGTGACCGGTTCCTCGAATGCGTTTCGTACTGAAGACCTGCTGCTCGATCGCATGCCAACGGATGCGCAGAGTGGTGCTACGCTAACGAGCTTATATGCCAATTTGTTGGCAGATATATCACCATCCTCCACTTTCAGCGCCGCCGCCATCGAAACAATGTCAACGGAAACAGTGTTGCTGCCGACTGCCGTCGACAATGATACGGTCTATTGGGAACATGGCGCGGCTGCTGACTTCGATGTGCTCTACCGCCACTCGTTGGCGATGACGATTGTCTATTGCTTCGCCTACATTCTTGTCTTTCTGGTCGGTTTGGTGGGCAACAGCTTTGTGATTGCCGTTGTATTGCGGGCGCCACGTATGCGTACGGTCACCAATTATTTTATTGTCAACTTGGCGATTGCTGATATATTGGTGATTGTGTTTTGTCTGCCCGCCACGTTGATGAGCAACATATTTGTGCGTGAGTATTGCATTTTTCTCTTATATTCTGCTTGCAATTATATTTTTTTAGTTTTCATTATTAGGACTCAAAAGATTTATTTATCATATCTGTTGAAAAATATTATTCAAATAGAGGATAAGTGTTTTGATGTATCTATCAGACTATAGATCTGATAAAAATTTGAAAATTACTTTCCTCTCTTTTTAATGACCATTTGAAACTCTTGAATCTCGTATGAGCTGTTAGGGAGTTTTAAACTATTCTTCATATATTTGAATGTTTAGGAATGAACAGTACTTTATAATTTACCGATTATTAATTTATTTGAGGAAGGTGGCAACTCTGTTTTAAAAATTTAAAGCTCAAAAAAGTTTAAAGTTGTCTCTAATACATTTTAGTTGATATTTCCTATTTACCGATTATTTATTCTTAATTTATATATTATTATTTTTTGCAATAGGTGGCAACTCTTAAAAATTAAAAGCTATAAGAATTATAAAGGTGTCTCTAATACATTTCAGTTGATCCTTTTAATTTAACGATTAATAATTTTTTTTAGATAGGTGGCAACTCTGTTTTTAAAATTAAAAGCTCTAAAAATTATAATTATGTCTCTAATACATTTTAGTCGATCTAATACATGGTTTTTGATAGCATTTTATGTGAAATATATATTTCGATTAAGTTTACATTTTTTTAAAATTCCACTTCCACTTTGGGAACTCTGTTTATAGAGATTTTGGATCTAAATATTTCGTTATTATTACACAAATTATGCGCATAATTTCTGATTTGACCCACAAAACATTAACCTTCTAAACTAGAAAAAAAAGTTACTCATACGCCATGTTGAGTATAGACGTATTACTTTGTTAAACTGATCTTATTTAAGAAATTGAGTAGTAAATGCAGCTAAATGCTGTTTATAAAGATGAAGAAAGAGTGATTTAAGCGCTTTTTAGATCCGAACACAAAGTCCTTGGGCAGCACTTTAATCAATCAATCATATGTTGGTTTCAAAGAAGACTTCGATGAGTCTTAATGAGTCCACTTTTTATATAAATTTCACCACAGATATCATTTTAAGATATTTAATTTGCACAATACTACAAATATATGTCCTTAAATAGCTAACCAAAACTTTCCAAAGCTCTGCCTACGCGCTAAAGACCTTAAACAAGCTCACCGCCACAAGATTGTACAAATATTTGCTTACACTTAAACGAATACAAATAATAGAACTTGATTTTCGCCAGTCATAGCGCCGAAACTTTGTACACACAGCTTAATATAAACGAAAACAAAAACAAACAAGCTATCAGAGTCAAAGACAGATTTGCGGTTTCATGATTGAACATAAGCAATAAAAAAGTGATTGATTCGATTTGCTACCGAAAATGCATAAAAAACTACTGAAGATAATAATAATGAGCTATAATGACTTTTGCAGATTCTACACGATACGGTTAGTTAATGGAAAAGTTTTTCGGTTATGTGTAAAAAATGGACAAAATATATTTGTATATGCTTGTCTATCATATCAACAAATTAAGTTTAGATAATCCCAACATAACATTTAATGCTTTATTTTTCTTGCGAAAATCGAAAAGTGGCGCATTAAAGTACGAGTGTAGGCTAAGTGATTACATACATACTTAAATTTATATGTATAAATATTTTCAACAGTATTCACAAAAACTTGATATCCATACCATGTCCTTCAACATTAACGCCAGCCCATCTCATAAATAAGGCTTACATATCATTGCCTCTGTTCTAAAGGAATTAAGACAATGTTGGTTAGCAAATCCATACTCACACTCATACACATGCATAAATACTCGTAGGCACTCATATACGTAAAAGTATTACGTACTCTTAATAAGATTATCGTCATGCAAACAGTTGAATTGCACACATGTGTGCTTATTTAAGCATTAAAATTAAGTACTTATGTCTTTGCATATTTTTCAATTTTACGTTTCATTACACACATATTCGGCGTAGCACTTCAAAGCGCCATTATTTATTTTGTTGTTTTGATGCGTGATGCGAATTCCTTTTTGAAACCAAAAATGTGAGTAATCTTTAAGCACACATGCACGTAGGCGTGGATTCTTGGTATTATTTGTACACATATACATATACATATGTTTGGCATACTTATTCATAACCCGTTAGGTAATTCTAAAGCATCGAACTTGTCCGTTATCAGTGATTGTGGCACCACAACTGGTTCGTTTACATGTTCCTATTTGAAAATTATTATAATGAAACTTGAAATCAATTTAGCAACATAAATATGTTCCTTAACCGAATAACTCAAGTGTCACTTTGTTTTGAATAAAGACTTTCTACATTCGTACGACTATGATACCAATTGTTATGTTATGTATTTCACGGAATTTCTGTCTATTATTCTATTATATTATTCTTGAAATTAAATTATTCGTCTCTTTTCTTAAGTATTGCTCAGTCTCTTTTAAACCATTATAAACAGGCACTCATACGCCATGTTGAGTATAGTCGGATTACATTATTAAACTGTTCTTATTTAAGAAATTTAGTAGTAAATGTAGCTAAATGCTGTTTCATCTTTATTCGTAAGCGATTTCGAAGATGTCAAATATCAGAAATCTAAAACTCTATTAAGCGTTTCGGTAAAGACGTTGTAAGAAGATTTCCTCTCTAAGATGTTATAATTTGAATTTGTTCTTTATCATTATGATTATTGAAAATTCATATGTACAGTTTCATTTTCACAGTCAGAGCTCAGAAAGTATAATAGATTTGTTCACATAACGGTTGCTTGTAACTCCTAAAACTAAAAACCCCCAGATTAAGGATGAAGATGGTTCAGAAGGGTTGCTTTCAGATTGATATACAAATTTTTAAATGGGCGCGGTCCACTTAAAAACTCAGAAACTACTCAACCAATTTCAACATAATTTGATTTCCTTGACATTATAATGTTACGGATTGGAAATAGTCAACATGCCTAAAATGAGCACCTCATTGCTTGTGGCTAGTTTTTATTACCGAAAATAACGGTAAAGAAATTCGGAGGAGCTCTTTTCCTTGTAATAGTGTGCCTCTGTACCAATATCAATACTTCCTCTAGCCCCCATATATGTATTTGATAAACGCATTCTCAAATTTCCTAACTTCATAGCGTATATATCGGTTAATATGTGAGATATCTGAGCAAAATAAAGTGAATATATATAATCTTGGATATGTGTAGCTTGGTGAAATTAGTGAAATCAGTCCAGGAATTACCCCAGCCCTCATATACCATTTATGATGATTTTCGTCATTCTAGTGGTCTTTATGCCGAATATATAGGTCAAATTGTGTGTTGTTTTAATAAAATTGAATAATTAAATTACGAGAGTATAAAATGTTCGGTTACACCTTTCTTTACTTGTTAGCTATTATATAAAAAATATATAAAATGTGTATACATTCTATAAAAACTCTGATTTTCTCTGCTGGGTTGTTGTGAGTCTTTATCTGGGTATATTCTTTTTATGTACATATACATATAAGCTTAGTAACTGAGCTGTCGCCACAAATTGCGGGTTAGTCAATGATGGCGTGGCATTTGCCTAGACCGATTTTAAAATAAAGACGCTAATACACAAACGCACACATTTAAGCACGAAGAATATTTTATGTCATTGATAGAGCTGTAATGTGTGCTGAAATGGAGTTTTGCATATACTGATTTCGTAATTTCGCTTTTTTGTTGCCACAAAGCTTTGCTTGTTATTGAATTTCAAAGGCGGCTCAACGCTAATGGGCTTCGTTTTCTTTGTCTTCTAACGTTTTCAATAGTGATTATAATGGTAAATATATACCGCTAGTAGGTGTGTATGTGCGCTTCTTTGTAACGCACATAACACTTAGTGTATTCAGTATCATAAATGCCAGCGTACCTTGGTTTTGTCTGATACGGCACAGCACACTTACACACACACCCCTTTGCTTAGCCAGACAGCGACTGTATTGGTCTGCATGTCCGTATAGGTTTACTGTTTGTTGTGGTAAGCAATACTAACGAAGCAAAAACAAAAACAAAAACAAAACAGCAACAGAAGAGGCAGAGCACCGTCCAAAGGATCATCGACACAGTACTGACTTAATTTCATATGTACCACTATATATGTACAACAACAACACACACACACATACATACAAGAGCGAAAGTTTATTTGTTCTACACTACGCTTTATTTGCTCTTTGAAAAAAGTTGTCGGGGTCTGTACGCAAACACACGCATACATCCGAGTACCGAGTAACATTGTATATCCACTCATTCATGTACCGTTTCGTAGTGCAGAAATTTGTGGCAATCTGTGTCTGAGTCTAATTTTTGTGGGTCAATTCGGTGAGCAGAATATATTCAACACTTTACCGAGTTCAAGTGTCGGCGCTATGTACATTTATGCCACCTATGAGTGTATGTATGTATGTGTGTGCAGAATGGTGGGTATATGGATGAATGAAGGTGTGGTGAGTAGTATAACCGTTGGTGGACACTGTTGGGTCGATAGTTTTCAGGTGATGAGAAATAAGATTCCATTTGCTCGCATATGTTTGTGTGTGTGTGTGTGTGTCATTCTGTTCTGAGTATGTTGTGGCAGGGCAGCAGTCGGCCGAAGGCTACGACGCAGACGTTGTGTGATTTGCATGCACCATGGGTGGTGTTTGCTTAAATGAGGCACAATCAGCTTGGGTCAAGTGTGTGTATGTATCATATGCAGACGCCTTATTTGTGTGCTTAATAGATTTTAACAACAATTTCATCAAATGTTTATTGCCCTCTTTGCCATTTTAAGTAAATCATTTGCATGGGAATTGCTGTGCGATGTATTCCATATAGAAAGGAGCATATGTTTATTCTGCTCTATTAAATAAATAAAAGCTTACAAATTAATAATAAAAACCAGCGTGACGCCCTCAGACAAACAAATCGCAGAATAATGGAATTTCCTACATACAAATTTGCTGCGATTTGATTTCTCATTGTTAACACTGTTACTTTTTAAAGAAAATACAATTATCCGATGCGTTTTATAAGAATACGAACTCTTTTAAAATGTGGTCTTTTTTAAATCAATTATTTTTGAGTTTTAAAATTGCAGTCGATTTTTGTATTCATCTTATCACTTCATTCTAAATTTTAGAATAGAACGCTTACTATTATCTAAATAGTATTATTTTTGAATTTTAAAACTCGAATTGCAATCTATATCTGTGACAGTGTTACCACTTAATATCAATTTATTATAAATTATACATTTTTATTTTCTCTGTATGCAGTAATCAGAGATGATTCTAAATAGCAAAACTGTCAGATATTTTTTACATTTTTTAATAAAATTTATTTTCTTTTTATATAAAACTCATAACAAATATTTTAGAAATTTAATCGAAGCATGTTGCGAAATATATTTTTTAACGAAACTTAAAATTTTTAAATTTTAAATTTAATTTTATTAAAAAAATATTTCTGTGCATGGTTGCCAACATAATTTAAATAGTTATAAAAAATAATTTTTAAAATTGCTTCAAACCCCAAATTGAAATAACTAATTATTAATTTGCTTGATATTGATAAGAACTTTTAATTTCGCAGTAAAAAATATGAATGAAAATTCAACTTTCAATATTGAAGTATTAAAAATGAGTATCACAAGTGTGACATTTACTTTCAAATTTTTCCCATAATCTCGAAAATTGAAAAGCATAAAGAATTTTTTTAAAATAATATACTTGGAACTATTACCTTTTTCATTTTTCTATGGCAAAATTTGTCCTAGTTTCCCTTGACGTCCTCGTTATAGATCAAAATAAATAGTCGAATTGTTTTTTTAGCTCATTAATATGATTATATTATTTTCGGGGGGTTCAGAGTGGTATTTTTGCTTTGTTTTTTAATATACACAGTCATATAATTTATTTAAACAATTCAGCATATCAAAGATACATATTTAAATAGTATTTTGTGAAGTTTTTATTTAAAAATTCCGAAAACTAGCCCTTGATGTCTAAAAAATTATTTTGCCGTGGTGCATCAAAAATCAAAAAGTCAAACATATTTCGATAGTACATAGATAAATCTCATTATTGGACAAAGAGAAAATAAAAATTTTTAATTTAAAAATTTTGAACATTTTTTTGTAAAATTTCACAATGTATTGACTTGAAAAATTTATTCATATTTCAATGACTAGATAATGATATTTCAAAGGTGTGTGCAAAATTTGTATAAAATCTTTGAGAACTTAAAATATTAAATTTGGAGATAAACGCGTTTAAAGTTTTCAACTGAAAGGTCGGAACTTCCGAAGGGTCTGTCGCTTAGAATTTGAAATTTTTGGAGAATATGATTATCAACCATTTGTACCATTTAATAAGATTTTTATACTCTCGCAACAAAAGTTGCTAAAGAGAGTATTATAGTTTTGTTCACATAACGGTTGTTTGTAAGTCATAAAACTTAACGAGTTAGATTTGGGTTTATTTATATCAAAATGATCAGGGTGACGAGACGAGTCAAAATCCGAATGTCTATCTGTCCGTCCGTCCGTCTGTCCGTGCAACGGATAACTTGAGTAAAAATTGAGATATCTTAATGAAACTTGGAACACGTATTCCTTGGCACTTGGTTGCTTTCGAAAATGGGCAAAATCGGTCCACTGCCACGCCCACAAAATGGTGGAAACCGAAAACATATACAGTGTCATAACTAAGCCATAAATAAAGTTATGAAAATGAAATTTGGAACATAGGATCCCATTAGGGATGGGCACATTTGGATGTATTTTTTTTTGGAAAAGTGGGCGTGACCCCGCCCTCAAATAGTTTTTTTTGTATATAACTCGCAAACCAATAAAGCTATATAAACCAAACTTTCTGCAGTCGTTTCTTTTAGCCGTTTCCTTATACAGTCCGAAAATGAAAGAAATGTGATAATAACCACGCCCACCTCCCATACAAAGATTGGGTTGAAAATGACTAAAAGTGGGTTAATTCACTAACGAGAAACGTCAGAAACACTAAATTTTACAGAAGAAATAGCAGAAGGAAGCTGCACTCAGATTTTATTACAAAATGAAGAATGGGCGTGGCATTTCCCACTTATGGGTCAAAAACCATATCTCAGGAACTACTCGACCGATTTCAATGAAATTCGGTATATAATACTTTCTTGACACCCTGATGACACATGGATGAAATCGGTTCATAACCACGACAACTTCCCATATAACTCAATTTTGAATTCCATCTGATTCCTTCACTTTATAATGTATACATTAGGAACCAATAAAGATAACGGAATAAAACTTTACACAACAGTACATATCATCTCTGGCTTCACTTGAGAAAAAAATGTCGAAAACGGACTATAACTTTTCAAGGCCCCTGTTATCGAACATGTTGAACTCCGCGCCTAAGCTAATTTAATGTAATTCAGAGGAAATTGTTTTCTTCCAATAGTGTGTCTCTGTTCCAAAAATTATTAAAATCGGGTCACAACATCTCCTAGCTCCCATATACATAATTATAGGTTTTTCAAAAATACGGTGGGCTTTAATCTGCATATATGTATTGATTAATATGTGAGATATCTTAGCGAAATTAAGTGAGTGTATAGTCTTGGATATAGTGCACCTTGCTAGTGAAAATGAATGAAATCGGTTCAGGAATTTCCTCAGTTCTCATACACTATATAGGACGATTTTCGTTATTCTATTAAACTTTGTGCCGAATTTATAGGTAAATTTGGGTGTTATCTTAATAAAATTTCTTCAATAAATTGCGAGAGTATAAAATGTTCGGTTGCACCCGAACTTAGCCTTTCCTTACTTGTTTTTATAAAAATTTGATCATTGTCGATAAACCCAAGGCCAAATTTTAAATTTTTAAACTTATAAGTTTTACTTTATTTGTAAAACTGTATAGGTTAAGGGTGAGAAAGTGGAATGTAAATGATTTCCACAATTAAGAATTTTTTAATTGTGGGAAAAAAATTAACAACACAAAATCGATCTGTTAACAGTGTGGAATGTTGTTGTGAAACCTAAAGTAAACTCATCTATTGAGTTGCTAAGTTTAAACAATTGAAAAATACTTGAAAAAGTAAAGTTCAATTAAAAAAAACAAATAAATGTTTTTGGACAACACCTTTTCTTTTACATACAGATATTTATGTATATATATTATTAAAATTTTTAATACTAAAAACAGTCACACCCCTAATTTGTAGTTCTAAAAATATGTCAGCGAATTATAAATAAGAAATCAATGCTCTACTTTTTAGTTCAGTTACAAATTGATATACATATAAACAATTTATATAATAGCAATATGCCGTTACATGCTGATTGCGGCTCAAAAACGTTTAAAAAATCATGAAAACAAGGGAGTTTCACAGCCCACAATACCAGTTAACAACTGAGCGTTTATTTAGTCCCCCTCACTTCCCACCGACACTCCTTTAGCCAGACACTGACATGAGTTTGACAGCCCACAAATGTAAAATAAATGTTAAAACGCCAACAACAAACATAAGTACAAATGTATGCATTTAGGAGTGTAGTACATGCATATAAATGCGTATAAAAATTGCATAGAAAAAACTCGCATAACAATGACGAGCAGACTTGTACTCAGACGCGACAGCCGTTTTGTTGATAGCTGATGACTGACTATTATTTTATGGTGGCGTTGATGGTTAATGTGCGGAGGTCAAATGCACTGCAGGCAGTTGTTGATAGGAGCCGGTTTGACATCGAAGGTCTTATATGGTACGTGTAACGGCAAAAGTGATAGGAACTTACTTTGCTTCAGCCGCGGCGGTGCTTTTGGTATATATAAAAGCAATATATACAAGTATGTACATATATACATGAGTGTGTGTGAAGGCGCGCGTTGAAAGTGGGTTGGCATTTACGAGCATTGAAAGCAATGAAAATCTACGCGAATGATAGCGTGCTCAATGAGAAATGAAATTAAGAAAGCGGGGGAAGGGCGTCAATAAAACACTTACGCCGGGTAGCTTACCCTACAGCTATGGGAGGGTGGTGTGAAACAATGTTGCACCTCCAACAACTACAGCAACCAACAGCCAAGCGCAATCAGGTGTTTGGGGCTGCGGAAGCCCACACTCGGCCCACACACACACATACAATTGAAGCGCCTCCAACTTGCTGTTCATGGACATCGGCAGCTGTCTGCAGAAGAGCCTCTTGGAATGCGCCACTCAAACAACAAAATCACTATCAGCACGTACAAGTGTGTGTGGTAAACAGCAGCAGCAGCAGCAGCAAGAAGGAAGGCATGTGCTTCGGCAATGTACTCGTAGGTGGTGCCGATATTTATGGTAGTTATATGTAGGTAGGTATATGCAACGGCATAACAGACGCAGTGGCGGGCAGGTGAAAGGTTATATATTGGTGTATCCAAGGCTATTTGCGGCTGGTTAAATTGACCTAAATATTTTGCTCAATGACCTAATCGTCAGGGTTATTCGCATTGCAACTTGTCGTATTGTCGATGCAACCCGGCAGTGCAATAACAATAACAATAACAATAACAATCACTTGCATGTTTATGTCAACATTGACAAGCAACGTCGGCGATTTTATAGTCTCATTGCACACAGACAAACAGATGTATGTGCATGCACAGTTGTAGCCATATGGAAATGTGTCAGTTCTTAAAACAGAAATTTCAGTTGCATGGATGGATGACTTAATATGCATATGTATATTAGTGTATTTCTTTTATCGTTTATAATGCTAATATATGCAGTTATAATAAGTTAAAATGTAAAAAAAAATGTTGGGTGTGTGTCTTTGCTATATTAGAGTTAGCAATAATTTTTTATACTCTCGCAACAAATGTTGCTAAAGAGAGTATTACACCCAAAACTAAACGAGTTAGATATAGGGTTATATATACCAAAGTGATCAGGGTGAAGAGTGGAGTTCAAATCCGAATGTCTGTCTGTCCGTCCGTCCGTCCGTCTGTGCAAGCTGTAACTTGAGTAAAAATTAAGATATCTTGATGAAACTTGGCACACTTATTTCTTGGCACCATAGGAAAGTTGCTTTCGAAAATGAGCAAAATCGGACCACTACCACGCCCACAAAATGGCGAAAACCGAAAACACATAAAGTGCCATAACTAAGCCATAAATAAAGCTATGGAAATAAAATTTGGTATGAAGGATCGCACTATGAAGGGGCATATTTGGATTAATTTTTTTTTATTAAGTTTTTTGTACATATCTCGCAAACCAATAGAGCTATATAAACCAAACTTTCTGCAGTCGTTTTTTTTAGCCACTTCCTAATGCAGTCCAAAAATGAAAGAAATCGGATCATAACCACGCCCACCTCCCATACAAATGTTAGGTTGAAAATTACTAAAATTAGGTTAACTCGCTAAGGAAAAACGTCAGAAACACTAAATTTCACGTAAGCAATGGCAGATAGAAGCTGCACTCAGATTTTCTTACAAAATGGAAAATGGGCGTGGCGTCGCCCACTTATGGGTCAAAAACCAAATCTCAGGAACTACTCGACCGATTTCAATGAAACTTGATTTCTAATAGTTTCCTTACATCCCAATGATATGTTGTGAAAATAGGCCAAATCGCTTCACAACCGCGCCTACTAATCCAACGAGGTGTTAACCGCACCTCGAGGGACTCGGTGCTTCTAACCTAATATTATGGTTTCCAACTTGCAATGGACTTTATACAATATATATGACGTATATGTAGGTCAAATTGTGTATTATATAATATAAATAAAGTTAAATAAATAAATTGCGAGAGTATAAAATGTTCGGTTACACCCGAACTTAGCCCTTCCTTACTTGTTTAAATTTATTTTTAATAATTGAGGGCAATTATTATTGAAAATTTCATGCAGTGGTGTTGACTAACTATGGAAAAATGGCTAATTTAATCATTTTCTTTCTATATGAAAGAGAGAAAATGGATAAATCGGAAAACTTTTATAAAAAAAGTCATAATTAGCGCTTGTGTGAACCAAAACCTGGGAAGTGGCTTAATTTTTCTACTGGTACCGGACTGGGATAATATCTATATATGGATATTTTTGCAACTAGAGAAATATACTATCGTTTAGTCTATTGAACCTAATAAAAGTTATTAATGCATATATTAAACCAATAATTTTTTTTCGTTAAAGAAAATATTTAAATAAAGTTTCAAGGTTAAAAATTTGTGTTCAAAAAATAACGGGAATTTTAAAAATTCAAATTTTAAGGGTTTGTAGTGTCCAATTGTCAAAATATAGTTTATATTATTGATATACATGGACCTGAAGTACGATAAAATTTTCAGCTATATTTATTGCTTACTTTGTCAGTAGCAGCTGTAAAGGTTAAACGCGTTTTTATGAACTTGGCGATTTTCGTTTTTTTAAATTTCACACTAAGTTGCTTTTCCGATGAATTCTTGGCCACAAACAATACTGGAACGATGGCCCAGACATAACTCATGATGTGACTTTTTCCTATTTTCAAAAATAAGGAGAATCTTGAAGTCATTTTAGAATGATACGAGAAATCATAGAACCAAAGTATATCCCCAAAATCGTGTTTGAGAAGTGTTTCACCGATTGGAAGCGCTGGAATAAGTGCATGATATCAAATCGGGACTATTTTGAAGGCGGCCGCATTAATTCAGGCGAATGAATAAATAACGAAAATTCCCGTTATTTTTTGAACACACCTCGTAAGGTTAAATGTTGAATACGTCTTCAAGGAATATAAGAATTATAAATTTGAATTGAAACACCATAAAAACGTGTGCTAAAATCGAATAACAATCAAACGAAATTGTGCAATAATGAGATCTCCAACATACGTTGACTTCATATTCCCACTAAATGAAGCTCTCACTTGCAGGATACACTTCACGTAATACATTATCGATAAAAAACGTAACAAATATGTTGCTAATAAATTTATATTTACTTTATATTGAAAGTTATGAACAAATTTAGTGATATAACATTGATTGCAACATATCTATGTATGTATACCTATAGATACATATGTATGTATCTCTACATCCATATTGTGATATACATATGTTATACATACAAACATTTGAGTGGGAAGCACGTGTGTTCAAATGTTTATGAGGCAAATTTTCGGTTTCCGTTATAAAAATGTGCGTATGACAAGGTTTACTTAAGTGAGCAATAGGGAAAGTCAATTAGAGTGTTTATTGTATATCTCGTAAAAATAAAAGCAAATATCTTCCACATTGCGTTGCGTTAAATGTCCGTAAGCATTTTTATGCTTAATAACTTTTGTCAGCGGCAATTATCACGTACTCACTGTTGGTGGAAACCACGAAAATCATACAAAGTGGCATTTATGGTGCTGACTTTTGGTTTTTACTGTATTTAATAAAAATTAATTGTTAACGGAGATGTTTGTCTTTAGCTGAGAAATATGCTCAGGGGTTAATTGGTTAATTTACCTCTATATTATTTTTCATATTGCTTTAAGTGATGTGGGAGATTATCATTTGCAGCAGAAATTTTGAAAATGTGAAAATGTGAAATATTTTTTTTATTGAAATTAAATTAAAAGAAATTAAATTTTAACTGTAAAATTAATTAATGAAAGACCAAAAACTATTTGGAAGTATACTATTTAAGAATTGCGCCGAAAGCTATGCAAGTTTAAAAAATATTGCCTACATTTTGGCGCAGATGCAATAAAATTTTAACACATAAACAAACAATAATTAATGTGGCTTGTATGCCATTAATCGCTGAGTTAAAAAAAAAATATAAACAATAAACAATTAAAACTAAAGAATATCGAAAAATATTCCCTGCATTTTGGCGCCGAGGTAATTAAATTTCAATACAGGAGCACTAAATAATTTAGTGTGAATTTAAGAAATCAATTACAAATAAACTCCTAACAATTCTTATAAGCGTGCATTTAAAAGTGGTCGCATTCGATACCACACACTTAAGACCAATATTTATGTTAGCAAATAACTTTTATCTGTCTTGTTATCTCTTTAGCACACGTGCCTTTTATTACCACCAAAAAGCATTAATTTAAATGCTGGTCAAATTATATTAGCACCACATACTCGTATATCACCATTTTTGCAATAGGTGTTACTTTGGGTGCCGTATTTCAGCGTCCCTAAGGACACATATTAACCTTAGGTGTAATTAAGTGTGTGAAGAATAATGTGATTTTCCCTTTTACACAGAGCACTCGTTAACTCACTTTGGTGGTAATGACATTTTATACAACTGTACATATTGGAAAACTTATAACCAATACAGGTGTATACAAACACACATATGCTTATATTTATATTTACACGGCTCATCAATGCCATTGCAATAGCATCTCTCGTCCTTCACGGCGTATACGCAACATTTGTTGAATGACATTTTGAAGCAGGCTTGAGAAAACACACTTTGTGTATATAAGTAGATAATAAACACATACATGTGTATATTGGGTATAATGGGTAGATAAATATACTCAACGCATCTACATAAGTAGGTGCAAAGTCAAGAGCACTTCATCTATTTTTCTGCTGATAAGGCATTTACGTGCGCGAGATGAATGCTTGATGCATATACGCAACTCATAAGTACATAAATACGTGTTCAAAAAATAACGGGAATAGTAAAATTTTTAATTTCCCGGGACAATTGTCAAATTGTCGGATTGTTTTTTTTTGCGGGTTTCGTTTGTTAAATTGAATTCTTGGCCAAAAAAAAATACTGTGAAAATTCCTCAACATCCATATTCGCCAGAGATGACTCCGTCTGACTTTTTCATATTTCCAAAAGTAAAGAGAACCCTACTTCCATAGCGCTACCATAAGCGCATAATAGCGAATGGTACTATTTTGAAGCCGACAACATTAATGTAGACAGATTAATAAATCTTTTTTTTTTAAACGAAAATTCCCGTTACTTTTTGAACACACAAATTATATAAATGTGGTTGTAGGTGTATTAAATATAGGTAACAAACATACATGAAAGCAAGACACATGGCTTTGGTACATCTTTAAAGCATTTGTTACATTTTAGCTAAAAATTTGAAGAGACGGTTCTATAAAAGATCAATATCCTGAGTTGAATCTTACCAAAATCCAATACTTTAACAGCACTCTCTCCTTAATTCAATAATAAAAAAACAAAAGAAACCCGCATAAATACTTAGCAGTGCGTTGATGAGTAGCATTAAAATCAAATTCGTAGCCTTAAAGCTTTTACTACAAAAAAAATATATACACACATACATACATACATACACACATACATACACACATACATACACTGTAATATATGTAATAGATATACATATATCAATATTCCTTTGTGCTAATGTTCCCATTATGTTAATTGTCTGTCTCATTGCCAGTTACTCTAATTAATTGCCTTTGTTTTAATGCTCTTTTCACTTTTTTTAGCCTGGATGCTGGGCTGGCTGATGTGCAAGACAGTGCCATACATACAGGGCGTTTCTGTGGCGGCATCCGTCTACAGCCTAATTGCCGTATCACTGGATAGGTAAGTAAAGCATTTACCCACACTTCGCACTTTTCATAATAGTCCGTAATTTAACTGATGCTTGTAACATGTAAATTAACATTGCCGCCTATCATGTCTACCCCGAGGGAAACTCAAATCAGTTGCAACAACAACAAAATATGAAATTTGTTGTAATTAAATATACAGAAACTCTAAATGCTTCTAAACCATATACAAATTGAAGATATTTATTTGCATTAGCATATATTGATTACAGAGGGCAGTATTCAGTTTCACAGTGGGGAATTGACGCTAATTAATTTCATTTGCATTGGAAATATACATATAAATGGAGATCATTAGTGTTTTCGTGAATACATTCGAATGTAGTATCGATAATTTGCTAAAATGATTATCGATATTTTTTTGCATGGAAATTTATATTAATAATTTAATTGATAAATTTTTGACAACATGTAAAATTGGCTTAAGTCAACTATGTTAATAGACACAACCAATGGATTCTTTTGATGAACAACTTCGAGACTCGACATTTTGTTTTTAAGCAGATAATATCTTGAAGAATCAATAGCTTCAAATTAACATAAGAACATGAGACATGCTATGCCGAAATTATTACTCATAAATAATGGGCGGGAAATAGAAAGATTTTTTAACCTGGAAAAATATAGAAATTGTGTATGAATATTTTGTTAATAATTTTAGAAATCTTTAATGAAAACAAACTACAATTTGACGATGTTCAGGTGGGTTTCAGTGACTAAAAAAATTGAATTTTTTTAATTTTTTTGTTATATACATATATACAATCATGTATTATTTGGAAAATATACGTATTCAAATAGTATTTTGTGAAATTTGTGTTTAAAAATTCCGAAAATTTAGCTGTTAGGACGTGTCCAAAAAAATTGTCTTGCTTGGATATCATAGTATATATCTCGCAAATGACTTGAGCTATATACTACTAAATTGGCCTAAAAAAGGTGATTTTTGGGAATTTTTATTTAAAAAAATACTTTATCAATTATTTCAAAATTTTAGGAATATATTTATACATGTTTTAAGAATATACAGTGAAATTTTTGAAGAAAAAAATTAAATATTTTTTAAGTTATAGTCGATCTCCAACGGCGCGAAAAATAGGTCCTTCACTGCTGCAGTGATTCCGGCACAAAATTCTCCTTAAACTAGATAATATTGTCTGTACAATGACCTACTATAAAAAAGAAAAACTAAAAATTGACAATATGGCGGCGTTTTAAAAATTTTACCCAAAATTTTGGTCGTTTTTGGCCTGCCAAAATTCGATTTTTTCATCAGATCAAAAATCGATAGGTACGGAGAACTATATATAGAACATGTAAAAAAAATTCGATAGTGATCGGATCATTTGTTTTTGAGTAATCACTGCAGCAAATTCGGCAATTGCTGTTTCGAGGAAAACGCGTTTAAAGATAAAATGATCGTTTTCACTGTTACCGAGTGGCTGCTCTTTAAATTGCTTTAACTCAAAAACTATTTGAGATATCGATTTGACATTTTAATATGTTATTTTTAAAGGTGTAATCTACCGAAGTATGAAACAAACAAAAAATAGATTTTTTTGAAATTTCACACTAGGTGTGCCCCTTAACTCAATAACGAAAAATAATGGAAACACCAAATTTTACAGAGAAGATGAAGAGAAAAGCTGCACTCAGATTGGTAGAAGAAATGCAAATAGGGGTGGTCAACACTTTAGTGTCAAAAGTCATATCTCAAGAACTGCTGGCCCAAACGAAATCTGGTACATAGTATTTTCTTGACATCCTGAGAATGGGTGAAAGCGGCTAACAACCACGCCTACTTCCCGTACAACACAATTTGGAACTCCATCTGATTCGATCACTTTACAATATATAAATCAAGAATCAAAGAAGATTTTGGAATAAAACTTTACACACTGCTTTGAAAAATTTAAAAATTAAAATTGAAATCAGACTATAACTTTTCAAGACCCCAGATATCGAACATAAAGACCTCAGTGTCAATGGATAATTTCTGTAACAAAGATGGGTAAAATCGGGTACATACTACCTCTACCCACCTAGTATTAGGATTTTGAAATTTGTGGAGGGCTTTATACCGTATATATCGGCTAATATGTGCAAAACCTTAGCAAGATTAATTGAACGTATAACCTTGGATATGGTATAGCTTGGTGGTAAAAATAGTTGATATCGATCCAGGAATTACCCCAGCTTCAATATACTAATGAGTTTCGTTATTCTAGTGGAATTTATGCCGAATATACGGGACGAATTGTGTCTTATATTAATCAAATTACATATGTTAATAAAGTGCGAGAGAATAATATGTTCATTTACACCGGAACTTAGCCCTTACTGACCTGTTTGGGTTGCCCTCGAACGAATATTGTAACGGTAACTGTAATTGAGGCTAAGTCAGTTTAATTTGTTGTTTTTAAAACTAAACTCTCAATAATTCAAAGATTTCCAGAAATTATTCGAAAAATTTGTTGCTTAATTAATATATTTGGTATTAACGCCTTAATATATGCTATGAACCTAACTAATTAAGATTTTTTTCAAAATATGGTGATTGAACTCATTACCTAATCCCTCATTAAAAGCAACAAAAACCAACATTTCAGAAGTTAATAGAAGACGGATGAGGCTTCAAGCAACTATTTGCACTTTTATGATTTTCGGTGAATATTTGTGCATATTCATTAAGGTTTATAGTAAGTGCTGAACTAACATGCTTCCGTTGCGCTGCTCACGTTTCCCCTACATACATACATACAGACAAACCTATTGCCTTACATGTTTGCCTTGCACATGGCGTGCTGAATGATTTTCACAATTTTATTGTTGTTTTGCTTTTGTATTTAACTAATTTCGGGGATTTCATAGTACAGAATTAAAGTAAGAATGAAGTGGAAGGTGGAGGCGGAGGCGGAGGAGAGGAGTAGGGTAGCTTGTATTCTACATTCTAACGCGCTAAGCCATTGTTGCATTCGATTAACTTGAGTAGTCCTTACGTTGATCCTCATCATCAACGTTCATGAATGGTTGCGGGGGCTGAGTGGTTGACGCTGTTGTTGTTGCGCCTGCAGCCGCATTGTCGCCGCACGGGCTCAGTGATGCACAACAACAGCCGGATGGGCATGATGGACTGGCAGTAGAGGCACAACGGGCTTTACGACCGGCACTATTGGCACCACTGGCTTGGCAATGACTGGTGTCACGACGGTCTTCACTGGCACGGGATGATGAATTACGTGACTGCAATAAAAAAGACGAGAAAGTGCTCGTACTCATAGTAAATGCGGCGACGAGTGCGTAAAACAAACAAACCAAATGAGAACAAATAGAGAATAGAATGTGCAAAAATATTTTGGATACAAAGCAATTCTTTTAGTACAGTTACAAAGAAGAGTGCAATTTTCCAGCTCAATGCACAAGCCGACTGACTAGTCAGGCCGTTGACATTGCTTGGGTTCAAATATATGATGGAAATATTTAGTAAAGATTGTCAAATAGTTATGCTTTATCGCGGATTTTTCCTCCTAAATATTAAATTTTCTACTAATTCTCATTCGGTTTAACCCGAACTACTTACGAGTGCACAGCGTGTGCGCCGGAGTGATGCACGATCGGTGCAAGTGGTACGGCAGGAGCCACCACAACTCCGGGTTCGGCGCAGGCGAAGGCGATGATGGAGAGTACAAGCACCTAATTGAAAGAGATTACATAATTATAAAGAGAAATTAAATAAAAAATGTTCACAAAATACTTACGAATTTGAACATTTTTGGTTGTGTGTGTGAGGTTAAATAGAGTAGAAACTATTTTAAAGTTGGAATAAGGTGTGTTGTTATTGCAACGGAGGGATTTATGTGACTGTTATATTTCAGTGCATTTCCAAATGCTTTTATACAATTTTGACGATTTTCGCCAGTCAACTGAATTAAATTGTAAAGTAAAACTGGACGACCGCGGTCAATGCGAGTGCTGGAAAGTACATAAGTTAACGGCGCATACGTATGCGTACGTTATAGCGGTAGTGGAGGTGACGGCGCAAGCGCTAAGCTTCTAACTAGTCTACTGTGGGCTCCAAGGAGACTGAAATGCGGCTCAATTCAATGTAACTTTTCAAAAGTTGCACTTGACAACTGTGGCAATATGTTTGAGCATATGTAAACACATGTGGCAACAGCTGGCGCCAATGGCACGCGCAGTCAGATCGCCTCTATCTCTGCCTTTATGTGCATACCACGTCGTATATACTCTCATATGTGTCTAGTCTACGAATGACTGTCCCCGAACACTCGTCCCCTTCTTCAATCGGACAATGATCGATGCAGTAGCCGCTTTAACTGGCCTGATTTTTTTTGTTTATTCACTGTTATTGATAGCTAATAAGATCAAGTTCAGTATTTTCATAAATTTTGTTGCTTTCAATGGACAGTGAGTTTATTATTTTGTCACTAGCTTAATTAGTCACATGGGTTTAGAGTTAGGTTATTGATTAGTGATACATTTATATATTAATTTTATTTACATATAAATTGAAAATATTAGAATTATCAACTTGAGGTTAGTGAAATATTTTTATTTTGGAACTAGTTTTCGGAGAAGTAAACTTCAAGAGCTGTTTTCAAAACATTTGTGAAGAGTTGTCACTAAAATAGAATAATCCGTTAGTCTATTATGGAACCATAAGGCTTGTATGTAAATTTTCGTACAACTATGTTTCTCATCGGTTTAACTTTTCAATCTACTATTGTAAATTATATTCTTTAGTATTCTAACATTACATCGCCGTCTTAAGCTCATCTTATATTATATAAGTATATAAGATTCGATCCATATATTCGACATAAAGTCGGCAATAATAACGAAAATCATTATATATAGTAAATGAGGGCTGGGGTAATTTCTGGACCGATTTCACGAGTTTGTCAATATATCTCGCATGTTAACCGATAGTACGATATAAATCCTACCGAAAATTTTAAAATCTGTATAAGAGGTATATGATGCTAGGGGAAGTGTTGGCCCGATATTATCGATTTTTTAAATTTTATTAAAAGAAACAAATCACCTCTGAATTTCTATAAAATATCTGAAAGAATTACCGATATTTTCGGTAAAAAATTATCCATTCGCACTGGTTCTTGCTTTATATACTGCAAAGTGAACTAATCAGATTGAATTCAAAATTGAGTTATATTGGAAGTAGGCGTGGTTACGAACCGATTTCGCTTACATACGAGTAATAACAAATATTTGGTTAAAGTTGGTCAAGAAGTTCCTGAAATATAATTTTTGATGCAAATGTGGTCGACGCTACGCCCATCTATTCGCCCATCATCGCCCATCAGAATCCAGCCCTCTAATGCCATTTTTTTTTATAAAAGTTAGTGCTTCTGGCGTTATTCGTTAATGAGCCTTTTTTTAGTAGTTTTTAACATAACCTTTGTATGTTGTTTGATTTCAATATAAGTAGTTTGGAATATAAGAAGATTTTGAGTATTTTTTCGAATATTTGTAAGGTTAGACAGCAATTGATTATGTTAATATTGTTTAACTAACCCATGAGCTGATATAAAACTAGTTGCCATTTAAAAGAGCAATGCAAATAATTAAAATTATTTTCCTCAAAAATAAACCATCAAATAGTGTTACCACTCAACATTTAACCCCGTTTATTAGCGCTACATAATATTTAAGTGTAAACCAGTAAACCGTTGACATCAACCGAAATGTGAGATTGAGCCATAAACGTCAATAATTTCACCCCACACTTTAATGACACCCTCTACCCACACTCAATAGCTGTTTGCTGACTTTTTAGTGCTTTTTAATTGCAATTTTATGGCCACTAAATTGCCAGCATAAATATTTTTGACATTTTCAGATTCATTGCAATCTGGTGGCCACTTAAGCAGATGACAAAGAGTCGCGCACGTTTCATGATATTCTGCATCTGGCTGATTGCCTTGAGCTCCACAATACCCTGGCTCTTGTACTTTGATCTTGTGCCGGCCGCAGAGTCCTTCCCGGCAGCGCCCAATCTCTATCTCTGCCAGGAAGTGTGGCCACCCGGTTCAAATGGCAATTTGTATTTTCTACTCGCCCACTTGGTGGCCTGCTATCTACTGCCAATGTCTTTGATAACACTGTGCTATGTGTTGATTTGGATAAAAGTGTCCACGCGCTCGATTCCCGGCGATTCGAAGGATGCACAAATGGATCGCATGCAACAGAAGTCGAAGGTCAAAGTGATCAAAATGCTTGTGGCGGTTGTTATACTCTTCGTGCTGTCTTGGTTGCCACTTTATGTGATTTTTGCCCGAATTAAATTCGGTGAGTTTGGATGGTAGTTTTTCCATAATATTTGAATATAATCCAGACTTATTATTCATTTTAGGAGGTGAACTCTCGAACGAAGAAAGCGAAGTGCTCTACAAGGTGACACCGTTCGCACAGTGGCTGGGTTCTTCCAATTCTTGTATCAACCCAATTTTATATGCATTCTTCAACAAGAAGTATAGACGTGGCTTCGCAGCTATTATACAATCTCGTTCATGCTGTGCACGTATAAGGTAGTTTCTACGACCAACTCTTTAAAATTATATGGTACTCACAACCTCACAAATCTTTACAGATATTATGACAACGTCGCCATTGCCTCGTCCACCACCAGCACACGCAAGTCCTCGCACTATCATCAAAATAGCTCACGCAAGAGTCCCAGCAGCCCCGGCTTACGCAAGACCAATGCTGTCTCCTACATTTACGAGCATCAATCACTGCGTCGCCATCATCACAACGCCATGCTGAAGCAGGATAGCAATCTGTCACAGCAAATGTTATTGAAGCAGGACTCTCATGGCTCGCGACAATTTTTAATTAAGCAAGAGAGCGCCTCTAGCGATGGCTCACGTCGCATGCTCTGCCAGCAGGATAGTAATGGTTCGAAAGTTTCACTCACCAAACAGGATTCGATAGTTTCGTATATGGATGCCAGACGCAATGGTTTGGATAAATGTCAGGACTCGTGCTCCACGCAAGACAACATGTCGATTGATTCGCGACGCGGCACGAGCTTTAAATTGGATACACCACACAATTATGGTTCGCCCAGCACCAGCGCTGCCATATTGGAATACAAGAGACAAAAGTTTGTCAAGCAAGACTCGGTGATTTCATTTGTGGATCAAAGGCCTGGTAAGTGGCTGTATTTTAAACGATTTCTATTGTTCAAATATGTTTAGAATCTTGAACCACCGGGAAAAGATTGATTTTTCAAAGATTTACATACATTTTCTCGTTAAAACCAATTTAATATATCACGCGATGTCGAAACTTCTTTATCTGGAAATAAAGGTTAGACCTTTATCTATATCTAGCGTTATTGAGTCTGGATCGATATTTTCCATATTCTATACGTGATCTACCCACGAGGCTTTCTTGTTTGCCTCTTCAGGTCCTCTGAAGTTATAGACCAAGGTGGTTTTCACTGTAGTGAAATACTACCGACGCAATTCAACATAACCCTTTTTATTTCTCAAAAATCAATGACTTGAAATCTGAAATCTTCCCTAGCTTCGAGACGGATTCTTTTAAAAACATTTTCCAATACAGTTTTCTTAAGAATCGAAATAGTTCCATGATATCAACTGAAAATATATAAACAGACCCGGTACCTATTTACTTGAGTTCTTTTTTTTGAATCTTTTAGGAGGTCGTTACTGAAATCTTTCTTACACATAATTAATGACTTTCTTAAACTTTCCTTTCCCTTAATAGAACCCCGACGCCATCAGCTAGTTAAGCAAGATTCCGTTATTTCTTTCGCCGATCAACGCCGAGGTGTACTCAACAAACAGGACTCTATAATTGCATGTCACAATCGCACGGGCGACGGCACAGGACATCATGTCTCGATATTAAAGAAAACAGAGGCTTCACTCGGCGGTGCGCTTGCATCGCCCAGACGGAATATAGACATTTTTGAGTAATTTAAAGGAATTTAGAGAAATTACAAAAAATAAAACAAATAAATAAATAAAATGCTATGAATTGCATTGCAAAGGAAATTTAGTCAACTACAATAACAACAAATTTAGTAAACAAAATAGCAAATAAAATAAATAAAAAATAGAAAGATAGAACAATAGAACAATATTGCTATATATATAATATAAATATATGAAAAACAAATAACAACAACACCAACAAAGAATACTACAATTTATACTAAAGTTTTCATACAACTTAAATACAAAGCGCGCCACACACCCACACACACACACATGCATATACATATATGTACATGAGTAGGTGTACTAACGGGCGCTGTAACTTACATACATATCCGAAACGTAGTGTGTTAGCATAACGGTAAGCAAATGAAATACGAAGCAAAAGGAAGAGCAAAATTTGTAATCAGGACGCACATTTCTTATATGTATTTGTATGTATTATGTAATGATTGTATGTATGTAGTTGGTGTATAAGTACATAAGTGTTAAGGGCCAGATGCATACGTACATACATATTTACAGTTGTAATGATGCATTGAGTGTATTTGTATGTCACTATAGTTTAGTCTAGGCTTAGTTAGTGATGCGTATAATCTATAAGTACAGTTTTTAATTGTGGGCGGGCATCAGAATGATGATGGTTATGAAGTTGAAGATGATAATGATGATGTTGGTGTTGAAGATAAGTATGATATGCTGTTATTGTATATGATAATTTTGAAGATAATTATGATGCAGATATTGATAATGATGTTAAGTACTGTTAGGTGATATGAATTTTGTACGAGTTTCATATGATAGTTTCGGATATACATACATACACACACACACACACACACACACACACACACACACACGCCCATCCATGCAGTGGCATTACAGCAATGAAATTTAATAATAATGAAATATGCAATATAAAAATTTGTATTTTTATGAGTATTTTAGCAAAAAAAGTATTGAACGAATTTCAGATTACAACAACAACAAAAAATATGTCACTTAAAAAATAAAAAAAATTAAAAAAATGACATGCACGCAAGCATACATATAAACAATACAGTGTTGGCAAAAAAATCCGGTCAGTATTAAAATTTGAATTATGAGCTAAAATATTATACAAGAACAAAATTTTAATTAGCGATTGTTTGTATTTGTAACAAGAGATAAAATAAATTATTAGCAAAAAAATAGTATTATTAAATATTTCAGGATTTAAGCCCGATCGAAAATCTGTGAGCGATTATGAACAAACAGTTTGGCGCACAGAAGCCGAGGAACCAAAAAAACTAACTGTATTTGAATAGATGATACGAAGACATGGAGGTCAGATCACTCCAAAAAGGTCATTTCGTCCATACAAGCAAGGATTAGGTCAGCAATTAAGACAAAAGGAAACGCAACAAAGTATTGATTGTGGTATTTCCTATTAGATAGACTAAAATTAAAAAAATAAAAACAAACACTCACTTTGATATTACCTTTTTTATAGATTTTGTGATCAATTTTGTTGAATATCCCTAATTTTTATGAATTTGACCGAATTTTAAACAGTTCGATCCTGAAAATTTAATTTAAAATATTCATAAATTTAAAATTTGATTTAAAAACATTTAATTTTCTTTGCTAATAATTTATTTTTTCTCTTATTACAAATACAAACAAACCCTCATTTACATTTTTTTCTTGAATGAATATGCATCATAATTAAAATTTTCATACTGACCGGTTTTTTTTTGCCCAGCACTGTATAATAAATACATAGTAACATACCAACATAATTATGTACTTACAATGCTGAGCAGTAGTATATATGTATATCACAGCTGTCCAATATTTGTATGTATTGTATATGTAAAATTTCAAATACACCGAGTTCTAAATGCAATGTACCTACTAACTAAACAGCAAAATTAATTATAATTAAGGCATAAACATTCTTAATATTTATATATTTATATGTATGTATTGAGCATTGATTTTGGTAAAGCGTTAATAATTTTATGCAACAATTTCATACAAACATACATAAATATGCAATCAATTATGGCAACATAAATAAAGCATACATTATTTTTTGCATTTCTAGAAAAAAAAATATTGAAGATAGATAAAAAAAATAAATAAAAAAAAAATTATTATTATTTAATACTTTAGAATATAAAAATAAAAAATGAAAATTAAATATTTATATATACATAATATTGTTGAATTAACATAAAATATGTATTTATTATATTTACTACAAACATACATACATATTTATATAGCGTTGAAAACTAGACACACTAACTGTCAGTGTGTGACCAATATATAGTCCATATAAAACATAGAATTGTTTTGTTAACAACTTTTAGTACTTAAATATGATGCAGTTACATATATTATGATACTTATGTATAAATTAATATGTATTTGTGTGGATTAAATTCACAGCATCAAGCATAGAGAAATAAAATATAATGAAAATCATTTCGAATTCGCTTTAAGCCTCAGTTGACACTCAACGAACCATACAAGAAAAAAATAATTTTAAATTTTATAAATATTTTGTTATTCACACTTATTGTTATTCACACTTATTGTTAATGCGCTAATCAAATTAGTTCATATGCTTGTATATCAAAAAATAATTATATTATTTATATAAAATATAATATAATATAATATGAGTCCAATTAGCCAAAATTATTTGTTTTCAATTTGTATCGCATTTAGGGAAAGCCAGCATAGTGCGCTAAGACACATTAAAAACAGTCTAATTGGAATGCACTAACACAGAAAAATACAATTATATGTATTCTGCGGGAAAAATGGTCAGAAATGTTTTTTTTTTCAATTATTTGTTGTTGAATAAAATGAATAAATTGTTTTTTAGTAACATTAACTTTGAGATAACTGAGAAATAATTGTAAATTATTTTCAAAGAAATATTTTCCTAAAATAAAATAGAATTAAACAAATTTCGAAATGTTCGAAAATTAATTTTTTCTAAATTCGAAAATTTCGAAAAATTAATTTTTTGTTTGAAAATTTCGTTTGAAATACTAAGTAATTATTTATTTAATTTCTAAATTTGAACTAATCTAACTGGTTTATTAAATTGCGTATTTTATTATTTACAATATTTTTAAGAAATTTTCGAAAATCTAAAATATCGAATATTTACAACAAATTCATTTTTCGTTTGATACAAATATTAATTAATTACGAATATTGATTCGTGTTTATTATAAGGTATATTATTTAATGATTTTCTTATTTATTATTTATTTTATTTATTAATTTGAAATTATTATTTATTAAAAAAATTGAGAAGTTTGTCACTTATAATATTTTAAGAAGTAATCGAAAAAGTATTTCCTAATTTTCGAAAATCTGGTTTCGAAATTTTTGAAAAATTAATTTTTCGCTTCATTCACATATTAACTAATTATTTATTGTTATATTATTTTTTTATTTATTATTTATTTTATTTCTTAATTTTTAATAATTATTAATTATAATATTGGGAACTTTGTTATTTATAATATTTTTAAGAAATTTTCGAAAAATTATATTTGTTTGATTAATATATTTACTAATTATTTATTATTATATAATTTTTTATTCATTTTTTAATTAATTTATTAATCTGAAATATTTTTAATTATTAAATTGGGAACATTGCTTTTTTAAATTTCGATTTTTTTTAAATCGAGATTTTCGAAACACTAATTTCGAAACTTTCGAAAAATTAGTTAAGAGTTATTTCAGGAGCTCAACTATCTTCAAATTCTAATTGAATCACAATTTATTTTATTAGTTTTAGTTTGTTTGGACTGAGAAGTAATATTAATACGTTTTTTTCACGCAATTTTTTTTAATCATTAGTTGATTTTATTATTTACACTTCTACTTAATTTGAAAATATTTTAATTTTTCCAGCAGGGTGCAAAATCATTTATCCAAGAATTTATTTGCGCCAGTATTGATTGTTTAGAAACAAATAAAAACAAAATATTAGATATGCTTAGTAAATAAATAGTGAAACTTGAATAAATTTGATCACACATTAGGGTATGTAAGTATTAGGTAGCATATTTTTTTAATTTTTTTCATTTTTTTCATTTTTTCCCGTTTCCTAATACATTTTTAAACACAATTATTTTAATGACAACAATGAAATGATTTTTCCTCATCATTAAATTAAAGCTGAAACTGTCGTTAATTAGCGCTCAGATGATCAGTGGTTTGTGAGGTTATGTTAGCATTCCACAAATGTGTGATCTAATTTATTTAAGCTTGTGCTCTTAAATTAATATATAAACTACTTCAATATGTATAACAAAGGCAGCAAACGCAATTGTCGTTGTCATTTGGCACAAAATACAATAGCAAATAATAAACGACAAAAATGGTTCAAAGTTTTATAAAAGTTATTTAACTACATTTTTATAAAAATACTTAGATGGAATGTAGTTGCGTACGTGGCATACGAAGCAACAGAGCAGCAGAAATACTAAAACTACAAATACAAATACTTGAAATAAATACCAAAGATTATCTACATAGAGAATATAAGAATATATATACATATATAGTAAGTAAATAGAGACACTAACTAATAGAGCTAATCAAAACAAAACAAAAATAGAAGAAATACTCCAAATAAACTAAAAACAACAACACTACATATACACATTTATATATAGAAAAAAAATATAGTGAAGTACGAGACGTACATATGTATGAATGTGAAAAGAAAGAAATTTGTACTTAGCCGCTTTTGTATGTTCATATTCAAATACTTAAAGTATTAACTATTAGCTGTCAAATAAATACATATACTACATAAATAGAGTTATACAATAAAATACAAGACAAGCAACATAAAATTAAACTAAAATTACATACCAAATGCAAGAGACAGAGAATTCAACATAAATATATTCATATCTGGAATAGCTAGCTAGAAACATACAAACAAACACATACATATAATATATGGCATACTAGTTATAAAAAACAGTTTTTAAACATCACAAGTTTGATATAAAAGAGAAAGCAAACCGTCACACATACCACGTATTCAAAGTAAAAACAAAAATAAAAAATAAAACAAGTATTACATTTTAAAAATGTACCTAACAAACTAACTCATACTTACATACTTATATATTAATAAATAAATAAATAAAATTCACATAAATATTTATAACATGCTAATTGTAAGTAATATTTTATATAAAATATTTTCCAAAATGCACGCATGAGTCAATAGTGGGTCGGTCACCGATGAAACATAAATATAGATATAAAAAATAAAACTAAAAAATAAAAATCCTACTCCCTCACATTTATTATTTATTTCGCCAATAATTAAAAAAAAAAAACTTTGTTTGTATGGATCAGCTGTTTTTGAAGTCAATGCAATTCAAGCAAATAAAAGTAATAAAAATATATGCAAATATATACTGTTGTATGTTCCACAGAATATATATGTATGTCATAAACATTGTGTACATGTTAAAGGAAAACATCAAATATCAAAACAAAATACAAAATAAAAACAGCTACATAAAATATGAGAAATATACGTACAATACTCAAAAACCCGATTTTATTGCCATGCTGTATTCAAGAAGTTATCATCGTTAGATATTCCAAAAACAAAACATACTGCATTAAATTAAATAGACAAAAATACTCAAATAAATTGAAAACAAAAAAATAAATAAAAATATTTGAAATGTTGAGAAATTGCGTTTTTATTAAAAGAATAAGGAAATAACACAAAAGGGGTCAACGAACTGTTAACTAAACAGTTGATTTGTTTATCTCTCACAGGATCAGTACAGTTTACAGTTTCCTGAGATGGAAGTCCGTTTGCAAATTAACGGATAATTCAAGATTAATGGTTATATTGAACTATCATACTGAGGCACCTTACGTTGTATTAAAAAATTTCATTAAAGAAATCACTATTTTTCTCTTAAAAAACAATATTTTTATGTTAACATTATATTCTTGTTGTATTACATGTCCAACAATATAACGCACAAAAGAGCTTACATTTCAAATTTAAAAATTTTATATATTTTTAGTACACCCTGTGCTTTAATATATTAATAAATGTTTATAAAAATAAGTACTCAAAGCGAATACTATACTATATTTTCACAATTTTCGTTTTCTATGATTTTATTATAGCTAACTTTCAGCCCTCCCTCTTCTTCTCTTAAACTCTTAATTAAAATTAAAATTAATTAATCTTTAGTTAAACATTTTCACTTTCATTTATTAATTTAAGCACACTGTGTGCTTTTAGGATTGCCTAATAGTTGTGTAAAATCCCATCACCCACTTGGCAACACTGCCCACTCTAGTATTTTACTAAATTTCTTGGCCGCCAGCTGCCAGCAGTCGTGCTACACTTCTATAACAATTTTAATTTAATTTTCATACAAAACTAACGTTTTTAAGGTGCTTCATTTGCGTGTGATACTTTTAAGTTTTATTACAACACTTGTATTATTGTGACAATACCTGCCGTCAACGACGTACGCCCTTATTTTCAACACTCTTCAAAGATATTCATCATAATTAATGTGCATATTGTAAAGGAATTTTCACTGTGTGCTGTTGTATTGTTATTTCGTCATACCTATTTTCGTCAAGTGTCAACGTGCAAGCACCACTCGAGTCACAGATAACACGATTAATCATTGCAGTTATTGGAAGTAGTAAACAAAAACAAAAAATCAAAATAACAAAACATATACGATAATGGCACAATCTATAGCTGGCACTGCCTCTACGGCCAATACTAGCGTTGGCGCTGGTTTGAGCATCGCAGGCAGTTTGGGTGTTGGTGTGGATTTGGATTTGGTAGATATGAAGCATTGCTTCGAAAATCTCATAGTGATTGATGCGGGCGCAAATTTAACAAACAAAAAATATAGCCGTGATCTGGAATCAGTTATACAGCGCGCAAAAGATGCAGGTATTTAGCATTCATACATATGTATTTTTCTGGATGACGTACTATTTAACATATTTATTATATTTTTAACGTATGCACATATGCGCATACATATTTTGTCAATTAACGTTGTCTGTTTTCATGTATGTAGATATTGTGGCGATCTTCTAAGCTAAGAAGCAGACAATGAGCATACGTATTATTTTATGTATGTATACGCATATAAATATTTACACACCCATTAATATGCGCATACAAACAGAAAATATTTATTTTTATATGAATGTGCACACATTTTGACCTCTAAGGTCTTGCGGGATGACTTAGTTCAGGGATTTTGTATATTATTGATGAAAATGCAAGTTTTTTCAGATAAACACAAAAACAATGTCAATGCCGTTACTTTCACAGTTTATTTCATTTTAACTAAATATTTTATTTTTATTACTTTTGTAGGTGTGCAAAAAATTATGGTTCCGGGTACATCGGTGAAGTCAAGCAAGGAAGCGCTGCGTCTATCACGCATTTATCCCGATATAATCTATTCGACTGCTGGCATACATCCACACGACTCCAAATCAATTATCGAAGAACCAAATAGTTGGTTCGAATTCGAACACATTGCGGCTTCGCAGGAATGCGTTGCTATCGGACCTTGTGGCTTAGACTATCAACGTGATTTCTCTGAGCCCGAGGCACAAAAGGAGATATTTGAAAAGCAAATACATTTGGCTTGTCAATTAAACAAAGCATTGCTGATACATGAGCGCACCGCGCAGCAAGATGTACTCGACATACTAGACAAGTAAGTGTTTTTAATATGTTTGGGTTTGTTTATGTATTTGTTGTTGTTTTTGTGTTATTCATAATTTGTGTTTTTGCATTTGCAGGTTTGAGAATTTACCGCCCGTGATCATAAGAGGTTTCATGGGCACCGCGGACGAAGCAGTCGAATATCTGAATAGAAGATTCTACATTAGTTTAACTGGTTATTTATGCAAGGTACTAAATTGCTGGTTAACAAATATTAGTTTTGTGTTTATAATAATAGAATTTATTTATATAAAAATTTTAGGACAAATCAGATAGTGGAGTGCGCAAACTCTTAGAAAATGGTACCCTACCTATAGATAGACTGCTCGTCGAAACGGATTCACCGTTCATGTATCCAAATACTAGAGCTTCCAAGCTGCCGCAACATGTTAAGACTGGTATAACAGAACGTTCACTATTATATTTACATAGGTTGGTAGAAAAATTATTTCTAATTATTGATAAAGTGAATATGACTTCATCTTCATCCACAGGTACTGTACTTTTCAACGTAATGAACCTTGTAGTTTGCCCGCCATAGTCGAGATGATAGCTGCATTCATGAAGAAAACGCCCGATGAAGTAGCTTTAGCCACTGCATTTAATGCACTGAAGCTTTTTGGGCTATCCTAAATGCCAATGGCTGTGATTTTTACACTTATGTAGACTGTCATAAAATTGCTTAGTGCGTAAAGAAAAGCAATTGAAAGCATGCATCGTTTTTCAGCAACATTTACAAAACGTGTGTGCGCATTGTGTGGAATTCAAAACGAAAGTGCCAAAATTTTATACGTGGTAATATAGTTTTTTTGCTTAAATTCCTACATAAACTAAGAACTACAAGACTTCGAAAGTGCCTTAAGTGAAGTGCGAAAAACGCCAATTGGGCGATTAAAAAAATAACATAAACAAAAAACGACAAAATATGCTAAAAACAATATAATTTTAACGAAATCGACACCTATTTATTATACACATACATATATGTATTTACTAACAACGACGTGTTTTTAAAGCGCATGCAAACCCACAATATACTCATTAAACCAACTGATTGGTTCGAATATGCTATGATTTGAATCGCCTTAGTGTTAGTGTAAACACAACAAAAAACATAAAATTATAAAATATTTATTAAAAATTTAATGCGAATAATGTAACGCGAATAACGGGAAAATGGGTGCTAACCCAAATAAATTTAGCTACACACATTTAAACTTCACCGTCCCGTGATATGTATGCTTAAAAAATGCTTAAATAATATGCATATACGACAACATATCTTCATTAAAGTGTTATACAAAACGTTTAAGATGCGTTCAAAAAATATCTAAATACATACAAATAAAATATATTTATTAAATACCACAAAATGGCAACTTGAGTTCGCATCACATACATTATTAAATTATTTAAAACTGTTGAACAAACAGCAGACACGCAAAAAGAAAGCACTTTGAGCGCTTCTTATAGCAAAAAAAAAAAAATAAAAACAAAACAAAAAGTCAAGCTGCAGCTTACTTGACTTCACTTTCATACAAACATACATATATATATATATTTATTTTACTATTATATAAGAGATTTTTTTTACGCCAATACTTGTAAATATTTATTATTCATTTTGTTTGATATTTGTTGTTGTGCTACGGAATGTTTATTGTGCTACGCCAACTAATAACACACATACATACAAACATACATAAACATAGTTGTAAGTCAAAAGCAATGTGCATGGCAACACACTGGTGAATAGATGAAAGTAACACGGTAAATGTGATCGTTTTACTAAACTATTGTACTTTATTGTTATTTACATAAATATACATAAACAAATACAAAATGTATACATACAAACATAAATCAAAATAAAAAAACTGAAAAGTGATTTATCGCTCTTGTTTTTTCTTATATTTTCGTAAAATCAAAATAACCACTTCCAACTACTACACTTTTTTTTATAAAAACTCTTTGGTATTACCATTTGGGCGCTTGACCTCTTTGGTATAACCATATGCACCTAATGAATGACTATAATTTCTTTTATGCAATGAACAATTGAACAGTTGCATCTTATATATTTATTATACATCGATTGAAGACATTCGAGATGAGTGTAATAATAAACCGCACATTATAAACGCCCTTCAATTAACTGTGAAAAATGTCACGCCACCATATGAAATTCGTTTAGAAATGCAAGCCAGTCTTCATAAATATATGTGTGTGCATTTTTTTTTTGTGTTTTATATTATATATAAAACGATAGAAATTGTAAAGTTGGCCCGTAACCAATGCTTTAATATTTTCCAGAATTTTAATAACAAAACTAATTATCATAAACGAAAATGGTGCTGGTGCTTGTGAACAAGTTCTCCTATGTATACGAACACAATTTAACGCGAAAAGCGGTGTATGGCATTTGTGTCCACATACGGATTTAAGTTATGCAAATTATCCCACCATTCTTTGAGTTTACTACGCAGAATAAGTTTAAACCACGGTGTGAGTGGTGCATTGAATTTCGTCACAGCTGCATCAATTTCATTACGTTTAATGTAACGCACTTCACTGACTTCATTCTCATTGGGATTTAGGTCAACGTCTTTCTGCAGAAATAGTATATAATCGATTTCGTGTTCACCCCACACGCCGTCGCCGCAATCTTTGTAATGTATTCGCGTTAAATAATTAAAAGATTCTGGCAGAATTTGTTCTTGTGGTATACCCAACTCATAACTGAGGCGTCGTTGAGCAGCTCTTCTTATGCCAATTGCATTCGATTCCTCGCGTTCTAAGTCAATATCGTGTAGTGGATGACTACAACAAGCATTCGTATATGTATCGGGAAATGTGATCTAAAAAATAGTTTATTATTTAACCGTTTGCTAATCCCATGTAAATACAACAAATAAAAATGTGCACTTTCAATGCTACCTTATGCTTCGATCGTCGCTGTACCAACATCTCTCCCTTTGAATTGAATAAGAATACACTAAATGCGCGATGTAATCTTATATCGCCCGTTTCCTTATTTACACGATGGCAGTCTTCTTTGCTACTATAACCAATCGCTTTATCATGCTCGTCCACTAGTATACAGTTTTCCTTTAGTGCCAATTCCTGTTGGGCATCCACAACTGCTGTATAACTTCTGGCCCATAGCTTTGGGCTCAGGCCACGAGATATATACCGATTTAACATTGATAACATTATCCCTGTATTTTCAAGTAAAGCGACTGTCACTTTGAGCGTTTCAAAATACTCTAAAATAAATAGGTTGTTGTGTAAAAACAATACGATCGATCATATTTTACATGGTTTCAAAAGAAGTAAACCATGCAATTCGGTTGCAGTGATCATATGTTATTAGTGATGTAATATTATCGATAGTTATTTCGATAGTCAACCCCATACAAAATGTGTAGTCACTCCTATTTGCGATTGGCTAATATCTATTGTTTATCGACGTTTACGTTATGTTGTTTATCATTTAAAGCAACTGTACTTTTTCAGGAAATTATGTAAAACGGAGCACGCAAATAATTATTTCAATTTCCAGTCATTTATAGATTATATATAGACGTGAAAATATAAGAAGCAATTAAGTACATAACTTTAATGTCTCATTACGTTAAAGCGTATGATGACGTACACGGATAGCAAGAAGTTTGTAGTAATACTAAAATTAGAAGTATCCCTGAAAAATTATGGGTACGCAACTCTGAATTGCTGTAATGATACAAAAAAAATATCAGTGAAATTCATTATCATAATTTTGTCCAATTTGCTTACTTGCTGGGAATAATAGATCAAAAAGCAAGAATTTGAAAAAGATGGTGAGAAAATTGTGGGCGTTGCACTAGCTTTGTGGTTTAACCATTTACTATATTCATTTGACAGATTCGTTTTATTCTAATACAAAATCGTGCTGGCAAGACGCGTTTAGCCAAGTGGTATATGAATTTTGATGATGACGAAAAGCAAAAACTGATTGAAGAGGTTCATGCAGTGGTGACTGTAAGAGATGCAAAGCATACCAACTTTGTGGAGGTAAGTATTAATAATAAAATACTTTGCATTATTGCCGTGAAATGCAGTGCAAAATCGTTAAACCAATTTGAAGGTTTTCCAACCAAGGAACAACAACTATAATTATTTTCTTCTTTTCAGTTTCGAAACTTTAAGATTGTGTACCGCCGCTATGCCGGTCTTTATTTCTGCATATGCGTTGATGTCAACGACAATAACCTGTGTTATCTTGAAGCGATACACAATTTCGTAGAAGTTCTAAATGAATATTTTCATAATGTATGTGAGCTGGATCTAGTCTTCAACTTCTACAAAGTGTACACGGTAGTCGACGAAATGTTTTTAGCTGGAGAGATACGCGAAACATCACAAACAAAGGTGCTCAAGCAGTTATTGACGCTCAATTCGTTGGAATAAACTTTTGCTGCCATCTATGCATTCCATTTATATGTGTATATGTATTTCGAAGCATTAATACGTTGCAAGCGCCATGCCAATCCCATGGCAGGTCTAGTATTGCAGTTTTTGATGGTCGATCCATCATATTTCGAATTTTCATTTTAATTCTCTTCCATTATGTTAATATATAATTCTCAGCTTGATTACATATATGACTATATAAGAAAAGTAATTAGTATTTGTTAAAGTGCTTGTAAAGTTATTGTAGAAATAAGTGAATGTGTATTACCTATATAATCACACTCAAAATCACGCTGATATTCAAATAAATAATTATATGTAATATATGTGCGCAAATGGCGTATATTTAAAACTACGTTAATCCAAGGGCTCTTTGTTTTTAATCGAATATTAACCTTTCTACTGGTTTGATCCCATCTATCAATAAGCTATGGTCGTGCCCATATAAACAAAACACCAATCTATGACCCATCAACTAGTCATCTAGACTTGGTATAAATTTCTATGATGGTAAGGCAGTTCACTGATTAATACGACAGTGGTTGATTGTCTAATATAAAAATGGCCATTTCTTTAGTAATAATTATATGTTTTGGAAAAAATATTTGTAAAATTACAAATGCTTTATAACTTACAATAATAATAACCCATCAAAATGTAAATAATATAAATAAAGTGGTGCTAAATCCTTAATATAAGTTTTTTAAGTTTTAAGCAAATATTTTAAACCACAAAGTAGTTAAATAAAATATATTTATTAAAGTTATAGTTGAAAACAAGAATTCAATTATGTTTATTGGGTTTTGTCGCAATTCCCCTTTTGTACTGAAAATTTAATAATTTAAAATTTATTTTACAATTAAAAGGAAATTAAATCCTTTTCTTCATGGAATTTCTTTTCCATGGCAATCACAATAACAATCGTTTATCGATATACAACTGATGTGTCATGAACTGCACTACTTTTTATGTGCGAAAGAGACAACGATATGTAAGTGATTGCGTGGAAGTGAGATATACAAGTGAATTTTCATCATCGTCATTTGTTCGTCGCCATTGTTCTTTCGTCGTCGTTACCGTCGTTGAAAATTGTCGAGCGAAAAAATAAAAGTTATAGCATTCATTTGCAATACATCTCTCAGAAAACAAGTTGTTTTTAAAGTAAATACAAAGTCTAAATATACAGCTTTCAGCTAAAATATTTGCTCGAGTGCGTATAATTGAAAAAGTATATATAACACCATCCACTGAAGTGACAAACAGCAGTGGAAAGTGTGGCTCAGCTGAAGAAAGAAAAAATCATTTGATTAGCGCAATAGAAGACAAAAAAACAATAGTTCAAATTCGTGTACGGGAGCAGAAAATTGAAAACGTTTTAAGTTTTCCAAAAGCGAAGTCTTTAAGTGTTCAAAACAAAAATGTCGGCTATGAATCCAGAATAGTAAGTGCAAATTCTACTTTTTTTATTTTAATGTAACTTATTTCTATAATATTCCATGAAGGTTTCAAATTTTTTGCGACGTCATTTTTATTACAATTAAAATAATGATATTCTATCCACGCCGTCATATACACCGTCAACGTCGCACTTATGGCATGGGATTACTCTTCGTGGCAAACAGTGCACATACATTTGTAGGGAGTGTTTACACTCTTTGGAGCAAAAAAAATTGTGTCAGCCGATTACATCGGAAGTTGTGATTCCATGTTATCATTTTTTATTTGCATTGCATTAAAACTATATTGAATTAATTGTTATTAACAATATCGATATTGAAGTTATGTAGTGTGGAATTATGGGGCGGATGAGTCACTTAGAAAGAGAGCTATTTTCGCTCTCATGCTCACACAGTGAGCCATTCCCTCAATCATAGACTCTACACCCCAGCAACATTGCGTGTATTACCTTATTACTGCCTGCCACCTTGCGCTTCATTTTCTCTGTTTTGTGTATTGCACTTTTTCGTTTGGTTTTCCACAACTTCATACACTCTGTCGTATTGTTTTGTGTATATAAGAGGAAGAAATGTTTCAGGCAAATTTTCGTACATATGTACCTGCATATATGCCTATACGCATTTAGGTACGCACATGATTGTGAGTAAATTTTATTCAGGTAAAACAATAGCCTCAACTAAGCGTGCCATAAGTCATATATGGCAGGTAGTCATTTGAGTTATTGGCGTCCTTGTGAGATCGGGATATGTTGCCAAGTTGTAAAATCAATATACGATATTTTTGTTATTTACTTTAACTAAATTGAGTACCATTGCTTTAAAATGATTTACAAACAATTATAATCACAGTGTCGCACAATTTTTTTTAGTTGTAAACTAAATTTGCATATTATTTTGTGTGGTTTTTATTGGTGAACACATACTTCTTGTAAGTTTCCTATTTTCGAATCTTGAAATCATCTTGAAGAAAATATTTGTAAAAATATACATTTTCTAAGCAGATTGAGCAGGTCTTTGGCATAGTTATGTGCGACTTATAGCCTTACCTGAACATGAAAAATCATGTACATACAGGTAGAGAACTGGTTTAAAATATCTAAACATAACACCAGTCATATGTGGCTTACGAAAACTGTCAAAGTTGTCACGATAGTAACAAAAATAGCTGATAAATTTTGATGAACAATTAAAATCACTATTTATATATATCTATATATATGTTTTAACTTTTATATTATATTTACATACATACACTGCATTTTTTAAGTGATTTTAATCATTTTTCTCCTATTTTCTAGTGATTACTTGTTCAAATTACTGCTCATTGGTGATTCGGGCGTAGGTAAATCATGCCTTTTGCTGCGATTTGCTGATGACACATACACAGAAAGCTATATTAGCACAATCGGTGTTGATTTCGTAAGTGTATACATGCATACAATTTAAACAACATAAATATAAATAATTTTTTTAAACTATTTTTACAGAAAATTAGAACCATTGAGTTGGATGGCAAGACCATAAAATTGCAAATTGTAAGTTTGAGTTTAGATATTTGAATTAAACCATAATTATATGTAGGCATATTTTTTGTCTTCATAACAGTGGGATACCGCTGGACAAGAGCGCTTCCGTACAATTACATCTTCGTATTATCGTGGCGCACACGGTATTATTGTTGTTTATGATTGTACAGACCAGGAGTCGTTTAACAATGTAAAGCAATGGTTGGAAGAAATCGAGCGATATGCTTGCGAAAATGTGAACAAGTTGCTTGTGGGCAACAAATGTGATTTGACTACCAAGAAAGTTGTTGACACAAATACAGCTGCGGTGAGTTATTTCTCTTTAATACGCATGTTTTTCAAGTGCAAAAATTATTATTTATTTATTTTTTCATTGACCGCATTAGGAATACGCAAGTCAGTTGGGCATCCCATTTCTGGAGACATCAGCTAAAAACGCAACGAATGTTGAACAGGCTTTCCTGACGATGGCTGCCGAGATAAAGAACCGTGTTGGGCCGCCTTCAAGTGCCACTGAGAATGCAAGTAAAGTTAAAATTGATCAGGGACGTCCGGTGGAGAACACCAAATCAGGTTGCTGCTGAATAACTCCGATTGTGAACTCATATACACACTTTATTTTATTATACTAAAAAAAACAAATACAATTAAAATAAAAAAGAAATCACAACAAAGCTGGTGATGATAAAGAAACAAATGATTATGCTGCTAAGCTATAATACATTTGCAATAAGATAATGATAAACGATGGTAACGAAAATGGATCGGATGATGATGATGGGAACACAACTTAAGATGTTTACGACAACAAAGAAACATGAGAAATAACAAACAGAAAACACACACGTTTTTTAAGTACATAGCAACAAAAAAGTAATGTTATGACAGCGAACATATAAATTTAAACCACAACAAAATTGCGCGAAAAAAAACTTTTAAGTAAGATACTTATAAACTAATGTTTAAATAAAACCTAAATGTAAACAAAATGCGTAAATAACGTTGGTATGAGCAGTAATGTGGGGAATTAGCTAAAGTGTGAGCGTATCGTAGTAATGGAGTAATGATGTAGTGTCTTTTCGGGCGTCTGAAAATTCCCCTATCATTTTATAATTATTAAAAATCCATAGTATATAAAATTTTGTGTTTATTAGACAATTTAGATGTCCAGCCAACCACTATTGGTTCGCTGACCAACTGAATTGCTGCAAATATTAGTTTATTACCTTAATAAATAATAAAAAGTACATACGACATACGCAATTTAAATGAAATTAGTAAAAAAATATGTGTTTTCATATTGTATAACTTATACGGACAGAGGTTTGAAATTTTTAGTAAATATTGGCTAATGAATCGTCACTTAAATAATACTACGTTATATGTATATAACATATTTCCATTTACGCTGAAGTTTATGTATTATATATGTGAGTACATATGAGTATTTCTAAAAATATCTTACAATCATATGTTTGAGGAAGAATGCATACAATTTTTAACATGTGCTTAAGCGCTTAATTAGACCACAGATAACTCCTTTTTACCAAAAGCATTTCAATTAAAAGCATCAATTATTGACTTTGAGGTTTATCAGTCTTACTTATAATAGTATCTTCAACATGAGCATGCAAAGTAATACAGCGCACTGCAATTATGTCACACTCATGTGTGTAGATCTTCCTCTTTGTCATTCTCATCACTTTCCAAAGGGCATGCACTTGATACCGTAGTTCTGGTTATATCTATTATTGCCGCACCTACAGCTGTTCGTGGCGCCATAACTGGTCGATTTGCTACAATAGTAACGCTAGTGCTGCGCTCCGTGCCGGAAGAAGTAGAAATGGACGAGCTCACCACAAATGTTGATTCGCGTTTGAATTTTAAACGTCTTTGTTCGTAAGCTCCCGTTTGTTTGGGTTCTGTTTGTCGTCGGCTGGTTGTTGTTGTTGCGGTCGTACGTCGATTACCACGTCCGATAGTATGCTTTCTATGTTTGTTGCAACACGAAACAATCAAACGCCAAAATCCGGTACGGAATTTCGATGACATAAGATTATAAAGTATTGGATTCAGTGCCGAATTCAAATAGAGCATGATGCGACAAAAGTACAAAACCCCATAATAACCGTCAATACCAAGTGCCGCAATATCCTCGGTCGATGCAGCGATAACCCACAAGGTGAAAGCACGGAATGGTAAGAGACAAAGAAAGAAACTGGCGACCACCGCTACTAACATGAATATCACCTGTTTGCGATGCTTCCGCATACCGATACGTAGCTGTTGAGCGCTTGCGCCAATATTTAATGCGCCGCTACGCTTATTATCAGTGTCATTGCGTGTCATCTGTAGCGGTAGTTTATTTAACGATTGTTGACGCAAGATAACCGAGCTCAGACAAGTGGTGGACCGTACATGCGCAGCTGTGGTAGTGGGTCGATGAAAGTCGATGTTGCGACGCAAAAGTTTATAAGCGATCGCCACATAGAGCAATACCAACACGATGAAGGGCAATAAAAAGAATATTGCTATGCAAGCGATGAAAAAGAATGCCGACCAGAATGTTTCCGCTGATGTGAAGCACACAGCCACCTCCGTGTTGTCGTAGTAACGTTCCATGCGAAAGGTTGCAATTAGTACGATGGGACTAACGAATAGTAAGAAAATTATGATCAAATCAAAATAGTTTTCGAAAACGGTGTTGGTTAAGTTACACATAGGAATTATATTACATTTTGTAATGAGGATTGTGGAAGTTCTGAAACTTGACAACAAATACATGCTGGCGCATAAAACCCACAGCTAATTCACTGTACAACTCAAATCAAAGTGACCACTTAAAGCAGTAAAGAGAACAACGTTATTTTTTAAGTTAAATAATAATTACATTTGTATGTACATATATTGCAGGCATATTAGGTATAACATCAAAATTAAAGTAATTTAATAAATCCGCAAAAGTAACATGCCATATTTATATAGAACTCCACTTACCAGCATATGCGTATTCGCTTTAGTATTGGTTTTCAAATAATAAATGTTTCGTGTTGAATTTCATTCGATATGGCACAATCACTTCCTCTCATTGGCTTACACAATAAACACAATTTATATTATTTTCTAACTTTTATTAACGCGCTTTCAAACGCGTTATTTAATTAACTCAATTGACTCTTGAAAATATATTAAAATATTACTTGCAATGATTATTTCTATGTATGGAGCACTTCTTTGCAACGGCCAAGCGCATTTGCGTATTAAAATTTCTCTTCACAATATTATTATTTTTCTCTATTATAATTACAAATTTATTAATAAACTAACACGTTATGCACACCGCGCTCGTATTTATTGCATTTTATAAACGAAATTTAAACGTTTTACTATAAAATTTCTAAATTCTTTTGCATGCAATAAACTTTAATATTCGCGCTAAAAGGATACTGACGCATAACGGTAGTTGTGCCAGTAGTGGTGCCAAACGTCAATTGTGCACAGGGTTGCAAAAGCAGTAAATAAAATGTTTTAACTTTTTTTAAACAAATATACAAAATATTTTAATTTCATGAATTACTAAATAGACATTTACAACAATTACGACAAATAAAAGCAATAAAAAGTTGTATATCCGCCAAATAATGATTTTAATTTTTTTTTTATAATTACAACGCTGAAACGTATTAAGAAATAATCAATGCTTTTGCAACCCTGTGTGTAATTGCAGCTTTCCCTCCCAAAACGGCTGTTTGTCACGGATTTCCGCTATTCTTTATGACAGGTTAATAAAAATGTAAAAATCGGAAGTTAAGGTTAATAAAAATTTAAAAACGTACGGAATAGCTATATTTCTGTGATATTATGGAAGTAATATAAGTGTGTAATTTATTGGACAATGTTTAATAAGCATTAGAACTTCAAATAGCAGATTTGGTTGAATTTATACGACGATTTACAGCCGTCGCTTTTATTGGCCTGTAAGCAAATTTACTTACTCTTACATATACATAAATGAGGATTGCATCTAGATTGGAAGTCGGCACTTTTTGCAAGTACGATGAAGGTAAACCATATTTTGAGGAAATTTAAATATTATATTAATACAGTTAGCAGTGATTGCTCAATCAAAACTAGCATTAAAAAATGCTTAGGAGAATCCGTACTCCTGGGTTGTATATGCTTCTCCAAAGAAAGCTTTTCGTTTGTTCTCCAATTGACGACCACGATTCAGATTATATACGGAATATACTATTGCTTTTGCAAAATTGAGGTTACGATTTACAAAAATACAGTGCAGCGTATGCTTAAAGGCTACAAAAATATCTGCTTTAAAATTGTGAGATTTCATCAATAATTTCATATGAAGAACTGTAAGTTGAAAAAGTTGTTAAATTTAACTATGATGAAATAGAGATAAGTATGAAAGGATGCTTCGAGCCTTAAAATCGGCGTCGTGAAGTTATATAAAAATGATGTGTGTCAAATGCTCTAACTAACTTAACATAAAACAATATTTCAGAGATTTAAACTTCGACCGAAGTCTTTAAATGCTTGTGTTAAGTAATAAGATTGTTAACCAATAGTATTATATGTCTATATTACTTTTTCAGTTCAATCAACTTCCGAAGACTAACTTTACTTGAAGTGCTACAAGTAGTAAACATACTCATTACTCATTATTGAAGTCTTTTTCGCTTTTTGCGGGTGCTTGAAAAAACTTCATATGTGTACATAAGAACATATGTATGTATGTTTGTGTTTAGTATGTGCTTCTATGTTGCTATGCTATTGACGTCACATGACCGAAAACGTAAACGGCGATTAAAACTTTGTTAGGGTATGAGAAAAACTAATCAAATTCAAGTCATCCATATTATGTGGATTTGGACCAAAATTCCTAACAATAACAATAAAGCTGTGGTTTTCAGGATTTCACGTTAGATTTTGTGCGTTGCTTGTGTTGTTTGTTGTAAGTGAATGTTGGTAATAATATCAAATAAACTATAATATAGACAAGTGGTTGGGAAGGTTCGCATACATAAGTGAATTGTTGACGGAAGTCCTGCGGTAAAAACTGATTGACACATTTAAAAATTAGTTCGTCAGTTATCAATAAACACGCGCGTTTACTTTTTTACGCGCAAAAAAAGAGAAATAAAAAAATGAAATAAAATTTGTAAAATTCTTTTTTGATTTTTTCCTCATTTAAGCTACCCAAATAAACGGTCGTTTACATTAATCAATTATTAAGGTTTTCAATCATTGTAACGGAAATTACATCGACAACTGCAAGAAACGGGAGTGTGCTGTTAGTTGAAGAAGTATGAGGTGCGCTAAACGACTAGCTGGCATTTTTAAATACTAACTTCGTCTTATTTAATGTGAAAATATATAAAATTGTTTGTATGTATGTTTTTAAAGCCCGTTTGGTCATTCGTACCACCCCAAGCTTATGCTTGTGTAAAAGTGGTTTTTCTATGTGAATTTAAGCTGTCCGAATGGCATAATAAATAATGCAATTTAATGTGATAATAAAGCGAATGTGGCTACCAGAAAAAAAAACATCGCAAATATCCTCTAATATACTCAAAATGTTTATGAAATGCTTAAATGAATGTACCGAATTACAGTTAATGCCACATGTGTGTTGCCAAAAGTGTGCGAATATATTTAAAGAGGGGATTGCAAATGTTGGGGTTTTAGTAACCCTGATTGCTTGAAATAATTTATTGGTCGCTATAACTGGTATGAAATCGGCCAGTAGGACAGTGACCATTGCAATGGAGAAGATATGGAGCGGCTTTATCAAGGTTTTGTTTTGAATAACTCCCATATTGGTTGATATGTATGAATATTGGTCGGGTAGAATATATTCATATTCCATATATCCAGGGGAAAATATAAAGTCCTTTTGCAAATTTTTAGGATATATGTGGGATAAAATCGTAAGTAAGCATCAGTACAAATAAAAGGGATACCGCAATGCCAAAAAACAGGCGACGCCAATGTACTCAGTTTGCATGGTTTCATATGTATGTAAATATGTATGTATGTTTCAGCAAATAAATATAACGCTTTCGCTTTCAACGCTAAAGTCAAGTTTTATGCTCTGACGCGATTTCCTCTTACCACCCGAGGTGCAGAGGAGCAAGCAGCTGCGTCTCCGATATGGTCAACATACTTGTAGTTAAATGAAAGTGCCAACAACACGAATAACAACAACAAAATCTCAGCAAGAATGCAAACAGCGAATCCTCATAAATAATAGCGAAAAATTTGGGTGCGGGACATACATACTTACATGCATAAATTGGTACAATGTATAAATTTCGATTTATTTTGTAAATGCCACATTATAATAACAACAAACACATACAAGTAAATGGTGAAATCATTTTGGCGACAACAACAAACACTACTGTGGCGGAGTGGCGAAATTAACAGCAACAATAACATAAAATTCCATTTCGAATTGGTTGATGACTACAAGAGTAACAGCAACAACAACAACCACAATAAAAAACAATCAACATGTAGTCACTATTAGTGGGAAAATGTGGAAGAAACATACATATACGTATGTACGCATGTATGTACTTATGTGTGTGTGTTTGTGCACATATGATTACTCTCGTTCAGCCACCTAAATCATGTTTGGTTGATATGCCAACGAAACTCCCACACCACACACGTCCCAACAAACAATATGTATTAAGGAAAGCACTGACAGCACGCGTGCCAAGTGCTTTGCCGTCCGGACTCCGGATGGTTGGTGTCCGTTATGCGTGCAGCATTCGATTTGGATTCTATAAATTGCAGTAGCTTACGATTTTTGCATGGAAATTTTCGATTTCTTAACTGCGTTATTTCGGTTTCAATTTCGTTTTTTTGTTGTTGGTGGAATCCTAAAAAAGCTACAATGGCGCTGCTGGCTGTTATTTACATAGATACATATTGAAGCGTGAGTGTGTGTAAACCTTCCGATTTTTGTTTGTTATTAAGGTATAAATGTAAATATGTATGTATGTAGAAATATTTTGTGTTATTGTTGTTGTTGTGTCTTATGGCCCAACATTCATGTACTCATTTTCGGTTTAATAGCCTGAAAAATTGATTGTTTTCCTAAGGAAATTGTGAAAGGGTGTTTATTTAGATATTTGTTTGACGTTATTTTTGTATTTGTTGTTGCTGTTGTTGTTTGATTTTTCTGTTCATGTGTTAACGGATTTATAGCTTCTGCTACAGATTGCTTGTCGATTGGCGCAACAGCGATTGTTGAGCTTTGTTTGGGAAATACGCTTTTAAACTTGACTAGATTTCGTGTTGTCAAATTCTTTAAGTGTGTATTTAAAGACACATACATACATACATACAAACGCAAATATTAGTAGTAATACTGGTAGAAAATGAATGGGGTATATGTAGAGATTTTATTTGTATAATTTTTTTATTTAAAAAATTAACTTAAATTTTTATAGATTTAAATATGTTTTTATTAGAAAAGCGCAAAACGTCATTTCTTGAGATTTTGAATATTTTAATTATAAAATTTAACTTTAATTCTTATTTCAATATATAAGAGTATGTTTTTTATATGACAAGTGCGTAACATTATTTTATGAAATTTTGAAATTTTGACTTTTTACAAATCTGACTTAAATCTGATGTAGAGGCATTCATTTCAAGTAAATTTTTAATATTTTTACTATCCATTTCTTTATTTATTTATTAACATTACAAAAATACAACAAAAATTGAATAATTCAAAAAATTACCAGCGTGTTTTAATGAATTGACACGTGACCTTTCCTACGATTCTAACCCTCTTAGCAATCTGGCAAAAAAATATCCTAATTTTTTTTATTTTAAAATCCTTCATATTTCGCCTTCAAAATAGGAATCTTTCGTTTAATCCAATTCATTAAATTATTGTTTTTTTTGGTTTTTACTATCACAGTTGAACTTCCATAACTCGAACTTTTTTAACTCGAAGTTCTCCATAACTCGAACTCTATTATATTGACAATAGAAGTCTAATTCATACAAATTACCTAACTCGGAAGTCTCTCTAACGCGAAGTTTTCTTATGGATTATGGTGATTCGAGTTAGGGAAGTTTGAGTGTACTTATTTCGGCCAGTTTCATAGCCAAGAATATTTTTTACGAACCTTTCTCGACATTTTTTTGTAAAAAAAAAATTATTTTCTACTTTAATGGGCGTTAAACTGAGTTGAAATGAATCAGAAACGCATCAAAAACGGTTGGATTGTATTTCAGTCATAACCTCTTCACTCAACTCAAATCTCTTACCATTGAATCATCTTTTTCAGGAGGAAGAAATTAAATATATCTTATTACTTTGTCATTAGAACTACACAAGCGCCGCTCTCATGAGCTGGAATCTCACTCATTGTGTTTGAAAGCTCGAGCTGTCAGGATAAGAACTACGTTGAATCTATACACAGTTCCACAGTATAAATAATATAATTGATTTTAGAAGACACTATATGTTAAAAAACGTAGGATTTTTAAGAAAAACCAGTACTAGCTGCTATTTATTATATGACTAACAAAGATCTTTCAGATTCTATTAGCATTGTGTTTTTTCCACTTTCTTAAAAAGACGATTGCAAAACCTTATATTATGTTGGGCGGACAAATGAAACTACTTAAATAAGTCAAACGAAATTGTATTGATATTTATTTTCTGCTAACATTTTTCTTAGCGGTATAACAGCACAGCATAAATAACTGTTATATACGTTAAAAAGGCAAACAAATGTATACTTACTGTATCAAAGGATAGCCGTTATCCAGTGTCCAGTTGGCGAGAAAGGCATTTCCTGTTATATCCATGTCAATTGGCTATTTGCCATTTCCTCAATTTGCTTTTTGTTATTTTCTCTATGTATTTGTTGTAATACGGGGCCGATGAATGCGCAAATTTTTGTTTAGCCAAGCAGAAGTGTAAACGGGTTAGGAAACATGCAAAATGCGCAACTTTGTCGGCTTTCTACTACAACTACAACAATAATGTTCTAATGCGTTCATAATCTGAGCATAATGCTACATTTTGTATATATTTTATATGAAACCAGGCGGAGCTTGCGATAAAGAGTAGCTAAGCGTGCAGGAAGTAAAAAGTGAAAGTTACAAAGCATGCAGAAAAAATATACAAAGATGCCGTAGCTTTATGACTTGAAGATGGCGTGGTAATGGATTAGAAGTAAATGGAAACAAATGAAATCATGAAATTGGTGGATAAAACTTTTGGGAACACACAAATCGATTGATTATGCCTAAAGAGCAAATTGAGAAATATTGCGGGGAAAAAGGATGATTTCCAAAGATTGAAAGCGAGAGAGGGTGCTGATACTCGTAATTATTTAATAATATATGTATATTTCGTTCTTTTATCAAGTGAAAGTAGAAAAAGGTGCTGAAAATAGTTCAGAGAGCGCAGAGAAGAAAGTATATTTATCATTGGCTGACTTAATGTCGTGGAAGTGCTAAAATATATATAGTAAGGGACTAAAATATTTAATAACAGCTAAACAAGATTTTTCCATATTTTTCTCGTATTCGTTTACCAGTTGAAGCATATGCACAGTCTTTTCAGGCTGACTTAAAGATCTTTATTTTTTAAATAAAATATTTTCGTATAAATATCAATCACATATATGCATAGTATGTATTTGTGTATATTTAAACTAACATAAATTATTTCATTTCATTCATATTTTTATGTAAATATTTTATTTAGTATTTGTTTTAAGTCTCTTGACTTATAGACACCTATAATATGTCAAAACTTGCAACGGAATACTACTTAATGTATTACACGGAATATATGGTTATGTTGTGAACATCGTTAAATGGGTTTTTTGAATACCGATTATGCTTACATTGAATATTTTTTTATTCGAAATTTGTATGTTTTTTTCTTGAGAGAGAGTGGTTTCCTCACAATCTACTTTTTTATAAATTCAATTATAATTTATATCGTATAATATTTAATTTAGCTTCAGATTGTAAAGTAGCTAATAAAACACGCTGGAAATTATATTAAGAAGTTGAGACTGTTAAGAGATATTATTGTATAATTTTACTCTATTTTGTATTGAAAATGGAATGTAAATTCGGATTATTTTGTTAAAATGTACATTTCAAGTGTAAGTGGTTGAAACTTAAAATATGTTTTATGCTTTCAGTTCTATCAAATGTGATCGTTAGAAGCACTGGTTTATGTCAGTTGTATAACGGTATTTTTATGTTTGGAAAGTCATATATATATGGATCGAAAATGATTACTTTTAGGTATTTATTACTTTTTTACTATACTTTGTGCCAATAATACCAAGTTCAAACATCAAAACTTCAAATTTCTGAACAGTTAAACAATGTACTATTTTGACTTACATAGGTTATTTTTAGTTATATTTTTGTACTTATTACTTAATTTTTTTAAGTAGAATACAAATATTAAGCGCAAACTATGGTTATAAGTATTTTTATTTTGGTTTTTTTTTTAATTATTTTTTAGTGCTCAGTGTGTACTCAGCCTAATATGTGAATTTATTTTTTTATTGAATTGATTGTTTTCTATAATAATTGGTAATACTTTTAATTACACCTATACACATCTACGTATCCGCTATTGTTTAATTATATTTATTTCATTTATTCGTTCATTATTCATTTATTTTATTAACATATATCACGTCATTTTACATTTATTTGGTATACATATAAATATATTCTTTATTTCTTTATTTTTTAATATTTATTTTAATTACATTATAAATTATTTCTAGCATTTTGCGTTTGATCAAAGCTTATTTTTTGCTAGTAGCTCACATATCAACTATTATTTTGCTAAAAAAAATCACAATATAAATTTTATATTTTTTATGTTTTGTTCGGTCATCTATGTTTTTTGAATAAAAATAATAATATTTTTTTCAATATAAATTTTATTTACGATTTTTTATATTTACATTTTTAATGAACAATATAAGTTAAAATAAAATTTTATACTTTGAAATTTATATATATTTAAATTGTTACAGATTGGGAGATTATTTTCTGATGATTCGTATACTTTTTTGACCATATATTTTGCGAAAAAAAAATTAAAAAAATATAAATTTTTTCATTGCAACAAAAAAGTAATTCACTTATTAAAATTTACATATAATTTAAACTAACTGCTTATAATAGAATTTGACTATTAGACAATTTTCTACTAATTAAAATATATAATTTTATTATTTGTATCATTGGTTACTTCATTAAGATCATACTGAAGTTTGCACGTAAATATTTCCATTCATATTCCTAAACACGTAAACACAGCCAACCACACACCACTTAAATCCTTTCAAATACCAACAAATAACTGTTAATATTACAGTCATAAGTATTTGCTAGCGCACTCAATTAGCCTCTTCCACATTCCGAGTGTATCACGTCAGTGTAACAGCCTGCTCCAGCGCATGAGCCTCTTCGTCATCGAAGCTCACATGCACCGAACGTCTATATGCGCCACTCGGCGCCGATTCGCCTGCCGCACGCATTGCAGATTGCATTTTATGACACTTCGTGGTGGACTTCCGCCTACCACACGCGTCCACTTTACCGCCATTGCGTTGTGTTTCGTTCTCAGGCGTAGCTGTGGCACTGCTATGCAACATCGCCAACATCTCATTGTCCGGCCCACATGGTATGTGCATTTGTATTTGTATTTGTGTTTTTGTAACGGTACGCGTACTCCCATTGGTGTTGACCGTGTCATCGCTGTAACGGCGATTCGATTGACGTGAAAGTATACTGGACGTGGTCGCATGACTCGTGGCCGTATTCGAGGTGTTCGTGTTGGTGTTGGTCGCCACGCCGGTTATGGTGCCGGTACGTGCACGTATGCGTTTATAGCGTCCGCATGTTATGGAGGAGACCGCGCTCTGCCACGTGCTCAAAATCAGACGCAAAAAGCCTTTACGAAACTTCGTGGACATCAAATTATAGAGTATGGGATTGATGCCCGAATTCAGATAGAACATAATGCGACAAAAATACAATAGACTGTAATAGCGTTCGACACCAATCTCGAAGAAGGTTTGCTCCGAACTGAGTATGATCCACATGGTGAGCAGCCGGAAGGGCAGCAAGCAAAGAAAGAAAGACAGTACGACTGCGCCCAGCATGAGGACGACTTGTTTGCGCGCCTTCAAGCTCAACTCCGGTTTCGATGGTCTTATACGCAACATTGGACCATTGCTGGAGATTAGATTCTTTGCTATAATGGCGTACAGCACCATCAGTATCAGCAGAGGTAATATGAAGAAAACGATTATTGTCATCAAAAAGTATCCAATAGTCCAATTGGTGGCCGCTTGCGTCAAACAGACCGCCACCGATGAGCCATCGATGTACTCGACGAATTTGTACTCGGCAACCCAAATAATGGGACTAAAATAAATATAGGACAAATTTGTTGGCTCTTATGTATTTCTACTGTCGGGTTTAAGGCTATATTTATGGTTACTTATGGTACTGAATAAAGTGCTAATACGAAGTTTACTCTATCTTCCATTACCACTTTCTGTAACCTGTAAAAACTATATATCGATATTTCCTTAGAAGACTTACTTAAAAGTTTTTTTCTGATCTTCATTGAAGAAAGAGGATGTATCGCCGGTCTATGTTGGACTACTATGTCTGGGTTTCTAAAGATCCATAAAAAATGAGAAAACTTTGTACTGCTAGGGTATAAAGAGGAGTTCGAGACAATCCGTCGAACTAAAAATGTGTTTAGCAATGGTGTTCTCAAAAGCTCCTTACACAGTAAAGATCTGCGAGCTTATGAGAAAAACTTTCATTGATTTGAGAAAATGGATTAATGAATTTTATAATATTTAAAGCAAAGTAGAACATTTCTTATAGAAACACGAAGAGTCGACGATCATATCTCAGGAAGTTTTGGACTCGAGGGAAACTTATTTGGGTATTTGCGGCGATCTACGTCATTCCAAATTAAATATTGAGCTTTACAAGGGTTCCACCTCACTTCTGGAAGTATCAATAAAGAGTGAGAGTAAAGAAAACGTGGATTCACTAAGAGAGTAAACAACGGATTAATCGTTTTTCGCACTAGAAATCGAGATAAGCGAACTCGTGCCTTTAAGAAGGTTATATGAATTAAAGGACCTCTATTTCTACCTCTCTAAGATGACGAAATGAATTTGCCTAATCAACCAGAGCATTATTTCAACCTACTTTGTCTAAGTAATACATTTCCACGCCGTAATTGATTCAGGAAGCGACTTAGCGGCTACAAATATTTGTTCAACTTGTATTTTTCTGGACGTCACAGCACGAACAGCCGGACGTGGAAGTGTGCAATTATAGGCCACGTGATAACAACGCCTATTCGTTTGCTGATGTGAAGTCAATGCCGACAGCCGCTGTGGGTGGTTGCAAAGGTCACCACGCTCGTAAGCCCTTAATAGCATGCGATTACCTCATTTCCATTGTGAGCGCATGGTACAGTGAGCGCACGGTCTAACGGCGACAAGCGGCCGCGTAAAAAATACAAATAGAATTTAAGTACGAAAATAAAAAAAGGGTCGCGCTGATAATAGTGTAGGCAAAAAACAAAAAAAAAAAATGAAGAAAACCAAAAAATTAAAACATAACCTCAACACCAACCAAATGATAAAGGGCAAAGTTGTCTCGCTTTTTTTCTATTTTTGATTCTTCGGTGACTTGTAATGGGCACGCGTTGACAGCCGACGGTGATTATGAAAATGGTGACGACTAAAATAATGACAGCAGTACTAAGGCCTATCTCAGGCGACCTTTGACTTTGTTTTTGCCTTTTACAATTATGTACATATACATGGTGGGTTTGTATGTAGAGGTAAGACTACTATTTGATGACTTTCGCTTGGCATGCTAAATGGACGGCAGCATAATAATAAAATCTATGTATATAATAATAAACAATGCTGGCTGCTAAAATCTTGACAAAGGCATCAAATTAATATTCAAATTACAGGCAATATCAACAAGAATGAATATAAAATAATTTACAATAAAATCTGCATAAAAATTTTACAAGCGCGTAACTAACAACATAACGTAAATGTAAATATGTATATATGTATGTAAAAATGTATACATATGTACAAGCTAAAATTATATTTTTGATACAATTGTAAATGCAAGATTATTACTGTACAAATTTAACTTCTTTAGTATTTGGCAACTACGTAAAGGCGGCGCTGTTACTACGCTCAAACTACTAATCAACTTATATACAACTATATTTATGTACAAAATTCTATTACTTAGCTGAATATTATATACGAAATTGTGCCACAATAATTGAACTACAATTTGTCTAATAATTTCAGCAAATTCATTGTAATCGAACACTCGCGGTTACCACCGAATTTACCGTTAATTAAGTAAAAACAGATGTGAGGTTAGGGTGAAGTTGATTGGTTGCCGGTTGGTTGAAGGAGTTAAGCAGCACTCACCTGACCTCATAATAATAAATAATACTATAATGCAAATGTAATTTGTGCTTACACCTTGGCTTGTTTCTAAATTTCGGTTCCTTAAGAAGTTTTTTCATGTTCGAAATTCTATCGGAAGTTTAGCATTACTTGCCAAGGGTGATAGTAATTAAAAGAAATGCTTCTGTTGTTGATTGGAACATTGAACGATGACCTACATTCGAAGCTGAAGAAATAACGGGAACTTTTGTATTTTGACATACATATTTATTCATTCGGCAACATTATATGCCGACATAATAAAAGTTGACATTTAAATTTTTTGACAATTTGAAATTTTAAAATTCCCGTTATTTTTTGAACATACCTTATATTAATAATTTTCGAAAAATTTTATAAATTATTTCTGCTGTATAAAAAATATAAAAAAATCTGACAACTGCACTTTTAGACAATTCGAAATTTTAAAATTCCCGTTATTTTTTGAACACACTTCATATTAATAAGTTTCGAAATTGATTTTTGAAAAAAATTCTTAAATTATTTCTGCCGTTATTTCATTATTAAGAGATTCAATATGACATAATTTATCTACAGAATTTGGGTTTGAAGCTATGAAATCTCAAAAAACTCAGAACTTAAGCACTGTTTTAAGTAAGACTGCCTGGGAGCCTATGTTTACAATTGAAGTTTTTCGAAATAATAAATGACTGTCTGATTTAGAGCGCAATGAATTTTGATTTCAAGTATAGGACTCATGGTTTTAAGGGGTTATTTACAGTTATAATTTTCAAAAAATCGATTTTTTATTTCATTTTCTTAATGTAGATATATTTAAGAATACACACAGAAAATTTCATATCGTTCCGGTGAATATTTTCAAAGTTACAAGCAAATGAAAAATTTGAAAAGGCGTTTCAGAGTGCTTGGAAGTACAAGGTCCAAACTTTAAACGCGTTTTTCTCAAAATGGTGTTTTCAAAGTCGGTGACCAACATTACTCGAAAACGGCTAGACCGATTAGTCTCAAATTTTAACACGACCTTCTTAAATATATTTTTTAGTAATTAATCGAAGATTTTTTCTCTCCGATAAATATTTTTTTTTTATAAACAATTTAAGGCCGAAATTTCGGTGAAGAATCGATTTTTTTTTTTTAGAAACCGCCATTTTGTCAAAAAATTTAATTTTGCTTATTCCTTCGATTAATTACTAGATTTAACATTATTTTAACGAAATCTGTTTGGTTTTTTAATTTCGGATGATCCAGTTCCGAGCATATAGTGGTCACCGCAAAACGTCTTTTTTGAGAGGAGCTCCTGGAGATCAGCTGTAGCTCTTTTTCAAATAAATATTTTTACTAGTACTAAGTCTTAAAATACAGTTAAAAGATACCATAATATGTTTATAAATTTTTGGATCAATAAATTAAAAGTTTTCTCAGAAAAAATTCTGGAAAATTCACTTTTTTTTGGCCGTCTAACTGTATATAACCCCTTACATTCTTGTATAGGTGGGAATCCTATGATTTGGTCTTAATTCTCCTTCATTACAGTTGTAAAGCTTGCTAAGGTAATTTAAGATAAATGCAATAAATTTAGCATCGTTGTACTTTATTACAAAAACAATAAAAATGTTTATGTGAAAGATGTACGAAAGAAACTTTAACTTGAAGATTTGAATAAGATATTACGTATATCTTAAAATAGATCAAACAAACAACCAAATCAGAGCTAAATTCATTGCAAAAACAACAAAATGTAATAATTTTCGAAACAAATATTTTTATTTTGAATTTTGAGTATTTTCTTCAGTGACGATGACTATGCTAAATTTCATTGAATACTGTTAAAATACCGAAAAGTTACAACTTCACCGAAAGCAATCTTGTCAAACCGAACATATTGAATTATCCGCGACAGCTCAATTATTGTGGCGAGGTGTGAATATGATTTTTCATACTAAAATACAAGTACAAAAAATCAAAGCTTACCTGGTGAATACAGCAGCGATAGCCCACGCCATTATGCAAATAAGTATGGCACGCGCTTTGGTGCACACATAACCGGCTTTGAGCGGCTCACATATGGCATAGTAGCGCTCGAATGAGATGGCCAAAATTGTCAACACGCTGGCATGCGCGACTGTCAGCTCAACAAATGGCACGGCTTTGCCTGTTGGAGCGTGTGGAAAGAGAGAGTAAAGAAATATTTAATTAAAGTGAAACGGTATATACATATTTTTTAAACAAATCCTTGTATACATATATATAAGAGTGCAATTTGAAATTTGTTTATACATACACATTTCATGGCCCAACACCCAGGTCTCCGGCGGCGTATTCACCTCGACCAGCACGGTTGGCGTGCACACCAGCAGCACCAAAAGATCGGCAATGCTGAGATTTGTAAGGAATATATTGGTGGAGTTGCGCATATCTTTGGTTTTCACAATAACAATTGGCACCTAAACGACGTGTGAAGTTGACAGCAAAAGCAAAACGAAAGCGAAAGTGAGTAAAATCAACTTAACGAAATTCCACACTAGATTACTCATACGCAGCGTACAACCGAATTGTGTGGTTGATATTTGAGTACTGTTCATGCATATTTATATATTAGATTGGGTCGCAATATTTATTTTTTTGTTTTCTAACTAGTATGAAAAGTGCTTTTAGAAGATTTTTGAAAAAATTCTAAGGCGGAAGTTGGAAAATCCGGATATTTGGTATATGGGGACTAGAGGAAGTATTGATCTGATTTTACCCAAATTTGGTACAGTAGCACCCTATTATAATGAAAATATCTCCTTTGGTTTTCTATAAAATATCTAAGAGATTAGCCGATATTTTTTGTAAAAAATTAGCCACAAGCGCTGAGATCCTCATGTTCGATATCTGGAGCCTTGAAAAGTCATAGTCCGATTTCGGTGGATGTTGGCGCATTAGAAATTCAGTATTTATGCAAGTTTTGTTCCGATATTTTTGCTGGTGCTTAGTTTATATATAGTCAAGTTAACGAATCAGATGGAACTCAAAATTGAGTTATGTTGGAAGTATGCGTGGTTGTTAACCGATTTCGCCCATTTTTAAATTACACTAATGTGATGTCAAAAAAATGTTACAAACCGATTTTCGTTGAAATTGGTCGAGTAGTTCCTGAGATATTTTTTTATATATAGTTTTTGATATGTGACCTGGTCTACGGAAAGGGGGCTTAGGTGTCAAAAAATCAATTTTCACTTTTTAGTTGATTCGGATGGAAGATGAGAGTTGTTTATTTTTAACAGCTGTTTCCCAGAAAACTAGTTTTCGCACGTTAGCTCCCTTTTCGTAGACCAGGTCACATATAGTTTTTGACTCACGCCCATTTTCCATTTTTATACCTATCTATCTAAAATCAATATCGTCAAAAATAATCTGATTCTGAACGTAAAATCCTCTCAAAAAACTCGGAAACTAGCAAACATCCGATGGGATTTACTATATGTAAAGTGCCCCATCTTTTCGAAATCGACCCACACCAATACATAAACATCCATAAACAAGTGTAACGGTAAATGCTCACCATAATGTTGCCAATAACACCCAGCGTCATGATTGCTATGCAAAAGCACATGGCTGTGTTGCGTATGTAAGCGGGAATCTGTGGCACTTCGACAATCTCCTGCACGGCGGACACATTGGCCGTGGTGCTGGCGGTGCTGGCGCCATCGATGAGCAGTGGAGCGATGGTGTCGCTGTTCGCCACGATTTCACTGGCGATGGCAACAGATTTGACGGCGATAGTTGTGGTGTCGACGAAAAGCGGCGCTGCGGATTGTATGAGCTGAAATGCGACTGTAGTTTCGGTAATGGGTTGTTGTTGTACATGATGGTAAGCGTTGTTCTTGTCATTGATGGTGTTGTAGTCACCGCCATGGGGTTGCGTTGCATGGCGGCAGTCAACATTACGTTGTGCTGCAAGAGCACAGGGGTCCACGCTGTTAATGTTGTTGTTGGTGTATGTACCCGCTTTACGGTTAGCTAAGCCATTAACGACACCGATACCGTTACCGGCAGTAGCAGCAACAGCGACTTGCACGTCATTGCCACTTGCAGTGGAGACCCCAGGCAATGCCACCGATGCCGATGCTACGAAAGTGCTTGACGCAAAGCAGCTGAGGAGCAGCGCGGCAGCGACTAGCACAAGGGTGAAATTAAAAGTTTCCCGATTATAGCGTTGAGATTGATTTCGTTTCGTTTTACAGTCGCCGAAATGGAATGTATTGACGTAATAGTGGGTTGTTGTTGCTTTTTTTGTTATTGTTGCTGCTTTCGTTGTTATTGTTGCTGCTTCCACCACCGCTCCTACTACTTGGCCACCAAACGAGTTCTTGGCTTCAAGCGTAATGCTCGTGTCACGTTTATCCAACCCAATTGAACTCGTTGTTGTTGTTTTCTTAAATGTTGTTGTCACCTCTGCAGCCACCGCTGCGTATGTTGCTACCGTCGCGCGTGCCCTGAAACCCCAATGTGTTGATATGTCTGTCCTTTTGTTGTTGCGGCGTAACCTCGTTGTTGCTGCCGTCGTTGTTGTTATTGGTGCTGTTGTTCTTTTAGAAGGTCACTTTCGTAATTAAATCCAACGCAACATTACCACACTTTCGCGACGCAACGTGTGTCTAATGCATTCACACTTGCGGCCGGAAGCACTCGTCTACACACACACACTCGCACACTCATGGTGCGAGAGATCGGTGTTCTTATAAAAGTTCTTTCTTTCAACACCCGCTGTTTGCAAGCTTTCTGCGAAAAAAGGAATTCTGTGCTGTCATTCGTTGCGCATTATCGAGAGAGCGTGCAATAATTTCCGCTCATTTCTAATTCATTTCTGTTTCTATTTATGATGAGTTGGATATGGCGACATTAATGTGCACCGATAGTAGGTCCGTGTTGAGCAGCTAATCAGATTACGCGCTAACGCATATGTTCTGCTGTGGCAATGAACGAATTAATTTATGTCATTCTTTCCTTTGTAGTAGTTAATTAGTGGTTCAACATTCTCCAAAAACCGAAGCTACCGCACACACGCGCCCAATGACTGGCAAGGAGTCAGCAGTTTTCCTTCTAAGCTGCAAAGTAGAATGAATGGATTGAGATTCTTAGTAGAATGAACATTAAATGACAACGTATTGAAATTAATAGTTTTTCGTTTTCACAGATAATCGAATATGAAAATATTTGTGTGTAGGTTAGGGGGCTATCAATAGCAAATAAATATTTCGGTAGTGAATTTAATTTGCTAACAAGAGCTTAATATAGGTGAATAATAAATAACCGCTCTTTGAATTTTTGATATCAGATCACGCTGCACCATGCTTTCTCACCTAATTCCGTCGAAATAGTTAATGCCACTATTCACTACTCTATACTAGATAAAATTCGAATATGAATAACCGATTTGCCGAATTTTCTGTACAAAATCGCACACAATTTACTTTCATTTCTCCTTAGTTGTAGAGGTTCTAACTGGCCATTGTGCCATCGGGATTCATGCTGTTAGGTTAGAAATCGTAGCGAACGCTTGCTGTAGAAGTTGCCGGGAAGAGGTATTATCTTATAACCTTATAGCCTCTGTGAGATCGAGGAAAAGCTTTTTTGGATCTAAATTTTTAACAATCGCGTGAATAAGCGGATATAGAACTGAAACATCTGTGCAGATTTGTTGTAAGTTCAGAGCGCTTTGTCAAGCCTTAATATCCAATAATCAAAATGATGCTGACGTCGCAAAGAACTGTGTGTCATAGTCTAAGTGTGTTTTCCTCTGTGAAACAGTCATAGAACCTAACCTACTTTCATTAATTGAGTGTTGCTTCAGAAATCAACAGGTCGTTCTGAAATTATTATTTTCAGCTGATTGAAACTTCAAGGTTATGTGGGCGTTGCCAACTGTCAATTGTACTTTCTTTCAAGAATAACAAGATACAGTAGTTTTCCGAAATAACGAATATTCGTTTTAACGAAAACCGCTTATAACGAACAAGCAAATTTGTTACATTGAGTACCGTAAATAACGAACATCGAGAATTTGTAAGTACTCAGTTTAACGAACAACATGAAGAAAACATATGAAGAAAGAGGAAAAAATTTAATAGCATCGAACCAGAATTAAAAATAAAACTGGAAAAAATTCAAAAGAAATGTGCAAATTGAAAAAATGTTGAATTTTATAAAAAAGCTTAAAATTATTGATCAGCCCCAAATAGAAGTATGAGTGTCAGAATTGGTCCATTTTGGAAAAAGTTATTGGTTTTTAATTGTTTTGTTATGGTTTTTCATTTTTTAACAAATAATTAATAAAACAATATATTAAACTGCAATTTACGGATATTTAACTCATTTTTATTGATAAAAATACGTCTAAGTGAGTACTCGAATTAACGAAAAATTCGATACAGGCCTGACAATTAATGTGTTCGTTATTACGGAAAACTACTGTATATAGAAATTTCTCTGTGACTTTCCTATGTCCAAAAATAAATATTAATGTCGATGAATGAATATTTGTTTTCAAAAAACGAGAATTCCCGTTATTTTATGAACACACCTCGTCAAAAACATAATTTCGTCCAATTTTTTTTATTTAATTCCCCATATGTCACTCAGTTCAGTTCTGTAGCAAGTATTAAAGAATAAGAGAAATTACAAGAATTCTAAACTAACCCCATTAAAAACATATTTTTTGATGTATTGAAGTGCTACATTTTGTTGAATATTTAAAACCGCTTTAAAATAGTGAACTAACACAAATTTAGTGTCGGCAAACACTAAGATATCAGCTTACATTACATCTATATAGCTGTGTTTATATATTCACATATAAACCTAACTGACATACACACACATGTGTTTGACAATGCTTAATTACTATTATTTCGCATTCATGTCCCCTGAGTTATATACCAATTATCCTGATTTTTGGATAGTTTATCTCGGTCAGTAATCGTTAACTGCCACTGGTTTTGTAATAAACAAAGTTATAACCGCAACAGAATTACGGAAATTCAAGTGGTGGTAAAGTGAAGCGCATTAGGGTGGGATGTATTCATAAGCAATAATTTTTTATTCTATAAAAAAAATAGCTAGTTTATTGAAATAAACACTTAAACCTTAGATGACAAAATAATTATTAATTTTTTTTAAATCTCAAATGTATTTCTAATTTAAAAATGTCTAAGGAAAAATTTTATAAATATTTTTTAGGTTAAATATAACCACCTTAAACCATTTATGCGCGCCACTCGTTTGTGGTCATAAAGAAAATACCGTACTATATTACCACACTTCAAATATATACACATATGCCACTCACATATGTACATACATATATACATACACCTACACCCATATCATTATACATACCTACATTTTATAGACGCATGAGCGCACATACATGCCTATCCTGACTTAAACACTTCCACTTCGACATATAAGTATATGACAAATACTTAGCACATGAGCATATCTACTGCTTCTTCTGCCAGACACTTGAAGAAGAGTGCTACACTGTTTTGATTTTTTTTTTTTGTGGGAAAAAGAGATTTTTATGGCACGATAGTGACAGCAGTAAAGATTGGAGCGAATTTATAGCCGGCACCCTATAATAAAATTAACATTGCAATTGCTCGATGTAGACATATGTGCAGATATAGTCACACGCCACTTTACTTCGCACAAACACACCCACACGTTCACTTGCAATCAAATACAATAATACATAAATACATACATTTTCACATCCAATCAAACATATCTAATCAATTTATCGCTCCATAATAGTCCCATGAGGATTTTATTTTCACGCATTCACACGTTCATTGACAATTGGGATTGCCGAAAAATCACACAGGCAGAAAATTATTTTTTTTATTGTTAAAAAAAATAAAAAAACTAATATTATTTTAAGCAATTATTTTATTTATAATGTACAAAAAAATTTTAGTAATCATAATGGTAAAATTTTGTAAGAAAAATTTTGAACTAATATTATAAAATTTTGAGAAATTTTTTTCCAGTGTATACAGTATTATAGTGATGATAGATATACACATGTATATAATGAGAATATAAACAATAAATCAATTTGCAGTGTGTTCTCATTTTATTAATGACTGCTACAAGATTTCGTCACCTCCTAATAGCTGAGAGATATTTATAAAAAACACATTAATGCCAAAAATACAATCACTAGCGATAGAAAGAATTTTCTATAATTTCTTACATATATTCTAGTGCTGTATCACATTTTAGTAGTTCTATTCACTGCTCTTTGTTTTATACCTACATATAATAATATAGTAATAGATTCATTATCGAATGGGCGTATGAGTAACTTTTATAGTACACAGAATCGGTCAGTTTTCATGAAATCATTCATCTTCTTTATGAAAAATTCACAATCACCCACAGAGACACATTATTCAAAGAGAAATATTCTCTATGAATTTCTATAAAATAGCTGCGAGATTTATCTATATTTTCGATTAAAAATTGCCCACAAGTACTGATGGCTTCCTGTGCGGTATCTTCTTCTTCTTCTTAACTGGCGTAGACACCGCTTACGCGGTTGTCATCGTCCACGCTTCTGCACCGTAAAGCAGGACGGGAATGATGAGAGACTTGCAGAGTTTGGTTTTTGTTCGTCGAGAGAGGACTTTACTTTTCAATTGCCTACTCAGTCCATAGTAGCACCTGTTGGCAAGAGTGATTCTGCGTTGGATTTCCAGGCTGACATTGTTATTGCGGTTAATACTGGTTCCCAGGTATACGAATTATCTACAACTTCAAAGTTATGACTGTCAACAGTGACGTGGGGGCCAAGACGCGAATGTGCTGACTGCTTGTTTGACGACAGGAGATATTTCGTCTTGTCCTCGTTCACCACCAGACCCATACGCTTCACTTCCTTATCCAGTGTGGAAAAAGCAGAACTAACGGCGCGGTTGTTGTTTCCAATGATATCGATATCATCGGCGTACGCCAGTAGCTGTACACTCTTATAGAAGACCTTCTTATATTAGCTCTGCAGCTCGTATTATTTTCTCCAGCATCAGGTTAAAGAAGTCGCACGATAGTGAGTCACCTTGTCTGAAACCTCGTCTGGTATCGAACGGCTCGGAGAGGTCCTTCCCGATCCTGACGGAGCTTTTGGTGTTGCTCAACGTCAGCTTACACAGCCGTATTAGTTTTGCGGGGATACCAAATTCAGACATCGCGGCATAAAGGCAGCTCCTTTTCGTGCTGTCGAAAGCAGCTTTAAAGTCGACAAAGAGATGGTGTGTGTCGATCCTATTTTCACGGGTCTTCTCCAAAATTTGGCGCATTGTGAATATCTGGTCTGTTGTTGATTTTCCAGGTCTAAAGCCACACTGATACGGTCCAATCAGTTTGTTGACGGTGGGCTTTAGTCTTTCACACAATACGCTCGACAGAACCTTATACGCGAAGTTGAGGAGGCTTATCCAACGGTAATTGGCGCAAATTGTGGGGTCTCCCTTTTTGTGTATTGGGCAGAGTACACTGAGATTTCAATCGTCAGGCATGCTTTCTTCCGACCATATTCTGCAAAGAAGCTAATGCAAGCACCTTATCAGCTCTTCGCCGCCGTATTTGAATAGCTCGGCCGGTAATCCATCGGTCACGGTCGGGCAATGGAACATCTGCTCCATCGTCGTCGATTGGGGAATCGGGTTCGCCAAATCCTGGTGTTGTACTTTCACTGATGGCAGGCTGGAGAAGTGTTCCCTCCACAAACTCAGTATACTCTGGTCATCAATAACTAGATCACCTCTGGGGATCCTACAGGAGTGCGCTCCGGTCTTGAAACCTTCAGTTAGTCGCCGGATCTTTTCGTAAAATTTTCGAGCATTACCCCTGTCGGCCAGCTTGTCAAGCTTCTCATACTCACGCATTTCGGTACGGTATCTGGTGAGTTGAAAATATCGTCCGATTTCGAAAAAAATTTAAATGAGCGATCCCATAATACCAATTCATTATGTTTATAAAGTCTTATTTCGATGTATAACAATGGTAGTAAAATTATAATATCAATGTCTGGGGCGTATGAGTAACATTTTCCATACATAACTATTCACTTATTGATTGAGTCCATAATTCAAATTCTTTATAAAAAAAATGCTACAAGTGCTTTAGAGAGATTTATTTATTTATTTGGATCGTATTATTTTGCTGCATCTACTTCTATAACACCTTTTCCAGCTGCTATCACTGCTCGGTGGGCAATGACAAGCAGGCTCATTTCTGCTAATAAAGGAACCTTTGACTATATTTAGAGCACATCAATTCTGTTAAATTTATAACATTCTTGCAAAAAAGAATTACATCAACCTTCTAAGGTAATTGTCGCTCCCTTACTGGTTACCACAGCTTTGACTACCACTCAAGCATAATCCAGCAATTCAAACAATAATATACATCCTAAGAGCTTGCAACAGCTGAGCTCTGCGTAGCGCGTTTGAAGCGAAAGCAATTGAGAGCATAAGGAACAGCAAACAATTTGATTTGGCATAAGAAAAAGCAACCATTTAAATGCCGCAAACTCGATTGTAAGCGCTCAAGGCGAACGTGGGAGCATAAAGTAAAAGTGAAGGAGGAATGAAGAAATGAAAGCTGCATTGATCATTGCCACATTTTGCAGCTTAATTAAATCAATTGGAAACTATACATTCTTAGCACTTTGTGCTCCTCGAGGATTCCACAGACGCACATTCATACATATGCACAGGCGAACATATGCAAATAAGTAAATGCATGCGTGGCAATAAAAAACAAAATCCGCCCCTTCAATTCGCTTTTAAACGCTTGCAGCCCTACAAAATGGGTGCTGAGGTCATTTGTGAGAGCGCTGGGTTCGCCGTCATTGTTCAATGATGGATGAAATTGTAGCCGCACCGTTAATGTACGAGTATGTATGTATGTGTGTAGAAAGCGCTTGGTGCTTAAGAAACCAAGAAGGCAAACCGCAAGGGCGGTAACTAATATGTCTACTGAGACTCAAGTGTGCGTTTGCGGTGCTGCTGCTTCTCAAGGACGCTGGCAGGAGACTCAAGGCTACGGAGTGCGTAGGTAGGCCTTTGAAGTGCGCGGAGCTCATATTTATGTACATATATTTGTAACTAAATATAAATATAAGTACAGCGTTGTTGGTTGTTAGAAGTATGCGCTCACATTAGCTTCGTTTGTGTTCTGTTGCGATAAGTGTACGAGCGGAATGATAACATTTACGCATTTTCCTCCTAACTTTAATAAACACAAATATATATACATAGTATATATTTTCCACTAAACTCACTTTATCAAGGCCAGCGTGTCTAGGATAAGAGATTTTCGGTTCAAGTGCTTGCGGTTAGCTGGTGCGTTAAACTATGTACACTCTCTCGCTTTCTCTCTTCACGCGCTTGGGTTTTAGTTTTTCAATGAAATGCTTGCCTATCTAGGCTTTTGTGAATAATGCCAGATGGTTTCTAACATTATCAGTGCGCTTATTTCTGGCAAGTGTTATTCAAGAATTTTTATTGTCTCTTTGAAATGGTCTAAAAATATGCGCGCAAATAAAAACCACTATTTGTTATGGGTATGGTGTTGAAGTCGGCAGGCAGCTGTGCTGTTGTGTATTTGGTGTTTGTTTGAATTTCAATACGCACAATAGAAACAAGAATCGATGAGATTTTCATTCAATTAAGTGTTATTTAACTCTTTTCTTCCTATCGGGGAATGAAATTTATAGAATATGTATTTGATTCTGGAGGATTTTGGGACAAATTATAAATATCTGAACAAACATAGCATTAATCCTTCTTGTATGCAGGAGTAGATATTTTTTCATCCATGGGAAGACCACCGAGTTCCGATATTATTGCTTTAGCATTTGTTCTTCAGGTACATTATTGGCAAATCGGTTAAAATTGCCCGGATATTTAAGAGAGTTTTAATATTAAACCCACGGAAATACCAAAATTGGATAACCTGCTTCGAAGAAAGCAAAGTCTGTCTTGTAATCCTGAAATCTGATATCGACTGGGTATAATCTACATCGACTATCTGGAGAAGCGAAAAGGCATCACAATAATATTTGGGAGACGTATTTTTCAGACGAGTTAAATAAGTTACAACATCGACGAGTCGAGTATATCGAACTAATAAAGCCTATTTAGCCTCGGAATAAAATTCTGTGCCATCTCGTGACTATCGGCTAAACATGCATTCACTAGTACATATCCGAGGCTAAGGAAATGTCGAAACAGTGGACTTAAACCGGAGAACTTGCTTCGAAAAGACAAAGAATGCTCTATGAACCGTAAATCTGAGATCCACCAGGTATGATATACATCGACTATTTGGGAAGGGAAAAACAGTCCCAACAAACATTGCAGACAGAATACAGAATACGTATATTTTAGACGCGTTAAATATGTTAGAGCATCGTTAGGTCAATTATACCGAGCTAATGGAGGCTATTGCGACCGGAATAAAATTCTCTGCCGTCTCGTGATCTTCGATTGAACATGCAATGATATATACCAAGGACCAAGGAAACGTCGAAATAGTGGACCTCAACCGGAGCGCCTACTTCGAAGAAGACAATGACTGTACTATAAATCGTAAATCTGGGATCTACGAGTTATGATCTACATCGACTATCTGCTAAAAAAATAAACGTCCCAAAAAAATCTGGACACATTTTTCAGACGAGTTAAATATGTTAGAGCATCGCTGGATCAAGTGTATCGGATTAAATAGAGACTATATTAGTATTAATCTGACCGCCCTCATACATCAAAGTGTTTCTAGAGCTTAACATTAAATCGTATCAATTCAAATAGAAGCATCCGTTAGTGCTTGACAACATACATATTGCCCAAGAGCAGAAATATCAATAACAATCCTCGTAGTTGTGTGATCCTAGAGATTACTGACATTAAACAAAATGTAAATTTAAATTTGTTTGAAGTTTGGTCAAGCCGAATACTCGTACACACTCGGCTGTTTAATATGCCTGCCAAAGGCGATCACGTAAAACTGTTGCTAAAATTTTACAGTTTTCCCGCGGTCACATTTGGCAATTGACTATAAAAAGGTTGGCACTTAATCCCTCTCTGCGATGTATCCTCGCTCGCAGTTTAAATATGGATTATGAATGAAGCGCACACACCATACTCCGCCTTCCCGATTTCCGCAATTTATTTGCGCGTTGACCATTACTGAACATTGTTGACCTTACCAGAGCGCACGGGGGTGGCTAATATGATAAATGTCATAACAAGTAGATTGCTTTGTTGTTGTGTATTTGAACTTTACTGCGAAACAATCAATCGATTGCACATGAACTACATATATACGAATTCCCAGTGCGGTGGGTGTGTTTCAAAGCTTTACTCTAGAGTGAAACTTATAATACTCGTACATATCCTGCAGCAGGATATACTCGTATTCGTGCATTGCAATGACCGCAATTTGTTGCAACTATAAAATTAGAAATAACGGTTGTAGCTTCTGGCTGACAACTGTAAACTGTTGGCTGTTTAACAAAGTACAGCGGGAGAGGAACGAACGATTTAAAATTATTGAACGACAAATTTATAACCAATTGGAAACGTGCGGTGAGGATAAAAACGAAGTCAAGTGCAGAACAAACAGCTTAACAGCGAAACAAAAATAAAAAAATGTAAAAAGTAAAGAGCAAAAACTCGATAAAAGCCAAAACAAAAACAAAAGTCACAAATTGCAGCAGCAATTGTTTGCACTCTGTGCTTAAGCACTTCAACTACACATGCATACATACATACATACATACGAATAGTGAATATAAATGCAGTAGTTAGTTGCATGTGGCAAGTGGCATGTGGCATGTGGTATGTGGCATGGTTGCAATACAAGTCGTGCAGTGTTGAAATAATTGCGGTTTTGTCTCGCCCACAATGGTGTATTTAATGTTGCCACCCTTCTGCTCTGGTCAACTGCAATCGAATCGTTGAATCCCAGTGCTTTACTGGTCTGTGGATGCTACATGGCACTATGAGCTGTGGCACGGTATGTGTAGCTGCGAAACACACAGATGTTATTGAATTTTTAACTTTGAGAGCTTTAAAAGAGAGAGAGAGAAAAAATGCAATGTGCTTCAAATAGAAAAATAATGGTAGTAATAACGAATGCAATAATGAATGCAATAAGCCTTTCAATAAGGACAAGTCACATTCGTAAGTGGGCAAGTAACATGACGTACTGATTTGACATGTGTAATTATCAAATTCATTATTAATCTCCGAAATTTTTTTATATCAAAAAATTGTCACAGCATACGCTTTGAAAATTATTGGTTCATAGGGCGATTTTATAAAATGAAATAATTGTTTTTTCGGATAGCTCGAAGCTGGTTGGATAGACGGAAGTGGTATTTTCGGCGAAGATTTTTTATTTAAATCAGCCAAATTAATGTATACGAATTAAGGATGTGGCAGATGAGGTGTGTTCAAAAAATAACGGGATTTTTCATTTCTTTTAAATTTTTCTCAAAAATAAAATTTTGACAAATGGTCTTTTATAAAATTGGAAATTTTAAAATTCTTTTTATTTCTTCAAATGGACTCAATGGACTTTTCTCTTCAAAAAGCTGCTCATTTGTCGGAACTGCCGATATCGGACCACTATATTATATAGCTGCCATACAAACTAAACGATCGGAATCAAGGGCTTGTATGGAAAACTTCCGCATTTTACTACATATCTTCACGAAATTTGGTGTGAGTTATTGTTCATAGAAATAAATTAATCTCCAAAAAAATTGTTCAGATCGGTTCACTATAGCATATAGCTGCCATACAAACCGAACGATCGGAATCAATAGCTTGTATGGAAAATTTTCGCATTTGACGTGGTATCTTCACGAAATTTGACATGGATTACTGCTTAAGGTAATAATATAATCTCCGAAGAAATTGTTCAGATCGGTTAACTATATAACCATAATGTTTCTAGCAAACAACCCGGCTAAAAAGAATTAGTAAAATGTTTTCTTTTTTTTTAGTTACTCTTTCTTACGTCTTTAGATTTGCATAAACACATAGTTACTGAAAGAAATGCAACTGTGAAGGGTATATTAGCTTCGGTACAGCCGAAGTTAACGTTTTTTCTTGTTTCCATTCAAGAATAGAATATTTGAGTAAAATATTATTATTATTCCAAATATGTGCCAACTCTTTAACTTCACTTAATATAAGTGGGAGTTGAAAATGGATAAAATCAATCGAGATCTTCTCCTTGCTACTGTATATAGGATGTAGTGATTTTCATCTGTTTTAAAAGATGATCGTTCGCTTACATGCACACACACACACATACACCCGCATTAACTATGTAATTATTAGCATAAACATTTTATTGAAATTCCATAGAGTCATTCAAAAAACATACTCAACTGCAATTGAAAAACCTGTATTGCAATCAAACCTGAAAGGAAATCAAAAAGTAAAAACAAAAAATCGCAGAAAGCTTTTAATGGCAATTTTATTGGATCTTTTGTTTTTGTTTTTATATACGATCGCAATGCATTTGGACCATTGCCAAGGCGTAATTACGAGTTTTTTGTTTTTCGCAAATGTTTTTTTTCTGCTCGCATACTTGTTTTAAAATCAAAACGCACTCACCAATATATACGTATCTACATTTACGTATGTATGTGCGCGTGTGTGTGTCTACTTGACTTCGAAGTAGTGACGAAGTCAGAGATGACGATGTGCTAAATGAAAACAACGGAAGTACATAAAAACGCGTTGCTGACACCGAACACAGAGCGAGAGTGTGGAGGTTGGGGCGGTGCTGCATTGCGGCGCACACTTGTCCAGCTGTAAGTGCTCATGCGGCGGCTAAAGCACATGCCAATGACAATTGCCGGACCGTGGCGTGTTTTAAAAATTTCATTTCCATTTCAACAGCTGCTATCAACACTGCACCGGCCTCCAGTCGACCGACGATCGGGCGTGTGTTAATGATGTAATAATAAAATTTACGAGGGCAATTACCGGCGCAAATGCAGCTGAGTTATTGAGTTTGAGTGAGTGCCTAAGTGTATTTATATAGCACTGTAACAATCGTCGAGTGCCGTGTTTGCGGCCAAGTAACTAGCAGGGGGAGTGTCTTGATATCTAACACATAAAATACTCGTATTGTATTATTGTAGAGATGCTTGGGATTTTTAAGTAATTGCAAGCCGTTTATTATGCTTGATTTACTTAATAATCAACATGAAAAACATTTGCAGATTATTTTTGCGCAATTTTTTCCTTTTACACTTCTGCGAAGGCATAAATGCAAATTGTGATATGCTTTGGAGTATCTCCGTTATTTTCGCTCAGTGTTCAAAGGACATAAACAAAATTATTTTTACTATTGAAGCTTGTCACAAAAAATTCAACGGAAATGTGACCATAAAATTCTGCCAAATCGAGAATGGAAAGCATAAAAGTATGCAATAATTATGCTATATTTTTCAATTTACAAATCATTTATAAGAGCTAATTCATTACTATTTATATAGTATATATTTCATCGTATCCTGGTATCTTTTGACGACAAGAAAAAACGAGGTATGTTCAAAAAATAACGGGAATTTAAAAATTTCCAAATGTTTATAAGAACAATGCTCACAATTCTTTGCTTATTCGATAATTCTTGACCCAAAGCAATACTCTAACGACGCCCTGAGAACGAGAAATCATTGAAAGAGCCAAAGGCTATCCCAAAAATCGAGTCGAAGTGTTTCGACGTTTGGAGATAGTGCTTGCATAAGTACACAATATCGAATGAGGATTATTTTGAATGCAATAACATTAATGTAGACGAATGAATAAACATTATTTTTCAAAAAAACGAAAATTCCCGACATTTTTTGAACAGACCTATGCTTTTCTCTCGCTAATATATATTTATGTGGATCGTATATTAGCCAAATTGAGCCATAAATAATGTTATTTGCAATAACTCAACACTGGAGCCATCTAGCGGGAAATATTGTCTTAGCTTGGGTTCACCTTCCTTTAATAAATTCCATATGCTTTGAATCGGATCATAACCTCGATACTTGCAATATATCGACAGTGGCACCATCTATCGGCATATAATTAGTTCTGTAAATTTTACTGTAGAAAAGTGTAAAGTGGAGATCGGATGTAAAAAATGTATAAAACAAGAATGAATAGGTTCCCAATCCGGTAAATAAACAATGAAGATGTCATCCTTTTCTATTTTGTGTTATCATATACATATATTCTTTCGTCACTTCACTATGTCTATAGCCTAATTCTGCTTGAATTCGACGAAAAAATTTGTACAATGAAAAATTTCGGGAACAAAAGCGACAAGCTGTACTTGTATTGCTATATAATATAATACCACACAGACAGTTCAGCACTAAAAAGCATTTTGTTATTTTTCTTCACTTAAACGCCCGCCGGTTTGCAGAATATAAAAGTATTGATTTAAGAAACATAATTCTGAACTGTCTGCGGTTGCAGTATTTGGTTTTCAATAAAATAAATGGGCATAGTTCGACGCTGATGTGTAAACACGCGCGGCAGGTGGTAATGGCTGGCGCCTACTACAATACTTATATGTTATATATTACATATATACATATATGTATTCCTTTATATATATAAAGAAAATTAAATCTGCACTTCATATTAAGCAAATTACTTTGTTCTTAGATTGTATGTTTGTATGTGTATACACATTCTGATGTAAATGAGTCAATTACTTTGTTTGGCTTTAGTAATTATCCTTCATTTAAACACTCATAAGCCTAATTAAGAGATTAATTTGTGGCAAACTTTGATCATTAAGCAGGAAGCCATGGAAATTACAAAATGTTAAACAATTTAATTGAATTCTTTTATTTTCGGCAATTTTTCTTCTTCTCCTGTTGTTTATATTCTTCAAATCAGTTTGTTGTGCTTTTTCGCCCACCTCGTTAACGCCCACGGAACATTTGGCGCATGTGTCTGTTGTTATTGTATTGTAGTACGCGCTTGCATGGAAATACATATATACATACATACATGTTCGTACTAATGTTTGTATGGATGTATGTGAGTACTTTGATTGGGTTTGCGCAAGTAATACTTGTTTGTACAGGATAGATGATGATAATTATGTTAATGACCTAAAATAATCTACTAATGAATATTTAAATACATTTAAACGCATAAAAATAGACAGCTATCAACGGTATATACACGCACACATATGTATGTATATATGTATATGCATATAATCACACATTAATGCTAACAACAGCTTGGGAATTATATCTAAATAGAAACTCAATTGGGAATTCCTTAAATAATCAAGGCTTCGCCGCAATTATTGCGCAGAGTTGGATAATAGATTTGAATCCGTTAAAGCTTAAGGTTACGAAATACATTAAATTTTCGCTGTTTATCCAAAATGAATTTATATAATTTCTTAGGTGCATTAAAAATACAATTATTTTCAACAATTTTGCATTGATGAAGAATATTTTAACTTGGCAGTATGCTAAGTAGTTTGGTGCTTTATACATAAAATAGCGATATGGTGGATGAACGTCTAGCCACAAACCGCATAAAAGCGAGGTTCTTCAACATATCGCTTATTTACGCCCACGCCCCAACGGAAGAGAAGGACGATGTGACCCAAGATACTTTCTACATATGAGCGCCTAGTACGCACCTACGAGCGCAGCCCCCGCCACGATGTCAAAATCATGCTTGGTGATTTCAACGCTAGGGTGGGTAAAGAAGGTGACTTTGGCACAACAGTCGGAAAATTCAGCCTCCATGACGAAACATCACCAAACGGCCTGAGGCTGATCGACTTCGCTGGGGCCCGAAATATGGTCGTCTGTAGTACCAGATTCCATCATAAGAAAATACATCAAGCTACTTGGCTGTCTCCTGATCGAAACACGCGTAACCAAATCGATCACGTTGTGATAGATCGAAGACATGTCTCCTGTGTTTTAGACGTGCGTACGCTCCGAGGACCAAATATAGACTCGGACCATTATCTAGCAGCAAAGATACGCACTCGCCTCTGTGCAGCAAAAAACGCCCGTCAACAAACACAAGAAAGGTTCGACGTTGAAAAGCTGCAATCGCAACAGACAGCCACGAAATACTCTACTCGACTTGCACTCCTCCTCTCTGAGAGCAATCATCAGCTTCTCGGTATAAGGGAACGCAAAAATACTATTACGTTCCTACGACCTCCATATTCGCCAGATGTGGCACCGTGTGACTTTTTCATATTTTAAAAAATAAACTTTATAAAAACGGCGGTCGTTTTAAGAACATTCGAGAAATCGCTGAGAGAGCCAAAGACTATCAAAAAAATCGCGTTTGAGACGTGTTTCGACGATGGGAAGACGCTGGCATAAATGCAAGATATCGAAAGGGGACTATTTTGAAACCGACAACAGTAATGTAGACGAATGATTAAATCATTTTTTCAAAAAACGAAAACTTCCGATATTATTTGAACACAACTCGTACTAAAAAGTCGGCGGTTTTTTTAGACTTGAAGTATACGACAACTTACCTAGCGAATTGAAGGCATTGCTACGACTTATCCTCAAAAATTGTCTTGACGAAATGCGCTGACTTTCGCAATGAAACTTCTACTGATACAAATTGGAAATAATTTTTAAATACACTGTCTGATTTTTCTGTTTCGAATCAAAAAATTTACCAATAAAAGCAAATACAAGGTCACCCAGTTGAATTCAATCCAAGCAAGTACATGGAGAGCTCATTAGAATGTTATAGTCGCTTGCTGTCCATTTTGATTCTACCAATCTAAATGATTTGTTCATTCAATTTGCAACTTGCCAAGGTTTGGCAAATCGAAGCGAGCTTTTTTCTCGAGTTATGAGGTTACATTTAGTAATCTAAAACTAGGGTCCATTTATAAAATTCATCCTTTTGAAATACCTCATATATTCCACTGTTAGTACCGAAGAGCAGTTGAATCCTTAAAATGGTATTTACAAACCACTTAATTAAAAAACTCCGAAGGATTTGCAGAACTAATTGTTTTATAATTTCAGTGATGAAGTAAAGAAAAGACATACAAAAGATTTTTTACCTTCATATGCATTAAAAACATCCTCAGCTACATAATGCGCCTATTATAAACATGAATGTGGGCTAAAGTGCCGAATATTATCCAAAGAAGCTTTATATTTGATTTTTTTATGAATTAAAAAGCGAAATAGGCCTACACGCGCATAAGCGAGTTTTTTTTTATAAAATTTTCCACAAATAATTATTTTCGCTACTTTGAAATCTGCTGCCATGCGAAATTTCGCACAATCGGCAGTTCTTACTTTTCACTTGTTTACATACACGCAGCGGCAACAAGAAGCAACCGCGTAGTTCTCGCCTGCAATTAAAGCTATTAGGAATAATTTTATTGACAATTAACCCCAACACAATTCCGCACAACACAATTTTACTTCTTCAGCATTTTGCAATTAATTGTGCCAACAACAACAATGTTGAAAAACAAAAACAACAACAATTGTGAGTGCGCGAAAAGCCTATTGGCCATGGCCAACTGAGCGCTACTGATGATGTTGATGATGATGCCTGTGACGGCAGCAAAGAGATTTTATTCCCGGCGGTTGAAACTGTGAAAACAGAAATTACTGACCAGCTGGTCCTGCCAGCCACACGGCTCGTTATAGTAATGGGAATTTCACTTGCCGCTGTACATATGTATGTGTGTGTGTACTGTTGCTTGGCATTCGTCAAAAGCAAGTTGGCAGTTCATAATCGTAAAAGTCGAGCATCTTCTCCAGGCGCTCAGCGCAGATTAAACTGCCACGAGTGTGAGGCAATGAGATACTTTTAACGCCGCGCACTTGGCACTAGATTCGCCGCTGTGGTTTTATATTTGTTCACTTATTTTGTTGTTTTTGTTATTTTTGTTGATGCGTCGGTTTAAGAAAATATTTGCGAATTTTTATATTTCCAGTAAAAAACATAAAAAAAATAAATAAAAAATAGAAAAACATAAATTAACGTTCAGCATTTCGCTTTGAAATATTTTCTTGTTTTTTAGGTCAATTGTGTGTAAATAAAACATAAATGCGCCACCCATTGCAATGAGGCACCTTTACGCCAACTTTCCACAATGCCAACAGAGTCGGCCGCCCCGCACCTTGGCGTGCGTTATTATCAATAGCAAAATTTAATGTATTTTTAACACAGAAAGTGGCACATTTTTTTTGTTGTTTAATTCCAGTGAGTCACAAATGTAGTTGCTGTAAGTACGAAATATTTATGTGCGTGTGCGTTCTTTTTAAAAAGGCGTAACACGTATCAATCGGCCAATTTGAGGCCCCACGCGCTACTCACATAAAACACAACGAATTGGAACAACAAACAAAGGCATGCGAATAAACATACATACATACATATTTACATATAAGTAAGCAGAAGTACAAAGTACTTACTCGTACATACACGACTACATATGTATGTATATACATTCACCAAATATAAACTAAACCAAATTTAATTTTAATTGCGTGTTACTAAAAATTTTGCAAAACCTCCTTGAAGTCCATAAAACGCGGCACTACAAACCAAATTAGCCAACTTAACACAGACTCATACACCCACCCATATATACTCATATACATATGTATGTATGTATGTAAATAGCAAAGCAGACAAAGCAGCACTCTTACTGAATCAAGGACTTGTTTCGCCGACATAAATCTTTGTCAATGTTAGAATACAATAGTTTAAGTATTGAATGAACAAAAGCATATAAAACTTTAGTCAATTAAAGGACAACTTTATACACACACACATGCTTACATATGGTATATATATGTGTAAGATATATATATATATATATATATATATATTAAACCTATATTTGTGTGTATTATGTGGATAACGATGTTTGTTCATTGTTAATCGCATGCTCTCCAATTAAATAATGGCTACATTTCATATACAAAATAACCGGGTTCTTTGATTCAGCAGCCGCTGTCACTGTAAACTCCGCCATCGAACAGTGTAACATTCACATAGAAAATGTGATCAAAAATCAAAGCGTGAAAATTTAATGTTTTTTGTCTACTAGACTTTCAAAAAAAAAAAGAAAAAGAAAATTTCTTATACAAGGTATGTTAAAAAAATATAATTTTGAAAAAAATATGTATTGATTCGTCAACATCAATGTTGTTGTCTGGGGACTATCCCCATTTGATGTTACGCCAGCGCTTCTTTCAATCTTCGAAATACTTTTCAAGCTCGATTTTGGAATAGCCTTTTACTCTTTCAGTGATATCTCTAACAAAGTGTGAGCTTTTAACAAACTAATATCGCCAACTTCATAAACACATCCCTAATTTTAGTGGCTGATATAGTCGACAATTTGAAAATTGGACTTTTGATAGGGTAGGCCTTGGCCTAATGTCTGAGCTGGTTTACTATCATCATCGTAAGACGTCGAAACAATAACATTTTGTTCAATAAAGCGATGATTTCACAAGCTGTTGTAGACTGCAAGATCCTTTTGGCCCAGAGTGAATCGTAGGATGTCGACTGAACAACTTGCTCTCAGCAAAGTTAAACTAGCTAAGAGTCCTAACTGGACACTGCCCAATGGGCTCACATGTGGTAAGGCTGAACATCCTTTAGTATGCAAGTTGCCGATTGTGTATGGAGAAAGACGAGATTGAAACATCTAGACACTTTTTGCTTCATTATCCAGTTTTTGATAGACTGTCGATTTCGGCTGTCTAAGTGGGATCCATTGGATCAGCCCATTAACCTAACCTCTAATGACTAAAGTTTAGTTTTATAAATAAATATTCATGAATTTTAAACGTCAAAATGTACTGAACATAAATCCTAAAAAATATCTTTACATTGATAACTGCTTTGACAGCTATCCCTATAGAAAATGCTATATCTAAAAGAACAGACTTCATACAACTAGAAATTTTGTTTTATTTCCTGAAAAAGTTCAATTCCTTTTAGAAAAATTAAGTGTCTGAAAATTGCATTTGACACCTTAATCACTAAATTGCTTACTCCCTGAAGCATAATTACTTTAAAACTTTGCAAATTTCGCGCTTTTAACGACACTCACGACACTGTGCGCCGCCACGCCGTCATAGCCAACATTGTCTCCCAAGTAAACATAAAAAGGCTGCTGACCCGCTTGTTGGCGTTTCCTCTCGGCAACTACTTGGGACAAATAAAAGTGAAATGGACGCACAAAAAGACACAAAAGCAAAATATTCGAACAACTCAAATTTATTACAACGTTGTAGAGACTTTTATGACACTTGTTTGCACAACGGATCATCGCAGCCGGAATGAAAATCGCCACAACAGCCAACCAAACACCCACCCACCAACATGCCGCCGCTTGGCATATACGGGTCTTAAATGAAGACATCATCGGCCAATTGACTTTTAGCTGGTCACAACAATAGTTTTTATGCTTTAACTCGATTAGGCGAGTACTCGTAATTGCCAGTGGAGACGAAGTAAACAAAAACCTTTCAAAAATAAATATAGTCGTACACAAAATATGCATAGATAGATATGCGAGCATATCTGACGCAAATTTTTTCTCTTCCAAGCCATAATACATGAGTGCTATGCATAATTAAGTAGCAGCTCCCTCATTTCAAATTTCATATAACGCTACACAGTTACCGTACCGTTTCGGGTTAACGCTGTCTCGTGTCTGTAAGCAATATTCAAATAAGCTGGCACTTGAGTCATGAAGATGGTTATTGAAAAAGTTTCAAGTGTGTGTGGGGTTTTTTTCGTTTCAGTTTTAGTTTTTGGTAACTGTCATATCAATGCGAAAATGTTAGAAACTCTGCGGAATACCAATCAATGCGTCAAAAGCCAAAGAAGAGGCGTTGAATGTGGAATTTCACTGCGATCAGTTGGTCTGTTCATTAATTGTAAAATTTGTCGCGAAAATTAATCGGTTAAATGAGTATTAAATAAATCATTTAACAATTGGCCGATTAAAGAAATGTATGTATTCAAAATTTGTTTAGAACAAAAGTGACCTAGATATCTTCTTGTTCAATTTAGCTAGAAGGTTAAAATATCGATTGTTAAGCTAAAGATAGATAAACCTCCCCGCAGTCCATCTTCCAATGAACAGGTTAAAGTCTCTCCAGTTATTGTCATTAAATATTAAAATAGTTTTTGAATGTCAGCGTTCTAAAGAGCGATCGCTCGCAGGTATAAACTGCTATATTTGAAACTTTGTACACATTTTTCTTAAAACGACATTTTTCAATATTCGACTTCAAATTTAAACTGATTTTTTTTTGAATATATATACTATAACCTACGATCATTCAGATTGATTAGCATTAAAAAACCAAAAGAAGGAAAATTTTTTCGGAGACTGCCATTTTGTTAATTTTTTGATATTTTTCATTATATAGATGAAGTTAAGATCTAGTGGAGAAGTACTTCTTTCAATTAGAGTCAAGGCTTATGTCACATAATGGTTATAGAATCCATCGAAAATAAGGTTTTTTGTTTTGCTTGACCCAAAAGGTATGTATCCAAAAATAATTTAAAACAAGTAAGGAAGGGCTAAGTTCGGGTGTAACCGAACATTTTATACTCTCGCAATTTATTTATTTCACTTTATTAATATTATATAATACACAATTTGACTCACATATTCGTCATATATCTTGTATAAAGTCCATTGAAAGTTGGAAACCCTAATATTAGGTTAGAAGCTCCGAGGACCGATATATGGGGCCTTGATAACCTATGGTCCGATTTCGGCGATTTTTAGAATGGGGCTGCCACACTATAAACATAGTATTTGTGCAAAGTTCTGCACCGATATCATCACTAGTGCTTACTTTATATATATATTGTAAAGTAAACGATTCAGATCGTCTTCAAAGTTCTGGTAGGCGTGGTTGTGAAGCGATTTGGCCTATTTTCACAACATATCGAAAGAAACTATTACAAACCAAGTTTCACTGAAATCGGTCGAGTAGTTCCTGAGATATGGTTTTTGACCCATAAGTGGGCGACGCCACGTCCATTTTCCATTTTGTAAAAAAATCGGAGTGCAGCTTCCATCTGCCATTTCTTATGTGAAATTTAGTGTTTCTGATGTTTTTCGTTAGTGAGTTAACCCACTTTTAGTAATTTTCAACCTAACCTTTGTATGGAAGGTGGGCGTGGTTATTATCCGATTTCTTTCATTTTTGGACTGTATTAAAAAGTGGCTAAAGAAAACGACTGCAGAAAGTTTGGTTTATATAGCTCTATTGGTTTGCGAGAAATGTACAAAAAACCTATTTGGGGGCGGGGCCACGCCCACTTCCCCAAAAAAATTACATCCAAATATGCCCCTTCATAGTGCGATCCTTCATACCAAATTTTATTTCCATAGCTTTAGTTATGGCTTAGTTATGGCGCTTTATGTGTTCATACATCTTCGAAAGCAACTTTCCTATGTTGCCAAGAAATAAGTGTGCCAAGTTTCATCAAGATATCTTAATTTTTACTAAAGTTACAGCTTGCACAGGCGGACGGACGGACAGACAGACATCCGGATTTGAACTCCACTCTTCACCCTGATCACTTTGGTATATATAACTCTATGTCTAACTCGTTAAGTTTTGGGTGTTACAAACAACCGTTATGTGAACAAAACTATATTACTCTCTTTAGCAACATTTGTTGCGAGAGTATAAATATTCAAAATGCCCTAATTTAATAAAATTTATATAAAAAGAGAAGTAGGTACAAACATATATACATAAATGTATCCGATACACTTTAACTTAATGAAGCCCCAGACAAATTTGCCTATTAATTACATTGAAAATAAACAACTTTTTCAATTTAGTAATTTTATTTACAAATATGATTCAGCCAACCTAAATAGCAACATAATAGTGAGCTGTCACTGGAAAGCATACCCGGCTCATAATTAAGCATCCTTAATTCCGCAAGACTGTTTAAAGTCACGCCTCATTTAGCCCAGCTAAAGTGCGGGATAAATAAAATGACAAGATAAAGAGTGAGTGAAAGAGAAAGAGAACTATAAGCGCCTTAATGAATGTTCACTTGAAAGCGATGCGTTTGTTGCCATTGGCTGATTCATTCACACGCAAATTTACGCACATATGTAAATATTCACATGCATACACGCACATATAAATTTAGAATTGCAATGATGACTGACAAAATAACAGCTTGCTTACAAAATATAACTGTTAATAAATCGCTTATACCTTAGTCAACGAAAAGGCAAACAAGCAGATAGGCAGGCACTCCCACATTTGACCTATTTCGACATAATCGACAATCGACAACCGACAGTTATTATTATTACATGTTTTATATTTATATCGTATTTGCATACATACATACACACATAATTGCATTTTATGACTTTTTTTTACTAAACAAATATGGATTACGCGCAAATAGAATTTTTGAGCTAATCATTTTTGGACCAACACACGTAACTACGTACATACATACACACATATGTAAATATGTATTTTAGTACTACAAGAAATATACATAAAACACGTAGGCGTGTGATATATAAATATATGTATGTGATATTCCTTGTACTTTCATTCATTTCTACATCCTTTTGGGTTTTATTCGAACATTCCATTGACATCACTAAAGCCCATAAAATAGCGCGCCTGTCATTTTGTTCAATCAGTTTGTGAAAAATATATAGTCATTCATAGCTGTACTTATGTCTGTATGTGCATAAATTGTTTTCCAGCGTTGTTTTGCCGTTTTATGGCATCCCATATAAAGAACTCGATAAAAATGTTGTCTAAATAATTTATGTGAATAAAAAAATTTGCCCGCAATATACAAAACATAAATACATATGTAAACAAAACCGTTTTGGTTTATACAAATTAACGAGTACAGTGTTGGTGAAAGGTTTTAAACACTTTTTGGATAGTAATTAAATAATAAAAATTATGTTTATGCTTAAAGCATGCAGAAAAAAAAAATAAAAAAAAAAATTAATAAATAAAAGTAGCAACATATCGAAAGGCTTCAAAGCAGGCTAAATGAAATTAATTTAAATATTTTTCTTTGCCTCTTTTTTATAGTCCTTGTGCTTTTTAGGTTATAAAGTTGCTTTAAATATGGTTATGCGCCATATTATATGTTGTATCTCCCACTAAATTAAGCTGCTGTTAATTGATTTATCATATCAAATAGCATACAACATACATTAAGAATGTTTAGACTGAAAGAAAGAGATCTCATCTACTTTGAAGTGCTCATTTCTGTAATGATTACCGTTCTGATGCGATGTTGTGACTATGGAATTGATAAATTTATCTTTATACTCAACAGCCATTCAAGAACCGCATTCCAAGACCACAAGAGATTGAATATAAAAGCCCACAAAACCGCTAAAAAGTTGCCCAACGAAGACTTGATGTTTATCTTGACAGCTTATCAATTGATCTTCTTATGAATCTAGTTCTAGATCTCTATGCCAAATGAGAAAATTACGCGATTACTGACACTGTGCTACAAATTTTTGTAAAAAACTATTTTGTTTGATTAAAAATTCGTTGGAAGGTCATCTCGTCTAATCATTATCCTATCCTATTACCTCTAACATGCTACTCTTGTACAGCTAGGTCGTCACAATATCACTGATATCATACTGGATGTGTTAAAAAAATAACGGGAATTTTCGTTTTTTGAAACAAATATATATTCATTCGTCTACATTAATGTTGTCAGCTTTAAAATAGACCTCATTCGATATTCTACATTTATGTCATTACGTTCCTTCCAATCGTCATGACACTTCTCAAACTCGGCTTTTGGGATAGCATCTGGCTCCTTCAAATATTTCTCGTATGCTTGTAAGACGAGTGTCATTTAAGATTCTCTTATTTTTGGAAATGGAATATCACATGGAGCCATGTTTGGCGAATATAGAGGCTTGGGCTTCATGACAGTACTGTTTTTGGACAAGAATTCACGAGCGGCTGCTACAGATAAAGTAAGCAATGAACACAGCTGAAGAATTTATTGGACTCTTCAAACCCCGAAATCTTAAAATTGCCGTTATTTTTTAAAACACTTCGTACTTGTGCGCTCTTTCGGGAGTATAGCGAAATGGAAACTATTCCCAATGCACAGGGGGTCCGCTTGTATGAAGCCACGGCCATACATACTTCCCGTTGAGATATCGCTATGAAATTTTCACCAAAAATCTAGAAAAATATTCTAAATATATTATAAAAAAATTAGCCACATCGAGCGACTATATCTTATAGCTTCCATAGGAACGATCGGGATAAGTTATAATAATTTTGTTATTTTCGGTTTTAAACTTTGTCAATTTATTGTAATAAAAGAGATCTCAATATATGGAGGGAAAAGGGCGTGATTCACTCCCGCCCGCCCACTTCTTTACATATATATCTACATATACAGATCCTTAATAAGACAGCTCTATACATCTATATACAGATTGTTAATAAGACATTATAAACAGTTATTTAAAAAAATTAAAAACAAGTAAGGAAGGTTCGTATTATTGGTCATTTTAGAGACAATTCGTTTACATTTTGTCAACATATTTTGCTATCGATTTTTCGATTTTTGCCCTATGGGGGGATTGCACCCACTGTGCAATGGTGAGATTTTTAGCTATTCAGAAAAAAATATCTAGTATGAAATTTGTCTCTTTACCAGAAAAATGTTTTCGATAACAAAATATGTCAACAAATTATAAGAATCCTTATTAATAAATTTTTAGTAGAAACTCGGAGAACACGAAATGCTAAACGTTTTCTTCAAATATCATCTCTTTCATAAAAAAAATATTAAAACATTTAATTTAATTTAAAACATAAAGTTAAGTAAGTAAGATGTGTTTAAATTTGTTAGATTCGGTTAAGTTAAGAGGCATATCTCTCTACATGCAGAAGATATCACTTGGAGAGATGTGAGCGCCCTCGATACAAAAAAACTTCTAATGGATTGCAAAGACTTTGACGATTTGACAAAACGATTAGAATTACATAATTCTTCAGTGGGCTATTGTCAGCTCCAGTCAATTCCTCCTCTACTTTATAGCATAAATATGAAACAAAATAATTTGGTTAAACTTTGTGTTAAAATCAGAAAATAAAAAACTTTTCACAATTATAATAGAAGATTTGAAAAACATTCCCCAGTCTAGAAAACATATTATAGACATTTTGTGGTATACTCGAAAACCTCTCACTGAATATTGAATATGCACATAATGAACTAAAAGTGCGAAAATCTATAATCATTCATAATATTAAATAACTTTTTGTTAAAAAATCATTAGTAGTAATTTATGTAAATTAAGCAAACAAAACTTGTCATCCAACGCATGACACAACAAACAAGGTCGAATTTCCTGCCGCTTATCTGTACAACTATTAAAGTGTGTAAGCATGTACATTTATCTATGCGCAAAATCTTGGCTTTACATGTTGCATTCCATGCCATGTAGCTCGTCTCGTCACAGTTGCTGTTGAATGTGCTATGCAACCAATATCAAGTTCATATTTCATCAATATATTGACGTCACTATTGCGCTCGCACACTCAATCATTAACACCATTGGTTTTGTGGTTTTGTTGATTTAAGGCCTCCTAATGATTGCCATCGCGCCATCAACTTTTGGCAGCTAAAAATACACATCATTTATCAACCAAACAAATGACATACATACGTGCAACAAAAATATCAACAAGCGACAGATGATCAACGAATATGTGGCGGCAGGCAGTGAATGCAGTTGTTGAGTTGTTTCAGTGGCAAGCACACAAGTGGCTTGCACTTGCGCAGCCTCGAGGCTCACAGCCGAAAGGCTAGACACTCAACTCGACAGTGAGCATAAATTCAAGTGCCATCAGCTGGTGTAATCATTAATATGCAAGATGCCACGACGTCAAACACTTTTTCTTTCACAACAATTAGCAGCAGCAACCTGCAGCACCAACACACACACGCCTGTCAGTTGGAACTCATGTTGACTTCATGGCAAGCGCGGCCACACAAATGTAACTTAATTTTCACTTAACATAATTTATTTTTTATTGCTGTTGTTATCTCGTCACCACCAAACAAAATGCCAACAAATTACACAAAATCAACTGGTTGCAAACAAGTCAAACATAAATTCTTACTAATTCTATTTTATTTTCTGCTTTGCTTTACTTGACTTTTTGAATTTACTTAACTAACCGTTTGCTGATTTATCTGCTTTTTCGTTTTCTATTTTATTTTTTTTTTATTTTAAATTTGGCGTATCAGTCAAAATGCTGTTTTTTCCCGCGTTACACGCTTTCCACTACCGGCAACTCGAATAACGGCACGCACACAACTAAATCCACACATACACATGTGTGTTTGTGTTTGCTTCGTATTTCAATGTTTCCGTTTCGTCGCCGAGTTTCGTCAACAACAACTCGGAATTTTCGCGCTTCACCGTTAGTGGCAACCGTTGTGCTTCGATTTTCCCAATAGACTGACAAGCGTTTGCTACCAAAACATATCAGTGGCCGCCGGCAGCCGCCGACGCGCCAACAAATGCGTATTCGGTAACAGCAGCAGCAACAACAATAACAACAGCTAAGCAACTGACAAGACCAAGTCAAACGGGGCAAACACGATTGTTGTTGGCCATAACACTAACTACAGTGGAACGTTTTTATATTTTTTTTAGTTATTTGTTGTTTAAATAATTTATTATTAAAAATAAAAAAATTTAACTTAATTAAAAAAAAATATGTTATATATTTTTTATTTTAATTATTATTTTTAATTTTTAACTTAATTTAAACAATTATAATTAAAACTTTCATAAATCATAATAACAATAAATTATTTAATATAAAAATTTATTAAAAAAATAAAAATTTTATATTTTTTTAAATTTGTTTTATTTTTTTATTAATTTTTATTTTCAATATTTTATTATTTTTTTAATTTACATAATTTTTATTTATTATTTATTATTTTTTTAATTTTTAATTACAATTACGTCAAATAATAATAATAATAATATATCTTAATTTTTTCAATAAATTTTCCTATATTGCCGTTACTTGGCAGCTCTAGATCGAAAAGCTTTTATAGCAAAGTTTTATAGCTGCAGCGAATACAAGCTTTTAAGTTCGCGAAAAAGCTTTAAAAGCGCTGAAAATGAATTTACTGCAATTTCAAAGCTTGCAAATACATACATACATACTTAAATATATACAAATTATATATTTAAATATATATCTACTTTCGCTAAAAAGCTAAATATCTAATTCACGAACACATCTCTACTTGAATATCTATTAAATAATTTTATGAATGAATTTCGCGTTCACGTCGTTGCTATATCACAGAGCGGATAAAAACGGGAAAAACAATAACAACTTTTTATTAAGCTTCACGTGTTTGCCATCTCATGTTTGTTTACATTTTAATCATAAATAAAACTACCGGGAAACACGCGTCATCTTTGAATTTGAGAAAATTAGTATGAACTTATCACTAATGTGTGAATTCGTCATCTTAAATTGTTGGGAAGCCTTATCTCGTATATAGTTCCCGTTAGAAAGAACAATTACTTATTAAATTTAAATGATAATTAGGAAAACTGATTACAATTCTTTATATTTTTAGGGGATTTAATATAGTTGTTTTCCAAACTAATTATGACTATAAGGGAAATGCGCAACAGCATTGCTATCTCTACTCTTAATTTCTCGAATAATATTACAAAGTGACTTTGGTGTTATCGGCATGTAATTCAGTAAAAATGACAGTTAATAAAATTAATTGGAAACATATTCCATATATGAATACGGTTTAGTTTAATGTCATACATAATAATTTGAATGTCTTATAAAAATTCTTAAAAAATACATATGTAGTATGACTTTGCTTGAACCCCAATAGAACCACTTATGACCCCTTGCTACAATTTCCGTGTCCTCCTAAATGAAAACAAACCCAACATTACCTTATGTCATGTGATGACCTTTGTTTACATTTTGGCTGGGGTCAATGACCTTTGGCGGGGTTTGTTTATATTTTGGCCGAGGTCAATGACCTTTGACAGGGGTTTGTTTACATTTTGGCCGGGGTCAATGACCTTTGGCTGAGATTTGTTTATATTTTTGCCGAGGTCAATGACATTTGGCCGGGGTTTGTTTACATTTTGGCCGGGGTCAATGACCTTTGGCCGGGGTTTGTTTACATTTTGGTCGAGGTCAATGACATTTGGCCGAGGTATGTTTAGATTTTGGTCGAGGGCAATGACCTTTGGCTGGGATTTGTTTATATTTTGGCCGAGGTCAATGACATTTGGCCGAGGTATGTTTAGATTTTGGTCGAGGTCAATGATCTTAGGTCTGAGTTTGTTTTCATATTGGGGGATCACGGGAAGTCACGTTTGTTAACTTTTTGAGAGGTTCCGTGATGACAGGCTTGTTTACATCTTGAAGGGTCATGTAATGTTGTTTTAGAAAGAGCAAACTTCGGGTTCCCAAGAGTTCGGTATTGTAGCAGTATGTAAAACGAATAAAATAAAAAAGAAGTTTAGATACATGTATTTAGTTCTAAATTTCATTGCGTTTTCAAGAAAAAATATCACAGTGATCATTTCGTTGTTTATGCGAGAATAAGAAATTTTTAGTACGCGGTAATAATTTTAGAATCCCGAAATTTGGGGTTGTTGTATGCCGATGCTTCTCTTGGAATTTAATAAAGGAAGTAAATTTGTAATTTAGATTCAGTTCCAAATTCATTTATGGTTATTAGAAAATCTTACTCAGGGTTCATTTCGCTATTTAGCGAATATACGATATTTTGAGTTAAAAGCAAATTTTTCGATATCCCGAAATTTCGGGATTATAGTATTCCGATGTTTTTATTAGAATTTAAACTTTATAAATTTCAAATTAGTAAATTTGCCATTTGGATATAGTTTAAATTCGATTGCAATTATTAGAAAAGCTTTCTTCGAGATTTCGATGTTTAAACGAAGTTACGAAATTTTTAGTTAAAAGTAATCATTTCGGGATTGTAGTACTTCTATTGGAATTTTAGTCATAAAATTTTTAAGAAGATAAAATTATTATATATACCATTTTGATATAGTTTTAAATTCTATAACATTTATTAGAAAAACTATTTTACGAATAATTTCAATGTTTAAACTAAGATGCCAAATTTTGAGTTAAAAGTAAATTTTTCGAAATCCCGAAATTTCGGGATTGCAGTCTCCCGATGCTACTATTGGAATTTTAGCTATTAAAATTTAAAAATAATACAATAAGTGAATTTTTCTCTTACATATTGTCCTAAATTCAAATTTGAAAACCTTTACTGAGGATAATTCCTTTGTTTATACGAAGATAAAAAAAATTTTAATAAATATAGTAATTTTTTTTTTACAATCCAGAAGTTTCGGGATTGTAATATCCCAATTCTTTATTGGAGTTTTAAAAAGAATAATATAAGTGAGATTAATAATGTTGTAAATTCAAATTAGAAAACCTTTTCTAAGGATGATTCCGTTGTTTATGCGAATATGGGAAATTTTTGGTTACAGGTAATATTCTCGTTTCTTTCGGGATTATAGTATTCCGGATTTGTTTAAGCATAATTTAATAAATTACTGCGTGAACATTATTTGAAAGTCTTTGAACACATAAATTCAAGTAAATGCGGATAATAAATTCAACATTTAAAATAGTATTTATTGAGTCATGCTGCCTAAAACAAATGGAAATGTATGTAATCTGTATGTAATTAGTAGCACTCATTTTTATTTCCACATTAATTAACAAGGAATTGTCAACGAGGTTAAGTGTAACATTACTTACAGAAACTAAGAGGAAAAAATGTATTAAACAACATTCTTTCCTTCGTATTTTAATCTGCTTTTTTGCTTATAATTATGTAAATACTTGTATATATTATGCATTTACTTTTAAATAATTTATGTGGCATTAGCGCAAACACAAAGGTGCGTGTGTACGCAAGTGCAGTGTCCCTCTGAGTCAAGTCAGTTTGTTTGCTAAGTTAGTTTGTTTGTTGAAGCCAATTAACTTATTTTGTTGTATTTTATATATTTCTTTGACAGTTATTATTTCCTTTTTTCTTTACATACACACATTTACACGCCAGCTGTAATGCTATCTAAATCATTTAATTCGCTATGCAATAACTCAATTGACATTAAAAACAAGTAAGGAAGGGCTAAGTTCGGGTGTAACCGAACATTTTATACTCTCACAATTTATTTATTTAACTTAATTAATATTATATAATACACAATTTGACCTACATATTCGTCATATATATTGCATAAAGTCCATTGATAGTTGGAAACCCTAATATTTATTAGGTTAGAAGCACCGAGGTCCTCATGTTCGATATATGGGGCCTTGAAAACCTGTGGTCCGATTTCGGCGATTTTTACAATGGGGCTGCCACATTATAAATACAGTATTTTTGCAAAGTTTTGCACCGATATCTTCACTAGTGCTTACTTTAAATATTGTAAAGTAAACGATTCAGATCATCTTCTAAGTTCTGGTATATAGGAAGTAGGCGTGGTTGTGAAGCGATTTGGCCAATTTTCACAACATATTATTAGGAGGTAAGGAAACTATTACAAACCAAGTTTCATTGAAATCGGTCGAGTAGTTCCTGAGATATGGTTTTTGACCCATAAGTGGGCGACGCCACGCCCATTTTCCATTTTGTAAAAAAATCTGAGTGCAACTTCCATATGCCATTTCTTATGTGAAATTTAGTGTTTCTGACGTTTTTCGTTAGTGAGTTAACCCACTTTTAGTAATTTTCAACCTAACCTTTGTATGGGAGGTGGGCGTGGTTATCATCCGATTTCTTTTATTTTTGTACTGTATTAAGAAGTGGCTAAAAAAAACGACTGCAGAAAGTTTGGTTTATATAGCTTCATTGGTTTGCGAGATATATATAAATAACCGATTTAGGGGCGGGACCACGCTCACTTCCCAAAAGAAATTACATCCAAATATGCCCCTTCCTGGTGCGATCCTTTATTCCAAATTTTATTTCCATAACTTTATTTATGGCTTAGTTATGACACTTTATGTGTTTTTGGTTTTCGCCATTTTGTGGACCGATTGTGCCCATTTTCGAAAGCAACGGACAGACGGACAGACATCCGGATTTCAACTCCACTCGTCATTCTGATCATTTATATATATATAACCCCATATCTAACTCTTTTATTTCTTGGTGACACAAACAACCGTTATGTGAACAAAACTATGATACTCTGTGCAACAGGTTGCGAGAGTATAAAAATGAAGAAAACTTATTTTTCACACTTCAGTAACCGATAAAATCGAACGCAAACCAACGCTTAATGTCAACTCCAGCCAATTGTTTATTTATTATTTATATGTATGCATGTATTTGTAATATATTTCACAGCGCACTCAAATCAAGGTGAAATATACTCTAATCTGTTATTTAATCTGAGATCTTATCGTTATTACATAGGAATTTTGTTAATTTATTGTGACATAATTTGCATATTAGAGTTTAGAATTTAGTAAAAAAATATATTTATATTATAAATACATTTACATATTTATGCCTTTAATAATTGTTAAGAAGGCAGCTAAAGCACTCAAGCTAGTGCCCGCGCTTGAGCTGCGAGTCTGCGACTTTAACGATTGTATGCTACGTCAGCGACTTCCGCGGAACTTCGGACAAAGTAAACCCCAAACATGATCTCTATAATTATAAGAAACCACATACCAACCAACAACAACAATACTGTGTTATAAAACACCAATACGCACACACACACACGCAAACGCCGCTTTGTTCGATAATAATGAAAAGCGAGTGAATCAAGTGTTTATATTTATTAAAATGGCAATAACCACAACAAGTCCAAGCCCAAGCTTCGATGACAATTTTGATATAAATTTCTGATATTTGTCGTATAAAGAGATTAAAAAGTATGTCCATATGTGCGTGCATGTGCGTGTGGGTATTTTTACTGGTAATTAGTATCTTGATTGACGATTGAGAGTTTGTGGGGTTGAACATACATATGTATGTATATGTACTAACATACAAAGTAATGATATCAATAAATAAAATTACCTTTAGATTATATAATAAACAAGCGCATGTATCATTAATGAGACTTTAATGGAATGACATGAAGATATCTTAAAGTTCTTTTAATTGGCTGTTATCGTGCGCACAGATATCAATTAGCTTGCATTAAGACATATGTATACACATATAAATATTATACACATTTCGGTAATAAGATTTCGTACCGGACACAAGAATTCTAGTTTATATTTGTAGTAAAGACGAACAGTCCGAGAGAGTCATGAATCATTTATAATGCGCTGTGAGTGGTTACATAAGTCATTATGTTTGACTTCATTGATTTAATGAAATTAAGTTTGCTATAAATATAATAATTAATTTTTTATCAATATATAAAATTCAAATCATATACGATGAAAATATTTTGGTGTATATTCATGAATATACTGTCTTCGAACTCTTAACTTGAAAGTATCCCAAACCGAAATGAAAACTCTCACAGTGATTTTTGAACAGATAAATCGCTGAATATGAACATTTCCAATAAAGAGGTTTGTTCAAAAATAACGGGAATTTTCGATTTTTATACTCTCGCTACAAAAGTTGCTAAAGAGAGTATTATAGATTTGTTCACATAACAGTTGTTTGAAGTCATAAAACTAAACGAGTTAGCTATAGGGTTATATATATCAAAATGATCAGGGTGACGAGTAAAGTTCAAATCCGGGGACGAGTAAATGTCTGTCTGTCCGTCCGTCCGTCTGTCCGTCTGTCCGTCCGTGCAAGCTGTAACTTGAGTAAAAATTTAGATATTTTAATGAAACTTGGAACATTTGTTCCTTGGCACCATAAGAAGGTTAAGTTCGAAGATGGGCGGAATCAGACCACTGCCACGCCCACAAAATGGCGATAACCAAAAACACATAAAGAGCTATAACTAAGCCATAAATAAAGTTATGAAAATAAAATTTGGAACATGGGATCGCATTAGGGAGGGGCACATTTGAATGTAATTTTTTTGGAAAAGTGGGCGTGACCCCGCCCCTAAATATGTTGTTTGTATATATATTGCAAACCAATAGAGCTATATAAACCAAACTTTCTGCAGTCGTTTCTTTTAGACGTTTCCTTATACAGTCCAAAAATGAAAGAAATCGAATAATAACCACGCCCACCTCCCATACAAAGGTTAGGTTGAAAATGACTAAAAGTACGTTAACTTACTAACGAGAAACGTCAGAAACACAAAATTTCACAGAAATGATAGCAGAAGGATGCTGCACTCAGATCTTTTTACAAAATGGAAAATGGGCGTGGCATCGCCCACTTATGGGTCAAAAACCATATCTCAGGAACTACTCGACAGATTTCAATGAAATTCGGTATATAATACTTTATTGACACCCTGATAATATGTGTGGAAAATGGATGAAATCGGTTCACAACCACGACTACTTTCTTTATAACTCAATTTTGAATTCCATCTGAATTCTTCACTTTATAATATATGTACATATACATTAGAAACCAATAATGATAGCGAAATAAAACTTTACACAAATACAGTATATGATCTGTGGCATCACTTGTGAAAAAATTGTTGAAAACGGACTATAACTTTTCAAGGCCCCAGATATCGAACATGTTGAACTCAGCGTCTAGGGTTAAATTTTAACCGAAAATATGGGTAAATCTCCCAGCTAATTTAATGTTATTCAGAGGAAATTGTTTTCTTCCAATAATGTGTCTCTGTTCCAAAAATTATTAAAATCGGGTCACAACATCTCCTAGCATTATTATAGCTTTTTCAAAAATTGGTTGGGCTTTATTACGCATATATGTATTGGTTAATATATGAGCTATCTTAGCAAAATTAAGTGAACGTATCGGCTTGGAAATAGTGTACCTTGCTGAAGAAAATGAATGAAATCGGTTCAGGAATTACCTCAGCCCTCATATACTATATATGACGATTTTCGTTATTCTATTAAACTTTATGCCGAATTTATGGGTAAATTTGTGCGTTATCTTAATAAAATTTCTTCAATAAATTGCGAGAGTATAAAATGTTCGGTTACATCCGAACTTAGCCTTTCCTTACTTGTTAATTTTAATATAAAAAAAAATTTATAAATATATCTGAACTATTTTCACGTGCTGCAAGCACGAATAAACAACAAAAGCGGCTCTTCATGAACTCTCTCATATTCAGGTTTTCATTTTAACATACAATAAAGTAATGGCGGGGATTTCCAAATAGTGTCTGACAGCGCAGAAACAAGTGAGTAACGTTTTGTGAAACGTGTTGGTCACATTTCTTCAGCAACAAGTGCGATTCACGAGCGCAGACGTAGCCAAAAGCAATACTGCATATATTCATGCATATTTATTAATATACGTAATAATAATATATTTAGTGTATATGAAACAAAAAAACCTTAGAAGGCTGAAGGCATATAAATGCATGAAGTGCTAATGAAGTTACAATGAAAAACAATAATAATAACAATATTAATATTAAGTGAATAAACATAACAAAGCAAACATACATATTTGTATAAGTATTACGAGAATGCAGGTTTAATGAACTTTATTTCGCATTTCTTTATGCAAGTGGTTTCCATGCGACCCCAATTTAATAAAGGAAGGATACCTGCGATTTTTTTTAACAATTTCGTAACTTGAACAAATATTCGAAAAACGTAGAAAGGTACGATTTTGGGTGAAAGCTTGTATTAAATTGGTGAACGATTATACATATATAAACATACATACATACATACAAATAAACTTTCTTATGTTTATCAAGAAGCTAATGAATGGAAACTTGGTGCAGATAGTTCGGAAAATATAATATGAACTTCGATTTTCAACCATCAAATGAAATAAATTTTTGTAGTAGAAAGAAAATTTTAAATATATATATATATATAAATATATATCGTGTTTCAAAGTTTAAAAAGAGTTTTTTAATGTCTTAATAAATTCTATAACATCTTGAAGAAATTATTCTAAAATTTCAAGATGCGAATTGAAGGAATTTCAGAATAGCTTTTTTGTATTTTGCCCAAAACTGTGTTTTCAAAGTCGGTTTTCAAAATTTCTGATTTTTTTACACTGAATTGAATATTTTTGTTTCAATTACAGCAATTTAAAAAAATGCCACGAAAGTTAGTAATTGTTTTTTTCGTAAAAGCCTATGAATCTTTTAATTTTTTTTCTTCGTCCATGTTCAAGTTTAAAGTCTTAACTAAACAATTATTTTTAGTTTATTTTCTCATGATCCTGCTAGGCATAATTGAGAGTCTATAATTAATGCTTTCTGCATACATTATTATCCATTTCAACTCTTCTATTGGTGATATTTAGGAAGGAGGGTATACATAAGTCGATCACAGACAAATTGAGAATACATCCCCTGCTTACCTATACTGATTTATTCTTTCAAAACATAGCTTTTGCAAATATTTAAATTTCAAATCTTAGTTTTGAGTGTTACAATTAACCTTTAGTATAACAACACTAACATACTATCGCACAGAGTATATTGCCAGAGCACAAAAGTATAATTATTTAATTTATCTGTAACTGAAAAAATATACAAATTATATAGTTGTTCAAAGAAATGACATGGTTCAATTACAAAAATGACATGTGTACATAGTTATTACCAGACACGGCATATATTTTCATTGTATTCTTACAACGTTAAAGTTGGCTTAAGACTAATTGTCTACACTCAAAAAGTCATTAATTTATCGTTGATCAATGGCATATCTCGTACAATATTAGTATGATTGAAAATTCAATGAACATATGATATGTAATCGAGTCGATTTGTTTAATCCAATTGTTCAGCTGGCCAAGCTACTCGATTAACAAATCGTGTATAGAGCATCAATATTTTCGCCATCAAAACTGTTTGTTATTAAGAGATATATTATCATCGTTTCGCCATTTATCTACCCACTAGTTTTGAGTGCTGCTCTCTTGTGCAAAAAATAAACCTAACCAGTTGATTTCAACACAAAAGAGATATGTATTCATAATTCTACTTTTATATCTATCTCTTTTCAGTGATGCGAGTCGTTTACTTTAATATCAATTGTTCGTTCGTTTCACAACTCTCCAACATTTGGCGAACTGTAGTCAGCTAATATTAGTACTTCCATACCATATAGCCTATACATCATTTATCGACTGCTTGAATCTAAAATCTGTACCACACAACATTAGCCACTCCTTACTTATACGTTTTATTTTTCACAGAACCATGCAACCGTGTGTGATTTTTGACACTTTAAACGACGTGTAATAATGTTGTTAAACACATTTATGAGAAGAAAAAAATAATGTCAATGTTTTCGAAAACTATCAAAATAAAGCAATGTGATAATCTGCAGCCACAACATGCACACCTAACCAGTTTTTGATTTTTGCAAACACAGAATAACAATAATTTGTTGAACAGATTAAACCAGTGTCGGCACTTCCATTCACCTGAATTTTTAGTTTTGGACATTTTAAATATTACAATTAATATACTCTTTGACTTAACAAGTTGTTGAGGTAACTATTACACCGTGTAACTACACTGCAAAATGGGTTTTTGCACGGCTCTTGAAGATCAGTGGCAATACACTCAGGTTTTAAATTATAGGTTATGCCATAGATTGAGACCTACATATGTACCATCTAGAGGTCCTATGCTCTATCTAGGGACTATGGGAAAATACTTATTTATATGTCATAGATTACTTGAATTTGGGTAGCTTAATCTTAAGATAGTGTGTTATATTTTCGAAAACATCGATTTCGAATTTTGGAAAATTTGGTAAGTTGTTCGAATGGATTTCTAATAGTCTTCGAATAGGTTTCTCAGTCTAATGGAACTTTTGATGCAAACATTGGTGCGAAAACACAGATATCGCTATAAGGGCGTTGATAATTTCTAGATAATGTGAAGAATAAAGAAGAAGACAGAATTAGTTAATGTATTATAAACTACTGTAAAAATTAAATAAAACGCTAAGCTCTTCAAAGAGTTGTTGTAATCCTTTTAAATATTTGTCATAAGATGGAAATATTTATGGCCATTTTTTTTTAAATAATTTCAGTCGAATTTCGAGATAGAGGACATGTCGTAACTTACATGGTATTTTTCGAATAAAGTATGGTTAAAGTAATAATGGAAATGGATATTTAAATTTGGAATAGTTGAGTTGTGTCGAATATATTTTTAAAAAGGGTTGCCACCAATTTGAATTTATCTATAATTCAGGTATATTATGGAATAGAAAGCCACATATACGAATGATAAAAACTGAAAATATTACTAGTCTTCCGGAAAGTATTTCAAAAATCTTGAAATTGAGAACCAGAAAAATATACATATTGTTACATAATGTTTTTTCAAGTAAATGACGTATAAGTAATACTAACTTCTGTGCTTGAGTGCTGCCTTTTGGCATAATTTGCGCCTTAAGTGTGAAAAAAGTCAAAGTTTGTGGCAAAGTGCACCAAATATAGCAATTAAAAGCACTTAAAAACCCATACGTTGAAGTGGCATTTAGCATATAAATAAACAAACAGATATTGGCCACAACTAAACCCATAATACATAACAATTAAACTAAATTGTTATGCTTTAACCTGTATTTATTATTGCATTTTATAAAACTTTAAGATGCTTATACTTATTGCAGAGCACTTGCCTACAACATGCCTCGAGGTGTTTATAAATATACAATTATTACTAGAACATATGCGTTATTAATTAGAGTTTTATATGCCCCTAACGATGAACGAAATTGCCATATGATTGCTGACATACCACACTGTTTTTACACGCTTGTCAGATTTTGTTGATCAATATGGTTTACGCGTACGCGTTGCGGATCATGACCGTGCAATCAATTAGCAGATAGGCGCGATCCGTTTTAATTGCAGGAATCTCGTCTAATTGGACAAACTGATATGTGAAGTAGCAATGCATTATGCATTTTAAGTATTAAGATATTATTAAATGAATATTACTATATAGGCAATATAGGAAGTCAAATCGAGCAATCGTAACGAACTAGTGTGACGTGCCAAATTCCTTAACGGTCGTCGTGTACTACATATCACCTCCAGAGTGAAAGCTTAAACGATTAGTATCATTATATTGGAATGTTCGATTGTATGACTGGATAGTTTTCATATCAATATGATAAATTAATTGATTTGAAATAAATATTATGAGATTGGTAATTTAGAAAATATTTAATAAAAATATTTTTTGATGACAAACTGAAGCGGTTTAACCAGGCGTGCATTAAAAGAAATTTTTTTTTCAGAAGAGTTACAACTTGTTTAATAATATCCATTCAATAAAATTATAATAATTTATCAATATGAGGTTATGAAACTAATGTGGTCCACAATTTAAAATAATTTCCTACAAGGATTGGCACTTATTAAAAAATTGTATAAAATTAAAATCATAAATAAATTTCATTTTGAAATATAGGCATCGAATAAAATTCATAAAAGAAAGACTTGTGAGTTGATTATATTTTTAAAATGGGATGCCACCTTTTTGCAATTTGGAATTCAGTTGAAAAATATATTTAAAAATACATTAATGATATACAATTAAATTATTATATTAAAAAAAGAGTTGCCATCTATTGCTAAAAATTCAAATTGAAAAATAAATTTAAAATTATAATTTGATATAAAAATTTAAAAGTATATTGAAACAAGTAAGGAAGGGCTAAGTTCGGGTGTAACCGAACATTTAATACTCTCGCAATTTATTTATTTAACTTTATTTATATTATATAATACACAATTTGACCCACATATTCGTCATATATATTGTATAAAGCCCATTGAAAGTTGGAAACCATAATATTAGGTTAGAAGCACCGAGGTCCTCGTGTTCGATATATGGGGCCTTAAAAACCTATGGTCCGATTTCGGCGATTTTTAGAATGGGGCTGCCACACTATAAATACAGTATTTGTGCAAAGTTCTGCACCGATATCTTCACTAGTTCTTATTTTATATATTGTAATGTAAACGATTTAGATCGTCTTCAAAGTTCTGGTATATAGGAAGTAGGCGTGGTTGTGAAGCGATTTGGCCTATTTTCACAACATATCATTGGGATGTAAGGAAACTTTTACAAACCAAATTTCATTGAAATCGGCCGAGTAGTTCCTGAGATATGGTTTTTGACCCATAAGTGGGCGACGCCACGCCCATTTTCCATTTTGTAAAAAAATCTGATTGTAGCCCATCTGCCATTTCCTATGTGAAATTTAGTGTTTCTGACGTTTTTGGTTATTGAGTTAACCCACTTTTAGTAATTTTCAACCTAACTTTTGTATGGGAGGTGGGCGTGGTTATTATCCGATTTCTTTCATTTTTGGACTGTATAAGGAAATGGCTAAAAGAAACGACTGCAGAAAGTTTGGCTTATATAGCTTTATTGGTTTGCGAGTTATATACAAAAAAACTTATTTGAGGGCGGGGTCACGCCCACTTTTCCAAAAAAATTACATCCAAATGTGCCCCTCCCTAATGGGATCCTATGTTCCAAATTTCATTTTCATAACTTTATTTATGGCTTAGTTATGACACTGTATAGGTTTTCGGTTTCCTCCATTTTGTGGGCGTGGCAGTGGACCGATTTTGCCCATTTTCGAAAGCAACCTCCTCAGGGTGCCAAGGAACATGTGTTCCAAGTTTCATTAAGATATCTTAATTTTTACTCAAGTTATCGCTTGCACGGACAGACGGACAGACGGACAGACGGACGGACAGACATCCGGATTTCAAATCTACTCGTCATCCTGATCATTTATGTATATATAACCCCATATCTAACTCTTATATTTCTTGGTAACACAAACAACCGTTATTTGAACAAAACTATGATACTCTGTGCAACAGGTTGCGAGAGTATAAAAATTTACTTATAATATTATATATATCGATATCAAATTGAACATAAATTAAAAAAAAGGTTGCCAGCTATTTTAAATTTTTAATTCAATAAAATTTATAAATAAATTTAAAATAACATTAAATAATCTTATATCAAATTAATTGTATATTGAAAAAAACGTTGCTACCTATTTGAAAATTTCGAATACCATTGACTACCATACTACGCGTTCTTTTCAAATAAGATTTCGAGACTTAAGCCATTTGCGGGCTAGTTTGGTTTCGATAGTGACTTGAGCCATTAAACAATGTAATGCTTAAAGTTTTCTCACATGGATGCATTGTTAACCTTTTTTTATGCATTAAAATCATCATTCAATCAATTGCGTCAATACATTTTTCTTCAATCTTCAAGATATATGTATTTTTCTCCTGACCTAAGACAATAGAACAATGGGTATCTAATTAATCTGTATTCAATTTATATAAGAAGAATTAAAACAATGCAATTACAATTAAATGCAATGGCATAAAAAGTGATCAATTAGCACATAAGTGAAGCACTTAACAATTATGCAAGTTATGAAACTCGTTACACTAGTATCATTAAACACATACATATGTACATTTACATATATAAATTTATACATATTGAAGCTGCTAATTGTTAGCATCCATAAAAATACCACTAACACACTGCAACTGGCAATGCTCGTTAGAATGCAATCAATCATCCATACAATTTTTGAATATTCAGTATACATATGTACATATTTCACTGAGGAACTCCAAATCGCCACTAGAAATGATAGTTCCAGCCACAAAGTACATTTTATTGCAGGTGAATAAATAATGCTGGCAAGTAATTGCATACAAATATGCACCGATGTTTGTTTGTATGTGTGTATGTATGCGTGTGAGTAGCAAGGCCGGCATTCACCTGATGTGTGAACACTTAAAATTTAATTGATTTAAATTCAAAAATTGCTTGTAGCATCATTAGGTGTATTTATATAGTTTATATTTATTAACCATAAATACCTTACATGCATATACATATACATAAGTAATTGTGGTTATTTCCCATGGGTGTTAAGGTCTCGTTCATTTATGATTCCTTTTTTATGTCAATTGTATGAAACATAAAAATTACTACAAAAACTCGCTATGTTAATCTGCTTGCGTGTAAACCTTAACACTCAATTACGTTTGCAATTAAGAGTATATTATGTATGTGCATACCAACTACAGAGTGTTCTATATAATAGACGTGCTCAGTCGACTTTGCAATTATAGCAAGAACTATTTCCCTTTAATCATTAATGAAATTATAAGTAATTGTACGTAAGATAATTAAGAGTCGACATAGTGCCAATGAATTTTTAATTCAATAGAATAAAAATTAGTCAGATGCATTAGTTATACAACTATTCGATACTTTTTTGTTGATTGATTTGCCTTCTGCTTTAAAATTGATCTCAGCTACGACCTCTCCGTTGTCACTAAATTTCTTGAGTACTGGATTATGAAAATATCGTTGAGGGCTCGATCTGAAAAAAAACACAGAATAGTTCATTGAAACAAGAAATTCGTTTTAATTGATTTAATTTTATTTTCAAAATATCATACCTCACGTCATTCAAAATCAATCAAATGACGCCATCTTATAGGAATCAGACTATATGAAGCTAAATTCATTGTGTTGAAATTTCAAGTCATTTCGAAACTCTGGTAGTGTTCTTGCTAATCGTTATCACTGTCTGATATAGTTCAGTTCATACATTCTAATTGCAATGTCAGTTTAGATATTAAACCTTCGAAATATTGGCGACGCGTCAATCATCATATTTGCTTCAGTACATTTTTTGGAAAATTTTGACGAAACACTCGAAATGTTTAACTTTATCTCCTTCTTTATATCAGGAGTTACATCTGTAGCACTAAATTTTGTCAAAACATAATTAATTAACCGGGAATTTCGTTCGATTTAACATTTTCGCCATTCTTCAAATAACGTGGAGTGTCAAATTTAAAATTTCTCGGCTTTGGAAACTACAATTGTCAATTTTTTTTTTCATATGTTGATATACATGTCCCGTTACACTTTATAAGTTCGCACTTCGTTGCTTGTTCGAGAATTGTTCGCCAAAAACAATACTGTAACGTATTCCGAGAATTCCCGTTATTTTTTGAACACACTTACTCTAACAAGTTTTAGATTTATTTTATTTTATAAAGCGTTTTTATGATTCTCTTAAAGATATAATACATGCATTTAAAAAAATGTTTCTTTTTGCTAAGAGTTTACATTAATTGATATCAAACCCAATTAGGAACGTTGAGCAAGTCTTTACACAACTATGTGTGTTCAAGCAATTAAAAGTTATGTAGCTATAAAAATATATATTAGATGTTATAGAAAATATATTTAAACCATTTTTTAAATTACATATACACAGGTGGCTAAACGAACCCCCAAGCAATAACAAACTGTGAGCATCCTATTTATAATATTTCAATTGGAATGGATGCTGTGGGTTCACTCATACTGATAGCGATCAAGTGCCAGTGCACCTGAATATATATTTATATATTTTTGACATTTGTGTCTGTAACAGTTTACTCGTATGATCGCGTCGAATATCTAACAACTTTCTAGTGTGGTTGCCACATTTTACGCATGCGCGGCATTTTCCACCGTCAAAAGCGTTTTTAAACGCAATAAAACTGAAATCAATTCCCTCGTTAAATCGCAGCAATTTATGAATGCACTTCAAGTTGTTTCAGGCAATAGACTGTAAATTGCAATACACTGGAATGATGCAAACTAGTGGAATGGCAGAAAAGTGCCACATACCTACATACATATATAGATTGCAAAGATTAGCATAAAAATGTACAACAAACAATGCAAAGCTGGATAAATACAGACATATAATTATATAGAAAAACATGTGTGTTACGAAGAATCAAGTCGGTTAAACAATTATGTGAATTTACAATACAAAAGTTAATTCATATCTTCCAATATACTACAAACAAACACACATATGTACCTATATAAATAAATATATATGCGCATAGTAGACATTTGAAATCGTAATCACGGAATTTTCGTAAACGCACATTCAACTATTCATTCATCAGTGAACGCGGGCAATTGGCAACGTCGGCGATGAACCTTCATTTTTGTGGCATATAATTGCAGTAAACTTGAATGGAATGCAGATAAGTTGGCTATAATGTAAATACCATTTTGTATGTAGTCTATGAAAGCGCAGAACATTTAAGCTTTATGTACATTTATATATGTAAATATGTATGTGTGTTGTTGTGTCTCGCTGTTATTAAATTTAATACAATTTACTATTATTATACCTTTTGTTTTAGTGTTCTTCGCGATATGCTGTCATCTCAAGCTCAACGCGGCAATATTACTGTAATTTGGCATATTTGAATGACGATCTTCTCACCTTTACTATATACTTGCATTTGCTTGTAGATATGTTTGTGTATGGTAGACAATGTTATAATTGTATTAAAAATAATATATTTTGTTAAAAAGTGACAAACAATTCAATTGTACATCAAATAACAAGACACGCGATATGTGTTGATCTGTATATATCGAGTAGTTATTAAAAAAATGTGATTGAACAATATTATTTTTAAGTACAAAATGAGTTCGGAGCATAATTTTATAAATTCTAGTAAATTAAAAGAAGAAAATATATTTGAAAATATGAACAAATTTTGATAATTTAAATTTTTTATAAAAACCAGTGAGGAAATTCTTCACTCATACTCGTATTTTATGATAACTCAACATGTACCAAACATAATTTAATATTTATGTTGTAGATACAAATGGATATGAAATTATTTGTTAATATGTATAAAATTTATAATATGTATAGGTCTACAACTTTGCTCCTGCCGTTTTTTTTTTTTTGTAAATTTAAGACTTTATTGTATAAAAACGGTTACAAAAATGTTATTCAAAATATTGGCCGTTGCTAGCTACTACTTTAGGTCAGCCTCACCGTACGTATCCGAAAGCATTCGATGAACCTCAGCCGCACTTTTCTTGGAATTAAAAAAGAAAAGCAAAATTTCCCGCAAATGTTGAGAATTTGGCTCAAAAAGTGACATTTTCAGTTGAGAATAAGTTTGGGATGCAAACAGATCTCTACAAATCTTTTGTTGGGTTATTGTTGACACAAATGTCCGACATCGATATAAAACGATTTAATCGACCAGTGCTTGGCCCTAGATGTAACGAAATCGTTACAGGTCTCCAGCAAAAAATCTACAATAGGAATACCATTTGGAATTCAAAAAGGGGTTTCTCAAAAATTATGATACGAAAGAAACCAACGATTTTCAACGAGAATTATGGAAACAAGAATCCAACGAAGAAACAAAATCATTATAAAATTGTAAATCATCCAACGATTTGTAAACAAAAACTGGCGCAATGAACTCCCACATGCTTGTTGGCGCATATCGCCGAAATCCGTGAGTAAAAATACACTTATTTCAACTGAAAATGTTGCTGCTAAGTGTCAGGTGACAACGAAGGATCGTATTTGTTATACTCCCATGTTGCACAAAGTTTAATAGTTTTGTTCACCTAATGGTTGTTTGTAACACCTAAACCTAACTACTAATTTAGTACATACAATTTTCTTGACATCTTGATGTTACGGTTTAAAATGGGCGAAGCTGGTTGACAACCACGCCTACTTCACATATAATTTAATTTTGAATGCAACGTTCACTTTAGAATATATAAAAGATATCGAGAACCAATGAAGATAATAGAATAAACAAAACAAACAAAAAATGCAAATACTGCGTTGGTGGTCAAAAATTATCGAATCGAACTATAACTTAAAGAGTGAAAGTTATATAGGAAGGCATAATAGGAAGGCATTATTTTTATTCAATTAAATCTTAATATTTCTAATTAATGACTATCTCTTAAACAAGAACAAAAAAATATAATATCTTATTTATTTAAATATTTTTAATATATTACTTTTACTCGACATCCATGAGCTAAAATATGTTTTGACATTTCAAACTTTTCAAAAGTTTAGAACGTAAGCGATTAGCGCTAACAAAAAAATGTTAATAAGAAAGCAACATACTCTCACACATACTCATATATAAATATAAATAATAGCCGGCGATCGTAGCGAAATGTATTCTAGCCATCAATAGTAAGCGTAAATAACAAAAATATGCGTCATCTCAATTCATAATGAATAGATTCCCCCGGCATGTGTGTGGTTTTTTCATTATGCATACTCATGCATACATACAATCATACATACATACGAAAGTGGCTACGAACTTGCGCACTATCAAATCGTTTGCAAAGAAATGCTACTTGGGATTTCCAATGTTTTTATTTAAAAGTTTTAACAACAATTACATATAATAAGTTCGCTCGAATTCGCACAGCTAATATGGTGATAGTTGGTTGGCACATGGCTCCACATGTGTGTGTTTGCAGATATGTATGTATGTATGTACATTTGTGGTTAGGTGTGAATAAAGTGCGATTACAAATTAAATGTTTTATGCTTGTATTTTATATTATTGTTGTTGTTATTTATATAATATAGTATATACATAGATTCTTATATTATTTAGTTATATATAAGTCGCCTGCGCTCTGTAATCGTCACACACAAGCCTCTCTTTGAGTTGGAACACGCGTGCAATGACTGTCAGCAGGTGCATCATATACTTACTGACACATAAATATACACTAATATATATACATACATACATACTTACATAATATCAACGTCAAATACTTATTTTAATCTTTCACGTATTGACCGACCTTTTTTGCGCGCGACTTACAAATTAACCACAAAACCTGTAATTTAAAAATGTGCCATACAAGTATGTAACAAAAAGTGCATACGACTTGTTGTTGTTATTGTATTAGTCTTCCTGCTCAAACATTTCCGAAACAAACTTGAACTCGCGCTTGCAGAGTGCGCAGCTGAAACGAACATTCCCACTTTTAGCGCGCCGCCACCACCACGTCGCATATGATTGCCCTAAGCAAGGTAAAGAATAAACGTCGCGATAATTCGGTACCCAAATATGAGCACGAGTAAGTGGTAGCTGTCGTTCAAACCTGCTTTGCCGTGCGAAACTCCTCGTGCTGACTTACTCACCTACCTACCGAGCTCAACGATGTACGCGAATAAAGTTCGTACATACATACGTATGTATGGCACATACGTCACGGATTGAGTAAGCGCTTGAACACAACAGAGGAAATCCACAATTAATACTGATGCTTGTCGCAACAACAACAACAGCAGCAGCAACAACAACAGACGGCGAAGAAGTGCCTGCAAGCGCAGCTTGAACGCGTTGCTGCTCAGTGTAATCTGATTGAGAAAAAAATAACACAACAACAACTACACTATAAATTGAGCGCCAAGCAAGTATTAGTGTGCTTTGCTCTCTTAGTAGCGCTTGCTGCCACAAGCGGCTCCCAGCAGCAGCAACTAAATTTTTCGTTGATTGACGATTTGTTGCCGTTATTTTTCTTTGCGATTCTCGCTTAAACACACACACACATGGCCGCACTGGTTTAAGCGTTTACTAAAGCTGCTGCTGCTGCTGTGTGTTTTCGTTCGCCGATCCATTCTTCATCCTCAGCACGAGCTGCTACTCTGCAGCTGCTACTGTGTGCTGTTGCTGTTGCTCTTTTTGTTGTCTTCTTTTTTTGTTTGGTTGTTGTTTTTCGTTGGTGCCTTGTGCGGCGGGCGGTAGTTGGCTGCTGCTGGCTGGCTGGCTCACAATTGACGGCTCTTATGCATTCTAGCGTCTGCGTCTGTCGCTGTGTCTGTGTTTGTGGCCGCTGTGTCCATTGTCGCTGCTGGACGCGTATAAAAGTTGACTCGCGTTCGATGTTCTGATTAGTATTTGTGCGCCGCTGACTTTGTAACGTTCGGAAAAACTTTTTGGAAAATCACCAAGCTTAAGCTCAAAAGCATTTGTGGTGTATTATTGTGCAAGTGCTAGATTTTGCAAGAACTGATATAATTATTGTTGTTGGAGTTAAAAAAAAAACAACAAATAACTGAGTAGAGTTGTTAAAGTGTATTGTGAAAGTGAACGAACATACCAAATAAGGAATAAATACAGGTCGCTGAAGTTTAAAAGGAAAAATTGCAATAACGAGAAAAGCGAATTTAAGTCTTCGACTGCAAGTGAATTAAGAAGCTGAAAAGTATGTAAATTTTAAATTTAGTAAATAATTCAATAATTTTATTTTTTTCTACTACTTGTGAGAAATGTTTTCGAGAATATTTTGTATAGAATATTTTATTTTCGTAAAAAAAATCGAAAAGTTAGTTAATTTTTTTTATTTAATTGGTGGTAAAAAGTTTCAAACCTTTTTTTTGTAAAAATTTTTACAATTATGTTTATGTTTGCTTCAGTGCTATTGAAAGTGTTTTTATACAAATTCTTTGATTGACCAATGATTATCTTAATTTTCTTTGCACAAATTGTATAATTTTTTTATTTTTAATTAAGTGAAGTTTAAGTTGAGACTTTCCATTACTATCTAAAAAATCACTAAATAAAAAAAAAATTAAAAAACAAAAAAAAATATTTTAAATAAAAAAACGCTACAAAAATACTCAAAAAAAATAATTTTAAAGAAAATTTATTTCACTTATTCGTTTCGAGTTTTTTCTTAATATTAATATTCCAAAAAGAATAAATATTCTAAACAATATTGTATTTATGTTCAAAATAAGTGAAATGCTAACTGAGGACTATTATTAAATTTTATGGTTTTGTTTTTAGTTAGAGTCTCTTGCATTACATTTTTTTTCAATTTTTAAAGAAGACAGCATTCTATAAGAATCTCATTTAAGGAATTATGAAACAAATTTAAATTGATTATTCTTCAAAAAAAATATTTTTTTTATTTTCAAAAAATATACATTTATGTATGAGTATAATAAATATGCAGCTAAAAAAGTTTCCTGCTTAACAATCCTTAAATATATGTATATTTGTGTATTAAATTTAAACAGCTTTAAGGATGACTTTTATTTAACTTTTCAGCTTTGTTGGAAATGCTGAATACCTAAGTTTTTTTTCGGCACTAAATATTAAATTCTAGTTGATTTTATTCTAAAATTTGTAGTATCTGTAAGTTCTTTGCTTCGTTCGTTTAGTTTGTGCTTTTAGCTGCGTTCTGAGGATTATAGGATACCATTTTTTTTAACAAAAAGTATATATTTTTTGCTAGCTTTGAATGTAGCATAAATTTAATCATATTTAAAAAAGGAATTGCATCCAGGTGTCCTTTTCGTTAGCAAATATTCTTCTCAATTGTCCTAGCAGACTTACATCACGCTTTCATGAAACCACATTCTTTCTCTGACAATCCAACACTTTATGTATTTTTTTCATTTGAAAAGCAAACCAAATAAATAAATTACTTTCTGTCATAGTTATAATTTATAATTTACTTGCAAATACTTTGGGTTCTTTTGCTTTTGTTCAAACTATTATGCATACGAAATCAGTTAAAAGGCGAGAAATATGCAAATATATAAAGATTACTTTTATCTGCATTTCAAAAACATTTTGAGTTATTATATTATAAGTATATGTGGGTACATAAATTTGAGAACGTTTTTCGTCATATTTAAAAACAATTTATACTTATTGAGAAACATTTTCAGTGGAATGTTAATAAAAACTATTTCAAAAATAGTATTTTTAATGTAATTCGATGACTTTAATAATTTATAATTTATAATTCACTTGCAAATGTTTGGGTTTTTTGCTTTTGTTTAAACTATTATATATGAGTTAATGAATATTTTCTATAAAAACAGCAACCCCTACGTGTGCTTATTTGTAAAGATATGCAACCATGTTTACTGTTATCTGCATTTCATATATTTTTCGTCATATTAAAAAAATTAAAAATTATTGAAAGTGAAAAAATTAAAACTAATTCAAAGATAGTATTTTTTAATGTAATTCGACGACTTTAATTATTATTGTCTTTACAAAATTTTTAAAATATATTTTTTTTCAATAATATTCGAAAGAATAAAAACTTGTTAAAATTCTTTCGAGATAACATTCGATTTTTTCACCAGTAATAGTTTATCTGTTATTTATGTACAATAATATAACAAATTTAAATAATTTTTTTATTAATTTTTTTTTATAATTTTTCAAAGTAAAAAAAACGGCTTAAAATAATTTAACAATATTAAATAAGCAGATATTTTTTTGTACTAATTCGTGGAAATTCATACTAATTTTGGCAATAAAAATTAAAAATTAATTTTTTCCAGGAGCACGTCGATTGATCGATTTGAAACATAAAGCTTTAATACTTGACTGATTATTTTTCGTTTAACTTTCCCTAATTCATTTACAAGTTTTTCGAATCCTCAAAAAATAATTAAATATATAAAAATAAGCTAAGTTTTTGAACTATTTTTTTAATAACTATTAAAAATACAAATTATTTATATGAAAGAAAATAATTATTTAGTCTTAATTCTCGAAAATATTTTTATATTAATAAATATTTATTTGTTAATAAAAAATAAATAACAAATAAGCAAAATCCATTTATTCAATATATATGTATATGTAAAAATATAAAAAATATTTGGTTTTCGAGATGAGATTTTTTTGTTTTATTTATTTTTTACTTTTATTATAAATTCATTTATTTTTTAAATATTTTCTTTATAATTCCCACATTAAAATTTTTGTTTTGCAAATAAAATATTTTTAAATTATATGTATTTATAAAAATTCGTTATCAATTTAACTAACTAAAACTAATTTACTTGGCCAAGTGAATACTAATGAAACAACAAATTGAAAAATTCCTTAATATGACCAAAATTATTTACACTATATCAACACCTGTATTTGCGAATGTTTTACATTAAAATAATTCATTATTTAATATTTAGTATGTATGCAAGCGTTTAACATGGCCACCGCCAGTTCTACGCCAAGAACAAGTCTTTCCAATATTTTTTATTAATTTACACTAGCTTTGGCGTTGAGACCAAAGTCATTAATTATTAATAGTAAAATAATAAAATATTTCCAAAACATGCAAATGCACATATTTATGCATAATTATGTACGCAAAATATTTTTCCGAGTAAAAAACCGAACTTAATTGAGGCTATGCATTTTATTATAAATTTACATATTTATATGACATTGCAAGGTATTTGGAGAATTCCAAAATTGTGTTCCACTTTTATTATCTAAATTACATTTCAATAAACGGTCAACACTAGCAGGTAGCAAGTGGCATTCACACTTGTTTATTTAGCATACACTAATATAAAGCTTAATGATATTGCAAATTTATTTTTATTGAAAGGTATCAAAACATTTATTTACATGCATACATATATTTAATTAAATAATTGCCGCCAACATTTACAGTTTTCGGCGTGAGCAAGCAACTCAAGCAAGTACATAGTAGTAAAATGTATCTACGTCTGTAATTGCACTTAAGTGTTCTGGGGCGTATACGCAACAATTTTTATGAAGAAACGCTGCCGCTGTAAACACACAGCCGACTCAGCACAGCTGCAGACACACAGAAACACATACATATGTATGTACGCTAACATATTGCTTGCTAGGCGAATTCTTTGCGTTATTAATTGAACTTTCTAATTACGACTATTTTTTGATTGGAAACGCAAAATTATATATAATTACTTGGAAATGTTTTCGGTAAAGTTTTTATACGAACATAAATAAGTATGTTCTGTTGCCGATTATTGCTTCTTAATGTATAATTATGCTTTGTGGCACTTTTGTTTTTGCTTGCTTATATAATTGCGCTGGCGCTCAAGTCTAGCGAAGAGTTGGTTAAACTCTGAAACTAATCAAGTACGGTTAAAAAAAAAATCAAGTACAATAAAAATGTAGTATATCAATGGGTAGTTTTGAAGTTTTATTGTTATGAAAAGTTACTGATTACAAAAATTTAAGCTCTTGAAATAGAATCGCAATTATTATCAGCTATTCAGCCATTATGCAAAGCAATTAGTATTTAAACAAGTCACAGTGCTGCATATTTTTTACAAGCGGATATTAACGGATTTCCAAGTGATTAATATTACGAGTAGTGAGTAAAGTAAGAGACCAAGAGACCGGAGAATGTTTGCTTAATTGCAATCATAACATTTCAAACAAACAGGTTTGTTTCTACTCTAAAATGACTTAATAAATACTTATAAGTATGCTTGGATACTTACATATGTACATACATACAGACATATTTATGTAACTGTATTACTTAACCGCGATTACTTAACTTGCTAGGATTAAAGTTCAAGTTTCACTTAAGTGACAAGTTTTATGCATAACATAACCAGAGTGTTAATGGTTTAACATTTATTGTGAATATAGTGTTTTATTTTGCAGTAAATTAAGTGGTTAAACTTTTATTAATTGAGTTATCTAAAAATGTATATAAAATATTTAAGTCTCGATAACATATCCGATCTCGTAACATAAATAGTCGTTACATTCAAATAATGAATGTATATATAACAATTTGGATAATACTTAAACAGAATATAGACGGTCAAATACAGAATGCATTACTTACAATTCTCGATACTCAAGTTTGGTATTAAGGTTCTGTACTTTGCTAAGAAAGGTGAAGCATCACATATAATTTCGAAAGCAAAGTCATTGTTGTAGAAGCAAATAATTTTCTATTTGATCAAGTTGATTTAGAGTTTGAAAGGATAATCAATATTTCATACGATAATTACCATCGATACAGCAACACTGGAGAGTAACGAAACGAACAAGCACCTAGTATAAATCACTTAGATTGACTTAAACAAATTGAGATTGAAAAGCAAGCAACTGTGGTTTCTTTAACATCTAAATGAGAGTTAATTATTAAAAAAGTATTTAATTTATTAACTATATGCTATGAAGAGAATATAGCTATAGCGCATAAGTGGCGAATTAAAGACAGTTTACCAAATAAGACTTACTTTGTTAACAATTAAACAAAGTTTAACCTTAAATAAGTGTACATTCTGTATTTAAAAACTCGGAAGCATATTTCAAATTCATTTCATTTAAAAAATACTCAAATACTGAATTATATCTAATGAAAATATTGGAATGTGAAAAAGTTATAGACCATTTTTGATAAGTGAAAGATAATAATCAATAATGTGATGTATGTATAAGAATGTATGTGATGTTGTATACTGAAAAGTCGCCATAAATTAGTAACAGTTCACATTATACGCTATTAATAGTATCATAGCATACTATCATAGATAGTAATAGCATACTAGCATAGATCGTAAAAATTTATTACTCGTCAATATTTATGTGTTATTGAAGGTGATTAAAATGTCAGATTAGCACCTTGCTGCACTGAAAGTGTCTCTTTACGATAATTGAAAATTTGATCTGCAGGCCAAAGTTTGTACTTTGTATTTCAACAATTTTGTTAGGTCGTGGGGTCTTTATTTCAATATACATATGTACATATGTATATACATAGCGATATATGATGAGCGATATTGCTATTTTTGAATCACTGTGATTTCAGTGATTGCTATTTTTAAATCACTGTGATTTTATATTACTATTGCGATCACAACAAAAAAAAAAACGAATTTATGAATTTATACTCCACATTTTTTTTTTTAATTTTTTACATTTACATTTTTATTAATTTTTACAATGTCCAAAATTTACCTGCTTTTGTAATCACAATTAATTAATTAATACATTTTAGGTACATCTAACTGCTTTTGTAATCACCGTACCTAAAATTATCAAAATCACAACTAAAATTTCTACTGTGATCACCGAACTGTGATTGCTACTTTCGAACTGATATTGTTACTGAACAGTGATTGCTACAGTGATTGTTACCTTTCGAACTGCTTGTGCTACAGTGATCGAATTAGAATCACTGAACTGCTAATGTTACAGTGATCGAATTAGAATTACTGAACTCGTATATGTACTGTGATCGAACAAAAACTCTGTGAACTCAAATTACTGAACTGCAATTGCGATTGTAAATCACTGATATTTACAAAAATTTATCACAGTCGCTATATGTGATTTTTCAATCACAGTGAAAAAATCACCGGTAGTGAAATATCGCTCATCACTAATACATAGCAGTATTTCTTTATGTGAGATGTTAAATTTTAAAGTTTTTTATTTAAAAAAATTAAAAACTTTAATACAACACTTGCATTCTTCTGCTTCCACAGAGTTTTTATTAATAATAAATAAAAGTTAAAAAACTATTTTTATTATATATTTTTAAAATAAAAAAATATATTTTATATATTTTTAATATTGTTCTTAAAAAATTTTCAAAAAAAAATCTTAATTTTTCTTAATTTTTTTTAATTAACGTAAATTTTTTTTTTAATTATTCATAAAAAATTGTTTTCGACCACAAATTATGCCAAACACAAATTGTCTTTTTAATAGAAGTTTATTTGGCTTATAAAACGTTTACAAACCCATTGAAACAGCCTATATTCATTAGATTGAATATATTTATAGGTACACATATATAGGTATGTATGTTTGCGTGTTTGCATTTCCACCTATACAGCTGTGCATTAACATTTAATACAACTGTTAAATCACCCCAACTTGATTGGACGCTCACACCGGTGCTCGCAGCTATTAATCTTTTCACATGTATTAGTACAAGCATATACATACATATGTACATAAGTACTTTTGAGAGTGTCATAAAGTAGCGTTAAACATATACATACAGCTACGCCCAGTGCTGACAGCCATCTTATATGAATATTCAACTTTTCTTTTTCCCTCATTTTTTATTGCTTTAAAGCACCATAAACGAGACATTCTAACTGTGATTGCTACTGTTGTTGTAATTGTTGCGCGATTATTATCTTTCCAAAGGTATTTACAGCATAATTAAAGCTACTACGCTCGTGTGTGTGTGTGTGTGAATGCATGTGTAGGCAATAGTATTTTGCGGGAATAACACATGTGTGACTTATAACTAAAAAGAACAACAACAAAGTAGCAATAATAAAGGTGTGGAATAGTTCTGCAATTGGAATGGAAGAGAAAATGTTCTTTTTTTGTATGGATCATTAGACTTTTTTGTATGAAAATTGTTAGAATATAATAATATATATTTGTAGCAGAAAGTCTTGTCTTCTTAGAATATTTTTATAGCAAAAAAGTAACAATCCAAAATAACACCAGCTACATGCTAAAAATATTCGAAAATTGCTTCAGCTAATTTAAGCGATTATCATATGTAATTGGCTCTATATATATACAAACGATATACGTATATACAAAGAAACAAATTTTATGGCGTTTAAGTGAATAGTGAACAGTACAATTACCATACACATACATATATACTAATATTAGTAACAAATTTAAAAAAATATAACCGTGTATATTTAGACATATACCGCGCACAAAATTATCCTTTCACAAATTCATACGCGAGTAATACGTGACCTATTAAACGAATTCTGTCGAATAAGTAGCACAATTCTTACATATTCAAGGTTATGCTATTATTCTCTGGCGTTGCTTCATTGAAACCTTTTTTCTATTACTTTCGAAACTAATGAGACTGAACGATGACCGAAAATTCTGATTTGAAGCGAACTCACCGTTATTCTGCCATAATTGTCATAGTGCTGTTATTGTTTTGTATTATTATAGCTAATTCGGTGGCAACTTTTGAAAACTAATTGTGATAAACTTTTTTAAATTTTGTTGTGAATATGTCAATATAAATCAGGTTTTGACTTCATAAATTCATAATGAAATCATAAATTCAAAATAATCTTGAATAATGAGAAGTCTACTATTAATAGCAGATTTATAATTCTAAACTCTGTCAAATAAGTACCCGGAAATTTGAAATAAAACACAAACAACTTGTCCATCATCTAAATTTATTATATCCCCTTCAAAATAGGCTCCTTCTGAGGCAATACGTTTCTTCCAACGAACAATCCAATCATCGAAACACTTTTTAAACCTATATTCCGGGATGGCCTTCAGTTCTCGTTGCGCATTAGTTTTGATGTCTTCAATGCTCTGAAAACAGATTCCACGAAGTGGTAATTTGAGTTTTGGAAACAGGAAAAAGTCATAAGGGGTCATATCTGGAGAGTACGGTAGTTAGTTGTTCGATGATATTGTTGAATTTTTGTTCAAAAACTCGTTCACAATGGTCACTTTGTGCGCTGGTGCATACCCAAAACATCAACCAAAATATGACGAGCGGTCTCATAAGACATGCCCATTATTTGGGCTACCTCTCGCAAACTAAAAGAACGATTTTCGGGCACCATTTCCTTTATTTTGTCGACATTTTCTTCAGCTGAGTAGGTTGAAGGCCGTCCTGAATGCGGCTTCTTCTCGCCCCTTTTTGAACGATTTATACCAATGTAAACTTGAGTTTTCGTCATGGTTGAATCACCAAATGTTTTTTTCAACATTTCCAACGTTTTGGCAGAAGAAATTTCGTTTAAAACACAAAATTGCACACAAACTCTTCGTTCAATATTTTTATCCACTCTGGGGGAAAAAAAATGTTTGAAAATATTCTCGGCTGGAAATTTAAAATGAGAATTTCCGGGTACTTATTTGTCAGAATCTTATTCTGGAATTGATGTTAAGTGGAGGCAAGCGTACTTCTACTTCGGTCTACGGTCAATTATTACTTCAATTTCAAATTTTGAATGCTCGAGGTTTGTTCAAAAACGGGAATTTCATCGAATTGTCATATTTTATTTTTAATTTTGTTGATATGCATGTACTTGAAATATGATAAAATTTGCACTGTATTTATTACTTACTCTGGTGTACAATTGTCAGCCTGAAATGTGCCCGACATTGGTGAACCCATGCACTGTCTTTACGATGATCTGGACAGAACCATAGCATGGAAGATCTTAACGTGTTGGGAAAATATATCGGGGTTTAAATCCGCTAAAGCCATGTGTAAGGCAGAAGTCAGTCGATAGAAGGAACTGTAGGAGTATGGTTGGAATACTCACTGAACACATTAAGATAGGGTTAACAGACCGATATGACTTTGTGCTTGTCCTGCTTTGTAAAGGCATCGGCTCCAGCATTTGGGGGCCTCAACTGTAATGACCCAACCTCCGCCATATATTCGCCATGACATGACCCCGTGTGACTTTTTCCTATTTCCAAAAATAAAGAGAACCCCAAAAGATTTTAGAAGCATACAACAAATCGCTGAAAGAGAAAACGATTTTTACAACTCTCACTCTAGTTATAAAGTCCTTTTTAAGAGAATAACGCTTCTCTAGAATTCTTATTTGCACTGGGAAGTGGAAAATTGTTTACTTGGAAGAATTATAGTGAATTACATATGTGTGCACTTGTATGTATAATTGCTTCGTAGGTGAACAAAAGTTCTGTAACGATAGTCATCACTTTTGAACATAAATAAAATATTTTAATTTTTTTTTCACTACTGTATATTTCCCTGAATACTGTATACGAATACACATACATATATTCCTAGCCAATTATGTTCGCTTAACTAAATTAAACAAATCAAAACGTATTACATGTAAACACAGCTGGATAATAGTGATAAGCAGAATTTGAATGACAATGTATTCACGTATGTGTGTGTGTGTGTGTCCATTGGCGCAGCTGTTAGTCAGCAATGCACAGATAATCTCGCACAGCAGCAACGCTTGTAGGAAATATGTATGAATTGTGTCGTGCAACCTTTGAATGCTGGCAATTCGGAAGCACTTATTTTGCCTTTTGTGTTGGCTTCTTTATTGTTTTGCTTTATTTTTGTTTTTGTTTTATTTTTTTGTTGGCCTGCAAGTTGTTTTGTTGTTGTTTTTACTTAGTTATTTTTTTTTCTTCATTTTATTTCAAATGATGTGACCGTCAGTGAGTTGGCGTCATTATTATCTACTGCTGTCTATTTACCCAGAACTTGCGCATTGAAATGCCGGGGCGTATGATGAACACTTTTTTCGCAATTTTTCTCAGGCTACTTAATTAACGGTTTATAAATGAGTATGGGTGCTTTGCTGCTATTTTAAGTACAATTTCGAGTGTGTTACTAAATTTTCGGAGGCCTTTGCTCTACACTAGTACTAATCTAGTCCATTTGTAACAAAATTAATATGCAAATTTCTGCACAAGCTTACATACATAAGTGTCATATGAAGCTTGCATATAAAAAATAAACAATTTCCACTTAAATAAACTATGCCACGATTTATGTCAGTATCATCAAAATCGAATTGCTACAAGCGATGAACTTGAGTACTTGACTATTTGACTTGCTTGTGCAACCCTGTAAAACTCGTATTCATTGACTGATAGAAGATAGAACTCGTATAATCATAAAACATTAAGCGTTAAGCATTCTACTGCTCAGCTGAGCACATAAGACACTAAAGTAATTATCGTCTATAACATTGTTAATAAACCATTCAACTGTATATATGTACATATGTCTACAATTATGCACATAGGCATTACATTAAGCATGCATCTAAGTACGTAAATAGAAGAGTCGTCAATAAAAACCAAAAAAAGAACAAAAAAAAACACTATAAAAGTAAGAGCATTAAAAGCAGCACTAATAGCAATAAAACGGCGCCATACGGCGCGCTATCCAATTGGCGAAAAAATCAAATTGACCTTGAATGATGGTTACGCGTACGTAACACCGCCATCTATAATTGTAAGAGCGTTAAATATGCACGTCTGTTTGTTTCTTTTGTTTGTTTGTTTCGCTCTGTACACAGTGTATGCATAATTTAATAATAAACACGCTGTAATTGCTGACAGCAACAAGAACCGCTGATTTGATTTTACGGTTGCAACTTAATTCAATGTCGAGATTTCACCTCATCATCGGAAGCAGTGAACAATGAACGGCGTGCACCGCAGAATGCAATTTGTTGCCCTTTTGCAGTTTGCAATTTGCAACTTTTTGTTTTTGTTTTTTTCTTTTTTTTAACGTTTCATTCAAGTGTAGCCACTAAATTCGAACGGTAGTTTCCACTAAAGAAGTGGCGCAAATAAATTACGGGTACATACACACACTGTGCATACAAATGCACATGAATACTTGCTTATAGATATCTCGTTGATACACAATTGCTCAGTTAGTTGATTAACAGTTAGTACAGAGCTTTTTAATTTGCTCAAGAATAAAAATATAATTCTACACACATGTTCACATAAAGCAAGTCTTACGCCAAACTCCATCCAACGTAGTCTCAAACGCCACACTTTCATAACAGTACCAATGGAATATTTTTTAAAGGTGTCTTCAATAAATAACGGGAATTTTGGTTTTTTTGCAAAAATATTTTTTCAATCGTCTACATTCGTGTTGTCGCCTGCAAAATAGTCCCTATTGCACTTATGTCAGTGCTTCACCCAATAGTCGAAACACTTCTGAAACTAGATTTTTGAAATAGCCTCTTTCAGCGGTTTGTCGTTTGCTTGTGACACGACGGTCCTTTAAGGTTACTGTTATCGGTCACATGAATCCATGTCTTGCGAATTCACGAACAAGCAACGAAGTATGAGTTTTTAACAACTGAAAATCGCCAAGCTCATAAAAACAAGCCTAACCTTAGCGACTGTTATAGATATATATATCAAAATCTTAAAAAAAGTTTTGGCAATGGAAAATTTTGAAATTCCCGTTAGTTTTTGAACACTACTCGTAAAACTCTTGAGTATTATTGCATGCCTAAATACATTCATAACGGTATTTACAACGAGTACCTACGACAGACAGCGGTGTTGAGGTTGCGAAAGAACAATAGGTGAGAACTCAGTGCCATGATGTCATTCAATGAAGTCAACAGGCGTTCTGATTACTTGATTACCATCAAGAAAACGATTCTTCTCCGAACATATTCTGATTATTACAGCATAAAACTTTGAAATTAAATTCAAGTCATGGCAAAATGGTAGAAGATAAAGAAGAGAGATTTAATAATGAATAAATCAGTATTTAGTCAACATGGACCTTAAAGAGTGTTCCTGATCCTACATATGTCCGCCATATAGTCAAATCAGTTTTTTCACATACATATATTTCCTTATAAATGCAGTGGAACTTCCATAACTCGAACTTCTATTAGTCGAAGATCTCCATAACTCGAACTTTTGTATTGACAATAGCGTTTAGAAATCAAATTTCATACAAATCTCATTCCATAATTTAAACGTCCTTAACTCGAACTCTTGAATTGGCAATAGAAGTCAAATTTCATACAAATCTCCTTCCATAAATCGAACTAGATCCTCAAAGATCCTAACAGTGATTCTGAATTAAAGGTACAGAACCCTCGAGAGGCATTATTGTCATAACGTATATAGAGTAACATGTAACTTCAGCATGTTTTCACTTGGTTTTAAATAAAATAGCTGAACCGCTATTTTTCTCACAGGCCATGCATATGCATATGCAATGAACAGCATTGGCACACATGCGCCGCCTGAACTTACCGGTATCAATGGAAAATTTCACGCTCAAGACGCCGCTCACGTTCGTTTTTTGTTTGTTTTTTTTTGCTCATTTCTTAAACTAAATGCCAATTTGTTCATTTCCCTTGTAGGCATTGTTGTCGCTTTTTGATTATTGTTTTATATTTGTTGTAACAAACACTTGGCATACTCAACCACCACTCATATAATGTATGTAGAGGTGTGTATGTATACAAGTTTTTAGATTTCAACATAATATTTTTACGGCCTTGTGCAGCCACTGCGGTTTATTGAGTTTCCTTTTGTAATTGCAATAAATTTGGCAAGTAATTTTGGCTTCTAAATTGTAATAAAAAATAATAAAAACAAAGATATAACGCTGAGGTAGAATTAAACAATAAAGAAACCAACTAATATATCTATATATGTAAATGTGAGGAACGAAATAAGTATTAAAATATCATGTAAAACTGGTAAAGTTGGTTGCAGTAATAAAAAAATGAGATTTCGTTGATTGTCAGAATTATGTATAGCGCAGCTGTCTTGAATATTTACTATATATATGTATGTGTTAAAAATTGCAAAAATAATTCAAGTTATTTAGCTTACTAACAGATAATGCTGATTTTGAAGCACTTCCGGCGTAAATATATAAAGCGGTAAATCAGCATTCACCAAAACTATTTTGGGTGTGTTTTATGCAGTTACAATAACATTACCGATGGCTTAACTGTACATGTTTTGTTCAAAAAATAACGGGTATTGTAAAATTTAAAATTGTCAAAATTTTATTTTTTATTTTTATTATGTTGATATAGGCTAAAATAAATTTCTCAGCTGTATTCATTGCTTACTTTGTATGTAGCAGTCGCTAGAGTTAGATGTTTTTTCATGAGCTTGGCTTTTTTCGTTTGTGAAACGCTCACACTTGATTGTTCGTGAATTCTTGACCTAAGACAATATTGTAACGATTTCGATTACATTTTCGCCAGACATGGCTCTTACCTATTTCCAAAAATAAAGAGAACCTCAACGTATCGTCGTTTTAATGAAATCGCTAAAAGAGCCATAGGCTATACCAATAGAGCTTGAGAAGTGTTTTGACTTGATTTTTTGGAAGAAACGCTGGTTAGTGCATAATATAGAATGGGGACTATTTTAAAAGCAATAACATGCGGGAACGCAATTTTTTTTTTTTGCAAAAAACGAAAATACCCGTTATTTTCTGAACACTACTCATTTATCAAATAATAGCTAACAAAAAGGCAAGCTCAATCTCTTATCTCTAATTAACATCATAATTGGTTTCATTAAAGAAAGAATAAAAAAAGATTGATTAAATACTACATACATACATACTAGAGCTCTTGGTATTCGACTAATCGATTAACCGAATTAACCGAATCGGGCATTATTCGAATAATAATATTCGGTTTGCACTATTCGATTAACCGCTCATTTCCGACTATCCGGTTAACCGTTCGTTGTCGACTATTCGAATAGTGTAAGTTCATTCAATTTCCATTTTTATTGAAAAAAGTGAAATACAGGAAAAATGAGCATTTTCATTTATTCGAATAGTGACAGTCTTACTATTCGAATAACCGCAGTAGAACGACTATTCGAATAGTCGTAACATTGCGACTAATCGAATAGTACTAACCGGTTAATATTCGTACGAACGGTTACAAACCGGATATTCGAATAATCGGTTTTCAGGTTAATCGAATAATTTTAAGAGCCCTAGAATAATTCATAAATGTGAAAAATATTTAAATTTGCCTTTTATTTTTAAATATCGGAAATATCTCGAACATAGCAAATGTTAAAACGGATGTTTGATTGCAAACAAGTCACCAGTTTAGAGTTATCTGTTTTAAAATTTAAGCACACTGAATTGTAAGCTCCAAATAAAAATTCAGTAAAATCGAAAAACACTAAAGTCAGTGTTATATCAAGAATAACCTATATTTTACTATGTACAATATAGACGTAGAATCGAATATTTCATAAAATCAATCTAAAACAGGTCATTCATAAACGTTAAAACATGTACGTTGTTGAAAACACGAGTTTCTTCATGTTTTATTTCACTAAATTTCGATACAGCAAATCGAGCGACTCGTTTAAATAGCGCGCTTCTCGTCTTTTACTTCTTTTTTTTATAAGCTTTGTGTATCAGATTTTTATCAACGCGCATACTATGTATAAGCTTAAGAACATGAGCGTACCTAATTATGCTTGCTTGTGCTATATCGAATATAACAAACAGATTTTGACAATAATTAAGCAAGCGAATAAAACTTCATTGTTCTCCATGTCATTGTGTATTTAATCCGAACACATATACATACATGCATCTGTGTATAAACACATGTGTGTGTAGATATGTAGCTGTACAAGTTGAAGTTATAATTTAATGCCCATTCTAAATGGCAAACTTAAGCATAAGTATGACAAGAAGGTCAACGGCGATGTCATAACAATCAATTTTATAAATAGCTATATTATATGCAAATAAAGAAAATTAAAAAGGTATATACATACATATGTACATATATATATAATATGCTTTTAATTGACCTTTAAAGTCTATCACAATCAAGTTAGGCCAAGAGGAAATCCAGCATTTACAGTACAGTTGTCTGAATATCAAAACAAGCGTTTAGAATTCACATGCATGGATGTTTGTATATTCATACATACATACATATGTACATATATACATTTAGATATGCGCAGAGCGGTCTATTTCTTTTACTATTTCTAATAAATCACAATTCTCTTGCGCATTGGCTTCACACTTCATTTGAGCTGATATAATTTGTGCTGAGCTTTCATACATACTTATCCCATTATATAAACCTATGTACATAGAAATGTTTATATTTATTATAAATAAGCGCTTGCGTATTGTCGTAATTATGCAGCTTAACGTTGGCTTACGTATTAACTTCCCCAACAATGAGATGATTGGTCTCTGGTCTAGCCGACAGCTGTGGAGCAATGAACTGAAACCGCGTTTGTACTACGTATGGAATTCCATAATTATATAATAATAATAAAAGACACATACACACATATAAAAATATAAATAAATATTAATAAATTTCATACATACATATAAATAAAACCGTATTCATATACAGCTTATTGTTTATGAAAGCCAGACTAGCCTGTAGTTGCAGCATAGTTTCGTAGATCTCTACGGGCGCCAGTGTATTATAATTAAAATATATAATTCTACTATCAGCCACCTTTAGTTGGGCAAGTAACTAAAGTTCTTTAAAATAAAAATGAATTTAAGTAGTCACAAGGTCGTTCGTTCACAATTCATTGACTTGAGCACTAAAAGGTTCCAACAGAATTTGCTGTAAACAATTCAACTGCGTCTAAAACTAAGTTTAAATATGTAGCTGTCAAGGATGTATGCGTCAAACTCTTATTATTTATAGAATATTTATATATATATAATTTTATCGTAAGTATATATATTCATATATGTTTCCCTCAAAACGTCATTATATCAAGCGTGGTTATTACAATGTAACACTGCCACCTGTCTGTCTATTAGCCTGATGGACAGGAAAATGTACAATATTAATTTTAATCGTTTATAGTTAAGCTCAAGGCTGCACATCCGTTCATAAAATCCATTAAATAAATCATAACAATGTTGTTGTGTGATTAAAGAATTAATTAAATATTTAATACATAAACTGACTTATACTCGTACTTAGCCTTAAAGCCAATACTAAATAAGCCGAATACATAAATATATAAATATGTATGTATGTATATATTTGAGTTTTCTAGGCCTCTCTTTTTCATTTCATATCTTAAAAGTGCTTGCTCTTCAATTCGATACAACATTATTCGTAACTTAAAGTAATAATATGTGAAAGTGTCTCATTGGCTTGAAAGTCTTGGTACCAATTAACTGCGGAGATTTATCGTACTAATACAATTATAAACTTTTAGTCATCGTGGTTAAAACAAATTTATATATTATACTAAACCTAAACCTAGAAAGAATTATTGGTCACTAGACGGGTATGGCTTTCTTTACATCTAAAAATTTGTTCTTAATTTCAACGGGGATAAGTGTATTATATTATTATAATATCAAACACTACCTAAATATTTATCGAAGCTATAAGATTGAGATTAACATCGAAATCGTGCTTAATGTGGATACAGGGCAATTTTCTTCACTCTTCCAGCCATCTTCGATTTCAAAACTGTTCTCAAAATGCATAATTTAGAACAAAAGAAACGTACAGTGATCTAGAATTTCTGAATGAGATCAATAATGATTCTCATTTGATCCAAACGAGCATACGAGGGTTTCCTTTTATATTTCGTAATTAGAGAACATAGAATGGAGTCATATGTAAAAGTTCACGTAAGTGAGGAAAGTTTCTGACTGCCATTCACTTGGGAGTGGCCAGGGACGATTCTTTTGCATGTGACTCAAGCATGACTTCCGGCCTTAGACCAAGTATCCTCTGGGTAGCCAACAGACATCCGTTTGGAGGCGAGCTAAAGTGAGAAGGCGAATACCGCCTATGCGGTTGTGCGTAGGGTTTGGGACCCACCACATAAAAACGAATAACCAATGAATAGGAAGCAACAGCATCGGATCTACTTTATGGTGCAGAAGCTTGGACGATGTCAACATCCGATGAGACGGCACTAGGAGTTTTCGAGAGAAAGGTTTTGCGGAAGATTTATGGTCCCTTAAACATTGGCAACGGCGAATACCGCAGACGATGGAATGATGGGCTATATGTGTTATTCGACGACATAGACATAGTTGAGCGAATAAACAGACTGTAACAGATGCTGTTCGAATGGACGAAAGTGCTCCAGCCCTGAAAGTTTTCGATGCAGTACCCGCTGGTGGAAGCCGAGGAAGAGGGAGGACTCCACTACGATGTAAGGACCAGGTGGAGAAGGACCTGTCTTTACTTGGTATTACCAATTGGCGCCAAACTGCCAAAAGGAGAGATGCGTGGCGCGCTGTTGTGAACTCGGCTATAACCACGTAAGCGCTGTCTACGCCAGTCAAGAAGAAGAAGAATTAGAGAACAAAACCAAATTTTATTGTTTTTCAAAATATCATCCATTAAGATCTATACATAAGACGAACCACTTTTGCCCGTCTAATTGAGGCATCTGCAAAACATGCATTCTGAACGCGTTAACCGCCTCTTCAGGTGTCGAAACATGTTAACCTTTTAGTTTATTTCTTATGTACGGGAATAAAAAGAACTCATTCGTCGTAAAGTCAGGTGGATGACTCACAAGAATCGCTTTCAAAAAAAATCGTATCAAATAATATTACTTTGAAAGAGATAACATGTCACATTTATAATTGCTATGTGTTCTCAAGAGTGTACAGTACCTCGTTCAGAGTTCATAGTGTTACAGTGAATAATACTGGAAAATATTAATTTGAGTTCTGTTTGATCAAAACTAGGCATTTAAAACAGCATTTATTACAATTAATAATTATTAATTAAATGATGCTTGAATTGAAAGTAAAAAGTGTACTTTTTTGTATAAAAGTAAAGGAAATCTTTAATACAACCTTATATGTCACACTCATAATCGTCAGCATTAAATTGTATGTGGGCTTTCATAAAATATAATTATATTATTAATTTCTTGAATATTAATAAAGCTTGTGAAAGTTGATTCGGCTTACTAATTACTTCCGATATATTCATATAAAGATTAGGCTGGCAATTAACAGTTGTATTAACCAAATAGTCAAAAGTGCTAAGTGCGTTCAACCACACATACATATTTATAATAAATAAATGCAAGCTATTTTAGCATATTATTTCTATATTTTATGAGACTTTGTGCACTTAAGCCTATACGAGATTTGCTTAATTTATTCATTATTTTCTTCCAATAAATTGTAAGTGGATTAATTAAATTGCGCAATATATAATATATTCAAATTTAGACAGTTGGAATTATTAGAATACTTGTTCTGATGGCCTTTCATTCAAATTTTAAGTAAATGCGTTTATTACAACTATCTCATGCATATTATTATTAGTTTATTTTTTTCCGAACTTCAAGGTTTACTCAATTAATTAAAAACCAAATATATAATTAATGATTTTACAAAAATAACATTACTTTGAAGGTTATATGCATTTATTTCCTGCCATTAGATTGTCTCCTAATGTAACTAAATTATAATCTCCCATTTACGCCATTATGTTAATGTAGATTCAATGCAACCAAGACCGTTACGTGACCTTAGACACGCATATTTTGCCTTTTCCAACACTTTGTACTTGTTTGTAAACAGTGGATAAGAGCATAACCTTGACGTCGATCCTTCTAACTGATCTGAATTATATTAAGTATGAAAGTCTTCTGGTTTCGAACTCATTAGAAATTCTTTAAAAAAAATAACATTAAAACAACATTAGCCGATACTGTGATATGCATATAAATCAAGTTGGATAATAAAAATGTTTATAGGCGAAAGTTATGTCAGCAGTGGACACACATAAAAATTAAAAAAAAATAAATTTACAGTTATAAATTATGGATTAACGATCAATGCAACACAGCACTACAGACTAATATAAATATGAATGTAGGTACATACATATATCAATAGACAACTCTTAATAACTACGCATAATTAAACAAAAACCGATATATTTATATTCTATAATCTTTATTATGTCTCCCTGCTGTGCATACAAATTAGAAAAAGTCTGACAACTTATTAACTATATCTTGATTAACGAGCCGTCCACTTGTAATACTTGTAACTCCTATTCCATGCATTTACTATATATGTAGATCTGTGTGTTTACATGCCAGCCAATTCACCTACACACACAGCATAAACATACAAACACTTCATAAATGCATTCACTTACTTGTACTAGTAACAGCTACTACATTTAATCGCGACATATGTTCGAAAAAAATGTCTTACAATAAATTAGTTGCTGTTATACAAAAATTACAAATGAAATGAATGGAATAAAATAACTAAGTACTCATTAGTTAAGAGTGCAACTTACATATTTTCTGTGTTTTTTTTAAAACGTGAGTGTTTACTAGCAGAGCAACTCTCCAAGCGACACACCAAGTATGGTATTGGCATCGCTTTCATATGCATTCTACCAGTCGTATACGCAACCTTTACGATATGTGAGCTATTCAGTGGTCACTTCATATGCATATACATACATATTGATGTAGGCATGTGCTCGTTTATATTACACATACGTATATTGAATAAATGTTAATTAATCACCTGTAAATGCAAAGATATAATAAATATTGCATTAATAATAAGTGTCAGTGTGTATGTACTATTGAGTGAATTACAGCGTTTCCGTCCATGTTAATAAATGAGAGATCATATATTTGGTCTTTTATTAAATTTATATAAAAAAAAAATAGAGTGAATTAATTCTGAATAGAAGTTAGTGTAAAACTCATTTGTCGTACTTAAGTATTAACTCCTACATATGCATAACCTCATAATATATTACGAGACATGGGAGCGAGGTGGAACCCTAAATAAAATTACGAATCAGAACATAAAAATACAGTGGAACTTCCATAACTCGAATTTCTATAACTCGAAGTTCTCCATAGCTCGCACTCTTGAAATGGCAATAGAAGTATAATTTCATACAAATTTCCTTCCATAAATCGAACTTTTCGACCAGAGCATAATACAAAATTTAAAATTTTACTATCGAGGCACAATTTTAAAAGAGTCCCTCTATATCGTATGGAGGCGAACAAAAACTATGATATTATACTTATGGATTTCATAAATCAAGTAACAAAGGCATGAGATACAGACGTTAAGCCAAAGAATTCCAAACTGCAACAAGCAAAATTACATAATACTTGTTTTAACGTATGTACATAAAACTTTATGCGAAGTAAATAAACAAGACAGTGTGTAAATCTATATATCACAGCCTTTTCATGTTTTAATGAAAATTCTATAACTCGAAGTCTCTCTAATTCGAAGTTTTTTTTGTAGATTATGGTGGTTCGAGTTAGAGAAGTTCCACTGTAATTCTAAACATTTTTCAAAAAGTTTTGAAAAGTATTTTCAGTACTATAATGAATGAAAATAAATTTTAATTATGAAAACAATGAATAAATAATGAATTGAAAGTATTTTTATATATTTTACTATGTATAGTATGAGGTGTGTTCAAAAAATAACAGGAATTTTCGTGTTTTGAAAAAAAATTATTCATTCCTATACATTGTCGTCCTTAAAATAGTCCCCATGCGATATTAAGCACTTATGCCAACGATTCATAAAATCGTCGAAACACTTCTCAAACTCGATTTTTGGAATAGCCTTTGGCTCTTCCAGCGATTTCTCGTATGCTTATAAAAGGACGGAAAGATAATTGATTATTTTTTGAAAAAGGAGAAAGTCACACGGACTAATATCTGACGTATATGGAGAGTGGGGTATCGTTACAGTATTGTTTTTGGACAAAAATTCTCGAACACTCTATTGACTGAAAACGATTGCCAAGTACCTAAGTCAGCTAGTTTCGGAGACGCTTGAAAAAGCGTCAAAGTTTTTATGTTGCCGAGTTAGAAATCGGATTTTGTTCTGTTTATATGGACCCGATTATTATGGGATTGAAACATTAACTCTTCTCGGGCATCCTTCAATATGATCCTGTGGTACTCAATGATGCTCATATACATATGTAATATCTTCACGATTTTTAAATAATAATATTTTCAATCAGCATCAAACAATTATTCTCCGAAGAAGTCGTATACTCTTGTCAATCACGGTTTTACGATTACTAGATTCTGATGCTGGAGCATTAAAGCATTGATGTTACTCAACTCATTTTGCTTGTTGAGACAGACATTTCAAAACGGCTTTATGAGGAGTCGTGTCATCACACGACACATTGTTGAAGCTAGTGCTCAAGATCCCAAGTCAATTTCATTGCATATAAGAGTAAGGTTAGATCAATAGGCCCTGTTAAAATAAATAAAAATATTCCTACTATTTTCCAAATCTATCTTATTTCATTTATCGGTAGTGAATAATTATAAAAAAAGTGTAAAGACATTAATATTCTTCTTTTTTTCGATTTTTTCCAGCCTTAAACTATGGGCTCAATACCGAAATTGTCAATTGTGAAGGGCCAACAGCAGGACATTACAGCACGTCCATTGCATCGCATTTTCGAAGCCAATCTACTGCATCACTCGCACAAAAGCGCACTCATAACACACAACAATGGCAGCGCCATTGCCTCCGAGTCCACACAATGCACCTACAAGCAGCTAAATCAGCGCGCCAATCAATGCGCACGTCTTCTCGTGGCCGATATAAAACGCAATTGTTTGGAACCCAATAACGATGGTGACTACATTGTGGCCGTATGCATGGAGCCATCCGATGTGCTGGTCAATACACTGCTCTCCATTTGGAAAGCTGGCGCTGCTTATCTACCAATCGATCCCACTTTCCCCATTAATCGCATACAACATATTCTGCAGGAAGCACGTCCCGTTATGGTGTTGTGTGACGACAATATTGAGCGACAACGTTTCAACGGCACACCGACACTCAGTAGCTCTGAGCTTTTCCAACGTTCAGCCGAATTGAGTAACGCCAATTTAATGCCAGCTGAGATGTTGGCCGATGGCAGCAATCATTTGGCCATCGTTCTCTACACATCTGGCAGCACTGGTGTACCGAAAGGTGTGCGGCTCCCGCACGAGGTGATCTTGAATCGTTTGCAATGGCAATGGCATACATTCCCCTATGCGCCGACCGAGTCCGTGAGCGTTTTCAAAACCGCGCTCACCTTTGTGGACTCGGTATCGGAATTGTGGGGGCCGCTAATGTGTGGTCTCTCCATTTTGGTTGTACCAAAGTCGATAACTAAAGATCCCGAACGTTTGGTGGATTTATTGGAGAAATATAAGATACGCCGTTTAGTTTTGGTGCCGACACTTTTACGTTCGATTTTGATGTTTTTGAAGTTGAACGATGGCAACAACAAATACCAAATGTTCCAAAGTGACAGACTCTTGTATAATTTGAAGATTTGGGTTTGCTCTGGTGAACCATTACCGGTGGCATTAGCTTCGAGTTTCTTCGACTATTTTTCCGAGGGTGTACATACGCTCTACAATTTTTATGGTTCTACTGAAGTAATGGGTGACGTCACATATTTCGCTTGTGAAAGCAAGAAACAATTGAGCCTCTTCGATCATGTGCCGATTGGTAAGTCAACTACTCCGCTGAGGTCTGAGTATTATAAAATGTACTCGCTCATATTTACATCCCCCAGGCATTCCACTTTCCAACACCGTGATCTATTTACTCGACGGCGATTTCCGTCCAGTTAAACAAGGTGAAATTGGTGAGATTTTCGTTTCCGGTCTCAATCTAGCCGAAGGTTATGTCAACGGTAGAGATCCAGAGAAGTTCGTAGAAAACCCTTTGGCTGTGGAATTTAGTAAGTACAAAGTCACTCATACAAAATATAAAATATATCGATCCTCCCTCTCCTCCCTCTCAGAATACTCACGTCTCTATCGCACTGGTGATTATGGCTCCCTACGCGACGGCAATGTGATGTACGAAGGACGCACCGATTCACAAATAAAAATTCGTGGTCATCGCGTGGATCTAGCCGAAGTTGAGAAGAACGTTACCGAATTACCGTTCGTCGATAAGGCGATGGTCTTGTGTTATCATGCTGGAAAAATTGATCAAGCCATACTGGCTTTCGTAAAAATACGTGACGACTCACCGCTACTCAACGAAATGCAAATTGAAGCGAAATTGCGGGACAAACTCGCCGACTATATGGCACCACAAGTGGTGCTCATCGATAAGATGCCCTATCTCGTCAACGGCAAAGTAGACCGACAGGCACTACTGAAATCTTATGAGACCGCAAATAATAACGAGGGTGACTGCAGCATTGTGCTGGACTACGATTATACACTCGTACCCGAAGAGCTTAAACACATCGCCAGGGATCTCTTCGAAACCGTCGGTGGCGTAATCGGGCGCTCAACACGCACTACGCTTTCGCCACGCAGCAACTTTTATGAGTTAGGTGGCAATTCATTGAATTCGATCTATACAGTTACTTTGCTGCGCGAGAAGGGTTACAATGTGGGCATATCTGAATTTATTGCGGCCAAAGATTTGGGTGAAATACTGGAGAAAATGGTAAATAATCGCAATTCGAATGCAATGATCGAGGACTGGTCGAATGCTGCACCACATCTAGACATGATCGCCGAACCGTTGAGCGATGCACACCGACAAGATGTCGTTGAGTAAGTAGTACACAATTTTTAGGTTCCAGATATATATTTAAGTGTTGTCGTCTTCACTTTTACACAGTATCATAGTGGACAGCTTCTATGGCAAGGCGGATCTGGAGCAATGGCTGAAACCCGATATTTTCCCTAGTGACTACAGCGATCTAATTAATGTAAGACATTGATTTCATTCTTTGTGGAGGCCTCTAACCTAAATTGTTACTTGGATTACATTTATCAATTTTTCTATTCTATAGGATATATGGCACGCTTTGGTCGAGAAGAATCTTAGTTTGGTGGTGCGTGATAAACGCACGAATCGCATCATTGGTACGGCCTTAAATTTTGACGCACGCGCCGAACCAGAAGTTGAGGTTAAGTCGAAATTGATAATTGTTTTCGAGTTCTTGGAGTTCGTTGAAGGTCCCATACGGTAAATAGCAAGCACATGAAGCGATAAAGTTACAATAAATAATTTTTCTTTATTATTATTCTAAACAAAAGGGACAATCAACTGCCGAAGGGACTAAATCAGATACTACACTCATTCATGATGGGCACCAGCTCCGATATGAATCCGCAAGAGAATATCGCCTGCATGCATTTCATGGAAAACGAAGTGCTACGCGTTGCCAGAGAGAAGCAATACGCCGGAATTCTAACAACCAACACGAGTCCGCTAACGCAGGTGAGCTAACTAACATAAAATACTCCACTGATCTCTATATTATATATTATTTTCCACTTGTATATTCAGCAATTGGGCAACGATGTCTATCAATACAAAACATTGCTGGACTACCAGGTCAACCAGTATGTATACAACGACGGCACACAACCCTTTGGTAAAGCGCCCGATTCACAACGTGCTATTGTCCATTGGCGCGAAGTGACCGACTGAGGTGTTGACCAACAACCGTTTTAAAACATTTTGTTAGTGATTTCGTAAATTCTTCATAATTTCCTGATTTGCATCATCAGTATTTACGCTGCGACCTTCTACCACACGAGTACGTACGACGTTCGTTAAAAGTGATCTTTTGTTTTATTAACTCGGCAATACACGCCGGAAGTCGCCTTTTATTCTCATCTCTTTCGTTGATATTGAATCCGAGTCTAGCATTAAGAAAGTGCATATTAGCGCGCGTTTTCATAATTTTTATATAGTATTATTCTATGTGTTATATATTTTATTTTATACATACATACATACCATTGTTATAGTTGGCAACTCTCAAGCAATAGAGTTTTCATTTTGCATGTACCTGTTGAATAATAAAAAAAATCATCGCGAGATACATATTTATATATTTAAGTTTAATGACATTAATTTAAAACAAAAGTTTAATAAAGAAAATCGTAAGAACATTGAGCATTTTTATTTGATTTATACTTCTGATAGAAATAGTCTTATAGTTATAATTGAAGATCTTGTTCGGAAAATGTGTATAGATATTCACCGTTTCCATCGAAGGTTGCTCCTACTTAATTATAAAAGATCCGAATTGATTTACAGCAATAACAACAACTAATATCCCAGTTTCAGGACGTTTAACGACGTTATGTTAGCTGAAAACGATAAATGATCTCGTCACTCTCGGTAGAGATGAAAATGTCGATCGTCAACTTCCATATCGAATCAATCAACACAAGATTAAGCTTCTATACGAATTAAATCGTCGAAGTACTTCTCAAACTCGATTTTTGACTCTTTCAGCGATTTCTCGTATACGTGTAAAACGACGACCCTTTAAGGTTATCTTCTTTAATGAAATAGGAAAAATTCACACAGAGTCTGGCGAATATGGAGTCCGATCATTAGTGTTGTTTTTAGCCGAGTACTCAAGAACAAGCAGCGAAATGTGATTATTTATCAGTCGAATGTAGTCAAGCTCACGTCTAACTTTAGCGACTATTTTCGACCAAGTAAGCAATTAAATCAGCTGAAAGTTTTAGCGTACTTCAGTGTCATGTCATATATCAACATAATGAAACAAATAAATACAATTTTTAAAATTGGAAATTTTTAAAACCCCCGTTTTGATACAGAATCGATAGTTTTAAGCATAATATAAACCTCAACCTGTGCAGTTGCGAGATCCTTTTTGGCCAAAGTGGATCGAACTGCTTTCTCTTAGCAAGGTTAATCTAAGCGTTTTCTTGGGTTGGCTTACCGACAAACCTGTTTGGAGGAAGGCGAGGTGGAATCATCAAATCATTTCCTCCTCGAATACAGTCGTCAGACTGAAGTTAAAAAATCTTTCGGCGATCCAAACGAATTGACTGGAATTTGGCTTAAGATTTACGTAATAGAATCCAAGCGCTTTGTCGAATTCGATCCTTCTGATCCATTAGAAGTTTTTTGGTTCCATAGAAGACGCGTTCACAGCAGTCCAAGTGAGATCTCCCGCATGCGCAGAGACTTATTTTTTAATCTAACCTAACCCCATCCTCATTTGAGTGAAATCTTTTCAGTGCAGTGAGTCAGAGACAAGCTCATAACGTAATTCCTTCAATTTAGCAATCTAAAGTCGAACACGTTAGTGTTTTGGATTGAAGTTACAGATTCTTTGCTATCTCTTAAACAGGCTAAATACTTTTCAATCCATTAAGATATTTTCACCAAGCCAACTACCTTATTCTGTTCTCTTTACGCATGCTAATAACCTGCAAACGACGCGGAGTCCAATCCAATTTAACGATGCGACATCACTTGAATGAACTCGTGTAGCATTATAATAAAAAAAAGTGCAATCGTGCCTAGCGACGTCAACAACAGTGGTGGTGTTGTGAGTAAAATTCATGTCATAAGCGATGTGATTGATTCGCAAAATGAGCATACAATGATCAAGTGATGTGATGTGAAGATCATGGTGTGATCAGGTGATGTGATGTGAGTTGATGAAGACATCATGTGATGTCACCACATGATTCATAAACTGGAATATGATTACAGAAAGCCATTGCGCGATATGTTAGTGAAAATAACGATGTCTTTTTAGCAGCTGTAACCAAAACCAGGGTTGCTATTCCAACAAAATAAAAAAAAACGAACAATCAAACAATTATGAGGAGCATGTTTTTTTTATATTTTAACATTAAGCCATAATAGTAATGTATGTGTGTAGTTTATTATTTGTATAGCTTAATTTCATTTCCAAATTCATATATATATATATCTCTATAACTACATGTATGTATACAATTCAAATTCTCAACTAATACAGATTTATATCATAATCATTTATTATTATATAGTGTTAACGGTATTTATACCCACGGCTTAAGCATTTATATTAATTTTTTTGTTTTTTTTTTTTGTTTACTTTCTCAAATTTATATATATATAATAATAGTATTGTATGCTAAAAAATTATTATTATTTAATTAATTAATTATTGATTTATTTTAAATACAAGTTATTCAGCTCTATGCAGCAACATTTTAACGCGCGTTTTCACTTGCATATGTGTACATATGTATTGGCCGCATATGCGCTCGAATGTTGGAAATTAGCGGTAGGCGTTTGCGTGTATGTGTATGTACATACATCGGCGTTTAGTGAGTGCTTGTAGTTGATAGATAATATAACTTAATGATAGTATGTGTGTTACGCGTTATTAAACATTTAAACTACATTTCCTTTTGTACAACTAAGTATATATATATTATATATATATATACATATATGTACTGTTATTTATTATTTATTTAGGCGCGCGTATTAAATTAGTTAGATGTTGATTTATTTGAAAAAATTGTTTGCCAAAAACCAACTTTTTTTTTTTTGAGAATACAGTTTGGTCTGAAAGTAAACGGCTGGCTGGATAGCTGCTTACGAAACGGAAAAACGGAAAAACATTGCAAAAAGCCCACTAAAAATTATCGAATTTATTGGCTAAAATTACACTCGGTGCCATTACACTCTTATTATATAAACTTATTTGCCGTTTGCTGAATTTTTTTTTTTTTTATTTTACGAAATTTTATTTTATTAATAACTAGCACTAAGAAGAAGAAAAAAAAGATATTTTAAATTACGCCGACTTCGCCGTTTTGTTTTTCAAATCGGACAGCAAACGCTTGAGAGCGCTTACTTAAGATGCATTGCATTTTCATGTAGTGGTTTATACACATACCATTACTTTTAAGTATATGTATATGTATGTATGCAGACTGGTATAAATAAATAAAAAAAAAAACAGTTTTAAAATTTAGCCGAAATTTCGACAACAAATCATCAGGCACAACACAAAAACTCACACTCACAAAATATTCAGTAATTTGCATCCAGCAAGCGATTTGGGTTCGATTTAAGCGTGTATAAATGCTGCGCTGAGTAAGTGTTATGTACGCAACGTTTGCAACTTCAACTCAGCTGTGGCGCGACACACGAAATGCACACGATTAAGAGTTATTAGTTTTGCTTTCACGCTTCACACACTTTCGTTTGATTTTGTTGCTGTCTATTGCGTCCAATCGTCTGTCTGTCTACTTCAATGCCATTTTCACACGCGTGCGCAACAACAACTTTGAACAAGCTGCGATTTTTCACTACGTTACTCAGCGCATGCGCACAGTTCCTCCCGTTGATTGAGTTGATTGAGCTAAATGCTGTTGCAACAACGACAACATCCAGTGGTTTTAGCACGCACTTGATTCCCTTTAGATAACAACGGAATTCTGTGCTTGCATAACGCCACCCGGTCCACCGGTGCCACCGTTAGCGTTGCCATCCACACCCTGTCCCTGTACACTTTGATCGAGACGTCGATAATTTTGGAATGTCTTCCACTCGCCGGTATTGTAATCCAGACGTATATGCGACTCGACCAAACAAAGCGCTGTGCTGCCATCTTCTTGTTGCACTTTTTCCTGAAATACCAACACATTAGTTGTTATATGTAAGAAAAAAAAAGTTGAAAGTCTTACCTCAGTTTCGCCCAATTTTATAACAATGACATTCTCCGAGTTGGGACGTGGATTCTCACGCATGCCCGCCATGAAGCCCAATATGAGCGCCTTGTCCGGGCGTGAAACGCGATTCGCTTTGCGGAACATTTCGTGCGCTTTGTGTACATGCTCGTTCTGCAAATCAGTTATACAACGGTTAATTAACACACATTTCACACGAAACTTCAAAGAAGACAAAGGTATACACTCACCGATAACGACAATCCCTTGCGTTGCGGTGCCTGTTGCGCTTGTGGCTGTTGTTGTTGCTGCTGTTGCGCTTGCTGTGTCACCTGTACGATGTGTGTGGCGCGCGGCATATTGGCCGTTGAGGCACCTTGTTGTATTTGTATTTGCTGCGGTTGACCGCTCGCCGTCTGTGCGGTCGTAATGATGCGTTGTTGCGGCTGCGTCTTGTGCTGCAGCACGATCTGTTGTGGTCGCATTTGTTGTTGTTGCTGTCCCGGTTGCGTTATTATGGTGCGCTGTATTTGCGTCTGCTGCTGCTGACCAGCCGCTGAGTTGTTGGCGGTCTGCACCTGCACAAATTGCGGTTGTTGACCCGGGCGCTGTATGAGCGTGAGTCCTTGTGGCAATGTGGTCAAACTATTGCCTTGCACATTCGATATAACCGGGCGTATTATGGTTTGTTGTGTGGGCTGTGGAGAATTTATATAATGCATATTTATAGCATAAATCTATATAGATATGCTCGAGTATGGCACTTACCGTATTTATGAGGTTCGTTTGTTGCGGCTGCTGCACGATCATGTGTTGCGTTGACAGCGTATTTGTGGGTATTAGTGTTGGTATGTGTTGTTGTTGTTTCGCTTGATTACCACCCTGTTGCTGTAGCTGTATGGTTTGTGCTGTTGGTGAAGTCTTCACGAGACTTGGTGGCCCACCGCTTGTTGTCATCAGCGTAGTGCCGGCGCTTGCATTCAATCCCTGCAAGCCGCTCATGTTGCTTATCGGTATCTGCTGGTACATGTCGCCACCAATATTGCGCAGGATGACACCCTTCTGTGTCAATATGATCGTCTTGTTCTTCATATTCGCATTGGTATTGGCCACATTAACGCCACCAACGGTACCAACGGCGCCACCAACACCAGACGGATTCGTCGATTGCACGAGTACTTGCGTGAGTTTGGGTTGTTGTGTTGCGCTCGTATTCGACACGATTGTATGTTGTGGTTGTTGTTGCTGCAATTGCGCTTGCATATGCTGTTGTTGGGCTGCTTGAGATGCCGGCTGTATGGTGACTGGGCGATTGGGCAACTGTACATTTTGTATATTCAATAAAGTAGGCTGTTGTTGTTGTTGCTGCTGTTGGGTTGTTGAAGTCGCTATTAGTGGCGGTGGATTTGCACTATTTGCATTCGATGTCTGCTGCTGCTGCTGCTGCTGACGTACTGGTGTCATCATTACACCAGACGGTGATGTCTTCAAGAGAATCTTCGTTGGTGTTTGTGTGTTAGTCGATGCAGCGGTTTGATAAAGAGTAGTAGTGGTGTTCTGTTGAGTTGGCCGAGCGAATGAGGTGAGTGTCGGCATTGTAGCGGTTTGTAGTTGTTGCTGTTGTTGTTGTTGTTGTGCTTGTGTAGCTGACGTTGTCAAAATGTATTGAGTCGGTGTGGTGGATGTACTAACCGTTTGTTGCTGTTGTTGTATATGAGTATGTTGTTGTTGTTGTTGTTGCTGCTGCGCTTGCGAATTAGCCGTACGCTTAGCTGGCTGTATGATTGTCTGCGATATAATAACAGGTCCACTGTTAGTGGCAGTCTTCAACTGACTCAATGGCATAGACTTGATGGATTGTGCCGTTGTTGTTGTCGACGTGCCAGACGAAACAAGTTGTTTCTGCAAATATTTATTTACAAAGGTGTTTATTAGTCAGACACACCGCGCAACTGTCAATGAATGAGAAATATAAAAAAACAACCGCAATACTTACCGATCTCGAAACTGGTGCTGCTGTTGAGGAAATTATCACGGGTGTGGAACTGTTAATTAGTATAGGTTGTTGTTGTTGCTGCTGCTGCTGCTGAGCGTTTTGCTGAGGTAATGACTGTGCTTTCGGTGATTTGGTCGATGTTATTTTCACCGAAATATTATTGGGCAAATTCGCTAATGGATTGTTCGTCTGACGCAACTGCTGTTGCGTGTATATATTCGTCGACATTGTGGTGTTCGCCGATACAGGACTCTTTGTTGTTATTGGTTTTATATCTAATTTCTCCATTTTTATCATTGTATTGGCATTGGTTGGCGATGTAGTGGTGGTTGTGTTGATTTTTTGTCTAGTCACTGTTGTACCGCTGCCGCTCAATGTTAAACCGCTAATCGTTTGTTTTTGTTGTTGTGGTGCGGCACGTATGAGCACATGCTGTGTGGTCTGCTGTTGCATTGTCTGTTGTTGGGCTTGTTGTGGCTGCTGTTGTTGTGGTGTTTTTTGCTGTTGTATAATTATGCGCTGCTGCAAACGTGACGGCGTCTGTGGTAGTTGTTGTGTCAACAGCGTAGGCTGTGTTGGTGGTTCTATCTTCTCCACCTTTATATTGGGTGGCATTAAAATCTCTTCACTCTTTATTTCAATCTCTTGCTTAATACGTTTATGGGCGTGATTCAAATTATTGGTATTATTGTTGACTTGTGTCTGTGTCGGTGTACGGATTTGTGTTTGCGTCTGCGTAGACATGCTGCTCACTTTCGTTGTCGTTGCAATTGTGGCAGTGGCTGTGTTTGTCAAAATCGAATTGGCTACGCATGTTGTTGGTATGTCCATTGATTTTATTTGAGGTTTAGTCTCCAACACTTTGGGCGATGTTGGTTGCGTGTAGCTCAAAGATTGCGCATATTCTGGTGTCGATGGCTCAATTTTAGTGGTCAATACATTGTCTTTACTATCGGTTAACATATCATCGTTAGTACTGTTTTGATTTATACTGGCACCTGCCTCTGTTTTGATTTCGACCGCTGTTGTAGTCGTAGGTGTGCTGGGGACACCTACAGCATTGTTAGAGCCACTTGTCTGTGTTGGTGATGTTGGTAATGGTGATGCGTTCTCTGCTGCAGCTGCCGTCGCAATTTGTTTTTGTTCTTGTTTCTTCTGTTGTTCTTCCAACTGTTGTTCGCGTTTACGTTTCTTCGCAGCGGCATAACCCAAGGGCTGCTCCGAAAGCTCAATCAATTTTATGCCACCGTCCTTGCGTCCCGCTGGCGTGCGACTTAGGTTTGGACGTTGTGGTGTACCAGCTACATTAGGTGTACGAAAACCTAAAGAAGGCACTCGCGACGGTATACCTTTTAGCGGTGTGGTGTCCGTCATTTTACGTGGCATACCACGTGAACGCAATGGTATTGTTGGTGCAGAAGATTTCTTTAAGGAAGATTGTGCGTCGGCTGATTTATGAAGCAGTTCAGTACGTAAATTGGCACTCTTGGGTTTGCGTTTAATGGTGAAATGCTTCACAGGATTCGGTTGCTGTCCGACCTTACCGAATAATATAGAATATATGAAAATTATGAATCTATAATAAATAAATTATAAACTTCATCCACTTACCACTGACACCAAGGCATTTTTGTTTAAATATAAACATTCTAATGGAAGCATGCCTAGATCGCAGTGCTTACTGACTAATTTGCGTAAGTCATTAACCATATCGGTGAATATAGGTCTTGTATCTTCATATTCTGTGATTTCTGTATTTAGCGAGCTAGACGATGGAAAAGTTTTCATAGTTTCCGCCAACATTGAGACCCACAGCTCCGAGTCCAAGCCTGCCGCTTCAATTACTTCCTCCAATTCAACTTTCCACTATAATTTGTAATGAAAAAGCGTAAATATTTTTTAAACCTTTTAAACATAGTTTTAACTTAGACAATATTGTAAATTTTGATAAGCAGAAATTCATATCATAGCAATCACCCAACCCACACACGATTATTAACACGTACACAATCACATGTACAAATGTAGTGGTACTTTCATATTGCAGATACACTTGCCGCAACACTTGCTAAGTTCATTACCGTGCGCAAGTGGCGGGAAAATTTTTAATCACAAAAGTATCATCAGTAACTATAATTATAAGTGAATAAATACTTTTAACATCAATATGCATAGTTCGTTTTTTCAAATATAGATACTTTACTGTATAAAGTCAGCAAAATCATCAAATAAAACTATACAAGAAAACAATGACGAGGCACTGGCGTTCAGCGGACATGGAGCGATGTCATCAACGCACGCACAAATACCATCATAAAAATGCTAAACATTCAGTATTCGTAAGCTCTTGTCCGCGCATACGTTCTTTTATATGTGTATGCTATAGTTGTATGATCTATCTTAGGTTTTCATAATTCACACCGTCCGCGGGCCCTTCCAACAAACCAACGCGTTTATTTTCTAGCAATGGCAGCAATGTAGCCTCATTAGCAGTATTTACGCACCTCTTCTACCAATCGTCGTGGTATATGGAAAAAACTTAGCAATAATTTCAGTTTCACTTGAGTCTGCAAATCCGGAAAACACTCCTTTATGTTGCGCAGCACTTCCTTGTTAAGTTGTGAGCATATCGACCCACTTATCCACGAATCGTTCGAAGTGCCGAGTTTGTTATGCAGCCACAATGAAGTGTCGCTGTCCCGCACATTTGCCATATTTTCACTTATTTTGATATTTTCACTTTAACAAAACCACACTACACGTATTTGTTGCACTTCACAATATGAGATTGCTTTGCAAACCTCCTCTGCAACAATTTCTTTATATTAGATCGCGTTTATTTTTTCCAATCAAAAATTTGACACGAAATCCCGAAACGAAAATATAAATGGCGGCGTCGAACACGGTTGCATTAATGCGTGACAGTAAATGGCAGAGGGTTGCTTTGCTGCAAAACAAATAATTGTTCACAGTGTGTGGTCTTTGCCTTAAGTGTTCTTCTTGGTGAGTTTGCAAAATTAATTTGATAAAAAAAATAATATTACGATTCATAATAGTTGGTATACAAAATGTATAATTGAAAATGTAATATTTTTTATATATATAACTTATGATAATGTAGTCGAAGTTCAAATTTTTATTGGAGCGCTCTCTATACAACATAAGCAACTCTGTTGGCACTTTCTTCTATCCACGTCACTTTATACTTTCTGTCTTTATGTTGTTCCAGTTATCATCCACTTTGTTTCAACTCACTTCGTAAATAGATGTAAAGAAATCATGAAGTTAGAAAAGATTAAATACATAACACATAAATGCCATGGATTACTTGAATGACCACAGTACTGCGCAAAGGAAAAGTATTTCCAATTCGGCCAAATTTCTAATAGCTGCAACCGGTGGCGTTGGCATTGGTTTAACTGTCGTCTGTGCGTCTTTTGTGGCGCCTGCTTTTCGTAGAATATGTCTTCCATATGTTCCCGCCACCAATGAGCAGGTTAGGAATGTGCTTAACTTCTTACCTAAGAACTCACAAAGCAAGTTATTAGACATAGGATCTGGTGATGGGCGCATAGTTGTGGGTACATAGTAAATTCAATATTAAAAATACTTCATTCAAAAAATTAAAAAATAAAACTGTTTATTAATAGCGGCGGCTAAAAATGGCATAAATGCAGATGGTGTTGAACTCAATCCTTGGTTGGTATGGTATTCGCGTTTATCAGCGCTACGACAAGGTGTCCATAATAAAACACATTTTTATAGACGTGATTTGTGGAAATATAGCGTGGCACCATATGAATATGTTGTCATATTTGGTGTGGAACAGATGGTATGTTAATGTAAAAAAATATAAAAACATTTAGACACTTTTATTAAAATTTAAAATATTTTCTTCATTATACTAAAGATGCAGGATTTGGAAACGAAGCTAATTGCGGAGTCATCAATAAATGCCAAAATTATCGCATGCAGATTTCCACTGCCGAACTTGCAACCACAACGTATTATTGATGAAGGTGTTAATACTGTTTGGTTTTATGATTTGGATAAAGCCAAGTCAGCCAACGAAAAAATATAGATTAAATTAAAAACGCGTTAATTTTTCTTGGAATTTTTATTTGCTGTTTATGGTGTTGCGCTAGTTCTTAATCAAGCTTTAAAAACGCAAATGAACTGGACATAGCAAATAGTTCAAAGTACTTACATACATACATACATAAAAAGTGCAGACACATTTACTATACATATTTTAAGTTTAAAATGGTTTGATATATCAGTCAGAGAGCAATACCGATGCTTAATTACCGTGAGATGAGTATGAATTTCGCGGACTATAAATTTTAAGGACGCTGGCATGTTAGCTGTTTAAATTGCAGTGTTCGCAATGTGCCGTGTTTTCTTTTTTTTTTTTGTAAAATGATACGTAATTACATACATAAATAAGATTTCAACATTTTTGTTTTGTTATCATACGTTTTGATTTCGCTTCTACACCGTTTTGATATACGATATATCTTCGACGCAATTTTAGCAGAAAAGTTGTCTGTGGCTGAGCTGGCAGTTGCTAAAAACGTCGCCCAAGATAAATAAATTTATTATCAGGATCACGATACACTTCCGCAAAACCGATTTTCGCGTAGTGTTGCTGAAAGACCTCAGAATCCTTAAGGGACAAGCGTACATGTACACCAAAGCAGCCATTCGAACGTAGAGTGGCTAAAGTCACCGTTATTAAACGCTTCAAAAGTCCATAATCACGTAATAATGCATCTTTTAAGACGGCGGCGGTTAATAAAGCCGGATATGCGTTACTCACTTCAGTCGGACACTGGTATTCGTAATTATGAAAGTCACGTATCATTTCGCCAAAGATAGCTTTAAGCTTTGAGGACTCCGCTGTTGAATGACGCTGCACACTTTCTGTTGAACCATTTGCCACATCGAAAAACTTGTCTTTTTCTAATAGAGACTCTGCGTACTTTTCCCTCATTGTTGGTATCCAACATATCTCCACATTACGCATGAATGTGTGTATGTTTAAGGCGGCAGCTGCATAACCAACAATAGCATTGGAAGCGTCATGAGCGACAATACACAACTGAGGATACAGCGTGACAAAATGTCCAACAATATTGTCCGCAATAAGTTCACTCAAATGATCTGGAAACAATGATTCGAAACAAATGTCTGCTGGCCTGTCGTCCGCACAATTTACGCTTAGCTGCAAAAAGGCCTGTGTACAAACTTGTCCCAGCTCTGCTTCGTCAATTGGTGTGTAGGGGCGTATTAAATGATAATCACTTGTCGGCAGTTCAGGTAGTTTATACAAAAACAAATCATTGCCGGAATCCACAGGCATGAGACGCTTAAAAGGAAAGAAAAATATTTCATATGAAACGAAATTTAATGATATATAATGTTGCTCACTTGCAAATCAGCGATCAGCCCACCACGGAATACCCAAGGCTCTTGATCGCCCGACATGAAAGCCTCCTTCCAGCCCTTGCTAAACCCTGCAATCAATTAACGTAAAATACACCATATACAAATAAATTGACGTCGCTTTCCTTCCGTGTATTCATATGCTTACATGTGTATGTACCCTGCGTGTAGGTTTGCACATTAGGCGGAAAATGACCCAGACTTAGCCATTTCACGAAGGCATTTAGCAGTGTCAAAGTGCCAGCAATGTCCCACACATAAGAAAACAAGTCATGACAGATCTCCTTGTTAGCACAATTAGCGATTTTCCGCAGCAACTCGTGCACAGAATTGCAATGATTGGAGAATGACTCGGCGCGTTGCATCCACTCGGCCACCTCTGGCTTGGGTGATACTGCACCATCTGCATTGGAACACTTTCTGACAGCTTTGTCATTACCAAGCAAAACGCTGGAGTTCGCTTTCAACCAGTTGAATTCATTCAACAGCTTAAAACCACGATTTCCATGCTCAAATGGCAGATAAAATAAATCACATAGCAAGTAAAGATCCTCCACAGTAATGCTGCTGCTACTACCGGGCTCGGGCAGATTTCTGTGAGAATTGAAAATGATTGCAGAGTTAATGTAAAATAGTAGTCGTTATATACTAGAGGTTCAAAAAAAAAATTAATTACTTGTCGTCGTAATCCTTCATGTCGGCATTGGAGAGTGGCGAACCCTCCGAGCTCTCCACCTGCATGCTATTCTGTATAAGAAGCAGAGTTAGAAAAGTAAAATTATTAATATTTGCACTCACGAAATTTTAAATTTGCAATTCTTTACATTCAGTTCGTTCATCGAGCCATTGCAAATATCATCATCTTCCACACCTTCGGCCATTACAACATCCTCGGAAATCATCTTGCGATCTTCCTTTCCTGAAGCCTGCGACGCTAGACTGCTGCTGCATTCCATCGGTTCATTGCCACTTGCGCTGATTGCACTAAGCGGACTCAAAGTATGCTCATCCACCATTGGTAGCGCACCCGTACTATTTACAATATCCCGCGTTGTAGCGCTCGTGTCTATTGATAATTCCGGCGCTTTTTCGATAGTTTCGTCAACACCTTCCAAAACATCCGACATCTTCTTCTCGTGATTCATGTCCACAATTGGCGATTCAGCAGTTAGCGAAAGTGCTTTCTCAATACTCATTTCGTCTTCCTTGTTTACATTCTCCGCACTTACTGTTGTGATGGCACTATTTGCCTCAATTAAATTTGCCTTAGTTAGCGCAGAGCTATTCTCAATTGCGACCGGTATTGGTTTTGTAATTGCCGTTGTTAGTTTTAGTGGAGAAACTGGCGATTTGAGTATTTCTACTTCCGTGTCCAAACTTCTCGGCAATATATCCTCTACAGCTTTGGAGTGCATTATTGGTACAGCAACAATAGATATTGGAATTTTTTTCGGCAGCTCGATGTTGGACGCCACACATGTCGGTATGGGATTTACAATGTCGTCATTTGTTACAACTTTTGTTGGCGAAACCAAGGAATTCATTACAGGATTCGATATCGGATTAATAACGGAGGAGTTAACGGTACTGCAAACGTCAGCCAAAGCTTGAAGTTGTGTGGTGTTCACTTCGGGAACAGTAACAGTTTTCGTACTAGTCGATGTCGTTGTTGTTGTCGTCAAACTCATACAGGTGTTGATAGAAGGTATAATTGGTATAATCGGCATAACCACTATTCATAGGAGAAAAAAGATAAGTTAAATATATTTATGTGAATATTTAACAGTTATGCAGTATCTTACTTGTTACTTGTGGTTGCGGTTTCGTAATGGGACCCCAGGCTTCTTTTGCCACAAAAAACTCGGGCAACCATTCGTCAATAGCGTTTCTAAAAGAATTTTTCAAATGTACTGTGAATTTGCAGTTTATATATAGAATAATATCTTACTTTAATGCAATTCGCGGATGATACATGTTCTTAGATAAACAATCCACCGGCAATTCTTCTTCATTTGTTCCGTCCTCGTTTTCCGTTTCGAGTTTAATATCAGCAGAGATAGAACCTTATTTTAAATGATTGCACATATATATCAAAATCAATTTATTTTCACTCTTTCTTTCATTACTCACTGTTTACTTTAGAATCAAGACTGCATTGCGACCAACTAGCTAAGGTGTGTATGGCAATGGTGTTTGCATGGAACTCGCAGTTTGGATTAGTCATGACTCCACGTAAATGTGGTATTAATTCTGGCGAACGTCCGGAATAAGGACCTAAGAACACGCGTTTTTGATCGTAATCGTTCGCATGCAAATTATCCCAAATAACGGGTGGGCGTCGCAGTATTTCGGTTATTTCTTGTATTGATTCGAGACTAATAATTTTTGAGATTACTTTGTTTCCCGTCCACATAATATCAATATCATGATTTAGTTTGGAACCTAATGTATTTAAATATTCGGAATCGTGTACGGTTGGTATCGCACGTGTACTACAATACTGGGTGGGGCAAAATAGGAATCGCGGATTGCCTAAATGGGTGAATATTTCATTTGTAACAGATACCTAGATTATGAAGAAAAGTTTATATAAAATACTTGTAAATATGTATGAAAGAGTTACTTGAGCATTGGCAAATGTTTGAAACGCTTCTTTATCAACTTTAGACAGTTCCGAGTCGATATCGTCAAAAAGTAATGCAAAAGCTTCACAACCAAATTGTGAAACTTGGTCCAGTTTTCTCTTAAGGGTTTGAATCTCTTTAGGGCTGCTGTACGACATATCCAAGCCAGGTGAAAGTGCATAGTAAAACATTACATCGTGCTCCCTAGCAGCGGTTATTAAGCCTGAAAATATTATTTATTAAATACGATAACTCATTTAGGAAATTATAATACTTGTCAGATGATCAGCTTCTTCAACCGTGTATAATTCACGCCAATAAGCGCGATGCTTGTAGTCGTCCTTTGGCGCATACACATATGAATCCATGCCCCATTTCTTCATCCTAACAGATTTTTATAATTAAAATATCATATCTTTAAATCTTTATATTTTTACACACTTTCTAAATAGATCCTTCCGTTGCTCAGTTGTCCACGGTCGTCCATAGAAACCTATATGCACAAATATGTACTTCCAGTAATTTATTTAAGACAACTGCTACAATCATTACCCTCAATTACACCACATATAAAATTTCGACCCTCCTTGCGATCCCGCATTCCTTTTGTGGCGTTTGCAGTTCTTTCACCGGCCTGTTTTTCATCTACCATTGGTTCCTCAACTTCTAAATTAAGTGTATCCTCCATAACAAGAGGCTAATTGGTACACTTCAGCTATCTCAAATATCCAATTTTATTATTTTTCAAATGTAATATATGAAGTTTTCTGATTTGTTTGTTCTACTTTTTTTCTGTGAAGCAACTTTTAACAAGTTAAAGCTCGTTCAATTGTTTTGAGAAACCAATATTGTAAATAATAGAAAACTAATCGTACTCTTAAATTCTTCTATAGTACTCACTTAGCTCTACAAACTTTAAATTGAATTTGCAAATATTTTAATAAAATAATTGCGAAAATATAAACTATTGCAATAAAAGCCGCTGGAGATTAGTTCAATGAAATGTGAACACTGCTATCGAAATTTGCAATTGAAATCGATATATAACAACGACTAGAAAGTGTTGGTACATTTTTTAAAATGAATTCTAAACAAATACATTAGGGGGAAAATTGAATATAAAATATAGATCTACTAAATAAGTGTTTATAGAACTAAATGTTTAAATTAAAGATAAAAGTCAAGAATTGTACGAATTATTTTATCATAGTGTTCATTGCATACACTAAAACCCAATAAAATAAAGCTTTAAAAGCCTATCTCAAAATAATGCAAAAAAAAAAAACAATAAAATTAATTAATTATATATATTTTATAAAAGAAAACACATGCCAACTACAAATTTGATATTTAAATAAGTTTACTGAGTATAATAGAGATGACAGTGTAATTCAACATCAATTGGATTGCAATCGTTAGTGTAGAAACATTCGGGAATGTCATCTCAATTTCCATTTGTTTTGTTTGCAAAGTGTTTCTCTATGGTTCAACTATAAATTAAATTGAATTTAAACGTTTTAAATATATTAAAATCGGGTGGGTATACCCGTAGTTTCATACAAATGCAACCATTTATTGTAATACGCAACTACCGTGATGATGATGAACTTAAATGTCAAGAATTGGTGCGCGACTACATTATGTCCTTCGTTAAAAGATCCTTCTATTGCTTTTGTTTCAGAGAGGTAGGTGCAAAGCTCTTATCCTTGAACGAATGAGTATTCAAATTAAGTATTAACAGTTCTATTGTTACAGATAACTCTGCAATTTATTGTAATAACATGGGCTATACTATTCATATTCATCGGTGTGCCATTGCATTTTTGCGCAATGACCATACCTGGCTGCATCTTTTTCCTATTCTCTGGCACATACTTTTCATTTTACGCTAAAGCAATAGAATTGATGCAGGTACATATAAGTATATTTATAACAGAGGCACTTCGAAAGTAAAATATTTTAAATTTGCTTCAATGACAGACAAAACCATCACAATCTCTGGTTGCTGAATGCTACGAGCCATTTATATTTCGTCTAAAACCACGAGAAGCCACATACCAAATCTTCCTCGAAGAATCTCCTTACGAACAATCATATCTAAATAAATTTAGAAAAAAGGTCGGTTCTTCATATAATACTGCCGTAAATGTTTTTTCATTAATATATGTATTTGTTTTAATTTGTTTTTAGATAATTGCTACAGTAAGTGTCAAAAAACACAATTCACTTTATAATGCAGCTTGGCTGTATCGTTTTGCTATGGCGCCCGAATATCCCTTCCAGCGGATCGCCGAACCAATGCTGAATTTAGTGTCAAAAAGATGTATAGCAAACGGTTGTAGCTCTTTGGAATGTACAATTTCCGAATGGCAAGAAGAAGAACGTGACTTTTTTGACAATATGGGGTACATTTTTAACTATACCACATTTGCTTCTAATATTAATTGGTTTTTGTGTGCTTTTTTCAGATTTGTTACTCGTCAAATTTACCATAAACAAATTATAGGAAATAGTGTGACGGTTATGAAAACTCTTCTAACCTACAACCTGCATGCGAATGATAGAAGTGAACATTCCAAATTAGAAACAATAAAATAGAATTAATGCTGATAAAGTATATACTCTACTGAACAAAACACAGAAGCCTTCCGTAACATTCCTTATCCAAAATACTCACTGCAAAAACGCACATTACCACTCGAAGTATTTTTATACAATAAACTGCACTCCTTTTATAAAGAAAAACGAAATTTGTGATTTTACTTAATTTTGAGGTTAAAACTGGATTGAGTTAGTTAGAAAATATTTTAACCTAACATTTTTTTGAAAAAATGTTAGAGAGGTTCACTTTGGTTCGTTTATTAAACAAAATCTTCTTCACTATATATAAATTTAATATTTTTTGTTGATCTGCAAAAAAATTTAAATAATTTAAAAATATTAACAGCGCTAACAGATACTTACTCCGTTCAATTAAGCAAATAAAAAAGTGCGCATATTTCACATTAAATAAATGTTAAGCATATATTTTGTAAATACATATTTTTTTAATGCAATTATCAGATTTTCAGCGTGTTGTTTTATCTTAATTGCATATTTTTGTTTGTGTGTTGTTTTTAGAAAGCAAATTAGTAATTTAGCATCATTTCTGCTTTTCGACCTATTTCGCCTTAATTATACGCGAATAAATACAAATGCATAAAGGAAATGAAAATATATATAAATCAATAGAATTTAGCATACATGCAAATATATATATGTGTATGTAGGTGTATGTGTGTACGTCGCGTACATCATATGCAACACATACGTAGTATAAGCTCTCGCAACATCATTCTCTTTTAATATAATTTAAAAAATACAGTTATATATATAAATACAATAGAATTGCGAACAGAAGTAATATATGTATGTATGTATGCTACATAATATAGAAAAAAGCTCAGATTTAGTTTAGGTTTTACTAGTTTTTGTATACTCGTAATGTAAAGCTGTAAAGCTTGTCAGATTGATTCTTGTTTTTGCTTTTGTTTTTGTTTTTTAATCGGTCAATATTTGCATTCAGGCAATTCCACTTAATCTTATACACTATAAGAAGATAGTTGGTAGTCGATTTGGTAACTATAGGGGGGTTGGGTGGTCTCTGGCGTTTCTTTTCGTTTGCAGCTAGCAGTTGCAATAGTTTTGTCTCTATTGAGTATAGCAGTGGTGAATAGCGAAGCTATTGACATTGGCTCTTGTATAACGTTTTACTATGAAAAAAGCAAGTGTGTACGTTGAACTTTTATACTTTTAATTATCGTTTGTAGTTTAAATTTCTTTTTTATTTTTTGCTTTTTTGTGTGTTTATGCTTTTAGTTGCCTTTTATGCTACGAAGAACAATAGCAGGTGCATGTATGTGTGTGTATGTGTGTTGAGACAGTCCTATTTATCCGGCCAGTTATCCGTCGAAGAAATGCTGATTCAATATTATTACTATTAATGTTGTAATTTTGTTTTTGTTTTTAGAACAGCTTAGCCCGTCGCTTCAGCTCATTTCGTCTCCATTGTGGCAGTCGGTAGAACTCCGAACGTGCACATTGTAAAACATGTTCGAATTCTACATCCGACAAATGACGCTAAAGTATGAGAATGAGAAAATTTTCAAAATTAGTTTTTAGTGTTTTTAAAAATGGTAGAGCTCGAAGTGTTACCTCTAAGTTGCAGCGATCAACGTCTGTTGGTAGACGATAATTTGTGATGACTAATAGATGATAAGGATAAATCTTAGCCGGCTCGTGTACGAGCAAAGAGTGCGCCATGTTGGGTAAACTCCGACGTATCAAACCAGCTTGCGGATAATGATAGGACAGTACACCCGAATATGTGCTAGAAGCGGGAAGCTCACCACCCATCTGTTGTGTTTATAAAATGCAATTGAGTATTTAAAATTTAATATTTACAGTTATATTTAAACTTACCAGTGCGCGTCTATCGCCATCCGTTATGGAATCAACTGAAGCTGCGCATGAAAGTGAATTTAAAAATTGTTAAAAAAAATAAAAAGTTGTAAACATTTATTATATGTAATATAATAATTGCTTGCTTACCTTCTGATTTTCCGCAACTTAAATCTGTACTATGAGTTTTATCCACAAGACCTCCATATGAAAAATCCTATTGGCGGGGGTAAGAGTGAGAATTTAAAATGTATAAATATCACAACAACTATTGGCGTTTTTTTTTTTTGTGAACTGATATTGGAATGTGCGCATGTCTAGTAAACTTGTGTGAAGCAAAAAAAAATTAGACTAGTCTACAAAGTAGGTGCAAATAAAGAACCAACCAAACGAATAATGCAACTTCATGCCGTGCCAAAAGTAAATTAACAAATAAAATTGACTTAACAACTAAATAATAAAACAATAACCAACCCCTAATTGTAATATAGTATGAAAAAAACAACAATAGTAAACAAAAATGTATTTATAACCGTGTGTTGAAATAAATATTTTTTTAAAATAGAAATCAGTTTTAATTTAATAAATTTAATTTTATAAACGTATTTTATCATGATGATTGTTGTGTTTTTCGTCGAACAAATGATTTTTAGAAAGAACGGACAGAAGATAAAACAAGCCAAAATAAAGATGCTTTAAAATTCGAAAAAATTGGTATTTGATAACTTGTAATAAGAGATATTACACCATACTCTACACTAAAATTCTAAACTAAAAACCTATACACTAGTAAAAGAGATCAACATTTTAGAAAATTTTTTCGGAGATCATACTCTATTACTGCAAAGATATAGGAACATATGTCTGTATATTTATTTTTGCTATCCCTTTTTATTAAAAAATATATTTATTTTATAAAAATATATAAATAATAAAAAATTGTTTTTAAAATATAAACATTTAATTAGAAGACATTGTATCATTAGGTCAAATAGTATATAAAATTGTTCTCATTTAATATCAGAGAATGAGAGAAAGTATGACAGGCTCTAAACAATATAATTTGATCAATTTGGTCTGATACAAATCTTTCAATATTTCGAATAAATTCAATTAGAATCAAAAATTAAATTTCTAAAAAACTGTGAAATAAACTCTACACATTTTTTACTCTTTCCTTGCCTACAGTTAGAAACAAAAAACTGAAAAATAATTAAAAATTCAAATTGGAAATTAAAGCACAAACAAATAGTATGTAAATGAAAATGGGAAACACAAACAACTATTTACTTGGAGTATAAAAAAAATAAAGAAATTAAAAAAAAAGATATCATTAAACAGTTTGAAATAAAGCAACACACTGAAAGCGCTTACAGTAGCAACAGGGTGCACAGCAGCAGCAGTTGTACCACCAGCCGCAGTGGATGCACTGAATGTATGTGAGCGTGGAGCCAAGCCGTATCCTGGTTTAGGGACATGCCGCAAGGCGCTCACCACTATCATTAACAATTAACAGTTGCAGTTGTATGTATGTAAGCAAATATTGCAATTTTTTGTTTTCAAATCGAACACATAAACATAGGCGAGTGTGTGTGTGTGTGTGCATATACGTAAAAACGTGTGTACGTATGTAGTAGTAGTTGTAGTTGTATTGGTAGCATGTGATATGAAATGTATATGATGTGGTCATGCAGGCGTGAGAAAATGTTGTTGATCACAAGACATTTGATGACGTTGTTGATGTTAGAATGAAGCGTCCAAGCAAATATTCAAATATTCAATGAATTACAGGTGAAGCATATGTTATGATATGGTGATAGATTGCGAAATTCAATTCAATTCAAATCAAAAATGATCGACGAGTATGAAGAGTTTACCATTTGATGAGGATGAACGAGACGCGATTGCACGTTGTTATCATTATGTCATTAGATAATTTAGTAGTAGTAAACGGCAGTCGAACAGCATACACATATTCACGTTGTTTTTTATTTTATTCATTTGTTATTGTTATATTTGCGTAGTTGTTGTTGTCCCGTAGCGAATGTGAATTTTGTGCACACGGGTATGAGATATGTATACACGAACACAAGCCAAAAAGCAGCATTGAAAGAAAAAATATAGTGACAATTCAGAGGAAGAGTTGGAAGTGAGTAACAATAGGCCAAAAGTAAGGGTAATTTAATTATCAAATGTTTTATAAATATATATAGTATTTGGCGGTGAACGCCGCGACTTTATATCACATATTCCAATAAGTTACTTAAAAAGGACTCAGGGCGCTAAATAATATGAATAAAATACAATATAGTAAAGGTTTAAAACAATTGAGCAATTGTGAACGATATTCAATTCGGCAAAGGATTTTCCATTAATTTGTACATCTTAAATATTTATATACAATTTAAGTAAGAATATAACCCTGTTAAACAAATAATTATAAGCATAAATAGTCCCTTTTCTATTGTTTATTACCACACTAGTAACAACATGGGTTAACATGGGAATACGCGAGGAAAAGAATAAAGGTTATAGAAAGGCATTGCGTGGTTTAAAAAGTAAACAACGCCGGCGGTAGTGCAGTAACTGTTTCAGTACCGTTACAGTTCTGAGAGAGTTTTTAAACGCTTGTGTATAAAACATACATTTTTGCTATATATAAAGGTTATATTGTAATTTAAAGGTTATGTCCAGCTAGGCGTTGTTAATAACAACTATACAAAATGTTAATCACAAATGAGTTGTTTTCAATATGAAACGTAGCAATACCAATCACCAACAAATTGAACGAGCCGAGTATAGCATATGACTTTTGCACCAAATGAGACTGCATTTTGTTTTGTTTTTATTTTTATTAAACTTACGGAGCTATAGCCATTGCGTATAGATGGCGGCAATGTCGACGTTTTCAATCCATATCCTGGTCTTGGTGCAGATCGGTAGGAATGTATCGCTATATTTTTTAAATATGTAATTTAGAATTATGCATTTATAATGGGCCCACAACAAAATATAACCGTTTTAATGTTTTTGAAAAAAATTTGGTAATTAAATTAATAATAAACAAAAATGTATCTATTTTACTTAAATTTAAATTCGATAATTTCAATACATCTACAGTTCAAAATTTTAAAGTGATTTCGACTTTTTAAAATCGATACTGTGATTCTATGAAATTCAAAAGAATAAATGAATTATTTGTAAAATAACTTATATAGTGCTCTGAAGTAACTTAATGAAATGCTAATTATCTGTAGATATGCCATGTTGCATACATTTAGGCGCACTTATTAAATAAATTTCTTTTAAGGAACAAAAATCTTGTTGTAAATGATTTATTACGACGGATATTAACACTCTTATATATAAAATCTCGACCACAATTGGCATCAGTCAACTATAAAGACAGCAAAATTTGATTTTCACTGATTCTCCAAACTAATTATAGTTAGTTGTCGTTGTTTTGGGCAATGTAGTATTTTAAAACATATTTACAACACGGCATTTGTAAATTGGAAGAACAGATTAATAAATACTATGTTTTTTTTTTGTTTTGAAACTGCTCAAATAAATTTCAAAACTATTTTTACTTAACCTTAAACGTTATTTTATATTTTACGGTATTTGTGTTCCTAAAACGAGACCCACTTTCCGAAAGCTCGTTTATATTTCCTTTAATTAATCTTATATCTCTATATATATATATATATGCACATCGTGTGTCTTCGTTACTTACCGTTGTAGCTGGGCGCATTACCAAGCGATTTGCCTAACGATCCCCTATAACTAGTCGACCGATCAAACATTTCTTCATCATAGAAAGGCTTCTGATGATCCAAATTACGTGATGGTGAAGCACCAATAGGCGACTCGTATCTAAACATAGTAGTGAGAAAGTACAAATTAATTTGAAAAATTAATACAATTTTACAATTCATGCAACAGACCTTAACTTGAGTATGGGTTCTTTGGCTGCCGAGGGTGTACGTGATGAATTTCTCGGATCTAAATTTTGTTGTTTCCACTTTTTATATTTTGCGTGCTCTTTTAGATCTTTTGCAATGGCTGAACCAATGCCTGAATTCAATTTTTCAAGCTCCTCAGCCTCACGTTGTAAACGCCTGCAATACACGAAAATCAAAACGCGTCCATTTTTATACACATTCGCCGCTACTTACGTCTCAACATCACCATTTTGTGTAGTGTCGATTTCATCGTCATCATCGGAAGTAGCTACACCCTTATAAGTCTCACTGTAACGGCGTCTACGTTCCGGATCTGTGTAGGGATAAGGCGGTGCTGGGAAATCATCTCTTTCGATTTTCGGTTTTTCGCCTGGTGGTGGTTTCTTCGCTGCGGGATAGTGCGACAGCTCTATGGGCTCTTCGTTGTTCATGGCAGGACTTTTGGGACGTGGCGTCTCCGATCTGATGGCATCCACAAGTACTTTCATAGCGCTGCGACTACGGGAATGTGGTCGTGAAGGTGGCCGACTGCCAGCCATCGAACCACCGGTGCTGGTGGCATACGATGGCGGCCGATGAAAGTGCGGCGACAAGGGCATCTTGTCATACGGATCGATCGGTTTGCGTAAGTAGTGTGGAGCATCTGTCAAGTAGCTATATGTATAAATACGTGAAATATCTTCACCACCGGGTCGGCCATATTCACGTAAAATTAGACCAGGGCTAACAGTACGATAGTGCTGTAAAATGTCATGAAACACACAATGTTGTTAGAGGATTTGGCAAATAATAAAAATAATAATAGTTTATCTACAGATCTACAGAATCTTGTTTTGTTAATTATTTAAGCAATTATTACTTTATAAGAAGATCTTTTTTTTTAATTCTGTGTATATAAATGCTATTTTATTTTGATTATTGTGATTTTGCTTGTTAAGTGTGTATATCGAAAGCGCAAACGCAAGAAAGCCAAACTTAAAGATAAAAAAATTAAGAATAAATTATTATGCAAATTACTTATGTACAAACCAAAGTAAAAAACCAAATAAACTTAAAGAAAAACAAACCTTGCGGCTAGAAGAATAAAGTGAACCATTAAAACTCGGCGTTCTGGAGCGCGTGTACTGAAAACAACAGAAAACCATTGCAAGCTCAAAATGTGAAAAAAATTAAAATAATAAACAATAAGAACGGGAATAAATTATAAATAATAGTAGGAAAATGGGTAAACAGCTGGATAAGGACTTCTTGGGATATTTAAGGGCGGAGAGACGTTTGGTTTGACAGCATGGTATCCAACGCAAGGTGCTAGCCAGCAGCATGCACACACACAAGGACAGCTAATATGTTTCGTCCAATTCTTCGATGGTTTTTAATTCCTGTTATAATCCTTTGCATTAGGGTGGTTGGGAATGTAATAGGTGTAACGTGCAGCTATACAATCGTGTACAAGTGCACAGTGCAATATTATTTTGTGCTGCTCATCATGCTTTAAACTCACAAATTTACCAATATAAAGCTTACAAATATTCATTATATATGTATTTACAATATGTAATAATGTTAGCCCACAGCACATATGTTTGTTTCCACACAACACCGAACCATTCATACTTACCATATCACTGAGCGCACTCGAGCTCATGCGATCGCATTCTGTGTCCGTAAAGGCACCATTACCCACCGCCGGTCCGCCACCATTTAAAATAATGCCAGACTCCGAGGGACCGGGACCGCAACGGGGATGCCAAATAGCGCTGCCTTGTAGGTACATCTCTTCGCCATCACCGAATGGATCACCGCACTTGGTGCAGCGTGCACAGGTCGGATGGAAGTGATGATTATCACCAGCCTGCAATACTTTGCCACTAATAAAGCGATTGCAGTAAGCGCATTTCACACCGAATGACTTCTGATAGCATTTTTCACAATACGGTACACCATCCTTGCCCATGTACTCGCCATTCAGCACGGAATTACACGCTTTACAGCGGAAACACCAAACATGCCATTGCCGATCGAGTGCAACTAATGCTTGACCTTCTTTCAACATTTCACCACAACCAGCACAATCGTTCGGGTCATAATCCTCCTTCAAACGTGCCTTATCGGAAACGACACCACTCGTCATTTGCTGATGTGCCGTGGCACGTGTTGGACTCTCCGCCTTTGGAACTGGTGAAACCGTGCCTTCTTTGCGCGACACATCGACAGCGTTCGGTTGTCGTACGGGCGATGAAGTGGCCGCTGGTATACAATTCTCACATAACACCTCTTTACCGGTATTTGTTACCTAGAAAACAACAATGATGGTAATAAATATATTCGGAAAACTTTTACGAATTAAGTAATCACAAACTCACCTTGCTTCCAGACTTGAAAGGGTTGCTACATTTGGAGCACGTGAAACACTTTTGGTGATACGTCTTTCCCATGGTCGAGACCACTTCGCCCTCGACATACTGCTGGCAAGCGGCACACTTTGTGCCATAGAGACGCTGATAGTCGGGAATGCAGTAATATGCGCCGTCTTTGGTGAAGAATCCGCCGGTGGCGAGCGACTTTTTGCATTGACAACACTGAAAGCAAGCTTTGTGAAAATGCTTATCGGCCACACGTAGCACCTCGCCTGAACACTTTTTATCGCATTTCGCACAATAAATTTTTTGCTTTCCTAGAATGTGAAGGTAAGACATAAAAAATGACTTTATTTTATAAATAATAAAGGTAACGACTGGTTTGCTTTGCTTGGTTAAATGTAATAAAACCGCAGCAATTTGAATATGTTGGGAATGGGATAAAAAAAACTGGTTTCGTTTTAAATTCATTTTTGTTCTTGTGGTTTATATACATACATACATACAGACACTAAAAATGACTTTTTTGCAACAGTTAAATATGTGGGTTTTATTTTTTTTCTAACTGCCGAAATGTTGTTTTTTAATGAACAACTTCCGTTTGTAATATCCAAAAGTGGCATTAGACCATACTTAAGCAATGAGCAGGTTGACATGAGAGTTTCCGCGTAATGATTGATATGTATTTTTAAGAAATTGCTTAAATCAAGAATATACACTCTAAAATCATGCTGAAATGCATGTTCTTCAAAAGTTCAGCGACAATCATTACTCTTTGCGATTAAAAGGTTAGGTTAATGCGTTCTAACCAAACTTTCTGACATTTTTGAGAGCTGAACTAAAACAACAAATAAACTTATAGTCTACATATATTATCTTAGAGCAAAGTAATTAGCCACTTCAACCAACCTAAGAAGCCCTAGGAAACATTTACCACGGAGCATAACAAGACAAAATTTCAAGATCTCACATGAGAGACAAGCAAAAGAAAAACACACCCATTTGGAACACTTTGTCGACATTCAGAAAAACAGAGCTCCAAAAATCAGACGTTGGAACATTGTTGGGTCAAGTGGATCGTGCATAAAGGAGGCTAAATTGAGAAAAAAAAGTAATTAAAAAAAAAATGTGTACGTAACAGACCTCGCATAGACAGTTACTTATTTAGGCTCAGGAGTGAATTGCTTTAAATAATTGCATTTAAATATTTCCTCAACATAACTTTACCACAATTTACCAAATTAAAGAAGCATTTATGCATGTAGCGTTCATCTTAGCCTACCTTTTTATTACCAACGGAAATTTGGTCAATTTAATTACAACGAGTAACAGTTAACATAACAAAAGAAGAGAGTGTTACAAGTGTTATGGCTAACATTTGGTTTTCGGTCAGTTTATGTCACTTTCACTCAGGAAGTACATACATGCATCATCGTTAAAATTGTAAAGTAAAATTACACACTTTCAAACTAATTTTCGACATAAAATTAAAGTACACTTTCATAAATGATTCATCGTAGATATGTATGCACCGTTACATAACTTAATAACTTTAACTTCATGTGTGTATATAACAGTACTTTAAAATCAAATGATAACCAAAAATTGTGCAATTGAACAACTAACCTACAAAAAAATTATTTTTTAATTGCGTGCGGAGTTCATATAGTCCACTGTTTGGGTGGAAATACTATTTATTGTATGTAAATACAAAATATTTTTATAAATTAAACAAAAAAAAACTTCTTAGTTGAAGACATAAAATATAGTAATTTCTTAGGCCGTGAATTTTTTGAACTTCCTACTAGCAAAAAAAAAAATATTAGAAAATGCATGGCAAAGGCCATATTTATATGAATCTGTGTATGTAACTACAATGTTTTCCGCTGTCATGTCCATGCAAAAAGTGTGAAAAATAGAAATTCATAAAAGACAAAGCGAAAAATATAACGAACTGGTTATAATTAAGTCAACAAACAACAAAATAAAAAAATAAAAAAATTACTTATTTCCATATGTACATGCCATGCCATGTATGTATGTACATACAACGAATAATAAATGTAATGAATACACGAAAACAAATTGTCGGTCAATATTTAATTAAATTCAAGTTCAAAGTATGAATGAAGAAACATATTTGAAAACGAAGGCTTTATAGTAAGCGTACTGTTGTTGTAATAACAAATATGGCGTGACTTCCTGTCTGACCTCTTTGCTTACTGTTTTAATAGAAATTTTGGACTCGTTAAGTGTTATTAATAATTTGTGGTGTATGTAGGTATGTATTAATAAATATATATGAATTATGATGGAAAGAAATACATACAATAAAAAAAATTATCTGCAAACAAATTTTACTTTTTGCAAAAAATAAATAAAATGTAAAGTTAATCAAACTAAATTCAGCGCTAAGTCACCATGTGATTTTGATCGTGATTTCTCACCAATTTATATAATGCAGCACAAATTTCACTTTCATGAAACTAATAAATGCAATATATTTTCAAGGTCACGTTTTCTATTCATTTTCGATTAATTTGGAGTTCAATGGTTTGCCATTGTCTTGCGATAGACAATGGAGAGCTTGTGATTGTAATTTTGATGTGAAAAAGATTCATCATCTTAAATCATAATTTATAGGGTAACATATTGACGTATAAAATCGAGAACAGTAAAAACCAAGTGTGAAACGACTATTGAATCACGTGTGTAGTTATGTAATTAATGTAATTATAACACAGCTCTATTCATAGACTACAATCACTTTTTTCTGAGAAATTCATATTTTTCTTCAATTACGAAGTGTGTTCAAAAAATAACGGGAATTTTGAAAAAATATTAATAAAATATTTATTCATTCATCTGCATTAAAGTTGTCACCTTCAAAATAGTCCCCATTCGATATTATGCACTTATGCCGGTGCATAAGACTCGATTTTTGGGATAAGATTTTAGCGATTTCTCCTATGCATGTAAAAGTTATTTACGGTTCTCTTGATTTGTGGAAATAGGGCAAAGTCACACGGAGCAAATTTTGACAATTAGACTCCCCAAATCCATGAAATTTTAAATATTACAATTCCTGTTATTTTGTGAACACACCACGTAGATCGTTGCATTCATACTAAGTAAATTTACTTTTCCCAAATAATATTTTTCAAATAAAGTATTTTTTCTAATACAATTTTGTAAAGGGAATTTTATTCTATTAAAAGTAAAAAAAAGCTCGTTTCTTGCCATGTCTACCTGACCACACCTTAAAATATGCTAGAGCACACAAAAATTGGTTCAAGCAATGAAGTGGGTGTATCTGTAAAATATATTACTAAATAATACACTCCATTCAAAGCTCATTACTTTAACATAAAAAGAAAATTCAAATTCTTTCACTGTTCATTGACACCAGATTAATTAGGAGTTACTATAATTATACAAAAACTCTAATTTATGTATATATGAATACCGAGTGTATATTGCTTGAAGAATGAGCACTTAAGTGGAGAACATCATAATTTATGTTACGCGCGCTTTAAATTATGAAACTTTAAATACAACATACATACACACATATGTATATTTCTATAAGTGTCTAGATGAAAACGTGGATATACATATGTACATATGTATATTTAAATTTTTTTTGATTTCGTGTAGAATGAAGTAAAATTCCTGCACACTGGAATAACAAAATATGCACAAAAATAGATGCCCAGCCGTAGAGTTGCGCAATGAAAAGAGAGAAATTACAAATACAACCACTTGTGCCATGCATGCCTAGCCAGAGGCACAGGCACACATGTGTGAATGCAATAGCAACGAAAAGGAAAAAACCAAATAAATGGAGCAACTCATTTATAAGTACAACGCCACGCCACGAACTCACCATTTGTATAGGGATTAGTAGGGCAATAAAATCGTGAATGCATTCAGTGTAATTTTGCAGTAAAAATATTGTCATTCGCTGGATTAGCTTATATAAACTCGCCGCCGTTGCTATACACAGACAGCCAAGTGGAGAGAGAAGATGGCGCCAAAAGCTGAGTTAAAAATACAAGACGAAGTGCAAAAATTCAACAGAAAAGAAAAGTAAGAGCTGGTATTCATATTTAGTTCAAATTAATTTTAAGGAAGCTCCGGTGTAGTGAATAAAATTAAATTTTGATTTTAATAAAAAATAATAACGAGATATTTTTTATTTCTAAATTTTTTATTAAAAATATTTTTTTTTTTTTTATTAAAAATCAAAATTAAAAATAAAAAATATTTCTCGTTCAAAATTTATGTCGTTTCACCCCACTACTACATATTATAATTTTCAATACCTCAAAATTCCTATAAGTGTCTCCGTAAATATTTGCTGTGCGTATAAGTATATCAATTACTTAATCTCGCTAATCTAATTTGCAATTATAATTAGTTGAAAAAATCAATATTGACGCATTATTAAAAATCGACTATGTATTCATATTCTTGAGCTACTTCTGTTGCATTTGCGAGCTCCGATTACTCATTTATTTGATTAGCGCATTTTTGTACACTTTATTCTTATACTGAAAAGCATTGCCATCTTAAATATAAAATTAAAAAAAAATTTTGCACTTTGGCACTAAGTAATTTAGCAATAATTTTGTTAAATTGCATTCAACATTTGTAAGTAAATTATAATTATAAGTATAGATTTTAATACATAGTATTATTTCTTTACTATAAACAAAAAAAAAAAAATTAAATCACTTTAGACCAGCTTTTTAATGAAAACACATAATTGTAGCGTTGTTGAATAAGTTATCAGCTTATATGTTATCGCATTGGCGAGTTGAGGAGCTTTGCTGACGTAATATCGATGTTAGAACTATTTATAGTTTTTATAGCATTTTAAAAGTAATTTTGTTCTTTTATTATTTTTTTCTGCAGTGAAATAGGAATAAAAAGTAGAAAAATTAAAAATTCCTTTCGATCAGACAGGAAATAACGGCTGTTTTTTTAGATGTGTGTTTTTCAATGAGACAATACTACTTTTTTCGATGTTTTTACTCAATTTGGTTTGCCATTTCATAATGAACAGACTTACTCCGGAACAACATTTATTGTTGAGATATGATCCCAATCGATGGTGTTCGAAAATTGGGTGCCTCGGCTGGAATTTATTCGAGCCAGCCGCGACAGTCACTTGTTCGAAATCATTTGAAAACATAATGGCAACCATACTCCTTAAAATAATGCTTTAAAATAAGCTAGGGGCCATAATATTGTATTATATTCGTTTTATTTCTTCTTGAAAACCACATGTCTAAAAAATAGTGTCTTAGGTACAAGTAATCCTTAATATTAGTGTTTCTAAATTTACTGAAGAGGCTTCCAAAACAATAAAAGAATTACATATTAAGAGTATTTACATGGATTATTACGGAACAAATTCTTCGTTATAAATAGAAAGTGATCTCGATTTTGCGAAAACTGAGTAGCTCTCCAAGTTTTTTTTAGAGCATTCGCAGATGGGACTAAATTATGCCTCTAGGCTCTAGGTGCGACCCCGGAGTACTACAGTATGGCTATAGCCTAAAAAGAAGCTAAAATTTGAACTGTAGTTAAATGAAGTAGTGTTCATTGGGTCAATGGTCGTAAAAGAAGTTTGTGAGACAAAATGAAAGAAAGAATTACAACATTAAAAAGTCATAACAGCGACAGGTGGTCTCACATATTATTCATACTTGCAGGAAATATCAAATTATTTATAATTTTTTTTAATTGCATTAATACTGTTAATTATGTACTAATATTTGGTATTACTTTCACAACACAATTAAATCATTAAAGCTTTGAAAATTTAAATTATTATGAATTTCATTCGAATTGAGTACAACAACTAGATGAATACCAAGGATGAGTAAAAATATAAAAAAAATAAACTTGTGTTGCTCTTATTTGTACAATTCCTTTGGAAATCCATCTGTATACACAATTCTGTGACTAATTGTAGGTGTGTTTTCGCATTGCTTTTCACTGTTATCTTCGTTGATTTGCTCTTTGCCTTCTCTAGGTGCTAATATTTATACTATATTTGTATGAATCTTTGAGACTCATAATTGGAAAATTGGATATCGAACGCTATACTGGCATATGAACGGTTGTATGTGTGAATGAAAATCTTAAATAATAGCATACATATGTACATATATTTAATATTATATAGTATTGTATATAGTAGATAGAATATGTACATCATATGTCATTTCTTTATAAATTTGTATGTAGAGAAATGGAAATTAGCTGTCAGCCAAATATCACAAATTTAATATGAAATATTATTTCGTTAATATAAAGTGTTAAAAAGCTATGAAGAATTCTCCTACATTTTTCTTTTTCGAATTAAAATTTTATACATTTTCAATTTCTTTAATTCCAAGGAATTTGCGAAATTTTACCAAATATTTTTCGATAGCTCTATTTCTACTTTATCGCTGACTGCAATAAAAATACTTCGGAGCAATATAATTATGTAGAGAGTGAAGACGTCATCAACTTAGAAATCAGTGCAAATACGAGTATGTACGTATGTATGTAGATATCTTAGAAGAGCGAGTAGAATAAATACTAACTGCGATAAGAAGTAATCAATAAATGCAGGTGTGTTATATAAGATTTCGACTGATCATACCATTTTAAGTGATTGCCATTTTAACGAACTCACGAACATACATAATATGACTAAATGTTTGCACACTAGAGCGTGTCACGAGTTAAGAGAAAATTTCGATATTGATATACCAGCGACCAAAGTGGTTTGAAATGATAGAAATAAAGGTGATTTTTAAGCAAATGCTTGCCGAAAAATGTTAGACGAGCAAATATTTAAACTTTAAAGTAAATATACACTTTTATATCATTTCATATGTCAATATTAAAGAGATATGTAATTGAAAATATATAAAAATTTAGATTACACCTTTGCTTGTATGTAGGTATGTATGTACTTGAAAATAATTCGATTTATGCCCCACAACGGCATTTTACTTTGAATAAGTTGCCAAAAATAACTTTATAGAGATTTATTTGAGAATTTTTTTTTTGTATTTTTCTTGAATTCAGTCCTACTGAATCACAACAAAGGTATTTAGTTTGGCAAATTTTAGTAAAAATATGTACAAACACACATTTAGTGGGCAGGCATGAACATAAGTAAATAAACAAAAAGCTCTGACGGTGTTAGAAAACAATTTTAAATTGTGTTTAAAAAGAAGAAAATTAGTTCAATATACATACAGTATATATAAAAATTATATTTATACACAAAAAAATATATACATACATACATAAATAATGTATATTCCGAAATATGAATACATAAAAATAAATTTTGAAAAACGGAAGCTGTCTAGTCTTAGTTGTTTTCTTAAACCAGCCAAAAAACAATAGAAACCTAATTTCATAAAATTAAAAGGAAAACACTAAACTTTGACACATATAGTGGTTTGTTCAAAAAATAACGGGAATTGTATAATATTTAAATTTTCATGGGTAGGGAGAGTCTAATTGTCTAAAATTTTTAGTTGAATTCATTGCCTACTTTGTCGGTAGCAGCCGCTAAGGGTAGGCGTATTTGTATGAGTTTGGCGATTTTCGTTTTCGTTTCAAAAGCTCACATTTCGTTGCTTGTTCGTGAATTCTGGGTCAATGATTCCGTGTGACTTTTTCCTTTTCCAGAAATAAAGAGAACCCTAAAGAGCTGTTGTTTTAAAAGCATAAAAAGACAAAGGGTAATCCAAAAACCGAGTTTGGGAAGTGTTTCGACGATAGGAAGAAGCGCTGGCATAAGTGCAAGATATCGAATGGAGACTATTTTAAAGACGACAACACTAATGTAGTCGATTTCAAACACGAAAATTCCCGTTATTTTTTGAACACACCTCTAGATGTCCATAAATACTTAAATAGAACATAGTAAATCTGTGTCAATATGCGAAAATAGCACAAGACGTCTTAAGTTTCTGGGAAAAAATATAGTTATTTTCATTAATATATTCGAGACTCGAAATTTATTTTTTTTTTACTTAAAGTATCTATTAAATAAAATGAAAATAATAAAAAAAAAAATAATTTACTTAAAATCAAAAATTTCTAACTTAGCTCCAGTCAACTTAAGCTACTTTAATATAGCGCTACACACACAGACATACATATGTACATACAAACGTTCGTATATAGCATATAGTAAAACCACATCAATTATTATGACTCTTTTTTATTTATTTTTATTTATGTAAGTTTCTTTTTATTTCCAACACACAGACAATCGTTTATAAGAAGTATTTTAAGATGAATTACAATTCATTTTCAGCAAAAAGCAAAAGACAATAGAGTAAAATAGTAAAAAAACGAAAATTCAATTATCCATAGATGATAAGGCAATAATGATTTTGCTTTTCTCTCACTCACCGACACATACGCACATGCACATGGCAAACAGGTGGAGACTTAAGTGAATGTGCACGCCGGCTGTGCATACATACATACATACATGCATATGTACAGTGGTGAGCGCATTTGTATACACAAATGTACATTTATAATGACTTGATAGAGCGTTTAAGTACTTGTGCAGTAAATGAATTCAATTTCGAACAAACATACAGATACATGTAATTACATACATATATAATGTTAAATTGTGCGTTTGTGAGTTAGGTGGGTCAAATGAAGCGCTGTCAAGAAATGCACACAGCTACAGTGGTGTACAAAAAATTTAATTGGAAAAAAATATTTCTTTAATAATAAAATATTTTTTTTTTTAATTTATTAATTAAAAATTAATTTTTTTTAATAATAAAAAATTTAAAACATTTATTTTTTTAATAATAAAATAAATTTTAAAATTTTGTTTAAACATAACTCTTTATCAGTAAAATAAATAAATTAAAAAATTAAATTTTTTTAAATAAAAATTAAAAAATAATATATTATTTTTAAATAAAAATTAAAAAATAATATATTTTTTTTAATACAAAATTAAAAAATTCAAAAAATTTTGATTTCTATGTTTCCATTGCCCTTTTTGATTTCTATGTTTCCATTCCCTTTTCACCGAAAAAATACATAGGTATGTATAAAAACCAAATTCGCGATGACGTCATATTGGGCATGGAGTGGTATCTAACCAAAATAAATAAAATAAAAAAAAAAAAACAAATTATTTTTTTATAAATTTCATTAAATTCTCTTGGTTGTGGGCACAAAGCACGAACGCCATAAACATCTAAATTGCAGAAAAAACAGCAATGATCAAATGTAAATAACACAAGCATAGCAAACATAATTTTTTTTTTTTACACAACTGTATGTGGGTATGTGTGCACATAAGCAAAAACTAACAAAAAGCTGTGAATGTTTGCAGGTTCAGTTGGTTAAGTCATGGTATGACGTACTGGAGGCGCACTCTCCTCACACTGCTTCTCAGCACAGCAAACATCACTTTAACGCCACGATATAGCACAAAAGCAAAAGCAAAAACAAAAACTATAAAAAAGTAGTAATGTTCGTTCGTTAGAAAGTATGCATTTTATTACTGCTGTGTTGTTGTTGTTTTTTTTTTTTTTTTTTTTTTTGCTTAAAACAAGTCGGGCGTAGTTAATATTATGTAATCAAGTTTTTCATTGTTCACAGCAGAAGTTCTCACAGCGGCGCGTTATCAACGAATGACAACGCTATTGGCATACACAGGCAACTGTATAAATATACATATGTATGTATGAATGTCTATACATATGTAAGAATAAATAAAAATTCTTTCAAATGCTGAAATCGACAATGTTTTTGTTTATTTTACAATAAAATAAAAATATTTTTGCTAAAATGTATGCTAGTTGCTGCTTATTAGCATATTAATTTAAACGCTCAAATGTACATACATACATACCAATAAACTACTATATATATGTATGTATATGATTATATACAAATGTTCTATTTAGTGTGTATGCTTGTAGGCTCACTCATATGACATGGTTAAGCCTTCAAGTGGAGTCGATGATGTCATCCGGAGCCGCTAATTGAGCAGTTATGTATGTACATGCGAACGATTTATTTCGTGTATGTAAATGCTGGTGTGCATACATATGTTTATACATATTATAAGTAAAACATATAAACACACTTCGATATGTATTTAGTTCATTCATTTAATATTTGGTTATGTTTTTATGTATTTTTGACGGATTGATTGGATATCTCCTAATGTGAAAGGTAATTAAAACTCTTTTAGCCAAATTACAATACAAAAAGTAAGTCAAACAAAATGTAACTTCAGGAGAAGAATTATAATAATAATATATTTTTACATATAGATTAATATGAAATTAATGAGAAAATTTTGTTCCATCATTTATTAATCCATTAGTTTTATGGCTATGAATAGCAACTTTTCTGGAGCAGATATGATATGATTCATTCAGATCTGAATTAGGAGCATTAGAAGTAGGACTTTGATATCTGCGTGTCTAAAAGGGCTAATTTCAAATCTATACTAATATTATAAAGCTGAAGAGTTTGTTTGTTTGAACGCACTAATCTCCGAAACTACTGGTTCGAATTGAATAATTCTTTTTGTGTTGGATAGTCCATTTATCGAAGAAGGCTATAGGCTATATAGCATCACTACCAATAGGAGCTAAGAAACAGTGGTAAATGTGTAAAAACCGGGATTTTGGCAACAATTCGATCTCAAAATGGCATTACGTTGGCTCTCGCATCTACTGGAATTGCAGCAACGCTACTTGAAGTTGGAAGAACGGCACATACGACACTGTAGCTTCAGTTAAACATGCAAATCTATGAAACATATATGAGATGAGCGCAATTTTCTAGAAGCACTTGACAGAACAATGAAAGATCTGTGGAATAATAATCATCGCTTTGGTGGCGTAATGATATCGTTATTGACAAACACATTCAGTTATTTCGAAATCAACAGCGGCGGAGGAATTGAACGCATGTCTCAAGTCATCGTACTTGTGGTGGCACGCGAAAACCATATGATTGATGATGAATATGCGTGTGTTCCTGCAACAGGATAGCACCGCAGAAGATCTGCAAAGAACTGGGCAAATTCCGGTTAATACTTCTAATGGTTTGATATCAATCCGAACATTAGCCGATGTCGATGACTTAATCTATACGACTTAAAGTCAACTTCCGGGATTTTGTGTTCATACACATCGATCGATCATGTTGAAAATGAAGACGAAGCTGTGAATTATCCAGTGAAATTTCTAAATTCTTTGTCATTATAATGCTTTGTCATTTATTATGCTTCGCAATCTTCAAGCAACTATCGAATAATGTAATAGTTGCAAGAATTTTTTAAAGGGACTTACAAGGGGGCAGAATGCTTGATTCCACGAATTTCTATGAGTTCCAACGATTTGCCATTTCAGTTCAAACGTATTCAGTTTCCAATGAGACTTGCATTTGGGATGACAATCAACAGGTCTCAAAGACAGTCGCTGGAGGTGTGAGGCATAAATTTCATTCACGAGTTGAAAAATCATCTTCTCTGTACATTTACGCACCGGAACAGAAAACAAAAAATGTTGTTTATTAAGCTGCGTTACATTGGAAAAAAAATTAGAAAAATCGCAAATAAATGTTTTCCAACACTATACAAATTCAACTTTGTTTGCAAAACAAATAATTTCACGCAGTGCAACGACTGCTGAGTCAGCTAGTATGATATAATTTGCGGAGTGGAGACCTATTCAAAGATCATTTCTTCCACATTTTTGCGATATTTTCTAAAATTTCACTTTTTTTCCATTTTTGAAAAAATCCATAGCAAAAATAATGGACGAGACTGCATGCTTCGAACTTTTCTAAGATTTTAATAAAAATATACATAATAATCAATATTATGAAACAGATATATGAAAATGTTATTTAATTAAAAATATAATAAAAGAAAAAATTCAATAAATTTTTTTCAAGAAATCTTTATAATTTTTTACGAATTATGGTAATACAGAGAGAATAATCGCCCTCCCGGCTGCCCTTAAATATCTTCAATGAATTTTTGTGCATAACCTTTAGACAATGGTATGGGTCTGCCAATATGCATTAATCTTGAAATTGAAATAAACTTTTCACAAACTACTCAGCAGACAGAGAATTGTGTGTACAAATTGAGAAAATGAAAACTTTTTGATATTACTTGGATGTCAAAAGGTCAACGTCACTCCCCGATGATCAACGAAGGCTGACTACTCAGAAGACCAAAGACTGCGACTGTTGTGGCATGCGATGGGAGCGTTATTGAAATTAAAAAACGAAAAACAAACTCAACAGCAACTTGCAATCCAACACACGGAAGCCAATTGCGTGCATGCACGCCCTAATACAGCTCCCACACAATTCCTTCACTGCGCTGACACCGTCACACGCACACACATACACTCACATACGCGCGCCTTGGTTGCCCTACACTCTGTGTAATGTTTGACATTTTTTGTGTTGTTGCCGTCATTACTGTTTTTGTTGCTATTGTTGTTGCTGTTGCCACAGTTTCAAATAGTCACACAGTCAGTCACTTTATTCGAGCACCCAGCACGGACGCCACTCTCTCTCTGAATCCGATCCAAGTACCTAAAGTACAAGTACTATGATGTGATGATGGGACTAGCGATGCGGCAAATGTGTGGAAGTAAATGACAAAAACAAAAACAAATATAGAAAATGCAAATGCAAATAAAATAAAAAGTAAATTAAACGTGTAAAAATGAGTCGAGGTGTTTCGTCGCTCGCTCACACGCTCGCCGCAGCCAGAAGGAGAAACAAGGAAATTAAAATTAAATTCAATTGAACTAACTGGCAGAGAGTCAAGTGCTGCAGGTGACCCACATTCACGAACTCTAGTCAATCGCTTCATATCGCCAAATCCATGCGAAGACACACAATGTAAGATAAAACACATAGCTACTGATAAATGCAGATAAAATTGTATGTATGTATGTATGTATGAACTTATATACTCGGCAATGCGTTTGTAGCGATATGGGGTGGAGTGTAATTACAATAAGTTTAGCATAATGAGTTTTTATAATATATTAAATTGCTGAAATATTTTTTTTGCAGTTTACATATTAAAAATATATATATACAACAGCTAATCATTATTAATATTCAAAACCAATATAAAATCAATTCAGCTGCAGTCACGTACCATATTTTATGCATTAAATTTTATTTAATAACATTAGAATATTTTAGGGTTCATAGAATTCTTGCATAAATCCATTTAAAAAAATCTAATCGATTGTAATGACCGACTGATAATTAAAACATTTAAGGGGTTGGGTGGGCTTCAAAATATCAAAATTGGAAAAAAAATCATTGTCTTATTAAATAGCGATATGTTTAAAATATTATCCAAAAATATCAATTCAATCCGAGTCCGTTTGGAAGTTCCGTCCATCAGGCACACGTTAGTACCAATGTAAAACTTTAAAAGCATTTATCTCAAAACTATATATCAAGTCGGTGGACACGATATCTCAAAAAGTTATAAAGCGATTTTGTTCAAATTTTGCAAACATCTTTGGAATAACATTATCTAGTTAATGAATGGTGTTTTTTTGTATTTTAACAACTATTATGGCGAAAATTTGAACAACAAGTGAGTTTTTTGTTTAAAAATATGTCAAAAATTCAAATTTCAATATTTTCTTTTTTCCTTCGTTCATTAACTAGATTTATGCATGGCCTATCGAAATATTTTTGGTTTATTGATTGTGGATGAACCAATCATGAGTTATAAAGTCCACCAAAAGACCTTTTTTTTTTGGAAAAGTCATGGGAGATGTGGTGCCAACGGTTGAGTTTTCAGAATTTGTAAATAAAAATTTCAGAAAATACTGTTTGAATATGTATCTTTGAAAATTAAATTGAATAAGTGAAATATACAATAATATTTATTTTAAAAAAATGTGTAAATGCCCTTGTTTTTAGTCTAAGAAACCCACCTAACCCCTTAATAAATATGTGTTTTAAAAAACACTTGATTTTTTTTAGTTTTCAAGTTATAATATTTCAGTTAAGCATAAAAAAAAAAAACTTGATGAAAAACTCCACCATATGTTAAATGAGCAAAAAGCCTTCTTTATCTGCACAAAAACTAAATTTTATAAAAGAGTCTAACAAAACAATCAATGTTTTTTTTTTTTAATTTTTCTACAGAGAGCAAACATAAAAACAAAAACCAAACCCAAAGGTACCAAAATGTACAATATGAAAATGGAATGGACATTACAAGGAAATTTTGTTAGACGCAGACCTAATGAAATTACTTTACTTACTTTAGCTGCTATAATCATATTCTACATCAGTCCATCAAATGGAAAGCATATTATGACAATTAATACATACAGCTAGCTACACGAAGTGGATGTGAAGGTTCAAATTAAATTTATGGAAACTTATTTACAGTTTTACATCATAGTAAGTAATTACGAGTAAATAAATTAATTTTTCATCATTAAATTTCTACACTAGCACTGCGTGAAGTATTCATGTACATATGTATGAAGAAACACTTGTAAATGCTTGCTACATGTTATAAAATGAAAGTCAATTAGTTTAACGTCGAACATATTCCCTTTATTTTCTTAGTTAAAAATAAGTAATTTTAAATCACCAGCAGAGCGTTTAATTATTACATAATTATACGGTTTAAGTAATCTTACAAGATATACAACCATTAAGGAGCGACTGATGGACTGGACATAGTCAGATTTAAAAAAATAATAATTAAGTAAAAGTTATTTTTAGAAATATAATCACAAATACAAGAAAAACAAAAATATCAATATTAAAGTTAGATCCTTCTTCATAAGCCTGCCACCATGTGTGTCATGTTTTGTTTCGATAAGAAATTTGACCTACTTTCTGACTAGTTATAATAAGGGAATGCCGTGACCCAAATAAAAAGTATTTTTTTGTGGAAGGGGGACCATGCTTTCTTATACACGAAAAAACAATTTGGTGCCACCCAAACTGTATTGAAATAAAACTAACCTTTTTCACAAGCTTTGGCAATAATGAATTGTTTTTTGATAAGTTTCGGGTTTTATAATTATTTTAAATTAATACAATTAGATATCAACTTATTCTTAATACACATGTCTGTATGCAATTATATGTGAGTATTACAACAAAACTTCCAAATTCTTATACACCCATAGAATGTACCAAATGAGCATATGAATTTACAACACTCAATGGTTAATCATGTAATTCATTGAGCATTAAAATGCACTTGTCTACTTTCTTGAATGAAACTCCTTATGTCATTGAGTACTGAAAGCAGAAAACAAACGGTATAATGCGTGTTTGAGTTGAAAGCAGAGCTCAAAAGCGTTTACAATAATAGTGACAATATCCAATAAGAAATTCTAAAGCGATAACAGTATGAATGACGTACACTAGCAATTACAACAACTGCGACCGTAGCGGTGATATCATACTTCGAATTTCGAAAATTCGAAAAACAATTGGATTGAACACATTCACACACACACACACACACACGGCACGGTAGAGCACAATCAGATTGCGTGCAAAACGAAGGCAAACCGTGATGAATGATGCAAAGAAAATAAAACAGGGAGTGGACATGTATGGCTGTATGTGTTTATGTGCCAGAGAGAGAATTGTATGTGAATACTCTGTGAAAGAATACTCTCCGTCATTTGAGATCATTGTCAAAAATAAAAATATTTAACTAATGAATTCCTACCATTATACTACTTCAATTCTCCACTTGTACTAATTTAAAAATACGTTGTTGAACGACATGTCTGTATTCCGTTATTTCACGAATTTAATTAGTATATTTATGTACTGTCACACATTTGTGCAACAATTTGCACTCTTCTTACCCATCTTTCGCGATGCTCCCTTATCCGGCGCTCAAATACACGTACTCTGTCTGCTGCTACAAATTCACTCGATAGCGCTCGTTGTTGTTATTTTATTGTTGTCGCACCGCTGTTGTGTGTTATTCGAAAAGCACCACACCAATCTATAGCTATATACTCTTCTCACGTTTACGGAACAGCACTCAACACGGCACAAATTGGACAATTTCTTTAACCACTAACACTAACACTACACCGTAACCGATAGCACACACACGCGCGTACCAACATGTACGTACGATTATCGACTAACCAATCGACCAATTGACCGATTCCAACTAGATTTTTATCCTTAGCTTATTTCCAATTGCAACACTTGCTAAATGCAATGCTAATTCGTATGCACCTTTCCGCCCTTTTTCACTTCGTTGATTTTTTCTATTTTTCGTATATATTTATTACCGCCCAGACAGTTACAACTAACTTCGCTCTTTACTTCACTTCCAATATTTCAACATATAATTCTTACTAAAGAACCACTGGACAAAAGTTTGCATATGCAAATACACCGAGATCGAGATCGAAACGAATTTACAAAGCTATTGATTTCTAATATACACAGTTAGCCTTTTGTAGCATGTTTATTTGATATTTTATACTAATTTTACAGAGTTGCGTGCTACCGCTTGCAATCGACACCACTAAATATGATTTTCCTTAATTTTGCGCACCAAAAAATTAACCACCACACACCCGCTTTTATTAACTATTGTCAGAGCAGAGTCTGCTTCAATTTTCGAATGAGCACTACACGACCTTTTCGCTGTTGTCGAGCGAAAAAGGCATTGTGTCAATGGTTGCGTCGAAATCAAAAACTGTAATGCGGCGATATAAGGCCACAACAGGGTGCACACGCTGCAATACAATGCGATTAAAATGACATATAAAATATATAATATAATAAATGTCGGATTTATTGTAAAATTATTTAGTGCGCTTGAAATAAAATGTGTGCTTGTAATGAAATAAATGCAGAATATAAAATATAAGTTACGTGAAAAAGCGCTGAAGTGTAATTGAAAGTTTGCGTACTTACAATTGAATAAATATAATAAAATGGCTACGAAAATCTTTAATTAAGTTATTTGAACACAAAGTTATTGTTTTTAATAACTGCACAGTAAACGGTTTTAATAACGGTATATCAAAAAATTACCTAGTTCCTGCAGTAAGCACGTCGGAACGCCACCAAAAATACTTACAACTCATACACAAAGTTGCTTGCTATATACTAACCTCAACCGAAAGTCAATTGTTATACTCTAATTCTTGTTAAATAGTATAAAAACAATTGTTTTCCATTTTTAATTCATCTTATATATAGTATATTTTGTGTGAAATGGGCGTAAGTTTCTTTCAATAACATTACCAACAAAAATAATATGTATGTAATATAATATAATCCATTTATAATTCCAAGAAAAAATCGTAAACAACTATAATTATTATTTTCTCATACATCATTAATCATATTCATACTTCTTTACTATTTAAATTATTATATTATTATTGTAGATGTATGTTTTTAAAATTGTTTTTTTGTTTTTCAATATAAATATATTTTTTTCGTTTTTTTTTTTGTTTTAATTTTTGATTGCGGACAATTACTGATAAAAACGGCACGACAATTGCAGTCGGCCAGCAAAAGGAAACTCATTTATGACAATAAAATATTTTCTAGTTCAAGTATTACATATTTTACATTCATTTGATTTTGTAAATAATACATACTTATTATTAAATCTATTTTAATTTAAAGTTTCATTTATTTATAATTTACTTTACTTGAGACTCAACGTACGCAGCATGGTAAATGTTTGACATTTGCTTTCAACAAATTTTTAAGTAGCACATGTATAACGGTTCTTTGCTTTGCTTTTGTAAACTCATATCCGTTTTGTCTTTTGCCTTTTGTTGTTATTTTTTGAATTTTACACTAAACTCGGTTAATTGTTTATTACACACACCTGTCAGCGTGTGGGATCACCATTATAAACAGAAGTTTCTTATTATTTGCTCTTTATATTTACGTTTCCTTTAGATTACATTTTTTTAGCTTGCTTACTAAAATCAACGCGTTATGTTGAACTGGAAACGGATATGATTTCTTTTTTTTGTTATTTGCTACATTTTTCTCTTTGCATTTTTCTCGTAAAATATGTAAATATTGTATGTATCGTACAAACCTACGAATACGTAAGTGTCGCAATATCCATTAACTACGTAAAATATGCTTCAATTTTTTTAATCAATATAACGGCATGTTAGTTATCTAGGTATTCATACTTTTAGTTATTTCAATTTCAATAATTGCATATATGTATTCAGTTTATGTTTTGGGATTCTTTTATGAAGTATACACTACCACTTTATTTCGTGCTTAATTGGCCTAATGTTAACGCCGCGAAAGCTGTGCCCACGAAGAACTGCAACTGGTTTGTGCGCGTGCCTATTCTTCATCGGAGTCGCCCTCGCTGGAGTAGCCGGTTTGTTGAGGTCTTCGTACAAAAGGTGCTGTTATGACTTGACTGAAATGTTGTCGAAATTAAGGATTAATGTAGACTAACTTGTAAGTAAGCGCTGTAGTAGCAGCAATATTTACGCGATTCTTCGATAGTGATTCAACCATTCTTCCAGCATTTGTGCTACCAATAGCGGGCGTTTACGTATTTTCTGTTGGGCCACTAGCAGACCGCCATCTGTAACACACACATCCAACCATTGTCGCATTATAGCCTCTTCGCGGCCCATCTGTGAAATTCCAAACAAGATTATTGCACAATCAAGTGTGGCAGTCATTTTTTTTTTGTCAATATTATTACCTCAGCCTGAGTTAGAAAGTGTATTGGAAAAAGTTTTGATTCACAATCCATCAACGGCAGATAACGCACATCCTCCGGTTCATCTCTGCGTGGATCGATGCGAGCAAAGGGCTCCATTGGCACTAGAGCGCTGAAATGACCACGTGTGTAACCGAGTGCAATGGGTGATTTTATGCAGAAATTTTGATCCCAAAATAACGGCAAGTAGAGACCTGTTTTTGTTTTAAATAAATATTTATAGATTTAAAATGTATCAGAAAAAAAATTCGTTATACCTTCAAATCTCGCATAGCCGATATCTTCGCCACGAAAGCTCTTCACATATTTTACACCGTAAACTATGATTGGTCGACGCAATATGTGTGCTAAAGCAAATATATGTAGCTGTTCCAACGATGAGCCCGGTTGACTGGCCAACGATAGCAAATTGCTCCAGTCCTCTTGCCATTGGGCATCTTCCAGTGTAAAGTGTAGCATAGATGCCTGCCACTTTTCGTATTCCTTCCAACGTGGATAAAAACTGTTATGTGAAAAATTAATAATTAATACTAACAACAACAACACTTAAGTCAGTGTGTATGTCATGTCTTACATGGGACCACATTGATGCAAGGTGTCTGCCAAAGCGCGACGCAGTGTATTGTCGCGATCGAACACACCCCAAGTGGCCTGCATGGCTGAGTCTAATAGACAATCGCCAGCGCTACGATTCCACAATACCAACAAACGTGAGCCCAAACGTGCGGTGATCTCCAGTGACCAATTGAGTGCGGGTGGCGGGTTTTCAAGCTGCTTCTGCGCATCACGATCTAACAGCTCATCATACAGCTGCTCTTGTATTTGTATGGGCAACTCCTCGATCTCGGCTGGCAAAGCGAATGTCGCATGCTCTTGCACATACAAGCAATTGAAAGAAGTTTTACGCATGCGTAGCGTATTAGCAAAATGCCTTCGTATATCAGCGGCTAGATCCGGTGCAACATAGGAAGGTACACGCTTAATGCCAGGCCCCGAGCCTGATATCTGTGCAAGCAACATGGGCAACATCTCTTCGCGATGGAAACGTATCGCCAAATGTATGAGTGTATGACCGACGTCAAATGCCGAATTACGATTCAATATGGCGATTTCGGTCGCCGTTAAAGCACGTGCAGGATTACCGCCACAAGACAGATATGCCTCTACAGCACTATAGTTGTTCTCCACAACACCTTTAAAGAGAAGATGCATTTCATTAATATGTTGCTGGCAATGCTTGCTATGCTCTATGACTTACCCAGACAAGCATTTAACCATTGCCAATCAACTTGTCGTCTTATTTGTCGTTGACGCCGTTCTTGACGCTCTTGCACCGTATCACAGTTGTTTATAGTCTCAGAAGAACCTGCATTGCATTCATGCCAAATTTTAACTTTCAGAAAATAAAAGTGGCAAGCAAGTGACTCACCTAGTTGGTAAATATGTTTTTTGTTGAATGAATTGTTCGTTGACACAGTCATGTCATGGTTTTCATCCTTTATATTGAGGAATTTGTTGCTGCCCGAGCCGGATGTTGTTGTGATGGCATTGTTGTCGCCCAAGGAAGCTATGCAGGTTGCATTGCCATCACGCGGCTCACCGCACATAGAACATTTAAGACTTTTTGGCCAATTTTCATAAGTACACGTCTGCAATTAAGGCACAACAACAACTAAGCAAAATAAAAATATTTATATTTGTGCAATTATAACTTACATTACAGGCCCATTTGGCTACATAACAGTTTTGCAACGATGTGGACGACTGATTGTGCTGTTGTTGTTGTTGGTGCTGCTGCTGCTGCGATGTATTTGCAAGATTATTTAAGTGTGTTGTATTAACGGTTGTTGTGTTTGTCGCCACAATCATATTGGCATTGGTGGACTGCTCAAATGGACTGAGCCTATTTGAAGCGGCACCCACGGCTTGTATATAGCTATTACTCGCTTTTTTATGAATTTGTTCAATATGACTGCTGGCTTCATTTCTATTCGATTCCGCGTTATTACTAGCATTCAATTCCATATCATTAGTGATACGTAATGATTTTAACTGTTCTTTAAGGTTACTCGACAAATTTGCACTTGAGTTTGTGGTATTAGCTGCTGTGGCTGTTGTTTCGTTGACATCAATGGTTTTTGTTCTCTTTTCAACTATATAACTGTGCGGACCATCAATTGCTTCCAAATTTCCAGTAGCAGGCAATAAAACAGCGGCCGCCTCACCTGCATTGCACAAATTTTGTTCGACGTTAATATCAACAGCTGTGCCACGTTTGGTGCAACATTGTACGCAACGCAAACTTCGCGGCCAGTTTAGGTAGGTGCACATCTTGCAGGACCATTTAGCGCAAGCGGATGGGGAGGCCGTAGCAGGTGTTGTTGTTGCGGGCACATCTTGCCGCGACTGTGCATAGCAGGCGTTGAGGCTAGATGCTTCAACGACATCTGCAGTAGCGCCACGCTCTTCCTCGCCACCAAAGGCAGTTTGCGGTGGACTGAGTCTAGAAATTTAACAAGTACACATATTTAGCTATATGTTAATAATGTAAGTACAAATTTTCTTAATTACCGAAAGATATCCTCATTCAACAGTGGTTTCGCACCTTTACACATGGTGCATTTAAGCGACGAGGGAAAGTTTTCATAGGTGCAATAATCGCATGTCCACTTTTGTACTTTGCTGTCATCTGAATCGCACATTTCTTTGGTCGGCAAAGCAGTACCTTGAGCGCTATCCCAAAACTCAAGCTAACTGCCTTTTGGTAACCGCTCGTTTGACAAAATCACAATTCACGACACGGCACAGAACACTTCCTGCATTTGCGTTTGACAAGTTAGTTAACTGGCAATTTATTTATTTTTCCACATTATACCTTTTAAATCCAATTGGAAAACAATTAAGCGGGCTGTATGTTGTAGGTTAATCGTACTTATCAATAAAGCCTCACTATTATCGTATTTTTACACGGCAGATGATAAACGTTATACTGGAGGACACTAAAGGCGCAAACGTGTTTTTTCGGCCAAGGGCAGTTGTATATATATGTAGATCACATCGAAGGATGCAAACAGCGTCAAAGAAAAACAAAAACAAATACGTATGAGATTAATTAAACATAGGCAATGTCAATTGTATATGTCCTTGACACTCAGCTACAATATTTTATATGCAGCTATAAATATGTTCATTGCATCTACATGCATATCTAAATATATAGCAGTGATAATGCAATGCACTATATGTTAAATTGAGAAATGATTGCGCTTTTGCACAATACAATGGCGCTGGTCCGAATTCCAATGTCGGAATTGGCACAAAAAATATTTAGCAAACAAATTACTGCAAACACACACACATAACACACACGATTTTCACACGCGTCGTTAATTTCTAATTGTGAATATAATTGCAGCCAAACAAAGGAAGACGGAACACTAATGGCCAACAACTTGTCAACTTTCACTGCATCACCAATATTGTGGGAAAATTACATGAAAGCATTAAAACATATTCACCTCCCGCCCCTTTGCTTGTACGAATAATTGCAGCTAAACACGCATCCGTACTTGAAATCGACGTGCCGCAATTTGTTTATAAACTTCGAATTTTTATTATTTCATGATATTGATTTGCGTTTCCTATTTTTTTGGAATTTTTGCAGAATTGCAACAAATAGAAAAATTGTTAAATTCGACTGGGGAAAATGAAAATGGACCACAAATTTATTACGTCAATATTTTGACAGTTGCAATGCGTTTGTGATAATGGATATTGCTTTGTAATGCGTTCGAAAAGTGATGTTAGCAAAAGATTTTATTAGTAAGCGTTTGCATTAATGCTTTTGTTGGAAATTAAAGAAATTTGAATTAATTTTTATTGTCAACTATGCAAAAGTATATTGAATATATGTTATATATTATGTTGAACTTACCAATATTCATCTATTTTTTATATACTTATACATTTTAATAAAATAATTAATAAATTGTGTTCATTCATTTCTTAATTTTTAATGATTTGGTTCATTTTCAGTTGTGGCATTAAGAAAACAATTGAATAAAGTAGAATAAATAATTATACTATTTCTAACTTTTAAAAATATTTATAAAAGTTTTAAATAAAATTAAACTGAATTTTATTTTTACTGTTTTTTTTATCCATAACACTAGTTGCGCGCTAATAAAAGCAATGCAACATGGCTAGATATAAGCATAAAGCAAAACAAAGAAAGCATCATTAAATCGAAAACAAGCAAAGTAAAGAGAAACAAAGAAAGTTATTGAAGATCGTAAGTGATTTCAGTGCGTAAACAAAATAAATAAATATCTCTCACTATTTAATTAACAACAAGGTAGATAATAGTCAAAGTGTAGTGTCTAATAAGTAATAGTAATAAGTAAATAGTAATAGATATGTACTATATATGCATGCGGTTTTATTGGAAACCGTTTTCATTTAATGCCTTTGTTTGTGGTTTCGGGACGGATACAGGTTTAGTTATAAAAATGCGATTGCGTAGTTCTGAGACGATTATGGTTGCACAAACTAGTTAATATGTATGTACAAGTGAAGCTCTTATATACATACTACATAATGTATGCACGCATGTATATGGTAGTGATAATAAAATGATAGAAGAAATTGTCAAGTTCGTGGCCAAAGTTTTTAGTTTCTAATGGTATCAGCAGCATAGATAACAAATGCGAATTAACTTTTTAAATAATTGACAATTTCTATTCAAATATATGTAATTATTGCAACTATATTTTATTTAATTTTTATTTCATGTGTTGGTCTGACTGAATTTTCTGTGTAATATTAGTGCAACGACCACACATAACCCAGCATAGCAACAACGTCTTCCATTTGGGGTGGAGAAAGTGTGAACGAGTGGCTAAATTGTTAATGCCACCAGGAAGCAGGTTGCAAACACATTTACGCAGTTGCTTACAGTAATCGTATTAATTCGGATGTTTTGAACTCGCCGCATCTTGCCAGTCAACGAACGCCATGAGCATACGCACAAGGGCACTAGTCTTTTCAACCTTCTTTGGGAGTTGCATCGCAATCGGACTCCTACTGGTCAGTTTAACTACAAATCATTGGGTGCGTGCCTATCCGAAGCGCCTCAATTCAACAGTAAGTACATCGATTGTTTATTTATAATGAATACTAATATTATAAACATTTGTATTACAACATTCTGCAAGGACTCCAAAGGTGATATCAATTTTGGTTTGTTTTATGGCAATAAAGATCTCAATTATGGCTTTGGTGTGCGCACCTCACCTATTATTGGTGAGTATTTTAAATATATTAGTTTGTAATTAGCTTTTTACACTTTACTTTTAATTTTAGTATATACATTTGATCAAAATGGCCCTGAGACAATGAACTTTTGGCTTTGGCTTATCACTGCTTTGGGTACCGGCTTTGGTTTGCTTAGTTGTGCAATTTCCGCCATTGCTGCCGTCTTGAAGGCAGCATCTGCCGCAAAACGTCCAGGAACTATGGTACTACTTATCGCTTCGAACATTTCATCGGCTGCCGCTCAAGTGATCGCCTTCGTTTGTTGGCTCGTGCAGTTCTATCAATATTTGCAACATAACGTACTTGCCGTACAAGATCGTAATTGGTACAGTCATGGTTTAGCCTATTTGGGTTACAGTTTCTACTTGGTAATTGCATCTACGCTTGTTGTTATATTGAATATAATTATATTGCTGCATGCCAAACGTCGTGAACGACACGATCGCCAAAGACTTGAGCCACCTAGTGAGGAGAAGAATCAAGGCGCCATAATGTTGTACTAGGAGCTAACGCTATATCCTCATAGAAATATTTTTTAGCAAAAATATCAAATAATGTTTTAATTTATTACTCGTTGGCGTGTTTCATGAATCTCAAAGCGCAAATGAACATACTCGGAAAGTTTATTTCCCAAATTTCGGAGTTAATTTCGTATATGTAATAGGTGTATAGCATTTAAAGTATAAGCACTGTATGTTGTATGCTTTTAAATATTTTACGATATATATATATATATATATACTATATTAATGGACTGCCTACTTTATCAAATACTTATTTTATTCCTATCTCGGGTTTCCGTTGAATCTACTTGTATAATGTATTAAACATATGTTTTTTTAATAAATTGAATTTTAAAGTACATAATATACATTCACGTTTAAAATATTATTATTATAAATAATTTTTTATTTTTATTTTTTAATGGTTTGTTATTTTATTTTTTTAATGTTTTTTTTATTGTTTTTTTTTTAATTTTTATTTTATTTTTATTTTTTATTTAAATTTTTTTTTAATTTTTTTAGTTATTGAATTTTCTCTTTTAAGCCTAACAATAGGTTATAAGGCTAATAATAATATTAATAACAAACGTGACTCAGCGCTCACTTGTTTATTTAAATACTAAAATAATTTTAATAAAATTGCAACGGTATATTCGTTTCTTCCACCACCATTACTGGCTGCGCATTTGTACGATTCAGCAATCGTTGACGCAACCACAAAACCGCCAAATTACAAGCATTTAGCAGCGCTGCGAAGAGCAGCAGATATACGGAGTAACCGAGTTTGGCACGTCCATTCGAGTCGAATGTGAATTCAGCACGTAGCGTATCGGTTATTGAGATATTGTGTGTCAAATGTTGGCAGTAGAGTGCTGTCCATAGGCCAACGGCTAAAAATGCAAAAACCGATGCAACGCCATTCCATATGAATAAGCCGAAAATATTAAATATGCGTTCTACAGGGTTCTTGTACAGATTGATGAGTGCAAATGTCACAGCACAAATGTCGAAAATTAGTGTTAACATTAGGGATAATAAAACGCAAAGCCACCAGTATGCGGGTATATAAGCTCCCTCTTGCATGACATTTTCTGCATAAAGAAATGTAGTCGTTAAGGGGTTATATACAGTTAGAATTTTTCATTTTCTTAATGTACATATATTTAAGAATACACACAGAAAATTTCATATCGTTCCGGTGAATATTTTCAAAGTTACAAGCAAATGAAAAATTTGAAAAGGCGTTTCAGAGTGCTTTTAAACGCGTTTTTCTCAAAATGGTGTTTTCAAAGTCGGTGACCAACATTACTCGAAAACGGCTAGACCGATTAGTCTCAAATTTTAACACGACCTTCTTAAATATATTTTTTAGTAATTAATCGTAAATTTTTTCTCTCCGATAAATATTTTTTTTTATAAACAATTTAAGGCCGAAATTTCGGTGAAAAATCGATTTTTTTTTTTGAGAAACCGCCATTTTGTCAAAAAATTTTATTTTGCTATTTCTTCGATTAATTACTAGATTTAACATTATTTTAACGAAATCTGTTTGGTTTTTTAATTTCGGATGATCCAGTTCCGAGATATAGTGGTCACCGCAAAACGTCTTTTTTGAGAGGAGCTCCTGGAGATCAGCTGTAGCTCTTTTTCAAATAAATATTTTTACTAAAACTAAGTCGTAAAATACAGTTAAAAGATACCATAATATGTGTATAAATTTTTGGATCAATAAATTAAAAAGTTTTCTCAGAAAAAATTCTGGAAAATTCACTTTTTTTCGGCCGTCTAACTGTATATAACCCCTTAAAGCATTAATTTGTAAATAAATATTTTAAGAAAGTGTTTCACTTACGTTTTAAGGAATTAATTTTTGGTGTTTCGCTAATTTCTTTTCGTCGGAAAATTCTTTCTGCTGAATATGCCTGTTCACACGGAATCGTGGTTATACCCGAATGTATGCGATTTAGTTCATCGAGTCGCATGGTGGCATTCCGTTGGCAGCTATACATACAAAAGCCAAGATCGAAATCGCAGATCACTAAAATTGTATAAATATATATGTATAATATAATATATTTATTACCAGAATATTAATTTGTAGATTCGATATAATAACTATATGGTATATATACACTTTCTCATTATCATCTCTGATAAAAACCCTTCCGTTGAAAGATCATGTTCAAAAGTTTTTAATCGGAATGTATAACTTTATAATTTATTGGTACTTTTCCTTTAAGGTACAAATTCCTATTACATATTACGAAACTAATTTAGATGGATTTGTTGCTCAGAAGGGTTGAATGACATTTATAGAAACTTGCATTACTCGAATCCTGAAAAAAAATCCTAATTCCAATACGAATTGTAATTACCAGTTTTCAAGATAAAATCCAGTCCATCTAATTAATTAGGAATCATAGAAATGCTAAGCCAACAGAGGTGCAATGTGGTGTTTATACAACTTCGAAAATTTGTTCGAGAGAATGTAAAACTCTCATTTATCATTGTAGAAACGTTGTGAAGTTTAATAAGTCCGTTTTCAACCATTAATATTTATTACACGATTGTTAAGACTGTATAACCTCGCCATAAGTAATAATTTTTGAACCAACTATGTTCCAATTTCTTTTTAATAGTTCGGTGACGATTCAGTCCACTGTTTTGTCATAGAACAGTCCTGTCAAAGTCTTGTCCATTTTCAGTAGATTACAACTTGTGAATCACAGAAAACCTTGGTCATTTACTTTTTGGCTGTCCTATCGGTATTCACCCTTTTGGGATGCAGTTTCATCGATTTTCTCTTAGTATCTGGTGTGTACCAGAGAATTATTGCTTCATTGACAGTCTGGAAACGACGTCGAAACTAACTGTTTATTAATTAATAATACTTATTGTCTCAACTATCTCACGAGGTCGACCATAAGAGATCGTGAACTTTTGTCACTCGATTTGTGAAACTCCGCGAAATATTTTTTTACAGCAGCCACAGTAAGAATGGAATTGATATTTCACTTTTTCTTTTTCGAAAATTTCCTGATCAGGTTCGCTTCCACTCGCGATCAAAACAAGGACGCCTAACTATAATCGATTCAGCTAAAATTGATAGAAACCCCTTACAATAGCCTATATAAGATTTTCTTGTGATAGTAGGCCATCGGGCGTTGAAGTTTTTTGCTTTATTCTTATAAATTATAATTACAAATATATATACAAATATTTAATTTTACTTCACGTTGATTACTCACCAGCAAGATCAAATACCAATTTCGATGCTAATTGTTGACGATTCAGACAGCCAGAGAATATTCCATAATTAATCTCATTATGTAGACGTGATGAGAGTACGGCCGTTGCTCTTAACTTAATATAATATTAATTAAAAAAATTTATTGAATAAAAAATACTTATAGACAGTTCATAAAATCCCTTACTTTAGTCACTTAGCAAATTGTCTACACATAAATTTGTATATTGTACATTTAGGCGTAGATTGTTAATTGACTCAATTAAGAGACGTAAAATTCATTCTCATACATACCCAATTTTCAGTTGTAATACTAATTATACAAAGCATACAAGATAATAGCGCTATTAGCAGTGTTGTTGCTATTAGACCACGTTTTGCCGAGACCATTGCTAAGAAAGACTGTTTTATTTATTTTAGTAGACACAAATATTTCCGCGATAACTTTAGTATACAATTTTAATGCACGTGATTTCATTTGATTATTGATTTTATTATTAATTTATTTTTATTTGGGCCTTGGTATATATTTTACATAAAATAGAGCAGAACGCGATCTAATTAGTTTTTTAAGGTAATGATCGATAGTTATAAAAATAAAAAATGTATTCTAAATTTATTTGAAAATATCACAACCATTTTATAAACACATAATTTGCAGAAACTGCGGCTCAGTCGTATCAATAACTATGTTTAATGACGAAGATGTGCGCAACTAGAACTCTTCGCAAATATAATTACCCCGCTGTGACACCAATCACTACAGGAAAAGTGGTATCTTATCATTAAAGTTGGGAATTTGTCACATTTTATCAATGATCTTGCTTGAAAGGTAGACATACATACATACATACATATGTATGTAGATAGAGATGTCTTTGTTGTACAAATTTAAAGATGCAACGATCAATACTATTTTCTTCGAAGTAATTTTTTTAGAATAAATTAAAAAATTAACAAAATTAAATTAATTGATTTACTATTAATTAAATAGTTTGAAGTTAAATAAAATCGTATTTAATTTCATTGCTTTTATTAGCATTAGCTTTAGGATAGTAAATAATTTCTTCATTTTCATGCTAGAAGCTTAATTTTTCAATCCACACCTCAAAAGAAATTATCAAAATTCTCAGAATTTTTTTTATTTGCGGTGACTGTAAGGTGGTTGTAGTGCCAAAAAAGAAGAAGAAATCGTAAATCTAAAACTAAACAATATTTTCTGACATCATCTTTGTCTAATACTTGATGGTGTCGATGTAGCTCAGCATTTGTGAAAAACTTAGAACACTAGTTAGGTTATCTCATGATCAGTTTGCAAAACAAGAGACTTATGAATGACAAAAAAGTCTTAACTTAACAGAGCACCAACCGTCAGGGCTCCATATTAGCTTAAGAACATTTTCCTAACTTCAAGTATGGGTTTATAAGAGTCCATGATTCCTATAAAGGATACCACGTAAATTTCAAGTAAACCTACAATTAGCGGGCTTTCATTCTTAAATTCTTGAAACACATATTACAACAGGATAATAGTTATTTTGGGTCCCCGATATATAAGAAGGTCACAGCATAAAAATTTGACACAATTGTTAATAATTATTAATAATTTTTATTTTAAGAGACCCCCTTGGATTCTAAATATCGGACTGTTATCATCATTATTATTTTAATTGAAAATTCAGATAATGCATCATATGGATTGCAACACTAAAAATCGGTGCTACAGGTTCTAAGATCTCATGGAAAAGCACAAACTCCGCTGCGGTTACGACCAATAGTCTCTTCTACAATTTGGTTCAAAATATTGTGGCATCAGTCTAAAAAAATCTGCGAATTATTTGGACACATATTGGAAATAAGGCTGTGGGAATATATTCAATATCCAACAGTGTATTAAAGGAACCCCTGTGGGTTTTCTCATCAGCAGTTGCCTCAAGAAACCACAGCGTTGCCCCCAAATGAAGACATAATTTATGCGGCAATATTACGACAGGAAAATCTTAAATATATAAACATATATGTATGTATGTATGTGAATGGGTATGTATGTGGTCACCTCAGTCCACAACCCGATACGTCATTGTTCGCTGACATTTCTTGCTTTGGTTTGTGCAACATTGAAGAGTCAATTGCCGGAAAGGAAGTGCGGACGGCAGGTAGTACCATGCAGAATTCTTCCGTTTTGCCTTTTTCCGACTACAACAACAAATAACAACAACAACATTAGCATGCATCTTCATCAACGAAGTCAATTTGTAAGCAAAAGGAAGACACTACAATAAGGAAGTAAGCTGACGATCAGCAAGCGAGAGGAAGTGCTGCTGCTGCGCCTTTGTACTCCACATCCAAACAAACTACATTCATACAATTAGATTGAAGAATGACTACTCGTATAATCAATACCACTGGGACGGAGCGTTCTACGCGTAAATAAAGGCCCAAAAGAAGACTGTGAAATAATGCCAATTAATTGATTTGTTTGCGAAATGTCACAGTTGTGACATAATGACACCATTTAATGTCTCATTTGTTGCACTTACTTGTTTCCCAAAGCAATTTCGTAAGACGTTCGCTTGAGCGATTGCCGTGGGCTCAGCATGTGTGGCGATCATCTAGCTCGCTGTGCAGCTAACTAGGTGTCGGGTCCGAGGCGCACTCAATTAGTCGTGTGTGGTTGCCGTTTTTTTTGCTTCGTATGTTTGGGAGTAAAATAAACTATTTTGACATTTAGCACACAATAACGGTGTCAAGAATGCACCACAAGAGTCCATCCATCAAAATTGTGTTTCGTTTTTTAATTGCTCAGCAAAAATTGTCAGAATTCCAGTAAAATGAAGCAATCTCTTGCAGATGTGCAGAATCATACGATCTATTCTTGTTGTCACTTTTAAGACGCTCACATTATCTATAAAAAGATAATTAAAAATTTGCGTGTATAGAAACTGTGCCAGGTGGTTTATACCCATTTTTTTATAATTTTTTATTTTTTTTTTAAGAAATTTTCTTCATTCCAGTATAATCAGCTGGTACAAATTATTTTTGACAGTACCTTAAATTTTTTTGGATTTCGTTGGATTTATATACGCTTAACTACATATATCCATGTCGTCATACATTTCATACATTTTGGTACTATTCGCTCCCGCTAACAGCTCCAAAGATATTATGGAGAACAGTTCTCTCGAATCTTCAAGTAACTTTTCAGCTTGGGCTGTCCATGTTTCTACTTCTTATAATAGGACGGTAATGATAAGCGATTTTTAGATCGTACTTTTTGTTCGACGAGAGAAGCTTCTGCCTACCGATACCAAAGAAGCACCTGTTGGCAAGAGTTATTAAACGCTTGATCTCCTGGTTTAGATTGTTGGTGGTATTTATACTGGTTCAGAGATAAATAAAGTCCTTAACTATTTCAAATGTGTAGCTGCCAACAGTGACGTAGTCCCCAGGGTCTTCAGGTACTTTGTCTTGCCCTTGTTCACCACAAGACCAATTTACAAATATCTGAACCCATTTTTGTTCAGCCAATGCTTTTTACAACAATCCATGAGGTTTTGAACTTAGTCACACTAGTTGTCGAAAATAATCAAAGTGCAGCCGAAACGAAAAAATGAAAGGCAAAGCTCGTACAAGCATCTAACAGATTTACACAATCCAATTATATCATTTATAGGTTAGGTTAGGTTCGATTTAACGGCTGTTCTACATCAGAGCAAACCCACTTAGATTATTCGACTCTCAACAAATCAAAAGTACTTTAGCCTTAATTCCTAACACTTTCTCACACATATCTCCGCTGTAATTTTCACTCATTAAGACAATTTATAGGAATTCTATATCATATTTCACATTTCTGCAAAATGCTATATAAAGTGATATAACAAAGTCATCATCTCAATTCATCGGTTTTCGCAAAAAGATGTCACCGTATACAATTTGCTTTCGTTTATGATTATTACAATATTAGCTCTATGGGTTACGAATTAAGATATAGAATGTAGCTACACTTCGCTGGACAACCCACAGAGACATTCATGGGCCCATTGCAACATAAACAAACACAATGAACCACAAAGCAACCAAAACAAGCAAAGAAATTGCATTATTCGATCGACTGGGTGGCCCAGAACGGGAATTTCGCAACGAAACCTCGATGCTGGCCATAAATTACCTACCACACAAGTTGAGAGTACGGAACGAAGGACTACGCGTAATTGTTTGCTCTGATAAAGGACATATTTATATCATTCAGATTTTCATTTTCTTTGCCAGAATTTAGTGAAAAGAGTGAATGAATGCCAGAGCGCAGAACAAAGACCGAAAGAGGAAACAATAAGAAGTGAGTGTAGTAAGAAAGAAGAAAGTAGGTGCACACAACATATGTATATGTATATTTGTAAGGAAATTCCTATACATTCCAAATTACCAACACCTTTGGTGGCAAGCGATTTTAGTTGTTAATAAAGCATCGACAATGTCAACAATGCCAACATCCCGGCGAGTCCAATTCATTTGTGCTACCTTACATGCAGCCACAGAAGCGCAACCAATGATCGCCATATCAAATTTAGCCAAATGGTAAATATCATTATTACAGCGATAATCATTGTGCAGATAGTGGTACTCTGGTACTTTGCTTTATATAAATGCGTTGTGACTTTTTGATGCCACCATTGGTGTTTGGCCACAACAACCCCTAACTATATAGAGTAGATATTTGATATAGTGCGTGTGTATGTGTAATGCTTAGTAAAAGGGGCACTCTTCATATCGCAACACCACAACACAAATTGTTTTTCCTTTCTCTCCATATCCACTACATATGATATATTGTGCGCATTGCTTGCGCTGTTGGAATTGTCAAATTCTTTTAATTGGGAAATTTATTGGTTGAAATTCTATGCAGTCGCGTTGTTGCCAAAATGTCTGGTCGTGCTTGGGTGATTCCTTCTTTATATCTGTAATTCGCAAGAAATGGCAAATAAGACTGTTAAACATATAACAAATAAGAGATGACTTGTAGTTTAAGTGGAAAGAAATTGTGGTCGAGCTAATAAATTTATTCCAAGCGAATTTTTTATTATTTTCAGAATTGTTTTGAAACTCCACAGGTGTTTTGACAGCTCTAGTAATTTGTTTTAATTGTATTTGAATAATATGGTGTAGAGATGTAGTGATGTCTTAACATGATTTTGTTTATAAATAAAGGCTGGTCGTTATTACTGGAACCATAAAATACCATAGGTTTTTGTAATGGCCATAATGCTGTTAATTTTCATGTACATAGCTAGCGTCAAGCTCAAATATGGAACATAATATACATGTAAACTACTCAGAACTCATTTTGTTGACTTCGTTCGCTACATTTCCTCCAGAGTATTATACAGTTGAACTTCCATAACTCGAACTGCTCTAACTCGAATTTCTCCATAATTCGAACTATTGAATTGGCAATAGTGGTCAAAATTCATACAAATTACATTCTGTAACTCGAAAGTCTCTCTAACTCGAAGTTTTTTTGTGGATTATGGTGATTCGAGTTAGAGAAGTTCCACTGTATAATAATTTAGTTTCCTTAACGGTTTTTTGTGTTAAAATTAATGGGGGAGGATATTAAATGTCAAAAATTAAAGCTATGCCTCGATAATGTTAAAATCTGATTATCTGAAGCTACTACTTAATGACAGAAATGATACAACAATATTAAAAATACATATGTATATTATTTTATATGGTGGTGAAATTTCTTATCTCATAAATACCACATTCAAAATCGAAAATCGCATAATATTGAAGGGGGATTCGATTTTCGAGCCGACAATATTAATATAGAAAAATGAATAAATATTTTTTCAAGATACGAAAACTCCCGTTACTTTTTCAATACATCTCGTATTCTTAAGGGGTTAGGGGTAGTCAGAATTCAATTTTCAAATACATGTCAAAGGCAGTGAAAGCGAGAACATCCCAAACGAAACGAAAGAAAAGCTCCGAATGATCCTTGGGATACTGAATGCTGGGTTTTCATAATTCCTCCCCGCTAATCAGCTGTTTGTTTCATAATTTATCGCATTAATGCAAACTAAATATTTGAGCATGAGATATTCCAATGCATATTGCTTACACATGGAGGCATATTTATACATGTGCAACTATATTTGAGCATATAAAATCGATAGAGTTTTTCCACCGACGCTAATTCCCATATCTGTTATCTGCTATACACACACACATGGATGAGTATGATTTAAATCCGTCGGACAAATCCGGAACCTGCAAATAACGAATGCGCAAATATTATATAATCTTACGCATATAAACAATACTGCACTGCCACGCAACCCATAATTATGTATGTATGTGTGTGTATGAGCATTCTAAAATTTTTAAGTAAAAGTACTCTTACCTGTGTATTATAAGGCACTTTGCTTCGAGTGGACACATGTGCAAAGATACTTCATGCTAAATATGAATGTGTATGTGTGTATGTATGCGAGTGTAGAGATAGTGTAACTGGCGGATGGTAGATGTCACTTCCACGCAGAATATACATACATACAGACATACATATCTACAAATAACATTTGGCCACGCAAGAATATTCAAAATTTATTTGCATTACAAAGACTATCTACGCAATCGTCCGAATCGTGAATCCTTTGTCCCAACGCATTGATGGGTATTTTTCGCGTTGAGCCTCAGTTCAATCTCTTTTGCCGGCCGGCGTGTAATCTACGATTTGCCAGATTATTTAGCCCCTGTGCCCATACTACAAAGGTGGGTATGTCCCAATAACCGCTAAATGGTGAGCTTATCTTCTCTAAACGTTCTTAATACCCTACAAGTTGATTGTCTGTGCTGCATAATCTGTGGTTATTATTGTTGTTTGCTTACTTGTCTTTAAAATTTTTTTTTCATATTTTCATTGCCCAATACATACCTACCATACTGCATGCCCATGTGTGTATGCATATGTATGTAGGGAAATTTTCGCTTCACTTTCGCTTTCACACATCCACGTACGTGTGTGTATTTGTGCATGCCGATCGCCCGTGCAAATATATATGAGGCAAATAGTGTCGAGCGTAGTCCGGTCCAGTCCGGTCGTCAGGATTTAAGTATGCGAAGATGCCATTATTTACACGTTGGCACGTACGACGCTGTATTTGCAGCGTAATGAGTTGGCTATATAAACAATGTGCCATATTAGTTGTGCGACCGCAGACCTGAGTTATCCTGTTTGACGCCGCTGGATGCGGTCACTCGGTGGCCGCCTTGCTGTCAGCGTTAAGCATGCGTAAGTGTGAATTGCTGCATTCGATATGCGAGTATGCACATGCAGACATGCGCTCGTGGTTTTCGAGTTTTTCGAGTAGAATTTCGTATGTGCATGTGAAACCGCACCTACGCCCCTTAGGTAGATAATCACCTCATTAGACGCGTTGATTCCAAAGTGGAAAACAAAAAGAAAACGGGGGAAAACACATGTGTGGATTTTATAATAAGAAAAATTCCGATGTTTGTGGGTAGAACGTCGCGACAGTGATCTGTCTATAGATACATATATGTATGTATGTGATTGGCGTTGCAACCGTTTAGCCGGTTATAGCCGAACGACGATAGTGCGCCACCTCTCTCTCTCCTTCGCAGTTCGGCGCCAGTTGGTGATCCCAAGTGTAACCAGGTCGCTCTCCACCTGGTCCCTCCAACGGAGTGGAGGCCTTCCCCTTCCTCGGCTTCCTCCGGCGGGTACTGCATCGAACACTTTCAGGGCTGGAGTGTTTTCGTCCATTCGGACAACATGACCTAGCCAGCGTAGCCGCTGTCTTTTTATTCGCTGAACTATGTCAATGTCGTCGTATAACTCGTACAGTTCATCGTCTGCGGTATTCGCCGTTGCCAATGTTCTGAGGACCATAAATCTTGCGCAAAATTTTCCTCTCGAAAACTCCTAGTGTCGTCTCATCTGATGTTGACATCGTCCAAGCTTCTGCACCGTAAAGCAGGACGGGAATGATAAGCGACTTGTAGAGCTTGATTTTGGTTCGTCGAGAGAGGACTTTACTGTTCAATTGCCTACTCAGTCCAAAGTAGCACCTGTTGGCAAGAGTTATTCTGCGCTGGATTTCGAGGCTGACATTGTTCGTGTTGTTGATGCTGGTTCCCAGGTATACGAAATTATCTACGACCTCGAAGTTATGACTGTCAACAGTGACGTGGGAGCCAAGACGCGAATGCGCCGACTGTTTGTTTGATGACAGGAGATATTTCGTCTTGTCCTCATTCACCACCAGACCCATACGCTTCGCTTCTTTATCTAGTCTGGAAAACGCAGAACAAACGGCGCGGTTGTTGCTTCCGATGATATCAATATCATCGGCATACGCCAGGAGCTGTACACTCTTGTAGAAGATTGTACCCTCTCTATTTAGTTCTGCAGCTCGTATTATTTTTTCCAGCAATAGATTGAAGAAGTCGCACGATAGTGAGTCACCCTGTCTGAAGCCTCGTTTGGTATCGAACGGCTCGGAGAGGTCCTTCCCGATCCTGACGGAGCTTTTGGTGTTGCTCAACGTCAGCTTACATAGCCGTATTAGTTTTGCGGGGATACCAAATTCAGACATCGCGGCATAAAGGCAGCTCCTTTTCATGCTGTCGAAAGCAGCTTTAAAATCGACAAAAAGGTGGTGTGTGTCGATCCTCTTTTCACGGGTCTTCTCCAAGATTTGGCGCTTGGTGAATATCTGGTCAGTTGTCGATTTTCCAGGTCTAAAGCCACACTGATAAGGTCCAATCAATTTGTTGACGGTGGGCTTTAGTCTTTCTTGCGATATTTGGGAGGCTGATCCCACGGTAATTGGCGCAGATTGTGGGATCTCCCTTTTTATGGATTGGGCAGAGCACACTGAGATTCCAATCGTCAGGCATGCTTTCTTCCGACCATATTCTGCAAAGAAGCTGATGCATGCACCTTATCAGTTCTTCGCCGCCGTATTTGAATAGTTCTGCCGGTAATCTATCGGCCCCCGCTGCTTTGTTGTTCTTCAAGCGGGTAATTGCTATTCGAATTTCTTCATGGTCGGGTAATGGAACTCTGTTCCATCGTCATCGATTGGGGGATCGGGTTCGCCATCTCCTGGTGTTGTACTCTCACTGCCATTCAGCAGGTCGGAGAAGTGTTCCCTCCACAATCCCAGTATGCCCTGGACATCGGTTACCAGATTACCACCTTGGTCTCTACATGAGGATGCTCCGGTCTTGAAACCTTCGTTAAGTCGCTTCATTTTTTCATAAAATTTTCGAGCATTCCCTCTGTCTGCCAGCTTCTCAAGCTCTTCGTACTCACGCATTTCGGCCTCTTTCTTTTTTTGTCTGCAGATGCGTCTCGCTTCCCTCTTCAGCTCTCGGTATCTATCCCATCCCGCACGTGTTGTGGTCGTTTGCAACGTTGCGAGGTAGGCAGTCTGTTTTCTCTCCTCTGCGAGACGGCACTCCTCATCGTACCATTTTGTTTTTGTCGTTGCCGAAAACCAATTGTTTCGGCTGCAGCGGTACGCAGTGAGTTTGAGATGCCGTTCCACAGTTCCCTTATACCGAGATGCTGATGAGTGCTCGCAGAGAGCAGGAGTGCAAGTCGAGTAGAGTATTTCGTGGCTGTCTGTTGCGATTGCAGCTTTTCGACGTCGAACCTTCCTTGTGTTTGTAGACGGGCGTTCTTTGCTGCACAGAGGCGGGTGCGTATCTTCGCTGCGACCAGATAATTGTCCGAGTCTATATTTGGTCCTCGGAGCGTACGCACGTCTAAAACACAGGAGACATGTCTTCCGTCTATCACAACGTGATCGATTTGGTTCCGCGTGTTTCGATCAGGAGACAGCCAAGTAGCTTGATGTATTTTCTTATGCTGGAATCTGGTACTACAGACGACCATATTTCGGGCCCCAGCGAAGTCGATCAGCCTCAGGCCGTTTGGCGATGACTATGCCGGGGTGAATGCCAGGACTCTGCGACGGAGTCTCTCTCCCACCACAAATCCAACACCAAATTTGCGCTCCTTTATATGGCCGCTGTAGTAGATGTCACAAGGACCCACCTTCTTCCGTCCTTGGCCCGTCCATCGCACTTCTTGGATGGCGGTGATGTCAGCCTTAAGTCGTATGAGGACATCAACCAGCTGGGCAGAGGCACCTTCCCAATTAAGGGTCCGGATATTCCAGGTGCATGCCCTTATATCATTATCCTTAAAACGTTTGCAGGGGTCGTCATCAAAAGGGGGGTGTCTCATCCGAGGCTTTCGTAGATTTTTCATTGGGGGGTGTTTTTATGTGGTGGGTCCCAAACCCTACGCACAACCGCATAAGCGGGCTTCGCCTTCTCACTTTAGCTCGCCTTCAAACGGATGTCTGTTGGCTACCCAGAGGATACTTGGTCTAAAACCGGAAGTAGTGAGCTGCTTGAACCATGTGGAGAAGAATCGTTTCTGGCCACTCCCAAGTGAGTGACAATCAAAAACTTTCCTCACTTGCGTGAACTTCTACACATGATCCCATCCTCCAATACTTAGATATAAATACGTATGTACAATAGGTGTAATAATGTTTATTATATGCTTTGAATTATTATTAATATTTTATCTCCTTTAATTGTATATATATGTAAGTACATTCAATACTTTCCAAGTGATCTGAAATGTTCGTTTCATTTTAGAGCCATAATCGCAATTTCAAAACTCAATTTTGTTATTCACTTTAGTTGCTATCGCTCGCCAATACACCAATAACAATATTCCACTGCATTCGTTAACATTTTTTTAGTATAAATCTTATTTAGTTCAAAATAGCCCACAGTCTCACCGATTAACTTCATTTTCATTAGGCATGAGAACATGAAAAGGTCGTTATGGATTGAACCTGATCCAATAAGTCAATAAGTTGAACCCCCTTTGAACAGAGCTTTCAAATACCAAAATTTTTTTTCAGGCTCAGATAAATATCTCGACCAACTTCATTGTATGATCATTATTTTGGATGACCATAATGAATTCAACTAACTAAAACTGTGCAAGGAACGTGTTTGGTGGTAAACAATTACGCGATGATAGTCAAAGGAAAGTTCGAAGGTGAAGAAGTTCTCATTCCGAAGATCAGGATGATCCCAACCGATATGCTTTTTGAGTTTAAACGACTTCAAATTCCCATCCGCTATGACGGTTAACAATTACAAGGCCAATCCTTGAGAGTTTGTGGCCTGAATCTATAAAATGCATGTTTTCCCATGGTCTAATACATGTACATATATGGCATATAGGCTCCTGATTATAAAACGAAAAATGTCGTATATCACAAGACGCTTCACTGAAGAGTCCAACCCATGTACCAAAATACCTAACTGATAAAGAATCTTTAAAATACTTTTTTTTTTTACTTTTCGATTGTCCTAATAAAAAAATTAACTCAATAAAATAAAGATCTGCTCATCTATAGCCTCTAAGGCGGGAGAAAGCTCGCCACCGGGTCAGCGAGTATTACAAATAAACTGACAAGTATAAAACACTTGAATTCTATTCTGTTGAAGTCCGCTCTTCGAAATGACACGAGCTTTTCAGAGTGTCTCGTACGTAAATCCTTTGATTGTGCCTCGAAAATAGATAACGAGATTACTTCTGGACGTATTTATATTATAAAAGCATAAAAACATATATATTATGTTAACTAAATTACCGCGGTAAGATAATGTTTTGAAAGATTGTTCTGAAAATTTAGAATAATATGAGATAATAAAGAAATTCGAGTCTTAAAATAGTATTTTTTTTTATAATCCGTACTAATCGTATTGCAAAAATTAGAATGTCAAGCACTGAAGCGTGAACCGAAGCAATACATATATAATCTTAATCTGTCAGAATTTCGAAGTGGTTGGCCATCTATTTAGGAAATATTTTAGGTTAGGTTACGTTGTAAGGCTGTTTCCCAAAGGGAAACACACATAGACTTTAAAATATAGTCCTTTGTGAAGCCTGGATTAACAATTAGGAGTCGACAAAGCGCCCTGAACCTACTACAAATCTGCAGAGATTTTTAATTTCTATATTCGCTATTTCGCTAGCCTGTCCTAAAATGTGAGATCCAAGAAATATCTTTCTTGATCTCGCAAAGGCGGGACATTCTCCATGCAGCTTCTACAGCTAGCATCTGGTAAGATTTTTAACCTTACAGCGTGGATCCCAATGGGGCAATGGCCAGTAAGAACCCCTTCGACTAAGGAGAGGTTAGGCTTACTGAGGGCGCAAAGTTCGGTAGACCTACCACGGTTTACTTTAGGTCAGAAAGATCTTGCAGGAAAAATATTAGCTTCGAAAATAATGTCCGCTTCCAATCCAGATAATAGATATTTATGCAAAAAAATGCTGACAATGAAATTAATAAGTTCATTTGATGAATGAAAATCTCATTTCTTAGTTCTCTCATCGTGGGGAGTGTTTATTAGAAGCCTGTAACGGTCCGTTTTGCTTTCCGCAATATCGTTCTTTTTCATTATCTCGAAATGAAAGAATGCTGGTGAATATCACTTTGAAGCAATTGAAACACTAGAGACATTGATATAAAATGGCTGTTGATCGACGAGGTAAAAAAGTCAAAGATATCCAATTAATGAAATATTTTTCCGTTCATACGGTTAAATTTCCTGAAAAAATAGGTCCTTGTGACTATCTATGTTCTGTTTCTTCGAACAACTACTTATTTATAAAAAATTGAATCATTACAAGAAATAATATTTTCAATTGATTTAAGCAATCATATGAATATATAAATTTGATGAAAGAAATAAAGAATGTTCTTACAGATTTATGCGTATTTGTACTTCTATATATTATTGTATATTCCATGTCGAATCGCAAATACACCTGTATATATAATTTATAACGCCATTCAATCAAACTAGATTGACAACTGAGCTGTTGATTTAACGCGATTTACACTATTTTACTGAGGTGACAAATTGAATGTAATAAATTAAAAAAAAAACGATCTTCAGCAAATAAAAAAAATCGTGTACAGATCATGTCAAATGTGATCTACACTACAATTACTACGACAACAATGCTAATCCAACAAGGTTTGCCGTTTGTCGTTCGCCCCTTTCGATCAGCACTTTGTGCATTGCCGATGTTACATAAGATCAATACTTTGATTCCGACACCTATCTCGGGTGTGAAAAATCACTTGAACAATTAATATAAATTGATCTTAACGACATGGGTTGCACCAATACGAGTAGATACTTATGGCATTCTGATCTTCTTATGACGAGACACACTGTCTGTGAAAATCTTCCCACGTGCAGTGCATTCGACCGAACAAAAAATATTGGTCAACCGTCGATCCAACGAACGAGCGAACAGGTAGGTGTTCCTTTGCACGCCCCCATCAACCGAGGAATGTCCTTTTCTTTTCAACTACAATCACAAAAAAATAAAAGCGAAAATAAAAACTCAAACGAACCACACAGCCATACACACATGGGTATGAATAGAGAAGTGTGAGCACTCGCACTGCGGTTAGTCCAGTTCGCAGCCTCAGTTACATTCTGTGCCATTGATTGTTGTGCTCTGGTTTATTGTGTTACCGAATGATATGCGCTTGAACCTTTTAGCCGGGCCAGACAGTGTGTCTACAATTTGGCAGTAGTGGCAAATGCAAGGTGCACCGATTTGCTTGGTTGTTGTTATTGTTGCTGTTGCCAAGAAGGCATGGTAGCATAGCATAAAGAAGGCAACTAGCCATTGTTTTGATGAATAAGAAGGGAATTGCATGAATGACACAGAAAAATCACCAGTCAATTGAATAAAGAAACATGTGGCGATACTCTCCAATACATATAGGCATGCATACATATATTTGTATTTGTACAATATATAAATTATAGTGTAGCTAGTTTTTGTTTGCATTTCGAAATATTGGTGTGAGAAAATTTCACTCGACAAAAGCAGATTTTGAACAAAAGCGCATTTGCACAAAGCAGCAATTTTCAAGTGCTAATTTTCAATATCTTTACTAAATGTAATTGGTGCAAAATTGCGGCAACTCTTTAGCTCCGAATTTAATATATCATCATTGTGATTTTTCACGATTATAATTACAATCCATCTGAATCAGCAGGCATTCATTGCAAGATTAGGTGAGAACATTTAATTATCGTCAATAGGTCTAAGAGTTCCCCATTACTAAGGTAACAACTAATGAAGGGCTAAGTTCGGGTGCCACCGAACATTTTATACTCTGAAATTTATTAATATAACAAACAATTTGACTCACATATTCGGCATATATATGGTATAAAGTATATTGAAAGTTTGAAAACCCTAATATTAAGTATATGGGAGATAGATGAAGTTATGACCCGATTTCACTCATTATTAGAAGAAACATATTCCCTCAAAATTTCTTCAAAATATCTGAGAGACTTAACTATAATTTCGGGTAAAAATTTAGAAAACTTATGGACCGATTTCGGCGATTTTCATAAGGGCGATGCCACTCTTTAAATACAGTATTTTTGCAAAGTTCCGTTATCAAAGTTTCCGATATCATTACTAGCACTAAGTTTATGTATTGTAAAGTAAACTATTCAGACCTACTTCAAAGTTCTGGTGTATGGGAAGTAGGCGGGTTGTGAACCGATTTGGACTATTTTTACAACATATCATTGGGAAGCTAGGAAGATATTAAGAACCTAATTTCATTGAAATTGGTCGAGTAGTTTCGGAGATATGGTTTTTGATCCATAAGTGGGCGGAACCACGCCCATTTAAAATTTTGTATACCATTTTTAATGCAGCACTTCAGCACCATCTTTATAATGAAATTTAAGGCTTCTGATGGTCTTCCTCGCTAAATTAAAGCATTTTTAGTAGTTTTAACATAATCTTTGTATGGGAGGTGGGCGTATAACCCGATTGCTCCATTTTTGGACTGCATAAGGTAGTACTTAAAGAAACGACTCTAGAAAGTTTCCTTGATATAGCTTCAGTAGTTTGCGAAATATGTACAAAGAACTTAGTAGGGGGCGGGGCCACGCCTACTTTTCGAAAGAATTACATCCACATATGCCCCTTCATAGTGCGATCCTTCATACCAAATTTTACTTCAATAGCTTAATTTATGGCTTAGTTATAGCTTTTTATATGTTTTCGGTTATTACCATTTTATGGGCGTGGCAGTGGCCCGATTACGCCCATCTTCGAACTTAACCTTCTTATGGTGCCAAGGAATATGTGTTCCAAGTTTCATTACGATATCTCAATTTTTACTCAAGTTACAGTTTGCACGGGCGGACGGACAGACGGCTTTAAACTTTACTCGTCACTTTGTTGCGAGAGCATAAAAATGATAACGGTTCGGCACTTTAAACCTTATCTCGTTTATACGTCGTAGTTGTAGTACGAGAAGTTACTGGAAGCTCCCTTGCAATCAGAAAAGCTTTACGTAAAGAACGAGGAAATAGCTGTACAACACATCTGAATCATCAGAAATCAATTGCAAGAATAGGAATAGAATAGAATAGAATAGAACCTGTCATTAACGACAATAAGTTCAGTTTACGTAAAACGATCATTAAGACCCCTTTTGACCAAAAGAGGTTTCTTTTCAAAAACTTTCGACTTTGTAAACTTTCCGGTCATAGAATGTGCGAGAGAGTACTGAAAGCAGCTCACTCAGAAAATATTAAACGGTTTTCAACGCTTTAAAAATTGTAAGGCCTAACTACCTGTGTACATATACTAGAACCCATGGGCTATACCCACTGTTATAGATACCGTTAGAAAGTGAAGACACCTGGAGAAAAACGGAATTTTAGGTTAACTAAAACGTGGATCTGAATGCGTACTTGAATTTGGTACCGATAATAATATGTAAGTTGATATTGAGCCAAAGAGATTTCAATAATAAGAAGTTATACGAATTTTAGGAGATTGAGAATAATTAAATAGACAAAATCAAATGAGTTAATGGATAAAATCGTAATCGTTAGTCATTATAGTAGATACATATCCAAAACTTTTTGATTTTCAATAGGATTTAAATGATTACTATGGCTTTCCGCTGAGATTATGCATAAGTATAAAGTGCTAAAGTTGTTTAATCTCAAAGCCATATTACCATTGATACAAAGTTAACTTATTGAAAGGCGAGGTGAAACTTTAAAGCCACCCTCTATTTATAATATTTCCATAAATAATGCATTACAATTTTAGTCTACTATATATATTGATATTGATATGTATAGTCTCTTCATTCGCTAAATATTGTATTTGAGTTTTCCGCTGCAAAACTGTTCAGTGTTCCGTCATTCATTTCATACAAAAGGCTATAATCCTTTGATGGTTTGCCGCTAGCGACACTTGCAGCCAACATCGGCATCATTCGGAAAATATCTAACCCTTTGTCGGCGGCATGCAACGTCATAGTCGGCCATTGTTGATCGTTACTGTGCAGAATGCAAACAACTGCAAAATATTGAAGGAAAAACGAATCCTCAACACGAATGTGCAACGTAAAGTGAAACAAAAATAGTTGTCTAAGCATTGCATCTATAAAGATAGATATCTTTATTTAAACGGTATATGTATAATCGCCTAGCTACGTTGAGCTAAGGTAGTTGATTTCAGGCGTGCAAAATGTTTTTTCGCAATTACATAACCTGAATGAAGTATATAAAGTATATAGCAACGTCTTTTATTCGTGGTGCATGCACCTGAATTCTCGGAAAATGGCTAGTTAATAATCGTTGTTTTTGTAGGGAACAAGCGGTGACTTAAAGAGTTCCGGAACTTTCCTCCATTTTGGCGTGCAACTTTCCTCATAAGGGATTAAGGCAAGCCATTATCGCTGGTATTTGATTTTACTTTCCGTGAAAATCAAAATATTATTCGCGTATAATTACCCGTTTTTTGGTTTCTTTGTATTTATATTGTAATAATTTATCTCGAGCAATACTGTTAGCTTACGGAAGATCATAGAGTTCATTTCAAGGACTGTTATGGATTGCATCATCATTTTAAGGTCTGTATGAATCACCTCAATTTCTATGATGTTTTGGAAACCGCCGTAATTCTTCATGAAAATATATGATTTTGAAATTTAAATTCGTTTAATTGTTTAAGAACATTTGGGTGTTCCGACTCATATAATTGAAAATTATTGAAGCTTTTGTTTAGATATTAGAATAGCCTTATTTTTATCAAGTTATGCTTTGACTGTTCTCACGACAAACACAAATAAAAATTAATATATCTTAATGAAACTTGGAACACATGTTCCTTGGCACCCTGAGGAGGTTCCTTTCGAAAATGGGCAAAATCGGTTCACTGCCACGCCCACAAAATGGCGGAAACCGGAAACCTATAAAGTGTCATAACTAAGCCATAAATAAAGTTATGAAAATAAAATTTGGAACATAGGATCCCATTAGGGAGGGGCACATTTGGATGTAATTTTTTTTGGAAAAGTGAACGTGACCCCGTTGTATATAACTCGCAAACCAATAAAGCTATATATAACCAAACTTTCTGCAGTCGTTTATTTTAGCCATTTCCTTATACAGTCCAAAAATGAAAGAAATCTGATAATAACCGAGCCCACTTCCCATACAAAGGTTAGGTTGAAAATTACTAAAAGTGCGTTAACTCACTAACGAAAAACGTCAGAAACACCAAATTTTACATAAGAAATGGCAGAAAGAAGCTGCACTGAGATTTTTTTACAAAATGGAAAATGGGCGTGGCGTCGCCCACTTATGGGTCAAAAACCATATCTCAAGAACTACTCAACAGATTTCAATGAAATTCGGTATATAACACTTTCTTGACACCCTGATGGGTGGAATATGGGCGAAATCGGTTCACAACTACGTCTACTTCCCATATAACTCAATTTTGAATTCTTTTGATTCGTTCACTTTATAATACATATGTATATACATTAGGAACAAATGAAGATAGCGGAATAAAGCATTACACAAATACTGTATTTGAGCTGTGACATCACTTGTGGAAAAATTGTCAAAATCGAACCATGACTTTTCAAGGCCCCTGATATCAGATATTTTTATGTAATTCATTCCCTCTGAATATTTTTCTTATAACAGTTTCTCTCTGTACCTGAAATGGTAAAAATCGGGTCATAACTTCCCCCAGACCCCATATACCTAATTATAAGCAATTAAGGGAGCGTAGGAATCGGTTTAGGAATTACCTCAGTCCCCATATATTTTCGTTATTGAACTTTCTACCGCATATATGGGTCGAATTGTGTTATCTTTATAAAATTACATCAATAAATTGCGAGAGTATAAAATGTTCGGTTACACCCGAACTTAGCCTCCTTCCTTACTTTCTTTCTTCCATATTTCATATTAATATTTTCAAACTATAACTTTCATAGCTATATAATTAAGTGTTAATAAAACAAATTTATTTTTTTTTATAGAAATAGTTGTTGACTTTTGTATTTTCTTCTTTTGTTCACATTTTGATTTTTTAAATTGAAAAATACTTACATACACTTAAATATTTTTCACTTTAAATTACATAATTATCTCTAAAATCTTACACACATTTTTAACTCTATACTTACTTTATATAAAGTATTTAAATACATATAATTCTATTATAACTATATGTCTTACATATTACATATATTTAGTGTGTATACCTAATGAATTAATTTATCTAAAGTATAAAAATTAATATCAATACGATTGCCTTAGAGTTACGAGTATTTGAAATTAAGTTCAATCGTTTTCGTTTCCACGACGCGATTCTTTACGCGATTTGTTAACGAATGTACGAGTACATATGTATCTATATATCATATATATGTACTATTGTATAATTGAGGTGTATGTGGTATCCTTTTTATCTAAATATATGTAAATATGTTGGTATTTGTGGATCTATGAGATAAATAAGTGTTGATGTATATTTGTGAAATTGAGTCCAATCGTTTTCGTTTCCACGACGCGCGATTTGTAAACGAATGTACGAGTACATATATATCTATATATCATATATATGTACTATTGTATAATTGAGGTGTATGTGGTATCCTTTTTATCTAAATATATGTAAATATGTTGGTATTTGTGGATCTATGAGATAAATATGTGCTGATGTATATTTGTATAGGATGCGTAAATAATATTTACGAAACCAGCGCTTTGTTTATACTATTTACATTGACAACGTCCAGTGCAAATATATGTATAAATAAATATAAAAAAATAAATATATTTATATCCATATTCATTTTTTCTTAATTTGTTGCTTTGTAGTTAGTTCCTTTTCACATCAAGTGATTTGGGTGAGCTGCAAGTGTCCTGACTGCACTCTTTTGGTCCTTCGCACATCAAGTGAGTCGGATGAAATGCAGTGACCCGACTGCTTTCGTTACTATAGTATGTACTATATATATATATATCTATTTCTGTATAGCATGTGTGTAATGTATATCTATCTAAGATTGCATCCAGAGCTCAGGTACAATATAGAATAGATGATTGCAAATAGCTATATATGTATATTGCTTTTCAGGTTTTTAGGTTTTTTTTTTTGAGTATACGGGTATTCGGGAAGACTCGCGCGCTATTTAGTATAGCAACGTGGTCGCTTAGTATCCATAGAGGTAGGGGTACATAGGCACAAATATGGCAGGTCCCATTTGACGTTCCTGTGGCATATGGGTCTTCATGTGTTTCTTCAGGTGATCGCGACGTCCGAATTTCTTACCACAAGCGGAACATGGATAAGGTCGTAGTCCAGTATGTATGCGCTTATGGCGTGTCAACTCTTCATTGCGCGTAAATGTCTTGCCACAAGACTCGACGTCACATTTGAAGGGACGTTCACCTGGAAAAAATCAAAAAATAATATAAGTTAGTTTGATTTTTCACTGATTTTATAACGGCCATAATGCGCGCGTATTAACTGCTTGCTTTCGCTACAAATTAGTAAAACAATGTTACTTCTCGGCATCTCAGCTTACCGGTATGTATACGTATGTGTCCTTTCAATTGTCCATTGTTGGAGAAAGCCACATCACAGTGTGGACACTTGAATTTCTTTGGACGTTGTTTTCTCGCATTGATGGCTTTGAGATGCGCCTCTTCGGCCATAATGCGCGCGTATTCATGCTCCATTAGACCGAATGCGTAGGCATCCATGCCCGCGAAGCTGGCGGCTGCTGCAGCCGCAGCACTACCAGATGCGGCAATGTGAGGTGTGGATAGCGCTGGGCTGAGATGGTTGGATCCGCTTAAAACGCTAGCTGCATTCGATGCATAGAAGAAGTCGTTAGGCATCGTTGTGGGCGCCGGCGCATTTGTTGGTATAATGGTGTTAGATAATAAAGGCAACCGATGTTGCGGATGCACTGCATATGTATCCAAGGAATGTAATGAAGGCATTGTATGGCGACGCGGTAGACGTACTCCATAGACATCTTCACTTGACGGACGGGCAGCAACGGTTGGGAATTGACTGGAATCGGTCATAATTCTGTCGGTGGGTTGTTCATGTGGGAAGGGTTCATCGCTGAGACTGCAATTACTTTGACTGGAAGCGCATTCAGAAGTCCGGCTCGTATGCATGTAATCATCGTCGTCCACTTCGAGCTCCTCATCGTCGGACTCAGATTGGTCCAAATCTGTGGTGACATCCTCGACTTTCAGAAATTCCACTTCTATGTCAGCTTCAGTCTTTTGACTGTTCACGGTGAGATTTTGTGGTTCGTTGATGGTGTTCATCGCGTCGACGGCTTGTTCAACGTGGGGGTGGGCTGGCGCTTGATTAGCTTCTTGTGCTGCTGCTGCTGCTGCTGCTGCTGCTGCTGCTGCTGCTGCTGCTGTGCGTTGTGTCATATCCCAGGGACGGAAGAGACGAGAATAAGTTTGTGGACATTGAATTTTTAGAGAAGACATTTTTGGAATTTTGATTTGACACACGAGTTTTCTTTTGCTTTTGCACAAAATTTGTTTTTGTACTAAAGGTTCGCAATTTTCATTTTCATCATACGCGCAGCGTAATGAAGAAAATACTAAAATTATATGCACTAATGGAAAAAAAGCAAATTTGCTTTCGGAATAGCCGTGGCGTGTATGTGCGTACACTATGAAATCTAAACGAAAACTGACTACGCTCTTGCTCCGGCGCAACACTTAAGTACTGACTGAATGTGTGAAGGATATGCCAAATAACTGCTACCTTTCATCTTCGTTTATCTGTATTTTCCTTTCAGCACATAGATACACACAACTACCGTTGCAAGAATGCGGATACAAAAGAGAAATACGCACACACACACGTAGTAAGAACAATAACAAATCTACGTTTACTCCACCCTTAAACGCACGGTCACCATTGAATTCATTCATGAACAAGCGCAAAACCCTGTGGTTTTGTCGCTTGCTTATAACTTGCCTTGATTTGCCTCCGGCCGTTGTGAGTGGCAGGAGTTGCAAGCATCGCATGGCTGCCTGGCTGCCTGTCTGTCTGTCTAACTGGTCGTTGGCTGCATGCCCTCTGTCAATTCGCAGACATACACTTACACACATATGGATACACCAATAATAGTTGCCGAGCTGTCGGGGATGATGTTTTCAGCAATGGCTGCTGTGCGCCTTCCTGCTTTTAACCGCGTTACTTTCATGCTTTGCAAAATCAAATTTATTACTTTGCTCTTGCGTTTGTGTGTGTGTCTGTGTCGACTTTTACTTTTATCATTGTTGTTGTTGCTATTGCTCTGTGTTGGTATATCGTTGTAATTATATTTTTGTGCGTTCATCGAGAAGTCGTCGCGTCGTCGCAAAGCGTCGCTTTGCAGTCACAAATTTGAGTAACGTTCTTTTTTTTTTGGTGACTTTTTCGATTATGAATTTTACGCTTTCCCACCGCAACGCTGGGTGCGCAATTTTCGACAAGAAAGTTATCAGCCTCCGTTCCAACCTACCCCCACCCTGGGCGCACAGTCAACGCAACATCATATCGCGCGCCTCACGAACGCTCTCTCCCCTTGTAACGGTTTTGTTGAGTGCTTTGAAGTTTTTGCTATACGCATTGTTGTTTTTATTATTGTTAGCGATACCGTTTTCACATTTTAAGTGTGTCTTTCAGCCATTTGCTAATGCAATTGGTGTTGTATAAGTGTAAACCGTTAGATTTGTGGGGGGTGTGCATATTAAGCGCGCCCTCTGATTTTGCGGGGGTGTCGCAACTTATGGTGCCGCGCTAAAGCGCTGGGGAACGGTTCAGTGGATTCCATCTTTGAGTCATTGTCATAATCATCAACATTAAATGCAATCATGCTTATTGTTTGGGGCCAGAGTTTTCCGTTCGATTTCCTGTGTTTAAGTTGAAAAGTTTGAAGTTTTGAGACTCAAGAAAGTGTGTAAATTTGTCAAGGCATATCTAATAAGTTCAAAGTATAAAATATGTTATATCAACAATTACAATGGATAGGGTTTAAATTTTTTGGAAAGTGGATTTAGTCCCGTTCTCTAATAGATTAAAAGTACATATCTCATATATCATTTATCTAAAGCCATATCAACCTTGTGTAAACATTTATTTTTACAGCACTATTCTGTGGACTTTACAAATTCAACAAATTTACAATTTGTAAAAAATTGAAATTTATCAAACATTTCGTATTCTGTGTCTAAAATAAAAAGCTCTTTTCTTTATAAGTTGTTAAGAAGTAAAATGCTCTTGACAAATAAAACATCTCGCTGTGGATAGTGAATTATTTGTAATGGAAATATTTTACTTTTGTCGTTATTTTTATGCAAAGAGGAAAAATATGAACATGTGGATGGCTCGCGTTATTGAGCCGTTTTTATGTTAAGAAGTTTATTTTTCTCTTTTTTGTATAAAAAAATGAAGATAATGAGGGTAACTTTGACGAAAATGTTTTCTATAGTTTGCATGCGATTACAGCTTAGCAAATTTTTGCCAATAAAGAACAAAGATTAGATTTCGCAGTCCCCATGGAACCTTTCTGAAGCTAAACATAACAACCAACTAAATCAAAATTGCATTCCAAATAGTTTTTAATATATTATAAAGGACATATGTATATTTATTATATTATGTACTATTCTGTGGCTTTGAAGGGGAGCAAAAGACTATGGGTGGGAGCGGGGATGGAAAAGCGAATATATAGCCTCTGTCATCCGATTATCAATCAACCTCATTTACGCGCGGCTCTCCTTGTTTGGTTAGAGAGATTAGTGCATCAGGCCTGAAAGGCTTCAGTCGATATCTGAGAATTATCGCTACATCAGAATCGGATAGATAGGCTGTTAACCGGTCAATCGTAAACCAAACTTATCAACGAAGCAACAATGAAGAAGGCTCGGTTAAAACAAACACTCATCCAAATAACGACCTTTTGCTTGAAAAATAGGGCTAGATTCGGAGCATGGAATATTTGCGCTATCTCAGAAACTTCACGTCTAGACCAAGAGCAAAGGATTTATTGTGAAATTGAAGTTAAATTATTAACTATTTTGCAACAAATATTGAAATGCATGTGAAAACTTACCATGTAAAATAATTCGAATAAATTTTTCAATTCAAATCAATATAATTCGACAGAAATCAGCTGTTTCTGTTTACATTTTTTGTTTCCCACACGTGTGGGGATAAGCTATGCGTTCTGAAGCTTTATATTTTATCAAAATTTTCACAGAATACCAAAAAAATTCTTACTTGATAAAAATCTGAAAAAAATTTCAATTTTTTTGTTATTTTGTCAAGTGCACAGAATAGGGCTGTTAGTCTTTCAAGATATTTTGTAAATTTCGACGAAATCGGATAAGAAACCCCGCCCCCTTTAGGTGAAATCCTATATTTAAGCTACTATTTAAGCTCAACGATTTTAGCAAACATCTATATGTTAAAGTTTAGGATTGTCTAGAAAAAATACAATCACGTAATTCTCATATGACATTCTAAGTAAATTCCATCAGATTTTCTCATTTTACAATAGCAAAATCTATGCTCAATGAAGATATCGAAATAAAAAACAAAAATTTTACTTCTAATGTGTGTCAACTCCCGTCTAAAAATTGGATTTTATTGCATCAGATCGCCAGATAGCGAAAATGAAGACCTATGGCTGACTTTTACCGAAATATTAAGACAATTTTTGAGATATATTATTTATATACGTGAAATTAAGTGGACATCTTTCTCTATTGATAATATGGTCAAATAAAATCGGTTCAGTAAGTGTTATAACGTTTCTTCACATTACATTATACATATATGAAATCTAGATATTTCGATAAATGTAACCGAACATATTTCGATTAGAATTATATAATTTTATTTATAATTATGTAGTACACATCATTGATTTCGCCCCATCGCAATAATATGATATGTACAGTAACTTCTGTGGAATATTGATTTTAATACAGATTCTTGTATTTCGGATATAATCCAAGACTTAGTAATTCTAACAGAAAATTTAACACATCAAATATGATTGAATTCGTTTAATAATTTCGTCTAATAATGTAAGGATTCGTTATATTATTCATTTGAATTATGAATTTGCCAGGGGATTAGCCTACACATTTAGTTTGCTATAATATAACTGTCATTCAGGCTTTGGACTTAAGCGAAAATTTCTACAAAACCTCAGTAATGAACAAAAGAATTAGGGTTATACGGGCTATTAACTCTTTAAGCGCATTTTTTTTTGGGATAAAATCCTCTTTCTAATGAAAAAAATACGCGAAGCTATTAAGAGCCGCGAGCTACACAATTTTTGTCAAGGTCTTTATCATCACCTATGCTTAACGCACTTAAATAAACAGTTAGATAGAGTTTTCGTGCACATACTTGTATATACATATGCATATGAATATTACATATTATCCTTTCCGCGCATGCATATGTATTTAAATTCCATTGACGCCAGCTAATCCTACACTACTTCAATACAAAAGCAATATTGCGTCAGAAAAGGTATGACAGGTATGAAGAATTTATGCATAATTTGAATTTTTGGTACATTCGTTTTAGAGATCCCTTTGCATCGTCTTTTGTACTAAAGACATTCCTCGTATATTTTTTTTCTGTCTGCCGTTTATAAGTTATTTCTATATAAATATGTATGTTTTCTTTTTTGTTTTAAGCCGCTACGAAAAACTAAATATACAACGTCTTCTTTGAAAATATATTATTTTGAAAATATTTTTAGCTCAATGTTGTGGTCTGGAAGTATTTATATTTATAACATATTCTTAAACAGCATTAAAAACAATATGGTGTACACTCCGTAAGCAAATAACAACAAAATTATGCGAAATTTAAAAATCTGTAGCCTGTGATGCGTTTTAATGGAATTTTAAAGTGCTTGTTTCAATTGCAGTTTCAATGTGGACCATCTTTATTGCATTTTTAGCAAAAGGCTAGCGATCTAAAAACACTCTATATTGTCTAGCTTAGAAACTCAATTGTTTTTGACTTTTTGATTTTCATTATATTTTTCATATTATTTTAAAATTATTCTTCTTCTTGAATCGCGAAGCCCACCACTACACAGTGGTTCGGCTTGTATGAAGGCGCGGTCATAAATACTTATCGTTGAGATATCGCTATGAAATTTTCACCAAAAATCTAGAAAAATATTTTAAATATATATAAATTGGCCCCATCGGACTACTAGGTCTTGCTCCCATATAACAGTAATTGCCATTATATGACAATGATGCGCAAAAATACTTCTCATGGCCATGGCTGGAGCGTCAAAACTTTCAGTAAGGCTTTGGAAAAAAAAAGTTAAGAAAGCGATAAACAAGCTGAACTTGATTTGTCGTCATAGTTTCCCTCATCCAAACCCCATATTCCACCTATAAGAATAATATCATATAAAAAATTAATGTAGGAAAAAAGCACAGTTAGTACAGTTCATTTTTTCACTGCCATTCAACAGCCATTATAATTAGAACAAAAACGTATAATGTATCCTTTAGTAAACCGTACACAGATTGAAATAAAGACGATTTATCAAGATGCTTATGTTCTAGCGAAAGTGGTTCAGTTCAGTATAAAGTTATTAGTTAGTAATCATTTTATTATACTATGTTTCTTCAAATTATAAAATACTAAAATATAATAGTGGACCACAAATTTATGTTGGATCAGAAAAGTTAAAGCTAAGTGTTGTTTTAGTACATAGTTTTTCACTTAAGACTGTCTTTTATAATAAGCTATATACAGATGTATTTCTACTCTTGTTTCAAAGTTATGCGTACTGTTTCAAAACAACAACAATAAAATGTAAGCATAGCAGATTCACTTCCTTCGATGTATCTCCACTCCAGCGATTGTCTGCAGATCTCATCCGGTTGCTTCAACAAAGTATTTGCGCCTGCATATTTCCTCAGTTATTGGCTTTCTCTCGTCCAAAGTGTTTGAATTGTGTTTGGTAATCAGATTTTTAAATATTTTTCAGAGACTTCAATAGTTTAATGAAAGAAAAAAGAATAAAACAGTTATATTTTAGTGTGCCATGAAATTATGGAATGTCGACAGATTTTATTCAGTTATAAAAAGACGATACGAATTTTAAAGATCCTGCTACGTACGTCATCGGTAATTCTCGATATCTCCAGATTGTGATTGCTTTGGACTTTGTAGTCTTCAGTTTTAAGTAGTTAAGTTTTGCTTTGTATGATTCAGCGATTCGAACAGATTAAGCAGATGTCTTTTTCATAGCCAAGATCCTCAAGGAACCCAGTACGGTTCCATCTTATACCATATATAAATAGTATGTGTGCCCTTGCATTGGCCAATGGCTTCGATGTAGTCTATATAAATTGGTTATTGCTTCTTCGAGTTTGGCAATTAATTGAAATATTTTGCAGGAACGTCAGCTTTAGTAATCTCATTACATTATCAAATTAATTCCAGTACAAACTATTGTGGATATGTTATTGAATTGACATTATGATATGATTCTGGACTTGTTGTTATATACCAGTGTTCGTTCGATTCCCTACTCTCCAAGTGTCTTGTCGAATACAGATAATGTCTACGTATAAGATATCTACATACTTGATATGATGTTTTATATGATATCATGTTTATGTAACTTTATTGCTATGATTTTCCTAACTCTGTTGCTTCGAAAAAAAAACATTCTTTAGTTAAAACTTGTGTACAGTAAAGGTTATAATGAACACATAATATGTACATATGTATGTATTCATAAATCTTTTGTAATTTACTTGGAGCTAATTTTTGTGATCTAATGCATATTTAACTGAATTATTTTCTATGTATGTATGTACACATATATGTATACCGAATATGTGGTCTTAGGGTCAAAATATGAAGTTTTCAAAATCTGAAATGAAGTTGCGTGAATTTCCGGCCATAACAAATGCGTACCCGTACCCTTTCCGCAGATTTATACATATTTCCCTATAATCGCTTAGGTCAACTTGGCCAAGTAATAAAGGCTGTAATGGACATATGCACTGTGCAGTGAAATACTTCAATAATAATATAGAATACTAATTGCTAATAATCTGTGAGTATTTGCAGCGTAAAGGCTTACTTGCCCTCACAGTAGCCACACATATATTTCTTTGAACAAAAGCGTAAATCCATCTTCAAGAAGATATTTGGTACGCCTTATAGACGATGCATTTTCTATGAATTCCACTAATTACGTAAGCCAAGGTAACAGACGCTTCTTTTCATTTTCCTTGCACGTGCATAAGTAGACATTTTCGCGTTTAACATTTGCGCGCAGGCGCATTTAATAATGGAAAATCCCTCGCATGCACATTTTAAATGGCATCCTTTTTCACGTATGTGATATCTTTGAGACCATTGTCTTAATGCATTTTGTCCCAGTAGTAGAAACATACTGAACTCTTAAACTAATTTAGTTTGTCTATTTAAGAACTGAACTTTAACTAGTTCTTCTTTGCTTTTTTAAATCAACTAAATGTTCAGTTTGCATAAATATATGAAGGGATGCTTAGGTTTCTTTCTGAAATATGTGTACGCAATTGTTTTTAAGTTATCGCTATCAAAGAAAATCTAAAATCTTTTAAATTAATGATGTATATCTGAACAGGACAGCATTTTAACTCGATGCTTCCAAAATGGCTTCCGAAATTACAAGACTCAACTGTAGACTGCCACGCATTATAACAAACACCGACATATTGAATTCACAATTCACACCCAAAACTAATCAAGTTAGATATAGGGTTATATGTGTATATCAAAATTATCAGGGCGACGAGGCGCGCCAAAATCCGAATGTCTGTCTGTCTGTCCGTCCGTCCGTCTGTGCAAACTGTAACTTGAGTAAAAATTAAGATATCTTGATGAAACTTGGCACACTTATTTCTTGGCACCATAGGAAGGTTGCTTTCGAAAATGAGTAAAATCGGACCACTACCACGGCCACAAAATGGAAATGTAAATAAAATTTGGTACAAAGGATCGCACTATGAAGGGGCATATTTGGATGTAATTTTTTTGGGGAAGTGGGTATGGCCCCGCCCCCAAATAGGTTTTTTGTACATATCTCGCAAACCAATAAAGCTATATAAACCAAACTTTCAGCAGTCGGTTTTTTAGCCACCGAAATGTAAATTTTGTAAATTTTACAGAATAAATACCAGAAAGAAGCTGCACTCAGACTTTTTTACAAAATGGAAAATGTATGTGGCATTGCCCACTTTTGGGTTAAAAAGCCATATCTCAGGAACTACTCGACAGATTTCTAATGAAATTCGGTATATAATATTTTCTTGACACTCTGATGACACATGTGGAAAATGGATGAAATCGGTTCACAACTACAACAACTTCCCTTATAACTTAATTTTGAATTCCATCTGATTCCTACACTTTAAAAGATATACATTAGGAACCAATGAAGATAGCGAAATAAATCATAAATACTGTATATGATCCGTGGCATCACTTGTGAACAAATTTTCGAAATCGGACTATAACTTTGGTAATTAAATATAGGTAAATCTCTCAGATATCTCAATTTAATTCAGAGGAAATCTTCTTCTTCTGATAGAGTCCAGAAAAGGCTAAAATCAGGTCATAATTTCTCCTAGCTCATATAGCTATTTATAGGATTTTCAAAAATACGATGGATTTAATAGCTTATAAATCGGGTAATATATGAAATTTCTTAGCTAAATTAAATGAGCATATAATCTTAGATATAATGTATGTTGGTGATGAAAATGAGTTTAATAAAAATATAGCAATAAATTGCGAGAGTATAAAATGTTCGGTTATACCCGAACTTAGCCTTTCCTTATTTGTTTACTATATATTTAAAATATTTATTTTAGATTTCATTTGGTAGCACTGTGTATTGCTACCAAAAAAATCTAAAATTTTGGAAAATGAAGGTAAACATGGTATTTTTTAAGCTCGATGCAGATATGCTAAAAATCTTCAACTCGTCTGAAAAATGATGAAATTTTCCACAAAGCTTCTGCAATTCGGTTCATTAATTTATCATATGTAGTAGAAGGAGGTCGGTACATATAACACTCTGAACCTCAATAACATCAACCTCAACTGTCTTCTTCGGGAGAAGTTCGTCTGGTGATGCTCACAGTTACTACTGTTCCTTGAACTCTGCTTAGTTAAGGTGGATCGTCATGATACAGAATTATACAGTTTCAAATACGGCTGTGAAGTGATCTCTATTCTGGAGTGAACAAACGCAAATAATTCATGTAATGTTTGACTCATGCAGTCTTATGAGATGTCTGTTGCCTCATCTATTTTGCAGACCTTCAATCAATATGAGATCGTGGACTTTTGTCACGTTATCTTCAGTAGTAATTGAGTGGCCGTAAAACGAGATTCCATTCAACAACCGATATTGCACTTTTTAATGTTTCTTCAATCTAACTCTATGATTTAGTAGCGTCCAAATGTAATAATGTAGATAAATCGTGAATGAATCGTGAATCGATGATGTCTAAAATGATCTTGAGAGAAATCGTCCAAATTTTGACGTTCGAGGACAGTTCTAGCGCCGCCGTAATTTTCTCTGAGAGTAAGGAAAATGGAATCGAATTTCTATATTTCAGGCCTTACGAAACATTTATTTGAGCGAATATTGGAATTCTTATTGATATTTTGATACAAAATGGCGGCTTTTGAGTCAATCTGTGGATCCTCAATTTTGTATTTTTTGTCAAAAACACTGTTCAATAGAATCTTGATTGTTTCGAAAAACGCTTTTAAAGTTTGTAAGTGCTGGAGCTGATTGAAATCTGAAAGCAGAAATTGGGAATTAAATATTTTTGATGCGGATACGTAAGTATGTATGACCATCGAGTCGAGAGTGTACAAAATAGTGAAGCAGATAAATCGAAATAAAATACTCAACAAATCTCGCCTTTCCGGTCTATAAAATGAGCGAGAAATCAACAAGGCGTCAAATATGAGGTAACCATTTATTATTGATATGAAATACCTCGGCCGAGCCTATAAACTGCGTAGGCCTAAACTGGGATGCGCGCTGCAAGCGTAAACCACACTTTTGCGTGAAACATAAATCAAATTAGTCGTTGAGGCAGTTGGTTCGCTTCTTTTTTATTCGAATGAATGGTTTTCGGACTGATTCAACGTAAATAACAAAGCAAAAATTGAAAACGAAAAAAAAAATGAAATGAAAGTGAATGTGTAGCACTTGGAAATTTAGTACAATGGCTATGACATGGGCGGCTTTTAGGGTTGTCAACGTTATAAACGCGCATCTGTGGATACATAGCAACAAAAGCAAAGCAAATTTATATAAAATATTTGTATGTATGTATGGGATACTCGTATATGCTACACAGCAGACCACTAGTGCTAACGATTTGATCAAATAAGTGGCAGCCAAATGGTGCAACAACAAAAGCGACACAAAGGACACGGGACTCAGGACGTAGGATGAGCCAACGTAGCCGCGTGCGGCGCTGACAATACGCCAAAGCGGTAATAGTGACTCGCGGCGCGTTCTACGAAGATAATAAGTACCACTTATGGACCTGCACACACACATACACGCTCATATACTTATATAGGCAAGTATGTACTCGTATCTGTCCAAAAGGAATCGATTAATTTATGTTGCCCTCAACTCGTGGCAACACAAACCAAACATGCGGCAGTAATGGTGGCTTCTTCTTCTCCTATTTCATACGCGCGCTACATGGCGGAGGGGTTGATTTGTAAAATGGAATCGCAGATACATTTGCTCAGAGTAGTGTGTTCATATTCGTGTGTGTGTGTGGTTTTGAGTATGATGCTGTACGTCACTTTGCGGTCGCTGTGATTGTTTGTAACTTTGGTTTTATAACACAGTACTCGTATCATAACACAATGCGATTTATTAAAAAGAAGAAGATTCAAAATCGTATAAACAACCCCTCGGTATGCTTTTCTACGTATTTCTTGCTTTTGACTTGTGCCTATAAGCGCACAGATTGTTGCAGCGTTTAAGGATGCTGCTGTGGTACATACACATACATATATCTGGTTATACATATATAGGTGTATGTACAAATTATGTTTATAGATTAGTACGTGCTTAGATACTTAGACAGTTACAGCTGTATATACACTTTATAGGCACGGTCTTTTCCCGGAAGTGTAGGAGTTAAAAGAACTTTGATCGATTGTTATATTAAAACAACTCCAATTATTTCTAAAAAGATCTCACTCCAAAATTCGGTTTCTTCTTTTAAAACTACATTGAGTAGTTTAATTTCAGTGATGAGGCAAGAGCTGCCAAGACGGACATCATCAACCGAAAGTCGAGTTTTCGAACAGGAATCGACTTTATTATAACCAAAAGTTAATAATATTTAAAAGGAAATATTAGATAAATATTATAAGTAGCTACAACAATCAAGTGTGGCCACTATACAAACTCATATTGGTCATCGGTTTAAACTGAATGAAAAAAGGAATTTCTGGAATATCCTCTTCTATCTTTCTTCCTTACAAAAAGTAGCTCGATAGTTGAAACTCTCTAGTCAGTATTGTTTAGAAATTGATAAAAGATAAATTCTTAGTTCTTCTGTAACTTGATATATGTATATGACGTGGATATTTATGACGCCCTGAAGTACAGTACAAATTTCAGCTGCATTTTTTTCAGGATATAAAAAAGGGTATATTAAGTTTGTCACGGGTGTTTGTAAGAACCAGAAGGAAGCGTCGGAGATCAGTAAGTTGAACTGAGTCGATTTAGCCATGTCCGTCTGTCTGTATATATACGAACTATTCCTTCAGTTTTTAAGATATCGTTTTGAAATTTTGCTGATGTTATTTTCTCTTCAAGAAGCTGCTCATTTGTCGGAACTGCCGTTATCGGACCACTATACAAACTGAACGATCGGAATCAAGGGCTTGTATGGAAAACTTCCGCATTTTACTACATATCTTCACCAAATTAGGTGTGTGTTATTGTTCATAGAAATAATGTAATCTCCGTAACAATTGTTCAGATCGGTTCACTATAGCATATAGCTGCCATACAAACCGAACGATCGGAATCAATGGCTTGTTTGGAAAATTTTCGCATTTGACATGGTATCTTCACGAAATTTGACATGGGTTACTGCTTAAGGTAATAATATAATCTCCGAAGAAATTGTTCAGATCGGTTAACTATATAATCTTAATGTTTCTAGCAAACAAACCGGCTAAAAAGAATTAGTTAAATGTTTTCTTTTTTTTTACTTACTTTTTCTTACGTCTTTAGATTTGCTTAAACACATAGTTACTAAAAGAAATGCACCTGTGAAGGGTATATTAGCTTCGGTACTGCCGAATTTAACGTTTTTTCTTGTTCTTTTATAAAAAGTTCACATTTCGTTGCTTGTTCATGGACCATATTCGCCAGACATTGTGGCTCCATATGACCTTTCCAAAAATAAAGAGAACCCTAAAAGGTCATCGTTTTACATACATACGAGAAATCATTGAAAGAGCCAAAGGAAAAAAACCGAGTTTAAGAAGTGTTTCGACGATTGGAAGGAGTGCTGGCACAAGTATATAATATCGAATGAGTATTATTTTGAAGGCAATAACATTAATGTTGAAGAATGAATTATTATTTTTTTTTTTCAAAAATGAAAATTCCCGTTATTTTTTGAACACACCTCGTATGCCAGTTTTAAAAATACATGATATGCACAAAATTTAGCTTTAAATATATCCTCATTTGATCGTCTATTATTTATTCGAGATGAGGTCTAATACCTACTGATAAGAATTTTGATATAAACAGCATAGTTCCTAGTGACGTAACCTATTAATCCAGACCGAATTTTCCAAACAAAATTGTACTAATCCAGAAATTGGCAGGTTTTATTAAAAATGTATTGCCCTCACTTGGTTTGTAATCTCTGCAGTTTTTAGCTACTTATTTCATGATAGACAAATATTCTCTTCTAATGCTTAATTCTTAATTCATGCTTACCCTGGATTCGTATTTTTTTCAAATCATACACGATAATTCTAAGATAATTTCGTATAATATTTTTTCATTTATCAAAATGTGAAAATTGACGAATGCGGCAATGAATTCACAAATAATATAGAAATTACTTATACTAAATTTTTATGCAATTTTTTGTGGTAATTCTATGATAATTTTATTCAATCAACTACGATTATTCTCAGCACGGTCTGTACTAGTAAATATTACTGTAATAAATTAATTCTCCGTAACTATATTTTTTTCTAAATTGCAATATAAATTTTCCTATACCATTCAGTGAACTAAAATTTCTTACCACGTGTCCTCTTCCTGCTTTAATTCCAAATTTTTACACACATTGCATATATCTACATAATTGAGTAAGTGTTATTTATTAATCTTATTCCGGTTCTTGCGTCAATTGTGCGAAAATCCTCTGTAAGAGAAAAAATCGCAAAAAACCTTCTCCGCATAAGCGATTACAATTCTTTTTTAGCTGCTTCTTGATGTAGTTGACATATTTATTTCTTTTAGAACGCTTCAAAGACCTCAAATCCGATCACAGCCATGTAATCCACTTCATTCTCCTATACAAAGCAACAGCAAGTAATCTATGACCACTGACCATTAAAATGTTGGCTTCGGATTTGGCATACGTCGCTTTTGTCTAGATTTTGACGATTTAAGTAGTGCCCCTCACACATCTGGATCGGAAGTGTTCGTGCGGAATTTATGTCACCATAACTACTATTTGAAGCGTATTTTACCTGGATTTTATAAATCTGACTTTATGTACGTTAGAGTCTATGTCTGTATACGTTACGTGCTATAAATACGTTTGATATTTGTGTATGTATGAAAAGTAGATTAGTCCATGTTATTTGCATTTAAAAGTGTCGGTCAATAATAATTTTCGCACAGTGGGACAAACACATTTTGATTGTGAAAAAATATGAATTAAATAATTAAAACTTAATTTTCTTCTCATTTGTGATATTATTCGAAAATTAAATAAATTTATGAGTTGAGTTAGGACTGCTGATGGGTTTTATGAGAATTGTGTGGCTTGTCGTAGAAGAAAAACAGTTAAATTCTTCCGATTGATTGATATATTAATCTGAATTGGAATGTGAATGCGTTTCCAGGTTTTTCGTGTCATTACTGGGATTGCTTCAGATCTCTCTCTATCTCATAGAGATTTGAAGGATGAAGCGCAGGAAGGTTTTAAGGACGTCCAAGTGCTGAAGAATAACATAGAAGACTTGGTGGCAGGCTTTCGGAACATTTTTATACATATTTTGATCGATTACTTTTAGTCTCACACTATGTGGAAGCATGAATATTATTGACACTGAATCATGGTATTTTATGCTAAAATACAAAACTACAATAAGGAAAGATTGAAGTATTGATCAAATGATAAGATCATGGGACTAGTCAAGGTTATGTTAAGTTCCGGCAGGATTCTTAGCTCCATCGCGAGTATGCCCATTCCGAAGTGTCCAGTGAGTACTATTGCGGCAAGTTGAACCTTTTTGAGTTCTACTTTGGGCCAAACGGTTTGCGCAACAAAGCAGGTTTTAGTTGCTAACCAGCGTTTACCAAGCTCGCTAGAGGTCCATTGATCCGCTGCTAGCACCGTGTAGCCTCAACTTATTTCCAGCATGGTGAAATTGAATGACGGGACCCTTTTAACCTGAGCTCATACGCTCTGCAGTTCCCAGCGGTTCTGCTATTATCCGGCACTAGGACGAGTCTGATAGTGAAATAGCTTGACTAGCTTCGAGCACATATTCAGCGAGCTCAGGGTCATAATTGTCGCTTTGCTAACGGAGTGGATACTCACCTCCCTGAAATCAGTTCATCTACCACTACCTTAATTGCAGACACACTTGCTTGAATGACACTACAATTGTCAAAATAAACATTCATATTAGTTGCAATGGCCGTAATCGTAGAGAAAGATTTCCTCTCTTTTGGATAGACCAAATGGAAAAAGTAGAAACGCCTTATGATAGACTCAGAAAAAATTGTTAATGGGATACATACCGCGTCTTTCGGGTCATTGTGGCAGTTGTAGGATAAACGTGTGCAGATGTTATCACCGAGTCTTCGAAGACTTGACAAAATTGTTGGATAATTGTAGTTAGAAAAAGACGAAATCCAAATTTTTCTGGTATATATCGCCGTTTTTACGGAAAAATTGCAAAATCTCTACATTTTGCGTACCTCCTGCTCTTTGACACACGGTGACCGCCGGTAATGATACAGTTCTGATTTTAATCTATTAAACTTTATTCAATTTGGCAGATAACACGCTTTAAGGATTATGACAGATTTGCTTGCTCCCGTGTGTTCTATTGTCCACAACTACAAGCTGTGCGCCAAAAACGATTTTCCATCCGTCAAACAGACACGAGTGCACAGACATACATATATACAAAATTTTTTTTTGCATTTTTGAATTTTACAATGAGTACAACACATTGATATATTATTTGATCTATGAGTGCCTGGGCATCATGTCGATTTGCCAATGAATGCGAATACTAGTATTTTGTACACCTTTGTGTGTGTGTGTTGTTGCTGTTGTTGGCTACCGTAATGCCTTAATCGCTGTGAATGAAGTTGGGCAAACGTAAGTGGTTTTCACCATTGACAATTCAATATTTTCGGGTCGTTGACAATGACGAGAAGTCAAATGCAAATCGGAAAAAAAATCAAGAACAACAAAAACAATTGAATGAATGGTCAAGCCACATGCGGTTCTATAGAGTGTGTGCAAGCATTTTTTGCTCAAACCCCATACAAGCGCATACTAGCATTCATTTTAGTCGGCTGCATACTAACATATAGATCTACCAACAAAAATATGCATACTCAGAAGTGTTGAGTTGTTTTGCGAGAGATTCGGCTGTTGCAAAGCCTTTTCACACTTAGTCAGTGGCAACAAAAGGCGATTTCGACACAATGCCAAACAGAAGGGGCTACGTCGGCATTGTGGGCCGGTCTAAAGACTAACTGTTCTACATACATGCATACAGAGTACTCTGTGTTAGATGACAATTGCAATGGTAGGCACACATCTGTGCCCTGAATCTCCGTGTAATCGGTTAGGATGAATAAGATGAATAAGCCAGTGAACAAACTAACGAGTCCGGATGACTTGATGAAATTATTTCGTGCATTTCGAAGTTACCGAATTTTGAAATATTCGCATTTTCATATTTGTACTATGTTGGCTATTAGTGCTCCTACATAGCATGTGGTGACACCCACTGCGCCGTTGTCTCGTTTTCATTCGGTAAAGATGCATAAAATAGGCGATAAATTCTCGGCATTATTTCACAATGGAAAACGAGGAAAACGCTGATGACATTCATCATGGTGCAATGATTTTTGCAAATCTACAATTTACACACCCGAACATACATATTTATATATGTATGTAAGTAAGTATCAGTGCCGCATGAATCTCAGTTTTTGCGACGCGACATCCAAGTCACTCATTCAAAATGGGCACACTTTTGTATCTGAACTCTGTACAGTTGAAGAAGGCTCTATATATAATATTACCGCGAAAAATTTCAAAACTTCATTGTTACAACATAAAAGTGTAACAAAGTGCATTTGATTGTATTGTCACCTTCGCCTTTGATTGATCTGCCCCAGCCACATCATTCCATTTCAATTTGAGGCCTACAATCAAACATACAGCAGACGGTGTGTCGCTATAGAAAACTACATGCACTACTCGAAAACTAAAATACTAAATACGTGAAATTTTCTATGAAATTCTGTATTTTTGTGCCTTTTTTGCTATGGAAAGTGAAAAGGGAATTAATGCAGAAATGATGGATGAGATTTTATTCATTACTGAATTGCGACCGAAATGCGCAATTTTATCAATTTATTTGTGTTTTTGTAATGGGTCGTGGTAAAAAAGTAAGCGACACAAAAATGTTGGCTTGAGTTTCCGTCTATGCGGTTACAAAACTGTGTATGTATATATTTGAACCTTTGCGATTAATTTGAACCTCATGGTCAACTAGTCGGTCCTCAGCACTTTCCAAAGCAAACAGCATCATGTACAGATATTCTATCAGGCAGACATCGGTCAGATATATACTAGTTGAGTTTTCATAACTGCTTTTTGTTATATCAAAGTAGCTTTTAGCAGGAGATTCCAGTACTAGTATCGCACTAGTTAAAAATTTATAAATATCGAGTTCACTTGGAGCTCAAACCTACAATTTTGGTTTAAAAATATAATATTGCTCTCTTAAACATAATTTAATCTGATCTAGATTGTAAACTTTGAATTCTAGTAGTAAATGCATATACTACTCTTTTTCCTGATAAACAACAGTAGAGTCCATTTTTTCAAAATCTTCAGCACTACTCGTTATTCGCTTTAATTGAAACTCACCAAGTTCACATAGCATTGGAGTTCACGGGAACTCAAGAAAAGTTTTGTTTTTGATCAGGATGAAGTTCGAAGTATGGCTGTCACATGTGTTTAAACAGAACCTCATGGACTGAATTTCAAGTAGTCGGTGAGACGTCGTAAGCGGTACCCATGCAAATATTGAAGGTGAGGAAGATTTTACAATGTATTTAGTGGATATGACAGAGAATAATTTACCTTCAGCCAAAATTAATTCGAACCTGTCAACAATGAGGTCGTCTACTGAAAGCAATTGTCCAATACAAGAAGAATTTTGTACCATCAGTAAAATGTCAGGCCACACATGTCTATAGAAACTCCGGAAGCTTTTTTGGGAGGTTCTTTTGCAATCATCTTATAGTCTGGGCATGGCACCAAGTGTTTATTACCTGATGGGCAAAAAAATGGCCGATGCCATTAATCGGTAGGAATCTAGTGAGTTGTGCGCTTACCATTATGTCAGACCAGTGTTTTATCAACTGATTTTTAATTTATTTTAATATTCATCGCATCAGTGTTAGAGGCAGGTCACGCAGAAAAAAGTTTATAATGATTAAATAAGGGTTAAGAAAATATTTAAATCTATTTCAGTCAGGCTTGGAACCTTGGTCAAACTTCAATAAAAAGGTTTCGAAAAATTTGTTTCTTTTCAACTTTTCTTGGATACTAATAAAATCTAACAAAATGAAGAAAATTTAGTAGTTGATATTTATAACGTGGAAAATATTGACGGATATATTTTTGACCTAATCTGATATAATAACAAGTAAGGAAGGGCTAAGTTCGGGTGTAACCGAACATTTTATACTCTCGCAATTTATTTATTTAACTTAATTAATATTATATAATACACAATTTGACCCACATATTCGTCATATATATTGTATAAAGTCCATTGAAAGGTCCTCATGTTCGATATATGGGACTTGAAAACCTATGGTGCGATTTTTAGAAATGGGCTGCCACACTATAAATATAGTATTTGTGCAAAGTTCTGCACCGATATCTTCACTAGTGCTTACTTTATATATTGTAAAGTAAACGATTCAGATCGTCTTCTAAGTTCTGGTATAGAGGAAGTAGGCGTGGTTGTGAAGCGATTTGGCCAATTTTCAAAACATATTATTGGGAGGTAAGGAAACTATTAAAAACCAAGTTTCATTGAAATCGGTCGAGTAGTTCCTGAGATATGGTTTTTGACCCATAAGTGGGCGACGCCAAGCCCATTTTCCATTTTGTAAAAAAATCTGAGTGCAGCTTTCATCTGTCATTTCTTATGTGAAATTTAGTGTTTCTGACGTTTTGCATTAGTGAGTTAACCCACTTTTAGTAATTTTCAACCTAACTTTTGTATGGGAGGTGGGCGTGGTTATGATCCGATTTCTTTCATTTTTGGACTGCATTAGGAAGTAGCTAAAAAAACGACTGCAGAAAGTTTGGTTTTTATAGCTTTATTGGTTTGCGAGATATGTACAAAAAACTTAGAAGGGGGCGGGGCCATGCCCACTTCCCCAAAAAATTACATCCAAATATGCCCCTTCATAGTGCGATCCTTCATACCAAATTTTATTTCCATAGCTTTATTTATGGCTTAGTTATGACACTTTATGTGTTTTCGGTTTTCGCCATTTTGTGGGCGTGGCAGTGGTCCGATTTTGCCTCATTTTTCGAAAGCAACCTTCCTATGGTGCCAAGAAATAAGTGTGCCAAGTTTCATCAAGATATCTTAATTTTTACTCAAGTTACAGCTTGCACGGACGACGGACGGACGGACGGACAGACAGACATTCGGATGTGAACTCCACTCTTCACCCTGATCACTTTGGTATATATAACCCTATATCTAACTCGTTTAGTTTTGGGTGTTACAAACAACCGTTATGTGAACAAAACTATAATACTCTCTTTAGCAACATTTGTTGCGAGAGTATAAAAATTGAGCATATCTTTGTGGCGGAAATTACTGAATTTGTTAGTAATAATATATATATGGAATAATCCATTATTACCATTTTCAGGATATCTAAAATAATAATAATTTTTCACAAAGATTTCTTAACATAGGCAAAAAATGCTCTATCTGACATTGATCTCTCGAAAAACTATCGTCTGCATAGAATTATGTAGTATAAAAGAGAATTGGTTACGAGCAATATTATAATTTACTTCTAAATATAAAAATTCACTCTTAAAACCCGCAAAAGAGTCAAACCGAAAGTACGCATTTAACTCTCAAATCAAACCAACAAACTGTAGCCAATAGTCAATTATTTCTGGTTGTCATCATTGCTAGCAAAATATATCAATTGTGGTGTTGGCGCAGTGTGCAACATCTAAAAGAGACATTTGAAGAATATTGCAGAAAATCGCTTATTGTCTTAGCATTTCTTAAACAAACACACATGCGTAGATGAAAAAGTGTGCATTGCAAACAATACAGCGCAGTGACGGCGCGTTTGATGTTTTCTCTTTTTTGACAACTCTGTCACACAATTGCTACACTCAGCCGCATCAGTCGCATCAGCCGTAGTGTAAGAAGTCGCCGACTTTGGTGCGACAATTCACACCAGCAGGACAATTGAACGCCGGCAATGAACACTTGATACCTGTCGACACCTACTGAATAAGAGAGGTTATCTGCTAATTAATAAAATCCTTGAAAAAGATTTACAAATGTACGAATTTGATTCGTCAAAGGAATTCTGCGAAATAAATGTATTCATACATTTACTTCAATCGCTTTTGAACATTTTCTGATTAAATTTTTCACTTGTCTTCCATTTCTTTTTTGATTAGTCAGTAATAAATTTTTGAGATATCGAAAATTTTACAGCTCAACTTACAACTTAAACATGTAAAAAATATGTAATGATAATAAATTGGCTTCTTCGATACTCGGAACTTTATGAAGTGGCGAATCAAATAAGCAACTGGTATAATACAAATAGGCAGGCATAATCGGAATGAATATACTAACAAACCTCTCTTTAATGAGGTCTCCATAACTTCAAGATTTGAAATATAAACTCTCTAAACAGAGAGCCCCGAACAGCGAATGATTAGCTGAGAAATTGCGAATAGATACCGCCTATGTTAAGCCATAAAATAACTCATTTACATATGATCAATATTAAGCATTTTTATTAAACATGATTGACTTTTAGATTTTTGGAAAATTAAGAAGATTCTTTCGAATAGTGTCCCAAGTCAGACCTTCAGAAGCAAAAAATGCAAATAATATAGAGGTAGATGATTTCAATTTAACACGGTTCTTACTTTTAACAGTGAAAGGCTCCTAAAGAATTTAATCTGGGTTTAAGACCATCGAAAGTTGAATCTACTAATATTAGTTAAATGGGAGCTAGAGAAAGTAATAAATAAGTAATTTTTAGCACATAAACGCATTATTAGGAGAGAAGCATTCTCTATGAATTTCTATAAAATTTGAGAGATTTACCGATATTTTCGGTAAAAAATTAGCCACAGGCAATAATGTCCTCATGTACGATATATGGGCCAATGAAATGATGAAAATGAAATTTTAGATGGGCGATGCCACACCTTCAAGGTAGCTTTTGTGCAAAGTTTTATTCCGCTATCTTCACTGGTGCTTGATTGATGAATTATAAAATATGGGAAGTAATAGGAAGAAGTTGTAAACCAATAATATCTATTTCAAGATATAACATCAGGATGTCAAGAAAAAAATTTAGCCAAATTAGTCTTATATTGGTCGAGAAGTTACTGAGACGTACGGTTTTTGACGTGATACCAATTTTTTCTACCAATCAAAGTGTAATTTTTCCGTAAAATTGAGTGTTTCTGGCGGTTTTCCTTAGTGAGCTAACGCAGTAATTTTCAACATAACTTTTGTCTGGGGGGTGGGTTATCCGATTTCACCTATTTTCATGGTGTAAGATGGATCTCTAAGAGGAAATGTGTCTAGTAAGTTCGGTTTATATAGTTTTATTAGTTTGTGATATATGTATAACAAAATTTTTGTGGCCTGGCCTCGCCCACTTTCCCAAGAAAATTGCAACCAAATATATCGCCTCTAGTGTGATCCTCCATATCATTTTTTTTTATTTTATGGCTTAGTTATAGCACTTTATAACTTTCCGTTTAATTCAATTTTGTAGGCATGGCATCCGATTTCGCCCATCTAGAATACCAACCTTGCACAGTAGTTCAGCTTGTATGAAGGCGCTGTCATAAATACTTTCCGTTGAGCTATGAAATTTTCACCAAAAATTAAGAAAAATATTTTAACTATATATTAAGTTAAGAACGATATTACTATAATTATGCTAACCGGTGACATTAGGTTTATTGTGGTCCGAGTAAATTTAGGTTGAACTTTTAACAAATATAGTCCAAAATTTTAGATTAATAGTACGTAAAGTCACGTAGACAGGGGGTTATGTCGATAGTGCTATATCCTCTCCGATACTTCGAAAGATATAGAGGAGCTCAAGAGTGTTCATTTCTGAAAATTGCTCTGTATACATAAATCAATAATAATAAAATGTCGGACTTTATTATACGACTTGAATCACTTGGAAATGTAATAATTGAACTTTAAAGAACGGGTTTGAAGAAATTTCAATCGAAATTTTTTTAACCACCCAAACCCTACTCTATATCTTAATATAAAGTAATCTGCTTTCTGGTTGTTCGCTAACACATCTTCAAATTAGATATGCCCGATTTAGTACTATTAGTAACCAACATAAAATTTTCCACACTCACAGATAGATCAATTTGGCACATCCACAGCTATATCGAAGGAGCTAAATAAATTGTTTAAAATCGATATCAAAGTGACCGTGGAAATCTTGTTGACAACGCCAATATGTCTGGCACAGAATGGAGAAAGAAGTGCACACACACTCACATACATTTGTTCATATGTATAACTGCTTATGTAACCGCATGCGTAATTTTTGACACACATTCAAGGGACACTAGCTGAGGAGACAATAGCCTGCCAGGATGCTACCACAATAATTTATTTATGTGTCGAGATGCGTATAGAAATAGACATAGAGGTGCCAAATATATATTTCATGTGGAGTGTATGTATGTATGTGCGTTGATATCACTTCAGGTAAGTGCCGATCATTATTGCCGATCATATTGTATAATCGAAATTTCAGCGCACAGATGCTCAAAGCGTTCTCAAGAAGATTTCTTTGTGGCAGTGTTGCTTATTGTCTGTTTGTCATTATGAATATGTGTCTGTGCGTAACATAAAAATTTGAAGAATGCTACTCGAGTGTGTGTACTTCGCTTAAGAAAGCAGCAAACAAACAAATAAGCGGCTGAGGAGCATTGTGAATGGCCAGAGGGTGTTTGTGGCAACGGCAATCCTTTTGAGATCTCAATAAAGAAACTTATTGTGGACAAATTTATAGTGATCGAGAGCGTTCTTCATCATATATATGATTGCACATATTTGCTTAAGAGTGTGTGTGTGTGTGCGTTTCTGTGGGCAGCACCCCTCGTGGAGAGGGGTCTCTTTTGACTTTTAACAGGAATCAATTTATTTTATGCGGAATAATCGTGTTGATGGTTACGTACTCGCCCCTTTCCACTAGTACTATTCCATTTTATTATTGCCTGTATTACCTTATTGTGTCTGGTTAGCGCTATTCTATTTTTGTGGTTGATATGCCGTGCAATCTCAGTCTGCTAAATACTACTCATTCGCGTTGTTGCGATCGGAATTGTTTTACAAATAGTCGTCGTTTGCGAGTGTCAAGGTACTTCTGTGCTTCATCCCCGCGTGACTGTATCCGGTAGTAACACATACACACACACACATTTGTTGAGTTTAAAGACTGGCTAGCACGTCACATTTGGTTATCTAGTTTTCCACAAAGGCCGAGGTGCAGAAGGGTGGAAGTAATTTTAATTTATGATGTCAATTTTGCATTGTGGTTTTGTCACCATGATTCTCATTGTAAACAGTTAGGCGTCAGAGCGGCTGGTTTTCGCATTTTTAAGGCGTTTAAATGGCGTTTGAAGGCAACCTAATGCAATAACTGGTGGATATTGGTATGCATACTTACATACGCACAAATGCCATTCTTTGCTGGAACCGCCTAAATAATTTCGTTCATCACAGAACCACAGCGTTGGTTCCTTCTTTTCGCTAGTAGACGCTTATTCGAAATACCGTGCGGGGTCAAGAATAGATTTTGTATTTCAAAGCTCCTCTCTCTTCCTCTTATACCAGACCGTATTGTTGAGTCCTTTCAGAGTTGTATAGTCTGAATATGTTCGGAGGATGTGTGCTAAGCAGTGTTGGCATTAAGTCTTAGTTGCCTGAGATGGCGCCACAAAGCTCATACATCTAATCATTCCATGCGATATTTACCGTCGGCAAAACGGAGACACTGTACAATATAAATTTCGTAGAAAACTTATCTTGAACACACAAGGAGTTCTCTCATCAAATGTCCAAACTTATTTATCAAATATCACACGGACATCATCCGATTCTTACATATGTGTACCTAAGTGCACTTGACTCGAGTGATTTTATATTGGATTTTAAGCACGACATTACTTTCGGAGTTGGCACTTGTTCCAAGATGGATGAAATTGACAAAAACTTCGAAGTCTACATGAGAAATACTTTGTTTTTCTAACTCTAAGATACTGAAATTGTTCAAAATAATTTCGAGAGTTGTCACTTTAAGACTTTAGAGGAATAAACTCAGGACATTTCCATGCCTTTTGAGGATAAGCACTAGAAGCAGAGTATACAAAATAAAACTCCTGCCTCGATGCCGATCTTTGTAGATGAATAGATGTAAATTGGTACTTTTAGTGAAAGGTTTTCCATGAAATATCAGTTTTAGAGAACAATTCCTCTTCCCGTTGAAACTACTACATAGGAGACGGTGCTGGTTCTCAATCTATTCAATTCAGAGTTTTCGAAGGAGGAACTAGTCTTAAATCTATTCATGAAATGATGCTTTCCTCCTCCTTCCATAGCGAAATTTAAAAATTCTTAACTAGTTCAGACAGTCGATTTTTTTATTGAAGGACATATAAAGTGAGTTCAAAAATAACGGGAATTTTCGTTTTATTTTAATATTCTTTCGTCTACATTGATATTGTGGTCTTCAAAATAGTCTTCATTCAATATTGTGTACTTAAGATTCTTTTTCCAATCGTCGGTACACTTCGACTCGATTTTTGGGATAGCCTTTGGCTCGTTCAATAATGTCTCGTATGCTTCTAAAAAGACGCAATTTTAGGGTTCTATTTATTTTCGAAAATAGGAAAAAGTCACACGGTCATGACTAGCGAATACGGTATTGTTTTTGGCTAAGAATTCTTTCAACAAACGAAAATCGATAAGTTCATAAAAACATGTCTTACCTTAGCTGGTGCTACAGAAAAAGTAAGCAATGAATCAGCTGTAATGTTTAACGTACTTCAGGGGCATATATACCCAAAAATTACAATTGGATTCTCCAAACCCAAGAAATTAAAAAAATTGAAAATTCCCGTTTTTTTTTAACACACCTCGTATGTCTCATTCACTAAAGTTTTGTTATTTATTAAAGCATTTCTTGGAAAATTAAGCATTTAATTCAAAATTTTTATTTTAAGCGTTATAACGGTATTGCCAACACAAACGAATATGTAATATAATCAATTATTTATACTCAATAGAAGTGTGGCGCTCTCTTACTCTCACTCATGGTTGCGCTCAATGAACTTGTACTTGCGCTTTGCGAACTTCTGGTGCGTAACGGTAAACAAATACGAATGTGACGACACATATAAATTTATATGTGGTGTGTGTGTGTATAAGTACGAGTACATAGCGATACATAGATGAATGGACGAATAAGCTATGCTCTTTTCGATGCTTAAACTCTGTCTTTTGGAGCGCCACAGCTATTAGTGTGGTGAATAGCGCAAAATCCATAGATACCATGCTTAGTCGAAGACTTCGACTACTGTGCTCCAACGTACTATTGCTGTCAAAGCCACTGCGTACGACAATCGTCGCAAAGAGTGCAGCACCAGCACAAGAGACGCATGAAACGACAGCTTTGGCCCCAAACAGCGCCAACTTGTACCGCAGTCGCTTAGCAGTAGCACAGCAGTGGTGCCATCGTCACAATCGATGCGGTGGTGAACTTTCAGTACAATTCTACGGTCTTCCCTTGCTGGAAGGAAGGACGGTCGCTCGCAGCACTTGGCCACTATGTGTTATTGGTGAAGAAAAAATAAAGAAGAAAAGAAAAAATAAAGAACTGTATAAAATTATTGTAAATAAAGATTATAAAATAGTGCAATTAAAAGTCAACAAATCAATAGTGACACTGTGGTTGGTTGAAAAGTAGTACGGAAAACAAATTTTGCAACGAGCAACTTGAAATTTGATTCTTGCTACTGCTGCTACTGCTGCAAATACGCAACAATATAATATGCTGTGTATCTGAAAATTGTAACGCCACCACCATCATCACCACCAACACCTCAGCGCCCAACCGAACACCCACATCCACTTTTACGCTGCCACCAACACGTTTGCAGTTGTGTGTCATACCAAGAAGAAGAAAAGCTAAAAAAATAATAATGAAAAGGCTATAGTAAAAACAAAAAAGTAGAAAAAGTGTATACAGGAAGCAAGGACTGCGACGAAAACAACCTCTACAGTGACAACTTGAGACAAATGGTGCTAAACGCGGTACAAGTGGCAAAAGTGGAGTTCGAATAATCGAATTCAGTCAGTCAGTCAGTCAGTCAATATTAGTACGAATTATGACCGAATGAAAATCGTACGAAAAATACAACGAAAAGTACGTCGGGAAAACAACAGAAAACAGTGTTTCACTACAGTTTTTTATTATTAGCAAATGTATTTATTATCAAAGTGAATTGTGCAATTTTTAAGCCAACACACATCGTTAGCTATTATACACCACAACACAGTGTAAATTGTACGTAAAATCCAAAAAATCAAAGACTGAAAAGTGCAAATGCAAGTGACAGTGAAAATCAGATAAACGCGTTTAATATACACAGCCACGAAGTTAAGCAGGCGTAAGCTGTGCGAATATCCTTTGAGGAAACAAACAACACAAAATAACAATAGCGCTTTGCGGAGACAAAGCTTAAAATAATCGCGACAACAACAACTACAACTACACAAGCAGCCAACAAAAAAAAAAAACAATACAAAATGGTTAGTAGAAGGCAGAAGTAAAAAAAAACGAAAAAGAAATAATATGTAATAGGCAAAAGTGGAATTTACTACAATGAAAATGATAAACACACACACATGCAAATATAACTGTGTATCATGCTACGGCGCCTAACATGCCGTTATACTATAGGCAGCGACGTTGAAATGTACCACTTTCCTTTGCTTTTCACCACACTGCTCAGCGCTCACGTACACATACACACACACACACACACACACAGACAAAAAACAACACCGTGTGTGTATTTGTAAATGCCGTTAAGCGGCGCATACTAAAAATACACACACATACACACATGTTTTCTTTATATTTGCTCATTTTCATTTCCTACCTGGTTGCCTGCCCCGCAAAGTATGCTACACTTTCTTCATGGTAGATACGTTTGCGCTTACTATAAATAGCATAACTACATAAAACACACACACAGACACAACACTTATCTATGTATGACTGTAGGTGTGTAGGAATTTTAATAACGGCGAAAATTCGCTTCGAATATTTTGCACAAAAGCCAGTTGCATCATTGTATGTACGAGTATTTGTATGTGCTTGTTGGTTTGTATGTAGGTGTGTGTATCTTTGAGCCAAGTTGTATAAGGATTGAGATCAAATCAAAACAATTGCACCGTGTTTTTGTTTAGCTGATTGCTCTTGATTGACAAGGCAAGACAGCAAATGAGCAGCCAAATACCGTAAATATGTACCAAATACATATTTATGTAATAAATTCGCACGTACTTACACATACATATAGACTTTTCTGGGAAAATCGAATTCACGCAATTTTCTAAATGAAAATGAAAAGAGATAAATATAACTGTGGATATGTGTATGTGTTGGCATGCGTACAGTAACTTTTAAAAATATTCAAGTGGTCTGGAAAAGAAGATAATTAAAAAAAACGATAATTTACTTTCCACATTTTACTCCCAAAATTGAAAGCAGAAAGTCAATTCAGAAAGTCTAATTCTCAACATGAAAATCAAAATTTAATATTTTCGAGGAGAATTCTTCATAGTTTCTATTGTGAATAACCTCCATAATAACAGTGAAGTTTATTTTAGACTGTAATGTTTCTGCCAACGAAATTCACTCATCGAATTCATCCTGTTTATATTTACTACTACCATCTAAAAATGGACAATAGAATGGTTGTGCTTTCGTCATCTGCCTTTAAGGGGTTAGGTGGGTTTCAGTGGCTAAAAACAAGGGTATTTCTATAATATTTTTTTCTTAATTCAGCATTTCAAAGATACATATTTAGACAGTATTTTGTGAAATTTGTATTTAAAAATTCCGAAAATTCAGCCAATGCACCACATCTCCCATAACGTGCCCAAAACAAAGGGTTTTCCGTGGTCATCATAACTCATAATTGGTTAATTTAAAAACAACAAACCAAAAATATTTCGAGAGTTTATATTTAAATCTAGTTAATGAACGAAGGAAAAAAAGAAAATATTAAAATTTGAATTTTTGACAGAATTTAAACCAAAGAACTCTCATTTTTGTTAAAATTTTGGCATATATTGGCTCGAAAAATAGTAAAAATATTAAGAAATCCTTCGTTCATTAACTAGGTAATGTTGTTCCAAAGATGTGAGCAAAATTTGAAAAAAAAAAATTGATTCAAAACTTTTTGAGATATCCACTGATCTGGAAAATTGAGTTTGAGATAAATTCGTTTAAAGTTTTACATTCGTAATTCCAAAGGGTATATCTCTTGGAATATTATTGGGATTGATTTGAAATTTTTGGATAATGTTTTACACATATTGGACAATCAATAAGACAAAAGAAAGTCCACATTTTGAAACCCACCAAACCCCTTAAGTATATTATTTAAAATGACGAATTCTAAAAAATAAGAATGTTTACGATGGAGGTCAAGTCTTAAAGAAATTTCTTATTTCCATCGAGGCTAAGACCTCGTTAAAAAATATTATGTATTTTTTTTTATCTTTATATACAATTCTTTTGTACGTGTGTATGTCACTGAACTCCTCCTAAACGCCTGGACCAATTTGAATGAAATTTCTACGCGTCTTTGGGTGGATTCGAGAATGATTATAGCAACCATTCGTTCCAATTTAAATAAATTGAAATATCAGGCAACACAACGCCAGTCGCGTCCGCTAGCATATTCGAATTTAAAATTTTTTCCTGTTTTCTCAACCCTTTCAGAAGTAATTCAGGAAGTTTTGATAATTATAAAAATTAGAATTCAACTTAATCATCCCATGTGACGGCCTGTTTTTTATTGATTTTTTATAACCAGTAAATTGATAGAGCCTTAAGTTTATTATCATTTATTAACATATATTTCGACAGTTTTAAAATTATTGTGTAGAACATGAGTTACAGCATTCTGAACACCCGCCTCGAAAAAATGGGCTCGCACTACCTCCACGATTCCGGCTGATTGGCTTATCGGAAACAAAAGAAGCTAGCGGCGCTTTAATCTGTAATCTAAATGCATGGAACACAAAACGATCAAGTGAATATACCAAAAATTGGACTTTTGGTAGACATTTGAAAAAAAAAAAATAGAATTTTGCGTAATTTTTTTTTAGTTTTTTGCTATAAAAAAATCGAAGTTTTATGAATTTTTGATTAACAATAGAGAGTTCCATGCGTTTACATGTGCTGAATGCACCCAACAAATTTCAAGTCATTCGGTCAAGCCGTTTTTGAGATACCATGAAGGAAAGTTTGAAAAGCGCGTTCAAAGTTTCCAGCTGCCAACTGAGCGCTTCGAACAGCTTATTCTTCTAACTGCTGTATCTTTAAAACGACTTCGAATTTCTAAAAATCACTTTACTACCGTATTCTAGACATGTTAAAAAAAGCAATTTATGATAAAAGTTTTGTTTGAACCCTTCACAAGGGATGACCCCCCTTAATACTCTTGAATGTCAAAGATTTGAAGATTGATATTCAAGAAATTGAAATGATAATAGCTTGAATTACACTTTTCCGCTGTGGCAACTTCGCTAGTTTTTCATATGAGGTAATAAAAAGCGGATAACATAGCTTATATGTCTTAAAATTATTTCCAATAAAAACAATTGAAATATAAATTTTACACCTATTTAGACTTTTGAGTTAGAAATTTCCTTTACCGTTATATTTTCGAGATCTCTCTGCTTCTATTTTAAGCGATATTGAATTATTAGATTTTTCGACAAAGTAAACTACTCGAATCTCCAAAATATACTCACCACGATATGGAAACATACACCACGAAATAAAATATTTTTTTTTATTTGTGACAGCTTTTTAATCAAAAAATTCACAAAATATTAATTCAAATTAGGAGATAACTGCTCTTATCTCTGTGCTTATGTCATTGAATTGTCATTGTATGCTTCCGTAATGGCACCCAATTTCTCAATGTTTATTTGTTTTATCAATATACACATAAATTTACATAAATTGTTTAAAAATATTAGTTTTTTTTTGAGTAGCCAAAGCAAGATCTATATTATTTAAAAATTTGTTGAAAAGAGTAAATTATTTAACAGAATTGAAAAAATAAAATAAAAAACAACAAATATTTCTACTTTGCAAAAAAGTGTCTGTGAATCTATTTATGAATCACTGTTGACAATATATGCACGTGATTATGACACTGCATTGGGACAGCAGGCGTTTACTGTGAAGTGATAACTGAGGTTTTGGGGCAACTTGGGTATGGTAGGGACGCATGAATGTGTCTGGCGCCAATAGACTTCGCACACTAACACACAAACTGGATGACATCGTTTTGCCAGTCGATTTATTGTATTTGCTTAGTTGAAACGGTTACATTTGCGAATTTGTATGATGTAAGCGGTCGCCATAAGTCTAGCACAGAAGCGACTATACACTCACATATATATTAGGTATTATATAAACATATAGAAATTCATTTTTATATGTTTATGTGGAACAAATATGTATTTATATGTGATGCTGTGTGCGTAAACGACGAGCACCGACGTCATCTTAGCATCCTTGCGCATTGCGTACGTCAACACACACATACATACGATATATATATGTATATATGTATGGAAGGATCTGTACATAAGTGACTATAAGTCAAACTGAATCCTTTTATTTGTTGATTTAAGTTGGCGTCGCTGAAGTTATTACATTTATTAAGTCATCCGTCGTATGACACAAATTCAAAGTGAAAAACTTTTCTAGCACACACTTAAAAAAGCTTATAATCGCTCGCTCTCCATCTTAAAGTGTCACTACTTGGCGCTTATTACAGCGCGGGGGGGGGGGCGGCTTCACACACACGCCCTCTTGCCATTGCATGCAGTAAAGCCAGTAACAAAAGTAACCGGCAGAGGCCATCACCCCAACCTGACGCTGCCAAAATATAAGGCATACATATATCAATACATATATACATATATAAACACTCTTATATACTTTTTTCTTTCACTTCTTGTTCTTCATTATTTTGTATTTTGTGTGTTTTCCGCTGCGCTGCCAGCGTACTCATTCCAACGCGGCGGCCAAAAGAAAACTGTAAATCGATAAAGTGTGTAAATGCCAATGTTGAACCTACAACATCGGTGTCAGCAAGGCAAAGCAAGGCAACACAAAGTAATGCTGGTGGCAACACGAACGCCAACGCTGTCGTCACCGCCATCATTACCACACAGACCAACAAAAACCAACCACCCCCTACCGCTGCTGTCCATGAACGATGATTTACACAGACGATGTGTCGTCGTTCCCAACGGGTTGGGGCGTCTCAACCGCCGTTATGTACTCACATATATACATATCCTCGTATATGTAAATATTTGTATGCAAGTGTGGCTGCCTTGCAATTTCATATTTGCCGCTGTTACTAACTTTTTTGTTGTTTTCATTGTCCTCTGTTAGTAGTACTTGAACGCTGTACGTGGCTTTAAAGAAATGTTAAAGACCACGTGGTTAGGAAAATGCTAACCCATTCACGCATTTAAATTTATTATTTGGAATGAGTAGTTTCGAATTACTCCTACCAAATCTTGAGAGCACATAATATGTTACTCTTGTTGTGGAATATGAATAATCAACAAAAGTAGAGGTTGGTCCCAAACCCATAGTCTAATTTTTAAACGGATTTATTTGAAGGACCAACAATAACAATAATGTGACTAGGGTTATTGCTGTTTCTGCCGAGCTGTGCTATATTGAGAGTTTTCACAGACAGTCCATGCAAATTATAATAATAAATAATATAGTTTACAACTTTTTACATTCTTATTGATAACTACTTTACTGACGACATGAACAAATAGTTTTTTTTTCAAAAAATGAAAATTACGCTTCTCACAAACACACACATCTCATATTCACTAAATTCATTCTTTTATTTTCACAACAAAAGTTGCTAAGAGAGTATTATAGTTTTGTTCACATAACGGTTGTTTGTAAGTCATAAAACTAAACGAGGGTTATATATATCAAAATGATCAAGGCGACGAGACAAGTCAAAATCCGAATGTCTATCTGTCCGTCCGTCCGTGCAACGGATAACTTGAGTAAACATTGAAATATCTTAATGAAACTTGGAACACACGGGTGAGAGGGTTGTTTTCGAAAATGGGAAAGTGCAAAATCGGACCACTGCTACGCCCACAAATCGTATTTGTATATATCTCGCAAACCAAAGAAGCTATATAAACCAAACTTGCTGCAGTCAGTTCTCTAACGTGCCCCACTACACACCATGAAATCAGTTGAAATCGGATAATAACCAAGCCCACCGCCCATACAAAGGTTAGGTTGAAAATTACTAAAAGTGGGTTAACTAACTAACGAAAATCGCCAGAAACACTAAATTTTGCAGAAGAAATAGCAGAAGGGAGCTGCACTAAGATTTCTTACAAAATAGAAAATGGGCGTGGCATCGCTACTTGACTGATTCGAATGAAATTCGGTATATAATATTTTCTTGACACCCTGATGTCACGTGTAGAAAATGGATGAAATCGGTTCACAACTACAACAACTTCCCACGTAACTCAATTTTGAATCCCATCTTATTTCTTCACTTTATAATAACATAATGAACCAATGAAGATAGTGAAATAAAACCTTACACAAATACGATCTGTGGCATTACTTGTGAAAAATTTTCGAAATCAGACTATAACTTTTCAAAGCCCCGAATATCGAATATGAAGAACTCAATGCCCCATTGTAATTTTTCACCGAAAATTTCGGTAAATCTCTCAGGTATCTTAATTTAATTCAGAGGAAATACTTTTCTTCTAATAGTGTGTCTCTGTACCAAAAATGGTTAAAATCGGGTCATAACTTCCCATAGCTCTCATATACCTAATTATAGGATTTTCAAATTGAGTCAAATTATTATCTTAATAAAAATATATCAATAAATTGCGAGAGTACAAAATGTTCGGTTGCACCCGAACTTAGCGCTTCCTAACTTGTTTTATTATATATTTTTGGATATTAAAAAGCAATTTTCAAACAATTTTAATTTATTATATTAATCATATAAAATTTGCCTTTACCCTGATGCAATAGTTTTTAAACCCATTCATTGTTGTCTTGCTTTGCCGAAGTTTGCGTAGCTCTCTAAATGTGCATTTGGGTATCGCAGATCGATTTCAGTTATCAGTATAAGTTTTCCGTACCAACGACCCTCAAACACACTCAGTTTCCCTAGAAACAACGGTTATAATCCAAACCACAAATTGTCCACAGAATGAAACTCTCTAAACACCAGGTTGGTGAAAAAAAAACATTGTGGTGTTTGCTGGTTCGATCAGATAGATCTTTTTTCTTAAAACTCAAACTATATTCTTTGTTACATACGACTGCGATAGAAGAATGATTCTCGTTAATTTTCCCTAAGCAATCATAGTATCTTTATTATTGTAGATTAATTGAAATGAATTAAATTTCGACATTATAAGTTGACTGAACGTTGGTCAATATCTTCAAATAAAAATTGTATACTACTCATATACAAATATATTTATGACAATAACGATTTAAAAACATATGAAAACGAAAATTAAATTATCTAAACAGCTGTGCGAATATAAATATATATTTTTACTGCAAATATTATTTCTAAATATGTTTATGAACTTATTCACTCAAGTCTAGAAGAGTTGACTGACACCGAAGTGCAATCAAACAAACGAAGTCATACTCGTAGCAATAAACAAATCAGCAAAAGTAAAAGCTAACTATTTGTGGTAAATAACTGAATGTATCGGATTACGAAGTAATAAACCATTTGCCTAGGCTTCCAACGCCCATATGTAGTTTGCGGTAGCGCCAAGTACCAACTTTAGTTCACACTGAGTACTCTGAGTCATTTGACTATATGCGTTGTGGTAAAGAAAAATTTTCAATGAGGGGTATTTAACACTAGATTTACGGATTTCATAAAGTAATGGTTTTCGCTTATTGCCATTTTGAGACTTACTTTACATTTCGATGTCTTTCAAAAGACTTCTGAATCATGTTGTAATCTTGAGATCTTGATTCTTTCGGTAGAAATTTAGTGTCAAAGCAAAAATTAAGGAAAGAGAGGGCTTTAATAGAAAAATGTCCCTCAGTTAGTAAAGTTCCAATTATCTTTAAGTAATTCTTTAAGTGGGGTTTTAAATTAGAACCATACTACTCTCCTATAATCACATCTAATAATTTAAAAAGAACGGATTTTTATAAAGAACTTCTTCTTCGAACCCGCGTAGGTCGGAGTTGTTACATTACATCTTGTTGTACTTCGATTCTGCTGAGAAATTGGTTGCAGCAACTTGCTTACAGATTGTTCCATTTAAACTATTCCAGTATTACGTTTTAAAATTTTCATTTAAGCCAATAACCGTTATTTTACCATTATAATTCACAGATTGTCCGAAGAAGAAGCCGCCGAGCACGTATGTGGAATATGGGACTGCTGTTCCTTATTTACTACTGTGTCAGTGTCTACTCGGCCAAGGGTGAGGGCAAAACGGAAGATGTAATTAACGCTGAGAGTTTACAAGAGGAAGGAGACAGCGGATTAGGTGAGGCAGGTGGCAATGGACCCTCGGATAGTGATCTTGCGGATAGCGATGTTATGGATAGTACGCTCAGCTCAATAACAACAACGGAGGTAAAATTGATTTGATTAGCAAAATTTCGTACTTCCATACTTATATTATTTATTTTAGAGTCCCCCTATGACAACAGAAGCCACACATAGCGCTGCCAAACACGCCGTACCCACTTGGCGACCCAGACGAAATTGTACCCCGCCTGCCATTGAACAATTTCCTCAACCATTGATGAACAAATGGGCACGTCAGCATGGTGGACTCATCCTTCATGTACTCGTTGCCATTTTTACGTTCTTCGGTTTGGCTATCGTTTGTGATGAATACTTTGTCGCCAGTTTGGATCGACTGTGTGAAGGTACACCGATGTTCTCTCTTAAAAACTTTGAATCAATGATTATTTTTGTTTTTTGATTGCAGAATTGAAGCTGTCACCCGATGTAGCGGGTGCTACTTTCATGGCAGCGGGTAGTTCCGCGCCCGAATTGGCCACTGTGGTGATCGGTGTATTCTTTGCGCAGGACGATATCGGCATTAGTGGCGTGATTGGCTCGGCGGTGTTCAATATCATGTTTGTGATATCGGTTTGTGCGTTGTGCTCCGGAACTGTGTGTCAACTGAATTGGTGGCCGTTGGTGCGTGATTGCTTCTTCTATAGTCTCTCCATATTAGTGATGCTGATCATCATCTTCAATGACGTTATATCTTGCGTAAGTTGATTATTTTTATAAGAAATTAATATATATATGGGCATAGATTAGGTTAGAGCTCGCAAGATCACTCTAAGATTAGTACCATGATTCGTCAGTTGAACTATCCATACCCTTTTGCTAGACCTCTCGAGCTCTTCGGTCGAAGTCTCAGAGATTTAGGTCATAAATCTGATTCTTCAACCTTCTTAAATGTATTAAAGAGTTTTGTTTCCTGCTGAGCTTTCTCCCAATAATATTTAACTCGAACTTTCATACTTGAGCTGGTTACAGGAAAAGCAATTATGGACTTTAGGATAATGGGAAATATCAAAAAATGTTAACTACTTTTTTTACTTATAGTATGAATCTGTCTTCATGTTGCTGTGCTATGTGGGATATTGTGTGGCGCTACACTTCAATACGGAACTGGAACGTTGGGCTTTGTCGTTAAATTTACCATTTAAGTTGCCCACAAAGGAAGAGCAATCTTCGCTGGTGACCTATAAGAACATGCCTGATAACTCATATACACAAGGCACACAGCAGCAACAACAGCAAACCAGTCTTACACAAGACGGTGCTTCTGGTTCTCAACAACAGCCACAGGGAACAAGCGATTATCAAAGTTATGGAGAGCAAAGTACTAGTTGGGATCCAAACGCCGCTTGGGGCGACGAACCGTCGACAAATCCAGTGGGAGTCAGTGTTAGATACGGCCAACCGCCCGGCGAAGATGACTGGGGTACGAATACGTTCTACGCCTCTGGACCTGGGTCGGGACAGGATAATATGGCTTATAATCCCGATCAACCGGATGCCGTCGTCACACAATCAAATACAAATGGTGACGGCAGCAAACCGACTGTGGGTAAACCACAACCAGCTGGTGTTGAATATTATAAATCGGCTGATAAATCGAAAGAGGCACGCCCCAATCCATTGGAACGTCCCACGGAAGGCGGACTTCCAACACTGATCGCCTGGTATGTCGTCTATCCCATACATTATTTATGCCAGAAAACCATGCCGGATTGTCGCACCGAAAAATACCGCAATTGGTATCCATTCACATTTATCGTGTCGATGATATGGATTTCGTTCTATTCATATTTTATGGTTTGGATGATAACCGTGATTGGTTCAACATTGGCCATACCCGATACGGTTATGGGATTGACATTTGTGGCTGCTGGTGTATCTGTACCCGATGCCCTAAGCTCAATAGCGGTAATCAAAGAAGGCTTCGGCGATATGGCCGTATCGAATGCGATCGGCTCGAATGTCTTTGATATCCTAGTGTGCTTAGGTCTTCCGTGGTTTATACAAACGGCCATTATAAAGCCTGGCTCGCACGTCAATGTCATCTCGAAAGGTATGTATATAATCGTATAAACGCATTACAGCATTCTCTGTGTGTCCTCATGAAATACATATATGTATGTATATATGTACATGTCTATTTACAAAGTGTAAATATGTACTTATATACGTATGTGAAACAACTAAGTACTACTAAGTAACAACAATTCCGATGCTGGAGTGATGATTAAGGTCAGAATTGTGCATATGTATGTATGGAATACTTCAATTAATGCATTTTTATGTATGAACTCTACACACACACCACTTTAAATGCACACACACACACACTTCAGTAGATTTCGAATTTTCTCTGTATGTGTTTGACAATTAACTGTTTCTTCTTAATAAAAAAACATAAAGTTTGAACACACTTTCACTTTAAAGTTCATTAACGTTCTTTCTTGTTAATAATAGTAATTTGTATTTAAAATTTTGCAATTTTTACATTTTTAGTATATTCAAATACAAGTGTTGGTGTGATACCATTGTAGTTTTTTTTTTAAATCATCATTCCCAGGTATTTTTGAATCTATTTTAATTAAGTCAATTAAAAGTTTTATATACCTATTGTGATATTTCGTTAATTGACTTCATTAACAGCACAATTAGCCGGCCTTTGCTCGATTAAAGAGCAAATTTAAATACGATTTACCGTACAAAAAAATCTTAATTTACTGCATACATTTTTAATCGAATACAAATCGATTGAAATTTTAATATTGCGGGTTGTTGTCTACGCTGTAAATTTGGCTGAGTTGATTGATAAAGTAACAATGTATAACAGTTGATCGTTAATCGAGTAGCTCTGGCTGTGCGAAAGGCAAAAACTCTTTTCTGAATTATATTCTTAACGCATTAAATTAATTTGGCTGTGCTATAGAGACTATCTGAAACTCACATTAAACTCCGATTGGCATAATTCCTATTAAAGTACTTACTTACATACACCCTGCAGGAATTTAAAAGAGTATTACGTGAACAAAGTACTCTGAGTTGAATTTATTAGACACTTTATTTCGAAATGTTCTAATAAGCAATGTATTTCAAGCAACTTTTGCGTTTTTAGTCCAAATAGCATATATGTTGAATGCTGGGTCTTTTAAGACCAATTTAATTGGGTTTTCGATTATTCGACAAGATGTTGTAATTTACCACCGAAACGGAAAATTGAAATTATTATTAACTAGAAAAAAAATGAAATCTGAATAAGCATATTGAATTTGACTAAAAATTAAAATTTGATAAACAAAAGCATACAAAGATCTCTAACTAAGAGATAGGCTTTGTAATCGGGTGATTTCGGTGTTATTACCATTTTAATAGAGTGTAGAAATTGTAAAACAATTAATTCACAAAGTCCTAGACTATTATAGTTAAATATCAAGAATTATCAAGTAGTATTATCTGCAATACTGTCACAGGATTTATAGTCATATTTAATATCTGCTGTCTAAGAATGAAATTTCCTGCAGAGTAGATAAGTAAATAAATCAGAACAATTCAAGGTGATAGCAAGGTGAAACTAAAATAACATTTTAAATTATTTAACATTAACTAAATTTAAACATAACAAGTTTTGTACACTTCAAGTAATGTTAAAAAAAAATTACAATTTAGCTATATATAAATCACTTATTTTATTTTTCCGATTTTCAAGTTTCTCACTTTAAGATTTGCACTTTCAATGAAATTTTAAAAGTAATGAAGTAATATTTTTAATGTTATTAAATTTTTTTGTCATCAAGTCCATGCTAATAACTCATAACTTAGATGATATTACATTCTAATTATTTCGATCCGAATGTACATACACAAATTATACAATGAAAAAAGTCATTAGCTCGAACATTTTTTGAAAATGAAATAGAAAACCCGTTCAACATAATTCAATCAGGCTTATTACTTTAGGAGACAGCAAGTAAAAACGTTCTCCTGATCTTAAGGAGCTTTGTTTGCATGAGAAGTCAATATAAAGAACTTGCATCTTCGAAACGTACCAAACTATTTTAGCAACTATCTATTTTATTAAAGTTTCAATGGTTTATAACAAGGAACCAGATTTGTTTAAAGTTCTTCTATTGAGTTACCACATTGTCTCCTAAATGTTTATGGTTTCTGAATCAATTTGACGGAATAAATCGGTATAGTGATATAATATATTTATTGAAAATGGTTCCGTATAGAAACCGAAAAAGGGTTTTAAAATAGTTAGTGACAGATGTTGGCTGTTGTCCCCTATTAAAGACCATTCACGATAGAGCCATTTTCACTTTGTTATGCTTATTGGCGCTCGCTTAGAAGAATGATTTGGAATTAATTTAAACTGATAATGGATTATATGAAACAGGGCAGGTCTTAGGACAGTAATAGTGGCTTGTTTTCAGTAAAATGTCTGAAATGAAACTTGTAGAATACTTAAGTTAACTACTTGAACGGAATCAACTTAATCAGCAATATATATGGGATCTAAAGATGAACTCTGCTTTGGATCAGTATATAGGAGTATAGTATATATAGTAGGATATAGTATAAAGAATATAGTAATAATAAAATCAAATACTTCTAACAAAAATAATTATACCGCAACGTTTTCAAGCAGCACTGATCACTAAGAATATTTTTTTAATTCACCGTAGTTTTTTTTGAACAATAGTAGAGTTTTCGAATTTTTCTTCAAATTCATAGTTGTATTAATAGTATTTAAATTTTATAGTAAATGTTTTACTTTTCTTATAAGGATAGATTAAAAACAAATTTATTTATGCTCTCTTTCGCAGGCTTGGCATACTCCACCTTATCGCTCTTTTCGACGGTCATCTTTCTCATTATGGCCACACATTTGAACGGCTGGAAATTGGACAAACGTCTCGGCATAATACTGATGATCTGGTATTTGTGCTTCATCACATTGGCCTCGCTGTATGAGTTGAACGTATTTGGTTACATGAACCCACCGGAATGCGCCAGTAAATATAATTACATATTTACATATATAGTTACAAATTATGTTGGGAGGCACTTAATAATAAAATTTTTCTACTTTTCAGGTGAATATTAAAGAAACAAAAGTGGCTGTGTTAAGTATATAGAAAAAACACCGAACAAACTGAAGAAGCTAGAGACAAAAGATAAATCAAATCAAGCATGCACAGGACTAAGCTATTTCTTTACAGACAACAAGTTGTATAAATACTCTCAAATGGGTCGACATCAAGAAGGTTTCGCAGTTTTCTGAGGCAACAAAACAAAGTCAGTCATATATATGTGCTTATTAGTGTCTGCTAAGCGCGACTTGGATTTTGTTACGTTGCTAGACGGCTGTGTAGCGAAGCTGGACAAATGCATTTGTTATGTTTACTTCACAATTCTGAACTCTTGTCTTCTGCTAACGCATCATTTACATAAGTAACTGGCACAGAAAACAACAACAATAACACTTGCAAATACAATACAAACAGATATATGTATGATAGATAAGTATCAAACTCTAAGCTCCAAGCTACAAGCTTCATATCTCATTATACAACAGTGCACACTGGACACAAGCTTACATACAAACATACATACATACATACACATGAATACATACAAATACAGTTTAATTACTGCAAAAACAGACATCACTTGCCATTATCAATTAAACGGCAACAGCTGTGTGCTCAGCGTAATGAAATAGTCAAATACAGGGTGACTCAGAGCAGTCACACGTTGGCATTGTGTTGTTAAAGCGCGAAATTTGTTAAAAGCGACTTGTTAATTATAGCTGAAAATATATTATTATAACTTGTATAAAATCTACTATAAAACCTCCTATTTGACCTGCTAACTTCCTCTACTGCTGGCGTCTCCATAAACGTGTATGTATGTATGCCACCAAACTGAAAACTTCCAGGTATTGCAAGAATATACGACAAACTTAAACAAATATGACAAGAAAATTGAAATAAAATAATACAAAAACAAAAAAAAAAAAAAAACAATTATTAAAATAGCTAAAACAAAATCAAATGTAACGAAAAGATAGCGTATACCAATATTAGCACGGCACCATATTTACAACAACATTTTAATATACAAATCAATTCGTAAAAAGTAAAATGTTAGTACATACGTTTTTACATCGCACGAAGCAAACAGTTATAAATATATACATACATATATATATTTAATCATATGTATTAAAAATATAAATATTGACCTAATGCAAGTAATACTCCTGAAAATAATTAAATAAATAATATTGTCTAATATGAAGGCTAAAACAAGAATGTGGCTGAAAGGACTAGGTGCAAGGTTATTTTTAAAGGGTTCTTGTGAATTATAACAAAATATTAATATTTATTGAATTTAATTATTTATTATTATGCCGTTACTTATTTGTATGTTTTGGAGAAAATTTATTTTCAATACTTTTTTAAATAATTTTAAATTCAAATAATTTGTTTTGGAATTTTTTATAAAATATTTGAAAAAAAAATTCTAATAAATTTTTTTTTCTTAAATCTTAGTGTCTAATTATCTTTTTTTGGAATAATATAAAAAAATTTGTATCTAAAAAAATGTATTGAAATATTTTTTTCGGATTAAATCTAAGATTCTAAATAAATTTTTGGAATTATTGTAAAATAATTGATACAAAAAAAGTTTTATTTAAATATTTTTTCGGATTAAATCTTAGGTTTTAAATAATATTTTATGGAATTTTTTAATGATAAAAAATATTTATATATAAAAAATATTTAATATTTTTTCCGATTAAATCTTAGTTTCTAGATATTTTTTTTTTTATTTTTATAAAATATTGGATAAAAAAATATTAAAAAAAAAGTATTTAATTATTTATTCCGATTAAATCTTAATCTTAATTTTTTTTAAATAATTGATGAAAAATATGTATAAAAAAATGTATTTAAATATTTTTTTTATTTTATTTTTATAAAATATTGGAAAAAAAATATTTTAAAATTTTTAAATCAAATTCTCGAAGAATTTCTGATTTAAAAATAAATGTTTTGCTGGGATTAAAAATTTTAGTTAAAAAAAAATTGTTTCGATTTTAATTTTTTATTTACAAAAATTCCAGTTTTTCAAATTTTAAAAAAATTTCGAAGAGTTTTTGTGTTAAGAGCAAATGCTTTTATTTTAAAATTTTTATAAAATATTTTATAAAAAAATATAAAAAAAGTATTTAAATATTTGTTCTGATTAAATCTAAATCCTATTTTTTTTTAATAATTGATAAAATAATATGTATTAAAATAAATAAATTAAATATTTTTCGGATTAAATCTTAGGTTCTAAATAATATTTTTTGGAATTTTTTATAAAATAATTGATAAAAAATTTTTCAATATTTTTTTCTGATTAAATCTTAGTTTCTAAATTTTTTTGATATGTTTATAAAATAATTGATAAAAAAATAATAAAAAAATTTAATTAAAATTCTCGAAGAATTTCTGATTTAAAAAAAAAGTTTTGCCAAGAATAAAAATTTTAGTTAAATTTTTTATTTTTAATTTTATATTATAATAACAAAAACTTGAGTTTTTCAAATTAAAAAAAAAAATTCGAAGTGTGTTTGTGTTAAGAGCAAATGCTTTTATTTATTTTATTAACAAAAATTTTGTACTATTTTAAAAATTGTTTGAAGAGTTTTTGTGTTAAGTTTTGAAAATTCACAATGCAGAAAATTTTTAAAAATTAGATTTTTGTAATTTTTCTTCGCACCCTGTAAAAATGCTAAATTGTATTTATAATCATAACATGGCATTTGAACTTTAATTTTTATGAATAATAAAGGCGTGAAGATTATGTCAGACTTTGAAATTTAATATCTAAAAATAACAGCCTATATTAAATATGTCAGAAATCAGCTCTGTAAAATATACTAATGCATAAACGATGTCTTTGTCCATGAAAGTCAGCGATAATGCAGATAAATTATCGGAAGAAATATAATTCAGATTTATTTAGCTGTTAATAACATTTTTCCTTTCAATCTCGTGGGATTTTTAACATTTTTTTAAAACATACATTATTTTTAATATCAATATTCCAAAAATATGTTTAACACCCCTCAATTAAACTTATCATGACACTTATTAAGAACCATTAAGAACCATTTGAAAAAAATTCACTGACCTTGAAAACCGCACTGATGCCACTGAAATAAAAATAAAATGATTAAAATAATACAAATAAAAATATATAAATAAATACAGAGCAACAAACAACAATGCAAATAGAAAATAGTTGATAAAAGCAGCTACACTTGCACTCACTAAGTAACGTAGATAGGACGAAATAATCGAGTAAACAAATATTATGATTGCATATATTAACGATTAAGCACATACATATATAGTTACATAAAAAAAGTGAAGCCATAAAATTATAGATAATACAATAGCAGCGATATATACAGGCATATATAGAAAGCGAAAATGGTCACATAAGCACATACATACTACATATAAGTACAGTGAAAGCCATGTAGGAAATCCAAAACAAAGCCTGTGTGTATGAATGTGCCTATGTCGCTCGAAAATAAATGCATTACCGTTAAAAAATATAAAAACAAAAAAAAAACAAGTTCAAGTAATGCGAGTAATTTAGTTATAATATAAAAAAATAAAAAAAAATAAAATTAAATTAAAAAACAAATATTTATAAAAAATTGTTTATGAAAATTTGACAACTATAACAAATAATTTAAAAAAAGTCTCCCTCAACTACTCAAAAATAGATATATACATGCATATATATGTATTTGTTATATGTTTCTGCGCTTGCAGTATTCTTTAGCTAAGCTTAAACAATTTATATACGTACATACATACTTTTAAAACTTTATACATACATACTTACATACAGATTTTGAGTAATGCTTTACAAAAGCTTTGTGTTTGACAATAATTCACAAACGATCGAATTTTTTAAAAAAATGTGCTACTTTTCTCTCTACTTTTTGTTGTTGTTGTTAACTAGTCAATTCGATTTAAAACTACTTGAAAATTTTGATTCAAAAATACTAACTCTTGAAAATTAAATTTCAATTTTAGCGTTCTTACTACTTATATATATTGGGGCAACTAGCCTGCTTAAGACATTACCTTAGACATATTATATACTACCTATATACTATACATTATTTAAATTTATATAAAATCTACAAATGCATATATGCAGTTGATTCCAAGACATTTCCAACCAATGAATATACAATAATGAAACAGTAAATGAAAAAGATTAAATATTTATTGAGCTTTTTAAGCTTTTTTCACTTAAACTATTTTTTTATTATTTAATAATTTCTAAATCAATTTTGATAATTTGACTTATCTTTCGAAAAACTCTTTCAGAAAATCTTTGTCAAATAAATAATGACCAGGCTTTCACATATAGATGTTTAAGCCTTTACATATAAGTGTTTAAGCTTTCACGTACGGATGTCCAAGCTTTCACATATAAATATTTAAGCTTTCACGTACGGATGTCCAAGCTTTCACATATAAATGTTTAAGCTTTCACATACAAATGTTGAAAGCACATTTGCACGAAAGCTTTTTGAAGCACAAAAACGCTTCTCACGTGCTTAGCTTGAAGTGTATAAGCACATTTTTAATTGATAGAAACAATGAAAGCTCTGTGGACTAAACGTGTACTGAAATTGAAAGTAAATTTTTGTGATTACTTTCATTTTTTTATTATATAATATTACCGAAAGCTCAATTCCTTAAAACGCTTTTGCTTTAATTGCAACAAATACTAATTTGCATATAATATTTAGAAACCTTCATTTATACATATAATAATTTTAGAGTGAACGAGAAATCTAGCATAGCATAGCATAGCTTGGCATAACATACCATGACAAACCATGACATAGCATATGAGGTTAAAGCATAGTAGATATGTCAAACCATTGTATGTTATAGCATAACATGGCACAGCATAGCATAGTATATTTCCACTCGAATCAACTACATCCCCACGGTTTCGTTTATAGATTAACAGGCACGCAAGATTTTATATTTACACATAGTACATATGTATATATGTACAACCCATAGGTAAATAGTTAATATGCTTGCATATATACATACATAAGTATATAATATATATACATATATATTTTAATGTAAACGTTAACACACAATTATAAATAGCTAAATCTTATGGGATATGAATAGTAAATAAATATTAACCGAATACATGATGAGACATGCTCGTAAACATTAAATAGGCAACGAATTTTATTTTTTTGTATTATTTTTTGTACTATTTTTAAGTGAAAACATATAAACAAATAAGTATTAAAAATAATGCGTTAAACATATTTATAAAATGCATTAGGAAAGAATATAATGGAAAGTGTTTGAGAAAACCAAATGAGTAATGCAATACTGTTGAATGCTAATACTATACATATGCTAATACTATAAATAAAATAAGTACACAAGAAACAATTTTCTGTAGTTTTAGTGTTGTTTGTTAAATTCCCAAAACTAGTTACTACTACAACATAATTTACAACAATACATACATACATACAATTATGTATATGTACAGTAACTTTGCTTAATTACCTACATATGTATATGTATGTGTGTATAAAACTGTTCACGAAATGCTTGTAAACATACATACACAGATACTGAATATAAAAAAGAAACGCATGTAATATGTTATAAAAGATTTGAATTTGTTAAACTAATTATTACCAAATACAGAACATACTTAAAAACAAACATAAACATATACATACATACATATATGCCCGCAAACACAATTACAATAACTACTAATTGTGGAATAAACGCAAATTTATAAAATGAATTATATACATACATATACGTGCATATATAAAGTACATATACATATACATATGTACATACATATATGATTGATATGCTATACAAATGAATACATAGTTGTTTTTGTTATCCAAATAATATTACATACGATTAAGATTGATAAATGTAAATTACAAACACACACACACTCACCTCACACACATACATATATACGCTACACAACAGAAGCTGTTACACGAAACTCAAAAAATACTAAAAAAATAACAAAAACAAAAACAAAAAACTAAAAACATTCAAAAATAGTCAATTCTAATGTGTATATGTGCGTAACGGTAATTACCGCTCTGCTGCATTCATAGCAATTTAGTCAATTTTAAATTAAATTTTATTAAACAAAAATAAAATAAAAATAAAAAAATAGCTAATTGTGTTAAGTATTTGTTCTATTGTCAATTGAGAAATGTCAACATGCTATATTTATTAAAAAAATTACAAACATAAATACATACATACACAATTAGATACATACATATATGTATATATATATATATAAATTATAAAAATTTCTGTTACAAGGATCGACAAAAAACACTGTATATGTTAAAGAATAAATTAAAAAAATAAAAAATATTAAAAAAAATTGTTGAAATTGATTTTATGCAATTTTTAATTGTTTTAGTTGAAAATTAAAAAAAAAATAATGTGTTTTTATTCGGAAAATTATGTTAATTTTTTTATTCGTCATCGTTAATTTATTGTTAATTTTTTATTTAAAAAATGGAATTCAAATTTTATATACTATTATTTTCCGCATTCATCACGTTTATTTATAATATTAAGTAACAATGTTCCGCAAAAAAATATTGATCTCTTTGTAAAATCAGTAACTAAAGTCATATTCTCAACATAACATACTGAAAAAATATTAAATTTGAAGTGAAAAATAGCGCGAATTAGATGTCGGAGCACAAAGGGCCTAATGATGGCCTAAGTGCGGCCGCGGTCAGGCTCACTTTACCTCCCTTTTCAACCATCAACCAAACTCAACTTTTTTAAATAAATTTGTATAAAAAGAAGAGTAGTGTGAGCGAATTTCCAAGAGTGAGTGGTTTTGATGCTTTCATAAACTTCAGTGTTAAATGTGGAGCTTTCACTCATTGTCGAAAATAGTTTAACCCAGAAATATTGTATTTAAAAAGTTCAATGAAAGTTTGCCGAGAAATGTAAAAATAAATTAGAGCTCTAAAAAAGTACCGTCGAAAATTATTCAACAAAATTTTATGAAACTAAATATATATGAAAGTGAAGTATACAAAAGCTGTGAGCTTTCACTCTTTTGGGATAACTATTTTATCTCTTCATTGGCTTCAATATTTTTCGGCTCAGCTTCTTACAAAAGTTAATGATTGAGGAAGTCAAAATCAACAGCAGCTTTGAGCTTTCACTCATTGTCAAAAACTATCTCAATTAAAAACGTTATTGTTTTTCCAATTCTGAGGAAACAGCGCAATTTTAGGCGCTATAACTTTTAAAAGTTAAAAAACGGCGAATTCTACCTTTAAATAGCAAGTAAAGATTAAGCTTTCATTACAATGTAGATTCGATCACTTCTGTCGAGTAGTTTTTTTTTATTTTTTTTATAAGCGCAATACGCAATATATTGCGACATTCGGTATGACAAGTATTTACAACCTAAACATATATACAACTCAGTTGTAAGCCCGTTTTTGTTCTTCTTCTTGATGACGTTTCATATAATTATATTTGCAAATACGCTTTCTAGGTATGTAGACATTGACATTGGCATTGAAGCAATTCGATTCAATGCAAATTTTACAATCGCGCTTAAACGCATGAATGAATGCCCATATTACTATGCAGCAGGCAGGCACTACGTATGCTTTTTGGGTTGCATTCGAACTTTGTGTTTGCATTTAATACAAATAATTTTAACCTTATTTTAATATTTTTACTGATTTTAATTAATTGTTTTTTAATTTAGTATTATTAATTAATTTTTTTATTTTGTTTTTATTTTTTAGCTAATTAGTTATACGCAATTCATTCAAAACCAAACATACTTCTACACAGTTAGAAACACTTAAAAAATATATTTGTTTTACTTACATACATACATACATACAAAATAACAAAAAGAAAACAATATACGAGTATACTTACATATATATACATATATAAAAGAATATAATAATTGAGTGTTATGTATGATGAGCTGATATACGAGTATATACAAGATATATAAATATATAGGTACATACACAAATCTATATAATATATATCTATATATAGGCTGGAACCCCATACTGTACAATGTTTATTGTTGATGTTATGTTAGTTTAATAAAAAACAAAAACAAAAACGAAGAATTAAAATTAAAATGAATTCAATAAAAGTCAAATTAAATGAGAATTATTTAAATATAATAAATAAAGTAATCAGTTATTGATGCTTAAATAAAATGAATAATACAATAAAAATATATACAAACAAATGCATTGTTGTTGTTTCAACTTGTTCGTGGTAAAGGAAATGCCGGAAATTAAGTTGGAATACGCCTAAAAGTATGCAACAATTAATATTTATGTGTAGGTAAGGTGTGTTCACTGACAGCAAGCAGCTTGTTCTCCCGTGAGCGAGTGGTAAAGTGCTCAGTTAACTCACAAAAACAACATTTAAACTCATTTGTTGTTCAAAAATCAACTGACTTCGCTAACCAAGAATTGTCGTTCCAGTAGTCGCCGCGAAGAGAGAGAGAGAGGAAGTGAGTGAAAGATAGTGAAAATTTATAATATCTGATAAAAATTATTCAGTAATGAGCTGGAAAACTCTGGAGATGATTTTATAGACTTTCAGGTACAATAATGGATGAAAGCTGTCGAAAAAAAAATATTAATTTGTAGTACATATTTTTAGGTCTTTAAAGACTTATGGTAGATCAGTTCGATATACAAAAAGGAAAAATAATTATTTAGGTCCTTTAAAGTATAAGAGTTCTTTCAAAAATTAAATAGATTAAGCACTGAAATAGACCACATAAAGACACTCAAGATCTAAATAAAGTATAAATATACATCTAGAAATAGTAAAAAAAAATAAAAATAAAAGAGTTGAAGAGTCGGTATCAAGGATGGGTTGGGTGTGTTCGAAGAGAGAAAAAGGGAGAATTTACTCATATTTTTTCAAAAACAAAATATACAAAGTTTGTCTGAAAACAAAGAAATTTATCAAATCTTTTTTGGAAAAGAAATAAGGAAGGGCTAAGTTCGGGTGTATCAGAACATATTATACTCTCACAATTTATTATATTTATTGCATTTTATTATGAGAATGACGAAAATCGTTATATGTATATAGTATATAGCGGCTGGGATATCCAAGATTTTACGCTCACTTATTTTTGCTAAGATATCTCACATATTAACCGATATATACGGTATAAAGTCCACCGAAATTTGAAAATACGGGTATATGGTGGCTAGAGGAAGTATTGATCAGATATTGCCCAATTTTTGGTAGAGAGGCACAATATTATGAAACACATCCTCGTGGAATACAGAATATCTGAGAATTTCGCCTATATATTAGGGGCCTTGAAACGTTATAGTCCGATTTAGGAAATAGGAAAGTAGGGGTGGCTAAGCACCGATTTTAAACTATAACATTGGAAGACCAAAAAAATTTACAAACCAAATTTCGTTGAAATTGGTCGAGCAGTTCTGGAGATATAGTTTTTGACTCATAAATAGGTCCATTTTTTATATCTTCAAGAAACATGTTTATTAGGCTGAGTAGTCCATTCGTACAAACAAGACACACTCCATCGAACTGCTGGGTTAACGCATACTCAAATAGTCACAAACAACATTTTACAAGCTCAAATCGCTCTCCTTCGTTCTTGTTGTTGTTGCTTTCTATGATGATTCCATCGAAGAGCGGCCAGAAGCTTTCTTACTACTTACCAAAGCAACCAACACACACGCTCGACATTTGCGCACTCTTACCTATCGATAGCTTTTTTAACTTGAAAGGTTGTGCTGATGCTAGCGATAGAGGAATTCGAGTTAGCGCAGCCGCCGGGTTGTTGTCGGCAAACACCGTGAATTTGTATTTGTATGTATGTATGTGTAGTATTCGAATGCTGAAATGTACGCGCGTCTGTTGATTTCTTTCGTAGCAATAAAAATAAACTGCGAAGGGAAGTCAAAAAGCGTGGAATTGGTGCGGTTGCGTTAAGACTGGTTATCGCTCAGCTGTCAGTTTTCCGTATACTGCCGACCGCAGCAGTTGAAAATCGTGTTTCGAGCGCGCTATACGCAAACGCTTACAAGTCATATATATATACAAGGCGCCAGCAAGTGGCAGAGTGGGAAGTGAAGTGAAGAAAAAGTTTTAATAAACGGGAAAAACAAATTGTTGACGCAGAAAGTACCAGCAACAATTGAAAACAAGACACGCCTTCATTTTTTTGTAAGCAGGTGCATTTTTTATTTTTTACTTTTTCGAATTTTATAAAAATTTAAGAATTTTTTACGGTATTCTCTCTGAGTGTGTGTGTCTTTCTGCCGTTGAAAAACGTATATTATATTATCAGTTTTTAAAAATTACTGTATAAACGAAATTATGTAAGATTCTTCAGCGATAAGCAGTAGACATAAAGCAGCACAAAAGGTCGATGGAAAAAATTGATTCATGGATTCATCCACACACATACACACATATACAGACTAAAACAGTAGAGCAGATATGAGTTAATACATACATACATATGTACGTACAACTGCATATAACTACGCCTGACTGTCACTTCCTACGAGCCTTTTCTCTTAATGCGCTGCATATTGTTGTTGGCTTTGTCTATACTTATTGTATGTGGCTCCCACTAAACGCTTGCGACCGCCATACAGCTGATCTGATTAAATATGCACAAGCGTGTGTTTGTATGTACTACATACATATTTTTGTATTTTTGTAAATATGTATTCTTGTAGTGCTTAGTGCACATGATAAGCGCCTATCGAGACCCGGCCGCCAGCGCTAACATTGTGTATCAATAAAATCACTATGCCATCGAGTGCTTAATCGCACATAAACTGTCATAAGCCTCGTAATCAGCGAAAAAATGTTGTAAAAATGTTTTATCGAAAACAGCTGATAAAATAATAATCGAAAATTAAGTGCGAAATTTTTTATATGAGAACTTGTATAATTGTGAGCACAAGCAATTATACATTTGTATGTATGTATATGTAAATGATTAGCGATACAGTACTCCATCGGTAACTGAACCGTAAAATTCTAAAATTTAACCATAAATTATTACTTCCATTTGCGGACATTATGATTTCCGTAGGAGGAGCATATCAAATTTTAATACTATAAAAATAAAAAATTCAATATATACGACCAATTAGGGTCTGTTTTACAGTAGACGTCTAAACTGACTGTAAACCTACTGTTGTTAAAACTCATGTAAACGATTGAGCTAGTTACGTTAGCTTCTAAGCATCGGATATTCAATTAACTTTTTTTCTTACTAAATATAGCCTATAAGATTTTTTTTACGGCCAGTAAATATTTTGAGTTTATTGTCATGTCTTAACATATATTTAAACAGGATAAATCTAAATTTTAAGCAAATAATATTATGTAAAACATAAGTTACAGCGTTCTGAACACCCCCGCCTCGAAAAAATTGGATCGCACACTTCCTCCAAATTTATTACCAAATGAATATACCAAAAATTGGACTTTTGATAGTCATTTGATAAAAAATTGCAATTATTGTGTTGGTTATTTGATTAAAAATAATCAATTCCATGCTTTAATATGAGCTACAAATTTCAAAACATTCGGTCAAGCTTCGTTTTTTAGATACGATTGCGGAAAGTTTGAAAAGCCCAGTTTTGAGAAAAACATGTTCGAAAAGGAAAAAAAAATGTTTGAGCCTTTCACATGCGATGACCCCCTTAAAAGTGTTTAAAGATAAGCATTAATGTGTTAAATTGATATATTTTCTATCAAAACTACGTCAAGGAGACTCCATTTTAAGATGCTTATGCTCTGTTTGCAGTATGCCAAATTGTATGCCTAGAAAAAAATCAGTAACATTGACAATAAGAAAAGAACGATTACCTTCTTCGGCCAGAAAAATTATGCAAATGTCATAAAACTGTAAATTTAAATTAATATTCTACAGCATATTGATTGAAAACAATAAATTTGGCACTTTTGACGACGACTGTCATTGAATTAATAAATAATACCAGTTTCAAGACTAAAAATTCAAGACTAAATATTTGAAAGAAAAAAATTAAATAATTTTTTATAAAGAAAAGAAATTTATTAACTTACATATTTTTTTAATTTTAAACAAATGATAGGAATATATAAATGAGTAAACATTTTCTAAAATATGTCAAAATTGATATGTAGATTATTATGATAAAAATTAAAAATATCATTGCTTTGGAAAACAAGAATATTTGAAAATAAATAATGAAAAACAAAAAAAATATTTTAAGCATTTGAACTAATTTAGAAATTTATGAAGGGTACGTTTACCGAGTGCATACTGTGAGCTTGTAATTTATGTCAGAGAGCGAAGAGCGAACTTTAACTCTCTTTCAATAGTTGAATTTTTTTAACCGGACTCACACACAAACATACAACCACTTGCACCGGAAAGCATTGTAAAACGTGGATGGCATACAAATTGCAATAACAATAATTGTTTAAAATATATCAAATATTTATTTTCATTTTATTTGCTTGTTTGTGCAAAGGCATGCATAATAAATATGAATTATTTAACTCAATAACGGTCAATAAAAAATATTTAGAGCCACTTTAAAAATATATAACAACTTTTATTCCTTTACTGTCTATTGCAGCGAACAACGTGAACTGCCAACGCCGCACACACACACACGCCGCCCCAACTGACACACATACAAACACTTAATAGACACATATCAGCACCAGTATGTCATCGCCACTGCCAGCCATCGATATCGATCAACCCAAATATGACCAGAGCACATACATCAATCGTGCCAAGCACTTCTTCCTGCTCACCAATCCGCTGAATCTCTTGGCCACCAATGAGGAGTTGGAACGCGCCAAGCGCATCGTACACAGTTATCGCGCCGGCAAACCGGTGCAGGAATGCGGCAGCGTTGAGGAGCTATGGCGCGCCAAGTACCTGTACGATTCGGCCTTCCATCCGGAGACGGGCGAGAAGTCGCTGATCATTGGCCGCATGTCGGCACAAGTGCCAATGAACACGCTGATTACGGGATGTAAGTGCGCGTAAAATTTAATTTATTTTCGTTTTATATTGCTTAGACAAAGAGTCTTAAACTACTTCAGTTATCAACAATAATATTGAGCATTGCTGGTGTGGAGCTGATAGCAGCGTTTTATAGCGCCTTTTGCTATAAATAATTATTTACTTAGGGGTAAATGTCAACTTTAATGTGATAGCAACAAATAATTCTGTATGCTCGTGACGAACATTAATTATGCTATTAAAGGCTGTATAAATATTTTTTTATGAATTAAAATTTCTTTTCTTATTTGTTTAATTTTTTATAAAAATATTTTTTTTATAATCTACAATAATTATTTAAGAATTAGACAATTATTTAATTTGCCTTTTCGATATATTAAAAGTGGTGAATGCCACTGGTTTTATGCCACCTTAGTTGAGTGATGATTTGATAATTTACATTACTTATTTTAGCCTCAACATTTTTTGTTTGCCTTCCTAGTATAAATAACTTAAAATAGATCTGGAAACCACTTATTATCTAAATATATTCAATATTCTCGATAATGTTAATTACTGTATACATTTGACTATTGCATGAATTTTTTTCACACATTTAATTATTCATTTGATTTATAGCTAAACAAAAAAAAAAAATATACAAAAGTCACATGATACTGATAAATATTATATAAAAGTCATAAATTCAACAATAAAATATTCACACATAAAATCAATTGTGAGTGAGAACTTATTATTAGTGTACCACTTGTACAAAAAATCCTTCAAAAGGTCACTCATGAATTTCCCTGAAAAGTATCGAATGTATAGAAACTGCTGAGCCGACGAATAATTTAATAGCTTTTATTTCATTGTGTTCAACAATAATCCCCGACAATAATAATGCTTTAATCTCTCACAATATGCTGCAAATGCATTAACATGAATGCGCCTAAAAGCACACTAAAATGTTTTAAAGTTTTCCAAAATACTTTAATAATTGTTTCGATACATTTTTTATAAATAATTAAAATTTTATAAAAACGAAAAATAATTAAAATTATAAAAAATTTAGTACAACTCCAAGAAAAACATTTTTTCATTTTAGTTATGAATATATAGCAAATTTAAAAAAAAAAATATTTTTTTGAGTTTTCAAATTATTTTAATTATAAAATAAAATCTCTTGAATTATAAAATTTGAGTTTTTATATTACTCTTCAACATATTTTTTTCTTAATTATCTCTTTAATCTCTAACAATATGGTGCAACTAAATATATGCATGCACCTAAAAGCTCACCAAACATTTTTTTTAATTTTCAAAAGGTGTTAATAACTATTTAAACATATTTTCCTCTAATAAATAATTAAAATTATATAAAATTGAAGTAAATCTTTTATAAAATAATAATACTTTTTTTCATTTTAGTTATCTGAATATAAAGCAAGTTTAAAAAAAAATATTGATTTTATATGAAATTACGAAATATTTTTTTTAATAAATTTATATTATTTTTTATTTTTTTTTATTTTTTATAACTTTATTTTTTTTTATTTTTTATAAAATAAAATTACATAAAATCAATTTTTTTAAACCAAAAAATTTAATTTTTGAGGTTATATATTTCACTTGACTGCTATTTCCTTTTATTTATCTCACCATGAATTGTTTTAATTTAATATATTCAGCGAATATATAAATAAATTGTTTATCTATTCTTTTAAAATATTTTTTTTTGTCTGGCTCCAACTCATGAAGGTTTCGCGTCAATTTCTTGCAAAAAAAAATTTCATAAAAAAAAAAAAGTATTTTCAAATAATTGTAATGCAAAACCAATTGACTATTTATGTATGCAGACGGACATACATATATTCGTAAACATTTTAATTACGACGCTGTTGAGTTGTCCTCAATACACCGAATATATGATACAAAGGGGTATAATGAACTACTTGAAGAACCAGTTACAATAAGACTAGTTAGCTTTTTGTTTTCATATTTATACTCTCTAGAAAAAACTCTACTGCAATAGGTTCCCTGAAATATAATATCCAAACAATTTTATGTTTTGAAAAATAATTGTAATAATAAAGTGGTCCAATAGTAAAAAATAAATTTTAATTATAATATATACTTGCCATCTAATTCGTTAGATATAGTAGTAAACATAAAAAAAATTATTTTTTTATTAACGAATTAGGTGGCAACTACATACATATATTTAAAAAAAAATCCTAATATAATTTTTTTACTCTTGGACCAGTACTCAAGTAACTAGTGTTTGCAAGCACTATGTTGCTGGGTTCAAGCAATACAAGATACATCCATTGTACATATATAAACACATACAAAATTATTATGCGCATTTCAAATACGCTTTAGATCTTGGATATCGCGTGCTTTATTTTCAACAATTTTTTTTTTAATTTTTTTGTTGTTGTCATTTTCTTGTAGGTATGCTGTCGTTCTACAAGACCACACCAGCAGTCGTCTTCTGGCAATGGGTCAATCAAACGTTCAATGCTGTTGTCAACTATACAAATCGCTCTGGTTCAACACCCATCTCCAAAGAGTAAGCAGAAATGATATACATAGATACATGTGTACACACCTATCTAATATACATACATACATATATGATGTACTACATACATATGTTTAAACAGCGATATAAATATTTTAGTATGTATGTATGTATGTACAAATCTGTCCACTAATTGTGTTGTTTTGTTATCGTACCAACAGTTCATTATTATTTTCGCTTTCGCTTTTTATCTGTTTGCTTTTTGAATACATACATACATATATCATAAATCTATTGAATACATACACACATATTTATATCACTTAAGCATTGAGTATACATATTTTATTTTTAAGTAATTTTTGTTATGTATATAATGTTTATTTCCAATATTAATGGCTTCTCTCTCTTGCAGGCAATTGCTTACTTCATATGTATTGGCCACTGGTGGCGCGTTGACCACAGCACTATCCCTCAATCGGCTAGTGAAGGTGAGTAGGTGGGCGAAAAGCCCTAACGAGAAAGTCACAAGATTCTAAGTGTTCTGTGACGCTGTTGGCAATTTAGTCCCTTCTAGACTGGTTCGTGGACTGGTCCGTTCTAAACTAGTTACAAAAATATTTTTTTTATTTCGTTTTTTACATGTTTGAATGAGAGAGTCACAAATTTCTTGTTGTTCTGTGACAACACTCATTTGTAGACTGGTTCGTAGACTGGTCCAAAAGAAAGTAGTTTCAACAACTTTTTTTTATTTCCAAATTTTGCATTAGAAGTTCAAATCAGAATATTCACAGTTTTACAACAACAAAATATATCAAATAAGACATACAAGCCATACCGACAATATAACCTCTCTTTGACTCTCTCTAACCTCACTCGAAAAAATTGAAATATCTTGAAATTGATTTGAACTTACTTCACACTAACTGCATATTTTCTTTCCCTTTCTCTTTTTTAACACATTTGCAGAACTTGAACCCGCTAATTGGCCGTTTAGTGCCCTTGGCGGCTGTGGCCGCAGCTAATTGCATCAATGTGCCCATGATGCGCATGCAGTAAGTGTTTGCAATTAATTGTTTGTTAATTATATTAATTAACACATTCAAATGAAATTTCACAGAGAGTTGAAGAACGGCGTCACTTTGCTGGACGAAAAGAACACTGAGTTGGGCGTGTCGAAGAAGGCGGCTGCTGTTGGCATTACAGCCGTCGTGGCCAGTCGCATTGCCATGGCTGCGCCTGGAATGGGTGAGTTCAAGGTCAAATGCAATTTTTGATAATCTTTTAAACAAATTCTCTCTCCCTTCATACGCCGCAGTGCTAACACCATTGTTGATACAATCGCTGGAAAAACGTGGCTTCCTCAAACGCTTCCCCAAAGCAAGCGCCCCTATTCAAACGCTCTTCTGCGGCTTCGTCTTGATATTCGCCACACCGCTGGGCTGTGCATTCTTCAGTCAGCGCGCCGCAATTGGCGTAAGTGGAATAAAAAATATTAAAAAAAAAATTATTAAATTATATTTATTAATTTTTTTTTATACTTCCTTCCTTGCAGGTGGAGCGCTTGGAAGATGACGTGCAGCAAAACATTAAGCAGCACAATGCCGAGCTTACCGAAGTATGGTTCAACAAAGGCTTGTAAGCCGTAGGCAGCTTTATTGCGTATATGTATCTCTTGGATACTCTGCATTTTGAAAGGACAATAATAAATTCCATTTAGTTTCTGTTAAGAAGCTCACATTGTCGTGAGCAATTGTGTTAGCGAAAAAAAGTATAATGACTTGGCATTTATATGTAATTAATTAATAATTTACATAGTTATTCGCGATTGTAACTGTACTTTAGATATTTTGCGGTCATTTGGCAAACGTTTATCTTAAACATGCTTTGCAGCATTGTAAAGAAATACCTCATTTAAGAAATGTTCATGCTTAATGATAATTTACTTAATACTAATTTAGTGTGTTCTCTTCATATTTTAAATGTATTGTACAGGAAATTTGTTTGAAATCGAACAAAAAACTGTGTAACGTAGATATGTTATTGCATACAAAAATAAAGACTATTTTTGAATCCATGTAATTGCAAGTGTGATTATTTTTGATATTATAATTTTTTTTTTTTTTAATTCTTATTAAAAAATATTTATAAATATGTGTTTAGTAAAATTATTTACAAATTATGCAAATTTATGTGATTGGCGGTCAAAAAATATAGCTTTTAATTCTTATATTTAAATTATAAAATTTCTTATTTTTAATTTATATTAATATATTTATTTTGAATTCATACTTAATACATAATTTATCTTACTTTCTTTCACTTAATTTTACTTTTATATTAATAATTTAATTTATTTATTTGTGAATTTTTATTTTATTTTCAACTTACTTACACTTAATTTTACTTTTATATTAATAATTTAATTTATTTATTTGTAAATTTTCATTTTATTTTCAACTTACTTACACTTAATTTTACTTTTATATTAATAAATAAATTTATTTATTTTTGAATTTTTATTTTATTTTATTTTTTGTTTTATTTTATTTTATTTTATTTTATTTTATTTTATTTTATTTTATTTTATTTTATTTTATTTTATTTTATTTTATTTTGCTTTATTTTATTTTATTTTATTTTATTTTATTTTATTTTATTTTATATTATTTTATTTTATTTTATTTTATTTTATTTTATTTTGTTTTATTTTATTTTATTTTATTTTATTCTATTTTATTTTATTTTATTTTATTTTATTTTATTTTGTTTTGTTTTATTTTATTTTATTTTATTTTGCTTTATTTTATTTTTAACTTACTTACACTTAATTCTACTTTTATATTAATAATTTAATTTATTTATTTGCGAATTTTTATTTTATTTTCTTTCTTTTTTTTCTTTTCTTTTCATTAATTTAATTTTTTTATTTAATTTAATTTATTTTTTTAATTTTTTTATTTCATTTTATTTTATTTCACTTAGTTTTGCTTTTTCATTAAATATTTGTTATTTATTTATTTTTGTATTTTCTTTTTTGAAACATTAAGGATTTTAACAATATAGCTTTACACAGAACTATATATTACCATGAGCCACACTTTAACATAAAACCTTCAATATTATGTACATTTTTATACATGAATTAAAATTAGTTGAATCATTTAATTTTTTATATTAAAAGCACAATTAATATCACAATTTCTATAGGAAAACAATGACAGCGCCATCTACATGTGAAGTACAAACACCTGCATAAAGAAACCTTCAAATATGGCAACACAGCGTATTTAAATGTTTTGACAGTTTCAAAATTTACGAAACACCAATGTGAAGAGGAATTCAAAAAGATTAAGGAAAAGCGATATAAGTCGTCTTTCCAAGTGCAAAATTGAGTTGGGCGTGCATGTGTTTAATACCGCAACGTTATAGTGCGCTGAATACCAAGTAATTGTAGCAACACACAACTTGAGTAACTAGAAAATATCTTTGAACTTTTCCATTGCTACCAGAGAAATTTTGTAAAATTTTGTATATTATAAAACTTCTGGACAACCAATTAACTTGTGACTTTGCTAATAGAGTTTTTACACTTGTTTAAAAAGAGTATTTGCAAAATTCAGGTCATACAAGCAGGTAAAAATGCATTTTTAGTAAACATGCTTAAGCTCGAAGTGGTTGTAAATAGTTAATGAGCGGCAAAATTTATGTGTACTGTTTATTATTCGTTAATATAGCTGTTATCAATTACAGAAAAGTAAGCTGTCGATAGCGTGGAAAGTAAGAAAGTGGAAAACGTGGAGGAAACTAACCGCCAAAGCAAAAGAAACAATAGTGTCAGTGCCAGTGGAGAGAAAATCAGGGAAGAAGCAGTAGAATAAGTGACAACTGCAGTTCGTGGACAATTGAAGGGAAGAGCACAAGGTGGTGGTGGTGGCGAGCAATAGCAGCAGCAGCAGCATCGTTATTCGCTCGGCAAAGAGTGAAAACACATTGCGAACAGTTAGCAGTTAGTGTGACAGCAGCGTTTGGGATCAGTATAGTCATTCATCGGAGGCAAATTTTGCCTTTCTTGTTGTAAAGGCAGTTTGTTTACAGCCAACCAAGTGGATATAATTGCTTAAAATAGCGGCATTTAAAGCAGTTGATTACTAAATTTGTACAGCAGCTCTGAACTGCATTTAGTTGAATAGCTATATTACGTTCTTATTGAATCGCTACTGCTTTTTGCCACAACCACAATGAATATGGACGACTACGAATCATTGCCCACAACCAGTGTCAGCATCAATATGACGGCCGGAGCAATTGCGGGCGTATTGGAACATTGTGTTATGTATCCATTGGATTCGGTTAAGGTGAGTTATTGCCAAGTGATTTCTATGATTGATATGTGGAAATGTGAAATTAAGTTAATGTCAAATCAATCGATTTAATTTATTTATTTTTTTTTTCTGTTGCAAACCAGCGGTTGTTAGTTGACTGCTCAGCTGTTCGCAACGTTGTGCCTAACCTCACATTTAAGCGTCGTGATGTAATTCTTTCCTCTTTGTTGGCTGCTTTATTGTTGTTTTTCTCCCTATACAAAAATGTTTTTTTTTCTTTACCCGTTGGATTTCGGCATGGCATGCCAGAACATAGATGGGTATGGCTATTTATTATTGGTATTGAATGCGTGCTCGGATTTTTTATGTATAAATCGTTGCAAAAGTATTTTAATGTATCGGCAGATGTTTGGCTTTTTTTTACTAAGGATTATGGGAGCAGGTGCAATTGTTGGTAGTAAAACAGGTGTACAAGTAAAAGACATTAGCTAAGCATAAAGCATTAACCCCATATGCGTTTAATTGTTTACTATGCAAAATTAACAATAATTGCGGGGTATTTTTGTATAAAATTATGCGAAAATGCACTTAAGTGTTAAAAATAATTCTAAAATGCTTGCGCTTGTTTGTGAGCATATTGACTTAAATATATAGACAGTTTTACATATGCAGCAGCAGCGCTCATCAAGCTTAAATTAATTTAGTAAAATATTAGTTTATTATTTATTTTAAATATTAATTATTATTATTATCAAGAAACCGGTATAATAATATTTTAAGCAAAAGAATAGTTTAAAAATGTATGAAGCACGCGTTGTCATCGCCTTACTTTATTCAGTTACTAAAATTTTTGTATAATTAAATTCTTTGTATGTACTTTACACTCAACATTGGAATTTCATACACTTTTTTTGTAATAACACGTTCATGTTGATAGCTTATGGCCAAAAGCATGACTATAATTTGCTGAAAATCACTTGATCTACTCTTTTTTTTGTAGATAAGGTACGCGATTATATTTTGGTTAATTTATTTTTGGCTGAAGTATGCTTATCGGCTACTGATGTATTTGCTTGTTGAGCGTACCTGCCTGCCAACTGCTACGCGATAAGATAATTATTAAATCTTGGACCTATTTTATGCGAATTAAATTTATTAGTTTAAAATACAGTAATGCATTATATTATTATTTCTGTAGATAATGTGTACTCATTTTGCCGGTGTATAGTTAGATTACTATAAAAAAAGCTAATAGTAAAATTGTGAAAATAATTATGCGACATGACGCCGAATGTGATTTATGCGTATTTATGTATATACATACATATGTATATGTATATATTTAAATATTTAGATGTACTTATCTGCATTTTTAAAAATCGGAAATAATTTTCAAATCATTTATGTCAAATGTGAATTTAATGAAATATATTCCATTTTAATGGCGGCTGCTTAACTTTTAAAGGTTTTGTGTATTATATTTTTGTATTTTCGATTATTTTAAAATATTTTTTTATTTAATTTTTGTAATAGTAAATGTAGAAATGCAGTCAGTTCTATTTTATTTTTTTATATTTTATAACTTGTAATAAAAATTAATTTATAAAATCGTTTGTCAGCAATTAAAAAAAAAATACAGGAAAAAATAAAATAAAAAACCCAGAAGCACGACGTTTAATGATTGATATTTATCGATAAATATTTTTTGCAATCCCTTTAGATATATAATAATTAATTTTTCAAAGTAAAGTAAAATTATTCATATTTAACCTGTTTAATGAACATTGTTGATTGATAATTTGTCATGTGTAGCATTATGTCATATAAATAATATGTAAATATATTAGTCATACATTGTATGCAAATCTGCTTTGATAAAAATGGTGTAAATATGCCATGTCTCAATGTCTTATATAAGTAATTGGGGGTTTACCAAGTAATGCAAATAAGTATTGTAGATGAAGAAATAAATATGTATATAAATTTATTGCATATGTGAACAGAAATTTAAACGCATCACTAAACAAAATGTAGCAATTTGTAGAAATCCCCTTAAGTGTTTCTCAGAATCATTTGAGCATTTATTGAGCCAAACGCCAAGCTGATAGCAGACAAATAGATGTAAATTTCTACATGACTATTTGTCGGTGTATAACAATGTAATTTAATATAAAAATGCAACTAGGTAACTAGTAGGAAATATGTAGAGCTTAAAATGTATTTCGCAAGTTTACCGCCCGCACTTTCAGTTGGACAAACAAAAAAAATTTAAAAAAATAAAAAATGTATAGAATAATGTGGTTATCACGCTACAATTTTGCAAAAAAAAAATTAGAAGCAATTGTGAAGTGTTTGTTTAATCGTAATTTATCGTGGCTTCTGCTCCAATACATAAGTGCGCAACACAATATGTATAGTTGTATATAGTATATATCTATCTGTATGTATGTTGGTATGTTTTACTTTCCACGATTGTAATTGAACGAGTGCATGTTATTATTGTTGTTGTTGTGGGTTTTTGTGTTTTTTTTTTCACTGAGGTAATAAAGTGCGCAACAACAATTGTGTACTGGCATTTTTACTGTCATGTCTTGTTGTCTGGTAATTATCTTTTAATTTTTTCTTACTTTTGATTGCATGTAATTTGCATTATAATAAATACGCATATATACACACATATATATTCTATATGTATGTATGTATATTGCAACTACCTTTAAATACAAATTAATATAATTTTTATAAACTATTCATATTGTGTTGCATGAATGAGCCTAGTAGCGTGCGTTATACTAGAGATCTATAGCGCACCTTATTGCCTATTAGGTAACACATGCAAAGGTACATTGTATATCTAATTGGTTGTGTCTATATTATCCTATATAGTAGTGGGCGTATTTCGCCCGATTCACACGATTTCTAGGAAATTCGACGTATCGCTTATGCACGTTTAGTGTGAATATGAAATATTTAATTACATACAGCCGTTGGTTAGAAAAATATTTTCTAATTCTAATTTTTATTACGCATTTCAAAATTATTGTTGCTCGCATACTGTGTATTACATAACCTCTCTTGTATTTTATAACTTTTCTTGAAGTATACATAATCTCTGTGCTATGACTATGTGCAAGTTATCGATTTCGCTAAACTCTACATGTAAATACATACATACATATTTACAATGTACAACTTTAACTGCACACACTCGTACACCGTACATAGCATATAATAGTAGCAATAAATTTCTGTGCGTGATTTTTTCGTTAGTTTGTTGTTGTTGTTTTTATATTTTCATTTTTAGTGTATACATTTTTTTCGCGATCTTGTTAGTGTACCACCTATGCATGTGTGTAGGGTTCCGCATTTGTAGACGAGCATCTGCCACCTCTACTTGTATAGTCACCTTATAACTAATACATACAGCCTAATATTATTTTTTTTATGAGTATTTTGTTTGTTATACTTTGGGTCTAACATATTTTTAACATATATTTTTACATACTTATAAGTAGTCCACTTAATATTGTCGTATTTTATTTGCATTGCTATTGTGCCGATATTTGCTTTCCTCCTTGGGGGTCATTATAGAACATTGTGTGAAATAATTAACATTTTCAAATATGCTCCGAACACAAAGCGAAGTTCAATTTGAAATTAGTACTTTTGAATAAGTTCTTTTCTTCTTTGTACTGCCTATTTTACAAGCGCAAGCTCTCCCTTGCAAATGCTGCTATGGTATATAGCGGAGCGTGAAAGTATGCTATATGCATGCAAATATACTACTTTATATTTCTTTCGTGCCTATTATATAAGCTATACTCTCTCTATATGATGCTTTTTTTATCAATGCAATTCTACTACGATAATTTGAAAATGTTATTTATTTAATTTGTTAATTAACACTTCAGCGATATATTTCAAGTATAAAATCAGAACTAACAAGCATTGTAACGAAATCATTGAATTTTTCAATATACCATCATTTTTCACTGCATCATCATGCCGGTGAGTCGCTTGTCGTCATTTGTATCTATTTTCCCCATACGATACGTAATGCGGACTCTGGGCATAGGCATATATATAACGTTTCTCGGAAACCACGCAAGTGCCGTTTAAGATTTCAATGTTAGATAAGATTTTACTGTCAGCTCCCCAACGATACTAGATTTAATTATTTTTGTTGTATTGTTTTAAGCACATCTATAACGTACGTAACTGCGTTATAAATAATATTTTTTCTTATTGTTTTTGTTTTTGCTCGAGTAATGATAGCGGGGCGTTGTTTGCTTAAATCAATTGCCTTTTCCGAGCACACGACATTTTTACCACCAACCAACTCTGGTGCATTCGTACATACTTACGTACCCATATATACTTTTACATGCATCTATCTACAACAAAAACTGCACTCGACAACCGGCTTCTGCTGCACTTCAGCACAACTTGATGTAGAGAACTTTCCATATTAATTTAGATTACGATTTAGCAAAATGCAAAAAAAATCTACTTTTAATTGCGTGCGAAATGAGGGACTCTCTACAATGACTAAGTACTTAAAAAATTAAATGCAAAATAATTAAAAATATATGATTGCCTATAATCGTAGACCGCATTTTGATTGCATTAACGATTTGGTGGTTTGAGAATCATTTAAGTATTTGTGAACAATCAATATCACTGTGGCACCAAGCAGTTCATAAAAAGCTATATACATATAAATCATATCTACAGATGTTGTATATACCGTAATCATGTTGTTTGCGTACGCAACATTTTTTGTTCATAAAAAAAAGTATATCAAAAAGTACTTATTTTCCCAATTGTTAAAATCACATTTAATTTTACGTCTTACATATAAGATACTCTTCAGCATGAAACCTTATCAACATTGTTCTTATGCATACATACATATACATGTATACTTTCAGACACGAATGCAAAGTTTATCGCCAGTCACTTCCAACTATGACATCAGCACCACCTTCAAGAATATGATCAAGAAAGAGGGTCTTATGAGGTGAGTTAATTGCTATATTACATGTCTTTTTCCAACAATACTGATAAAATTTGCTGGCAATTTCATATTGTTTTCATAAATATTGATATTGGTCGGCTGCAGACCCATACGTGGTGTCTCCGCTGTTGTTGCTGGCGCCGGACCCGCACATGCGCTGTACTTTGGTTCCTATGAAATGACGAAAGAGTTGCTCACTAAGTTCACCACCAACAATCATGTCAATTATAGTGAGTATAATATTTTATATATACTATATAAATAGATTATATTAATATTTACGCCGTTATTTTTTTATTATTAATTTTTTGTTTGTTTTTGACCTCTAGTGGCGTCCGGCGCTATAGCGACACTCATACACGATGCCGTATCGAATCCCACGGATGTGATAAAACAACGCATGCAAATGTACAATTCAAAGTATAGTTCAGTTATTGGCTGTATGAAGGATGTGTATCGTAATGAAGGCATCAAAGCATTCTACAGATCATACTCCACACAGCTGGTGATGAATATACCATATCAGACAATACATTTCGCCACATACGAATTTTTCCAAAATATGGTGAGTGGAAATATTAAAAAAAAAAAAACAGTTATTATATAACTAATAATAATTTTAAAACCAACAGTTGAATCACGAACGAAGATATAGTCCCGTTGTGCATATGGTGGCAGGTGGTGCGGCTGGTGCTACCGCAGCCGCATTCACAACACCTTTGGATGTGGTGAAAACGCTGCTAAATACACAGGAGAATGGTCTGACCAAGGGTATGGGTGAAGCAATTCGACAGGTAAGCGGCTTAAACAGACTACAAATCAAGCTCTAACCATGTACCGTTAAATGCAATCATATAATTTCTTAACCTCTCTTACAGATCTACGCAGTGGCTGGTGTTAAGGGCTTCTTCCGCGGCATGTTGGCACGCGTCTTATACTCCATGCCTGCTACAGCTATTTGCTGGTCCACATATGAGTTCTTCAAATTCTATTTGGCCGGCTCGAATCACAGCACATACAAGTCATCGATAACCGGCAAGAATGCGTTGCAGCGGCGAGACGAAGTATCGGGGGATGGTGAAAAAACAGCCTATGTGCTGCCAGTGACAACGACCGCTGATGTGGAGGAGCTACCGACAAGTCCCAATGCAACAACAACAGCAGCAGCGACGACGCCCAGCGGTAGCGCGGCTGGCACGTCGACAGCTGGTGGTTCGGCGCCAAGTAGTGCCACGGCGATCAAAAGCGTTTGTGAACTGCCCAGTAATGTGACAACGTCCGCATTAAATCTGCACACAAGGCATACGGATGTGAAAAGTACGCGTCCATTTGAACGAGGATACTCGAGTCCGTAATTCAAAGACGATTACGCAGATAACAGTACGAGTGTTGGAGAGAGGGGTGCAACATGAAACGAAGCAAAAATTATGTAATATACAAACAAACAAAACAAAACAGAAAAAGCAAATCTACAGTAATCAAGCGACGACTAAATATGATGCCGGCGTTGAGCGCACGTTAACGGTGGGGAACAACACGCCTACGTTTTGACAACGCTGGCGTCTGATTGTGTATATTTAATAATTTTTTGGCGTGTTTTTTTTTTTTAATGATTGTTGTTGTGAGGTCTGGTGCGTGCAGCAGTTTGGGCAGTTTTGGGGTGGTGTGTTTAACAGCGTCGACGTGGACCGTCACACTGTGAATCACCCCAAATACCTTGCTCCCGACGAAGACTAGACTATGCGAAGCGAGTATGTGTGTGCTCACAAGAAGGGTTTCGAAGAAATGGCAAAAATTGTTTGTTTGTTTGTGGTGATGAATGTGATACATGTTATTTTTTGTTTGTGTGGTATTTAAGTACCCATCACCTGCCTGTAGCGCCTACTGCAAAGCAAAAAAAAAAAAAAACAAAAAGCTCAATAAAGAAAACAAAAACAAAAAAAAAATTAATACAAACCAAAATTAATGTTATAAATTGTATAAAAAAAATACCACGAAAAAAAGTGAAAAACTCGTACCAGTGCAAAAACCCTTCGGCTTTAATTGTGGTCGCAGCAACAGGATGGCAGCAAGATTTCGCCAAAAACCCTGCTAAAACGCCTCTAATATAGTATTATGTAAATATGCATGTCTTTATCTTCAACACTGCGCAGCAAACCATACCTTGCGGCATAACGCGCCTCCCGCCCCCCCTCTCTCCCGTCCGCACACATTGTTGGCGGTGTAAAAATTCATGTTTGTAAAAAGACGAAAACAAAAACAACAACAACAACAATTATCCAATTCGGAAAGTGAGATCAATTCGAAAAATTCACTATGTGTTTACCACTGTACACAATAAAATCTTTGCAAAAGAGCATCTACTTGTAATCTAATTACAAATACACTAAAATAAACCTAGTTTATATATACAATACAACAACAAGAAGAAAAAAATAAGGAAAAACAAATTAAAATTACAACAACTAGAAATGGAGCCATGCATCGTAGTTGTAGGCACAATACTCGTTAGCAGCATTTTGAATTTCCAAGAAATTCGCAAACACAACTACACGAGTGCAAAACATAAAAACAAAATGAAAAAAAACAAGAAAAAAACAAGTCACGGTATCGAAAAACTGCGTTTAAAGTCAAGTGCAGCGCCGTTCTAGCAGCAAGTTGAAACTATTATTTTGCCATTACCACGCTACAACATGGAATCGTCAACACTTAACACTTTAAAACGAACATACACACACCCACACACACACATAGTTACATGCGTTGCAACAGAATTTCTACTGTGATTACATATATACATATATACCAGACACGCCTTGTATCGTTCGGTGTTAAGAAGATGCTCATTTTGCTACTTGAAAGACAGGTCTTTTCAAACACTGCTATTTTTTTTTGTTTTCATTCAACCTATTTAGATTGTGGTTTTAGCGTGGTGACTGCAAGATATGAAAATTGTTAATATTATTTTAAATTATATTAAATGTAAACTCTTAATATATGCTAACTTAAAAATTTTATTGTTATTAAATTACACAACCTTGTAATTTACAAACAGAAAAGCTGTAAAACAAATGGTCTTTTCGCCAAAATGTATGCTATGTATTTTTTATTTATCGGGGAAGATGTGGTTTGGGTTTTTGGATTTTTTTATGGAAATTAAGTTTAAGTCATGTTCTCCAAGTCATGACAAAGTAGTAGAGGCAACTTCTTACGATTCGTTTTTTTAGGAGAGAAGTTGACTTTATTCTAAAGAAAGTCTTTATTTATCAGAAAGATTTATTTTTGTTTTTAAATATATTTACTTATTAATTAATTTATAAAATTTTTTTATTTCTTTTTTGTTTTGTTACTTAATGTTTTTTAATTATTTTTGATATTTTTTATTTTTATTTTTTTTTATTATATTTATTTTTTTCTTTTAAGTTTTTATGTTTTAAATCTCCCTAGTAACGATCGTAAACCATTGCAGCAAGAAGAATTTATTTTTATACTATACGATGTCTTTATTTATCAAAAATATTTTTTTTTTTTTAAACCATGTTTTTGTAGTTACTTTTTTTATGTTTGAAGATTATATTTCATGTTCCAAGTCTCTAGTAACTCTTGTATAAACTTTAAGAGGAGGCTTTAAGAGGAGACATTAATTTTATTCTAAAGGAAGTCTCAATTTATCAAAAAATATTTATTTTATTTAAAAATATTTTTTTATTTATTTTATATAAAAAATATATATTTTTAGATTTCTTTTTGGTTTTTTTCTTGTTTATTTCTTTTATATTTATTTATTTATTTCTATATTCTATGGTTTTGTTTTTTATTATTTTTATTTTATTTAAAACACTTTTTAATTCTTTTTGTTATTTTTTTTTTATTTATTCCATATTATGTTTGCATTTATTTGAATTTTTTAATATTATTATTATATTTTTATTATTTCTGTGATTTTTTAATATTTTTGATTTTTATTACTTCATTTTTTTTCATATATATTTTTTTAAATATTTTTTTCTATTGTTTATAATTTTTATTATCTTTTTCAATTTATACTTTTTTTGCACTTCATTATAATTTTCATTTTTATTTTTTTAATTTTTTTATATATTTATTAATTTTAATTTCTTATATTTTTTTACTATTTGTATTTTTATTTCCTTATAATTTTTATTATTATTTTATTTTGCTTAATTTTTTCTCTTTTTTTTCTATTATAGTTTTTATTATTTTTACACTTTTTGTTATCCTTATTAATTAATATTTTTAATATTTTCTTTTAATTCTATTTTTTATTATTTTTATACTCCATTCAAAAACACCAAACAAAAATGTATAAATTAATTTATTATTTATATTTCTTTTTATTATTTTTTATTTATTTTCACTTCTCCCAAAAGCACCAAAAAATAAAAAATAAATGTATTCACTTGTATAAATATATATGTATTTTTTTATTTAAGCAATGTATATAAATTTTTAATTTCTAAATAATATTTTCATTTTTATTATTTTAAAATGTTTAACGTCGTCTTGTTACAACTACAACTAGATTATGGTATCCATACCTCGACGACGTGAACGTTGACTCAAAATGGGTCGCGGTTTGTACAGATCCTCGCTGTTATAGCGCTGTTGACTCAATTTATTTACAGACGCAATGCGACGAACGCATTTCACCTCATCTGTAAAGGACACACATTTAAGTACATTGCAACATGGAAAATCAATAGAAAAACATACACAAAAACAACATTTAGGTGAAAAGTAAATAGCGGCAGTTCAGTTATGAAATAAATAAAGACACAGAAGAAATTGAAACAGAAAAACGGAAAAAGTCGCAAATATTCAATTGAAAACACTTCAAAATGTATGAACAAATTGCTTACCCAGCACATGGTTGGAAGGATATACATTTTTGTTTTTGTTTTTGTTTTTGGTTTTTGATTTGATTGATTGATATTTTTGCATTTTTACATTTTATTTTTTAATGTACTCTGCTATGATTATGTTATTATGTCATGCGTTACGCGTAGACGCTACATTTTTACGGGTAACTATTACGTATACGCGCTGCATATTGCGTTTTGCTTATGGCTTTGATTTAATTTGTATGCATATCTAAAAATCAATGAAGAATAGAGCGAAAAGTAAATAAAAGAATTAATTACTCTTTACTGTTGATCGTACAAGTAATTAGCAAACTTTAAATTAAAAATTTCTTACAAAGTTTACTACTACTAAGACTTTTGCTTTTTAATTCGAGATACCATTTTTATTTATATTTGTTTTTAGTTTATATGTGTATTTAAAGTATTAAAAATTAGCGTGAGTTTGTAAAAAATGTGTGTTTACGTGTGTTGACTAGTTTTTAATGCTAGTATTAGTTATAAATTAATATAAGTGGCGTGTAGATTTGGAAATTTCAATTTAATGAGCTGGAGTTATATTTTTTTTTAAAGAAAAAGTTAATATTTGTAAATATTTTTTTATATTGCACAGGTGTAAGTCATTGGGAAAATAGTTATCTATACTTAAATACTGAATAAAAAACGAATTTAGGCTAGAGTTTTTTTAATAAAGTTAAAATTTAAAATTCTAGAATTTTGGTTATAAAAAAAAAAAGAAAATCGTGGAATTTTTTTTATAAAAAAAAATAAGAATAATTAGTTTTTTATGAAAATAATATATAGAAACAAATGTATAGAAAAGAAAAAGAAAATTATGAAATATGAATAGCAAATGTATTTTCCAATTTTTGTATACTTAACCTTTTAATTTTTATTAAAGTGAGAAAAATCAAAAAAAAAACTAATAAATGAGAACAGTTTTTTTATGTAAACTTTTTAAACTTTTAATAAAATTTCGTTACATACAAAATACATTTACTAAGAAAAAATTTAGTTTGAGCGAAATGAATTTTTTTACATATTTTATAATAGAATGAAATTGAAGCAAATAACTACAAAGAAACATTATAAAAAATCATAAAAACAATAAACAAATAATAAAGGAGAATTATAATAAAAATAAAATTAATAAAAAAAACAATTAAAATTAAAAGAACAAAAAAAAATAAAGATTTAAAATAATATTTAAAATAAAAAAAAGCAAAAATAATAAAAAAGCAAAAATAATAAAAAAAAAATAAAAATATTAAAAAAATAAAAATATTTAAAAAATAATATTAAAAAAAATATTAAAAAAATAAATAATTATTTAATAAAAAAAAATAATTATTGAATAAAAAAATAAAAAATTATTTAATTAAAAAAGAAATATTTAAAATAATAGAAAAACCAAAAATATTAAAACAAATATTAAAAAATAATAAAAATGAAAAGAAATAAAATATTAAATAAAAGAATAAAATTATTAAAAATTAAATAAAAATTATAAAAAAAATAAAAATCATGTTATTAGTTTGGTATCTGACAAAATTTATTTAGAAATTGCATCGTTGCAAAAAAAAAATAAAAACTGTTATTCGCTCATAAAAATTACATATTCAGGAGTTACTATTTACCGTTAAAATATCGAATACAAGCTCGAAAGTATTTCAGTTAACTAGCTTTACAAACCTTTTATCTTTATTTTTAGGAGGAGCATGCAACAACAAATACTAAACTAAGCTAATGTTTTTCTACAAAAAAAATTACATTTAAATAAAACGAAAAAACTATGCGTTACACAACAATGCAAATGATAAAATACATTTCTAAGAAAACACTAAAAAAATCTACAAACATAAAATAAATGCGCTGCCAAAGCTGATTAATTGCTTACCGGCATTTTTGTCCAGCGCCATATTCTCTTTGGAATTCACGCTCGCATCGGACGGTGTGGGTGAGGATTTACTTTGTACAAGCGCACCGGCATTATTGCGTTTACGTTTCCCATGCAAATCGTAAACGCCATCGTATGTGCTGCCGACTGGACTGCCTTCACGCCTTTCGCCGCTATTGTAGTATTCTGGCGCTGCTGCAAAGGCAGTGGGTACAACACAATCGATTGTGAGCGTAGCTGTAGTAGTTTGTGGCCTTTCAACGCCTTCTGCCGCGCCTGCATTTGGCTGCTCTTCTCCGGTTTCGTAAGTGTCACACAACTCGGTGGCACAATCGAAACGCAGATTGTTGACCACACGTCGACAGCGATCCATTGCGTTGTCTAAGAGACGCAATCGATTTGAAAACTGTTCACCAACTTCCTCGAAGAAAAGAAGTTGGTGCTCTTCCTCCACTTTGTGTGTGTGTTCGCTTGAGGTTTGAGTATTCTGCACCGCTGCTGTAGCGGCGCTTTTGGTTGTTGTTGTGGTGTCTTTTTGACAATCTTTCACAACCATATCGGAGGTGTGTGTGTATGTGGCGGATGATGGTCCCAGATCAATGAAATTGATGTTGGGATTTTCGAGCATATCGCTTAAAATAACGACTTTATTGCCGTGTGGTTGTGTCGCCAAAGCGTTTGTACTAACATCTTCGGTTATCATATTCGACGCTGCAGTGGGTTTCTCTTGGTCGTGGTCTTAAGAAAGCATAATACATTTTATTTTTATAATGAAACATGAAAAATTAATTTTTATTTTTATTGGGAAACTTACCACTTTTTGATCTACCTTTTGGACTTTGCGCAGAGTTCTTCGTATCTTTACTTTGACTTTGCTGTTTATCGCTGTTGGTCCATGTGGTATTTTGACTAGCTTTTTCACGCTCGCTGCCACCATTTTTACGACTAGCACCACTAGCACCTTCGTCTTCGTCATTCGAATCGGTCGACTTGTGGCGCCGCACTTTATTAGTCTTCTCACTACTGTGATCGTCAGTGGGCCCTTCACTTTTGGGCAGCTCTGCCTTCCCAGCATCCTTTTTCTCACTAGCGCTGGCGCTTGAAGTGCTGCGATGATGTTTCTTTTCCGTTTCACGTTTCTCACGCTTCGCGTCGTGACTTTCAGAACGGCTAGACGAACTTGAAGATGATGTGAAAGAGTTTGAGTGTTTCGTCGTTACGTTCTTTTCGTTCTTATTGCTCGAACTAGTATCATGTGAACGTGCTGTGGAGGAGCTGGAACGTTTAGAGCTGCTACTACGTTCTGTACCATCGTTCTTACTCTTTGTACTTTTGTCATGCGTGCGTGACCTATCCTTGCTTCGATCCTTCTCCTTGTGGCTACTACCCTTATCTCTATGCTTGTCCTTCTCTCTATGTCTACTCTTATCGCTACTTCTATCTCGTACACTACTCCTATCCTTATCGTGGCTTCTATTTTTGCTACGATCGCGATCTTTATACTTGTCTTTTGAGCTATGCGAATGCCGTTTGTCTTTCGAATGTTTCTTGTGTCGCGAAGATGATGACGAGGAGCCGTGATTTCGTGAGGTGCTTGTTTCTTTTTTATCGCGCTGCTCTGGTATCGGTGTTGAGAAGACCGCATCTCTTACATTCATAGATTCAGTTTTCGATTCAACTTCACCATCCTCTTTGTATTGTTGTATACTCGTATCTTCTAATGAAGAACCGAAGCTACTCTCATGAGGTGTGGGCGTTGGTGTTGCTGCCGGTGTGTTGACACCCGTGGGTTGCATTCGCTCCACGTCTGTGTCGATTGTCAAATTGCCGAAGTGATGTGGTGCCTCCTTACTTTCTATATTTTCACTTATATTATTCAATTCTCTTTGTGAAATACCATCACAAGGCACAGAATTGCATTCGCCTTCTTGTTCCAACAAGTTCGCTTTTCGCTCAGTACCTAAAATCAAAAATTTTTTTATTGCACAATATTCAGTTAGTTAGTCAGCAGTTAATGCATGCCCACATACCTTCGAATTTAATCTCGTCTTTTTTAATATCGAAATGTAGCTCTGATGGTGTTGACTTCGCACCAAACATTTCCGATGAATTCTCACTGAATTTTGGCATTTGCGCCTCCTCGGATATATTCGCCGAAGCCAGTTCAATTGCTGCCGCAGTTTGATCGGAAATTGTTTGCGGCGTGTTGTTGTGTGTACTGGAATTATCCATAAAACTGTGTGAAGCATTCGCTGTCACGTCAGAGATGTTACTGTCACTCGAGACTTGTGATAGTTGTGAATCTTGTGATAAGACAGCTTCTGTTCCGAACGATATGGTTGCATTTTTTGCAATTTCGGGATCTGTTGAATTTGCCGATACGGAGGTGTCCTGTGTTTCTGAATCTGGTTGATTGCTGGTTTCAACTTTGACCGCACTTTCGCTTGATATTGCTTCCAACTTTACGGTTTTCAATTGGGGTTTCAAATCAACTTCATCATCATTTTTAATATTTTCCGATTTTATAGTTGTATTTGGTTCAACACATTTCACAAGCGGTTCGAAAGGTGGAGATTCGTCATCCTCGTCTCCCAATTTATCATCAACATCAACGTCCATATCCATAACAGAGGGGTCGTCGCCGTGACATTCCGACTTTACTGTCGCTTTATCGGAATCAGGACTCACTTGTTCAAGTCCAGTTGGTAAAAGACTGCTGGTTTCTATTTTCAAAGGCGGTCCAGTCAGCGGCAATGGCGGTAGTGGATGCATGATAGGTGGAGGCGGTTCGTGTTTGACAGGTGGCGGTAGCCCTAAATATTTGTAAGTGATTTCTTCAATGCGCGGTTGAAAAACTGTGCCTATTTTCGGATTCACTACTTGATCGACTATACGTTCAACGCCTACATCCAAAAAACCTGATCTGCAGCAGCAAATTGGAAAAAATGTAAATGTTTTGCTAGACAACGAACTCAACGCACTCTATCCACTTACTCTGTAATATGTCTACGCAATTTCTCACGAAGTTGATTTTTATTCATATCGGGTGTCCATTGTTGTTCGGATAGAAACTTCTTCACTGTACTCTCAACACGCTGTCGGAGATTTTGATAAGCAGGCTTGGTGTCCACGTCTGCCATTGAATCTTTGCGAAACTCATCGAAAACACCTTGTGACTTTACTTCATGCAGTATTCTATCCTCAAGTTGAGGATCCAAATGAGAAGCCATTGCTGAGCTTCTATTTTACATAGTTTAATTAAAAGAGTTGTTAAAAACAAAACATTTCACAATAATAATTACCAAAACTAAATTATTTTGTTTTTCTACGTCTCCTGAAAAAAAAACATTTAAGCGTTGCCAGGCGTACGTTTGCACTTTTGGTTATTTATAATACTGCGTTCACACGTAAAGCAAGAATTTACAAGCTATTGGCTGTTAATTGTGTGTGCGTATTCGTTGCACAGAAATTAATATTTTCTTTTAATATTATTATTACTAAAATCATGTAAACATATAAACTGTGACTTTAACATTGATTAACATTTATCGTAATTATGGCTTAGTATACGATAAGATTTCATATTGATTTAATAAAAAAGTATTTAGATAAGTTAATTTTTAATAAAGCAAAAAAAAATTTTTTTTAATTAAAAAAATCATAAACAATTGAAAACAAAATTATGGAGGCGTAAAAATTTTATGAATAAAAATATCAAAATATATGGTACCGATATGTAGGAGTTCAGCATTAGAAAGCGATTTTATTGATATTATATTCATACTAAATTTTTTCAAATATAACTTTTAAATTTCCAGCTGGTCTATATTCAGAGGTCTAAAATTGTTCAAATATTGCTTCAATGAAAAAAAATGCTCAGTAAGTTAAAGCTTATTTCGAAAGCTTATGACAAGATTTGGAAATGGATTTTTATTATTTTTTTTTAAGAATTCCCTTACTGTAATGTAAAATATATATTATTAAAATAGTCAAGGTAGCCTAGAAGTAATTTGTTTTTTTTTTTTTTTTAATTTTTAAGGCAAAAAATATTCTTATAAAAGCAATAGAAAGTATTATTGAATAAGTATAATGAAATGGATAAAAAATTTATATTAGTTTAGTAAAAAATGTCCTAATAATGTTAATATTTTTTATAATGGTATCCAAAATTTTTTTTCATTAATATTTTTTTCCTAATAATTTTTATATTTTCTAACAAATGTTTACTTACTAACATTATTTTTCAAGTTCTCCAAAATAAATATCCTTTAATAACAAACGTTGACGCTTTTATGACCTAAATTTATGAAAACAAATATATTTTTTTCATTAACAATGTTTTTAATTTGATTTTACCGAATAAAACATGCCAATGATTTTCCTATTCACTTTCAATGTTCAATAAGACATTCAATAAATATGTACAAAAATTACTAATTTGATTGAATTTTTTAAAACAATTTTATTGTAATAGTTGTAATTTTAATTGATATTAGTTTAAAAATTTGAATTACTTCTCAAAAATATTTTCATAATCATTCATACCGCTGCCTTATGAATCCCTAACCCAATTGGATCGACAATGTTTCTTCACAATGGAATTGTAAATTAGTATGCCTAATATCTCAAAAATTTTATGGCAAAATAAATATTCGGTGTGATAGGAATTACAAAGAACAATAAATACAATATTTAAAGTCAATTACTTTCACAAAATTGTTTAAATGCCGAAAATCTCCTATCAAAACATATTGGAAATGCCTACACCAATAGCAATCACCTCAAATGTCAAAATGGCAACGGAACACACATAAATAACGGAACGAAACACGTCGCTGCAATGTGATTGGCTGATGCGGCAGCCATTTTTTAAACACACAAACCATTTACACAAATCACAGCAACACTGAACCAATGAAACGACAAACAAGGGGTGGACACACGAAGGCACGAACGCAGTGTTTGTGTGCTTATGCGCGAAACGAACTATATGTATATGTATGTGTTTTGCTGTGTCTCAATGCCATGGCTGACACATGGGCTTAGTGCTGGTATTCAGTGTTTTCGTTTACAGTTAATTAAATGAAGAAGGCAGTCAATCGGAACCAGTCGAGCGGCCCGTCCGCATTTCAATTACAACGCGTTTGCATTGTCGCTACGGTAAATAATACCAATTGCAAATAAATTAAATATACATACACACACACTAATACATAGCATCATATGCACAATAAAATAGCAACAAATAATGTGCGAGTAAAAGCACTTCAGTAGCAAGTGGATTAACTAGTCAAAACAGGTGTGCAATTAAAACAACAACAAAAACATTTAATTTTTTTATTTTAAATAAATTCAACAAACACGTGTATGTGTTTGCATGACTTTCAAGTGGACAGTGCAAATTGTCAAATCAAGTGAGAGAAGTGCCGTCGTTAAAGTTCAACAATATGTTACAACACCAACAACAATCACAGGTGTCGCAAGGATACTACGATTACAATCAGTCTAGTCCGACAAATTTCACAAATTCGGATTCTTTGAATACAACACCGTTTTCAGTTAAGGATATACTGAATTTGGTGAATCAGAACGAGAGCTATGAGGTGTTTGGTACGCTGGAGAGGTTAGTTGCGCTTTTATTATTTTTTAAAGATTCTTATACATAATAGAATGCTGTTTGAGGTATAAAAAAAATATTTATTTAAAATTTTATTTATATTTTTCTTTTATTAAGCGACGTAAAACTTTTATATATAACACTTTTCAATTGTTATTAATTTACTAATAATAATTCCGGGCTTCAAACTCATTCATTAGGATGCTAAATTATTAATTAATATTATTATATAGGAAAATTACATACAAAAGTAAAATTTTCTTCCAATTTGTTCCGATAGAATATCTTGCTATGGATCAAAACAGAAATAAGACTAAAAACCGACCTTTAAACTCCTCCCACAAAGTTTTGATTTTTTTTAAAAATATGTTCCTACAAACGAGTCTTTATCGTAAAAGGGACTTATGAGTGTCGCTAAAGAGAAAGGGTTAATTTAACTATGTATTGTACCCAAGAGCTCGATCTAAGCTTCTCCAAATATGTGGTTCTAAAGCCTAAAGTTCCAAGGTATAACATTGAAGTAAAAAAAGTACTTCTACTATACAAATAGTATAGTACTATAAATTTATATAGTATTTTGAAAGGACCTTAAGTGGTAAATGGAATATATGAGAAGGAAATCCTACATTACCGAAACTCCCTTAATTATGATAGAGCTAAAATGTAATCATATTTACAATTAGCCTAAGGTAAATTACAGTTGGCTAAGGCCATATTGGAATGTCCGGATTTCATTCATTATTACAGTAACTCATCCAGTACCTGTATTAGGGTTAAAGATAGCAGAGACCTTCAGTGATGTAAATTTGAAATATTTGGACAGATTTTGTTCATTATGAGATGAGTCCAAAGCGGTTATCTGTACTACAGTAAGTGGCCGCTTAATAAAGATTCAATGAAAATAACAATTGGTCCTAAAACTTTGACCACTATAAACTGTTATCCGACATCAACTGGAGATTAGCAATCAAAAATGTATCACACACCGTTGTTTTTAACATGCTAGCATGGTATATATATTTTCCCTTAGTTCCAGCTGGAACATATGGTCTATCGGTTTAATGAATCGAAGAGTTTCGCCTTCTCTTCTGAGCCTAGTTCCTGTCGGTTTCGCCCCTAGGCAGGGGTGTAGGATTTCTTGGTTCGCTGATGATGAGGTTATATCGTCTTTACACGATCGTCAGAGTCTAGTTTGTAGAGAAGAGATGGAACCTCATGAATGTGAGATTGATGTTGGGGAGAGATAGCCCATATTTTTGCATTACGAACCCCAGTTGCCCATTTTGGGTATTAGTTGAATGGGTATTAGCATGGCGCTAGCAGAGAAAGATCTCACTTGGTATTTGGAATGGAAGTCATCTAAGGAAACAGAAAATGTATAGTGCATCACTGTTGACTCTATCTGAATTATATCGTAGAGGTCAAAGAGAAAATTAGTCCTCAGAATAAGCGCCTATATGTTTTAACCATCTTCTTGAGTGATAATATAATCTATATCGGTAAGACTCCTCCAACCTTTTGAACCCAACTTCGTCATAAAGGTCAATTTTTTTTTAATCTTCCGGCATGGAGGTTGATAAAACGTTGTTTACGGTGTTCCATAAGATATTTGGGAGACATTTTCTTGCATCTAATTGATGATAATACAAATCGAGAATATATGAACATAGTTATATGAATCAACCATAAATGATTTATTACAGTGCCCCTTTCTCTCCGATCGTATCACAGTAACATATAGAAAACTTGCTGACAGATTTTAATATTCATGAAAATATTGGAAAATCGAATACAAATGAAGATAAACTGAATATCTGTTTCTGCTTTCCAGTTAAATTCAGTCAAAAATATTTTACCACCAACTTTGAACCACATTCAACAGTAATAGCCACATGAGGTACAATGCAACCGTTGAATATATATATGGCTCTATATGTACATATATGTCTTATACTTGAATGTATTTAAATAACTCAACACTGTCAGGTAGTAGCCAAAGAAAAGAAGCTGTCATTTAACTCTGCGGTTTTTTCTTCTATTTATTTACATTTAATAACGCCTTATAAAAAACAATTTTGACCAATTTCCAAAGAAAACACATACACAAACATACCTACACAGAAAAGACTGTGTTTTCATAGGCAAAACGGATGCACACAAAGATACATACATACAACGCACGAAAAGCAAAAACACAAAAAAAAAAACAACGAAAATGTTGAAATAAAATAAAATACAAATTTGAAAGAAAGGTCTGATCTATAGACTTTACTTTTAAAGACAAAATCAACTGCTGGATGAGGGCGACGAGCGGCAAGGAAAACATCCTACGCAAATATAAGTGTTTGTCTTTGTGACTACGCTCATCACGGTGCGTAGCTGTTAGCTGCAGCAGTGGTTTTATAGCGAATGCCGAAGAAGAAAATTTTGTTGTTTCTTAAAAATTCATGAAAATTGTTGTTTTTGTTTTTGTTATTATTATAATTATTATTTTTTGTTTGAACGCAGCAAATTTTGTCAAATCATCGACATTGTTTTTTTAACCAACCAACCAACCTCTATGTGCATACACACGTTTGCAAGAGAGCAAGTCTGTAGGCACATACATACATACATACAGATGCAAATGTGTGTTTAACTTTTTTCCTTAAGTATATGTAACTGCGTGTGCGTGTTGTTGCTGACATATTTTTATTGCTTTGGAGTGAGGTCGATAGAAAGTTGAGTCGCGGGCGCCTGCGCAGTAGATGATGATGATGACCGTTTTTGTCTTGCAGAATCAATGTTTCTATGTATGTTTGTATGTTTGTAGTGAAGTCTAACTCAGCTGTAGGTAACAATGCACATGTGTATATTATGCATGCATTTCGGAGTTACTGCCCAGCGTATATACATATAAATATAGATATATGCATGTAGAGGCATATGTGCACTGCATGTTCCGGTCACTGGCTGACCGACTGTGTCAAGCCGTTCTATTTTAGTAGTACCGCTTTGCATTAGTTCACATATTTAAGGCAGCGACGAGCGTTGTCACCAACCGAAAGACAGCGGGACTTTGCGAAATTTCTTTGCCTCACACCAGCGGCCATACGTTGTTGTCTTGCTGCGCACACATATGTACTCGAATAACGGCCAATCTGCACACACATATGTCATTCATTAATTATGCCTACGGGGGGGTGGTGACATAAGGCATCTTTTACTTTAGTATTACTAAATGCTTATTTCCGTTAACAATTTTTTTTACTCATACGTTCTCTCTCTCTCTCTCTCTGTCCCTCGTTTTTTACAGTCCCATGCATAGCGATTCGACACCGGCATCTTGCGTGAACGATTACGACACGCAAAGTTATCAGGAAACTCCAGTTATGTCACAACTTCAAGTGCCCAGCATGACGGCGGTCGGCGCAACAACAACATCCGGCTATCAGTATCCTCTGCACAACCACCATCCTCATCATCCGCATGCGGCTTTCAGCGATTACGCCGCGGCCCCACATGCAGTTGCTTATCCCCCACATTTACACCCACACGCGCACAGCCATCCCGCCGCACCGCATCCTCATGTGCCACCGCATCCGCATACACACACACCACATCATGTACCGCCGCCTTATCATCAACATTATGGCGCTGTGCAATGGTATATGCCAACACCAACAACACCTGCAATGACCAATGGCAATGTGATGTGTGCTCCGAGCGGTAGTAGCAGCGTTTCGCCGAGTGCGTCCGGCGTGTACGGTGTGTCCACCACATCACATCCCACGGCCTACAACTACAACTATCAACATCCGAGCGATGCTTATGGTATGAGTGGCGTGAATGCTGCGAATGGCATGGAGATCGCCAGCAGCAAAAGTGATTACACTTCTACGCCATATGTGACGCCATCGCCCACCTTGGATCTCAATAGTTCGACCGAGGTGGGCGATCCACATACCGTCACATCTGCGATGTCTGCAAAATTAACGGCATTGCCAGCGAAAGCTAGTGGGCATGGTAAGGCGGCAGTGACGTCACAACAATCTCTGCAAAACTTAATGGAGGCGACAAATAACGGCACAACAATGCAACAGCATTTAGCCAATGGCGGCGCAGGAGGCTTAAATAATATGAATGCGCATTTAAGCGCGCAAAAAAATGTCACCGATAATCTGCAGATTTCCAGCGAGTCTATGGGAGGAAATACCGGCGGTAGTGCGGATTGTGGAGTTTCTAAGCGCCGTAAGTGCGATTCACTCATCTTATATATTTTTAAGAAACACCAAAGTCTCCTATTGTTTAGTGTTTAGTGTATTTGACTGGTGATCCAACAGCGGTTATCAAGTAAGGAATAATTTTTAGGTTAGAGTTTACTGATTACTTTTCTTTGTAATGAAAAATTTACCTTTGAACGAACAGTAATTTCAGAAAGGCTAGTAAATCGATTTCCCGATTTAATTTTTTTAGATATTATATAGCCAAAAATGTTCGAAATAATATGAAACGGAAATAAAGCAGAAAATAGTATGTAGACGATTCCTCAAGTCTTTCGGACTAATCGATATGAGAGGAGATGCTCAAGTTCTTTAAAAATAACGTTATTTAAGTAGTAATTCAGTGATTTATACAATGAACCGATTGTTAATAAAAATTTCTCAGTCTTTTGTAGACTAGATTTGGAAACGGTTCGGTAAAAGTTCATCGAGACAATCAGAACTAATCGATCGAATGTTCAAGAAATGTTCACTTAATCTTTAATTATTCGTTTTAGGTATTAATCTTTATTCCAAGCAAAATATAATATAAATATATATATATATAAATTTTGTTAAAGAAGAAATTAAACCATATACCCACATATGTCAAAATCAACCTCGATTATACGTCGAGATTAAAGTTATGCTTAGGGCAGCAACATACATATCTCTATGGTCCCTTTGATTCTTTCGAAATTAATTTTAGGAAATATTAATAGCAAATCCTATCTAGACTGAAAGATGGATTTAGACGAAGGTCGCGTATTGTCCAACAAAGGATTCGGAACTTTATTTCGTATACGAATACAAAACAGAAATATAGATCCAATGTATTTTCTATATAAGGTGAAAGTTTTAGAAATGCTCTTTCTTGATCAAATATATTCCCTAACGATAGTTTCACCAATTTTCTATCCCTTCTTAAAAGAACCTTTATTTCCACCACACCTTATCACTTACCGAACCTTAATTGATTTAAACTTATTTGTAAATTTGTTTTTATTTTTCTTCCAGGAGACACCTCACAAGTCACCTCTTCGCGTTCGGAACTACGCAAGAATGGCAAACCGCGTTGTAAACGCAAACCGCGGGTACTCTTCTCGCAAGCACAGGTACTGGAGTTGGAGTGCCGTTTTCGTATGCAAAAGTATCTAACAGGTGCCGAGCGAGAAGTCATCGCCCACAAATTGAACTTATCGCCAACGCAAGTTAAGATATGGTTCCAAAATCGCCGTTACAAGTCGAAACGCGGTGAAATCGACGGCGACACAATTTCGGTGAAATTGAAAGCGGACAACAGCGCTGCGGGCGTTATGGCGTCGGGTGGCGTAATGTGGGGTCAACTACAAGCTATGCATCACTCATAACAGGCAGAGCAATGTCCAAGTAAATTTAAATTATTTAGTGCTTATTTTACAGTTAGGTTTTGATTTTTCGTTAAAAAATAATAATGTTGCAATAATTATGAAAATTCGGTTTACGTGAAGTACCTTGGAAACAAATTGAAATTAACAGTTGTAATAGCATAAAGGTATTGTAATAATAACGGAATATCCGAACATATTGTATTTTAATATATTATAGTTAAATAAGTGAATTGTAAATAAAATGACAATAATTGGCTTCGGTCGAGAAAATACCATAATAAAGTGCCATTAAATAAAAAATAGAAAGTATTTAATTTTTTGAATATCAAAATTGACGGAAGCAGTTGGACATTAACGAAAGAAAGAAATTAGTGATTTAAACAATGATAAAAATGTATGCCAAGTTGGTTGCTAAGTGAATAATTTAGAGTAAAATATATTTGAAGAAACCAGGTACTGAGGTTGGCTTGTTCTATGGTTTTTTAAAACGAGGTGTGTTCGAAAAAAAAACGGGAATTTTTATTTAAAAAAATATTCATTAGTCTACATTAATGTTGTCGCCTTTCGATTACATGCTCTTAAGCCAGCGCTAATTCCATTTACTTCTCAAACTCGATTTTTGGGATAGACTTTGACTCTTTCAGCGAATTCTATGCTTGTATGCTTGTAAAACGACGTCACTTTAAGGTTTTCTTCATTTTTGGAAATAGATAACAGTCACACGGAGCCATTTCTGGAGAATATGGCGATGTCCCGGCTGTTACAGTATTTAATGAAAAAAACGTTGATACTCTTTTCTTAAATAATAGAATGAATAGAGCTCATCGTCGACCGAATTTAGAAAGGCAGTTCATAAGCGTACTGAAATCTTTACTGTGGGTTTAAAAATTTCAAAATTTGTAATTTTTTTGTCTTATTTAATAGTACAATATGTTTAAAATATTATTCAAAAATATCAAATCAATCCTAGTTATATTCTAATATATTTCCTTTGGAAGTTCCTTCCATCAGCACACATCTTTGGCATAACATTATCTAGTTAATGAAGGAAGGATTTTTTATATTTTTAATACATTTATTTTTCGAGTCAATATATGCCGAAAATTTTACCAAAAAGTTATTTTCTAGATTTTCGGGATTGGTCTTAAAAAATCGAAATATTTGAAAAAAAAAATCCTTCGATCAGGCCTGAGTTTATTATGTATTCTAAAAGCTGTATGAATTTCATTAAAATCTACAGAGCGGTTTTGGATTTACACTTGTCACCAGTTCAAAAAAACTAGTTTTGAGAAAAACGCGTTTAAAGTTTCACCCGAGCGTTTTGGAGTGCCCGAGCGATCTTTGTTATTTGACGAATAACTCGAAAAGTTATTATCGGATCAACTTCAAATTTCAGAGAATATTTATAAGATATTACACTTAACGAAAATGCAAAAAAAAATGAATTTTTGAAAATCCTAAATTGTTTAAATGAAATGTAAAAATACCCTTGTTTTAGAGAATCTTTACAGACCGATGCACAGTGGTTCGGCTTGTATGAAGGGGAGGTCATAAATACTTCCCGTTGAGATATCGCTATGAAATTTTCACTAAAAATCTAGAAAAATATTTTAAATATATAGTAAAAAAATTGTCCACATCGGACTACTAGATCCTATAGCTCACATAGCACAGTAATTGCACTTAAATGGCGATGACGGGCAAAAATACTACTCATGGTCATGGCTGTACATAGATTAAAATAACGAAACCACTAATCAAATTAGTCTGAATTAACCTCATAAGATAACATTAATAACTAAAAAAAGTTCTGACGTGCTTTGAAAATGTACAGGTATTCATGCATTTAACTCTATTTTTAGAAAGTACCGTTAGATTTGCAAATAAGAAATTTAGACAATTTAGAGGCCATCGGTATAAATTGTGACATATAAACGTAAACATAAAACTCCTAATAGATCAGAAAGACCTTCACGATTCGACAAAGCGCTTTGAATCTGTAACAAAATTATTTTTGATCAGCAAATGTCAATCGTTCTCAATTTGCTGGGTTCGCCTAACAAGGTGTTTCAACCTCAGTCTAGCAAATTCTGGATATTGGAGGCAATGCCTTGCCTTCTTCAGACTAGTAAGAATAGATTTGACTGAAAAATATAGCAGAAAATTTTTTATAAATAATTTAAATTTAAAGATAAAGATAAATTTCAAGTGGTTATGAGCGATAATTTTCGAGTTTCATCCACACCCGAATTTAAAAATGTCTCTTTGAGAAAAACGCATTTTTAGAGTTTTGAGTGCTGAAACTGACTGACAGAAATGTTAATTACAGCGGATTAGGCAGATAATTTTTTCACAATTATACCGACTGAATACTATTTTCCAGACTCCAAAGTTAAAGACAGTTTTTAAGCCAAAAAATTGATTTTATGGATACCCTTGGCTTAACCTTTAAGCTTTACTTCAGCTATAAGCTCAAAATAAAATTTTTGAGTAAATAAACTTTTTATATCTAAATTTACACATTTTTATATTTTATTCTGTCAGTTTGTTAATACGAGCACATTAGCAACCATTTTGAAAACCAAAAAAATAAAATAAAATCGCAGGTGACTGCAATTAGATGATGAAATGGACGCTGCGACGATGAGTAAGAGCACGCACCACCACATAAATACACTCCACATACATACAAATACAAAAATGTCTTATTATGGAAAAGACATTAAAATATGAACTCGTAATGTTCTGGTAGTTTGAAAACAGCACACGGATGATTTAAACCGATTTGGCATATTGAACTGGAGGTCTGTTGATGCGATTCCAAACAGTTTGCCAGTCTATCGATCCATTAGCGTTCACACACACACACGACACATACACTCAGAAGGCAGCCTGGCAGGCTGGTAGACAGACAGACATACTGACTTACCGGAGGCAGGCACAAAGAACGGGGGCCAGCGGTGTAGCGGATATGAGTATGGCAATATAAATTAATTTTTATCAAAAGCAACGATCAATTTTCGAAATATGAAAGGCAACTAAAGGCAACAGCCACAGCGCCACTGTGATGGCCTCTGTGATGGCAAGAAGATGCAACAGTTTCATGCTTTTTTAAACCTTTTATTTAACAATTTAGCTGATACGCGTATGTGGTGGCTGATGGTGGAGCGGTGGTGGCTGGTATTGGTGGCGTGCAACAGGGCGCAGTTGTTGCAATGCCATACACTGGGCTACTCGTATAAGTTGCAATAACAACAAAGTCGTTGTTTTTTGATTATTTTTATTTGAAACCACAAGTACTTCCCCCCGTCACATGCATTTTGTACTCTGCCCTTTCGACACACAGTGGCATGCAACTGTTAAAGATTGTGTGGCAAATATGGTGTACTTCTACAAACATAACGGTATGTATATTTTGAGTTCATAAATAAGTGAATACTCAATTTAGTCGACATTTATGTCAGAACAACAACAAGGCTGAAGTCTGCTGGGGACGACAAGCGTCATTGCACGGATTGTGCGGGAGTGGAAGGGGTTTGCTGACTTTTAGAGGCATTTAAGGCATTCTCGGGCGCGTGAGTGGTGTATCAATTACACAATAAACATACGCCATTCACAAATGGGTGCGCACCCACGCACATATGTACATACATGCATACATATTTATATTAGCTCCTGCACAAACAAAATATATACAGACACTTTGGCATTTATATACTATGTAGACATCCGGATGCGTGTCCATGCGCCGTTGTCATGGAGTCATCAGCGCGATTGCACTTGCTGGGCAAATACTCAGCTTACTTTGATTACCGTTTGTGGGTGTAGCATTGGCAGCAGCTGATTACACTTGAAGATCGCCTCGCTTTCGATTTTGTTTGACTTGCTTGACACCCTTCGCGTAGAAAGTCGAAGTATAAAGTTTCATAAAATTATATGTAATGCGTACTATGTACATATACACATATATAAATAAGAATGATTTAAGTGAGGGCGGTGAAAATAAAAATCAAAACGTTTACAGGTTAATTCGAGTAGGTTAATTTAATTTAATATGTTTATTCAATAATCATAGATTTATTGCTTAAGCGACTTAATTCACCCCCAAAAGGATCTTTAGTTCTCCTTGGCACCACATCCACATTACTTCAATATTTCTCACCTCCGTTACCTATTATCTAGTTTATCATACGAAGTAAATATTTAGCAAATATCTCTGACTCTTTTCGGTCATTTTAGATTGACCGAAATCCTTTAAAATATTTTTGATAAATGAAATAAAAATAAATAAAAGCGTTAACCCAAAATAAAAACGTCAACTTTACTCAAATAGTCAAACTGTTTACTTGAATTGTGATTTTGAAATTTTATTGCTCAAATAGTCTTCGTTTTTCGCTGCCTCAGTAAAGTTACTTCTAAAGGCTCTGTCAAAATCGAATTTTTCATTCGCTCAATGGCGTTGTTGCTTTATTTCGGTATGCGCCATACAAATTGTATGGGCATGAGGATATTTTGACAGTAATTTGCGGCTGCCGCCTTTATTTAGGGAAGGCAATTAATGAGCTAATTTAGAGAAACTTCTTTATCAGAAAACATCAACACCTATTTGTGTTTTATGACCTTCCGATGGAACTTCCTATAAAGACCTTTGGAATATATTAGAAAGATATTAGAAATTTAGCCAGGGAATTCAACTTAAAGTTAGAAATATTTATTTGGTCTCGTAAATTTTTCATCAGAGCAAATAATAACTTATCTGCCATCTGCCTCAAATATAACTGTTTAAAAGTGGATGTTCATAAACGACATCATTCAACCATTCAACCCATTTGATAAATATCTGGTATGTGACTATCTTCAGATAAAACAAATATTAATTTGGAGAATACGATATTCAATTTAATTTTCAGGGCATCACCGGATATTGAATTATAAGAGATGTTGGTTCGCGGTACACTCAGATTATTGTTGTTGTTGTAATTGCACTAACATCTTTCAAATAGTTTTAGGAAATGCTGCCGAGGCAACAGTTCTTTACGGGATAAAAATCAGGAAACGTTCCGGTTATGTAGATCTGTCGTGGGAACAGAAAGGTGTCGCTATTAAAACAAAGCGTTTAATTGATTTCAACGAGGTTCAGAACTTTCTCGTTACATCTTATGTGACCTTCGTCATAAAATCGTCATTTTGAACGTTAGCACCAAAAATTTAGGTTAGGTCAAAAATGGTCGATCTTGGTACATATATATATATTTGTTCCTGTTAATCCTGCAACGAGCATAGGGCCACAGTGAAAGAGTTCCAACCGTTCCTGTCAAATATATATACAGTGGAACTTCCATAACTCGAAGTTCTCCAGTATTCGAACTCTTGAAGAGGCAATAGAGTGCAACTTTCATACAAATTTCCTTCCATAAATCGAACTTTTTGGTCAGGACATAATACAAAATTTAAAATTTTTACCATCGAGGCAGAATTTTAAAAGAGTGACTCTAGTTACTCGAGTTACACATATGGATTTCATAAATCATCTAACAAAGGTATGGGATACTGACGACAAGAGCCAAACAAAATCAGAAAACATTTTTTATCGTATGTCCATAAAACTTTATGCGAAGTAAATAAATAAAACTGTGTATAAATCTAATAATAAAATTAATATAAATCTAGTAATAAATATATATTGCTAAAATTAGGTGAATATTTTATTGAGATTTATTGATCTGTATGCATAAAATCAATTCTTGCGTCTGATTTTTTCGCTCTCATTGATATTGTCTAATTTGTTAAATTTAAATATACACATGCTAGCTAATCGGAATCGAAATTTAAAATAGTAAATAATGAAAAGGCTTTTCTAGCGAATTTCATCCGTCATCACAGATTTCCTATGATTAACATTTCCATAATTTGTAGAATGATTCACTTCCACATGGTATTGTATTTATATACAGACATATGTACATATTTTTAATTGTAATGTAATTTTTTGAAAATAAATGTGTTGATGCCAGAGAGATGATAAATAAAAATGTTATTGTTTTAAATTATAATTTTTTAGAAATGTCTAGTAACATTAGACAAAAAATTTCTCCGAATAATTTTGAAATGATGTTTTGAGAACTTTATATTACTCACAAATAAATATTGTAGAGAAAATATTGTAATAATAATGAATCATGAACCAAAAATATAAAAATAAATTTTGCGGCAATTAAATAGTTAAAACCACGGAAGGCTGAAAATTAGGGTATAATTAATAGATGCAATTGTGAGTTAATTAAATTAAAATAATCTTATGGAATGCAATTATTTAATTTTACTGACTCAGTGAAAAAGTCGACTCTTTGTTGTAAGCACACATATACATATGCATGCACTAAATATGCATATATTTGTATAAGAATCCGCTTACTGCAAACAAAACGCCTCTCTGTTGCGCACTAAACAAGCAAGCCTACTACATGGACATATACATTTCTGCATTTACATACATATGTATGTATGCACACATACAACATATCAAATAAAATAAGCAGACAAAACGCCCCATGTCAATACAATTTTCCAAATCGGGCGTATAATCGCCCGAAATGCACACGTAATAGATTTCAAGGATACGCACGCACACCAGCGCGCAAGTAACTGTCCACAGGAGTTACGCACATGCCCACTACATACATACATACATACATATATATAAGTGATGATAGTATTTTTATGCACACATATGTATGATAAGTTTGAACGAGAAGTCCTCTCGTATGCTGACCACAAAAGCAGACGCTAGGACTCGTATTACAAGTCGCCAGGCTCAACTAAAAGCACACATACGCACTCATATGTCTGTATATGTGGGCACCATTGATTTCCGCCAGACTCGTGGCAAGAAACTCGCCGGCGTAGACGACAACGACAGTGACACCCAAAACCATACCTACCGTCGCGTCACACCGGCGCTGCAAGGAGTCTTCAGCAAAAAAAAGGATCACCAGGCTTTATTCGTTCTATACACAGACACACACAGAGATTGCAATATTTTGTTGTTGATTTAAGAGCAAATGTGACAAAAACATATGATAATACATTTATGATTGGGCACTCCCTCGAGTCGTATATTCAAATGGCTACTGTTAGTGTCTGTAGTGAGATCGAAGGGTGGACCAAAAGGGGATTCGAAATTGTAGAGTTAAGTTTTTCTTTTTTAAATATTCAATGGAGCTCAATAGAAACTGTACATATATTCTGGAAATATTGATCACTTCAGTCGCGTGGATATATGTATGTATGTTGATGGGATTCACCTAAACGAGAAAGAAAAAGAGACATTTTTCAAAATGTTTTGGGTCTGGAAATAACTCTCAGAAATTGTGTGGAGCTCACTTCTAACTATCAACTAAAACGTATCGCTAGGGCCTTTATGCTGTTCTTTCAATGATCTTACCCATTTTAATGCGTCTCCTACAGTTCTTATATATATATATATTTGGCGTAGGAACCGCTTTAAGCGATTATAGCCGAATCCACCAGAGCGCGCCACTCATTCCTCCTTTTTGCTTTTTGGCGCCAACTGGAAACACCAAGTGAAGCCAGGTCACTTTGCACTTGGTCTTTCCACCGGAGTGGAGGTCGTCCTCTTCCGCGGCTTCCTCCAGCGGGTACTGCATCGAATACTTTCAGAGCTGGAGTGTTTTCTTCCATCCGTACAACATGACCTAGCCAGCGTAGCCGCTGTCTTTTTATTCGCTGAACTATGTCAATGTCGTCGTATAAATCGTACAGCTCATCGTTCCATCGTCTGCGGTATTCGCCGTTGCCAATGTTTAGAGGACCATAAATCTTGCGCAAAACCTTTCTCTCGAAAACCCCAAGAGTCGTCTCATCGGATGTTGTCATCGTCCACGCTTCAGCGCCATACATCAGGACGGGAATAATGAGCGACTTATAGAGTTTGATTTTGGTTCGTCGAGAGAGGACTTTACTTTTCAATTGCCTACTCAGTCCAAAGTAGCACCTGTTGGCAAGAGTGATTCTGCGTTGGATTTCAAGGCTGACATTGTTGGTGTTGTTAATGCTGGTTCCCAGATAAACGAAATTATCTACAACTTCAAAGTTATGACTGTCAACAGTGACGTGGGAGCCAAGACGCGAGTGCGCTGACTGTTTGTTTGATGACAGGAGATATTTCGTCTTGTCCTCATTCACCACCAGACCCATACGCTTCGCTTCTTTATCTAGTCTGGAAAACGCAGAACAAACGGCGCGGTTGTTGCTTCCGATGATATCAATATCATCGGCATACGCCAGGAGCTGTACACTCTTGTAGAAGATTGTACCCTCTCTATTTAGTTCTGCAGCTCGTATTATTTTTTCCAGCAATAGATTGAAGAAGTCGCACGATAGTGAGTCACCCTGTCTGAAGCCTCGTTTGGTATCGAACGGCTCGGAGAGGTCCTTCCCGATCCTGACGGAGCTTTTGGTGTTGCTCAACGTCAGCTTACATAGCCGTATTAGTTTTGCAGGGATACCAAATTCAGACATCGCGGCATAAAGGCAGCTCCTTTTCGTGCTATCGAAGGCAGCTTTAAAATCGATAAAAAGATGGTGGGTATCGATTCTTCTCTCTCGGGTCTTTTCCAAGATTTGGCGCATGGTGAATATCTGGTCCATTGTAGATTTTCCAGGTCTAAAGCCACACTGATAAGGTCCAATCAGTTCGTTGACGGTGGGCTTTAGTCTTTCACACAATACGCTCGACAAAACCTTATATGCGATATTGAGGAGACTTATACCACGGTAGTTGGCGCAGATTGTGGGGTCTCCCTTCTTATGGATTGGGCAGAGCACACTAAGATTCCAATCGTCAGGCATGCTTTCTTCCGACCATATTCTACAAAGAAGCTGATGCATGCACCTTATCAGTTCTTCGCCGCCGTATTTGAATAGCTCGGCCGGTAATCCATCGGCCCCCGCCGCTTTGTTGTTCTTCAAGCGGGTAATTGCTATTCGAATTTCTTCATGGTCGGGTAATAGAACATCTATTCCATCGTCATCGATTGGGGAATCGGGTTCGCCATCTCCTGGTGTTGTACTTTCACTGCCATTGAGCAGGTCGGAGAAGTGTTCCCTCCATAATCCCAGTGTGCTCTGGACATCCGTTACCAGATTACCTTCTCGGTCCCTACATGATAATGCTCCGGTCTTGAAACCTTCTGTTAATCGCCTCATCTTTTCATAAAATTTTCGAGCATTACCCATGTCGGCCAGCTTTTCAAGCTTTTCATACTCACGCATTTCGGCCTCTTTCTTTTTACGTCTGCAAATGCGTCTCGCTTCCCTCTTCAGTTCTCGATATCTATCCCACCCCGAACGTGTTGTGGTCGATCGCAACGTTGCGAGGTAGGCAGTCTGTTTTCTCTCCACTGCGGAACGACAATTCTCATCGTACAGTTCTTAGATCTCACAAAATTAAAAATTTCTTCAAATCTCATATGTTGCTTCGCAACTAAAACACTTGGAACTGTCTTAAAATAGAATTTTTGACCATTAGATCATCTGGAAGAAGGATTATGGGAGTGACAGTGAAAAAATTGGTTAAATATTCTTACTGTAATACAATACAATGTAACACTTTGGACCTAGGCCTATATAAAAAGATTCTCATTCTGAATATTTTCAAAATAGTAGAATTCTTCGATATATTGGATCATTGAAATTCTTTTATAAGGAAGGATAATTTATAACCCACCTTGTATCTCGATAGTACATTTAGTATATTTAAGTGTATTTTCTTCATTCTTATCAAATCAGCACATATTTCCTACAGGGTATGTACCAATTCCATAACATTATACATTCTTCAGCAGTCCTCCTCAAGTCCTTGCCACGTCTAAAGATGCTTGCATAATCTCATACGAGTCTAAAGCACTTTCTCCTTTTGCTTTTGTAAACATAAAATTGATACTGAAATATATTTCATTCGCCATACACACCCACACATATACATGTAAACACACGCAATAATATTTCAAGTGGAGAAATTTGTCATTTCCATACAGACGGTTATCGGCAGCATCGGCAGAATACCGGATCGGGAAAAGAGCATTTTTCAATTATGCGCCGATGCGATGCGATAACAAGTGCCGCATGCGCAGCCGCCGCATATTCACTTTCACTATGTGTGTGTGTTTGTGTGCAAGCTGGCGTCAGCGACTAGAACCGGCGAAAGTGGGTGAGCTGCGTCCTTTTAATGGCGCATGTAATGACATCTCTAAGCGCCACAAACTGTCATTATGCTTGCAACACAGTGCCAAAGGATCAAAGGCAATGGCGGCGACCGCTGCAGCATACATTTACCGTTGAATATTTACATATTGCATATATGTATGCATGTAAAGGATAATAAATGTCTCAGGCAAATGAATGGTGAATGCAATAGGAAGTTTGGTAATAAGCAAATTAAGATTTATTAATCGGCTTCCTTTTATGTGGCATGGAGTTGACGTCAACGATTACTAAACAATTTCGATGAAAATTACATTTTGTTCAAATATATTTGTATGTATGTATATCTATAGTGTGCAGTAAATGTTGATGCATTTGTGCTGTTTTTATTCAAATACACAATTCATATGTTCATACTACAACAAGAAAATTCATATAGCGCACAATAAATGTAAACAGTTATAATTTTTTATTTGTTTGTATGCATGTAACGGATTGAGCGTGTTTATTAAAATGCTCGCGGCCTTTTTAAATTTCATTTTTTTTTCTTTTATTAATTTTTTGATAATATTTTTTATTTTATAAAATTTTTTTATTTGATTTTTTTATTGTTGATTTTGAACTTTTGCTCGGTGTTGGTGTTGTTCCATCCATTTGTTGTTTGACATGTTGGCGTCAAGATCAAATTGTTGCCCAATTTGTGATCGGAAGATGTCAAGTGGATTTTTACTCATGTTTCCGCCACCGCCATTCCCCCCAAGTATATAAAATCCAAAACGTTTATATAAAAAGCAAACAATTGAAAAGTGAAACACTCTAAAGTATAACAACAAACACACACACACATACACTCTCTTTTGGCTTGCATTGTATATCGCATAAGAATGTGCATTTCGAGTTTTATTAGAATTTAATGTGGGAATCTGTGACATTTTGTTTATGTATTTTTTTTGTTATTGTATTTTAGTACATTTTTGTTGATTCGTAAGAATTTCAAGTGGTAATTCGATGACAATTAAAGCTAAATTAATTAGCAATCAATAGAGACGTTCAAAGCGCTTCAATCAAACGGGGTTCAAGGGAGTCAAACGCAATGTGATCTTTCGAACTGGTTTATTGTTTTACTTTTGGAAGCATTTGATTTTTTTGCAATTTTATAAAATGAAATAAAAGAGGACAATGTTTTCAGTCAACATTCGTGTTCGTTTAAATATATAATAATATAATATAATAATTAATATATTCGTTTAAATATAGAAGATGAAAAATCATTTTTCTTTTTACATAGAGAATCCCAAAAGTTATAACATTCCTCAGAACAGCTTATAGTTTTCATATTTACCAACGATTGTCACTAAGCGATAAATTTTGGCCAACTATTGCAAAACATATTGTTCATGTTGGTATGAAATTAAAAAAAAAAAAGTATAGGTAAGCAATCTAGTTTAAGCCTTGGATTCATTTGAGAGGTCTTTTATAAGCAAGCTTTCTATCTTGAATACTTTATTTTAAAGACGTAATACTCAAAGCACGTGTTCAGTGCATTTTTTTAAAGGTTTCAAGAACATGAACAAATTGCAGAAGGAAGGAGATAAAAGACGACTTTTGTTTGTACCCTCCTCTGAGACCATAATTTTACGTATTTTTGCAAAAACTTCTTAACTTTTGGTTAGAGTCTGACGCGCTTCATTAAAAAAATATTCATCATTAATATATTTTGGAATTATATATATACTGGAAAACTAGACTATTTTCTAGTCCCATTTCCTTTAGAAGAGCTCAAAATTGTAATACAGTTCTGTGGTTTACAAGCACATTTGTTATTTAAGACTAAATTTTTTGTGGCGTTTAAAATTTTTTTTTCGATTTCGCTCTTTGTATTTGTAGGAATTTATTTAAAAATTGATTGCAGAGAACATGGGAAGCAAAAAAAATGTAATTTTGAAATGATAAACTTGATAAAAAAATTTCGCTGAAAACACTAACTTTCCAGAAAACAGTTTGTTTAGTAAAAAATTAAATCGCATCGTTAATTATCATGTTTAGTTAAATTTTGTAAATAATTACTAAAACTAAATCGAATTAATTTTTATTAATTTTGTCTATTTTGGATATTCATACAAGCAGTTTGTGAAATTGGATTTCGGGAACAATAACTCGTGAATAAGTATTAGAATATAAAAATATTCGGTTGAGAATGTATTCAACGTTTTCTGTATTCGGTTGGGTACTATTGAATTTGTGTGTTATAACAAATCAAAGACGCAAACCGAATGTTTAGTTTTATCTATATTTAATTTGACTATCCTCCAATAGGTGGCGCATGAGAGAATCTTACAGAGACCTTCAAATGAATTAATTTTCACAATGCATGTTTTGTTAATAATTCGAAAACAAATTTTAAACCAGATTTTGTTATGTACTAAATTTTGTTTAGTAAATACATTTTCAGTGCTTACAGAACACGTACATATTTCAAATTGGAAGCTCTAGTTGAAGTTGAAGTGAAGAAACTGCGTTTTGTTTCAATTTTTTATGCTCGTTATATATTGGAATAAGAGTATAATAGCTTTGTTCACATAACGGTTGTAACAACTAAAACTAAATGATATATATATACCTAAGGGATCAGTGAGACGTGACGAGTTGTTATCCGGATGTCTGTCTGCAAGCTATAGCTTGACCAATATCAACGAAATTCGGTTTGTATCTTGGAATTCTAAAGCCACTGTTTGTATGAAATCGGTTAGCAACAGCGCATACCTCTCATATACCTCAATTTTGAAGTCCATCTGATTTACTAGATACTATTAAGAGATACTATAAATAGGAAAGCTTTGTATGCATGTTTGTAATGAATAAACTCAAAAAATACTTTCAAAAATTCTTTCACCATTAGAAAGCTACATTCACTTCGAGTAACATAGGCTATATTTTTTGCTAGAATCTAAGCTTTCTGGAAATAGTTCACAGGTGAGGGTATCAAAAAGACTCAGTGATGGAGCATCTTAATTCACTTCACTTCATAATCCGAGAGAAAGACATCGGACATCAAAAAGACTACATTCAAAAATGTAAGCAAAAATATCACGTGATTTTATAATGACATCATGTGATAAGGGTGGGGTCATTGACCTCAATCTAAAATGTAAACAAAAATATCACGTGATCTTGTAATTACATCACGTGATCAGGGTGGTTTTATTGACCTCACCCAAAAATGTAAACAAAAATAACACGTGACCTTGTAATGGCATCACGTGGTCAGGGAAAGGTCATTGACCTCAATCAAAAATGTAAACAAAAATATCACGTGATCTTTAATTGACATCACGTGATCTGGGAGTGGTTAATGACCTGTAAACAAAAATATCACGTGACCTTGAATTGACATCACGTGATAGGGTGGGGTCATTGACCTCATGGGGTAACCGGATATGATGTTATCGGAACCGGAAATGGGACATCCGAAACGGATATGGATATCGATATTGCCGGAACCGAAATTGCGGTGACTGAATATTGGTCACTGGAACTGGGAATGGGGCGTCTGGGGACGGAATGAGCCAACTGAAACTGAAGATATGGGATGACCGATGGAACCAGATATGGGAATGATGTGCCGAAAATGAAGCAACCGGAAATATTTTACTGGAAACGGATGTTTGATAAAGAACGAACGTCAAAATGACGGAAGTGGAAATTAGACAGGAAACGTCCCTTCTCCAGAAAGTGCTTAGTGACGGAAGCAGTATCAGCTTCAGGGCTTAATATAAATGTTTCCTGTTCATGGAAAACTTCGGTTTGTATCATATCGGCTTCCGTTATGAGACTTCCGTTACCTGTAATCGTTATCGATATTGGTGTAAAGTTTTATTCCGCTATCTTCATCGGAGACCAAAGACTAGAGGTCGTAATGAAGATTTAGCTCATTACAAATGAAATATAATTTCATGCTCGAATTTTCTTCATTTTACTTTTTTAAATGAACCCACACAAGAAACGGAAAGTACATACATATGTAAGGGAGCGTGTGTAAAAATTTATAACATTTTAAATGTTTGTTTAAACCCGTGCGAAGCCGGAGCGGTCGGCTAGTATATAAATAAAGCACCATATAAGATATTGGAACAAAACTACTGCACCGTTTAAAAATTGGCGAAATCTGATTACAACTTTAAAAGACTCCAGATACTGATAATGAGGACCCAGTATTAAAAATATGGAGAAATTTGTCAGATATTCTCAAGAAATACGGAGGACATGTTTGTCTTATAATAGTGTGCTTCTGTGCCAAAAATAGGCATAATCGTGTCTATACTTCTTCTAGCCCCCATATATCCCATATACGTATTTTCAAACTTTCGGAGGAATTTTTACCATATATGTATATCGGTTAATGTGTGAGATTGTTTGCCGAAATTGTTTAATATTGGCTATATTGTAGCTTGGTGCTGAAATCGAACCAGGAATTACTCCAGCCTCCATATACTATATAGTATATAGCGATCGTCCTTATACTAGCGGACTTTAAGCCGAATATACATAAGGGTGAAATTGTGTGTTCTCATAAAAAAATTAAATAACTTAGAACTTAGCCTTTCCTTAATTTTATTTTTAAGTTGCATGACTGTTCTAATTTCTGATAATATCTGTGCTCAAGGCAAATTAAGCTAAATCAAAAATTTTCAAAATATTTAGAGCAATGCAGAATACAATTGAAAATATATTCAGTTTAGATTGTTCATAAATGCTATATCTTCAAACAAATACAAGTACAACCACTTGGCCATCCATTGCTTGCTCATAACATCGATTTTACTTCTTTGCGGAAGCTTACTAAGTGATGATATCGAATTTCTAATGAATAATGATAAATAGCGAAATCACTTGGAATTGAATGTTTGGCAAATATTAGTTGAAGAGCACTTCGTTTAACCATTAAAATGAATTTACTAACCACCCAAGTCAAGAAACAAGTGGGTAAATGCAATACAGTCACAGCTAATATTAATGTATGTATGTATGTATGAAACTAAACACCGCCATGTCCCCGTGAATGCGCCATCGCCAGAGCAAGTGGTGAAAACAGACACGAATAATTGAAATATGCGATTCATCATAACTTGAGAGAGTTTTAAAGGACAAGAAAAGATATTATGTAACTCAGTAAACAAGAACATCGCACATAAACAAGTACTATATATCATTCAATATAACAATAAAATTCAAATATACTATATGTATGTATGTATTTTAATACCCGTGCATTGAAGTCCATTTTGCAATGAGCTTTGATTTCTAATCTCAACACTTCAACAAAGAATGTGGACATAAATACAAGAGGTATTAGAATAATCACGAGCCATGAATGAAGTAATTCAATTCTGCTTGAGAAGGAGAGAAGGGGCGCGTTCAAAAGTCCTTCGCATGCTGAGACTTTATTTGGTCACGTGTCACAGTATTGTTGTGGTTTATGCGCATGAATACAATTACAGCTCAGTAACCATTACCAATTCCACCAAATACATGCATATGTATATACACATGTAATATTGTTTGTAAGTATGTTTGTTTTATTTAGCTATACAACAACACTAATAGCACAATCACAATTGTGACTATTCGACCGCTTGCAGTATCAACCCTGTCGTTGTGTCATTTATTGCTAATTACTCAAGTATTATTGAGAGTCACTGAATTGTAAATAAATATGTTTCGCTTTTTTAACGAGACCAACGCTGGTTGCATTTACGTTAGCAGGTCACGGCTGCCCAGCGGGTTTAGTATATTTTTGCCATGCTTAAAAGAATCAACAAATCCTATTCAGAAGAGTGTAAATAATTTTCGCCGGCGGCTAAAAAGCCAAATTTCGTACTTATTTGTGAGTATAACCGCAAAAGAGTCAGCTGAAGTGCACACACATGAATGTTGAAGGGAGTATGGTATAACGTAAAGTGATTATAGTAAGGGGTTTGGGGGTAAAAAAAAACTTATATAAATTTTACTTACAAACATATTTATAAGTTAGCAATTTGGTATTGTTTTAAATTTTCGGTATGAATTGACTTTTTTAAGAATATATAAATTAATTTTTTTAATAAAAATATTTAAATAGTTAAAAACCCTGCCTATTTGAACATTTTATTACAATCCAATATTTTCACAACACTCATTATTGTGGCATTTTTCTAACTAAATATTATTTCTATTAATTATTAATTTCTATTAAGTTTATTTAAATAATAATTTAAATTGCCGTTTTTGTGATTTATCGCCCATCAAATGCTCACATTATAAAAAGCTCAAAAAATAATAACACTCATTCACACGCAAACTCACTCAATGGTTTGAGAAAAGTAGCTGCGGCTATTTATCACTCAGTGGTGGCCATTTTTATCATTTATTCACACCCAATCACGTGCTCCAATCAAAGATGTATGTATGTATATTTCAAGCGATATTTTGATAAAATTTTTGTATTTATTTGCTATTTGTTGTTTATTTAGCTTGGTTAGTGTTCGCTTTCATGGCTTGGTTGGGAGGGCGTGAAACGCTACTTATAACCAGAAGTTAATTCCTCTTCCGACTAACATTAATTATCATTTCCTCTAGCGTTCGCCCACGTTTTTGGTCGTAAAAAGGCCGCATAAAAAAATTAAGATTTTTTCTCCCATTATTTGCATGCAATAAAATAACTTATGTACATATATCTTGATATCATTTTTGAAATAAGTATGGAACTGTAGAAGATGATGAATATGAAAATCATATATTTTTAAATGAAATAACGATGAGTTTTTTCTAATAAAGTGTGTTTTTTTATACATGTGGTTTTCAATATGGAATAAAATGCATATAATTTAATAATTTGACCAAGAAGTTATCTTTATTATAAAAATTACCATCGTGTTTAAAAATTGTGCAAATTTCGTGGAAGTGACCGCTGGCGGCTTGAATAAATACCAGCTCAATTTTCGATCACTTTTCGAACCATTTGGGGCCGTGTGTCAGCAATAAAGGATGGTCAGGAGGAAGTCTGTTTCACATGAAATGACAGACCATATTAGTATAAATCACGTAACAGCTGTCCATAAGACCAACTCCGAAAAAAGTATTGTCTCATGGAAAACAACGCATCTAAAAAACCCAGTTGCAAGCTTTTGAACATTTAGAATAATTATGTTATTGTGTTAGAGATTTTTAAATTTTTAAAAGCAATTGTTTTCATGTCGGTCTGTATAATATACTAAAACATATGTCCATCTTACTCCCTTTAAATTTCATTGATACCGATGCTAGTTATTTAAATTAAAGCAAAAATATCGATTGAGATATGAATCCAAAAATATTATAGAAAAAACATAATTTTTTAAATTTATTTCATTAATACTCTAATATAGAACATTAAGAATCACGAACAGTTGAAATATAATTATATTTCAAATATCAGTAAAACCGTTCACACAACGTGAAGTGAGTTCTAGAAAAAACATTGACTACTGAAATGAAATTGCATAATAAACCTAGGGTAAATCTTTAAACAAAACGAAAATTGAACAAAAATTAAAATTCATTATTATCACCGAAATATTATATGGCATTATGCGGTATTTCTGCCAGCTTAAGCAGAATTATAAAAACTAAATGTTTTTTACCGCCTCCATCTTTCTACATATAGACATTGCTTGAATTTTCCAATTGTCTTTTTCATGCATTGAAATGGAAAGCTAATCCTTGAAACTGAAAATTATACACATATAATTTCCACCTGTTAGCATAAACAACATATTCACTATTTGCCGCAAACTAATGTGTCCTAATTAGACGAACAGCTTGTCTAATTTGATGCTACAAAGGGCTAGGTAAATGGCGAAAATATTGACATCTTCCTTTTTAATACACTTTCGCAACACATGTCTACATACATATGTATGTATGTCATATATATTTAAGACGTAAATACTACAGTCACCCAATTTCTTAATCCACACAATTTATGAAACCACAAACAAATGAAAGTAGTCACTCAATAACAGTACAACAATAATAATCCGCGTGCTCACATTATATTGGATGCTAAAGGTAATAATCGCACTCATAAATCACTTGAGGTAGAGCAATGATGCTCGAGCTGCTCAGCCAATCAGCGGCCAACATCACCACTACCAACACGGACAACAGAAGTACACCAACCATAGCCGAACAATGAAATTCAGTGAAACGCTGCAAGAGACGCTGTGCGGCGCATGAGCGCTGCTGGCAACAAACGAATCAGAAATCGAGTTGAAAAAGCGCTCAAAGTGGGGCTGCTGAGATGCTTGAGGCTTGTGTGTATTGCATAAAAATAGAACATTTCAGAGTATTTACCATATGGAGACGCCACTATTGTGTGTACAACAACAACAGATGGCAACGCTTAAGGGTCACTCGACAGAAAAACACTCGAGTGCCACATAAACGGGAGGTGGCTGAGTGCTATTGCCGTTGCTCTTTGCTGTTGTTGCTGGTGCTTCCTATAGGCGACCTAGTGAACGATACCAAGTGCGATCGAAGTATTTAAAATCGAACTGTGCGTGGTGAGTTTGTTCAATGGTGTCGCATGAGTAGACGTTAACGGACGTGTGTTACAGGTCGTCGTGCAGTTGAAAAATAATAAAATAATAAACAATAGCAGAGTGTTTGTTAATAAAAATATTGAAATAAAGAGTTTGCGAAGCGGAAATTTTTAAATAATTTAATAAGAACAAATAGCAAAATATAAAGAAAATAATTTTTATTGCATTGATTCAGTTTTGCCATGTTAACGAATATGGAGAATAGTGGCAGTAGTGTTGGTGGCGGTGGTGCTTTAGTGAGCCTGAGTAAAGCGGCGCTTACAACGCCCTTCTCCATCAATGATATTTTAACGCGCAACAACAATAGTTTAAATGCAGCACAACAGCAACAGTTAAGACGGCGTCTCTCCGATACGGAAATGTCGTTCAATGCGGAATTAGCAGCCGCTGAGCTGCGTCAAAATCAGGCGCGTGAATTAAAAGATGGCTTAAAAGCCTCAACATCGTGTTGCCATATCGGTGCGGGTGAATTTAGTGGAAATAAATTAAATGGCGCTTTAGAAAACAGCGCCTCGTGTAATTCATCCAATAACCCGAGTCCAATTTGTGAAATGCGCTCGGCGGTGTCAAAGTATGCGGCGCCTATGGGCGCGGAACGCAGAGCGGGCGGCAATAGTGAGAACAATGACTTTATGCCCTACTATATGGCCACTTTGGAGAATAACAATCACAGCGATTACCAGTTAGCGCGCAAATTCGGTTATATCGGTGCGGGGAGTTTGGTCGGTGGACGCGGTGATTGTCCCATTGACATGCGACGTTGCAGTAATAATGAATCAGGTAAGTTGGCGAAAAGTTTTATATTTTAATGGCGGCTAATGGATTAGCGAAAGCGTGTTGGTGACCAATATTTTGGAAACTAGTACAAACTAATTTTGTACAAATATTATAAACAAAAATTTACTATAATCTTTTTTCTTCATAATTTTTAGATTCGGAGTCTTCACCGCCACCGTCGATTTTGTCGCTTTATGGTGGCGCCTCCGGGCATTCCGCCAACAGCAGTTGCATGGGCAACACTTCACCTACGCTGCACGACACAGACGCGCTTAGTGGTTCGTTGAGCCGCAAGAAGCGTTCACGTGCCGCTTTCAGTCACGCGCAAGTTTTCGAGCTGGAGCGTCGCTTCGCACAACAGCGTTACCTCAGCGGTCCGGAACGCGCCGAAATGGCGAAAACGCTGCGTTTGACCGAAACACAAGTAAAGATTTGGTTCCAAAATCGTCGCTACAAGACGAAGCGCAAGCAAATCCAACAGCATGAGGCCGCATTGATGAGCGCCGCCACAAAGCGTGTGCCGGTGCAGGTGTTGGTGCGTGAGGATGGCAGTGGTGCGGCGGCGGCAGCAGCGGCTGCTGCTTATGCACACATGTTGCCGACGCATGGCATTGATCCGGCGTTGCTGCATATTTATCGGCATCAGGTAGGCAACCGTTACATTTTATTTTGCTAAATAAATATTATAATGCAAAAAAATTAAATAAATTATTTTATAATTTAAAAAATATCACTAACAAATTATCCCTATTTTTGCTTCTCTTTATTACAGTTGCAAATGGCTTACGGTGTTGGCGTCTCATTGCCTCAAGTATCATTCCCTTACTTTTATCCACAAGCGTCTAAGATACCACAACCCATACCCCCACCCAGTCAATCGTCGGTGAATGGTCCGGTTGCTGGTAGTTTTGGCGCTCATGCTGCGGCTAGCCACGCAAATACAAACAACAACACCAGTTTTGACATCACCAAAAACGCATTGAATTTCGGCAAAATGGACCACGGCATGCGTTACATACAATGCTCTTCGGCCTCCTCATCCCCCACGCATGGAAACACGCATGGCAGCGGCGGCAGCAGCAGTCCATCGCGATCTTGCTCCAGCCCGACACCTATGGATGCCTCTGGCGCCATGTTGACTTCAGCCATGTCTGCGGATACCGAAAGCTGCGCGGAGACACACTCGGCAACGACGGAGGATTGTGATGAGAATGTGGAAATTGATTAAAGCGGCTTCTTAGTTAATGCTTCTTAGTGAAACGTTAAAGTTTGTCTATAAATTAGTAATTTGTGTGGCACAGTGTCGCGAAAGTAGCAAATAATATTGTATAAATTTAACGAAATTTGTGATAGTGAAAGTTTTAATTGGCTTAGTAGGCATACATATGTACTTTTAGTATTGTAATTAATTGTAGTTAGTTGTTTATTGTAGTTTTAGAAATAAGTAATTGTGAATAACAATGCAATGAAAAAATAAAATAATATTGAAATATATCGGCTTGTGTTTCGTTCAACAGTTTGTTGCCGATTCTTGAAGTTTTCAATACAAGAAAATGGAGAAGAATATATAAGATATTTTTTGAACAGACCTCGTAATGCGAACTTTAATATTAATTAAAGGACGTACTTTCAAAGAAATCAAAAATATGGATCTAATCTTCCATTTTCTCTTATTTCAATGGAAATAAATTCTTCGCAAGTATCCGTCTTTCTATATAGGTAGGTTACAAACAGAAGGGCAGTATGGTTCTGAATTTTATAATTTATTTAATTTAAAGCGAGTCATCCCATGTGACCGCCGGTTTTTTAGGGATATTTTAAGGACAAGGAATATTTTTTCTACGATCAGTAAATAGAGAGAGCTTCAAGTTTATTAGCATTTATTAACATACATACATTTCGAAAGTCTAAGTATAAATTTTAAGCAAAAAATATTGTTTAGAACATGAGTTACAGCGTTCTGAACACCCCGCCTCAAAAAAATTGGTTCGGACTTCCTTCACGATTCCGGCTGATTGGCTTATCGGAAACAAAAAAAAATTAGCGACGTTTTGACCTGTAAGCATAAATGCATGGAATGGACTATGACTAAATGAATATACCAAAAATTGGACTTTTGGTAGACATTTGATAAAAATATAAAAATATTTGATTGATAATAGTCCATTGCGTCTATATGAGCTCAGTGTACCCTACACATTTCAAGACATTCGGTCAAGCCGTTTTGAGATACTTATGAAAAAAAAAAAAAATTCAGAAGAACGCTTTAAAAATTTCCTGCTTCGAACAGCTCCTTCTTCCAACTGATGTATATTTAATACGAGTTCGAATTTTTAAAAATCACTTTACTACCATATTCTAGACATGAAAAGATTATTATTGTATAACACTCTGACATTGAACCAAACAAACTTTTTTCGAAAGATCGAGCCATTATTAGTATATTATTATAGTATAATTATTTCTCAGTTTTTCGAAGTTAGCTTACTTTAGTAAAAATCTGTGCATAATCTACGTTTGCTTATTTTTTCAATGGGGTATAACAGTTTTCAATCAAGCTTACAAGATAAACGAATGTCTGGACTTCGAAAGAAAATCTTCTCGTTAAACTGTATGTGGAGTTCTCCAGGTATTTATTTCTTAATCATCACATGATTTCATTATTTTTCTTTAGTAAAGAATATTACCAAAGGCATAATTTTATCGACAATTTGTCGCTATTCTGCTCCTCTTCTCATTTATAGAACTTTTTTTCTTCCATTTTCGATTTTTTAGACAATTTTTCGAAAATAAGAAGCCACGTTGGATTTCTCTGTCTTGGGTCAACTTCCCGATTTTAATTGTTACTCCTGTAGAAGAGCGTAGCTGGACTAGCTATTATTGAATGACTAGCTGATGAATTTGGAGACCAAAGTCTTTTATGTGTGGAAAGGAGATTGGATACTGTCTATAAACGCAACTTCAACCATTTGCGTTATACAGAATATAAGACTTTAAAGGTAGTTCCAACTTTAGCAGCTTGAACTTCATGAAGTCAACATTGAGTAATCAGTAACAATGCCAAACTCTATCCGACCAAGCTCATTTGTTTTAACAAAACAAAATTTCGCCCAAAACATTAAGGAGTTAATTTAATATTGATTGTGAGAATGTATGCCCACCCAAGCTGATGAGGCCTCACAAGTGTATAAGTATGTCATGCTGTTACCGCAACACTTGTAATTGGCGAGACACGCTTACACAATGAGACACACTTCATGACGACAACAACGCTTAGAATTGTCAAAATAGTCTGACCAATTATTATTAATTAGCAAACATACAATATTTACAAACATAGGCATAGACATATGAGTGTGAGAAAGTAGCCGCCAGTGAAAAAAGACTACTTTTACTAAATTTGTTTTAAAACATGCTGACTGACCACTTGACAGTAGAACAGTAGGAGGCCTGTAGACAGTTATTGTTTTGCCTTTGCAATGCTTGTTAGAGGTGCTAACAGTAAACACAACGGAAATAATTTTATAAGAAACGGATATTGTGGGTGGGTACAAATGAAGGCGACTCTCTGTGTGTATATGTACATATGCGCGAGTAAATTCTCGTGTATTTGAGTGACTTTATATAATTTAACACATGTTTTCATTTGAGGAATTATAAATTACGTATAAACACACTGTTATTGTATAGTATAAAGCTAGTAATTAAAAGTAGAAAAAGAAAAAAATCGCACGGAAGCTTACATTCATATTTAATCTAAGTACTTGAAGAAAATTTGTAGCTTCTGCATTCGAGATTTTCCATTTAAAACCATAAATATCCATATACAATACACATGTAGTAATAAATTAAATTTCACTTTTAATCGCCACATCTGCAATAAGATCTAATCATTATACAGCATTGCTCTAGCTGTTTAGTACTTGTATTTGGCTATTCGCTTATAATTCAACGGTACTTGTAATTCTATTTCGATTTTTTTTTTTTGCTTCGAAAGTCAGAAATTTTTGCTTTAATTGTGCTAATACGGTCATAAGTTACGTTAAATGGCCGCATATGTATACAGTTATTTGCACAAGTATATATACATATGTACATATGTATATGTGGGTTCCTTGCGTTTTTGTTTTTGCCAATTGCAAATTGCAAGCGTTTTGCTCAATGCAAGGATGTTCTTATCTGCACTTATACATCTGTTGGCATGGCTCTGTGTAGAGTAGATACATGTGTATGTAAGTATGAATGTATTTAGGCACTTGTAGTTGAATTAGAGCAAAGCACTTAATGCGTATAATGGAACTGATGATCGCATCGAACTAAATTATTATTGTTCATATTGCAGCGTGTAGTGCGTTAAAATAAGCAATCAATCATGATGTGAGTGGTATCTGCGGCAGAATTAAACTCGATAGGTAGAGTGAGCTCTCTCAATGTGGGTGCAGTCGAACTTGTATGAATTAGAAAGCGAACTTTTATTAGAATTCTGGTTTCTTCAAAATCTTTTTTAAAGTCTATTAAACTTAATTTAAATATTAGTAAAAGGGAAAAAATCATATAAGAAAGGCTAAATCTCATTACAATCAGAGGCTCTGTCCCTCTAGCAAGTTCTACTACTCAGAGCTTTCACTTATTATCGAGTAGACTTTTCACCATAAAGCTGCTAAGGCTAAGGGAGCTTAAGTCATTAACTAATGTATCTTTCAAATAAGAAAGGCTAAATCTTATCTGCTATTTCTTTTCCAAATATAAATCTTTCAGTCAAATGGTTGCGGATGGCTAGAAAATTACTTATAACGTCTATCTAAATGTATTACTGTCATGATATTCTGCCGCTAACGAACAAGAATATTGGAAGACAATTTCAATTTGGAAAAAAACATATTTTAATAATGACTAATATTAATGGCGTTAAATTTCAAATCCCCATTTTATATTATTTATATCAATACTATTTTAATTCTATCACATACACAGTATAACTGTAATTTTAATACAAATATTCTTCATTTTTATTTTAATTTTCTTTCCACATTTTTTATTTGTATTTGCATGACTTTTAAGTGGCTTCGATTATAATTTGCATTAAAATTTCCATTTAGTTCAATCATAAACAGCGCGGCATGCTGTTCTTAAGTAATAATTGGCTTACAATTGAAAATCAATGATTGCAAATCGAAAGGCTTTAAACAACATTTTGTAATCAAAAAAGTTGAAAAAGTATGTTGCATGACACAAAATGAAATCAGAACGCCTGCAATATGTATGTTTGCAGTGTTGTATTTGCAATTGATGGAACGGCTCGGCGTCTTAAGTGTTTGGGTCAAGGTTATGAAGTGGTACTTAAGTGCACAGTGGCGCATTTTGTGGGATATGGAAAGGAAATTTATCATAATAACACTGATTTAATATTATTTAAAGACTCTTGCTTGTTATAAGGCTACAATACTAAAATTGTTTGCTATTTCAATGACATTTTTTGAACTTTATAAAAATAAGTTTTTAAAGAAACTCTGAATTCACTACAAAAATTTATTTGAAAATTTTGAATTTTGCTCCACTGTACATAATTGCATATTTGATAGATACTAATATGTATGAATGTTTTCATAATAGCACTTGTGCCTTGTACTTTTTAAGTAGTATTTTTTATGTTATTTTTTTTTTTTTAATTTTTAAGTGCTCTTAAAAGTGTAAAAGTTTAAGTGGATAATGCGAAATTTCGTAAACTCAAGATTCTTGATATTCAATACCATATGTACCATATGATAAATAGAATTTTGAGTGTTTCAAAGATGCGCGATTCTCTTTTGATTAGTACTCTTTAATTTTTTTACGACAGTACAGTTGCCAAATTTATTAGAGAAATAAAAAATATTGAGTAATATATACTCATGTTTATATGTTTAGACCAAGATAATTTTTAGACAAATTTTATAGAAAATAATTTTCTTGAATCGATGTCAGATGGCCCAATTAAATATTCATCCCCGTCAAATTAATCGCCCTGTCGTATGAAAGGTCAGGTCTATCATAAATAATTTCTATTACTATTATATTTACTATTTGATAGGTGACAACTACATTCCAAAATTTATTTAAATGAAGGAATTTTCGAATGTCTTTCAGAAAACCTTACGAAGCTTCTTACAGATTTCACACAAATTTTGTAAAACTTTGGTAAGCTTTACTTTTTCTGATATGTGGCAACATTGTTCAATTCTATATTTGAAAAATTGTTTTAGATATAAATGTTTTCTGTACATTTTTTGTAATACATTAATCAATTAATATTTTTTCGGAAGATGTCAGATCTTTTTCAAATGTCGATATACTATTTATAAGAGGTCTGTTCAAAGAAATTAAAATTAAAATTGTCCTCTGTGTGACTTTTTCATGTTTCAAAAAATAAAGAGAACCTTAACGACAGTCCTCGTGTTACAAGCATAGGAGAAATCTGTGAAAGAGCCAAAGGCTATCCTAAAAATCGAGTTTTAGAAGTATTCACTATCGAAATATTTTAATGTAGGCGAATGACTAAAGTTTTTTTTTTAAATGTAAATTCCCGTTATTTTTTGAACACCCCTTGTATATTGGTTTTACCTGTTTTTTTTTTCTAAAATGGCAATTTTAATATTTCTGGAAACATATTTACAATAAATAGATTCTATAACTATAAACCTGATTTTTTGAAGCCAATTAATTTATTAATAATATTATTCGATTATTATGACATTTTAAATTTATTTAAAATCATAGCTTCGTATATACATATAAATTATAAATATCTCAAAAATAAACCTACTTTATTGCATACATCTACATATGTATATCTATGATTATATGATTCCTTATTATCTTTAGCATAAACCTGCATCCTCACATACATACATATACATCCTCATATCCTCATATACATAGTATAAGCATCTAAAAACTTAATCCCATTTGTATATGTGTAAATGTGTATGTGTTCGTGTTGTTTACCTACATTTACATGCTTCCAGCATTCCAGCTTCTAGTTTTCCGCCCAACGCTTTACCGCCTACTGGAGAAACCGCAGGCGTACTGCTGTAATCACTAAACTGCTGGCAGAATAAATTGATACTTTGTTTATTGCTTTGGAGGCTGTACGCTTGTTTGTAGAATCATCGCAATAATAACAAATCTTTCAACGGATTGTGCCAATAATGCAACAGATACCCATGTCGGCGCAACAACAAACATTTACATTTAACATTTTAGCATACATACACAGAGAGAAGGATGTGCGAGTGGATGTGTTTATGTAAATGTTGAAATTTGAGGAATAAAATGCTTAAGTTTATTATGAGGTAGTATTTTCATTTGATAGTCACAAGCTGAGGAAATTAATGCACATATTTATAACAAATTCAATTTCAATAAAAAATAAAGTGAATTGTTTAATAGTAATAGTTGATAATTATATTAATTTTTAATGCAATCATATATGTTCCAAAGATTGGGAGAGAATTTAATTTATATTATTTAGTCATTTGAAGCTGAAAACAGCTATTAAATTGACGTATGACTTTCAGAATAGGTTTTTACAGAATTCTTCTACTATTTAATTAATACCCTCGAAAAAACTCCGAATCAGAGGGTTGTGAATAATATAGTTGAGGCAACCAAAAGCTTGTTGTAATGGTGAGTAAAGAAATAATTTGGAATCAGCAACAGGGCTCAATTTCTGTTGGTCCGACGCTAATCATCATCGCAATATCTTTTATTTTAACTGTAGAGTTTGACAGTTCAATCACCACTATCCAATACCATGCTGATTTGAGATTCACTGAATTTCACCAAGAGTTCGAAAATTTTATGTAACTGACCGACTGGTGAGTACGGTGAAATGCAATCTTAAATTTAAAGAAAATATTGGATTGATGTGATCTCGGAAAGCAAATGGTTCCTGGTGAGACTTTACAACTAAAGGACTGGAAGACGAAACGCACAAGGTTTTGGGGACTCGAAAGGCGAGAGAAGGGAGATCTATAAAGTTCATTTGCACTTTGAAGAGAAGTGTTTTGCCTTTTTTGGTATTTTAGGTTAAACATTACTCATAAACACGATGTTAATGGACTTTTGGCGATACCGGGGTTGAGCTGATCCTTATTTAGCCCCGAACCATATGTACATTTATATATGACCTTCTTCTTATTTCTTGGATATTCGAACGAAGATATTATTGAAGTGCATCAGTTTTGAGTTATCAGATAAGATTTGAAGGAATTATTTTGAGTTTTTACTCATATATGGCGCTTAGTGAAAGTTTGATTCCCGGTTCGCCTTTAGGACGCTCCATGGAAAATTTTACAAAAATTTTTCCTTTTCGTTAGTTTCTTGTGGTTGTTTGGAGAATAAATATGTACAGCATATCTGCATATTTACTTATCTGCCAATTCTAGACTTGTATGTGTGGTAAGATACATACATATCTGTACTTTTCGAACACTCCGCTGCTGATGGCTTTTTCCGGCTTCTGAAGTTCACACAAAGTATAAAACGGAGGAGTTCTTGTCAGAAGAGGCGAAATAAAAACACGCCGAAGTTTGTTTACAAAAACAGTCTGGCTTGGTTAGAAGAAGCGAACACACACACATTCACATATATATTTTACAAGTAAATACTAGTATAATGTTTCCCTCCTTTCACAGCAGCTCCGCTACACTTGGGGAATAATCTTAAATGTTGGCATTTAACTAAAAAGGACGACATCCACACATGCACACACACATACGCATATTTCTACGCCACATGTGGCACCTATGTAAATAACAACTAGAAAAGTATTGCTCCATTTAAAGTAGAGAGCGCTATGAGTGTCGCTACTAATTAGACAGACACACACACATACACACTTTTATTGCATTTACTCGCTGTTAATTTACAAGACACATGAAGTTGCAGTCAAAGTTGTGGTAAATTGAAGTTCATTCAAAAAATGCATCACAAATAAACAAATAGCAATAAACACTGCTTACACATATATGTACATACATACATGTTGCACCAACTTCTTCGCGTTGTGTCGAAGTTGATTGTGAAGAGTTCAGCCGCGGCGCTTTATTATGTGGCTGCCGAAATGCGTAAACAAAAGCGCAGATATTTACATACATGCAAACATACCTATATATTTATAGCGGTATTTATGTGCGGCATACTTGTAGTGCACAACACCCTTAGACAAATAAGCAACTGCACTTGCTGCAACTGCAACTAACGCATGTGGCATGCAACAACGTACACAGTTAGGTGTGGTATATGGTTGTTGTTGCTGCATATGATTTGTTTGTGTTTTTTTGTAGTTTTTAGCTTATACTACTAATCGGAACACCAACATATTGTCTATCAACGCTAAATGTTAATAAGCCGTGCTGCGTGTGAAGAATGTGCTTATGTGAACACACATCTGTATATATTTTGTAGGCGCACATAATTGCCTTATAATGTAGTGCTGTAATAAATTAATATTATATGGACAAATTAGAGCGTTTCCTGCTCAATTTTTATTCATAAGAAATTGAAGTGCTTCGTTGTGGGCAATTTCACAAGAATAAAGTAGCAGCAGTCCTTCTCAAGTAATCCTCTTACGAAAACTATCTGAAAGAGTGAAATAAACACTAATTGTACGTGACTATAAACTCGAGTTTGGAGTGAAAATTTAGTGTTTATCATTGAACGCTGTTCACACATATATATTTTCTAAAAACTTGTCCTATATATTGCTATGAAAAGACAATCTAGAATGAAAAAGAGTTATGTACAAACATATATCAAAACCATCATCAACGATTAACTTTGAATTCTGGATGTCTGCCCTCCGTTCGCCTGTTCATGCTAGCGATAAATTCAGAAAAAATTTAAATAATTTGATGATGATTCGCTCGTTGGAACTCTGGTCGATATCGCATCATTGCCACGCCCACAAAATGTGAACTATAATGTTTAACTTTTATAATTAAGCTAAATAATAATTCAGTACAAGGAATCGTAATAAAAAGAACCATCTGTGGTTACAAACTTTTGGAAACGTGTCCTAGTAGCCCCGCCCTCTAATAGGTTTAATGTATGTGTCTCACAAACTACAACCGTTACATCAATTTAACTTTGAATATCAATATGTTAATATTTAAATACTTCATTCCATAATATATTAATACGTTGTAGAAATGAGGGAAATCTATTAATAAACACCCGATCCAAAACTATTGAGTTTATAAATTAATTAGGGTTTTTTCAAAATTGGAACGTTTATTTACGAAAATCATGCCCAGTGGTATTATTGAAAGTATTGCCCATCCGAAGTTTTAACATTTTCCCATCTTTTTAGAAATTTGTGGATTCCTTCCCAAAAGGACTCAGCCAGTTTGAAATCAAACCCATTTTTGATAGCCTGTTCTGATGTGAACCGTATTGCAGTGAGTGCGTTCTGCATGTGAGGTAAAACTTCCCAGCCGCTTTAGGCTTTAAACGTAATGAAATGGCTGTATGTGTTTCCCAAAGATTCTGCTTAGTCCTCTTATGTTTGACAGCTAGAGCCATAAGCTTCCACCAAAATGCAATGGCTTATCCTGATTCTTTTTTCTTATCAAAGTACTGAAGAAACCCCGCACAAACACTTTTTTTAGGCACCTAGATCGCAATATATGAGGGACAAAAATATTGTTGTTTACACTTCAAATGAATGACATGTTCTAAAACAATGCACATGAACAGTATGTTTCTAACGCATGTTTGGAATACTCGAAAAATATAGTAATAATTAATTTACGCATCTCTTGGCAAACAGTACGAAAGTTATAAACCCAATATTTAGGTGAATAATATTTTTACTCATTTTTTATTCAGATCACACATAAATTCAATAAGTTTCTTGGGCTTCATATTAACAAGTGTACTTCTACCAATTTCTAATCTCCATTCAAGTAATATAAAGAATTTTGTTATTCTGAGTTGATTTTATGGTGAATATATAAGTTTATATGGAGGATATATAAATGATAATTAATGAGTATGTAACTGTAGATATAATGTAATTGGATGATAAAAAATTATAATTTGGGACTGGGATTCATCTAACTCCAATATACTCAATATAATGTCATCGTTCTTCTGATTGTTTGCAATCGATTGGCGATTTCGTTTAATAACCAATACTAAAGACATCTGTAAATACATATGAGCTCTACTCGAACCTCCTCCTGTTTTTATATTGTCTACAAGCTTCCTTAAGGGCTAGAAATAATAAAAAATAATCTCACACATATTTTTCTAACTTTACAATTTTTGAAAAAAAAATATAAACTCTAATTGCCTTTCTTTAAATGAACACTAACGCCCACTTCTACAAAGAGGTAATAATTGTTGAAAGCGAAATGAAAGAGGACGAAAATAAAGACGTTCAAAAATTATTCCATAATTATTCTTTTAAAGAAGAAGAATGTCCTTTACACGGCACACTGGGCAATAACGCTTCGTTACAGCGTCTTTCAACAACCTCTAACGGTACGAAATGGGAGTTTCACTTGTGACAAAAGCATAATGGACGTTCATTTACGCGCCAAAACACACACTCAAGCTTACTAATGTATGTATGTGTGTACTATAAATGCGTCACAACTTCTTGAGAGAGCATTCAAGATGCAATTGAAGAGTCTTTGCCAACCATTGTGTGCGACTGCTGTGAAGATTATAATGGTGTCCCGTTGGCGTAATTGAAGCAGTTAAATTGACACTAAATTGCGCCCTTTCGGACTTGCAACAGCAACAACATTGGAGGAGGAGGAGGAGAGAAAAATGGGCGAAAAAGCAAAAATTACAACAACATCTACAGACAAAAAAGAAAGAAATTAACAAAAAGTAAAAGTAATGGAAAGCATGTGGAAAAAACGTAGCGACGCTGAAGAAGGCCAATCAAGAACGTGCGACATTCTTCGAAATCAATTTACTCGCCTTTTTGCCACATTTACCGTTAACACTAAGCACTGCGACACTGACAGTGATGGCGGCAGCAGAGTGAGAGGATGGTATGCGCTGCTGCTGACTGACTATGGCTGGTGATTGCGCTGTGCGGCATGTAATTTGCTCTTGCGATGTGCTTCATCAAAAAGGAAATTGGAAATTGCTGTTATAAAAATTCATTCAAATACATATATATATACATATGTACATATGTACCATTGTGCTGGATACTTATGTAATCATCGAGTGTTGTGCGGGTGGCGGTATTTTTGGTGATTACTGTGCGGTTAGAATGTTGAATTGCCAACCAGGTGAAAAAATTGGTATTTGAGTTTTCCGAAAGCTAAGAAAAAATATTTTCTTTTCTTAGCCCAAAGGTATGCCAAGTGGGTTGGTGGTTTTGGTGTTCCTTTTTTTCATCGCAAGTCGTCACACCCATTCTTCGCCATCTAATTGAGTTCATTTCTATGGCGCTAAATTGCGCTGAATAGCTATGAGTTGCGAGCTGCAATTTCTTCTTGTGCTTCCTGCGCACGTCTGTGGGAATGTGCGGCACACTTGTAAGCGCTGCTTAATTTAATGAGCCATCAATGAGTTTGTTAAATAGAATTTAATGGTGTCTAGTGAGACACACATATATGCATGTGAAGAGTATGTATGTATATTTGAAATTGATTGGCTATAGATTTAATAACGGTGCACGGGTGAGGCATTGAAGCAATAATAATGGATAATCGATAGAAAAGTGAATCATTTCGGAGTTTTCTGATATCACCGGGATTTATAGAAGCATGAAACATGGGTTAAAGATTTTATTTCAGTTTAATTATTAAAAATTATAATTTATCAAATTAAATTTTAATTTAAATAAACGACAATTATGTTTTTGTTAGAAATGAAACTGGCAAGGGGAAAACGAGAGAAAAAGCAGCCCTCAACTGGGTTGCCCCCATCTCGTACCATTAGAGGTTGTTGAAAGAAGCTGTAACGAAGCGTTACTACCCAGTGTGGAGTGCAAAGGACATTCTTCTACTCTAAAAGAATAATTATTGAATAATTTTTGAACGTCTTTATTTTGATCCTCTTTCATTTCGCTTCTCAACAATTATTGCCTCTTTGAAAAAGTGGGCGTTAGTGTTCAATGAAAGATGGTCAATTACCATTTATACCTTTTGTCACGTAAAGTATGGTTAAAAATATATATGCTGTTTATAATAATAAAAAATTTAATATACAGTCATGTGAAAAGTAATAGGGACACATGACACATGTCCCTATTATTTCGCACACTCAAAAACGATCTTACTTCACAAAATGATCAACATTTTTTCTTTGATAACGGTTCTACTTCACTGACATCCCAGCAAACAATTGCATGTCACGTTTTTGATATTTTTTTATTTTATTTTTAATTTTATTTTTTACCTATTTTTCAGGATTAAAGTTCAGATCGCACATTATATCTGCAGCTTCTCAGTTTTTAAGAAACAAAGGCGTGAAAATGTTTCCAGGAGCTTTTAGCATTCATTATTAGACGATATCGTGAATAGATCAATAATCCCGAAGGACGCTAAGATATTGTGTACATATATTTGGGTACTAGGGGGGAACATGAATTTTGAATACCTAATCACTATATCTAGCTCCGTTTAATATTTTTACTTCTTCTTGGAGATCCATTTCTGGAATTTTTTTTTTTTTTTTCAATTTACCTATTAATATATGTATATACAGTGAAACTTCTATTCGATGGACACTCACCGTCGAGCGATTTTTGTCCGCCCAAGATTGGTGTTCGCCTAAGAGAGGGTAATTTGTTTTAAAAGTGTAACTTGGTGCATGAAAAAATGTTCGCTCAGAGATGGAGTCCGTTAGAAGAGGTTACTCTGTATATAAGTGCTTTGAATATACTGAACTGAAAAGAAGAATTCCAGATAAACCGGCATTGTCGCGCTCTCGGTGATGCTAGGCTAGCTACTAGTGTCGGTAATAGGATATACTCGGTCGTCTGAAGCATCATATCTGATTATTCTAAAACTTTTCCAGTTTCAGTTTCGCAATTTTCAACCGCTCTCAAAACAAATATTGTAAAGTGGGGTAAAGATTTCCCTAAGACTTATCATGAAATCATCAGAACTTATCTACTGGGAAAGAGATCGAAAGAGTGCTTGTCATTATGTAGCAATATTTTTTTGAACTTTCTGTAGCATAAACCATATTTCCATAAAAATTCACCAAACGTTCTAACTAAGAAATTTTCATCACAAGTAATATAAAATATAATAGAATCATAATTCACCACTTAAAATTCATAGTTTTTTTTCATCCTCTGCGGCTGTCCTGTCACCTAGTTCTAATTTAATATACTTGAAATAATTTTAGCAGAATTTTAAAAATTTCAAAATGTTTACAACAACCGCGCTATTTTAAGTTCAACCAGAAAAACAAACTACTCAAAAATTAATAACCAATTTTCCTAATGAGTAATTTACTATATACTTACTCATTTGTTGTTGTTGTTTTTTTCATATGTTCGATTGCACCCTCATGCCATTAACTTGCAATTAATATCCGCTGTCATCTTTTTGGTGAGCGTGAAAGTTCTATAAACAATATGCAAAATGCGCGCTAAAATCACTACAAATTACACAAACATACTCTCACAAATGTAAATGCAAGTGCATATGTACGCGCATGTATACAGTGGAGTGCATTGGCTTTTGTTGCCAATGTTTAAACTTTTAAACATTTACTCAGACACTTTAAGCGGATTTTGAGAGTGCATTAATGGCGTTGGCACCGATGGTGCGCCACTTTGGACCCATTATATCGGCTGCACGCGCAACCGGGTGCGGCAATGTCGGCAATATTTGTGGTAATACGCAAACAAAATCAGGCGAATTCCATGACATGGCAAGTGTAAACAAATGTAAGTTTTTCTTACAGCGGGGAAATTTTTTTTGCAAGTCCATACATATGTATGTAAGTTTGTGTTGCATTTTGTGCGAATTTTTATATTTCTTTATGGATAGGTAGGTTTGTAAAAAAGTTGTAGATATTCTTACAGCATGCATGCTTGTACTAAGTAGATAAAAGAAATGACTTTGTTTTATTAAAAAAAATATATATTATAAAAAAATGGTAATACAATCCTGATCCTTCCTTTTTGATCGATAAGCTTGATTCAGTGATATTCCATCAGGTTCGGACTCTGTGAGTCCCATTTTTGTTGATTTGCTAGGTTTGTCTTCGTGATGAGGATAAGTTCTTAAAACAACTTGAATTTCTGCCCAGAAAGTGTTTTTATCAAGATTTTTTGTCAAAACGGAGTCGTATGAGGCCAAATTTAATAAGCTATATAAGACAATAGTTCGTAACCTAATTCCACTAATTTGTTCGTGGCGACGTGAGAGGTGCATTCTCAGGGTGAAAATCAGTTTCTTCTTCGCTAAATGAGCAATTTTTTCTCGTCAATTCGGCCCAATAAATTGGCATATTTTTGCCATTATCCTTTCAGATTGTACTTGAACAACGGCAAATACTGTTGTACTGTGGGACCCAGTTGCTCTTTTATCCGGAAGGGGCAAACACGGTATTTAGCATGACGGCAGCTTTTCCATTCCCAAACCTTCCACTGCAGTTTTATGAGATGCTTACAGTCTCATCGATCTCTGAGTGCTTATTAATTTAGCTGCTCTGATTCCCTTTAAAAATAAAATATTCGAATGGGCGACGAATATTACGAGTTTGAATCTATAATTTTGTCATTAATCATCCAGGAATATGTACTAAACGATAGTGACTATCTCTTGTGGCTATATCTTTATCCATATCCCTCTATATGGCTTTCGAAAAACTATGCGACAGATATCGTAGAAGTTCGATTTTTTTTCTCGTTTTTTTTTTTTTTAACTTTAACACGAATAATATCTTATTGAAAACCATACGTCTAAACCAAGCATCCGTTATAAATCTAAATGACTTCCAAATTAATTGCAACATATTAAGTTATTGTTATTTACCATTTGGGACTCTATTTCGAAACTAACTTAGTCTAAGCTCACTTTTAAAATTTTATACATTTGAATTGCCGGTTTATTTGCAAACCTTATAAATTCCTTCAAAAATACTTTTAAAAGTTTTCTCAAACAAGTATTCAATGTAATCCCACGTGTACACATATGGTAATTTACATGAACGAATATTTGTGCAATTTCTTCTGAGAATAAGATAATGACCATTAAGCAATTTCTTCTTAGTTTACGCTTCCATTAGCCTTCCAACGTTCAACATACACTACTTGTATAAACTCACTCATTTCAGCTGCTAAATACACCTTCACTTGATGATTTATTTTCTAGTTGCTGTGTATTTCAATTGCAGGCACTACGCTCGCCCACTCGTGATCCTTAAATGGAATTGTTTATGCAGCAATAAAATATAGTTTTCTCAATTTTACTCGTTAATTTTTAGCTGCAACTTGTTTTTTTTTTTTCATTGCTCGACAATGAGGAAATGCCCACGTGTAGACGCAAATACATACAAATCTATATGTGTTTATGTATATGTGTGAGTCAGCCGCATTTCTTGAAAGCTGGTAAACAATTTAGTGATTCGAATTGCAAAACTTCTGCTAGGGTTGCAAGCGCTACTGGAAGAAGATCTCTTCCGTTTTACGAGCCAACTCTTTTAAAGAGAATCTTAAGCGAGTTAAGCGCAATAATTCCAGCATTTACCTTTGTTTTCGTATGTATATTTGTATGTGTTTCCACTCTACGACACTTGCAGCAGCGCCAGCGGCAAACAACAATGCCATTAATAATTATAAGCAACACAGACATCTACATACACACGTGTGCGGGCAAATTGATTTATGTACAAATTGATGTATGTATATACAGTATATGTGTGTGCTTTGTTATGTTCTGTATACGCCGAGGTGGGCAAATTGTAAGTCTAATTGAATAAACATTCTCGGCAAGTAGGTGTTTTCTGATTGGATAAATAATACAAAAACAAAAATCCAAAAACAAGTAAAAGAAGGAAATCCACAATTCATCAATGCATCATCTGTTCACGCGGTGTGTAATGAAAAATTCGGTTGGAACTTTTCTGACGAAATTTGTTTATGTATGAATTTGTTGTGCTCAAATTGCCGTTAATTGTTTTAGCGCATTCAACTTGTGGGTGGTCTTTTATTTGCCCCCATCTTGTTTCATATTACTGTTTTCACGGAATCTCGTTTTTGTGGCGTTCGTAATGTCGTCTGCTTTCATATTTTCGAATATATGTATATACTCATTCATACGTACGTACATATATACTACATTTATATTGCTTGTATACAACTATAAATTGTTCTAAAAATACGGTACTAACAGTACGTTGATGATGTTTGTACGTAGGAGTATGTCGTCATTGATGAGTAGTTAATACAAATATATATTTTTCTGATTAAACGTGACGAAAAATTAAAACAGATACAAATCAATCTATACCTTGTTATTTTTGTATTAATCACTTTAATCTTTAATGAATTTTGCAGAGTTTTTTGGGGTCTACTGAAGTATGCCTTTCATTTATTAAGACCTCCTTAATTCGGTCTTTGTGACCTTTGTGACCCAGACCTTTAGAGACTCTTAAAAAAAATGGTTCATGGCGGTTTATCTGTCAGTTTTTTTAGGAAATTGTGTTAAGTACATTTCGATACACTTTAAATGTACACTTAAAGCTACAGAACCGAATGTATGCCTCGGTCAGAGAGTCAGAAAAACTATTCAAACTTGAAGGAGCCTCTTTGAACAAGTTACATATAAACAATATAATACTTCCTAACATCTTAATATAATCGCGTTAGAGCAAGGTGCTTAAACTCTAACAAAGCATAGACAGTAATGTACTTTATTTTAGCCCTTAAATAGTCTTTATTTGTATATACTAAAATTAGTAATGAAAAGACTTGAACTCTCGATGTTCCAAAATTTTGGATAAATGTCTTGTACAATTGTTTTCAAGAATTTATTTATAAGTCTACTGTAGGTATAAGAAAGTAACAATTCGCATCCTCTCTCCTCCAACTAGAAATAGTGTCGTCCTGAGTTTCAGAGTAGAATCAAGCTCACGGAAAAACGTTCGAAAGAAAAATACTCTCTCAACGGAGAATAATGCCACTTTGCTTAGTCTCTTCATGCTAACATATAATTTGACCCAATTATTCGGCTTAAAGTCCACTAGAATAATATAAATCATTAGTACATAGTCCATGAGTGCTAGTGTAATTCCTGAACAGCTCTTGAGCTCTTCAAGTTTGATATCTAGAGCCTTTAAATTTTATTTCGATTTCTTACTTGGTTCTTGATTTATATATTGTCAAGTCAACGAATCAGATGGAATTCAAAATATGAGACGTTACCGAATCTGGAGGTGAATGAGGACAAGACGAAATATCTCCTGTCATCAAGCAAACAGTCGGCGCATTCGCGTCTTGGCTTCCACGTCACTGTTGACAGTCATAACTTTGAAGTCGTAGATAATTTCGTATACCTGGGAACCAGCATCAACAACACGAACAATGTCAGCCTCGAAATCCAGCGCAAAATCACTCTTGCCAACAGGTGCTACTTTGGACTGAGTAGGCAAATGAAAAGTAAAGTCCTCTCTCGACGAACCAAAATCAAACTCTACAAGTCGCTTATCATTCCCGTCCTGCTTTATGGTGCAGAAGCTTGGACGATGTCAACATCAGATGAGACGACACTATGAGTTTTCGAGAGGAAAATTTTGCGCAAGATTTATGGACCTCAGAACATTGGCAACGGCGAATGCCGCAGACGATGGAACGATGAGCTGTACGCTCAGGTTATACGACGACATTGACATAGTTCAGCGAATCAAAAGACAGCGGCTACGCTGGCTAGGTCATGTTGTCCGAATGGACACTCCAGCTCTGAAAGTATTCGATGCAGTACCCGCCGGAGGAAGCCGAGGAAGAGGAAGGCCTCCACTCCGTTGGTGGAGGCACTTGGAATCTCCAACTGGCGCCGAACTGCAAAGGAAAGAGAGGAGTGGCGCGCTATCATCGATTATAACCGGCTAAACGGTTCAACGCCAATTACATACATACCGAATCGCGGACGATTCAAAGAGACTATCATTATGAAGCATTGCGTAACTTTCGTGATTGAAAAAATTAAATTTGAAAATAATGCATCTATATGATAGAGTAAACTTATAAGATTCTTAGAAAATCAATTAAATTTGTTTAATTAAAAGTAAGACTGCAAGTAAAACATTTGCATTATTTGAGAAATCTATGAATCACGTAGAATCTAAATTTAAGTTTTTGAAAATTGCCTAATAATATTCGACACGCTTCAAAGCACTTTTAGTGAGTGGTAGCCAACAGGTACTTAGTAAATCTACTAATAGTCAATATAGGTACGCATGTGGGTATGTATAATACATAGATATGTTTATATAAATATAGACAAGTATGTGTCTGCACGCCTACACACGAGCAAATCTCATTAAAAACACTATATGGATAAATAAATATAAACATGTCTTTTATATTGTTTGTTTTAAATTAGCACTTAACAAGAAATTGAGGAGCTGTTTTCGTAAAGTTTTTTCTTAAATAAACGTCGAACGTGTTTCTGTGGAAACCATAAATGTTTGAAAAGTGAAAAATCGACGTGAATCCAAGTGTGGGCAGGTATTGTTCTTGGTTGCTTCAATGCGGCAGCCGGAAAGTTATGGGTTACTGGATAAAGTCTACATAAATAAATATGTATGTATACTAGATGTATATATGCACATATATAGTAATAGTAAAAAAATTGCGTTGCCACACTTATTACGTCAGAACACTTAACATGAATAATTGGAGAAAATCTTGAAGCTCAACCACACTAAAGCGCATGCTAACACATTTCATGGATTTTAAGACTTTCAAAATTCTGAGCACTTGAAAATAAGCAGCAAAAAAATTTAAGTTATTGCATACATATTTATGCAATGCTTTATACATAGATATAAGCACTTAAGCAAAATTGTTCGCATAGGCTTATATGATATATTCAAATGTTAGATTTCCGAAATCTCCAACCATATGCCCTGTCAAATCTGATTAACAGTTTTAGCGATCTCTTCAATAGTGCAAAAGTGTGAGATTTCAATCACATTTAAGCCACTTGATTCCCAAATATTGCGCACACTTTCTCTATCCATATCTATCGTATGTATGTATGTTTCTGTAGGCTAATAAATCCATCAGCCGAGTGCCAAAGCGTTTCTGTACAAATATTTAGACGCTAATTGCGCGCGTTCAAGGACATTTACATGTGGCCATGTTTTTGTTGATTCTCTAGTTATCATTGAAATTTAATTGCCGTGAATTTTCTTGAAGTAAACGCGCTTTCATAAACTAAAATAAATTTTTTTATTCATTACGGTTTATTTAGTAATATGTTTGTAATCAGTACAAGTCTCCAAAAATGCTTTCAATATCCGTATATGTCTTGAATATTTGAGTAAAAGACTCTTCAATAGCCCCAAAAAGCTTATATTAAACAAATCGAATATAGATTTTTTAATATTGCTAACATTCCCGTTACTTTGATATATATATTTTTTTAGTTTTAGAAAGTACTAGCAGACCGTTCCGACTTCGCACGGGTTTAAACAAACATTTAAAAAGTTATACGTTTTTACACACTTATACACACTCTAGTTTTTGTTTTTACACACATTACGACCTTTAGTCTTTGGTGTCAGTTGTCTTTCTCTCTGATTATGAAAGCTCAGAGTTCGACACCCCAGTCCGAGCTTATATATTTATATTATTTTGTTTTTTAAGCCTCTGCCCACGCCCCATACCCGACTTTCAAGCACGTACTTGCGAGGTTTTGAAATTTTGTTCAGACAGCAGCTGCGAGCGCTCTTTACTCGACTCTCTGGCACGCGATTGCGTTGCGAAGAGAATGACTTGCAAGACGATTTTCAGTTCCAGATTAAGATTCTCCATCACGAAGTCTCTTTGATACCCTCACCAAGGAACTATTTCCAGAAAGTTGAGGTTCTAGCAATAAATATAGCCTATATTACTCGGGGTGAATGTAGGTTTTCAATGATGGAAGAATTTTTGAAATAGCCACAGTAGTTTTTGGGTTTATTCATTACAAACATACATACAAATCTTCCCTCTTTATAATGGTAGTATAGTTATAGCCGAAATTAAATATATAATTATCCAAATTAAATATTTTTTGAAGTGCAGAGACCAAGAGAGCAATATTTTTTTATTACGAATCATGATTTTTAGGATTAACGCCTTAAAAAAATCGATTTCCTTATTGTCTTGAAATTTCCAGCTACGACCCGCGTAATAGTTTCGGAGATACTTTCTGAAGAAGTTGCGCGGTCCAGTGAAGCTTTGTTGTCACCTAAAACTTTAAACGCAATTTTCTCAAAAAAGTGTTATCAAAATCGGTTGTCAAGATTTCTCGAGGTTTACTATACCGATCTTGAAGAAATTTTAGACAGGTCTTCGAAATACAAATTTGAACGAAAGTTTTTTTTAAATTACTCATATAAAAAAATGCCGCGAAATTGTAATTTTCGTAAAAACCTCTGCAAAAAAACCAATTTTCATAAACTTTTTCTTCAAATGATCCCCTTTATCCTTTTCACCGAGAGCTCGTCTCGTCTCTCTCGGATGAAACCCAAGTAACCCTTAAACTAATTCAACGGTAATTTTGATGACTCAATATATTATTACAACACTTTTATCGAGTTTCTGTAATTGATTCTGTAATGAGAATTCTTGAACGTTTTAGGTAAAGGTATAACGTTAAACTTGAGTTTATGATGATATTGTAAATATTCTACTAAAAAGGATTGAAGGCTTTGAAAATAACATTTTGGACAACAACAATGTCGTTATAAATATATCTAATTGTACATACATTTATTAGAAAATCGAAAAAAAAACTCAAAAATCTCATAATTACGGTACAATTATCAGGCACACGTTGGTGATTTAAACATGTGTCGAGCAAAGGGTGATTTTTTTTTTTGCAAACGCCCGACGATTTAATGACTGCCAGTGATTTGGTGGCTTAGTGGCTGCGGCAGCAAACCAATTTGTATCTAAACACAAACACTTGCTAGTTTAAATGCCGTCACAAACATATGCATTAATACATAACTGTATACATATGAATATACAAAATCTTAAATCATAAGTAAGCAGCTTCTGTGGAAGATGGAGAGTTGTGTACACGCGGCAGCAAGGAAGACAATTTGAATCGAGACAAATTAGAGCTATAATTCGAAGACAGAAAAGCAGCAGCAGCACACGAATCGGCATACATAAGTACATAAATATACAAATGAACTTGCATGTGTGTGGCATAGTGTGGAAAAATCAACAACAACATTGCTGATGAACGCAGGCAAAACAATACCATTGTTGATTGTACAAAATCCACACTCGCAAACACATATGTATATGCCAGCGTATATACATATGTACATAAACATAATCTAACCTATTCATGCGCCTTGCGAAGGCATCAACGATTTATCATTTAATTTTTTGGTTAATCATTTCAGCGCTTTTTATTTGAAGAAAAATAATCAGTAAATTTTATGTCGACGCTTCAATTGAAATCGCACTAACAAACACACACACATACACACCTCCATACAAACATAATTGAGCGTGTTGGCGCAGATGGATGGTTGGAGAGTGTGTAATAACGGCAGTTGGTGTTGTCTGTCCATGGCTGCGAAAGTAGGTTGTTTTGCAGTTGGATGCTCTGCCTGCTGCCATTCCATTCGCCTATTAGTTGCTGCTAATGGCTGTTCGCGCTGCTTACTGTTGTTGTTGTTGCCTACTGTGTGGGTGGCATTACCACCATTAATATGATCATTGCTGTCGTAATTTTGCGGTGTATGCCTCTTTTTTATGGGAGGCCAATGCGTATAAAGCACATAACCGAACAGGCAAACAAACGAACATATAATCATACATATGTATATACATATGTACATATGTCTTTCTGCCCGAGTATAGTGCTTCTATATTATACATACCTTTATATGATTGGGTGTGTTCGTGTCATTGTTTACGCGTTAAATGAATTAACCAAAGTGTAATTCGGTGTTTCGGTACTTTTTTTGAAATTTAATTACTATTTGTGTCATAAAGTCACAGTTGTTAAAATCAAGAAGTCGTACGGAAAAAACAACAATATCCTTGTTTAAATAGCATCTAAATAACTTTTGTGATTTGTGTTGTTGGAAATTCCAGAAATTAAGTAAATATTAGTAAGAGGTCATCTCAGTCTATACAAAAATTATTTAAATTAATAAATAAATTTATACCTATACAAGAGCTTGTTTAGAGCAATCGATCGTCGAAAAGCAAAAGTTCTAAACTGGTTTCGGATTTTGAAAATTTGTCTCTTGGGTGTCATTCCATGTGATGGGCTCAAAATTTGTGTTTTTACTATAAATTGCTTTGCTAATATGTCTAGAATACGGTAGTAAAGTGTTAGAAGAAAGAACTGCTGGAAGCGCTCAGTTACAGCTGGAAACTTTGAACGCGTTTTTCTCAAAACAATGTTTTTCAAACCTTCCTCCATCGTATCTCAAAAACAGATTGATCGAATGACTCGAAATTTATTAGGTGCACTTAGCACATTTAAACACATGGAAGGCTTTATTGTTAATCAAAAATTCCAACAACTTCTATTTTTTATAGCAAAAAACTAAAATGCCTCTACTTTTTTCGGTGCACGATAAGTCAATCAGTCGGAATCGTAGAAGAAGTGCTAGCCCATTTTTTCGAGGCGGGGGTATTCAGAACGCCGTATCATGTACTATACAATATTTTTAGCTTAAAATGTATATTTATACTGTCGCAATATATGTTAATAAATGATAATAAGCTTAAGGTCTATCTATTTACTGGGATGACCCCCTTAAAATTCGAAGAAGTCCATATGTGCTAAATACAACATGTTAATATCAATTCCGAAAAAAAATAATTTCTAAAAAATCCCTTTTATAGAACTAAATACGCAATATTCAATAGATATAATGTCGTTTTTGTTATTTCAGTCCTAAAAATTACTCGAAATTGATTGGATTTCCGAAATCAGATATTAACTAAATACCACTGGAACTAAATAACCTAGGATTGATTAAGTTTGGTTTAGAGGCTGATCCTTTTTTACCGATCAACTCAGGGTTAGATTGTTAGAAAAAACGGAAGCGCGTTGAGACTGTCGGAAATTTTCTGAGTCGGCAAATGTCTATTCCAGCCAATTCGCCAAACGTTAGATAGTGGAGGAGAAATTGACAACTTATAAGACGAGGGAATTTATAAAAATAATAAATATATACATTATTAAGCCTATGCCCAAAATCACCCATAGTCGAAGATTTTCACTTTTGCGTTTACCGATTTGATATTTTGTACAGAAGCCACCGGGATTTCTAAACCGGAAGGTCAGAGGGGTATCCTGAGTTTGGCAACCACATGAGGCAGTGAATTTCACTATACAAGAGAATCCTGTATTCCCAGAATGTCCAAAGATTTCAGTTTATTCTAAAATTTTGTAATTTAATTTCGTCGAAAGCATAGCAATAATTGAATAAGAAATAAATTTCTTGATATGACAATCATATCATATTCACGTCTTATTACTGCCTTTCCTAAATAAAAGCGTCAGCGGCAAATGACTGTCAAAAAATTCTCAAGCCCATACAATTTGTATGGCGCATACCGAAATAACGCGACGGACGAAATTTTCTATTTTGACAGAGCGTTCCGAAGTAAAGTTGGCTGCGAAAAACGAAGTTTCTCTGTACAATAAAATTTCACAACAACAATTCAAGTAAACAGTTTCATATTTGACGTAAAGTTGCCGCTTATATTTACGGATGGCGCATCGACGTTAACGCTGAGCGTTAAAAAACGTTCCGCCAACGCTTTTATTTAGGAAAGGCAGTTAGAAAAAATAATTCTCTCAAAACACCAAATAATGGGCATGCAAGAAATTAGTTCAAGATTTTTTCTACATAAAATATTTTGGTAATCACATATCAAACATTAATAATATTTCTTTAATTGATTTAAATTGCTGTAATTGGCAAATCACAGAAGTGTTCCCAAATTGGCCTTTTCTTCTTCCAAAAAATATATTATGTGAATATAAAACAAAAGGGCAAGTAAGATGAGCTTTCTCTCTTACTAGCTTCGGGAATCTCTTGATATACATAGGTTTTATCAAGCTCCTTATTCTCTTAACTTTCGTATTTCACTACAATACTTTCCAAGTTTTTTCTTAAACTAAATTCCTCGAAATTTTTCGTAAGTGGTTTCGGTTTAGACCTTGATTTATGCCTTGAACTCGAAAATTGCGGAAGTCAACACCCAGACAGCCGCGCACTTTGCGGCATTTTCCCACACACCAAAATGACCGCACAAGTTGACAAAAGTTAACAAATTTCCTCCAGAGAATGTCAGCATGAACCACTTAATGGCGAGGCAGGATCTGTCTGATATCCTGGGGCTACTGTCGCCAGCCACTGGCGACATACAAGCCACCAATTTGCAAATTATTATCACATATGTGATGTGCATTATTACATGAATGCAAGCAGACGAGCGAGTGCATTTCACCGAAGTGAAAGAGCCGAGCGAGAGTTGTGCGACGCTCGTTGTAGGTGATCGCCTATTGGAGTGCGTCGGGCGACAGTCAAGTCAAGTCTCAAGTGGTTGGTCGGTTGGTTGGTCGATACATTTGTGACTTTTTTTACACAATCAAGTGGCAAGTGACAATACAACAGGCGTCATTTCCAAACACAAATAAATAAACAAACAAACAATTTACCGTAATTTACGTATGTAAATGCTGCATCATCACAAGTGGAAATATGGAAATTTTTTTCTGTTCTGCCCAAGCGCTGATCAGCGCACACATTAGCTATTAATTAGAGTAGAAGTAGTCGAACAGTAGGTCGCAGGATCGAGTAGCAAAAAGGCGCCACTTGCTGGCGGTGGCAGCAGAAGACGCTCATTTGGCGGCTAATCGGTTTGTAAACACAAAATTGTTGTCAAAATATGTGATGCGGTTTTTAGTTGGTGGTGGTCCACACGACGAGGACTCGAATTGCGGAAGTGGACACGGACGCGCCTCTCAAGTGGCTGGTTGGCCTACCGATTTTATAAACAAACACGAATATGACAAATGTACGAACATACATACATATATAGCATACATACATATGTATGTATCTTTTTTCATTTATTCTATTTTGAATTTTCACTAAATTATGCCTGACGAGCTGTCAACGAATGGGGCGAGTGCCGTTGACATGTGGCGTCCACTGTGTGTAAGTGAATACCCACTGTATTGGATATTATATACATAAATATGTATGTGAGACCAAATGTAACAATGTATATGCCCGTACTATTCTTTTACTCTGTTTGTTGCTTATGGCTTGAGGAGTATTTTGGTGTTTTGAGCTAAAACCAAATCGATTGAGCGCATCAATGAAATGTCATTTGCTGTTTTCTCAAGTGTCATTCAATAATTTCGAACATTCAGTACAAAAATGTAATTGTTATTGTTGCTATTGCTAGACGCACATGTGTATAAACAAGCCAGATTCATGCGGCGGGAGCACATTAGCAGCGTTTATAATTATTTTAGATGGGGTTACTTGAGTTTCTCATGGAAAGAGTTACAATTTTCAACAAATTTATATCACTAATTAAATAATTAAAAATATTGAATTCTTAAAAAATAAATTTAAGTTGATAAATAAAATTATATTATTTAATATGTTTACTAAATAATTATTTTAATGTAGTTTTTGTAATTTCCGATATTAAAACTTTTCAAGAACCCTTTCATTTATGATGTCTCGTCTACGCCACTGTCAAGAAATTACAGCTGCAATATTTAAGAAATATTTTAAGAATTCTTTACTAAATTACTCTACTTTTCGTAATTTTAAACGCTGGCGTACATTGGCCTGAACTACTTATTGTTGTCTAGTCTTCAGAAAAGTACAATGATAGCACAATGAATAAAAAAAACGATAGTTACTCAAAATGATATTCAAACCGAGGAATCCAATAGTTCTTCAAGTCAGGAATTTATGCATATAACCGCGAAATGGTGAATCAGACGATGAATGGAAGAAATTGTGTTGACTGTCTGACTGGGATATATATAAATTTAACAACATGGAGTCGGGTGTCAAGAAACACAGTAATTTCGCTATATATATTGATAGATTCCATTTATGTTGCACCTCTTCGAAGAAATTTGACATGCAGAGAAAATTAACGACCTTATCGCCGAGTCAAACAAAGCTGGTCTAAAACTGAATATTTTAAAGACCAATGCAATCAAAATTAATGCCCGTAACAGCAATGACAATTACTTAGCAGAGGCTGCATTTATCGAGAACGTCAACTCCCTTTCATACCCAGGTAGCATTATAGCAAAGAAAAAAGGTAGAGTCCACGACGTACGTAGTAGGATCTTTTACACTCTATTATCTTTCCAAATACAACTCAATAAAATCTGTCGCTTATCATTAATTTCCTAAAATAAAGATGTTTAATTCAAATGTAAAATCTGTTTTTTGAATGTTTGCAAGACTTGACTGATTATAAACACCCTCCAAGACATGGTGTAAATGTATGTCAATAAGTCTCTGATGAAAATTTTAAAACTCTGGTGGCCAAACACAATCCAATATAAAGAACTTTGAGCGAGATACACACAAACGCCATCATCCAACCGGATGAAATCTGTTAAAAAGCACTAGAGTGGAACTCTCATGACAGTAGAAAGCGCTGGAGGTTTAAGTACACCTAGACCCGAACAAGGGGTTAGGGGTAGTCAAAGACACGGAATTAAATCATTTTATTTTACAAAAGTAATAATATGGCATTATTATGTTACAATGTTTTGACTTAAAGTCACGAAAAAACAAAATATAATTTCCAAAGTTATAGATGTCTGTGTTGACCCAGTTCCAAAAAAAGGTCCTTGCGGTGACAATCATAAGTCCTTGGAGATTCATCTAAAATCAATCGGATAAAAAAATTAGTTTTATAATTAGATAATCCTGGGGCTGATCGATGCTTTTTTTCAAAAATTAACAAAATGGCGGCCTGAGGAAATTTTTTTCTAGAATTTCGGGAAAAGATCAACAGTTAATTGGTCTTATAAAATCCCAAGTTCTGAAAAAAAATCCTTCGCTCAGGCCTGAGTTTATTATGTATTCTAAAAGCTGTATGAATTCAATTAAAATCCACTGAGCGATTATCGAGTTACAGTTGTCAACAGTTCAAAAAACATAGTTTTGAGAAAAGCGCATTTAATGTTTAACCCGAGCGTTATGGAGCGCCCGAGCACTCTTTGTTATTTGTCGAATAACTCGAAAAGTTATTATCGGATCAACTTCAAATTTTCAGATAATATTTTTAAGATATTACACTTAACGAAAATGCAAAAAAATTTTTTTTTTTCGAAAATTCTGACTAGCCCTAACCCCTTAAAAGCAACTTACAGCGAGCTGAAAGCCCGATTAAATCATGATCAATGGAGACAATTTGTTACGTTGATATGCTCCTCAAGCCAAGGGAAATAAGAAGAGGAAGACAAACTCGAGTTTAAGAGTTTGTGGTTCTGAATAACTAGATTGTTCAAAATAATAATGCAAATACAGTTGACAGTGGCAAAATCTTTTAATCTTGATTCTGTTATAAAACTGTTTTTTTAACTCGAGTTTGAAGAACAAATTTTGTCCAATAGAGTATGTGAGAATTACTCGTATTTACTATACTATTATTGATTTTCCGTCGTAATATCGCACTTTTTTTTAGCTTTAATAATGTAGGCACATAGTTCATTGCTCCTACTGGCAAGAGGAATATTTTTACTTCCTAAATATTGCTCAAGTTGTTTAATAATTTGCCACTACATTTGAAATTCACGACCTGCCTTTTTTCTTTAATGACCTCAAGGTATGAGAATATATTACCATTTTCCCGCCTTTGGATTAAGGTCTGAATAAAAATTTTCATTAAGAACTTTAAGGAATTTTAAAGAACATACGTCATAATTGAATTGAATTATCGGTCATCCCTGTAAGAGTGAGGCAAAGAACTGGAAAAAAATTATCTCAAAAACATAATAACGGTACTGAAGACTGCACTGTTCCTCTAATTTCACTGACTCTATATTTCATCTTCATCGAGTTTTGAGTTCAAGAAGAACTGGCAAGTACTACATCTGAATAAATACGTGATAATCTGTGTAATGCATCCCAGAAACTGTGTAATTGAATTCGGTAAGGGAAAAATTCGTCTCATATTTGTCTCAATACTTTAGTCACGCAGTGTAACATCGTACAGAACTGAAGAGTCTTCAAATTTAGAACACCAAAAACCGATTGACAACCGATATTAAATGTATAAACAATCGCTAATTGAGCCCAAGCTGCGGGTGTTAAGTTGGTTTTGAGGACGCTTCCTAGAAAACAAACGCAGAAACATGTATCGAAAGGCGACGACAACACAAGAGCTAATATGTGTCTATAAATATAAATAAAATAGAATATTCTAATGAAATCGCCCCCATTCCAACTAATGGCAGACGCAAGCGAATTTGTTAGAAAATCTGCCAGACATTAAAATAACAATTAGTGCACATTTAAATACACACACACCCACACAAACACAAGCAAACTAACGGTATACTAGAGCATAATGTTGTTTTTATAACTAACTGTTCCAACTAAACAAATGTGCGTGGGGATAACGGAAAGCATTTAAGTAGCAGCAATCGATCGAAAGGGTTAAGTGTTCGGTAGCAGAAAACAGCAGCAGACGAGTCAACGAGCATTTTTTATGTCCTCTCTAATGCAAATAGAGCCCATTTTTATTATACACATACCGTTATACACGCACCCATTTAAATGTATGTGTGTAAAATCACATTTTCATTGTCTTCGCTCTCCAAATTGACTCCGTTGTTTACTTAATATTAAAACAAAAACAAAAGTGTACTGAGGGAAGAAGAAGCAGAGGCAAAAAAACTGCAGCAAATCTGTGCCGAATGTGGCTGGTGCGCGTGGCTTTTTGTGTGCGCTGCAAGTTGAAGGCATTTTTATTGTTGTTGAGAGTTTGATGGATCTCTGTAAGTAGTGGGCCGCTGAAGTGAGCGTTTGAAAATTGCCGACTGCAACGCCGCCACATGATGCATTTGTGCGCCAGATGAGCTGCGAAGCATTTAAAAAATTAGCTAAATGCTCATCATATTGTTGTTGTTGTTGCTGTTGTTGTAGTAGAAAAGAAAAATATTTTGTTTTGGGCAACATTGATTGCCTGCTTATGTAAATATTATTCAACTCCTTGACGCTGTGGGTGTTCACACATTTTTCGTGCTATTTATGGATAATTATAATCACTTTTAAAAGCTGTCATTCAAATTTAGATTTTACAACGTTTACAACGGTAACATGTAAAGGATTTTCTTTCATAATATAGTTGAGTTCTTACTAGAAAGTACTAATAGAGGATTCCCTTTACAGCCGAAAATCAAAAAAAAGATTTTCTTTTGATATGCTAATGAGAATTTGTTATTTTTATTTTAAATCTTAGTCTGTACATGAGATATTGAGCTGAACACATTTCTCCAAAACTGCAATCATAATTTGCGGATCAATCCATTAGGGATTTGTATATCAATTTGCAAATGTTTTGACAAATTTAAATAACATTTTCGAGTAGAGTTGCCATCTATATATGAAAGTATGACTATAAATTTTACAAAATGTACGCAGTAAAAACGATGATATTTTTAATAGAGTTGCCACCTATATACAATTAATTATTACATACTACAAGGTTCTCAAGAGTTGTACCTGGGAGAAAAATACATTTTTTTAAAGTGTAAACAAAGTAAAAGTATAACTCAAACATTTAAAAAATTATATTCACCACACTTTGTAAATATTAACCATACTTAACCATACTTCGTTTTTATGAACTCAAATATATGTATCAATTCTTATGTGCGTTCTCATTCCTAATAATTTTAATTTTAATTGTAATTTTAAAGAGCTCCTTTGGAAATTCATATTCATATTAGGGTGGTAAAATATTATAATAAATGTAATTTTTCTTGAATAATTATACTTATTTAAAAGTTTTAATGTAATCTGAAATTTTTCGGTCTCCATTCTGAGAAGCAATTCGACAATAAATTAAATTATTTCGAATTATTTGGATTTAGAAATTTTTAGTTTACCTTTCCAAAATTTTATTTTAAAACTAGTAGCGAAATTTTATTCCACAAACCAAGAGCCGAGATTTCGAAGAAATTATATCAAATATTGTAATTAAGGATTTCTAAAAGGCTTTTCGTTTGATATAAAACAAGTGGCAACCTTTGTTGAAATTTTATATGACAAGATTTTGTCCAATATTAACTTTCTTGAATTTTTTCAGTTGGTAATATTTCATAAGGAGTTTTTAATTAATTTTTTTTTTTTATACTGGCGATCATAACACTAACCTTCCAAATTATGCTACACAATTTCGTTGCAATCGTCTATTTTTATATCTATATAAAGAAGCTTCACTTAAAATACATTCGAAAAAAATACAATGTTCGTGTACCCTAATGTATGTACTCCCATACGCATTTACACTCAAATATAAAACCACTTAAAATAGAGTAAAAAATACAGCCGCAGCATTATTTGAGTGGAAATACATGCCTTGCTTGTATGTGCGTTGCTTATGTGTTCCAAAAGATCTTCTGCTTATGATGTATTGTTGTTGTTTTTTTTATTCTTTGTCAGAGACAATACCGAGCAGTAGGTTAAGCATGGCGTCTGCAGGTGTAGTTTGTTTATGTTTATTGCCAACATTGCCACTACATTACTTATTATTGGTGGCGTTAAAAGCTGTGGGAGCATGGTGGGTGGTCTAAAGCACGCCCACCCTTTGTGTGCTGTGCGCAGCAACAAAACTTTAAATATGTACAGTGTGTATTGTAGAATGGGTTGTGATGTGATGATTATGATAATTTATAAAAAAACATGTGTGCATATACTTATGTATATGTATATATATATTTGTATGTATGTATAAAGAAGTCACATATGCCAGCGGCTTGTTTATGCTTCAGAAAAATGAAATTTGTTTGAATTAACTAGAGTAGGTGAGTAGCTTTTACCCGGATATACATATGTATGTATGTATGCATATATCAAACTTTGTATAGAAGCGTAGAAGTGCATATTACACAATTACATATTTAACATGTATGCAAGTACAAGCCAAGGAAATGCTTAATTCATTTAATTCAGTTTGCACTTTCGCCGCGCATTCACTCTTTGTCGCGGACATTTATATACATACAAACATATATACATATTTATGTGAGTGAGTTCTATCAACTTGGTAGCATTTTCCCTGGGAAACGCCTTCACCCTTCATATTCGCCCTGTGGCGTTTCCCAGCTAATGATCGCCTCTTGAAGGCCACTCGTGTGGAATTAATAGATTCTGGATTATGTGCATAGCTAAATATCTACACACATACACATACATATGTACATTTATGCATAAAAACATAGCAACATCACACGTGCGCTGTGCCTTTTACCGTTTGCCACCAACTTCGGAGTGTCAAAATCCTTTTATTGCGCTAGTTTAGCTTAGCTGGTCTCGGCTTTGTTTGCACAATATTGTTGGCGTTAGCAAAAGTCTTTCAGCGCTTAATTAGCGATTATTGATTGTTTGAATGCATTGAATGGCATATTAGGACGGTGGTTTATGCAAGTGTGTGTGTGTGTTTCTCGAATTTATATTCACACTTTTTGTGTGGTAACAGCAAATTAGAGCAGCTTAAGTCGAAAACTATTGGAAATCCAGTGGGCAGCGTGGTGTGAAGGTAATTTGATCAATTTAAGGAGTGAGGTCAATGGGAATTTTGGTTTACCAGTTGGGGAGATACTTAGATCACCTAAAAAAACGAGACGCCATATAAACAAGTTATATCGGTACACCTCAATGGTAGAATATTCCTTCGGAGGAAACGTTAATACTTGATATCCACGATTTGTACACTATGTCAGTTATTTAAGGTGAACACCATGAAAATTATTTCAAATTCATCATTTGGGACCCGGGTCTTTTAATCAATATTTTTTCAGATTTTTCATATGGTATGAAATTTGAAAACAATAGCTTCAATTCAGCAGCTCAAACAATTACTCATCTTAAATATTTCCAAAATTATGTACTCCCAAATTCATGTACTCTTCAAAGTTCACTAACCTTTGACACTTGACAAATCCCACAAAATATTCCATATATTTGCTTGAAGCTCTTGAAGTGCTTCTTCCATTATTGTTGATAGGTTTAATAACACTTTTTTATTATGATTTCAGCTAATTGTGTCATAATTGAGATAATAGAAATGAAAATGTAACATTTGACTTCATACCATAAACGTACAAATGGACATTATTCCTACATATTCATACATACTTTATAAGTATGTGTCATGTGAAAATAAGAAATGTATGCAGGCTTCTGTAGAATAGGGCTTCTACTCGGCGTTATCAACTCCAGATTGCTATTAATGCCGCCAATGAAGTGTTGTAGTGATGGAGTATTTGTGAAGTGACTGAAAGATTCACTCAAGTCAAGTGGCTGGCAAAGCGCAGCTTCCGTTCATTAATTTACAGTTATTATGTATACATATATGAAAATGTTTATATGACTCTGTTGATTTGATATAATTTTTATAAAAAATTGATTCGAGATCTCGAGCTTTTCCGTTATTCCGCTAAGCAACAAAAACTCTTCAAAATCATACTTTAAAAATCATTTCATCTTAGGCGTAATAATCTCTTTTAGTGGAAGTTTGAAGAGTGGTCATATGTAAAATTAATTTTCTATAAGTCTATCTGCTTGATGTTAAGCTTTGGATTTATTTTTTTTTTTTACAGCTTGTAAGAGATTTAGTCTAATATAAATATTAAAGTACAGTTTTTATATAAATGACGTTTAAAGTACCAAATTATACAAATATCTATAAGCAGTTTCTTAAAAATTATATAAAAGTTAGTATATTAAATATATGAACTCGTTTGTTGATCTTGTTATCAATACTACTATTATAAAGAGGAAAGATTTGTATGTATGTTTGTATTGAATAAACCCAAAAACTATTGTTCCGATTTCAAAAATTCTTTCACCATTGGAAAGCTCCGGGTAACATAGGCTACATTTATTGGTATAATCTCAACTTTCTGGAAAAAGATTCCAAGTGAATGTATCAAAAAGACTCCGTGATGGAGAATCTCAATCTGAAACTGAAAATTGTCTTGCCAGAGAGTCGAGTAACGAACGCTCGCAGCTGTTTGCTGAACAAAATTTCAAAACCCCCCAAGTACGCGCTTGAGAGTCGAGTACGTAGCGTGTGTAGCGGCTTGAAGAACGAAATAGTAGAAATATACAAGCTCTCACTAGGGCGTCGAGCTCTGAGCGTTCCCAAAGTCTTCATAATCACAGAGAAAGACAACCGATATCAAAGACGGAGTGGTTGTAATCAAGTTTTAGCTCATTGCAAATAAAATATAATTTCATGTTCGAATTTTTCTCATTTTACTTTTTTAGAATGACCTCAAGCAAGAAACGGGAAAGTACATATATATGGGTACATAACTTTTGAAATGTTATATGTACATATATAATCATAAAAGATTCTTATGAGAATTTTGATGCAAGCATAGACTCGTAGAAATGTATCCATTCCTTCTAACTAGAGTTTTAAAGCGGTTTTTGTAGATTCCAGAGCGTCCTCCCTAAAAAAATGTTGGTTTTTGATTACACTTTTATATTCTTTCTTAAAGACATTTTAATTGTCATATGCGAGCATCTCGAGCATATCGTATTATCTAATGTGAATTGAAAAACAATTACGGTACCTATGTGCATTCAAATATGCAGTAATTAATAACTAATTAATAGCAAATCAAACCATATCAGTGCCACTAACACATTCGAAATTCGAAAAAGAAAAATCATAAACCAATATTTTCGAAAAAAAATGCTTATCTTCGTATCCGTCTAAGCTTTTATGCGTAAATGTTTGTATGTACATATGTGCATATTTATCTGAATGATGGAAATGCCAACGAATGATGACCAATTGAAAATAATCAAAACTGTTGACTTGAGTCGAACTGCGCCAATCAAATCAAATTAAAATAATACACAAAGTATATTGACTGGACCGACATGTACATGTTAATACATCTATATGTACTCGTATGTACATACATATATAAAGAGCGTTGAATGTTCAATCGCTACGCAATAGAAATAGTAGTTTTCAACGGCAATATATGTATATTCAAGTAATTTTAATATATAATACGCCATTATACATTTCTATTTATGCGAACATAATTATCATAAAAATTTAATACTCACAACTAAATGTGTTAGAAATATGGGAAAGTTGAAACACGTACCTGAAATATATATATTAAATATTTTTATTTTAGTTAAAATTGATTTATAATAAATAATATTAAAAAAATAAGTAAATAAGTAAAACCTGAAAATATTTTATAGCACAAATATCTTAAAAAACCAAAATAAAATAATTCTAGCTTATCATACGCATTGATTGCAGTTTATAGCACAATTATCTCAACTTTTCAGCAATAAAATAATATAGTTATAATTATAGCACATTGTTTGCTATAATATCAGCACAGCGCCACCTGTTGCATATGGAAAATATTTCAACAGCTAAAACAACCACCAAGTTCATGGATGGTATGAAACTTCGTTGCAAAACACTATATTCTATTTGGCAACCAATTGGATTTCCATTAACAACTGTGCGTCAAGGCATTTGCAATAAATGTATTGCTTTTCAATCAATTATTTAATAGATTTATGAGGAAATATAAAACATCAAATACATAACACTCACCTTACTTGATCTTAAAAGTTCGCTTCTTCTTCTTCTGCTCCAAAGAAACTGTCCTACGCGTACTTTGCTCGCAAAGCCTCACAGCGGTCGCTGAGACTTCCTTGCACAAATTTCAATATTTTAACACTGCCGGAAATCTTTTTAAACAAATTTTCACTAGTAAAACACTAACACACTTTGTTTTCCAACAATTTTCATTATTTAACACATTTTATAAACCGAAATTTACATTTTATGTTCACTGCGTGGGAGACGAACGCTTTTTCATGGTTTTACGCGAACGCACAGAAGGAAACTGTCAAACGTACGCAATATGGCGCCGGAACGCTAACCACTGCGGGGTTGCATGTGGTGTGAAATATTTATTTAAATTAAGTAGATTAATTTTAATTTTAATATTTTAAAATATGAATACGATTAAATTTAATTAAGCATAAGGTAATAAAATTTAAAGTTAAATGCTTGGCTGAAGTATGCATTTTAAAGAAATTATATGAAATTCAATTGACTATTTTGTAAAGCAGAGTTGCCACCGGCTAAAAGTTTTTAGTCATTGCATATTAATAAAATAATTATGAATATCGAATTAAAAATATTTAAAAATGTTTTGGAGTGAAGGTTGCCAACGGAAAATGAAAATGCAAATTTATAAAAGAAAAAAAATTTATAAAAAAAATTTAATATTCAGTATTCTCATTTGAAATTATGAAATTAATTAAAATGTATTTGTCATGAATGCTGCTTTAATAATGAGATGATTTTATATTTTAATTTATTAAAAATATAAAAATATGTTATATAGCTCTTAAATTAATGTTTTTTATTTTTAAATATCTTTTTGTTTCATAATAAAAATTCCCACTTGTAATAATGATTTATTTTTATTTTTAATAACATTAAATATTTTTTATAAATGTTCTCTCATTAGCTCTTGAACAACAATTAATTCGATCGGTAGTTGAATATATCCCCTTAATAGTTCGCAGTATTACGAATTTATAAATAAATTGAATATTCTCTTCTTAAAATTTTCTACTTTTTTTACAAAAAATTTTTAGCATTAACTCATATAAATAGCTTATTTACGAATTTATTAAAATGTTTTAATTTCGCTTTCAATTTACATACAAATTTTACAGTTTTTCATTTTACCTATGCTCATTCTCAATTTTGTGATGTCATCACTATTCCTTGTGTCGCAATCTTGTCTCTATCATTCTCATAAATATCAACACGTTCGCATGCAACCCTTTGAATGACAGCGTACAGCAGACTTTTCCGCCATAACGGCAATGGCTTGACAGTTTCCGTTCGCGAGTGTGAAATGCAAGCTGTTCTGCAGCGATTCAATTGAAATTATTAATTTCTAACTAAAATATTGTGACAAGTGATATAAGATGTTGAAATAAGTGTAGTGGAAGTGGTATTATATCGAGAATAAATAAAATAATGTCAAAAAAGTGCAATATAAAGGTTTATTTGCTCAGTGAATATTTGGCAAGGGAAGTGTATGTGTGCATGTATTACGTTCCACCATCCACCGCTGGTAAAAGTGTTCAGCAATTTTGTAAATTATGTGGAATAGGTTGCAGAATTGCTCTTTGATTATGAATGTGGTAAGTGGTAAGTGCTGCTTTAAAGAATTTTACTTAAAATAATAAAAGTTTTTACGGTTAAATGATTATTTCTTGATTTCCTTTCTGCGGAACTCCTCGAAGCGACTTCCGTATACCGAAGCATTTTTTATAGTACTCAGTTGGATACAAATAGCGTCCTCTATTGGTGGCAGCCTTTGTGTGAGAAACAGCAAAGACACATTTCAACATCTAAGACACATGCATTTTGCTAAAACTCAAAGCATGTGGAGAGTGGATTGGAAAATGTGGATTATGAATAATTTGGAAATAACTTACACAACAACAATGTGCAATATTATCTTTACGTTTTATCTGAAATGGATAATTAATCTGCTTACGATTTGTCCTTGGGTTAATAACTTATGATTGATCTATTGTAGAGAATGATTGAATGTGCATACATACATATGTACGCATGTATATTTTTCAGGTGTATGGGATCGAAAATTGTGCAAAACCCTTAAACATTTCTTTTAAAAGCTTTGATAAAAATGATATCGTACTATGTATAAATTGATTTTTTTTTTATAAGTGTAATTTTATATTTTATGTTCGCCTCCATACGATTTTGTATGTATCTGGTCGAAAAGTTCGATTAATGGAAGAAAATTTATATGGAAATTTTTTTCTTCTTCTTCGAGTTAAGGAAGTTTGAGTTATGGAAGTTCCACTGTAATTTAATTACATCTGAGACCTATATGGCCTATTCACAGGCCAGTTTATTTATATGATTCGGCCACCAAGAATTCGTTCCAATAAAGTGATAATTTCAAGACCAAAATTTTATCATCTTCAGTCTTATGAAGAAAATCAGAAGTTAACAATTAAAATGTGTGGTTTTTGAAAAAAAAATTATCACAATTTTAAAAAGTGTACTTCCGGTGTAAATTTTAGGAGGATTATATGTCAGGGTATTTGAAACTTAACCTACAAGCAAATGAGTTTCCTTCGACATTTTGACAACAATTCATTTAGGAAAGACTTTACCTCTAAACAAATACTTCTTATTATATTAGGTAACTATTAGGTAATTTTTTAAATTCTTCCCAAGCTCTAATGGGAGTTAATTTGAATTGGTTTTTTGAAAATAATCAAATTCTGATTCCGCCGACCGATTGAGGCGTCTTCTAGTGTGTTTGTGATAATAAGTCAAGAATATTTAACTATTTTTTACTTTTCCAAAAAATTCAAGGTCATATCTCCTGATAAGTTTATCAAAAAAACTTTCAGCAGATCATGATCTAATCTCAATATAATTTAGCAAGACATATTATAACGGGTGTTTTATTTAGAAGTGGTTTTCAATGAGGAAATGCTTTTTTTCTGTGTTGGTCTTTGATTTATACCCAGTTTGATTTGTCATTTCATAATGAACAGAATTACTTCGGACCAACGTTTATTGCTGACATTCGGCCCTAATTGACGCATAAAGTGGTCGATAATTGGGCCTCTCGGAATTTATTCGAGCAAGCCACGCCGGTCACTTACCCGAAGTAAGTTTTAAAACATAATTGCAAAACTATATCTTTATAATAAAGCTAAACTCTTGCCAATAACATTAAATTATAAGCGTTTTAGTTTTTTGTTTTTGAAAACCACGTGTCTAAAAAAGCACGCTTTACTTTTTACCGAGTTATAATGAATGAAAGTGCATATACTGAAACAAATAAATACCCATGGATAATCATTCCCTAGAAAGGTGAATATTTTGCATCGCTTACATATATACATACATATCTCCACACATAGAAACCACCAATCATCTTTAATTGTTATGATATCTTATATTTGGAACATATTAATTTAATTAAATTAAAAAGCAAAAATCACAATTGCGCTTACATAACTAACTACATAATTTTGAAATCGAATACATTTACATACATGTGTGTTTAGAGTCTTATTTCCTAACTCATTAAGCACTTTCTTACATAATCTACGATACGCACAAGCATAGCTTAATGACCTACATTTGCTGTTGTTGCAATTTCACGATTTTGGCAATTGTCATAGTAACTGTATCTACATGCATGAGAATGTGTGTCAACATACAGACACATACATAAGCTGACTTACATAAAGATATACATCATTATTTGGTAATACTACATGTGGACTTAACCGCATATATCATCATACATATGTCTATATCTTTCTACTTAAGTAACATTTACAAATTGGGCTAATACAAATAATGCCGAGGTTTCCTCGCGTTCGCCTAATTGGCATTGAATTTGCACGGCGTTCGCTCAGCGTGTACGCCACCACCGTTAGCGGCGTTGCCATTGGCAGCCGCTCTGCCGCAGAGAGCGATGGCATCCCCAGACGCCGACGTCGCTGCAGCATCGGCTTGAGCACGGCTGGTATAATACATGAGTGTCATCATCTTCAGCATTTTCAGCTCCTTCTTATCCTCGGCTGTTGTGGAGCTGCTGCAGCCTTGGTTGGTAAGCGTTGGTGGCGTCGCTTGTGTATGCGCTGGCAGTTGCGACTTCATTTTCGTACTCGCCGCTGCTGTCGTTGCTGCTACGCTTGTTGTTGTTGGCAACTTTAGCGGATACATCGGTGACTGCGCATTCGTATTGTTGTTGTGTTTGTGCGGGTAATTGTGCCGCAGCTGCTGTGTGGGTGACTGCGCTTGCAGACAGGATAACGGCGATATTGGCAGCATGTGATGATGCGCGGCCAACGTGTGTTGATTGCTGAGTGTGGCCATTAAATGTTGTTGATGCTGCTGCAAGCGTTGCCGGCATGCCACCTGATATTGTTGGCTGCTGATGTCTGCTGACTGGTCGGGTCTTTAAAATACTTAAGTCATTAACATTTTCTAAAAAACTTTTATGTCCTGACAATTGTTTCACAGTTTCAACGTCCTTCTTCAGCTCCTCCATGTCACGCTTCAGCTTGGCACGTCGGTTCTGGAACCAAGTGATCACCTAAAGTAAACGTCAAATACCGAAGAAAAATTAGTGAAAGTGAGCTTAATGACATGTTAATTGATACGTTGACTTACTTGTGCATTGGAGAGTCCCAGCGAGGCGGCGATCTCATCACGATCAGCTGGTGATAAGTACTTTTGGTAGAGGAAACGTTTCTCCAGCTCAAAGATTTGATGATTGGTGAAGGCAGTGCGGGATTTACGTTTCTTCTTTGGATTCGGACGTGTCGAAAATATATTCAACGTGGCGGGATCTGAAAGAAGGAGTAGAAAGGGTGTGAGTCATTATTAATAATTATGAGAATTTTGATTATTTAAGCTTAAATGGCAATTGTAGGCATGTAAATTCATATCTTATATATACACAATTCTTCTGCACGTGTGTATGTCACTAAACTCTTCCTAAACGGCTGGACCGATTTATGTGTCTTCAGATGGATTCGAGAATGGTTTGTTGTTACCTTTCCGGTCCAATTTAAATAGCGGATTGTTACAAAAGAACAGAAATTGGAGCTCAGAGTGTTCTGAAACAATCTTCACGTGAAAACATGGTTCTTCTAACCGTTAGTTGAGAGTTCCTTATATACATTTTACATGCGAAACATGTTCCAAGATCCTCAGTTCCCTTAAAAACTTTTTTGTTTGGTTTGGTTTGTTGTTACCTTTCCGGTCCAATTTAAATAGCGGATTGTTACAAAAGAACAAAAATTGGAGCTCAGAGTGTTCTGAAACAATCTTCACGTGAAAACATTATTCTTCTTACCGTTAGTTGAGAGTTCCTTATATACATTTTACATGCGAAACATGTTCCAAGATCCTCAGTTCCCTTAAAAACTTTTTTGCTATATTTCTTTTGCAATCTTTTTTCTTTTTTAGAGTTAATCTTGAATGATCTTTTGAAACCGGTTCGTTTTTAAGCTTCTTGGTTACCATTTTAACTTCAAAAATTATTGTAGCGAAAGAGGTTAGTGAGAGTTAATATCGGTATTTGAACGATTCCATACTGTTCACACTCTTGATTTATCAGAACATTGTCTTCCTTAACTTATCTTCAACAGATATTAGCTCAGTGGGTTATTTCTTAAATAGAGATGGTTCCATAAGACCCTTTGCATGATAAGTACTTTCTTCTAAAATTCTATTACACTATTTAAACCGTCTGAATCTTTAATTTGCCGGAAGTTCAAATGTTCGAATTAGTTCGTGAATAAAGTAGAGCGATGAAATTTAAAGAAGACCTTGAAATCTACCAAAGAATGGAGGATGTACTTTTTTTCTCAAAAATTAGAAAGCATAATTTATTATGCTTTGGACTTATGAAATTTCTGGAAACAATTTCATCCAGACAGAACCGTTTCTAAGACTGTTTGGTCTATGTTTCCGGGAACTGTCCCGGATTTATTATACCAAGGTTTGCCCAAAACGTTTTGAAGAATGTTTTATGCTGATACAACAACAAAAATACAAAAAAAAAAATAAACGGAGGATTTAAGATTCCTTTTTTTTTCAAAATATACTTTACTTTAAGTTCATAAGTGCTTATAGGATGCTTTCAAAGAATGTTATTCATAATCCACATCTACAACCAAACAACAAAATTTTTATTGCTTTATTGCTGATCGAGAAAGCTCATTGATCATAACGATCATATCCGCTCTTAAGCGTCTTCACGCGATCTTAATTATCATTTTACGATGTGATTGCGTGAAAGATCAAAAAGATCATTCGCACTTTGTCTAATCATTAATGAATATGTAAATATACTCGTACGAAACACACATACAAAGAATCCATATACATATGTACATATGTAATCAACTCTACTTACGTAGACTTTCATGCGTCATAGCAAGTGATTTACAAAAACAAAACGAGAATTCACAGATGAAAGCATTCAAATGTTTCTAAAGAGATTTAGTAGCATTATTTATCCGGCTAAAGCTAAACATTTCTATGAAAATCAATTAAAAGCAGCTACTAAAATTTGATTAAGCAATGCCAATGAGAACAACAACAACAATAACAAAAACAGCAGCAACAACTCAGCTTTCGGTAATAAAATCAAGAATTTCATATTGTCGATGAATGAATTTTATTGCTTCTAAGTGTGATTATAATTATTGCATGGTTCCAAGTTACGCCGCACGCTGCTCATAAGGCGTGTTCACACCTTTATCTAGTAACAGTTTTTTTTTCATTTTGAGGGTGGTAAAGGTCGTACATTCATATACATATGTATGTATGTAGATATGTATCGACATTGGTTTATAGTAGCTCTCCTATTTTTTAATGCGATTTTTATAGGCATCTTGTTGTTTTTAGTGTTTACGATTCGATCTTTCGATTTCGAATTCGCTGCGCTACTTTTGTTGTGTAATTTTATTTGTTTATGGCGTGTTTGCCGGTGATTTTCACTGCTGATTGATGTTGGGCGGCGGAAATCGACTTGATTTCTGGCGATTTATTCAGCTTTTTTATGAAATACTACGCTTGTTTTTACAAGTAAAGAAGTATCGTAAACATAGGCATTGTGTGTTCTATTGAAAGAAAGTGGTTTTTTAAGTGTTTGCGAAGAGCTTTGGCAAGGTGAAAATTTAATTCGAAAAATATTTATAAGCGATTAAAAATATTGAAAGGTACAGATCAAAAGAATACTAAGGAAATAAACGAAATATCAATAAATGCGATAGATAAAATTTTTCATATAACTACTTTAAACAAATAAAGAGCTAGGAGAGGAAGTATTTTATATCTTTCATTTTGATCTTTTCAAAATATTTTTTTCGTTTTTCAATTTGAAAAAAAAAAAATAAAAAAATAAAATAAAATAAAATAAAATAAAATAAAAAAAATAAAATAAAATAAAAAAAAATAAAAAAAAATTAAAATAAAATAAAATAAAATAAATTAAAATAAATTAAAATAAAATAACATAAAATAAAATAAAATAAAATAAAATAAAATAAAATGAAATAAAAGAAAATAAAAGAAAATAAAATAAAAGAAAAGAAAATAAAATAAAATAAAATAAAAGAAAAGAAAATAAAATAAAATAAAATAAAATAAAATAAAATAAAATAAAATAAAATAAAATAAAATAAAATAAAATAAAATAAAATAAAATAAAATAAAATAAAAAAATAAATAAAATAAAATAAAATAAAATAAAACATATTTCTTGTTGTCAATTAAGATGTTTTTCTGTCAAAATAATTTTACAGAATTTCCTCTTCTTTTAACCAGGCGGTATTCATCAAACGATGTCCTTTTTAGTTCAAACAAATTGGAGCAAAGCCATTTACTCACATCATAATTATGCTCTTTGTGAACACTCAGCTATCACACACACATGTATAAACCAATGTATTTATTATGTGTATGTGCTTATTGCAACGACAGACAGCTGCTCGCTTTCCTCGGCGGTCGATATTTCATGCAGTCAAAACAGTGGGAAAAGGGGCGTTGCTCACCATTTTGACTTACATAAAAGCGGCTATTTGCTCAATTACTGTTTATATGCCACAAGAAAAAGCAAAAAACGAACAACACTTACAACAACACACATGCATAGGAAACGAATGCATGCATATATGTTTGTTAAACAAATTGACGCCCCTTTCGTATTTGTTTTTCGGTTTTGCACTATTTAGGTGTTAAAACCAACGCGAAAGGTCGTCCTTTTTGTCTGTCTGTGAACGACGAAATGGCGACACGCGGTACCAGAGCAGAGCAGCTGCCGACAATTTTTGTTGTACACCTATACTTTTTTGGTTTTTTATTTACTGTTGTTGTTGTCATTTCATTTCAACTATTTGAACTCACTTCAGCAGCAAATTGATACTAGGAAGACATCAGGAATGTTGGTAGTGAAAAATGTCCTCCCCTACAGCCACTGGCGATAAACACAATAAAAAGTGAGAAATTGAAATGGAATTGTTTGACTTTTTGTATTGTGCGGTTTTCTTATTCAATTGTGTGGAGTATTGAGAAAAAAGTTATATAATATAAAAATAAAATTGGTATTTCATTATATATTTTTTGCAATGCTTTTAATTGAAGTTGTTCAATTTTTATAGTGTCCGCTTGCTACATATGTATGTATGTTTATAATTGCTGATTGGGTTATACATATTGTATGTATGTACATATGTACAATGCACATATACTCGTATGCATGCAGCAATATATTGGAAAATGCCAATTAGCAACTTATTGCATCGTTTAAAAATTAAACTAAAACCAATTAGCCAATTATAATGCGATTTTATCGCCGGCTAGTTAATATTGATCGTTTAGTTAGCAACTAAATTACTCACTTAGCATTCATTAGGGACTGCACTAGTGTAATGTTATTAGTTTTTGTATGTCCTTTGCACTTGTTCTGACTTCAATTATTCTGAGTTCGCACTATCTTGATACTAGTGTAGAACTAGTCAATTTGAAATGTTTATTTTAATATACTTTATATTGCCACATATTGGTGTACTACTTGTTAAACGAACTTAGAGGTCCGAAGAATTTCTTATTAAAGTAGTCCCCAATTTCATATTAGAAGAAAAAACAACAAGAAATTAATTAACTCTTCACAAAAATGGTTTCAAAAATAATTTAGAATAAAATTTCTTGAAAATTCGAATCACAATAAAGGATCCAAAAATATCAGCTGCAAGAAATCAATTTTTAAGAATTTATTATAAGAAATCACAAAAAAATATTATTAAGGGGCACACCTAGTGTGAATTTTCAAAAAAATCAATTTTCATATTTCGGTAGATTACAGAGCGAAAAAATTCGGCAGCAAGTGCCCCTACCCACTACTACTACTACTTTTTGCGGCATATGCCTAGTACTGCAGTAACCGGTTACTTTTTGGAACCGGTTTTTTTGGGACACACTCGTGGCAGTGTGGACGGTCGGTGGGTGGGGCTTTGGAGCGTTTTGGAGCAAAACTTCGACGAGTGGGTAGTCGGTTTTCTGTGAAGAACCGGTTTTTTTGGGTCGGTCAGTGATCGGTTTTGCTCGTGCCCTTCTGCCCGAACACTTCTCAACCGATTTATACCGCACATTGTATATATCTGGAAAATATCTGATTTTGGCCTCAGCAAAAATCGCTATGATTAAGTGTAGAAATATGACAAAATATGACATACAACAGTTAAGGGTGCGTGTCGTATTTTTAAGAATATTAAAATATGACATAAGACATACAACAAAGCTTGTGAATTGCGTTAATATATAATTATACATACATTATATTATATATGAAAAATATATCGAATATATACGAAATTTAGTAAAAAAATTCACACAAAAATAATGACATTAAAGAACAATTGTATGAGAGCAGCTAAAAACATTATGCAGACACCATTGCCACAACGATTTCATTGTAAAAAGGACAGTTAATGGCATAAAAAAGTACACACTAAAATGGCCGTGGTAGTCGGCGAACAAGTAGTAGTCTACAATAAATAAATATTTGTAAGCTTGTCAAACAGCTTGAAGTAACTGAAAATATGCAAATCAGCTGAGTTATGAAATTATGCATACTTATTAGCTGTTATAGAAACCGAAAATATGCACCAGAAAATACGTGCACATACTTCACAATTCGTTAAATAGACGCATCTCACAACATTATGGCCATAATGTGAGACACTTTCGTAAGCACCATTTTTATGTTTTTACGAAGCAAAAACACATTAAATTCTACTGTCCAGTAAAATCTAATCTATATTCTTTTGTGACGTGAAATAGTAAAATTAAATAAAAGAACAAGAACATAAAATAAAAAAATATATATTCAGTGTCGTCTTTCATTGGTGGCAAGTCCATATTACCAACAACGAAAACAAACAGCATAATTCAAGTAATCCTTAACGATGTAATCCATCATCATTCCAAAACATTCGTGTCTCAATTAGTGACGCTGCTGTTCGCATAATGCGCGCTCATTTTCAATTCCACTAAAAAGTTGAACACCTTCAATGGCCACCCCCGGACACGGCTCTGGCACCGAAAGGCTCTTAGTACCAGCAATGTCATACGGCTTTCGTGCTATATGCTTACTTTAATGTGTGTTTTTGTTTAGCTATGTGCGGCCGCGCCTTTCTTCAGCGCCTCTCGCTTCTGCTTTTTCTTCTTCTCTCCACCTGCAGGGTGTAGTACAAAGCCTGCATTGTCCTTATTCAAACAAATGACATCGTCAACATTCCGTGACAACTGTGCGCACGCCATTGCTTTTGCTTCCTACAACAACAACAGCAACAACAATAGTAACAATAGTGCCGCCACTGCCAGCCATTCATCTGCCATTCAAGCAGCTATTAGCTTTATTCTAGCCATTGTGTGTAAGTGTTTTTCATAGGTTCTGCTGCTTGAGCTTCTGCTTAGCCAAACAATGAGACGCGTTGCGTTGCGTATATTGTTACGCCTCATTTTAATAATGCGACTAGCGGCGCGCTTCGCAAGTCAACCATTCGTGTTGAGCGTGTTGTTTTCGTTTTTGTTGCAGCGCGTGCTGCTTAGCTCAAAGCTGCAACCACAGCTCAGTGACAACACCTCCTCTAGCACCCTGTGCTTTTTGCGCTTAGCAGTAGGCGTGTGTGTGCATATGCATTTGTCTGTGTGTGCGCTGGTTAAGTACAAGTTAATGTCACCGTGTGTCCCTGTCATAATGATTAGTTATGCTGATGACATTATTTGTTAATATTGTGCCTATTTTAGTTGGCCTTTCGTGTTTTTCCGCCTAAATATGATTGCTCATTGTTTATTATGTTTGGCGCGTAGTCAGTCGATTAGCCAGCCAGCTGAAAATACTAGCTAGTGACAACTCAAAAAAAAAACAAAAAAAAATATTAAAAGCAGAGGAGAGGAACACTTTTTGGCTGTCATTTCGAGTGACACGTCCTTAATTTTCGCTTTCTGCTTGCCTGCTCTCCGTGGCTGTACAATAAGTGTCGCCGCTTGCGTTGGAAAATTGACTCTTATACGTAACTTTCGTAGGTTTATTGTTTTGGAAAAACATATTTAGACATACATTTAAGCAAATGTGTCAGTCTATTATTTTTCGTGACACTCAAACTACTAAATTCACGGATAAGCACTAATATAGTTACATTTAATTTATGCTTCATTTAATTAGAACATGTAATTAGTTTGTATAGCATGAAATAACATAATTAATAACATTTATTTGTAGTTAATGTTGTAAATGTAACTGGTCTCAAATTAATTAGCGAAGTACATAAAGAACAACTACAGTCATACATTTGTATATATAACATACAAGACTTCCATTTTTTTTATATTATATTAAAATAGATTTAAGTTTTTATAACTTATTGTTAGACATAAAAAAACAGAAATATTGGAAAACAAATATTATTTCTAGTTTTAGGAAAGATTGCTTAAAGATTTTCTTTGCTTTCAACGATTTTCCAATGAGAACTGAACTGAAAACATATGTACGTATATTATTAAACAAATTTACTAAAATTTAAATATGAAGTAAAAAAACTACGTAGTGTAATTTACACGTTCAAAAAATAACGGGAATTTTAAAATAAAAAAACTTAATTTTGCGGGTTTGGAACATTTTTTACCCAACACTTTTTTATTTTATTATTAAGTTAATTCGGGGCATGAAGTGCGACAAAATGTCCAACTGTATTCATTGCTCTTTGCAGCTTTGCAATTTTCATTTGTTAAAAGCTCTTACTTCGTTGCTTGTTCGTGAATTCTTGACCAAAAACAACACTGTAATGATTCCAAACATTCGCCAGACATGGCTCCTAAAACTTTTTCCAATTTTCAAAAATAAAAATAACCTTAAAGGGCCGTATGTATAAGCATACGAGAAAGAGCAGAAAGCGGCAAAATCTATACAAAAAATCGAGTTGGAGAAGCGTTTCGACGTAGCCTCACAGAAAATATTCTAACGGCGTCAAATCGCACGACCGAGATGGTTAATTGACTTGGTTTTCAATAAATCGATTGTGACATTCGCTGTATGGCTTATGGCACCGTCTTGCTAGAAGCACATATTGTCCAAGTCCGTATCATCCAATTCGAGCCAAAAATATTCGGTTATCATTGAGCGGTAGCGATTCCCGTTCACAGTAACGTGCCGATCTTGTTCATCACGGAAGAAGTACGACCCAAAGACGTCGCCGGCGCATAAACCGCACCAAACGGTAATTTTTTCGGGATGCCATGGTGACTCATGGAGTACGTGTGGATTGCTGCCTGACCAAAAACGATTATTTTGCTTTATGACCATTCAGCCAGAAGTGAGCCAGGCAGTAATGAGAACGATCATAAATTGGACGTAGCGCTCATAAAGTTGAGGCCACTGACTTTGAATTTCGGTAGTAAATTTTAATAATTTCAACTCGTTGTTGGATCGTACATATATCTTTCCCTGATGAAATGGCAAACCTTACTGAACAGAAATGTCAAACGAGCGAAAAAATATGGCGTCGTTTACTATTGATAGCGATTAGAATCTCGGCTGCTCATAATCACAAAATTGAAGGAATCAGTACTCAAAATTTATTAGTTTTTCTCCCACACTAAATACAACAAATTAATTAGTTCTACATGTGTAAAAGTTAATTAATAGATATTTATGAGAGTTTTATGCAGATTACACTCGACATTACAAATTCATAACCACATAAATATATTTAATATATAATAATGGTTCTCAAGCACATGTACCTACGACATTCTTTTACACATTTGCTTTAATTAATAATTCATATTTTTTTTTATTTCGCCTTGCCACCTTCACCAATTGTAATACTGGTGTGGTACACGGCTGTCAATGGACACGAAGGTCCGATTTGTGCACAGCACCTCGCTAAATACCGGACTCGTTGTAGAGTTCATGTCCAGCGCCAATTTGTTTGTAATTAATTAAATACGCTGAGTTATGCTTAAACGGTGCATTAATTAATTAAAATCAGAACGAAAACGTCAAGTGTCGTGTTGAGTTCCCATTTAAGTCGGATTGAAAACCAGTCGGATTAGCCAATAATTTGTGTAGTTTATTATAATTTACAACTTACAAATGTGCGCATACGTTCGCCATTTGCATAATTATTTGCGTAAACTTATAGAATTGTGCTGGGAATTAAAGTGAGAGGCGTTAAAGAATTTTGAAAAAAAAAAACAATATTATTTGCATTCAAATTGAGTTATGTAAATAAGCAGTTTTGCTAGTAGATTTATAAATAGATATGTAACTTTTTTTACGCTTGGAAAATGGTTGAGCGTGGATTTTTGGCATTCCGAAGAATTGGGTTTCATTGGAAAAGATTTGCAATGTTTTAAAATATTGGAGTTTAGTTTGAGATTTGTTTATTTTTAAGATGCTGGTTTATTAAGTCTTCAAAAGCTTTAAAAAAAAAATTATTTTTCAAATATTTGTCAATATCAAATCTCAGATTTATGAATCACTGATTTTTCTCTCGAAATTAACAGTTATATTTTTAGAAAAACTTCTCCAACATTTGTTAATTTTTAAGATGTTGGTCTAATAAGTCTTCAAAAACTTTCAAAAAAATTTATTTTTCAAATTTTTTTCAATATCAAATTTTAGATTTATCAACCTCTGATTTTTCGCTCGCAATTATTATTACAAACTACTTCGAAAAAAGGGTCAATATATCCCATATGACTATTTAAGGGTTAAAATAGGATTTTAAAGAAAACATCCATGTATAGAACGCTGAAGATTTGTCTATATTTTTGAAATATATTTCAGGGTAAAGGAAAATAATGATTAAGTTCTAAAAATAACGGTATATTTAGAGAAAATTAAGGAAAGGGAGCTTATGACATGACTCTAATATTTTCCAATGTTCCAACAATACAGAAGATAATTCCAAAGAATTCACAACAACCTTGTCTAATCATTCCTAAATTTGTGCGGTACCGTTGGAATCTTTCCCGAAGATAAAAGAGAGCGATTCAGAGAGTGCAAATAAGATTCGGACCTCTAGACCAAATCATACGATTTTTTCCTGGATGACGTCGAGATTTTCTTCACAATTTGAAATTATTTTCTTCCACAAATTTATATCCAAATATAATCTTATTAATTCTTAAACTCTCGAGGAGGATAAACATAAACTTGCCTAAGCTCAATCTAAACTTTTTTCTTTTCTACGTAAAATGTAAGGTATGCAGGTCATATGTGTAAGTTTGTACTCATAGCCTAAATAGCCCAATCTCCGTTTAATTTTCTTGACTACAAAGTAATTTGTTCACCTCAAGTATTTCGGGTTATTTCATATGGCCAGCTGATTAGATGGCTTTCCAGAAAACCAACCAATTAACCACAATTAATTAAAAGATGCTTATCTGCGCTTATTTCATTCCTCAACGCAACTCTTTCTGCTACAGCACGAACACTGGATACTTAGTATTATCCCAACTGAATCGCCGCGAGCGACAGCCACTCTCACAGCTTAGCTACTTGCCGTTGCTGCCCTGGAAAACTCAATCAAAAGCCATTAAAACAGCAGCTTAACTCAGGAAGCTGCAACTGTTTTTGTTAATGTGTTTGTATGTGTGTGTGTGTTGGAAGTGACCCGAGTGAGAAACTCTTTATAATTTTAGCTTCCTATTAGATAAGCGTTAATCGCCAGTTTGATGGAACGATACGCTAAGGTGCCGCCACTTCGGCTCACAAGCATTTACTCATATGTATGTATGTATTACATATATATATGTATAAGCCGTACAGTTAAGCTGCTGTTGCACAATAATGGTGGAAATCAATTATGTTAATTAAGTGAAATGTTGAGTGCTGTCATTCAAAGACGTTAGAAGACACACTCAATTAAAAGTGCCACCGGTCAACGTCGCCGTTGCTTTACAATTGTTGTTGTGTGTTGAGATTTTGGGTTTAACGAAATCGTTTTTATTTCTCGAATTAGTGTGCCGTGAAGGAGCTTAGCTCGATTTGAAGTGACTTGAATAGATAAGGGCTTTTAAGGTGGGAAAATAAGTAGCAAATTGCTTAAATGGAATTTATATCGCCAGAGAGTTACAATATGTGGAAGAGTCGAATTTTGGTTGAAATAAGGATTACATGTTCAACTCAAAGACTTTTAAGTGATAGATAGTGGATTGATGTATTCAAATCTTGTGCAATAATTGAGGGAAACTGCAATTAAGACATTGTTAGAATATTTATCCAAAAAATGAATTATATATAAAGGGTGTCTTTTTAGACATGTGGTTTTCCTGAAAAAATTAAACGTATATAATTTAAGGTTATGCCCAAGAATTACTTTATTATAAAGATAACGGTTTGTCATTATGTTTTAAAAATAATTAATTCTATCGAGATAAAGGTAGGGACCGATATCATTAATTTTTAGTCTCAAAACGCAGATGGCTAAGTGAAATATGATCGCTTAATTTTTTTCAGATATACAAATGGTATAAAGTTAAACGGAGATGCGGAGATATTGGACTACGACTTTTGTCTAATTTTTGAATTGATCCATTGGTAAACCTGAGTGGAGATATGCTCGTTATATTTGACCCGACAAAGCTCCAATTACTTTAACTAGTTTCTACTAGGCGAGGGACTTTTTCAAGTTTGTAAACCAAAAAAAGTCGAACTGGACCAAATCTAGGGGATTCGGTGGATGGATAGCATGCATTTCGTTTTGTTTATTTTGACAAATTTTTCATGACGACGTTTCTTCACTAAATGGGACCATTTTGTTGCATCAGGTCTAAAGGACAGTTTTCGTTTGATTAAGTCCGCCATATTTAGTCCGACACTTCCATTATTTCTTGGTCTTGAATGTATACCAGTAGATCCATATTTCGTCGTGGGCCACAGAATGATGCGGAAACATCATCGGTTTGTTCTTAAACAGGGAGAAATACTGCTGTGAAGTGATCTCACTCATTTCATCTAGGTTGTTGTATGGGATGAGTAAATGCGACATTAATCGCGGGAGATCGTGAAGCTTTAATATGGTATTATCCTTGGTATCCGGTTTTGGAGCATCTGGGCGGGGTTGATCAAAAACTAAATAAATAGAACTAAAAAAAATTTTTTGCGGTTACTATCGAAGAAGAAGCGTCTCTGTATGCAGATTCTAATTGTCTTCTTCGTCTTCTGGACGACTCAAAGGGTTTATCGAACCACTCTCGTGTATAAATTTTCTTAATGGGGTTTAATTCATTTCTACGATTAATTTGGATTATATTGGTCCTAACCAGAGAATGTTGGAAAGGCCCCTTAAGCAAATATATTTAAAGTTAACCATTACTATTACTGATTTATTAAAAAAAAAAAATTTATAGAAATGTGTTAGCGATCAAATCAATGTAATAGTAATGTAAAATTATATATAAACGTTTGTTTATATACATACATATACATTCATGTCATCAACCGTTTAAATTCAAAGTTAGAACCTTTTAATTTTCCAATGGCGTTAATAAAATACACAAAACTGCAGAAATATAAAAAAATATACATTCTAGCCTTGAAGCTAGTCGGCGAAGCTGTTTGACAAAGACATTCATTTGTAAACTGTATAATTTCATTAAATTCAAATTATTTACCGTTGAATGAAGGAATTGCAAGGTTATTAAAAACTCTGCTTGCGAATTTAAACATTTAAGTGCATGTGAAATATCGAAATTGTGAAAGCACAGCAGAAGTTATACCTCCATATATTTATACATATATGTATTTACATATATACATATATTTATGAGGGTATGTGTGTGTTTATTTATGTGTGTGTGATTTATGCATACCTCCCAAAAGCGATCATAAATGTAAGCAAAAGTTGTGACAAGCGTTTTCTTTTCATACTTAACCGATCGTTTGCAGTCACTCCGATCGCTTAATGAACGGCCTTCATCAATGCAAATTAGAGGAGGAAAGCAAAGGCGACATGAGCGGCACCTCACAACAAGAAGCGATAAAAAGGTACAACAATAAAAATTTGCTAAAAGCGTTAATTACATTCACGAAAAAAAGGATTCAAACGGACCGCCAACTTTACGCGTATTATTCATAAACACGCCGCGCCGCTGCAGCCCAAAATCCGAAGCGGCCGCTTTCAAGCCGCACCAGCGCTTTCGGCATTCATCGATGAGGCATCAGCAAACCGCAAGTGGAGTCTTTTTAGTTAACTACAATATGCCAAAAGCCAATATTCATAAAGGCATGCAGAAATTCATAAATGTACAGAAACATACATATGGAAGAAGACCCAAGATGAAGAGGAAGATTCGTCTGTAGTTAAATCATGAAAGAAATTACGGTTATACATGAAGTGAAGACTCGCGTAAAGTGTATCAGAGGCTGCACAACAACAAAAACAATTGCAACAAAAGACACAGAAACAACAACAACAAACTACAACAATTGTAACAACAGCAAACAAAGCGAACAAGTGACTCAAGTGAATCTTCTGTGTGGACCGAGTGTGTTCGTGTGCGTCTGCGCATGAGCAACTCCAGCGCAGCCAAAATGAAGAGCTGTGGACCACAGATTGCGTTGTCCAGAAGCTCGAAAGCATAATCAAAAACTAATTTTAATCCTGTTGTGGCCGTTGATGAGGGATCAAATAAATGCGCTTGACTGGAACTGTCGTGCGTGTTTGTGGACGGCGGCAATGCCGTGTGAGAGCTACAGCAGAGCGAAACAAGATAACATTAATAGTAGCAACAACAACAATGGAACAACAACAAAGCGATTAGCAATACAAATTATTATATGACCACATACTTGAATACACATAAATTGTGAGAACAGCCAAAATTCTTTAATGTTGAAAAGCGACAACAAATGAAGAAAGCAACAACAAAAGCACACTGCCAAAAATTGCTTCCTGAAGCCACTAATAAAGCGCTGTGTTGCTTTCGGTTGGTTGATTTGATTGTAGTGAGGCCGCTTTTGGCTACTTAACGGTAGGTCCCCACACAGACGTCAACTTCACTGTGTTCCTCTCAATTTAAGTAGCCTTTTAATATTTGAAATACCGCAGTGGCAGTTGTGAGCTCCAGCGGAGATGAGTCACAAAATGCCATTAGATGTGGGAAGTAGCGTACATTGTGGAATATGTGAATGATTTGAAGGCTTAAGCGGATTCTTTTCTTGTGGATTCGGGTTTCAACAAAGCGCCTAGTAACAATATTGGTAAACTTTGAAATAATTTCATAAAAAAAAATATTATTAACCTCTAGTGGATATTTCGACTAATCTTTATAACTATTACAAGGTTAGAAAACGACTACCGAATAAGCTTTTTAAGCAAGCACTAATAAGGAACTGGATTATAAAGACAGCCACTGGAAAATAAATTTGGTTTTGACCTGGGGGTCTTATTATGTGTACCTTATGTCGCTGAATGCGACTCCGAGGTCCATTTAACCCTATCAGAGCAGGGTTTTGACATAACACCCAAAAAATATGGCAATCGCGTTTTTAAAAATTAGTCGGATTCGCTTGAAACCTCGCTACTCGGCGGTTTTCGGGATCACGAATTACGATTCCGGTGTCGGTTTTTCTAAATTCAAAATGTTGAATCCAATATGACGGAGGCCTTTTGAAAACATCATCGGATTCGCTTGAAACTCGTTACTCAGGGGTTTTCGGGGTCGCTGATCACGAATTTGACGTTTTTAAAAATTCAAAACGGCGGACAATATGAATTTATTTTTAAAATGTGTCCACCACAAAGTCAGTTCAATACAGTCAGTTTGTGAAACATACCAAATACATATTTCTATAAATTATGTTAACGAGTATACACAACCTTTCTCAATGTGATTGCCATCAAATTGTATCATTTTATCACTTATTATGCTGACACACAAACACAGCATTCACATCGTTAATCAATCCATTCACAATTCACTTTCTTATCTACAAATGCGTTACAATTTGTAAACATGCGCATGCGTAAGCGCAACAACGGTTAATTAGGGCCATGTTATTTGGAGTGAGCTGAGCTTGTTTGCTTGCTCACCTCAATTGCCATTCACCGCGTGCAATAAACCAACTTAAGCGCATGTCGTGGCCAACAACAAAGAAACAAACAACGAAAAGGTGTTATTTTAACAACGTCTCTTCATTTATCATTCATTCCATCAAACCATCAGCCATTGAACGGTTATACTTGTACGTGCAGCAAGACCAACGCCACCACCACCACCGCCACCATCGACACCACCGCTGTCACCGCGACCGCCATCGTCGCTATCGCTCATTCGCTTACTCCGTTCTTTGGATTTGCATGGCAGCGGATGGTGTGGGCAGCGCAACGGTCACACGAGTCAATTTCTTTCTTTCTGCCTTCTTCTTCTTCTGAGTGCAGTTATTCAGGGTGGCTATTAAGTGTGTGTTTGTTGGCACTTTTATAACCATGCTCCTGACACTTGTCTACAAGAATATTTCGAAGTGCTTGCGTGTGGTAGCTTAGATGCCTGTATGTCAAATATATGCAAGACATTGATGCCAATAAAGCAGCAATTCAGCTCTTCTTTTCTTGTTCCTTGTGAATAACCAGATAACAGGGTTGCCAAGTGTTGTGGAAGATAACTGTATAAAGTCTTATTTAAGTTATTTGATTGCAACCAGTAGAATTTGCAAATTTACTACATCTGAAGTCTTCCATTAAGTTGAAATCTTTGTTGTTATAAAATATTAGCACTTTTTAGAAAAATTACTAAGTGGCAACTCTGTTTTTACACATGCATACAAATGGCTTAATCATATCCAGTTTGTGTCTTGTCGGCGCATTTCAATGAAATTAATTTTATTGTATTGATTATTTGGGCGGCGTAAGCTTCGCTGGTTGTCTGCTTATATTTATTATTTAATAAATAGTCATGGCTATTGTAGGAGAGAATAACTGTAAGTGGTGTCAACATTTAAACTTGACTTTTAGGCTTAAGAGTTGGGCATTAGAAAATTTCATTTTTGTTTAGGTGCAGTGAATAGCAGCGATTGCAGTAGGACAGTTTAGGAACCGGATCAAGACATAGATTTGATACTGACCATTTCAGGAAGCTATAGATTGGGACTATCGTGATTTTATGACTATACCTTTATCCCTAATTTTATTTTAGGGAGCTATCCATAATTTAAAGACTAAACTTCACTCTAAATTATTATTTAGGATCTTAGTGAGACGCTTTCGGATATTGAGCAAAATATTCAGAGGAAATGTTTATCAGTTTATTAAAGAAAATAAGTCTACACTTTAAAATCCGGCAATGCGAAAACATTGTCTGGAATGGTCCGATAAATAGAATGTACTGTTCCAACATTGACGGTAATCCACTTGTAATGGAATGTAATCACGGAATGGACGAGCATTTTTTACTTCAAAAATAACAAGAAGGGATCACATTAGCTGAATAGGAAATTAATATGACGTTAACTTCAGAAGACCAGAGACGAGTTGTTGTTGTATTTCTTCCAGCTATATAAAAATTGTTCAAGTGACTGAAATGCATCACTGCTATATGCTTAGTGGGACTCTATTTAAGTATTCGTATATCCGACAAGTTTCAAATATGGACTAGATCCTATTGAAATATACCATTGCCTTCAGAGAAAAAATGGAAGAATAGAAGAAATTGGTATAGGTTGAATATCGAGGTCAAATATAGATCCTGAACACCTCTTACCAGCGGTCGTGATACCAAATAAGTTAATCTTCGCATTTTTTAGGACCTATACCCTTCAAAATCTTATGCACAATTATATTTCCGTTATTACACTTGTAAAAACCCTACATATGTACATCAGTATAACCCTCTCCAATAGCACACCTCACCTAAAGTTATTGTTTGATGGTGGTCGTCAACATTTCGCTTTGAAAAACGCCGATGAAATATCTACGATGTGTGTGTGTGTGTGTAACGTCTCGCATTAAAATGATAAAGTGGCAGTCACTGGGACACTCAATACACCCCTTCGACGAGTTGAACACACATTTTTTGCACTTATTCTTTCCACACGGACGTTTGTTCGACTGCTCTCCTTCTCTCCTCTGCGCAACAACATCTTTATTCCATTTCATTTTGTTGCCATTTATATTCACATTAGTTTCTTTTACATTTTCGCAGAGTCCAAAATTGCAATGCTGGGTAATTTTTATTACCAACATACACACGCAACAACAATGCGCGGCGCATGGCTAAGAGCCTCTGCAAGCGCTCGTTTAAGTCAAGCTGGTCAAAAGTTTCAACAAAAGCATTGTTAAGGCACACTGCCACACATACACACACATACATACATACATATGTCATATACTCATACGTACATATATATTTACGGTATTTAAGTTGAGCCGTAGCGATGATTACGCTGCTCAGTGGGCAGTGTTCAATGAGGTTCGCCCAAGTGCATGTCCACGTGCATGATTCGAACGCATAAGCATATAATTGTATGTGTGTACGAGGTGCCCCTTTAGGCGTCCGGCTGGCTGTAGCGCCAGCTCGTTTAATCTCTACTCTTGCGGTAGGCGTGGCCATAGTATTTTATACTTGCTGATCAAAGGCCGCCGCCACTTTGTATTGAACCGACAAAGCATCGCGTCGCGTCAACTTGCCGCAATAAAAGTGAAAAAAGCAGCATATAATACACATTAAGAAAACAGTGGTGCCGAAGAATGAGAATTTGAAAATTTCTCTTAAAATACATAACGAATTAATACTTGAGGTCATTTGCATTAAAAGTGGGCCTGAAATTTTTTTATTTTTTGAAAATAAGAAAAGAGAAGAAGTAAAACATTATTTGGTAGATAATCAATTAAAGATGATTTGGAAAATGTTTCTGCGTTAAGATTTATTAAGATTGAGCTCTTCTACTAGCAGTGTGTTCTAAAATTCAATTAGCTTATGATGACGATTGCTAGGTGCTAGGCCAAGCTTCCTTTCTCTAATGTAATAAGCGACATGCTACTATCATACAAATAAAGTGTCTAAAAAGAATCTTACGTGCAATATAGAAGGTATTCTTGGAGATTCTCTTTAGCCAAGCGAGAGCTAAAAATCAATTAAAAACTGGTTGATTGGAAGCTTGCATTGAGTCTTATTTAAACCAAGAACTATGTGACCAAAGGCTACTTTTTTGAACGTCGGGAGAACATTAAGTCAAAATTGTGTAATATATGGTATCTTTTCCAGTAAGTCCATTACTCAATCATCGGTAATGACTCGAGGATCATCGTCTTAACTAGGTTCTTTTTGTCTGTTTCCGTGGTTTATATGGGGTCTCTTTCTCATCCATCCTTGATGACTCAATTTACGAACTCTACAGTAATGAGTTGAGGATTGTCGGTTCGACTCCTCCCAAAATGATTTTGTTAGTTTCTGTGGGTTGCTATCGGCCGAATCATATGCTTCTGCATTGCTCCCGTTTTTTAGATCAGGGTTGCTCAGTCAGTCGCTTAGTTCTTAGGTCCCCTTTGGGTCACAACAATATTGATAGGGCTGAGCTTGGTCCGTCTATTACAACAAATACATTTTGGGAAAACCAATATTGAAAATTAACCCAATAAGCGTTGTGTAGCATTGACTCCGACGGTCCTTTAGTCGTTTAGTCGGAACTGATCGAGACTAAAATCCTTCATAGTAGTATAGCCCCAACGATCATCTCATATTTAGAAGTGAAGTTCCCAATTCATTTGGTTTTTATTAGTGAGGTCCAAGGATATATGTTATGTAGTTGGATTTTTTACCCATCTTTCTGATGAGTAGCACATCTTATCCAGAATATATCAAAGGAATACAGGGTTCAACATATGTATCTATATATTTACGGAACTGAAAGGCCAAACTCTGAAGTTGCATTCTAAAAACAAATCTAATCATTTTATCGTTACTCTGAACTAATAATAATCTATTTGAAGTTGTTGTAATTTTGCAATCAACTATTTGCCAATAACAATTGCTCCACTAACCGAAAAATGTCGAACGACAGCATCGAACACAATCACAAGCACTAACACGCTACAAATACAATAAATACAAAATATGAACGACAACAAAACTCAATAAATTAAATATGAGAAATAACGAAAAGAATGAATGGATGAACAAATAGCTGCAATGGATGAATGAAACTCAAGCAAACCGCCGAGTATGCGACGGCAATGCGTCGTGTTTTGTGCCGAGATCGAAGCAACTACCTGGCAGCGCATTTGTTGGAACTGGGCTAAAGAACACTGAAGTGTGTAGAATACACACAAACACACTGAAGAATTCTTCTGCATTTTAGTGCGGCGCATGACCGCAAGGTGAGGCGCAGCAACAAACGTGGTAATCATCTTGCTTTTGTTGTTGTTGTTGCCAGTAGTTATTGCTATTGCTATTGTTGCCGGCAAAGTGGCAAGACCACGGAAGCAATTGTTGCCACCGCATTGACGTACCTTCTTTTACACCTTTCGTTGCGAAGATCAAAGCCAAAATGCCGTCCTAATAATATAAATTAATCTCTTCTCTGCTCCATTTGTCTGCTCTATTGTTGTTGTTGAATGGCGCGTTGCGACGTTGAGGGATATGTTCTACAGTTCTATACATTCTTTGTAGGCATGAGAATAATCTTATGTGCAGCAATGTACGAGTATTGAGAACATATAAAAATTGAATGAACAGAAGTGCCGTGCGTTGTGTAAATATTATACCAACAACACATTATTTGGGGGTTTGACTTTATCGATTTTCTATGTATGCGTGTGTGTGGGAATGCCCGCGATCGTGAATACAAATATAGAAGTCCCGAATTTGTTCATTGATATTCTTATATTTATAATATAGAAATTTCATTGAATGGGGGTTGGATTAAAATGGAGTCCATATGTGGTCCACAACACCTATTCTGGAGACTTTGCATAATATTTGTTGATATCAAAGCAATATATTTTGAATCACAAAATAACAAATATTATAGCTAAGAATCTACCATACCTCGAAGAATGGGTTTTCAGTTGTTGATTCGAATGTGTGATGAGATACATTTTTGGAAGACTTAATATGGATCGAGTTTTACTGGTCATTTGAATTTATATTAATATTGAGATTAAGATTTGCACAGCCACCGTCTATTGTGACCTCTCTTATTCACAAAAATTCATGTGGTTTCAGCGCCCGGATTAATTCCAGGATCGCGTTTGGGGTCTGAAAGTCTATGGGCTCCCTAACCCTGAATTTTTATTCCTACTCAGAAGTAGATGCTATGGAGTTTCCGCCTCCATGTTGCCGTTGACGCTATATCCAGGTTTTACAGATGTCTTTTGAGTTTACACCGTGCAATCTATATGTAGTAGCAAGAGTGGCATTATTTTACCCTCGGAGAGTTTTTAAATTCTGTTCTGTTAAGGTTAACAGTATGGCCTCTTTTCACCTATTTGAGTACCGCTTTAATGGTTTGGAAGTCCCCTGTGAAGAGGGGTTTCGGTTCCAGCAGCTTGGATGCCGCTTCAGAGCGGTCTAGTCCATCAGTCTGTTCATTATTAGATTTACTGTTGTGTCTCGATTATATAGACTCGGTTACAAATTGATAGGCTGTTGAGTCTTTCAACACACTATTGGATCAATAGTAACGAGATTGCTTTGAGTGATGCAAGACTCGATCGGAAATGGTAATTTAATCATGAACAATACTAAAACATTTTTTCACATTAATGCTCGTAGTTTCGAATAGTATTTATTAACTCAAAGCTTTAAAAGTTGTGTAATAATTTAATTTGTTCGATTTTATGCGATTATTTTGTGCAGCTACAATTAGCTTAAATGACATATTTAATGCCTCCATTGCAGAATAATGTTTGATTTTCTTAAACAATGAAAATACCACAGCTGATCAAATAGAAAGGTGAATGAGATTAAAGTGGTGCGGCGACAATCATAATAAATAATCTTTGAAGTCAAATTATCGAAGGAAGGGACATCGGATGAGCGATGTGTTGGTGGTGCAACAGTAGCAATAATAATATATACGGACGTCAGGATGGAAGTGGCGTTAGTTTTATGGTTTAGAGTATGGTGATTAGATTTCAAAGTTGTCAAGGTAGTTGTAATTGGCGAGAACTTTATTTATTAGAAATTCTCTTAAAAATCGAATACGTTTGAATATGACCCTCTCATCTGAGAGATCTATGTTAGATTTTAATCTCTTATTCTTCCTGCATAAATTATAAAGAGAAATTTCCACTTCACGAAGAGTTCTATATTTTCCTTCTTATTATTTCCGAAGTCGATAAAATTAAGTTCTTATATGATGGCTTGTAGATTAACCTCCTAATGTTCAAAACCGCCAATGTTCCTTTCCCAACTGCAGGCGGTCGAAAATTTTATCTCTTGCAAACCTGATACTCATAATGTCTTTTAATACCCCTCACTTTTGACTTAATTAAACGCAAGCACAATTTTCTATGCAAAAAAAAAAGGAAGCGCACTGTTGGGTTAATCCGCCAAACCAAAATGGTGCCGCTAATAAGCGTCTAAGCCATGGCTAAAGCTTATCTGCAACCACTAATTTACTTACTAGCAATAGTACCGAGCATTTGCGCACGAATATGACATTTGTATCGATAGTAAACAAACAAATTTATTTTAAAATTTAAATGGCGGCACGACGGGTTGGCTCGAAGCGCCGTTGCCGTTGGTGAGGGCAAAAAACTAGACGAGGCTTGTGCATACATACTTGTGTTAGTAGTATCTATTTATTCGCTCACACTAAAACCACTATTTTATATGAAAGCCGCTGTGTCTACGCCGCCAACTAAATTTTAAATAGATTACATGGGGTTTGGCACTGCAAGGGGTAGTTATTTGCAACTTAAGTGAGTTGAAGTATAGCAAAAAAATTTAGAAAAAAGATTATTTTTAGAATATTTCAGTTTTATATATCAGGATGTCAATACGAGGTAGAAAGTCAATTCTCTATTTTATGATTATAGACAATTAATTAATGGACCAAATTAAGTATTTTTTCTGAGACATCAATGAGCTTAATAATTAAGTGACTTAAAAAATTGAGAAATAGCTCAGCATATTCTGTCCTTAGCTCAATAAATTTAGTTTAGTGTTAAGTACGGTATATTAAATATGCAATAAGGTCTCAAAATAGAGCTTTAAGCTTTCAGGGAGGAACTAAGCAACTCAAATCATTTAAGATGGCCTCAATTGATCAAAAATTAAAAAAAAAAATTATTGAACTGTGTAAATTCTTCATCGAATTAACTATTTTTCCAAATTTCAATATTTTTAATGCAAACTGAGCTTTTGAAAGCCTATTTATTAGGAAATAGTGGCTGATAATTGTTAGCAGTAGCATTGGATTCAAAGTTACTCACACGAAATCCATAAATCTTTTCGACTTTTCGAACTGCCTTCATATAAATTTTCATAAATAGCGGACTTTATATATATACATACATACAAACATACATCCAATAAGAGCCGGCCACCTGAGAGCCCGTTTGATTTAACTTCCCGCTACGCACCAGTACTGCAATCGTTATTTCGGCATTTCCCGCTCTGATGTGTGTTAAATTTGTTGTTATTCGCAATTCGAATTCGCACTGCGGCAGCAACCATTTAAATACATACAGATTTATTTAATTATGAACGCCAGCGTATAAGGCAACAATTTAGTTTGAAAAATATGAGCAAATGAGAATGCGACGACAAGCGGTTTTTGCTGAATTTATTTAATTAAATCGACGCGGTTGTGACCAACACACTCACCTTTAGAAAAACATATGTGCACGTGTATGTATGTATGTCTATATGTATGCACGCCCCTGCGTGTTTGGCGCATAAACTATAACGCGCTAAATACTCATAAATAATGAAATTTATGCGAAATTAGCACATTCAAAGGCGAACAATGCGGCTTATGCGCCGCATGCGCCATGCCAAGTCATGAGATGCTAAGCTCCAACGCAAACTCAGGCGGCAACAAGCAACAAACTAGACACAGGCACACACATATGAATGCATATATTTATGTACATATGTTGTTTTTTGTAAGACATAAGCTGTGAATTAGCTGAAACATGGAAATGGGCTATTTGGCGCTCTGCGGCCTACGCGATTCGCCACCTCACCGCACCGCGCACTTATCACCTTTGCGCTTATTAAACAAACACACACACACTCACAGAGCCGCTGCGCAGCGCCGCCGTTGACATTTTTCGTAATCACCGCCGTTGTTGCTAGTTGTTGTGTTTGGTGCTGCCGCTGTGCTAGTCACATCAATTGCATATGTTAAGTGGCGCAGCATGGAAGCTGGAGCACAGTGCGCCGGATCGCATGTGTGAACAGAGCAAGGGGAGTGAGGGTGAGATTTTAATAAAGCTTAATTGGAAAATATTTAATTTTATTATTTCTTTAATAAATAAATCAATAAAAAATATTAATTCGAAATTAATTTCGGACTAATTCGTGGATCAGTGCTAAAGAATCTTTATACGAACTGAATTATGTTTTTGTCATTTTTATAGCAGCACAAATCATCCTTGACATTTTTTTGGGATATGTTTCAAGTTGATGGTTCTGAGCCCCATATAAATCGGATTGCATCCGGCTATTTTAGAAATGAGAAATCTATAGTCAGGTACTCTAAGAAGTAAGTAAAACTCTCCGCAGAAGGAAAATATTTAATTCAGACCGGGAAGGAATAGGAAATTTAAACCGAAGATTATAATCCTAAAATTCTTTAATAAAGGTCTCTCCAGATCGATTAAGAACCGTGAGTGACTCTTTACATATTATAATATGATGCGCTGGAAGTCCACTTGTGAGAGCATCGTCTTCTCAGGTCTCCGGGATTGGGACACTTACATAAAGCTATGTTGCCCAACAAAAGGTTAGCAAAGCATTGAACCGTGTCTATGCTTCGAATCTATCCTTCGAATAGATTTCTATTCTTCTATTCTATTCTATCTATTTTTTCTATTCGTCGAATCTATCCTTCATTTTCCAGGTCAATAGTTTGAGGACTGCTTACCGGACCATTCGTAAATTCACAATGTCCTCTATGAGTCAATATGTCAAGTAGAGCAACAACTTTCTTGGATATGACCAGGAGGCTCTCCGACCCTATAAGTAAATTAAAGATAATCACAGTGCAAATGGGTTGTTTATTGGGCATTCACAAGTGTCTCAAAAGAATCTTTTATACCAGAAAAAGATGAATTATAACTTAATTTTGGGTGAATAAAACCAGATTTTACTAAAACTTACTAATATTAATCGGTGACCTATAGAAATTGTTTTACAAGGCATTTATGATTCCTTAATAACATAGAAAGGAATAGGAAGCGCTAAGGCTTTTCCGATCTCAAAATTTCGTTAATTTAATACATACATAATTCCAATAAACTGATATTTGGTCTTAGCGATCTTAACAATATGCTAAGAATTTAAAGTGAAAGATTCCTTATTTTACACTGCTATAAAATCTTAAAATAGTTATTTTCCCACCAAATATTATATCATTCTACTTAACTCGTCATTACCCACTGTAATCTATACGCTGTCAACTCAACGCTCACAAGATCATCAAAGTCAGTGATCTTCGCAAGTTTATTTTGCTGTGCCTTTAACTCGACGTATATTTTATTTGATTTTGTTTTTGTATGCCTTTAGGTTCATGGTAGCTCGGATTTTATGGCGCTTTTATGCGCCAATATTCAATGGGTCAGTCAGATAGCGTCGGATAGCGAGCTAATCGGTGTTTATTTAGTTGCGTAAATTTCAATAAAAATGTCAAAAATCATTGGTTACACGTACAACGATAACTGGTTAAATGACTTGTAAGAGCAAGACAATTCCAATGAGAACGACATCATTTAACTGATTGTTATGTGCGCTTTATTCATGCTTTTTTATTGGCTTATATTGCAGAGTTATACATAAGTTACGCTGCTCAATGTGAACTTATTTTGAAGTTTGCGCATTTATTATTTATACTTGGTGCAAAAGTACTTTGTGTTGTTGCGGCATGCGTTGGTTAATGTGGGGATTTGGATTGCTGATTGTGAAATGGATTAGAATGTGGTTTTGATAATATGGAGTGAATTTTCCTGGTGGAAAATTACATTGTATAATCTGAACCTTTTTGAATTTCTGTAGTGGCTATGTTTAAAGCGCTACAGAGCTCGTATCTGGCAATACTATACATTTTTGAAAGATCTTGGCATACAAAACGACGCTATGTATGATTAGTTTGGATATTGCGTTCAACAGTTATAGACGTGTAAACATGGAGTTCATTAACGCCGAAATTCGCGCTATTTTAAAGTTTTCCTTCGTTAAAGGCAAATCCAACAGAGAAATGTTTCGTGAGATTAATGGTGTTTTGGGCATGGTACTCTATCATTTCGAACTGCGGAGGAATGGTTTCGACGATTCAGAGCGGGTGGAAGCGACACCATGGTTAAGCCAGCCGGCGGAAGACCTGTGACGACGAATACCGATCAAATCGTGGAAAACATCGAATTAGACCGGCATGTGGCATCTCGTGATATCGCCCAGGAGATTGGTGTTTGTCACCAAAACATTTTAAACCATCTGCAGAAGGCTGGATACAAAAAAAAAAGCTTGATGTTTGAATCGTCCCATACAGTGGCCAAGTCGGGATTGACGGCCAGGAAGGTTTTACTGTGTGTTTGGTGGAATTGGAAGTGAAACATCCACTATGAACTACTCCTATATGGCCAGACGCTTAATTCTACCATCTATTGCGAAAAACTGGACCGCTTGAAGCAGGCGATCGACCAGAAGCGTCCAGGGAGCTACGGTAGCTCGGATGGGAGGTTTTATCGCATCCATCACATAGTCCGGACATAGCGTCAAGTGATTACCACCAGTTCCTGTCCATAGCGAACGCCCTTGGTGGTGTAAAGTTGAACTCAAAAGAGGCTTGTGAAAAGTGGCTGTCCGAATTCTTCGCAAATAAAATTGGGGGCTTCTACGAGGGGGGTATTATGAAGTTACCGTCTAGAAGGAAACAGGTTATCGAACGAAATGGCGCATATTTGAACTAAATCCGATCACTGTAACACTTTTTACAAAGTATTGAATAAATAGCAAAAAAGAGGAACGGAGATATTTGCCAACCTAATATGTGATTGTGAAGAAAACTTAACGGTAGGTATTCTTCTTCTTCTTAACTGGCGTAGAAACCGCTTACGCGGTTATAGCCGAGTCCACAACAGTGCGCCACGCATCTCTCCTTTTGGCGGTTTGGCGCCAATTGGTAATACCAAGTGAAGACAGGTCCTTCTCCACCTGGTCCTTCCACCGGAGTGGAGGTCTCCCTCTTCCTCGGCTTCCACCAGCGGGTACTGCATCGAAAACTTTCAGAGCTGGGGCACTTTCATCCATTCGAACAACATGACCCAGCCAGCGTAGCCGCTGTCTTTTTATTCGCTGGACTATGTCTATGTCGTCGAACAACACATACAGCTCATCATTCCATCTTCTGCGGTATTCGCCGTTGCCAATGTTTAAGGGACCGTAAATCTTCCGCAAAACCTTTCTCTCGAAAACTCCTAGTGCCGTCTCATCGGATGTTGACACCGTCCACGCTTCTGCACCATAAAGTAGGACGGGAATGATGAGGGACTTGTAGAGTTTAGTTTTTGTTCGTCGAGAGTGGACTTTACTTTTCAATTGCCTACTCAGTCCATAGTAGCACCTGTTGGCAAGAGTGATTCTGCGTTGGATTTCAAGGCTGACATTATTATCGGTGTTAATGTTGGTTCCTAGGTATACGAAATTGTCTACAACTTCAAAGTTATGACTGTCAACAGTGACGTGGGAGCCAAGACGCGAATGCGCTGACTGTTTGTTTGATGACAGGAGATATTTCGTCTTGTCCTCGTTCACCACCAGACCCATTCGCTTCGCTTCCTTATCCAGGCGGGAAAAAGCAGAACTAACGGCGCGGGTGTTGTTTCCGATGATATCAATATCATCGGCGTACGCCAGGAGCTGTACACTCTTGTAGAAGATTGTACCTTCTCTATTTAGCTCTGCAGCTCTTATAATTTTCTCCAGCATCAAGTTAAAGAAGTCGCACGATAGCGAGTCACCTTGTCTGAAACCTCGTTTGGTATCGAACGGCTCGGAGAGGTCCTTCCCGATCCTGACGGAGCTTTTGGTGTTGCTCAACGTCAACTTACACAGCCGTATTAGTTTTGCGGGGATACCAAATTCAGACATCACGGCATAAAGGCAGCTCCTTTTCGTGCTGTCGAAAGCAGCTTTAAAGTCGACAAATAGATGGTGTGTGTCGATCCTTTTTTCACGGGTCTTCTCCAAGATTTGGCGCATGGTGAATATCTGGTCAGTTGTTGATTTTCCAGGTCTAAAGCCACACTGATAAGGTCCAATCAGTTTGTTGACGGTGGGCTTTAGTCTTTCACACAGTACGCTCGATAGAACCTTATAAGCGATGTTAAGGAGGCTTATCCCACGATAGTTGGCGCAGATTGTGGGGTCTCCCTTTTTGTGGATTGGGCAGAGTACACTGAGATTCCAATCGTCGGGCATGCTTTCTTCCGACCATATTTCGCAAAGAAGCTGATGCATGCACCTTATCAGCTCTTCGCCGCCGTATTTGAATAGCTCGGCCGGCAATCCATCGGCCCCCGCCGCCTTGTTGTTCTTCAAGCGGGTAATTGCTATTCTAATTTCTTCACGGTCGGGCAATGGAACATCTGTTCCATCGTCGTCGATTGGGGAATCGGGTTCGCCATCTCCTGGTGTTGTACTTTCACTGCCATTCAGCAGGCTGGAGAAGTGTTCCCTCCACAAACACAGTATACTCTGGTCATCAACCACTAGATCACCGCTGGGGGTCCTACAGGAGTGTGCTCCGGTCTTGAAACCTTCAGTTAGTCGCCGGATCTTTTCGTAAAATTTTCGAGCATTACCCCTGTCGGCCAGCTTGTCAAGCTCTTCATACTCACGCATTTCTGCCTCTTTCTTTCTTTTTCTGCAAATGCGTCTCGCTTCCCTCTTCAGCTCTCGGTATCTTTCCCATCCCGCTCGTGTTGCGGTCGATCGCAACATTGCGAGGTAGGCAGTCTGTTTTCTCTCCACTGCGAGACGACAATCCTCATCATACCAGCTGTTTTTTTGGCTTTTCCGAAAGCCAATGGTTTCGGTTGCAGCTGTACGTAAGGAGTTTGATATGCCGTCCCACAGCTCCCTTATACCGAGATGCTGATGAGTGCTCTCAGAGAGCAGGAGTAGGTATTACGTAAGAAAAAGTATCACAAAAAATGTCAAATATCTATCGACATTTGAAGCAAGTAGGTACTACTAAATAGCTAATCATATAAACGATTTAAACCCTTAAATATGGTTAATAACTTTTAATGAAAAAAATTAATGATAAACAAAAATGTCAATAAGCAAAGGAAATGGACAAAATTCCTAGTTATATGGCAACGCGACTGCCAATAATAATTATAGACGAATATTAAAAAGAAATGAAAATACACTTACATACACAATTATAGACGAATATTAAAAAGAAATGAAAATACACTTACATACACAATTATAGACGAATATTAAAAAGAAATGAAAATACACTTACATACACACACACACATAAAATAGAAACAATTAAGCATCCGCCATTACAAGGCAAACGCAAACGCAACGCAGCACAAGTGTCTTCTCGTTCATTTGCTGCGGCGCCGCACCTCCCCACTTATGCCGTAATTATATTTTACTAAATAGCCACAAAATGAACGAACTTCTGATAGTGAGATATGAAAATGAAATTAGTGGCGAATGCCTCGTACAATAAGCGAATGTACATTTAATTACACAAATTCATTTGCTTCTCTGTGTGTGTAAGTGTGTATACAAACGTACACATGTGGGAAATACATATGTACATATGTATGTGTGCAAGCTGATAGAAAATAATTGACAGTAGGAGAAGACGGCTGCCAAACTGTTATTACTCGTAACTTGGCGCGGCATTCAAGTGGTCGAAGCGTTCTGCAAGACGCCAAAGGCTCTGATGGCTGTCTATTACAACTGTTTATATGTACATATACATATGTATATATGTAAAGTTTTATTGTCTACTTCGAAAATAGATGATGAGAATTCATAATGCGCCGCTATGAGAAATTTGTATGTGTATTTTTTACAAGCTTCTTTGCCCGCCAATTAGTGGTGATCTTGTGAAATATCAACCAAAAAGGCGCAGCCGACTTTTGTAATGAAAATTTTACAATGAAGATTTCAAGTGCAAATATGCGCCTGTACTTGTGGTAAATGCGTATGTAATTGAGATAAATGGAATTTTAAAGTGTTGCAGCTGGTATACCGTTACATATACATATATAAGATAAGTATATATGCCGCATAGTCTTTATGGCGTTTATCTGCGGCTGATACCTAATGACATGCCAATATAGCGATTAATATATGAAGGTTTCTCCATAGACACAAGTGTACATTTAATTATGTATAGGATCATTAAGTATACCGTCTGTCATTTCAGTTCAAGTGTTAAGGTTAATTCATAAATTTAATTATATTAAAATGATTTTTTTTTTTAATTTTCATTAGTAATTTGAAGTCATTATTATTCAAATGATTGAAACGGGTACCTTACATTGCAATAATAAAATAAAAATGATGTGAGTTTATTTGGCGATGCTTCCAACCATTAAATAATGTCTTCGAACTTAACTAAATTATTTTACAATTTTATCTTGATATTCTGATGTCTAAACAGATATCTTCGTTTTCAAGTTTAGCATGCCAAAATTTTTGGTACAATCTTTTATGAGAGTGTACAGCTGCTGGCGTATGCCGATGATATTGATATCATCGAAGCAACAACCGCGCCGTTAGTTCTTGTTTTTCCCGCCTGGGTAACGAAGCGAAGCGAATGGGTCTGGAAGTGAATGAGGACAAGACGAAATATCTCCTGTCATCAAGCAAACAGTCTGAGCATTCGCGTCTTGGCTCCCACGTGACTGTTGGCAGTCATAACTTCGAAGTCGTAGTTAATTTCGTATACCTGGCTACCAGTATCAACAACACCAACAATGTCAGCCTCGAAATCCAGCGCAGAATCACTCTTGCGAACAGGTGCTACTTTGGACTGAGTAGGCAATTGAAAAGTAAAGTCCTCTCTCGACGAACAAAAACCAAACTCTACAAGTCTCTCATCATTCCCGTCCTTCTTTACGGTGCAGAAGCGTGGACGATGTCAACATCAAATGAGACGACACTATGAGTTTTCGAGAGGAAAATTTTGCGCAAGATTTATGGTCCGAATGTTGTCCGAATGGACGAAAACACTTCAGCGCTGAATGTGTTCGATGCAGTACCCGCCGGAGGAAGCCGAGGAAGGGGAAGGCCCCCACTCCGTTGGATTGGATAGGTGGACAGCGACCTGGTTACATCTGGGATCTCCAACTGGCACCGAACTGCGAGGGAAAGAGAGGAGTGGCGCGCTATCATCGATTCGGCTATAACCGGCTAAACGATTTCAACGCCAATCATATACATACATTCTGAATTTTGTCCTTCACTGTGTTACGAAAGTGATAAACTCTTTAATATTGATCATAACTCAATAGGTGCAAGCAACCAAAAAGATGGCGAAAGGTCAAATATATGGCTCCAATTGTATGTCATCTTAAGAACATTACATAAGTAAATTGGGATATTATAAAATGTTCGGTTCCAAGCGAACTTAGTATCTTCCCTTCCCTTCCTTACTTATTATTTTTGGTATTTACTTTCCCAAAACCAAATTATCAAAAAACCTTGTATAATATCGAAAAGCCATAATCCTACTAACCCAGAAACATTCTAACTGTAAAAGGATATATACATGCATAAACATATATGTTTAGTTCTGTTAAAGATTACCAATATTTACATCATTTACGTGCATACATATATATGTAATTATGTAAGTATATGTAGCTTAGGTTTTAATGTGTTCTCCTTTTACAAAAGATTTACGACTAATTACTTTTGATATTCATGCGGTAACCGGGTAACCGGCAGTAAAGTCAAATCGAATTATGCTAACCGCTAAATGGATCATCAACATTTCAATTACTACTAAATTGTTGTCCGGCAACCAAGTGAGCTTTATTGACCAAACGGTTAAGCGATTCTTAATAGATCAGCGCGCCCTGCCACTAAACGGTTTGCGAATCACCGTTAATAGAGTTTAATGACTTCATACACTGCATGCATGTACATATGTATGTGTGTATGTCCAATCGTCGTTTCGATAAAGTGGCCACGGTCATTCAATCTCGACTCCTAGCGCTATGTAAGTCCATTAAATTGAGTCATAAATGGTTATACTCATGTTTGTACATATGCATATTTGTAGCATAATAAATGATAATGTAGTTTTTGTTGTTATCGTAATCGTTAATCGGTCGTGATTTGTGTGTCCAGCGTTAGCACTTGAATGCAACAAAATATTAACGAGTTAACTGTCTAGGGTATTATACATAGAAGACTGATATGCATGCAATATAGATTTATAACGGCATACATATGTGAATACATACATACAGGGAAGCATGTTTATATTTATTGACATTTGGATCGATCACAAAGCGACGCTTCTTCTTCTTGTGACTTCAATTGAAGTTGATCGATGAATTGTCAATAAAAACTATGCAATAACTACTGAAGGAAGTACTTATACTATATTTACAGTGTATTCATTGAATTGCAGTGAACGAAATGTACGTTTTGATAAGAAGAGCGTCGCCATAAAATCCTTTTATTTCCTTTAAAATGACGAAAAGTCGAGACTACGAGGAATTAATAACTTCTTCCTTGTTTCTTAAGTTACGCTATTTACGACCAGCATTGATTTGAAGATTCATGCGGTCATTTCGTCACCTTACTAATACATATTGGTATATATATTGTATATATGTACAAGTAAATGTGAAAAAACGAACAATTTCTAATCGATCCAATACGGAGTTCGAAGAGAAAGAATACTTCTTGAATACGTGATCCAAATAAAATAGATTAGATTTATAATTTCTGAACTTCGAGAATTTGATTTTCAAATACTATTTAATTTTTTTGAGAATTTGTCGACTAGTTTTGGAAAATTGTATGTCTCACCTAATATTTCCCCCAAAATTAGCACTGAATACTGTAAAACTATTTGTAGACAATTTTACCTCAAAACCCCTTACATCCAATTGGACGCCATTTTGATTATCATCAAACTATATTTAAATATATTAAAAATTTATCAGCGGTCATAGTATATTCCCAATAAGTGGTAACTGTTTTTCAAAAATGTAATTTTACTTCAGTCTAACATCCTTAAACAGAATATAAATAATATACATCATGCGATTGTCTTTAAATCTCTATATATATACAAAGATGTAAGATATTTTAATAAAATTAGGTCAGGATTTGTTTCTTAATAATTTATATCTATATATTGGTATGTTCAAAAAATAACGGGAATTTTGGTTTTTTGAAAAAGAAATTATTAATTCGTCTACAAAAATGTCGTCGCCTTAAAATAGTCTTCATTCGATATACGAAATACTACGAAATACTTTTCAAACTCGATTTTTGGCATGACCTTTGACTCTCTCAGCGATTTTTCGTATGCACGTAAACCGACTACCATTTAAGGCTCTCTTGATTTTTGAAAATAGGAAAAAATCTCACGGAATCATGTCTGGCGAATATGGAGGCTGGAGCATCGTAACAGTATTGTTTTTGATCAAGAATTCACGTAATGTGAGCTTTTAACAAACGAAAATTCGCTAAATTCATAAAAACACGTAATTCTTAGCTGCTGCTACAGACAATGTATGCAATGAATACAGTTTAGTTTTTTAATGATATTTTACAATTCCTGTTATTTTTTGAACACACGAGTATCGAGGTCAAGGATTTTCTACTACATTAATTTTACTGTTACATAAACCACCTGCAGCTGTGCGTACTTCACTTCCCCTTAACCTATAAAATCCAAATATGGCTTAAATATGCTATCTAACTGTGTTTTTTGTTAAACATTCTACACTCTTACCACTGACACAAGCTTGAATGCGCCCCTCTTCTCCAAGAAAAGAATTCACTACGCAACCTAATGAAAGCGTTGCAAATGTGATACTAAATTGAAATGAAATTCACTGATTTGGAAAAATTCACAACTTGTTCACTGTCGACACTCTGTCAACACAAACAACAAAAATAAATGACAAACAACAACAACAAAGACATAATAAAAGGGCAGCGGGCACAAGGAAGCTGTAAGTTGCTTGATTTCTCACTCCACCGCGCCACCCATCCTTCCTCCACACTGTAGTGGCAGTAGCTTGGCGCTGCAGCTGGTGGGTTGCTTGTGCGCTGCTTTAGCGCTTTGCTGCTTCACACATACATAGCGAGTGTATTGTGTTGGCGTGAAACAATTGTTGGTTGTTGTTTTATTGTTATTGTTGCTACCAAAATTTAGATTGTACATTTGTTTGGCAGGGGCAACATATTGTCAGCAAGTCAATTCACACTTTTGTCAAATTTAAAGCACAGCAGCAACAACAACAATAGCAATGTTAACAATAAAACCGTAATGTAAACAAATTAATTCGTACATTGTAAATAGATATATATGTATATATATATATATGTACATATGTTTGTGTACAACAACATTTATTAAAGTGTGAAGAATGCCTTCGTTGAGTTTGGGGTGATGTTTAACGGTGGTTTTGGTGGCCCAAAATGAAATGGGGAGCGAAGTTGTTTCTGTGCGTGTTCTGCTGACAAGATTAATTTCTTTTTGTGTTGTCGTTGTGATTTTTATTAAGTTGGCGTGTAAAGTCAATGGACTGCCGGTGGCAGGCTGACAGTTCGGCTGCGGTGTTGCCATAACGGCAGTGCCAGTGTTAATGGATGTGTGTGTGGCATGGAACGAATTAATGCTTTGGCATAAAATTTAAATTAAAAGTTATCCCTTTCGTAAAGGTAATGTAGCACCACAGACACATATACGTACATATATATTGTATGTGTATACATATACATACATATGTATGTGTGTTCTTGTGTGAGTGTGCTGGCAAATTACGATTCACTAAATATGTTTTGATTTGGCGTGTTGGCATTGCATGCGCCACGTCATGTTTCTCTTGGCAAATACACCTGAATTTTTCTCGGCGATTTTCCCTATTTAGCATTGCAACGCTGCTGTTTTGACAGTCTTGTTATGCTAAGCAAAGCATGTGGCAAGGAAAATTTATTCAAATGATTTTTGCATTTATACATATTTATGCAAGTGCTTACGTACTTATGTATGTGTTTGTATGTAAGAATATATTCACTTGGAACACGCTAACATTGCACGCCTATTCACTGACCGCCACTTCACCATGCACTTGGAAGATTTTTGGTTAAAGTTATTCTTACTTAGAGTTGCCAGATTGTTTCAAAATTAATGATTTAGTAAATTCTTTTAATTAAAGTTTTATATATAATTTGTGTAGAAAATGTTAATTTCTCAAAAAGGGAATTATTAACAAAATTTTTAAATTTTATTTAATAAAAGAAAAAATAATTTTAATTTTAAATTAATATGTTAAAAAAATCAATTTTGTAATTTATTATATTTTTTCTCAGAACCTAATTTGCTAATTTTTATTTTAAATGCCTGGATTTTATACCAATTGTTAAAAAATAAGTGTGACCTGATTATTTAAAAGTGCAAAGTTTTTTAAAAAATTATATTTTTAATAAGATGATATATGAAAATGTCTCTCATAAATTCATAAGAACCAAAAAGTGATTTTCTAGATCGTTGAAAATACAATAAATATAGTTTATAAAGAAAAAAACATTGCGGAACATTTTTATATTCTTTTAAAATTTTTTTATTTCCTTTACATTTTATATTTTGAATATTTTTTCTGGAACCAAAAATTTGCTTTCAAAAATTACATTTTGTCACATATTTTTTATAGAAAACTTATAGAAAATATGGATTTAAAAATAAAATATTGCGGGATACATATAATTAATGTATGTTGTGCAATAAAATCTCAAAGTTATTTTTTTATTATTTCTAAAAAATCAATTCTGAATCCTTCCATTCCCATTAAAAAACGAAAAATTAACAAAAACCCGCAGCATGGCAACGCTATTAAGCTTAAATACATAAATTTTTACTAAATACATTTACGATTTACATCCATACAACCAAAATTACATACTCACTTACACACCGCCCTGCTTACTCCACCCCACCAACTCCTCCACTTACCTACTTTTGCTGTTGTTTTTCCACTGCATTGTAATTTAATAATGCGCGCTTGGCGGTGCTGGCGTTTCAATAACATGAAATACAAAAGCCGCTGCTGCCACCTTCGAAGTTGCAACTTGGCACTTGCAACACGACATGCAATGCTGAATGCAAACTTGCCGAACAAGTTGATTTTTTTGGTTGGCATCACTTGTGAGTTTGCACATAAAATACATATACTTATTTGTATATATTTAGCGCTGTGTTGGCTGCCACTTGTTGTTGTTGTTAGTTGCAATCTCAATTAAAGTGTTAAGGAAAAATGCCAAGGGGCAAATGGTAAGCACAAGTTAACTGCAGTAACTCATGTACTTAGATAGGCAAATGGTTTATTGCACAGTTTGAAATATGTATGTAGTAATGTATGCAACAAAGAGTGTGAGTCATGAATGAGCAGAAAAATATGAATTTAGAGATATCAAAATTTTTGTTTAAGTTAGAAAGAGAGAAAATTTTAGAGAATATATAGTTATCCCAAGGTCATTCGAAATATTTCTCTAAAATTTTGTCAGTCTAGGCAATGCCATCTATCCTTCTTTCTAAGTTTGAGAACAGGGAAGAGTCGCTGGAGACCATATCTTGAGTATATTATGAATACCGAATCATTGATGATATTTTTCCAGAAAAAAATTCAATTTCCAATTTTTCTTTGGTTTTCTTTTTCAAAATATGAGAACGAGTTGTTAAGACTCTTCCGAAGAGCTCTTGAATTTTATGAGAAGATTTGAAATATACGAAATATCTACAATGATTTCATATTACCAGCTGAGGGTGTCAATAGTTAAAATACCTTTTTCTATATAATAAATCTTTAAATTAACAACAACAACAACTAACATTACACATTTTCTTCCTGCACAAGTCTCTACCCATAAGAGTAAGCACTTGTTTAATACCTCATTTATTTATCCACTTAGCCATATAAGCGATGTGTCATTTATCATTCATAATGAGTTAAATAAAACAACATGTACACACACAGACATACATACATATTTACTTATATAAATACTCAATGCGATTGACGCGCGCAAATCATCTCGATTCGATCATTTTCTCGCTGCCGTGTTCCTGCTTTCACCTGCTCCGCAACTAATGCGCATTCGCCACCCTACACCGCCCCGCCTCTCCGTACCGCAGCCACGTGTGCGTTTGTGTCATCAACACGTCGCTGCCTTTGCCGCTCAGCGCCAAGCGAGAAAGGTGCGGCGCATTGCATCCTCTGCGCTGACGACGACAAACGATTCCTTCCGTTCGCGACGGTCATATAATAAATGTGTAATGTGTAATAAAATATATCACAAAAAGCACATACAAATAACTAGCAGAAGGCAGAAGACAGAAGAAGAAACGAGCGCAAACGCACCACCAACAACTCTCAAATACGACAAACAGTCGCGTTAATGGCTCATCAGCGTAACTGTGAATAATTTTCCCATCCGCTGAGCGTTCGTGTGGAGTGTTTTTCAAATTGTCCGTCCGTCCACTTGTCGGTGTTTTGTGTTGTTTCCGAGCGCTTGTGTTTGATGCGTTGTCCACAGGCCGTTTGACCAATTGTCACACGATCGCTCGTTTGTTAAGCATCGTTTATAAATTACTAGTTGGTGTAGGCCCCACCACACCTTGTCTATTCTCTATAAACTCTACATCAAGTGTTGTTTGAGTCGTCACTTGCTGCCGCCACATTATTCATAATCATAATCATTCATGTATCAAAGTGTTTCTACTAGTGAAGTATTTGAGAAATAATGGCTCCCGAATTCGATATCTTCGAGACTCCGCGATCTCGCTAAATTTTTTAAAGCTCATTTAAGCAATGTGTCCGAAAAGTTTCCAAAATTAAACAATGCGGAGTAGGCATATATGTGATGAGAGTATGAATCCTGTCGGACGCAAGCGACCATAGCTGTATAGAGGAAGGTGAGGTGGACGCATCAAGCCAATTCCTTATCCACTATCTTGCATTCGCAAATACTGAATTGAAACATCTGGGTAGCTATACGTTTAACGAACCTATCGAATTGTCTATAATGGATATTAGTCGCCTCATAAAATTTATTATAGACTCAAAGCTCTCTTGAGACTCTTGTCGTGATGGTCAGCCATTGAATATAACCGAACCTAATCTAAGTCTATCCGTCAAGCCGATTCAAATAAAATCTTTCAGGGTATAAAGATTGATTTAAAGTACTGTTCTAAAGGTCTTGAAGTTCTAACGAGATAGAAGAAGAAGAAGACGGAGAAGAAGACTTTGATCATAGGAATACTCTTGTGAGTTTGTGACGAATGACTCTTGTGAGTTTTCTTTTGGTTCGTAAAAGTTTAATCTCAGAAAGAAACTGAAATAAAGGAACTCTGTATGATCTCATAATGATCGTATAACAGTACTACAGGTTAAAACGGACTGAACGCCTTTGCAGGTATTAATGGACCGAACCTCAATTAATTTTGGGGAAAACAGTTCAAGGGATCATACTGTACTGACGTCATGGATTTTGATTTACTTATGTTCTAGGACCTACATACCAAAATAGGAACTTTCAAAGGCTTGCAGGAAGGAATTTATTAACCAAAAATAATAATAACACAATCCATTGAGACGCCGTAATACAAATCAGCTCACTAGGTGAAGGTTCTTTATACCGCTAAGTTTACAGTAACAGTTTCAAGGTTCTCTGTTTTGAATGTAAATTTTATTTATTAAAACCGATTAATCCCGAACTTTCCGCAACATCACTAGTTTTGTGACACTAACTGTATATGTATATCTTGAGTTACCACATTGACTCGGTTTTGTCAATAATTACACCGGAGTCGGCTTTTGACGCATTTTATGTGCTTTATGGTTGTTGTTATTGCGTTTAATTACGTAAATTTATTATTGTATTTAATTTAATGACTTTTGGTGTGGTGAATTTAATAGTAATAGAGAGACATTCGGAAAGCAGGGTTGCTTAGAATAACTTAGTACAAAAAACTCTGACGTATAAACAAACATTTTAGTTGCTTTAACTGAACTAAGTTCCGTTTACCGCTAGTATTTCTTTCATTTTTGGCAATTGCGTAAATCACACGCCGACTTTTAGGCCATTCCGGGTCGGACCGCTACTTTGGTGTGTGTCCGTGAGTGTAATATTTGACCGGGGCTATGCCAGCGGTAGCTTTCCGTTGCGTTGGGCTGTCCATTTGCACATCAATCTCTTTATGCGGCTCGGCCCTCATTTGGCGCGTCTTCCCTTGTGCGTTGTTGTTTTTTTTTTTTTTTATTTCTTTATTGTGTTTTATTTTTTATTTCATTTTACTTCCATTCAGTGCGTTCGCAAGTGCTAATTTTCGACTACTAAATGCGTTTTTAAATGCGCCTCTTTACGTCGTCTTTATGACCCCACGTTCGCTCACTCGTATGCCACCAGTGTCCGGTGTGGCGCGGCGCGTTTTGAAGTGCAGCGAAATGTGTGAGGCGCGTGATTAATGCGTCACATAAACGCAACCGCGCACCGACTTTACCGACCACCGTCGAGTAGGCGAATACAAATGCACAATTCGTTGCAAATATGCGACCGTGAAGGGGAGGAGAAGTTTGCTTTGGATTTGTTGTTTCTTTGATGAGGGGTGTTGAAGGTGTCAGAGCACCTGAGTATGCAATTCGGTTATAAAGTTTGTAGAATTATATAAGATATATGTAAGTGCATAAGTTATAATATTCCTTGACCTCAAATACTCAATTGAAGATCAGAGAGCCGTGAGGAGCTTTATTTCTAGATATAAAAACACTCTCTATTCTTTATTTCTAACACATAATAAAAATACAGTCCAATAACATCCACTTGATCCACAATTTCTAATAAGTACACTAAACTTCTGGACATATTTCTGGTACCATGAATCAAGACCTTATAGAATCGGTGTTTGAAACAAAGATGGGAATTTATTGAAGGAAAACAGTCAAGTTACATAAGTTAGATGAATAATGAATAAGTAGGGGTATTCTGACCAGCTCTGTTAGTTCGTTACCAGACTAACAGGTTCGGTCTGAATATCCCTTGTGATAAGTAGCTTATGGAAAAAACTGAGATCACGGTCCTCATAAAGCAACGAAAATGGAAAATGATTTCTATTCACTAATTTGATTTCTATACTATCAGTAAATTGTCAAGTCAAGTCTGGATTGATAATGATAAGAGTTTTCCTGTGTGTTTGATGAGATTAGAGAATCGTCTACTATAATCTGGCTCCCTGTGGCCAAACTCTACGAATGAATCTGTACTGCCAACAAGTGGAGCGTGTGAAGGAAGTAATCGCGGTCAACTTTGTCCAATAAGGAGAGAGATTTTGTTCCACCAGGACAAGGCCAGACCATACACACATCGATAGTTACTCACCAGAAGCTCTGGGAGATCGATTGGTAGGTTCTTACATCTGCCTTATACTCCGGATCCAGTTTGTGGAAAAATCGCCTGAAGAGAGGCTTGTGAAAATCAACTGTTCAAAGCATTCATTTATGTATCAAACCAAAAGTACTAAGAACACTTGATTAGGGGTTAGGAATTTCAAAGCTACTTTGATACTTTGGTTTGCTAATTGTTTTTGCAACGTAGGACCTCGTAACAATATTCTTGGATTCAGCCTCAAAATAATATGGTTATTAAGAGAAGTGTGACTACTAAAAGCATTCAACGGTACTAAATCATTTTAGTGCTCTGGGATATTAGTGTTTTTTCTTAAATCAAACTAAAATTAATTTTTATAAATTTGTATGAAAATGTATATAATATACCTAGTCTTATTTTATTTCTTTTAGTTTTTAACTCCTAAAGCAGAGGTGTTCTCTTCTTTAATACCCTTTACTGCATATGACAACATTGCAGGTATAATTATATGCACATTTTCATACAGCTACAAGCAAATTAAATGCACATTAATGCCGTTTGTCAACAAATATTACAAATACAAATTGTATTTGGTTTATCAACCAGTTTGTTTAAGGCTAAATGACAACAAAATTGTTACAGATTAAAACAATATTAAATATTTCTTCACTTTCTAATTTAAAAAAAGTAACAGTAGGCCATACACATCGCCAACCCCAGGCCACCCGCTCACTTTTCCCACAAACACGAACGAATGACATATTTGCACTCGTACGTTGAACGCTTCGCAGATTGAGCTGAGCGTCATCCATTTAATTTATGAGTCTAGCTTTTTGCTGGCAATGTACGCCAAACTATGTATGCGTCCTTAATTACGATTTAATTACAACGTCTATTCACTTAATGGCCTCCTCCACACTTTTACTGGCAGTTGAACTGTGTGCTGTTGAGTTCAACGGCGAAGGGAGTTTTGCAGTAATATTTCCGCTGAGATTTACATGCTTCGCTTCGCAACAACAACACAAACACCGCTGATGGCAAGGTGAAGGTATGTACAGGGTGCCTAGCTGTATTTGTGTATGTACATCTGTGTTTAAAAAAATTGTAGTAAAAACTGTTGTGATTATACGCACTGATAAAGAGAGAGAGAGCGCATGTGTACGTGTATATTATTTAAGAGCTTTGCGCTAATTACTGCCTAGGAAGGGCATAATAATAGTAATAATAATGTACAAACAAGCGTAGTTTAATAAATTGCTTAAAAATTATACAAACAATTGTTGTTGGGCGTATTAAATAGAAATGGTGGCTCATTAAATAGAAAACGAGCACATTTATGGAAATTCACAATGTAATTAACAGCGACACTATTTCGAATATTTTTTTGTTGCTTTGGAGTGGGAAATACAGAAATAAAGAATTAAAACAATAAAAAAAAAATTATGAAAAAAAAATATTATTATTTCTTGTTTAAATAAAAAAGTAGAAGTGTAGTGCTCCAATATTTCATTCCACTAAGTCAAGTTAGAAATAAACTAATATTTAACTGTTAATTTGCTGGCTATTACAATACATACTTGTAGACTTAATTCAATATTTATTTATATACAACAAAGTGCGTGACTCCCACCTATACGCATATATTGCATACATAAGTATATATTTCTACATATTTTTTTGCATTAATATATCTATTTATATACCTAAGCAAATTCAAATATGAATATGTATGGTTTGTAAACATGCGTTTCTATTTTGTTGCATTTGTTGCATTTAGTCGGCAGTAATAGCAGTTTTGCAATTTCATCTATGTTATGCTTGTGCCTTGTGCTATGGTATGACATTAAAGATGGCGTGACTAATTCATTTGTATAAATTACCTATAAAGAATGGCGAGTTATTAACAAGGCTGTAGCATTAATATGCGTGATTATGTACATATGTACAGATGCATTTATGTGTTTAATATGCGTATGCATTTATATATGTAAGACATATGTACACATTAGAAAGTACTAGTATTCTGTATATTATATTCTGAGAATATAAAATTTGCTATAGAGAAACTTCAAGCCAGTTTGTATATAGGAAACTTTTAGAAATATTTAATTTATATTTTAAGTAATATAATTTCCGAAACTTAGTAAGAAATATATAAATTTTTAGCCATGGTTTCAAGAAGAAATAAAACGCATATAATTTAATGTAATGACCAAGAATTTAGTTTCATTTTAAAGATAAGGGTTTGCCTTTAAATCGAGATATTTGGATTTCAAGTTCGAAAAAGGACTTTTAAAAAAATATTATTAATTAGGATATAGCCATTAAAAATCCAAACTGTAGATATAAAATACAGTCAGATGATATAAGGGGCCCAGTATATTATTTATTTATTTTTATAGGCGGAGCTAACATGTTTTCTAGTACAGATATATATTAGTCTTAACTCAAATATGAAGTGATAAAAATTTCAAAGTCCTTTGTATCCTGGTTCGTTAGTTACAGTGTGTTACAGACTATTTTTTTTTTTTTTAAATAACTCTCTTATCTATATTTATTTATATATAATAGTTTACTTTGTTTTAAAATAAAACAGTAATTTTTATGTTTTTGAACACTTTTTGTATAACCGCTTTATTATAACTTTTTCTATTTCTTTTTTTTGCCTATAGGCAACATTGGGCATGAAAGGGTTAATAATAATTTTTTTTTAAAGTCATTTTTTTTGGAACTTCGAATCCAAATACAGTGGAACTTCTCTAACTCGAATCTCCATAATCCACAAAAAAGTTCGAGTTAGAGAGACTTCGAGTTATTGAAATTTTCATTAAAAGATAAATTTTTCAAAAAGCTGTAAAATAAAGATTTACCCACAGTTTTAGTTATTTACTTCGCAAATTCGGTATTTTGTTTGTTGCACTTTGCTATTGTTTGGCTCTTGACGTCTGTATCTTATGCCTTTGTTACACGATTTATGAAATCTATAAGTGTAATATCATATTTTTTGTTCGCCTCCATACGAAGATAGGAACTCCTTTAAAATTGTTCCTTGATTGTACAATTTTAAATTTTTTACTATGCACTGGTCGAAAAGTTCGATTAATGGAAGGAAATTTGTATTAAATTTGACTTCTATTGCCAATTTAAGAGTTCGAGTTATGGAGAACTTCAATATATAGAAATTTGAGTTATGGAGGCAAATTTGTATTAAATTTGATTTCTAAACGCTATTGCAAATTTAAACGTTTGAGTTATGGAGATCTTCGACTTATAGAAGTTCGAGTTATGGAAGTTCCACTTTATTTAGATTTTTGAGGTTTACTATGAAAATTACAAACCTTACTGAGTATGAGTTATAACCTTTAAATGTTTGTACAATTCTCCATTTGTAATAATTTTAATTATTTTTTGAAACTGGAGGCAACTTTTGCACAAATTTCTTTATTCAAAATCATTTAAAAATTGTTTCTTATTTTCTTATTTTTCCAGAACAACTAACAATGTAATAAGCTAATAATCAACTTAACAGTGGTGAGTGATGAATTTTTGTATGAGCCCTTAGGCTTATATATTAACATATTTTCATTATGATTATATTCATCTGTATTTATAATAAACAAGTTTTAAACTTTCACGCCATACACTTAAGAAGTTTGCCTCAGGGCAAATGCAATATATTGTATTTTAACGCTTCAAAGCTTCTTATTATAAGTTACTTTGCTGGGTCTTTGCCAATTCTGTAACAAAAAAAAAATAACTACAAGCAACTGCATTAAACAATATGCACTTTTGCTTATATACATAAACACATATTTATAGGTATATATAGATATAAGAGGTTATATATATATTCGTATATACTTAAACTTCTATGTAGACATACATATGAGCACATCTAAACTAAAGAGGTAGTTAATATTCAAATAATTATAAAAGCGCTTGCGTGCTTGGTTTATGATGCATGTTCAAATAAATTAGCATCATTTTAAATAGATGCACTCACACCTAAGTGGGTGTATAGTATATGGTATTTTATGACTAACATTGTAAAACTAATATAAGCTAATAGATATGCAAATGTGCATACGCAAATGCTTGTCGCAAATAATCAATTAAGTTTTAAATAAAATCAATATTAACACAATTTATTTAATATAATTTTGAAATGAAATATTAACATATATGTATCTTGTGCTTTTTGTACTCATTGTGCCTTGAATTCGATCTATCACAAATAAAAAAAAATTAAATAACTGTTCATTACCTTCCACTTTACTGACATAGTTCTCAAGAGTAGAGTGGCTATTTACTACCTAACGGAAATCTAATTATAAATGTATTAGTCATGGATTAGTTGAGCTACTTCATAGTCATAAGTATGTGAGTACTTTGTAGTAAAGATAACTGGTTACTTATCTTTGCCAGGCAATAAGCTACATTTAAACATAATATACTTAAATTTACATTAATGTTAGCATACATGCACATACATAACTATATATAATATAAGTTTGTATATGCATTAGTATTCTACGTAACTTGCATCATTCCAAACACCACAAAGGTAGTTACGCTTTTGTAATTCGCAGTCATCAGCAAATTTCATTCGATCATTACAACAATACTCACTGCAACAATGCAACCAGAATCTTTTGTTACTTCAATATTATTCTGTTGTTGGCTTTACAGTTCTAAAGTGTTGAAACATTCATCACATGGGTCACAAAAGTATGAAATTATATGCACCTGCATAAGTATGTGTGTATATGTGGACTACATCAGTCTAATGATGTGAATTCGCTATACAGAGTCAAAGTTTTGTATTTTGCTAATCATGTACTTTGTGCACTTTTCCTCATCTGTAACTTCCCGTCGAAGCGAATTAAAACTAAATTATACAACTCCATAGGTATACATACATATATACATACATTATACATATCTGAGCTTATATAATATATTGCATTCATTGCTGATGACTTCCTTTTAATAAACGGATGGAATTTGCTACATTGAAGCAAGTGCTTATAAATGTGGATCATGTAGAGAAGTGATGCATAACTAGAAGTAACTCTCTTTTAATTTAGCATCATGAAGTGCCAAAGTAACTTCTTTCCGCGTAATTAATAATTGATTGAATGTACAGTTAGATCCAATGAACGACTCTCACCACAATATGTATTGGATACTATGACTGTACTAAGATATATCTAAAAGGAAGCTTGGGATTGAAGCCTTATAATTAACTGATTTGGTCGGCTGTTAATGACGTTCATACCGTTTTTTGACTTTGTGAGAATAATCTAATTTATATTTTATTTATCAAACAACTTTTTTTTATATCCGTATTAATATTTCTGGTCTTCAAGTCTAATAAAATGTACAAAAAGTGTACTCGTTTTAATTATGAACCACTTTTTCCATAGTTCTATTCTCGTTAACTCTAGTGGAAAACGAGCGCTTATAAAATAACTATAGCAAAGTATTTTCTTTGAAATTTAAACGGGGCTTGGTCCAGGAGGCAAAATTAACTAGATTAGCTTAGTTATACCATCGATTTCTACTTCTTTATCCAGATCAATATATACACATACATATTTTCGGACACTACAGATGTTGTCCTGCATAATATTACAAGCTATTAGGATATTAAACAAATTATGAATTGAAACACGCATAATAAAATAATTTGGAATTAATATATAATTGTATTAAAGATTTCGTACACCGACAGTAGCGACATCCAATTAGAAATCATTTTATATTTGTACATGCCTGCCAAGCGGTTTTGACGAAAACCTTCCCCGGGTGCGAAGCACGTTATTAGTTATAAACTGGTGTAAATCGGTAATATATTTAATTTTGCGGCTTATTTCGGGTTTTTTTATTTTAGCGATTTTGTGCGACGTGGCACTGATCAAATGGTACGAAAATGTGCCCCGATTCTTCATTGTTATCTATTTTGTTTGCGTTTGTTTTTTATTCAATTAAATTTTTTTTTATTTAAATGAAAGACAAAGTTGAATTTTCATGTGTCGCACTAAAAAGGTGCTACATGGCAGCCAACGTGTTAAGCGGTGTTTAGACTGTAACAATGACGCCATCTATTTTTGATGAATATAAGACATAAAAAAAAATATAAATCTGAAACTAATCGAATAGAATGGCGACTACAAACCATTCTCGAATTCACATGAAGAAACACAAAAAATTCCATTCAAATAGGTCCAGCTTTTTAGGAGGAGTTCAGTGACATACACACGTACAGAAGAATTGTATAAATAAATATATATGTATATATATTTGACATAACCGTTTAAGAGTGAAATATTTCGTGAAGTTATTTGCGAATGATTACTGTTTTGCTCTAATCAAATTTTACTTAACATCTGTACTATAAGTAAAAGCTATTCAACTGATCAAGATATATGTATGAGTATACATACGGATCCTTCCAAATCGGACGATTAAAAGAAAGTGCTTCCTAGCTTAGTATTAAAGTATTAACCAAAAATATTTCCGTCACTAAATTGCTTTTGTTAATTCCTCAAATACAAAAAAAACACATTAAATTTTTTATAATTCTTCAACTAAAAAGAGTATTTAATAAATCGGACAAACGCGTTTTTTTCAATATTTGAATTCATGTATATTTGTATGAAAATATATTTATAACCCGGAAAAATTAAAAAATTACCAGGATTTAATGCATACTTACACATATATAACGGGAATTTAAAATTTTATTTGGACAATATGCATTTTCTAGAAATAACTTTGGTCAACAATTTCAACATTTTATATCCCCATGTATGCATACCTACTTCCACAACTGTCTCTTCTTCTATATCTGAGTTTATATCTACCGACTAACGGTATGACACCTATGTACATACAAATCCATAACAGTGCCCCACATTAATCCATTACTCTCCATTACTCATATAAACCGCAAAAAGGAAATGCAACTGTTTCAATAACACAACAAGCGCTAACCAACAACAGCAGCAGCGTACGCGTAATATATTATGAAAAAAAATGAAAAAAGAAGATGCCGCCGCAGCAGCATGATCGGTGATCAATTGTTGTCATTATGGCTTGATGAGATTCTGTTTAAAGCGTAAACACAGTAGTGAGGTCACTCGCCTGTAGTGGATTAATCAATTTCTACGACGGATCTGCACAATGATGCTCACAACAACAAAAATAACACTAACAACAGAAAATCAGTGGCAACCGCAAAAAGGAGGGGAAAACGGCAAACAGCGGAGGATAAAAATAAACATGAAGGTGAAATAAAGCGCTAATAACAGCAAAATCAATCCAATTCGACGTCAAGCAGACATATGTACATACAAGCGGGCTTGCCGCATTTCACTGTGGATGCGTGTATATATGCATGTATTGTTGTAGTTGAGTGTGTTTGTTGGATTTGCATTCCATTTGGTGGACGAGCGGCATTTTGATTGCAAATTTGATCGTTTTGGCGCATGCGTATCATTTTCACTCATCACTCAGCGGCCAGATGTAACGAGCAACGAGCAAAGTGAAAACAGCCAGATCAGCACACCAAACACACACACACCCCATCACATAGATCAGAAGCAATGTGGACCCAATTTCAATATCAAAAGATTGACTGCGTGTTGTTGTTGTTGTTGTGGCAGCCTAACTGTTGGCTTTTCCAACACGTCGCGGTCGATGTTTTCTCGTTAAGCCCCGAAGACCTTGCCGTGATCGTGTGATCGTTCAGTGAAATCGGCTACTGTATTGCGCAGCGCCGCTCGCAACCGGAGCTGGAGCTTGCTTTATGATAATATTCAGTTAAATTGGATTCACGCGGGGCACGTACGCGCAAATCGGTGCTTCGTAATCAGGCGGCAGTGGCTGTGATGGCTCTTCGCCAACAGCGGCGGCGGCGGCGGCAAAGTAGACTGGGCCACAGCAGAACAGATCAATTCAAATTATGCCGCCAGCAGCAAGGAAAACAAAATGCCACTAGTCCATTCTTTCACTCGGTTTTCAACACCTCTCGCAGCGCCACCGGCTTATATCGGCCAAACTAGCCGTCTTCAATTGCGCAGATTATTATTATTACAGTGTTTAATCACGTGATTTGTAATGGCCGCGCTGCGTTGGTTGGTTTGCGGTAAGCTCGCGACGTCTTCAGTTGTAGTCGCCTTCATCACTCGTCATCCGCGGCTTCCTGGCGTCATTTGCGTTACGCATGTACGAAAATCAATTTGAAATTGCGCTTCTTCTCAAGGCTTCCAACAGCGGCCTCCATCCATAAGTCATATTGGCAAGAGTTTGCATTCGGCTTGGCAACAACAAGTTTAATGACTGGCGCCTCATATCCGGTAACGAAACGCTTTTCTGCGCGTTTTAATCTACTTTTGGCTACTGGGATTGAATTTGGTGCTACTGTCTTTGCGGTTAGTCCATTACGCATTTGTGGTGAAGCACGTTCAGTGGCTGCTATTTTACAGTTTTATTTTTTGGCAAACAGATTGATTAATAAGCTGAAGGAATAATTGTGTTGAGTGGAGATGATAAATAATTACAAGCCAATAGCTAATAGTGGCACCAGGACCGTTACCACAGAGCAATTCTCGAAATCTATAATAATGTGAATTCATGAAGTAATGGAGTTCAAGTATAGGTACGTCCCTGATCTCTCTCTTAACGTGATGACAAGAACAACTTCTATTCTTAGTTTTACATTCCGCGATGCGTTGTTCTCAGGTTATTTAGAAACTAGTTCTCCCTGCTCATATTTTATGTTTTCTTATACCAATCTCTGAACGTTAAGACGCGCATGAGAAGAGGCTTGAGGAACATAGTTCTTATTCAAAGGACACTGCTAATAATTTAACGGAACACTATAGAGAACCCTTAGCATTGACATTAGGTCTTGAAGGTAAAGGAAAATATAGATCCGGAAAGCGAAATATACATATGTATGTGATTTAAATCTGTCGAAAATACCAGGTTAGATATAATACCTAACCACTTTATATATCAATTGGATATGCGGAGCCAATAATATAAAGTCAAACCCATCAAATAAGCCAATATAATACTTAATAAACCCCTAAAAATATAAAATAAGACTACCTTCCGAAGCTTTTATATATTTCAAAGACTCACCTGTACCGTCATCGAAATTTTTGGTTGATAGTTGAAACAGAGCATCGAGTGGCGTGTCTCCCGCAGCTTTTTTAGCTTTTTCTCCCGTCGTAGCATTCTCAGTGCGTTCCTTTCGCACTTTGTCCCCCGATTTATCATCACCACCGTTCGTCGAAACCCCATCTGCGGCACTCAAAGTAGGCGAGCAGCATTCACTACCCGCCGAGCTGGAATGTGAGCGCTCCGAGCCATCTTCCGAAGGTATTATCGAGGGATCCATACTCATTTGGCGTAAGAGTTGCGCCTGTGCTTGAAAGTGCTCCTGCAATTGGCGCTGATAATCCCACGCCAGACGCTGTTCATAGTGCAAGAGCGCGGGCGGCAAAAAGGGACGCAGCGGCATGGGAATCGCAGCGCCAGCACGCATTGCTTGCCAAGCATGCGCCGATGACTTAGGAATGGCGTGCGCATCGAGCAGCAGTTGCGCTGGCGGCATGACTAGTGGCGGTGGTGGCGGTACAGTGGGCGCCAAGCGTTCGGATAGGACTTGTGCTGGTAGCACTGTAGTAGGCGCCGTGGGTTGTGGCCGCGGTAAAATCGGCAAAGTTGCTGGTTCAGCAGCGCTAACGGTTTTGCTAAGCGCCAGCGGTACTGCCAAGGGCGGCGGTGTTGGTGTACGCGATGGGGTCGGCGAACGCGCTGCAGCATCATGCTTACCCAAAATATCGGCGATCGAAAAGCTTTTCACACGCTCAGCGGTCGATCTGCGGCGTTGCAATGGCTGTGGCGCTTGATCGGTAGTTAATTGAAAACCATCATCGACCAACAAGACTGAGCGCTGGTTATGTAAGTCGGCGAGTCGCGGGCGTTTTATACCAATTGGCCGGAAAGCGGTTAAACCATTTTGTTGTCTTAGACTATGCATGGCGGCAAGCAGTGGTGGGCTCGGAGAACCCACTGAAATCTCGGATATAGCCGGACTGGCGGGACGTGGAAGTGGACTGCCCGAACGCATCATGCTCGTCTAGGTAATTAGCACCAAATGTATAAGTACTCAATTTTCGTAATTCTTTTCACGCTCAACAACGCAAAAGATCACACACACAAACACAGCATGTGACTAAGTGTATACTCATTATACGAATTTTTGTTTTTTTTTTGTTTTTCTACATTAATTAGTAAAACGCTTAAAGTACTCAGCGACCACTCATATGCAAATCAAATCACATGTGGACGACGGTAAATTTGTATGTGTAACAGTATTTAATTGCACTGTGTTTTTACTGTCACTAGTCATTGGCAGCGTGGCGGCGTGGCGGCGGCGGATGCGCCTCAGTGTGTCAGCGCGAAATCGCGTTATATCCGGCGCGTAAAAAATGGTTTGCAGAAACGCGTCGGCAAAACGACAAACGTCAAAACGAACGTACACATCAGCGTTGATATATACTACTAGCACTGTGACGCGGACTGAAACAGAAAAATGGCCTGTTGGGCAGCCGGTCCTAGCAGAAGCTCAAAGGCGCGCTATGCGCGGCAGAAACTCGTCAAACGAGCTGTCAAGCCGATTGGAAGGGTGCGCGAGAGAAAGAGAGAATGAGTGAGAGAGCGTGGCGCGCTCGCAGTTATTATAAAATAAAAAATCTAAAATACTGCAGAAATATCGAAAAAGAAAGAACTGAAAGGTGGTCTGAGCAGCTATTTTTGTTGTTGTTGTTGTTCACAAGAAAACCAGTTCAACTCACTCTCTCGCTGTTTTACTTGCTAGTTTTGCAGCTCTACACATTTTCATTACTTCTTTTTTCCTTTTCCTTTACTTCTTATCTTTACACACCACTTTCAGTGACGTCACAACTCTACCTCTAATTGGATTGAGAGTCAATGAACATTGCGCTGTAGCAATAAATAAGCGCAAAGAGCGTCAAAGGCATAGCCGCTCTGCATTTGTTTTTCGAAAACACCCTGTGCAGCAAAAGCTGGGCGTGTTCTCTGCTACAACACGCTTGACCAATCACAGCGCAGCGCGGTTGCTCTTGGCTTTTATAGTCGTTTCTATATGTTGATATGTGTTTACATGAGTGTATATGTTTGTATATGCATATGAGCGCATTCTTGGCATATGATATAAGACGCTTTTTTGTAGCTGTCAACAGAACGTCATTAATTTTTCCAATTTGACGCTGTTGGCTCGACTCTGATGTATGTGAGTAGCTATTGTTGCAACTATGGCTGTTTGTTGCAATATTCGCTCTCCTTTATTCAACAAAAAAATATGTCTTTATATACGTACATACATACATTTAAAGCGTTCTAAATATATAACATCCACTGTGATTACTTGCTTCGCCATCTGCATTGCATTGTATGTGTGTATGTATTTTAGTGTTGTTGTTGTTTTAGCGTATCTTTTGTTTCAATTGTTTGTCGTTTTGTTTTTGTGGTATTCATTTCCTTTGGCTTTTTGGTGGCGACAATGGTGACGGCTCGTTCGCTAGTTCACTCTGTCATTTTGCTCGTTTAAATTTCTTGTTTTTATTGTTTTTGCTTTTGTTTTTCTGCAGTAAACTTTCCACTTGGTTGCATGCGTTAATTATTATAATTGCTTTGCTTGCCGAATTGCCGAATTGCCGAATTTCTTTTTTAATGCGCGTTTGTATTTATTATATGTATCATCTACATGCATACATATTTATACTTTAAATGCATTCGCATAATTATATTATATATACATATGTATAAGCTTTTGAGTTAGTTAACCCTTCCCAGTGCGTACTCAATTGGGTTCAGAAATAAAATTATACTTGAAAGGTACATCCTTGTGTTGTATTGATAAAATTGTATGATGGTTGATGTTATACTCGTACTACTCTAGATACACATATAGTTGCAAATGGGTTTGAATATTCTTATATACATGTATGAACTTTAGGGTGGCACATAATACGTTCTTTATGTTTAATATTATTATTTAATATTACAATTTTATTTGCTCACGAGAAAGATTTTTATATTGATTTTAACTAGTATTTTTTTGGAAAATGTGAATAGGTATACAAGGTGTGTTAAAAAAATAATGTGAGTTTTCGTTCGATGGAAATATATGTATTCATTCGTCTACAATAATGTTGTCGCCTTCAAAACAGTCTCCATTCGATATCATGCACCTATATCAGCGCTTCCTCCAATCATCGAAACACTTCCCAAACTCTATTTTTGGAATAGCCTTTGGCTCTTTCAGCGATTTCTCGTATGCATGTAAAACCACGGTTCTTTAAGGTTCTCTTTATTTTAGGAAATCGGATATGGTCACATAGAGTCATGTCAGGCGAATATGGAGGCGGGGGAGGGGCATTGGTTTTGGCTAAGAATTCACCAAGTGTGAGCTTTTAACAAACAAAAACTGCCAAGCTCATAAAAACAGGTCTACTACTGACAAAGTAAGTAATGATTACAACTGAAATAGTATCGTACTTCAGGGACACGTGCATATATCAACATAATAAAAAATATAAAAAAAATTGAAAATTGTGATCTCCAAACTCTCGAAATTATAAACTCCCTTCATTTTTTGAACAGACCTCATATACAATATATTTACATTTGATTATTGTTTTCTTTTTAAATTTTAGTGATAATTGTTTTTTCATTGAAATATAAAATGTATTATTTTTTAATAAGCTAACTTTGATAATTATCATCAAGAATAAATATTATTTTTAATTTTTAATTTCAAACATTTTTGCTTTTGATTTCTTTTAGCTGTAACCACCAGGTCACTTTGATAAAAACCATTTAATAAACATATTTTTGAAATCATATTATGTATATTAAGACACACCCTCTCTTCCAAATATTCCTATATATAAATTTACTGCTAAGTGCTTATCCACACCTACACCCATTCTTATATATAGTATACATACATACATATGCATATGTATATATGTATGTATATGCAAAAACTAAGCCAAAAAGCAAATCATCTCTTCGCAATTTTTCTTTTTGGCATTTACTCAAAATGCGCTCCCCCACCTTTTGACAGTTTTTGGCAGTTATCGTTAAGCGTACACTCAATTGTCATCAATAATGATGTCTACTTGTCTCCACGAAAGTGCCGAGAGCCCTCTTCGTATACACACACATAAACACACTCTCGTCAGCTATTTGGCAACTTTATGAGCTTTGCAGCGCACATTGTCACATGCAAATACACACATAAATATACTCATATATACATAGCAGTAATCGTGCCCACAGCCAGACGACTTTCTATTAACCCGCTTATCCGCGTTCAATTGCCTATGTGGCGGAGGCAGCGATTTTTACAGCCGTCCGTCCGTCTGTCCGTCCGCCTATTTGCCCGCTAGCATGCTAGTCTGTTAGACTGCTAGTGTTTGTCTTTATTATTTTCATGGCAGCGGTGCGGCGTCTGGTGCCGGTTACTCTTTGTCGGCTATTTTTGCCTTGATGTATTTGCTGACTGCAGTAATTTGCAAAAGTGTTTAACACTGAAGGTGTCGCCGCCAATAATATGATTGCTGTTGCGTATGTTTTGTTGTGGTTGTTACTGTTATTGTCTTTGACTTTATTTTTTATTTTGTTGTGCTTTTTGGCTGTGCTTGTTGTTGTTATCGGTGTTGCCAATGTATATATGTAACTGTAGCTGGTGCATTTTAAATGTGTTGTTGTTGCAATTGCATGCATACACTTGATGAGTTAATATATGTGAGTAAGTGTATTGGTTGCATGTTGCTCGTTGATTGTAATTTGCTGCGGGCTGATTGCTGTTTGTTGTTGGACATGTTTGTATGTATACATTGCTCTCATACTTACTCATGCCAAATTTGTTTTTGTTAAGCGAACGCCATACTCAAATTGAATGCGGTAAATCACATTTGCTTGCCGTAGAACTTTCAAAATCAAGAAGTTTGCGATTATTACTGCAGAAATGGAAATAAATGGTTTCACATATATACATACATACATATGTACATATATATATTTACATACAAATATATAAATTGTGTTTTCGTAAGTGAGCGCCATGCAAATTGTTACAATTGTTTTCGTCTGCAACGAAGATGGCTCCCATTTATTGTGGGTTATTAAAATAATAATACGAGCGTTTTTTAGTGCAACTAAACTTTCTCCTACTAAAATTTTTGCGCTAAAATTTTGGCATTCAAATGAACATAAATGACATTCAGTGGCTAAAACTAAGTGCATATTTCTATATCTAGTGGTATCTATATATTTATATATCTATATAGGAACACAAATATGCATGGTAACCTTGTTAATGGGTTGGAAATTTTACTAACAGCAACCGTAACAGTCATCAGTTCTATCGTAAAACAGAAGCAATATTTTGTCATTAAAAGTGGTTATTTCATTCTGTGGACGCAGTTTTAGTGGTATTTCATTTTTTTTCTTCACTTAGAAAAAATTCCAATTCTCTAAATGAATAAATTTTAGTTTAAATAAAATGCCAATGGCTCGGGAGTCATAGAAAATAAAAGAAATTTTGTTTACTCAATATTTTTGTTTTTTTTTTTAATTTTAGTCATTAATTTTTACTTTAAAACATTCTATACAATTCTATGTACATATATATACATATGTATTATGCCTGTATCTATTTATCTTTCATTATTTCCCATTAATTAATGCTCCCCAAAAAGAAATATCCTTTAATTGAGCAGGTGAATGAGCGCTAAGCGTTAAGTGAAAATCGCTTTGCCACTGTCAATTTTCAAAATATTTAGACCAACATATCTGCAGATCATCTGCACTCTAGCTTAAAATGTATAATCCTGTTTATGCGCTGATGATTTTGATCTACATAAAGGCGCTTAATGTAATGCAGGCTTGAAGTCGATTCGTCACACATACATGCAGCTGCAGATGGCTGTACTACAGCTCTGTACATAAACTTACACACGAATTTGTACATTTACTCGTACGTCTGACATTTCGTCACACTTCAGAAACACAATTGCCGTCATAATTAAAGGACGAGCTGCAGAAAGGCATCACTGCACACACTTATACATATATATACATATGAATATGTACATATGCATGAATACGATATTGTTCATTGAGTTTCTTTGTGGTTAATTTGGTGTGAGGATTAGATGCTTGTACAAATAGTATTAAATTAATATAAAATATAATAATTTTTGATTTTTTTTATTTATTTTTATGAATATATGAATACATAAGTACAATTATTTACATGAACATTTTATGACAAAAAAAAATTTAAATTAAATTGTAAAAAATATGGAAAAAATTATACACATGTGTTTTTCAAAATTTATTTCTTATATGATAATATAAAAATTAAAAAAAAGTATGTATATTCGAAATTTTTATTTTTTAATATAATTTTATTTATTTTATTATAAAGGTAAAATTTATAATTTTAATTTTTAAACTGATCAATATTTAATGGTACAAGTTTAGATTTTTCCCAATTTTAAGTGATTTTTTATTTTTTTTTTAACACAAACCCAGTTGAAAAACATTTTTACTAATTTTAATAACCAAAAATTGCTAGAAAATAAAAAGTACTATAATTTTATTTGAAAGTTTATTTAATACACAACTCATATTATAAGCTTGGAGACGCTGTACGTCTAAGTGCATTTGACTAAGCCGGTAAAATAATTTGAAAGTACTGAAGGATTTGGAAAATAATGACAAAGTTCATCTTATCACACTTTGGTCCAACGGAACCTTTAAATTATTGTTTTTTAACTAAAATAAAAAATTCTGAATTGACAGCTGCCACGCCTTCTATGCAAAATTACTAAACAAAAGAAATGGTTTTACGAAGCTTCTTCGAGATTATATCCACACGGTATTTTAATTTCCGGATCTTAGACCTACATACATATATATTTTCAGTTTATAAAAAATATTAGAAAATATTCGATATTTCATTTAATTACTATAAATTAAATATTTACATTTTTCTTAATCTGCAACTTCATTTTTATTTCTCTCAAAATTTTCCAAAAATTTATGAAAAAATACCTCAGCTATGGAAAGGTGCTTTTAAACATATGCATCCATTTATTTAATACCACCGATCTCTAAATTTTTATGTACATATGTAATGGAAGCAGTTGTAAATAATGACTTTGTCGTTTATAAAACTGCAAATTATTTTACACATTTTAATTGCTTGCTTGCTGTTGACTTTTGTGATTTGATTAGGGGTGCGACAGCAATAACATACAACTATAACTACAACACAGCAGAATACGCACATTCATAGGCCCTCTTACATGCAGGGCCCGAACAAATGACTTTATTGGAAATTTATTAAGTGCCACCCGATTTGAGCGTGACAGCAATGGATATCCACACGAAAAAAGTGCTAATGTACATATGTATGTAGATACACAAAAATATGTATGTGCGTCCATTTATTAGTACGCCTAATTGTCTAAACGCTATTGTTTTGCCCGCATTTGCTCCGGATATCAGCAAACACATAGATATCTATGTGTATAAGTGTATATGTGTATTTTCAGTGAGTGAGAAACGCTAATAAATATAAACGAAGGGCGGTGATACTTAAAATGTTTATGAGCTTCTAATGAACATTGTCACTCAGCAGCATATGCATATATTGTCTATTATATATACATATATGTACGAAGCATATAATATGAGGGTACATATAGAAATTTTTGTATGTAAGTAAGTAATATACATCCGAATCAAATTATTTGTCGTATATTTTTCGGATGACATATTTTTCTCCATCATTACATTTTCCGGTTTTGTCAGCGCTTTCCGCATTGTTTCCAAATGCTTGTGAAAAGTCATTCAGCATTGTCATTATATGACACACCTATCAGTGTATAATAACTCAACAACTCACTGTTGCTGTTTTATTAGAAATAAATATGACTCCAATTGGCGATCAAGTCATCATTATTGAACTGTGTCAGAATATCAGCGAACTATTTTTTTTTTCTTTCACAAAATTCCTTCCTCAGCTTTGAGTGTTAATATTAAGGGCGTGACAAATTGATTTTCATAAAATAAAAATTTAAATATTTTCACAATCATTTTATTCTAGTCATTCTACCAAAAAAGTGGTGAAGCGCTCTATTTATACTTCATACACTGCCATTTGATAGGAGGGAGTGTCTAATGAAGTGTTATTGGTGGTGGTGCTATGTGTGCAAGGCATTAGGACAACTAATTATGATTGACAATGCTTTAAGAATATTATAATCAGAGAAAGAAAAAATAAAATTTAAAACAACAATATGAAAATGAGCGCAGCCATGTGCTTGGACGCTGTGCAAATGCAAAGTCACCAATACATACATATCTACATATATATGTATCATACATACCCACAACAACGTCTAATTGCCTTCGGAAGCCCGCAACCAACATTTGCCAACGAAGCGTACTTCGTACGAAGTGGTGGTTATGACGACAGTCAGTCAACGCAGACCAATTGACAGTTGATTCAGTTCGTCCGCTTGATAATGGCACGTAATTATGCGGCACAGGCACACACACACACACACACAGACAGCTGTGAATGCTAATGCAACAACAGTAAATGAGCTACTTTGTACATACTTACTTGTTTTTGTTGTAAGTGTGCGTTTAAAGATGTTAAGGGGTTGTACTTTTGTTTTTGTTGTTGTTATTCCGTCGCAACGGCTGCTCTTAATGATGAGAAACATTTGGTGTAATTAAGCAAAAGTTCACGAATGCCAACTTGCCTGTGTTGATATGTAAACGAGGCTTATTTACAAACAAACATACACACGTATGTTCATATGTATATACGAATGCTTTCGGTAGCCAAAATGGCGTTGGTAAATGGGCGAAACATGCTCCATACTTAGGTTTGTACATGCTTTATACACTGAAATATTATATTTGTATTTGCTCCTACATTTTAATAATTAAATTTGAATCCATAACTAACAGTAACAACAACAAATTGAAAATTATTACACTTCTTAGTTTATTATTTAATGGTGCCATTGACAAATTCAAAGCACAAAAGCCATTTTGTATCTTCCCATTTTATATATGAAGTTGAATACCTTTCTCTCATTGAACTAGGGTGGGAATATAATTTTCCTCTGTTGCAATTTCAATTAAAATACAAACTCATAATTAATTTAAAATCAATATATACAATTCTATGATGACAATCAAAATAATGGAACCCTGTAGCAAGCAAATATATGAGATTGGGTAATACGGTTGAACTTCCTTAACTCGAAGTTCTCTATAACGAACTATTGAATTGGCAATAGAAATCGAATTTCATACTAATTTCGTTCCATAAATTGAACTTTTCGACCAGAGCATAATACAAAATTCAAAATTTTATTATCGAAACAGAATTTTAAAAGATATCCTCTAAATGGAGGAGAACAAAAAATATGCTCTTACACCAGTAGTCAGAGACACGAAAAAATATAAACTTTCAGTAATTTCTTTGCTATTAAATCATGTTATTTTACATAAGTAATAATATGGTATTATTATACAATGTTTTAACTTGAAGTCACGAAAATTAAAAAACAAATTAATAATTTCCAAAGTTATAGTGGTCTGTGTTGACCCATTTCCAAATAATGGTCCTTGAGGTGACTGTCATAAGACGTTGGAGATTCATCAAAAATCAATCGATAAGAAAAATTAGTTATATAAATATATAATTCTGGGTCTGATCGAAACTTTTTTCACAAATTTAGAAAATGTCGGCCTGAGGAAATTTTTTTCTTGATTTTCGCGAAAAAATCAAAAGTATATTTTTGGAAAAAAAAAAAACAAAAAATTACAATAGAACCCGAGAAACCGGTTGCCTGCAGCTGCCGCTAGCTACATGCATTTTAGAGTGCCCTAGCGCTGTTTGTTATTTGTCGAATAACTCGAAAAGTATTTAATTATCGGATAAACTTCAAATTTTCAGAGAATATTGAAATTGATTTTTTGAAAACCCTTATGGATTGCATAAATCATTTAACAAAAGCATGGGATACAGGCGTCAAGAACAAAACAATACCAAACTGCAATAAAAAGCATATAAATAGATCTATGTATAAGTCTTTAAATTACAGATTTTTGAAATTTTGTATATTTTAATGAAAATTCTATAACTCGAAGTTTTTTTTTGAGGATTATGGTGATTCGAGTTAAGGAAGTCCAACTGTACATAGAAGAGCTTAATACGATATTATTATTTCTTTATATTTTTTATGATCCTACGGCGTAGAACTAGAACCTACACTTTAAGCTATTCATCTCGACAAGATTTTCCCTGTTATTACAATTGTTAGCAGTTCTATCGAATTTTAAGACGAACAGTTAGCTGATGAAAACTATGCCATGACACTAAAAAGAACTGTCTTTTATTCCCATCTGTATATAATAACATTTAGTAAATTGCTACTGGATTATCCTTATTTTTCAAATTCAATCGTGAAAAGTATGGTTTAATTAAATATGATTGTGATTTTGCTGCTCATAATACCTTCTATCGTCACTATTTCATATCAAAAAACTAAGCTGATTGGTAGAAAAAATAATACCAAATCGATCGTTCTTCAAAAACAGTTATCGAAGCTGATTTAAAATTAATGATTTACTACTATACCATACTAGCACGGCATTTTGAGAATTTTTTTTATGAAAATTGTAAATTTCACTGAACACTGCTTAAATTATCCGAAAACAACCTTTTGTGAGTCTATTTAATATATTCTTTTCACTTTACCACATTCACTTCTGAATTTATTGCATTATAAAAACGCAATAAAAAATAATTCGATTTCAAGAGTTTTCCAACACTAATTTAAATCACATTAATTCACCGATAATAATAATTAAGCTTATAGATAAGTATGAAAATTGCTGGATTACCACACAAAGCGCTTGAGGGCTTGGCACCTAACAAATCTCACAAAGTGGCTACCCAAATACCCGAAAAAAGATATAAAAAATGCGGCGAAGAATAGCCTTTTTATGTGCGTTTTGTAAACGAAATTAAAAATTCATTTCCAATTGATTGTCATTTAAGTTATCGCATTTTGTGTGGCTTTTCATACATTCAGCAACTTTGGGCAGATAACCCATGAGCACTTGTATCTGTAGCGTCTTCACAGCCACATTGTTGCTCTTGAAATTGCCTTCGACCACAATCAAAGCACAGTTAATTTGGATTATTTGGATTTTGTTTTTGTATAACAGTGACATTGTTGCATTTTGTCACATTTTCCAGCTACTCATTTGGCTTCCGTCACTCGTCGACCGCGCTTAGGTGTACACATGTATATGTGTGTGTTGATTGTATTAAAAGAGTATCATCGAAATTGAGGAAATCATTTGTGGTCGAATTTCTAAAAGTCTCTCTTTCATTATGTGCCATTAAACTTTTGTGGTCAATTATGTTAATAACTTCAAACTGATATTATCGCTGTTGACACCGAATGCCACGACTGAAAGTGGAGATTTTCTTTATCTTATTTATTGATGGCTTATACGAGATTTTGCTCTTTAGCATTTAACTGTTATAACATTTTGATTACCATTATTTGTAATTACAATGAGAAATTGACAATATTCTTCTTCGTCTTCTTTCTGGACTGTGAAATTGTGAATGCATTTTTATCATGGCAAAGTTGAGCAGTTTGGGAGTGGCGTAGATTTTTACGAGCGCATTCACTTCGGTCCATTTATTTCGGTGAGATTTAAGAAAAGTGACATAGGAAGAGTAGGCGTGTGACAAGTAACAAAATTTATTATTATTATTTAGTAGATTAAATACTAGTCTTTATCTTAGTCCCATATGAGCTGTATGAAGTATTTAATCCATATTCGTATTTATATCTTTAAGACCTTTTCAGAAGTGTCTTTAGCTCTTTCCGGCCCTAAGACCCTCCTTACATCGAATTCAACAAGTAAATCACGTCGACGAAATCTTCTCAATAGATGAAATCTATGTAGCGTACTTTACTTCATTCCTTTATGGATATATGACCTGGAGTTCTTACTAAGTGTACCTTATGTTTGGGTTACTGATCAGAAACCGAGGTGAATTTAACGTCATCAGTTCAGATTCGCTTGAATCTCGCAATTCGGGGGATTTCAGGGCCACGGATTACAAATCCGGTGTTTCCGGTTTTTTAAATTTCAAATGGTGTATCCAATATGTCGGATGTGTTTTTGAAAACTTGATCGGATTCGCTTGAAACTTTTTATTCGGGCGTTTTTGCTGATTACCATGATATATGAGACTATTAAATGAAGTAGTACTAAGATCAATATGCATCTTCTTTATTGGGTATCTTCTGTAAAAAACTAGTCAATCATAACAGTAGGTCTCCCTTAGTTAAAAAGTAATGACTTCTAAATTTTAAACTCTCTGAGATAGTACGGTGGAAAAGGCCATGTTTCGACTTTTGGTTCATCGAGTGAATTTAAATTCAGGAATTATTATATGGTAAAGTGTTTTTGAGCGTCGAGATCTTAAGCGAAAGTTGTATGTTCCTTATATCTACGTTTATTTTCTTTGTTACCATGACTCTAATGGTTCTGACTTTTATCTATGGTTTGATGATATGTTAGGGGATAGTGGTTGATAGAGTAAAAGTAGGATAAAACATTCAAATATTTCTTCAAATAGTCTTTAGAATGAGAAACTCAATAAAGAAAACAGCACCCATAGTAAAGGTCGTGCTACTCTGCGATAAACTGCTCTCTCTGGCCACTTTGTATCGATCAGCCTTTATCAAAGAGATCAGTAATCTCAAAAAGTAATCAAGCACAACCAGCACTTCGCAATTTTAAAATTTTGTTCACTCGATTATGATCCATTACGCTGTCAATTTGGATGACGCTAATTCTTAACTGCGATTAATTCACACCTGACAACGCGCCGACAGCGGAAGAACCAAATACCAAACATTATTTTTTCTACAAATCATTACATTTCTTTTAAGTTTGACTGACACCTCATATCACACAGCGCACATCAACGCCAATTTTGGATTTTATTATCTGAAAGATAAATCAAACTCATGTTCATAAACACATACCATTCAACATAACACTGTTTCAGCTCTGAGCAGAAGTGAAAGATTTCTCACTTGCAAGTTAATTTGGAAATAATATCTCTTGCGGTGATTCATCTGCATTTCAACGGAATTCATTCAGTAATCGGAACCGATCGGTACATATTACTTTATTAAGTCATTTTCCGCACATCGATTTCGGTTTGGTTTCTTATCGTATTAGTCTTTTATGCTGTGCTGTGGGTTTTTGCACGTCATTACGATCACTTGCTGCGCCTGCGTTGATGCTACGTACGTGGCAAGCCACACAATTTACGGTGGATATGTTGAAAAGTATTAAAGACGCTTTTCTGCATTGTCACTTCCATAGTCAGCGCCGGTTTGGCCTGCCGTGGCTGGCTGATCGGAACACCTTTCCTCCAAATGATGTGTTCACTGTGCGAGATCGGCAATTGATCGATGCATAAGTTCCGCTCGCTTGTTGTTAGTGGTGTAGTTGTTGAAAGCCAGATATTTGTATATATAGTTGGTATGTGTATGTGTATGTGCTTATTGCCAGTATATTAGCCGTTGATCGTAATCAGTGAAGAAATCAATATTAACAGCAGCAACTTTTAATGAAGATCAACAACTTAAAAGTGATTATATTGTCTGTTCTTTGATGTATACATAATAATAAAAGAATGTTTGTAAATAGCACATAGAGTGGACACGTTAACATTAGGGTGTGCCAGTTTATGAGAAAAACAGAGAGCAGATTACACGTGAACGGAGTGGAGCCACACTTAAACCGAGCAAAATCGGCGATCTAACCCTTTTGGGATCGGCAAAATACCTAGTTTTCGTATGACTCCAAACAAGGGGTCTCTATAGTTTTTACAGCCGTATTTAAAGATGTGTCACAATTTTTTTTTTTTGCTTTTTTAGGGGACAGTTTGGATTTCTATGTGATATACTCAAGAAAAATTACATACCAGGTATGTTCAAAAAATGACGGGATCTTTTTATTCAAAATTCCTCGCGTTTGGATGGTCCAATTGTGAAAACATTGATTGTCTGTAGCAGCCACTAAGCTTACAACAGACATGACTCCGTGTGACTTATTCCTATTTTCAAGAATAAAGAAAACCTTAAAGAGATGTCGTTTTACAAGCATACTAGAAATAGCTGAAAGTGCTAGAGTCTATTCCAAAATAGAGTCTATTGGAAAATATCGAATAGGGGCTATTCTGAAGGCGATAATTTTAATGTAGACGATTGAATAAATATTTTTTTTCAAAAAACAAAAATTCCCGTTTATTTTTGAACACACCTCGTATATAATTTTTTCAATCATTATTTGGTATTATTTTTCGTATGCTTTACAAGAACAATTCCCTTCAATACTTAGTACACATGAAGTCTATACTTTAAAATAGGTTTTTATTTAAAAATTCTAGACCACCCTAAGTAGTGATTCTCTCACCTAATGACAAGCAGCTATCTCATAAAATATCTTCTTCAGTATATTTATTTTTTCAAAAGCTTTTTGGAAGTTTGTAAGCACTTGTAAGCTTATAACTTAGCTAAGTACATAAGACCTCCTGTAAACATGCAAACTTGTAAGCCATTACAACAACACTTACTTGTACTTTATGTGCATATATTACATATGTTTATGTCAGTCGCCAGCGAACTCCCTAAAACTAAACAGGTTACATTGTTCCTGTCTTCATGCTCTTCAACTCTTGCCACAAAACCCCAAGAGAATGCCTACGAGGAGTAAATATGACAATATAAGCGACCGACCACGAAGACATCTGACGAGAGAGAGCGCGAATCAACAGCGATCAAAGTAATTACTTCGTGGTGGTCCAGTAATGCTCGCAAGTCATTTGCTTCCTCAACCATGTTGTTGTTATTGTGCCTACAAGTTTGTTTTTGTTGTTTTTTAATGTTGCAAAAGAACCAAAATAAAAGGTAAGAGAGCAAAAGGCGCAACTAAAGGAATGCCAATAGTACATAACAGAGATTGAACATACATATATACTTCAATGAATGTACCTTTCCAAGCTCACAGCGAAAAATATGAGCGCACGGCAACTTAAATATATATGTATGTATGTATATGAGCAATTCTGCGCATTTGCTCTCTGCGCTGCATTTATTCGCACATTCTTGCAACATTTAACGATTGTGGATGCATGATGAGCTTAGTTGGTACATATGTACCTATATGTATGTATGTATGCATACATATACATGAAACGCGTGGTCGTATATGCCTTTACACATACATACATACAAATTCATATTTCTGAATGTATGTGCGTGTGTTTGTTTGTCTGCATTGCGACAGCAGTTATAATATAAGGCTTTAAGGTGTCGGCTGCAAGCTAATTGGAAGAATGTTCAAAGGTGCCGCCAACAAATTAAGAATGAGTTACCAATTTAACTTTTATATCTCTATCAGATACAGCATCAAAATAAAAATACACAAACACACACATACAAACATACATACATACTTGTATGCCGCACAGCACAAAAGAGCCCACATTCATGAAGGCGACCAACGTCGAAGATTTGTTGCCGCACTGGCTCAAGGAAAGTTAGTTGAGTTTGTTGCTTAGATGGCTGGTTGAGTGATCAGTATCCATGTATGTATGCATACATGTATGTAAGCAAAATACATACAGACATGAGTAGTCTGTTTTGTAATAATGTGACGCGTAATTAGACGGAAGAACGCACAAGCATACAATGAAATATTGAATAAATCCAATTGGACATGGCCTACAGTTATATTAACAGGTACAAATATACCTTTTCATACATACATACATACATATATGTACTCCGCAGGTGTGTATGTGTGCGTGTTAGTATGTAAGTTTGATGGGTAATAGTTCTTGAGTTTGCGTCTATAAGTTAAGTGTTTGCACAAATACTTGCTGTCGTCTTTAATATGCAATTAGCGCTCTTCTAGAAGATGTCTACATGCACACATAGAAACATTTGATGGCGTAATACAAGATTCGTGAGTTTATATATCTCTCATATTTAAAGTTTCTCCCGATTGTGTCATTTAAGTATAACCAAAAGTGGATCTGCTATAAATGTTATTTATATGCAAAGGATTGGATGGATCTTGCTGAAGAGATCGTATTCATATTTTGGTTGATGTATGTATATCTTGAAAAGGGTACTACTACGCTGAATAACTCTTGCCAACAAGTGCTACTTTGGGATCGGTAGACAATTGAGAAGCAGATCCCTCTCTCGACGAAATTACTCTCTTTAGTATCCCATCGTTCCCGTCCTATTAAACGGCGCAGAAAAGTGGACGACGACGAGATGAGAAAGCACTTGGAGCATTCGAGAGAACTGTTCCTCGCTAGATCTTTGGACCCGTCGGCGTGAGCTAGGAGTACCGAAAAAGATGGAACCATGAATCAAAGAAGAAGAAGATATCTTAAAAACAGAAGAACATATAATATAACTTTCAAAACAAAATCTTTGAATCCATTATATTGTCCCTAACTGTATATAGTTTAAAATTCGTTTTTCGTTCCGAGAATCCCACTTCTTTTGATTGAATCTATGTCGTACTGATTTTGTGGAAAGCGGATCCTTGACTACTGATACTACTGCAAGCTCGTTATTGATTAATTTTCAGACCATTGACTAATCTGGAGCTATGACTATTAACAACCGATCCTAGTCTGTCAATAGATAACGCAATTGCAATTTATAATAAATTGTAAACCTTTCTTCGGTGATAAAAACCAAATGTCTTCTAAAACGAAAGAAATCTCATATTTAAACACTACTATCCGTTTAAAATTGAAATTTTGCCATGCTAGAAATTTGGCGAAAGCAACTATCGCCAGACTAGAAGAATATTCTTCGATTGAAGTGTGGTTTATGAAATTGGCTACGCTTAACGATATGCCAAGTTCGCCGCCATGAAAGTGTGATGCAACAACTACATATGTACATACATACATAAATGTATATTCTACAGTAGTTATTGCAAGTGTTTACGCTGTTCAATTAAGAGTGTCAGTTTGGTTGTCAAAATAAGAAGAGACATGCAACGTAGATAGAATTACATAGTAAACCCAGTAGGAAATTTACGATAATACAGGAAACGAAGGAATACAAATTATTTAGATTAAATTGTAAGAGGAATTAAAATACAATATCATTTCCTAGATATTTCCATTTCGTTATTGTCCAGTCCATATTTTCATAAAAAGAGCTTATGTATTGATATGTACATACAAGTATATACTTTAAGTTATTATAAGGTCACTCCCACTTTTCAAGTTTTATATCTTGCTAAAGTAATCTTAGGCCATTTACAGAGACTCAGAACGTTCTCGAGTCTCGAACGTCTTAACTAGCACCCAGCTATCTCCCTTTCTTTGCATCAGTAACTCAATTCTTCTTAGCTAAAGTAACCTCTTCAGCATAAAATTATATTTTCCAGGAACCTAAAATATTTTTTTTAAATTTGTTTTGAAAATAAATACAAAAAAAAAATCATTTCTTACTGGGTGCTTGCAACATTATGCCTTATCCAACTGGCTCTTTGCCACATAACAACTTTTGGATAGCGACATTTAAATAAATAACCAAAATTGCATGCAGTATTTGTACACAAATATTATTATGACACAACAGTAAATGCAGCGTGAAATGTCTTCGAATTCTCTAAGCGCTTAGGAAGAGGCTTCTCTGATGATATTCAAATCAATTTGTTAAGACTTTTCTTTAGTTTCCCACAACAGTAAGAAGGCAGATAAAAATGTTTGGAGAAGTACACAAATAAACAACAACAACAACGTGAAAATTTCCCTTCATCAAGCGGCAGCGCAACTTTTTCTATAATTTGCACAAAGTCAATGGTTTTTATTTGAGTGTCTTCGCGTTGCATTGACTCCTGCTAATTGTTGTTGTGATTGTTTTCTTGTAGCTTAGCCATAACTGCACTTGATCGCAACCACCTTGCTGGCAGTGTCGCCCTTCCGAACAACAGACTTTAACTGGCACTTTGATCAATGACCACGCTGTGGCCGCTCACCATCGCTCAATGCCTTTTGATTGCGTCACTGTCCAAATAAGTCTGGGCTGTCAACAACAACAACAATTCACAATTGGCGACACATTCACAATTCGAATGTGCAATCAAGATTGTAAGCAACAACAACAAATCAACTATTTGAGTGGGGTGAAATGGTGCTTTAAGATGGTGGAAACTCTGCCAGAATGTTGTGCCGTTGCTGATGCGAGGCGAAAATGACGAAATGTTGAAAGGCTTTCACAAATTATGCAGCAATTAATTATAAGTAATTGCGGCTTCTTTTCATATTTTTGTGCATTTCTTTAATATTTTTTTTTTATAATTTGATTTAGTTCCCTTTCGTATTCACGCTTGGCAACCCCGTTTTGTATGACAATCGCGTCATTAGTCATTTTTAGTGAATTAGTATTAATGAGACTTGGCACTTAACTACTCGCATATGCAAACAACATTATTGTTGTTGTTGTATTTTGCGCTTAACGAGTGGGAATTCGCGCTGTGTCGAACACTGAGTGACGCCGCCGTCGCCGATGCCATTTATAGTGACTGTGATTATGCGCGGAAGTGTCAATGAGTTTCCCATGAAACGACGCGGTGAAAAGCTGGTTTGCAATTGTGGGTAATTACCGACAATAGACCGATCTGCGCTGTTTATTTGATCTAATAGTTGTTGTTGTCATTTATAATTGCTTATATACAAATGGATGATTTTATTTGTTAGTTTCATAGGTCTCGACTCAGAATAGGGTTAGTTCTATCTTGATAGCGTCGACGAGAAAGAACAAGTACTGGAAACTGATTGATCCGTTTTCCCCGTCTGAGACAGAACTTGAAATACGTCCAGCAATCATGTAATTCTTCCTTATTCTTCTTCTTCTTGTAAGATGCAGAATATAATGTCTTCCCCCTCTTTCCTCCGAAAAAAAATGCAGCTTAAGTCCTCGAAAGCTATAATGGTGCCGTTTTGAGTTGTGAAGACTTCGAATTTTCATGTGGAGATCTGGAGCATTTTTTTTTATTAGACGACATAGCGGCTGTTAACATATTTAGATAAGCCTGAATCAATGGCGCCATTGTACACAAACTACTAAACTTTATGGAGTCTTGCTTGAAAGGTTAATTACATTTACCTTGGAAGGGTCTAAAGTATAAAGACATCGCGGTCTGACGATTATTGCCGAAATATAAGATATCTATGTAACTCTAGATCAGAAAGAGATATAAAGCGACTAACTTCTATACAAAATAATTCGATAAAAATAAAAATAATTCAATCTCAGAGTATGAAATAAATTAGAAACCAAATATCAAGCAGCCTTAGAAAAAGCGAAAGAGCCAGGAAGAAAGTTCGAAAGGGATACCAACTTACCATATTTCAGAAAACTTTGGCAATAGGAATCAGGAAAAATTAGGTTTCTAGTAAGGGTACTTATAAAACAGGGTCACTCAAAACCTGTATTTCTAATGAAAGTTGAATTTTACGGAGTAACAAAAGCTTTTTTCATCCCCGTTTATTCCGGGCAAGAAGGGCATAGAGATTATGTAAGCATTGACGATTGCCCAGCGGTCCCTGAACTCAGTTAATCATAGCCAATACATAACCTTTCAGTTTAGACTAAATATATATCAGCTTTAAGCCCTTCCAAAGCTTTTGAGGTAAACATATCTTGTCACACACATATTTGAATACATTTGTTTACAAAATTATTCCCAAAATATTTCTTTAACCAATAAATATCGTTAGAGAAAGCAAAAGTTGAGCCTAACATTGTAGTTATAGCCTAGCTACCAGTTACTTCCTATAAAACAAGTATTTAAGCTCGCGCATAATTAGATTCCGAATGGTTTGTTAGTGGAGTCTCATTTACTCGAACGCCGGCGATCGGCGACCCTTTTAATCAAAGCATTTCACACCTAATTCGAGAATAACACGCAAAAAAGATCAAAGGCCAGCGCGCCAACAAACGCACCAATAAATGATTTTCAACCGAAAAAATCTGATTAAAAGCGACGAAGACACACCAACAACGAGACATGTACAACAATGTGTATACATAGCTGTTAATATAAGCTGCCGAAAAACGATAAATAGACCAATAAAAAATGGTAAACCCTATAATTAAGTATAACAAGTTCAATATGAGTTTGAGAAAATTTTCATTCCAAAATGTTTTATGCACTCAAATACATGCATGTGTGTTTAGAAAATATAACTGTGTATACGTACAAGCGTTTTAGAATTTATAGCGCGGCGTTTTATGAAGATTCGAAGGTGGCCAGCGTCAGTGGCAGCCTCAGCGGCAGCAATGACGTTTTAAGCCGATTTTAATTGCTTGTAGCAACAAAAATAAAATTGAGCCATAAACACACGCACGCTTAGCTGCGAGCGTACGCAGCGTTTACCGGTAGCATTTCGGGGGCGACCACCATGCCTCGCAGTTGCACGATCAAAGCGAGTTTGCGGCTGCGCGCGCACACAGCCAGCCCAACGGTGTTTATTGATTTCCTTTTCTTTTTTATTCACTCTATCTCCATCACCATTATTATTAATTATATTTGAAGATAGCTAAGACCGCGTCTTTCGACTGATTATCTGCAGCGTAAATTTAATTTTCAAACGGTCTGATTGCATTTTGTCAATGAGCGCATTTAAATTAAAATTCCAACAAGAGATGACGGAGAAGAGGCTGTACAAGACACCGCGCAGATAAGCCATTAGAATGAGCGCTAATAAAAATTCAATTGAATCAATATTAGTGGGTTAAGAGCGCGCGCACACGCAACACAGCTCGCTTGCTTAGAGTGCCGCTTTATGGAGTCTATTAAAAATGCTAACAAAAAGAACCGACAATAGCGTACAATAACAACAACAATAACATTAACTAAGTAATAGCTGGTAGCTGTTGGCTGTTCACTGATCGCTACTGACTATAGCGCGCTGGCGATCGCTAGCAAAATCAGCGCGTACCGCACGCGTGTATTTCGGGCATCATTAGCCGCTGAATTGATGGCTTGATTATTTAAATGAGCACCGAAGCACCGCTGCCGATGCGATGCTGGTATAGCGGTTAAAAGTGGTGGCTAATGCAATAGCAAGTGGCACAACAGAAGCTACAGTTGAAAGCACTAAAGCAATAAAAAATGAAAAAAAAAACAACAACAATAACAAAAAATAACAACAATAAAAAATCATAAAAAACACAACAAATAAATCGATCGCCGCTCAACGCCTAATAGTTAACGATCAACATGCCGATACATATGTAGATATCGACAACAACAACAGCGCTAGTTGATGTATGTGTGTTTGGTTGTGCGTGCGAGCGTTTAGCTGCAGCGACTTAAACGTAACGTCGCGGTAATTGCCCGTACGCAGCGCCAAAACTACTTATATGCACCTCGGGCGGCGGGACAGCGCTTTTGAAGTGAACCGCAACAAATGCTTGCGGGTCAAAGCGTTGATCACACACACACACACGCATATATGCATAGACGCATGTGAGTATACATCTATCGCTTGGCACCATCGATCAGCCTCTGCACATACAGTAGCTGTTGGTAACCACACACTTCTGTTAGCTGCAGCATTGGTTTCGTTTTTCGTGCCAAAAGGCTTTGAGCGCACAGGTATATGCAGTGGCCCTGTAGGGAAAACTATATAATATGTGCGTCTGGAATTAAATTTGTTTTGAACATTGATTTTTTTGATGGGTAGAGTGTGGGTGTGAGATAGTGGAGTGCGAAATATTGTTTTATTATATTAAAAAAAATTTAGAATTTAGAAAAATAGAAAATCAGTAATTTCCTTTTTGTAGTGTTTCCGTATTTAATTTTTCAGTTTCTGAAATTAGAAAAGAAGTATGCGACTTACGAAGTTGTTCAAAAAATAACGGGAATTTTCGTTTTTTGAAAAAAATATTTAGTCATTCGCCTTCATTAATGTTGTCGCCTTCAAAACAGTTCCCAATCGATATTATTTTTGGCTTTGGCTCTTTTCTCGTATGATTGTCGATTGGACTTTTATAAAACTCCGGTTATTTTTTACATACCTCGTAAATAACATATTGCCTCCTTGGGTTTAATTGGCTAATTTTTCGATTTCTTATATAAAACCTAACCAAAAAATGTCATAAACTACACCTTCTCTATAAAAATATAAATGTGGAAATTAATTTTGTAGCATGCCATCCTCACATAAAACTGTTCCATTGAGATTAAGATTTAATACCTTCGACTTCTTTCAGCAAATATTAGATTAGATTTCCGTTCTACTACTTCAATGTACTGATTGAGTTTGCTCTGGATCACTATTAAGCATAATATAAATATTTATAATATCAATAAGTTGAACTTCATATTTATTTGGTTATATTAAATCTAAACTAGTTTCAGACAAGTCCGGTACTAATACTTTTGTTTTCAAATATATTCGAAATAATCGCTTATTATCTCCCAATAGTCCGAAAATGGCTTTTAAGTAATATATATAGTATATGATCCCGAACTAGTACAAACGAGTCCTGAACTAGCCTCAAACCAGTACTGAATTTGGTATGACTCATATTTTAGGGTTCAATCGTTGTTATAAAACGTAAACAAACTTAGTTCAGAGCATTTACGCCTAGGTAGCTATAATGACTGTCGTCTATCTGCTATTTGATTTCCTAAACTAGTCCCAAACTAGTTACCCATTTTTCATGCATATCTATAGTATTTGCTCTCCTAAGCTAAGACATTTTTTTACTTTTTTTTCTTTTCCATACTTAAGAAGGCTTCCATTTCTGAAAGAAAGCCATGTTAAGCAGTATTAGTAGATACTGAGAAGCGTTCACCATGGACGTGTTCGCCTTTCCTACAGGGTACTCACACATATCTACATATTCATATGTATCCACTCGCAGAAACCCTCGCCACGGTGGCTGTCATCTAATTGCTGCTTGATCTTTGCCTGCAGGGGGAAATTATTGATAAGATGATCACAACAAAACGTCAAAGGCAAAACCGCAGTGGCAGGGGGTAGGGGGGTGATACAAAATCAAACCGAAGAGTTGATCGATTGAGCTACTTGTTCGATTCATTGCATTAAATTATTATATATTAATTGGAAACTTACCGAATTTAGTTATGCAAATTATCATACAGACACACATACATATATGTATGTATATGTAGCTCTAAAAATATATGAATGAATTTATTTGCATATACAAACATACAGACATTCATACATATGTAAACGATTAAATTGCGGATCAAAAGATTTCACCGGCTTAACGCTATAAAAATGGTCGAGCGCTTGCGTTGAGCGCGACAGGCGAGCGGAAACTGTGCCGGCGCAGTCCATTAAATCTTCAATCTAATTACGGGATTTTTGCTCAAATTTAAACACTTTGCTCGGCTAATGGATTGGACAAGGTGATTATAATTTAGCGGCATTCCAGCAAAATATTAAACATTTTACTTTTGTTGTTTTTATTGTTTTTTGCGCACAAGACACACACATCCTATTGTTTTTGTGACTTGTTTGTTGTTGTTGTTCTTCGCATATTTTCAACTATTTTAGCCATTTTTAGCTCTTCAATTATTCGCTGCTGTGTTGTGTTGTCGTGCATATTAGTGACCAAAATGTTTAAATTAATAATTAATTAACTCAAATTTATGAATAGCAGCTGTAAATAATCATTAATAAAAAAACGCAAAAGCAAAGCGTTAATTGCGAGCGAAGTGGCTAATGCTTGATAACAATCGATATGTTAATACACTGAAACAGAAGTGGCCAAATTATGCAAAATTATCGGCAAACAACAAAAAACAAAACAAAATGTTTATTAAAAGCTAAAATTGTTTTCGGTATTTCGTTCATTTTTCTCTCTACGGCTGCTAATTTCGTAAATTTATTAAATGCGGACATGTGGCGACGCGACGCTAATCTAAGCATGCCTGAATTTATTGCTACCAGTTTTTAATTCGCTGATAATAATCAGCAAGAGACAAATTAAACTAAATTATAAAATGTAGCGATGAATCGTTGGACACTCACAGACGCACATATATACGAGGTGTGTTCAAAAAATAACGGTACTTTTTATTTAAAAAAAAAAAAAATTCTCAAAACCCTCGAAATTTCACAATTTCCGTTATTTTTTGGACACTATGAACACAAAGATATACAGAGAAACCTCTCCTAACGGACACCTCCCTTGAGCGGACATTTTTTTATGCAACGAGAACTAATGTCCCTCTCTTAGGTGGACACCTTTCTTGGGAGGACAAAAATTGTTCGACGCTGAGTGTACGTCCAAGAGAGATTTCACTTTATACATGAGGAGACCACATTATTCCCCTAACATGCTTATAGTTGAAATCAGAATTGAATTCTTCAGTTTTCAGATTGTGCTGATCTGACTGTTTGTGGGTTTCCAGTTAGAGTTGGTACTTGGAGTATGGTGTTGTTGTACGTAATATCCTATGATAGTTGAAAACGACGATTTTTTTATCTTTTGTGAACTTTTATTAGCCAACAGAACTAATTATAAATGGTTGTTGGCACCTTCTAAAAAAATGAGATTCTGTTACATAAAAAAGTGTAAGTCTTTAAAGTGCCATAATGAAATTTCCATAATTTCTAGCTGATGGATCCACAAGTTGATCAATGTTAAAATCATCGAAAATAAAGCTCATCAGAAGCCGTTAACATTTTTTAAAAATTATCACGTAAGAGGCTTTGTCCAGCAAAATGCAAATTACAACTATTTTAAACTAGATTCCATCTTAATCAGATTAAGTCTGCATCGGTTATTGATTCAATACATTATCACTTCACGGAAAAGTTAGAAAACAGTACAGATTTATGTTCCTCACAGGTCCAAAAGTAAATAAATATATCTTTATATGTCAATCAGATTAATACTAACGGAGAATTTATTTGGATTTTCCTTTTCTATTTTTCATGAAAAACTTTCTCGTACCGCCTGAAGGCTATCCTAGTATTTCAAGTTTTTAATCAAGTTAGTTCTAGAGATTCGAAGTTCTGATGCTTTGCCCTATAAAAAGTCAGTATACATCGATGAACATGGATTCATTGGCTAAGTTCCTTTGCTAACCCCAACGTGTCTTGAATAAATTCGATAAGTATTCTCGTAAATAGGCCAGAGGTTACTGGTAAGACATATTGTCCAAATGAATTAAGGCTCTCCAGAGCTGAAATCTATGAATTCGATCTCAATTAGAAATAACAGAGATCTCAGAGAGAGTAGTGGATTTCAGATCTACAGGAAGATCTAAATTTAATTTGTTACTTCGAATTGATGCCAACTAGTGAAGAAAAGAAATTACGAGCGTGATGTGATCGGATCAACCGAACCGAACCGAACCGAAGTGTTTTCTGGAAACATTTCAAGATGAGAAATAACTCATTTAAAGAACTTCGACCTCCAATTTATCAAATTTCTCTAAACAAAAAAACTAAATAAGTAAATTACTCCAATTTTCAGTGTTTTTCAAAATCTCAATTTTATTAAAAACTTTCTTTTCCATAATACTCTCTTTTGTCTCCATACTTAATTTGCCATAAAATTGTTTTACTTAAAAGCTCTTTATCTAATTAAAATTGCGTTTGAGATTTTTTGTTTCAATTATGTCACTTCAGCTTGTTGGCAACATTCAAGCCAGGCTCTACATAGAGCCCTTGACGGCTCTCGATGTATATAGTATATGTATATATCATATAACGGCCTGATCAACCAGCTTTTTCGACCGTGAGTCATGAAAGATACGCTTTAGAGAACTTTCGTGCTTTTAAGGCGCAATGTTGAACATTTTCTATGTAGAAATCGTAAAGTTGTGTGGTTTAAACGCTGCCATGTGGTGAGCAAAAAGCAAGGAATGATGAAGTTTTGGCTTCCTACAATAGCGCAGCTTATCGGTGTTGCTGTTGGTAGGACGGTGGTTTTACACTCCCAAACGGTGCGCATCCAACTGAGGTCCGCCAGCTGGAGTACAGTGGCTCAGCGGCGTCTATTAGTTAGAAGAAATTATTCCAATAATTTCACCACGCCATCAATGCATGCTGCTCCACGCATCACTCCTCTCTTCCCTCCACTCAGTAGCATCCACACAAAATTTGACGTTTCTCCATTTTGATTTGATTTCTTTGCTGTTCTCATCCTCTCTCGCTTGTAGTTTGTATAAAAAATGTATTTATGGCGCCGACAATGCGCCGATTAATTCATTTTTGTGAATTTAGCGCTGCTTGCGCGGCAGCGGCAGCCGCAGCGGCTGAGGAAACCGGCACCATACCGGCTGCGGCCGCTGCGGCCAGTCCCACCATGGCGTCCGCCTCATGCATGGGTTTCTTCTTCAATATGCTGAGATCGTTGACGTTCTCCAGAAAGGATTTGTGCGCCGAGAATACTTTCACGCTATCGAAATCCTTCTTCAACTCTTCAATATCACGCTTTTGTTTAGCGCGTCGATTCTGGAACCAAGTGATCACTTGCGCGTTGGAGAGTCCTAACGCGGCGGCGATTTCATCACGATCGGCGGGCGACAGGTACTTTTGATACAGGAACCGTTTCTCCAATTCGAATATTTGATGATTGGTGAAGGCGGTGCGCGACTTGCGCTTCTTCTTCGGTTGTGGGCGATTCGAGAATATGTCCAAATGTGATTTATCTGCAAGAAAAAGAAAAAAAAAGAAAAATTAATATTTCTGTATAAATATGGTTGTTAATATAAATGCAAATTTAATTCTAATTTGTTTATTAACGCTAACCTCATAAAAACAAAGTGTGAACAAGCGCTATAAGTGGTTAATTGAAAAATTACTAATTGCCATTAGCTCGTCATAAGTGCTGTAGTGACTTTACTTACACATATGTGTGTATATAAATATGGTGTTTATATAAATTAATTAAAAATTGGTGTACGCCTTTATTTTGCTTAGCTGATCTGTCGCAATGTCTAAATGCCAATTTATCAATTTGTTGTTGAGCAGTAAATTACAGTTTTTAATGTGTTTTGCTTGGTTTTGTGCAAAAAATGGTGTTTACTACTAAACTCACAGGTGTCTTTAGCGCAGCTGAACTGGCCAAATCACTTTTAATTACACTCGATTTTGTAATGCGACTGTATAACGGTGTATTCGCAATGGCGAAAGTGAGCGTTAAGCATATGTATACGAGTTAGGGTGGTACCTAAATTTGAAAAGGAAAAACTAATTATACCAAAAAAATTTTTTTTTCGAATAAATGACGAATGAATGTTTAAATTTTGTAACTTTCATAAGACAGTATAAATCTAAGTAGCAAATTTAATGAAATTTGAATAAATGTAAAATGCAAGAAAAAATATTAATCGAAGAAGAGTAATAAACTCGGGGAAAAAGTTATATTTGAAAAATTGGAAATTTCCAATTTTATTTTTATAAAAAAGTATCAATAATTGGTATTAGTATGATATTTGAAAAATATATAATTGGAGGAAAAGGATTAATTTTAAGAAAGTACCAACTATGTTGAAGAAAACTTAAGAAAAAATTAATAAAATTTAATTTGAGAAATTTAAAATTTCCAATTTTAGGTTATAAAAAATTATTATAAATATTAAAAAAAATTTAACAGAAGGAATTTTTTAACAGATTTATCACAGAAAAATTTTTTTTCTTAAAAAAGTAAAATCGCTCGAAAATGAGACCAAAAAAATTGTCAATTTACAAAAAATATTGGCTTCGATGATAAACTGGGTAATTAGATATGATATATAAAGTATCGAATTTTTCAAAATTCAAAATTTCGAAAATATATAGTTTAACCAGCGAGAACTAGTTCCATATGAAAAAATTTGAATATTTATTTATGTATTTCGTTAATTTTTGGGTTATTAGCGCCCAAAACCGCGCATAAACTAATAATTCATGAGTTTAATTCTCGTATGTCAAGTTCATTAAAGCGTACCGCCTCTTTTGTAGTATTATATACATTTATATATATCTATATACTACATATTTACTTATGTTAATCTGTATGTGCAGATGTCTCTTTGTACATACTAATTATAACTACAAGTTTGCTCATTTGATTTCACTATTTCCTCGTGTGCTGCCGACAGCAATGAAGAAAGCCTTAAATGAGCTTTGATTAATGAACGGCAACAAATTTATGTTAAGAAGAAGAGAAAAAAAACATACAAACTGTGTATATTTGACAAAATGATATTTTGACATTTCATTAGTGCGATGGCAGTAACGAGTTAGTTTTTTCTTGAATTCTTTAAAGCGTATGGTTTGAAGAAGCAGCGAAGGTGACTTAACGCATATAATAAATCAAATAAAAAATAAAAAAAATATGTATGCAGTTATATAATTTTTAAAAAATTTAAAGCACCCTAAATTTCATCAAAAAATATATGGTTATACATATACCTCTATATACATATACATCATATATCTCTATATACATATACATATGTATATATTATATAACATAAGCTCAATAATGAAAAGTTGTTATAAACTCGTTATATTTTACAGTTAATTTAGGTGATTTTTATTCCTATCAATATGCCCACCCACGCAAAATTGCCAACCGCTCGAAGCACAAAGCAAAAATATAACAACAACAAAACAAAATTAAAATAAAAAAGCAAATATATAACAACAACAAAAAAGCAATGAAAAAAGCAAAATTATAAAAGCTTGCCAAAACCCTGGTAGCCGATCATTAAAAGTCGCAATCATTTCGGTGGTTTCATTATAGTCACTACAGATTTATTAATGGACTATATCTATAAACCCAACACACATACATAAACACACGCACCCATCTGCATAGTTCAAAATTCTTTTGGGTAGCATCACAGCAACAACAGCAGCAAGCAAGACAGCTCATCAATCGGTGGACTGCTGCTGGAACCGGCTTAATTAAGTTAACGTATTCACCTATGCACAATCTAATAATGTTAGGTTAGAGTAGTCCGTTTGTTGCCAGCCATTAGCGGTTGTTACTGATTTGTTGTTGCTTGTTGCTGTTGCTTCTACTCAAGTGCTTGCTTGTTATTTAGTCGCTGTTGTTGTTGCTGTTCTTGTTGTGGCTACTGCTATTTTTCAGCTGTTGTTGCGGCTGATTTCAAAGAAAATTTATTGCTACCTTCAAAATGTATTTGGCTACCGTTTGGCATCGAACCCACACCGAAATACCAACATCTACATATGTACATACATATGTATTTTCTATCAAAAAAGTAGCAATAAAACATTAACAACAATAAAAATTGTTGACGGTGAAAAAAAAAACGAAATAAATTGGAATAGTTAATAGCACATAACAAATTAGCTGTACTCGTTGCTAATGCGTCGTGAATACGCAAGTATTTATGTACTTATGTATTTATATATGTACATATGTATGTATGTACATATATAGTATATATGTATGTATATGTGTGGGACTTTTAAGTGGATTTCGTTTTAATTAGATTTTTTTGGGCAGTTGATGTTTTTGTTTTAATTTCTAATTTGTTGTTGTTTTAGTTTAAACTTTGATTAACGATGCCAGTCAGCGTACGGATCGATTAAATAAATGAATAAAATTTGTTATTTATTTAAGGTTCTAATTTTGCATAGCTAATGCAAATATGCTTTTTTTGTATATGTATGGATGTGTGTGTTTATATATGTATGTAAATGCGAAAATATTTCTATATGTATGTAGGTGGGCTTAAACTGACCAAAATTGAGCATAAATGAGATTCTGCACATGTAGTTCTAGAAGTTCTAGGGTTGGTGAATATGTTGGACTATTTTCAGGGTTTTTCCAAACACTTGAAGTATTTGGTAATATTATAAATATTATAAAATTTTCATAACTTAATTTTTTATATTTTTTTTTTCAATCCAAAGATTTAATAATAATTTTAACTTATAAATTAAAATTTTAATATAATTTCTGGTATAATTTTATCATTTTTTATTTATTTATATTTATATTTATATTTTCATTCAAAAATTTATAAAAATTTTTTTTAAATATAAGTTTTTATTATTTAATATAAATATATAAATTAATATTATTTATTTTTTTTTTGGAAAATATGTTTTTTTTTTCAAAATTAAATTTAAAATATCGAAGTTTAATAAAAATATTTAACTTAATTTTAACTTCATTTTTTTTTTCCAATTCTAACCTAATAATTTTCCTCTATTTCTACTCACACATACATACCCAACTCTAAAAGTCACAAACGCTTATTAAAAATATCCAAATAATTTTCAATATGCCTCAATATGGCTTATCCCGAAATCATTTAAATGTAATTTGAGCGCCATTTAGCACTTGAGTTATTCCAGACTTTTTTTGTTTGTGGTGAGAAGCAAGGTCTCTCGAGTGCCACACTTAATCATCATTAAGTAATGTGGACTTATCTTTAGTAGAACCATTACAAAATGCACCATACGACATAGGCACTTATGTACATATTCATGTCTGTTTGTATGCACGCTAAATTGTTCGTAGTAATTTGTACACACACACTCACACATACAAACACCAGCATGCAAAGGACACTTGCTCCCTTTTTAGTCTCGCCAGCTGATATCGTTTACCGCGCCGAGTCAGTGCATAAATCAATGCCGTATATTGTAGGCTGGTTTGTTTTGGTAGAACATGTCATTTGGGGCTGATCGGTGACAACTTACAAACATCAGCACACAAAACGCCTACCAAATACACATACAGCTCAGTTAGTCACCGTAAATTGTGCGTGGCATATTGGTGAAAGTGATATTTGATACATAGTGTGGAATTTAGTGAGTGTAGAAATTATGAAATACAATGTTCGCTGCATTTTATGGCCCTCTCTAATCGTTTACAAGGCAGCACTTGACCAGCAAGCAGTAAGTCAGTTAGCATATGCGATAAGTGAGGGCTAAGTATGTACTGTATGTACATATGTATGTGTGTATGCCTATGCATATTTGGGGAAAATTGATAATTTTTAGAGAAATATTTCTTTCTTTTCATTGGAATCATTCTGCGCGCATTTGTTAACAAGTTAATTAATGGCATGCCTATCTAACGGTACAAATTACCCCCAGACAATATGTCTCCGAATGCAAGCGTGTGTTTAAGTGATTCTAAGAACTTACTAGGAAAGTAATTAAGTGCAAGTTTTAGATGTCTACATACTAACATATGAGTGATAACCTTTTTACGGATTTTTTTTTATCGAAGTTGACGATTTTTATTTGGAGGAGTTATAGATTTTAGTAGATTTGAATGCTGCTGAAATCTCAATGTAATAAATTCATATTGATTTTCATATAGTTAAATTATCAAATAAGAACAACAATTTACTTAAAAATATTAAAATTAAATATTAAAAATTTAAATTTTATATATCCCCATGTAATCTTAAGACAAAAATCTAGACAAAAAATTTTAAATATTTTTTTTTATTTAAATCAATTAATTTTACTATTTTCCAAAAAATTTTCATCAACATTCAACCGCACGAAAATATCGAAATTTAAATTTTCCTTAAATGTTCAATTACAGTTATTTTAGCGCTTTTTCTTCAAATTGCAGTTTCTCTATTCAATTTTTTACAGTTTCGCAATACCAATAATAAGCATTTGAATAACGAAATAATTTCAACGCGCTTTGTCATTGGCGCACAGCTTCTGTTATTACAGTTATTGTTCTATTGTCATGCCTGGCGTCGGCTTAATTATCAATAATGGCTTTCTGAGTGAGCCTATTGTTGGCGCTGATTCGTCTATATGCAAATACACACGTGTGCACATTCATATGTCTGTATGATAAGTGCTTAATTATGGCTTCTCGCTGTGTCGCTGAAGCGCTGAGGCACACTCGAAAATGTCATTAGAAATATTTTTATTCGTTTTCTAATATTTATGTAGGAGTTACTGAAATTTGTTTGTTTCATAATAATTTTGACTTTCAAGCCTATTTACACACAATTTGTGTTAATTAAGTAGCGCTTGATGTCCTACTCTAAGTCTACAATTTGGCGACGGAGAGTGCAAGAGAAGTGTATGAGGCTGCTGAGTGGCACTTGAATGATAGAGCTCAGTATTTAGGCCAAATTAGTGGTTTAAATACTAGCTAAGGCGACATAAGGCACTTGAGGTTTGAGTGCTAAGCGACATTGAGTAGTGAAAGGATAGATTCTTAAGTAGTGTATTTGAGTATAATTATATTATTAATGGATCAATTATGAAATTTTAAAGTGATTTCCTTTACAAAGTAAAATATGTAACTGTAAATCTCACTTGAACTTATCTAATTTTGTTAAAATAATAAAAAATTAAATTAAATTAAATTATTTTACATTACTTTACCTAAAAAAATAATAATTTGAAATATAAATATTTTTAATAATAAATATATATAAATTATATACTTATGTATGTACACAAAAAGAACTATTCTCTATCTTCAAATGGTTGTCTTAATTAAATGAAGAATATAAAGTTCTCAAGCAACTCCTCCTATATACATGTATATATGCATGCTTGTATGCTTTTATGTCCGTCTTAGTATACGACCATTAACATTAGTAATTAAATCGAATGGCACAAAATGGCGATAAATGAATAAGGTAATAAATTTGCTTCGTTTAATTTAATTCGCATACATTTAATTGAAATACAAACACACACATAGATACAACCAGACTTATGCAAGCGCAGTTAATGGCTATTTATTGATTTGAAACTGGTCACAATAATTCATTAGTTTAGCTTAATTCAATGCTGTTTGCTCATGCAAATAAATATCTATTAAACATATACATACATATGAATGTAGGTATGTCTGTATGTGGAAGTGTAAATATGCTTGCAGGGTCATAAAGATGCATAAAGCAAGCGTTTTATTTCTTATGTTCTTAGGTTTGATGGTTTGCAGTTAATTAGCTCGATAATTGTTATTTTTAATTGAATATTCTTTCGCCAAGAGTTAAATATAATACGAGTTATGTGTAATCTAATTTAGTTATTAGTAAGCATTTAAGGTTGATTGCTGATTAAAAGAGCTACAATATAGAACCCATGAACCAAAGCAATTGAAAGATTTTCTCAGATCTTTTTACTTTGTGCAGCTGAAGTAAGGTATTCACTGCCTGTCAAGGGAGTACTTAAATTGTTCAATGACACGATTCCTGAACTTAGAGACTTTTTATTGCATCGATTAACGAACTGACTTAAAAAACTATCGAAAAGGACTCCGAAGCTTGATCGAAAAACCAGGGCGAAATTCGCATGATTCCGTTTGAATATTGCCTAGAATAAACGTATCCAGGCTTGCCTCCGACTAACCTAACATTTGTCCTGCATACAAAGAGTCCACATGTAGTACTAATCACGCCCTTTGAATGTTCACTTATACCAACTCGTCTAACAACCGTTTATTTAGTCCGATCTCGTCCAAACAGTTCGTTTCCTGACCTCGACGGTTAAGATTTGGCTGCCTTTCCATCAAGAGATGAAATAATCAGTACAACAACAAGCAACTCTAGAACTATTAAGCAACTTGCTTAATATTATATATTCCTTTTGGGCACTTACAAAAATTGGGCTTGCACATGAACGAAGAATTTGGTGTACTTCGCTTGCAATCAGCATTTTCCAATCGAACCAATTACTTAAACAAATATTTTACTCGAAAATGTATCTAATATTATGAATAACCCCATAACTTAGCGAAACTCACCTTGTGATTCATCGAAGTCCTTGGTGGTCATCTGGAAGAGCGCATCCAACGGTGTGCCATTCGGTTTGGATTTCGAATTCGAACCATTGGTCGCCGCATTATCGCCGCTGGAACCACCATTACCAGCGCCGCTCATATTATTACCGCCATTCGATGAAGTTGAAGTGTGCGAAATGCGTTCACGATCGCGATCACGCTCACGTTCACCGCCACCCATAACCATAGATTGTGCGCCCGCCGACGCCGATGGTTCACCGGATGAGCGCGCAATTTCGGGGGAGCAGCAGTCGCTAGCCGCCGAACTCGAACGCTCCGACCCACTTTCGGACGGTATCATATCCATGCCCATGTGACGCAACAACTGTGCCTGGGCATTGAAATGCTCCTGCAGCTGACGATGATAGTCCAACGCCAAACGCTGTTCGTAATGCAACAACGCTGAGGGTATAAAGGGACGCACCGGCATTGGACCCAACAAATGATCCCAAGGACGCACTATTTGTGCTCCAGGCATCAACATTGGATGTGGCATGCCAGCGGCAGCCGCCGCGGCGGCACTCACCATATCCAGCGGTTCAGCACGTGGTTGCAGCAGACTGCTGGCGTTCAGCAGCGGACGTGTGGGCGTACCAGCGGAATGTTGTTGCTGCTGCGTTGGCGGCGTGGGGGAGGTGGATGTGGCGCGCTTCTCATGTCCCAAAATGTCGGCAATAGAAAAGCTCTTCACACCTTCAATATTGGACTTAACGGCAGTGCTGGTGGCATTCGAGCTGGCAGTTGTTGCAGTAGACGTGGGTGTTGTTGGTAATGTGTGGCCGTGCGTTTGTACCGGACTGGGTGTACGATTGCCCACGGCGGGCTCCTCCATTTCACTGGACATACGCAAGCGTTTCAACGGTTGGAAATACTCTTCAGCCGCGCCGGCACGTGTCAGTCCAGCAGCAGCGGCGGCGGCAGCTGCGGCCGCATGTTGTTGCATTAAAATATGTTGATGTTGCAGTAAATCGAGGGTGTTGCGATGTTGCGACGGATGCGCCAACGTTGGATGCTGGTGCTGATGTTGATGTTGATTGTGGTGTGGCAATGGGCTGGGTGCGCCACCGACGGAGATTTCTGATTCAGCAGGGCTAGCGGGACGCATGGTGAGCGGACAAAGCATGTTCTGTTAAGCGTACAAGTTAACTAAAAAGCGTATTAGCGCCGTTTATTTGATGTGTAAAGCGGCGGCTGGAAATTGTTTTTTATTTATTTCGTGGATTTTCACACGAGAGAAATCTTTGAGTTTAAGTTTAATATTTTTTCTAAATTTTTCTAACACTTATTGTTGCTAGTTGTTGTAATTTAAATGTACTTTCAATCACTTAATTTATGTTTATTTATTGTTTAATTTTTTATTAAAATTTAATTTTTTTTTTCAATGTTGCCACTAAGCAGCTACTTAATTCCCCGACATCTAAACACGTTTGCAGTTTGTTGCACACTGACAGCGTTCAGCCGACAGTCGACACAAAATCGAAATCAATCAAATCACAAATCGGTTAGTCGCACGTAGCCGCTAACAAATGCTTCGCCTTGAGTTACTCTCTGTGATTAGCCGCTTCATTTATTTATTGTTGCCACTTTTGCGCACAACACGACACAAATATTGCACTGCACTCACAAGCACACACATATAAAATGTTTCACTATATATATTTAAAACTGTCTAAACTTAGCACCATTCACTATATTTTCAATGTGTTTTTGTTGTTGTTATACTCCCGTTTTTTTTTTGTTGTTTGTGTTCTACAAGTCTTCTTGTTAATATTTAATTTTAATATACGTCTCACTGATTGTGTGACTCTTGTACGGGCCAATATAGCGCACGATTCACCAAACGGACCAACAACCTATTCACTCGACGCTTCGCAGTCAACTGTTCGAAACTAGATTGAAGTTTGCTAACTAGACAAGTTGATTTTCGAGTTTTTTGCCGACTCTCCCTCTGCTTGCTGGCTTGCGTGTGTAGCTAACAACTGCTTGCATGTTGCTGTTATTGGTTTTTTCCCATCTTTAGTGCTGTTGCATGTGTATGCAATGAAGAGCTGTTAGCTGCCATGTGTTGTTGTTGTTGATGCTAGTGATGGTGGTGGTGTGAGCCGCTATTTATAACTGTGTGTGTGTATTGGCTGCATTTCAATTGGTTTCTTATGTGCTCCAACCGCGCTCTCTCTCCGCTGTCACACAAGCGAACATGCTATACAAATACTCACGTTGCTTGTTGTTATTGTAGAGGCAGCAAATTGTGTATAACGTGCCATTCGTGTTGTCGTGTCTTGTTTGTCGACAGTTAAACTCGACAATCAAATCTTAACTAAGCAAATGAGTGAGTGAGTCGAGTTCCCGCTAACGACAATGGGCCCCAGCGTCAATGGTTGTGGCAGCAGCGTCAGCCTAAAGGCATTTACAAAGTCGGTCCGAGTCAGTTGGTTAGGCGCAGACAAACCAGTTTGGTGCTGGAAGAGTGCGCGGACAAAAAGAAAAGCAAAGTGAAGACGAGAAAAAAGAAAAATCAAAGAGACTCATGCTTGCGAGAGCGCTCAGGCATGCAACAAAAAATCATTGAGAGAGAGCCAATTGCGTATCGAGCGCATATGTGCTAGAGCGGAACACAAGATGAGTTCTTGTAATCAGCATATGATCCAGCTATCACACTCTTACTCACCACACTAAAGATGAATGAGAAGAGTACGCCCGCTTCAAGTACAACACAAATAAAAACAATGAGAAAGCGTCGCTGCAGCCAATCAGCGCACGACATCGGCAAAATCGCAATGGTGGAAGATGTGTGCTTTAACGGTAGTTATGGCGTTCGTCAGCAGCGCAAGCTAAGTGGCGGCTTTGACAGCTGCGCTCCTCTACTTACACTAACTGCGTAGGCATTTCTGTTAATGGTAAAGCTCTTCAGAGTAAGCGAGTGAGTGAGTATAAGCTGTTAGTGTTGGTAGGCATTAGTGGAAATGGTATGTGCGTCGGTTGTTTGTATGTAAGTAATTGGGAACTCTAATGAGACCGTTTATAGCGGCTGGAAAATTGTGCGCTTGTTATTAACGATGAGATGAGGATTTATTAAATGCGTCTGACTAGTACGCCACCCGAACTGCAGCTGTCACGCTGTTTAAATTGTAGTTGAAGGGCGCATGTACAGTATTAAAAACGCATAAATATATGTATTTTATGTACCTACATACATATGTACAAATGAATAGATGAGTTAAAAAAATATACGCTTAATTATTCTATATGAAAAAATGAGCAAATGTCAAAGTTAATGTTAAAACGCATTGAATAGGCTCACTAACGGCAGTTTTTTGTACGTTTCGTTTCACTTTGATTTATATATAAATATAATTTGGTTTTAAATACATACATAACTGTGTATATATAAACTACTAAAAATAACTCAATATTTACAGTTTAAGTTGGTTGCCATTTTAGAATTATACCTACAGTTTAACTTATCTGATTTAAACTTTATTAATCAAAAAACTCGTCATATCCTAACTCACCGTTTCGGTTGCAAAAATTTCAGCTTATTTCAAAGTGTCATTAGCGTCGGCAAACTGTAATTATGTGTATGTACATAGCAAAAGTCATACAAATGTAGTTTGATTTGGTTTATTTATTTTTCACGAATATAGAAGTTATTTTAATGAAAACATATTTAGAATTATAACTCATAATTCAAAAACGAGTATTATTACATATATTGGCCAAAATTAATAATAATAATTGGAAATTTAAATTTTATTATCTTCTGGATATTTTAGAAAAAATATAATAGAGTAGGCATTTTTACTTCTAAATTTTTTCTACAAGTCTATAAATATCAGTTAAATTTTAAAAGTTATTAACGTAGTTTAAGGGATTACATGGGTTTGACTGTTTCCTCTTCTCAAATTCTACAAATTATTTAAAATATTGTCCTAATATTGTGTGTTGTATTGCGTATAATAGTTTTGAAGAGACAGTCCGAAGAAGTTGCGGTTTCCAGGGAAGTTGGTCTTGTCACTCTGCACTTTATACACGTTTTCTCAAAACACTGTTTTTAAATATGTCCAGATGTCTCGAGAACTACTCTTCGAGTGCCATTTCAAAGGACTTGGACTAAAGATTTTGTTCCAATTAGAACTAGTTACAAAATGCGAGATTTTGGCAATTTTATTTTTTCGTGTAAACCTCTGACAATAATCAAGTTTTAACTCTTTTTTTCTTCCAAATTCTAGTTTATTAGTGTTTGCTAAACAAATATTTTTTATTTTCACTTCAGAGGATCCTCCTAGCAGTTATGCTGTAAGCGCGGGCGCACCTTTTTCCCAAGGTCTCGTCGGACATGATAGAGTTTTTACCATTTTTCTCCAAAAATCGTAGTAATCCCTGATGTAATGAATATCTTAAGAAGAAAATAAATTTAATTATATATCAATATAATATATTATATTAAAAATATTGAAAGTGGGCTTTTTTCCCAGGACGAAACCCATGTAATCCCTTAAGAAAATAGAGTGACTCCAACAAAAAATCCGTAATTAGTTACGATTAGTAATTTTTTAAATTAACGTAAACGATTTTAAGAAGAGTTTCTTGACATTTTTTTATTTCCTCGGTTGAGCTTTTATTAGAATTCGAAAAAGCAATATAGTTATCCAAATATTTGAAAGATTAGCGTTAAATTATTTAAACAAATAAGTTAAACCTGCAGAAAATGTTTCACTCATTTTTTTTTAAATAATTGTTAAATGGGTTTCTTAGCTATCATTTTGTACCTTTTTGTTGAAATTTGAGTCTCGAGTCTTCAAGTTGATTCTAACCATTTCTCTAATGGGTGACAAATCTAAAAAACTATCATTCGACAAGTATTTCGAAAAATGTATAAGATTACATATTTCAGCCTTTTTAATGTAACAAATGTACATAAATGTGTATATGCATGTACAATATATGCATATGTATATCTTATGAGAATTGTGTATGTACATGCATATGTGCAAAAATGTCCGTAAAACATTCTTAAAAAGAAACCTCAACCTCCCCACAATTGTTGTTTTTATGAAATTGCCAACCAAATTTACCACGCCCATCACACCACTCAATATACTACTCGGCTGTCGGAATTCGGCAACTTCAAAGAGATTTTTGTCGTTTCGCATAAAATGCAACGAGCATAAAGTTGCTAAACAAAATGCGAAAGAATACCTTTAAAATAAAAAATATTAAAAAATACATATTTCCTCCAACTTAAGTTCTCCACACGTCGCCAGTAAGTCAGTCAATACAACAACAACAAAGCAACAGTTTAGCCATCAAATAGCCAGTCAGGCGACTACATTCAAGCGTTCAATGCCTAATATGGTCGTCAATGTGTCCGAGCTATTAGCTAGGGCTAGCGAGTAGCCAACATTGAGCTGAGCTTAAACGGTGTTACAAACTTTAAGTGGCGTTGCAGCATTTTGAAGTTCCGTTTTGTTAATTCCGAGTTCGAACATAAACTCTGATTATTCCACCAACACCATCACCACTAATTTGCGCTACCTGACGAATGGCTGACTGAGTTATATATATATATATGTATAGATATACATAAATATATACATATATACACATCTTGGCTCTTGGTTCTTCGAGCTCAGTGGACGCCAAATTCGTTCCCTCAGTGGAACAATTCGCGAAGTACTTGCAGTTAATTGCCGTATGCAGATTTTTAATGACTTTCCCACCTTGTGGCTGAATTCGGAAAAAGATTCGGATAAAGACTGGTGGTGTTTCAGTAGCTAATTAGCTTATACATATCTTTTTTTAGTTGGTTTCTGCGCTAACGTAAAATATGTCGCAAGTGACTGTCACATGCAATGCTATATGCACACATACATACATACATACATCTCTAAGCTTGTGTATGTGTGAAGAGACCTCTAACAAATCAGTTCCGAATTCTAACTTTTATAATTCATGCAGTCACATATATTACTATTGTGGCTCTGTGTGGCATTCTTTATTCAAATGTCTAATAAAGTGTGGCATATAATTTAGTGTAGGCAATAATTAGTAATGAAATTGCGAGAAATAACTTCAGTGTGTGAATTTAGAAAGTTTGGAAAATATTAAATTCCACTATGGTGTTATTGAATTATTATGATGTTGCGGAGGTTATAAATAACTGTGATTTATATAAAAATTTGTAGTAGCCTTATCTTATTGCTCGTAAATATACGGATGACTAAGTGTATACTTATTTATTTATATTCAAAAGCTCATGATGTTCGGTTATTTTTTGTGAGAAAATGGCTGACGATCGATTTGCTTTGCAAAGGTCCCATGTGAGAAAAATTCAGAATATTTTCCCTTTTAATTTTTCTTTTTTTCAATAAGTAATATCCAAAATGAAATTATCCTGCTCTGCAGAATCCGTCGACGGGTTTTAAATTATGATTTAATGTTCTAGAAAATTATCGTTTTGAGTGACTTTTGCTGGACTAAAAAAACATATTTTTCTCTTTCTAGTAATTCAGGACAGCTTAAAAAGATGTATCATTATTTTATTTTAATTTAACTTTAGATTCCTCTTCCATTAGAACTGATCTGTGATGCCCTTAATATACTATGTATTTTATTCAGCCATTTTATTCCACACTCTCTGATGAAAATATTATTTTAAAATCATATTCTAAATGAAATTCATTGAAGAGGTCACTAAAAGAATTTTATAAGATTTCTTTCAGAATAATTGTACAAGATATATGTACATATGTCAAAAACCTTTTATTTGAAAAGCCATAACTTTTTGGTATGGCTCAATAATTATTATCTAGAAAAGAGAAGAAATTAATAGATGTCCCTTCACGAAAGCCAAGAAATATTACTTCTCTTCTATTGTTATGTTTCTAAAATTGGGATGAGTAGCAGTAAAATAAGATGGAGATTTCGAAAAGGTGTTGAAATCTTCCTTACTGTGATATATGTAGGTCTCTTCGAGAAATTATATTTGTATGTGGTATTTCGATGAATTATGATAGTAAGGAATTTACCGTTAGACGAATGCGGAAGTTTGTCTGCAGAAGCCGCTAAAGTTAAACGTGTTTTTCTGAACTTTCAGGATTTCACTGTAAAGATGGCCCGAGCCTCCATATTAACCGACAATTCCTATTTCCAAAAATAAAGAGAACCTTAAAAGAGCGTCGTTTCACATCCTTACGAGATATCGCTGAATGAGCCAAAGGCAATTCGAAAAAATTTGTTTGAGAACTGTTTCGACGATTTTTTTTTCAAAATACGAAAATTCTCTTTATTTTTTGAACATCCCTCGTATTTCCACTGCAACATATTTTGCGATGCATTAAGGAACCAATCAAATCTTTCGAGGCCTCTAATTCTGCGGTATAGATGTGTATTTACTAGCCAGTTATGGAACATTGACGATGTGGTAAGTTTTTTGTTGTTATTAAATTTTTTGAAGAACGCTATGGATTTGGCAGTACTTGTCGAAAAAAACCGCGTCTGTTCCAGTTACCTAGAACTAACTATTGTGGGAATGGTCAATTACTACGTGGCGGTCTTGACGATCGATCCGTTATTATTGAACTTTCGAAGGCTTTCCACCGTTGAAGATTATTTATACATGTAAGCTTAGCTTTTTCCGACTCAAGTTTCATAAATTTTTCCCGGCGTTGTATCGAACAGCTTCCAGTATAAGTCATGGACTGGCTATAGAAATATATATTTGCAATTCCGCTCTCTTGATTTGCCGAATGTGTTTATGTATAAAAACCAATCTATAATTTTGAAAACAAAAACCTCATAAAACTCATTTATATTTCACTTCAATAACAACTACAATTCTACCATTTATTTTTTGGCATAGCGAATTTAATTGATCACTATGCAGTATCCAACAAAAAATAAAATGAAAATTACGATTTTTACTTTCAATGATTCCATTAAAAAATCATCAATTATTTATTATGAGTCGTCTGAGTGCGCCGGCGTGTGTGTGCGCGTTTAAGGAAGAGAAATCGATTACATAAATCGCACGGCGTCAAGGTGTCTAAAACAATTACAACTCAAGTACCCGGCGAGCACACCTGATTCAAACATCCTGCAGCGTAAATCGAGCAAAGTGCTGCGCAGGCAACACAGCGCAGGACTAATTGAGACCCTGGGAAGCCAGCCAGCCGGACAAAAGGTCCGGTGAGAAATTACCAAAGAAAATAAATATAAATGAGAATCAAATTTGACGCTGTTGTCGAGCCGAGCAGCAGCAACTGCGTTGGTGGCGGTGGCTACCTACACAAATAACAACAACAACACAATAAAAACACGCATGCGCAGCTATTTAGTTACTTTATAATTTTTAATCGAAAATAAAAAAAAGATACCACCGATTGCCACTTGTCCGCTGTGTGGCGGCAGCTTGAAAGAGGAGATTTTCCCTTTGATTTTCATCGAGCCGTGCGCCCACGGAGCATTGATAAGGTCACAAAGGGCTAATCACACAAATATTTGTGTGCGTGTTTTGGGCCAAATGCGGCGATTAGTTATTAGCCATTCAATATTGAATACTAAATGGACAAAGCGGTTGGAGTATATTTAGGCGCGAGATCTACACATATGCATAGAGGCTTGGAGAAGAGCTATGGACGGAGTTGAGGAGCAGTGGAGCGGTGCTGTTACTTTTTAGCCGCCACCAACGCTTGATGAACGCTCTTTAATGGCGGGCGTTTCGAGATTGCGTCGATCGAATGCGATTCTAGCGCTTCTGTATAATCTGTGGACCCCTGAGCGCATGTGTGATATAAGTATATATATATGTATGTGTGTGATTAGATGCGCATCCGATGCTTGCGGAAGAATGTATTTTAAATTTAAGAATTTATTTGTTCATTTGCGTGGGAATTTCAATTTCTAACGAACTGGCGCTGCTGCACTCTGCCTCTGCTGCGGCAAGTGCGGCGGTAAAAAGGAATGAGAAGTGTTAATTGTACCAAACATTATCGAAAATAATATATTGTGTGCCTGTGTGTAAATTACTAATAAAAAATTGAGCAATATGTATTTAGATAGAAGTTGCTCGTATCCCTCGAGAGCATGGGAAAAACTTTTCGGTAGGAAAATTTTTGTATAAAAAACAGATTTTGTAAGTTTCACCTGTGACGGTGATTGTGAAGTGTAAGTAAGCGTAGAGGTAGGGGTAAGTGCAGCAGCTGAAGGATAACAAATGTAAAGGCGCTCATTTGCATGACTATTTGGATTTTTTTCGAACTTTAATTAAGGATATGGATGTTTATACTTTAGCGCTTGGACAGTAGTGACTTTGAAATTTATTTAAATTTCTATGGAAGCGCCGCACAGTTAACACCTTTCACTAAAAGCTGGTTTGATTCGAAAGTGCTAAAGTGCTGCGACAGCTGGTGAGTGACTGGATAGAAAGGATAACAGGGAGTAAAAGGATGTGATTATCTAAAGTGGTAGATTTTAATTTTTTTTTTTTTTGTCATTCTTCTATAATTCAAGTTATTTTAAGTATAAAAAGTTCCAGGATAGTTCTTGTGCCCAACAGGTGCTTGTGTAAGAATATCTAATGAAAAATGTTTTATTGTATTTACAGTCCTATTCAAGATGTTTTATGATATTTGTGGATGAATAGTTAATTGACTGTTTAGTGAGTCATATATGCGGCATATATAGAACCGATTTTTCTCATTTTTAACCCCCAGATACATTCTAATCAATGCTATAGATTCACTTAATTTTGCTAAGATATCTCAAATAAGTACTAACCGATAAATATGGTATAACCCACCGGAAGTTTGAAAATCCTTATTTTAAGTATAAGGGGGCTGGGGGAAGTTTTGACCCGATGTTAACCATTTTATGGCACAGAAGATCATTATTAAAAGAAAAAAATTCGCTCTGAAATTTAAAAAAATATCTGTGAATTTTATCGATCATTTCGGTCAAAAATAATCAATTGGTACTGATCTCAGATCCGATATCTGGTCTCAGGTCCGATATCTGGAGCCTTGAAAAGATATAGTCCGTTTGGACATTTTTTAAAAAAGCAGCAGAACACCTTAAATATTTTGTTAAATCAATGAGCAAATCAGATGGAATAAAAAATTATTTTTTATAGAGTAGGTATGGTTGTCAGCCGATTTTGTTCATTTTCCATTCGTAATATCACATTGTCAAGCAAATATTACAATCATACGTACCAAATATCATTGAAATGTGTCGTGTAGTTCCTAAGATATGGTTTTTGACCAAAAAGTGGACGAAGTTACGCCTATTTTAATTGTTTATACAGCTCTTCTGTACCCATTGTGTAAAATTTAAATTTCCGACATTTTTAGCTAGAGACTTAAGGAGTTTTCAGCATTATTTTCATTGTGTATGATGGTATACTAAAAAAAATTGGTTTCTATAGCCTTAGGGGTTTTCAAGATATGTATATTCAAAAAAACTAAAGAGGTCAGAGCCACGCCGACGGACAGACAATCAACCGGATTTCAACTCGTCTCATCATCCTAATCATGTTACAAACAACCATTATATGAAATTTGTTTCATACTATTATACACTGTAGAACATGTTGCGACGGTATCAAAAATTTAGATTGCGCGAAAGTATACAAAATTTAGGTCGATAAAGAATGTCTGATTTCATTGCGAAAAATAAATATTCCAGAAGAAGAATTTCTTTTCTAAATCTAAATCTCACCATGGTTATTCAGTTAATAAAAGTTTATGCCATAGAAAAGCAATATTCACAAATGGCCTGCCTTAACCTCCTCCCTATGGTCCAATATCGTCGAAACAGAGAGACCTTTTGATTGATTGTTGCTATTGTTTTAGTAGCTGACAATGATGCCGACGCAGCTGTCTTTACCCTAATGTAAATCTGGATTATGGGTTCTTAGATCCAATTTGATGCAATCGGCGTGAGCAATTGATTTGTAAATAAAATATAATTAATAAAAAAGGTGGTGAATTAATCTAAAATATATTAATCGAGTACTATAAAATCTTCTATGAAAAAATCCTTCCACTTCGATAAAACTATTCCATACTTTAATTTTTTATGGGAATCCCAATTTCAATAGAATTTAAGTCAATTAAAATTTATAAAAAGTCCATTGATTTTAACACCGAATTTAACGCCCTCAATTAAAATGTCTTAAATCTCCAATGTGCTCATTTGTATCACGCGAATTAATTGTGGAAAATTGCGAAAAAATATCAAAAGTAGTTAATGAAGTAATTTCTGTGAAAGCAAAAACAACAAACAAATCAACAAATACAATTACAATAACGCAATACAATTCAACTTCATTCAATCAGACGACCGCACACGGCGTTCGAAATTTACCCGAATTTATTACTAATTACCTAAACGAATGCAACAACAACAAAACGTAAAAAAAACAGTTAACGGCGAATAGCACAAAATATAACTATAGTTTTATGAAATTGTTGTTTGCAATCGCGCAAATGAATGTTTGCCTACAAATCAATCTGGGTGTATGTGCGTACTTTGTTCGCTGACCAGCTGACCTGAGCAGCTATGTATGCTCGTGCGTGCGTATGTTAGTGTAAGTGTTTTTTAATGATCATTTTCATTATTCGATTCCACTAGACGATTTAGTTCCCCTCATTTGCTCGCGTTTGTTGGCAGTTTGTGTGTGTTGTTGTTGTTAGCTGCGGCTTTATTCGCTTACTCAATATGAGCTTTGCCAATTCTTTTCATTTTAATTAATTTTAAATGAAATCCGTTTTTTCATATTTTGCTTAAATTAGAACAGTTAGCATTTGACACGAGTTTAGCGGATTTTAATGAGTAGATATAGAGGCGTAGTATTGACCAATTGTAATGGGCACTGAATAAATGAATGTACATATGTAACTAAATGTGTAAACCAAATGAAATTTTTACTTATGAAATCCAATCCAATGGATCAAAGGTTGAAATCACTGACATCTAAAAAGCAATGAACGGAACAAGGTAACTAATAAACACTATGGTAGTTCGGAAGAGAATTTGTGGAGATTCCGTCGCTGACAACTAGCATTTACGGTGTTGAATGAACGTCTGGTATCAGTTCGATTGGGCTTCAGAAAAGATTAATCGATGCAAAATTTTCCTATGTTCCCAGCCTTAATTAGACATTTGTACTGATAAATTGTGGAGCGGACAATAAAAGTAATTGAACATTTTCTAAAATTTTTATACATTTTCTAACAAAATTTATATAAATGAACTTAAATTAAACAAAAATGTATCAAGGCATGACAGCATACTTAAGAACCAGAAGTAAGACCTCTAGGTTTGAATTATGTTTATTATAACTGTATGAAACAAGAAAAATACCATTTACGTTGACTTAACTAATTGCGGAAATTTAAACAATAAGATAATCCTAACCTCAAATTATTTATATATTTATTATCAAAACGAATGATTACAGAAATTAGACTTCTAAAACATAGCTGTAAATTATATTTACAAATGATAATTTTTATTGCGAAAGATATTCTCTCACAAGACATAAAATAAATATTTATTGACACTAAAATATTAGCCTCGGCAGTGACATTACTTTTTATAATAGCTTTAATTTAATTTCTGTTGTCTCTATCAGCATTTAACGGAGCAATAAAGGTTAAGGAAATCATGTGTAACTAATGAATATGAAACTCTTACTATAGATATCATATCATATTATAAATTAATATATCTGTAAGTGGGTACTAAAACTAATATTATATTAGCTTTCTACTGTATTTTTATTAAAAGTGTTTGATTAATTAACAAAGCTTTATTTTTTTTTTAAATATCGATAATAAATCTTTTGAGAATTTATTTCAATAAATTTTTGTATTTTTTTGTAGTATTTGGACCACAGAACTGAAAATTATAAGATATGATACATCAAGGTAAGTTTTTATTTTATTTCATATATTTAATATTGTTAATTGTCATAGTCTATAATATATACTTGCAAATATGTGTGAATAAAACATTTTTTTTTTTTCAAATTCCTTAAGTTTAGTAATGATTTTATTATGGAGATTTGTGATCAAGTATCTTACCAATCTACACTTCCAACCAACCAACTACTGTTAAACAATATTTATTAAATTTTCAACCATTCAATTGTCCGCTGTTTTGCTCTTTATTCAATGCTTTATAAAAAGTTTTACAGTGATCGGATTTAGTTCAAATATGCGCCGTTTCGTTCGATAATATGTTTCCATCTAGACGGAAACTTTATATAACCCCCCTCGTAGAACCCCCTCCTTACACAAGCCACTTTTGAGTTCAACTTTACACCACCAAGGGTGTTTAGAAACAGGTGGTAATCACTTGGCGCTATGTCCGGGCTGGCTATATGGTGGATGCGATAAAACCTCCCATCCGAGCTCCCGTAGCTTCTGACGAGTCATCAACGAAGTGTGTGGGCTGGCGTTGTCCTGGTGGAACATTTCGTGTTGGCCAATTCTAGACGCTTCTGGTCGATCGCCTGCTTCAAGTGGTACAATTGTTCGCAATAGATAGTAGAATTAAGCGTCTGAACATATGAGATCAGCTCACAGGAGATGATTCCCTTTCAATCCCACAAAACACACATCAAAACCTTCCTGGCCGTCAATCCCGGCTTGGCCACTGTTTAGACGATTCAACGGCCTTCGACCACGACCGTTTTCGCTTGATATTGTCATATGTGATCCATTTTTCGTCGTCAGTCACCATCCTCTTCAAAAATGGGTCGAATTCATTCCGTTTCAGCAACATATCGCAGGCGTTAAGTCGTCCAGCAGTTTTTTTTGCGTCAAATCATGCGGCACCCAAACATCAAGCTTTTTTGTGTATCCAGCCTTCTGCAGATAGTTTAAAATGATTTGGTGACTAACTCCCATCTCCTGGGCGATGTCACGAGAAGTGCCGGTCTAACTTGATGTTTTCAATGATTTGATCGGTATTCGTCGTCACAGGTCTTCCGCCGGCTGGCTTATCCATGGTGTCGTTTTCCCCCACTCTGAATCGTTGAAACGATTCCTCTGCAGTTCGAACCATCCCCCAAAACACCATTAATCTCACGGAACGTTTTTCTAGCAGATTTGCCTTCAACGAAGGCAAACTTTAAAATAGCGAATTTCGGGGTTGTGAACTCCATGTTTAAACGTCTGTAACTGTAGAACGCAATATCAAAACTAATAAGGCATAGCGTCGTATTGTAAGCGATGTCAAGAGCTTTCAAAGATGTATAGTATTGCCAGATACGAGCTCTGTAGCGCTTTATACATAGACAAAAAGGCGGAAGGGAGATAAAATATATAAAAAAAAAAAATATATATATAATTTAAAAATTATTGCTCTGACTAGTTAAGTTTCTAGTTGTAAGGTAATATGTGAAATATAAATGTATATGTAAATTCGAAGTGAAAGGATTTTCTTAAAAAAAAACTATTAACATTTTCCCCATTTATGCAATCAAAAACTATAGTATTATTTAAATGTATTATAGGATCATATTCCACTTTCTATAAATATAAATGTATATGTATAAGCGTTGTATTTGCCTAGTATCTCTTATATTCGTAAAGCACTTTTACGGATATCAAATAAACAAAGCAGCAAATTGACACGCTTAAAATCTAATAAATGCCAAAACAAAGGCTGCCCTTTCTAAGTTGTAATGAAAGTAGATTAGTAAAGTTGCTAGCAAGCGTGAATAGTGTGAAGAGACCACCCACGAAATGTATAACAGAAGATTTCTTCATTAATGCCATTGATAGTGTGTACTTTCGAAATCATTTTTCTGAGCTGCTGAGCTACGTAACTACCTTAAGTGGAGCTTAGTTATACATATATACTATGAAGCGAAAGGTCCATTGTCAAGCGTATTAGATTTTTATTTTTTTATTCAAAAATATATTTAAAAACAAAGAAAATTTAATTCAAATTCATGGAAACGCATTTTAGTCATGCGTGCAACTCTATGTACACAGAGCTGAGATTGAGATGCGTGGCGGCTTATAAAGATCAACCCTTTCTACCATGGATCTTTATGCATAATTGACCACGGAAATCTATGCTTTTTGGGTGCTAAGTTCATTTATGTATTTCTTTACTTGTTGATTTATCAATTATTTTTTTGTGTGAAAGGCAAATATTTGTATATTTGGTTGTGGCTTCTAATTGCATTCTTCTCTTATTTGTTCTCTATATATATAGTCTTTATGTATAGTGTTAACACTTAAAAGCAAAAACATGTAGGTGTTTTACCGTTTATTTTAAAATTATCAGCAATAAACAATTGTTTTCTAATTAGAATTGAAAAGAAGAGACCGAAAAGAAAAAGAATTTTATGCTAAATTAGAATTTTAATCAAGTGGAAAAAAATTTAAAACATTTATATTTATTATAAAATAATAGTTTTGGTAAATGAAATATATTTTGGAAAATCGCTTAAAATATATTCTTGCAAAGAGAGATGATTATTTCTAAAAAGGAAGCTTTCTTTCCTTCGCTTCAAAGTTGATTCAGTTCTTAGATTCTCTAACAGCCGACTGAAGCCCAATCCTTGATAGAGATTTCCTGAAAGTGTTGATACAGTAACGGAGTGACTTCACTAAAGATTTCTGTTCATTAACTGTGAGTTAAGGTTGCAAATGTATTGATCAGATCAGATCTGAAGCCGAATCCAGATACAGATAGTAAAATCAAGATCTACCATAGTTTGCCCAATTCCAAGAATCTTCTTTTGAAGACGCTGATCTATATTTAATCCTGTAGTAATCCTTAGAACCTGGAAATCTTCATACATCGATAGTTGTTATCGACTCTTCATCAAGTCAAACATCGAAACACTCATCTTTAGGTTATTCTCTGTTGTCAGAAAAGGTTTACGATGTTTCTTGCTCCGTCTTCCAGCTTCTTCTTTTACAAGGATCAGAGCATGAAAAAGTATTATAGAAGCGAGCTCGAATAGTTCCGATTATATTACTCACATAAATTCCATAAAAACTTTATAAAAGCTTCTAAGGTCGATTCTTCATTAGCTCTTAGCTCTTTGGGTATTTAAATCTCAATGTAGTACTAAAACACGATTAGAAGACCCATTTCAAAACTATTAGAGAAAAAGAATGTACTTTCTAGTCCTTGGGTAATCTGGTGTCTGGCTTTACAAGTAATATCAAAGAATTTCGCGACGGAAGTGGACAATGTAAGAATAAAAAAAAATCATATTTTTTCGAAAGCCAAGTAATTATGATCACTCAATAACATAACATACATATATGAGATTCTCAAGCGCCTGAGAATTGCGCACACTTTCTCAAATGTGACCACATTAAATTTGCACAAAAGACTTGGCTTGACCCCACACAAAGAGAAGACAACATGACAAAAGTTGTTGTTGTTGTGGTGTTACAAAAGGCGGCATAATGAAGAAAAACTCTAATTACATGCTTAAGAGCGCTATGTATCGATCGGTAATGGGGTGCCGGAGATCGACGAAATGCGGTCCTTAGTCGCTTTTCATTGCCATTGTCACGGCATTGTCGGGCCGGCATAGAGTGTCGGCTCAGGCGGCGAGGTGCTGTTGTCGCAATTGCGCGCATGTTGTTGCAGCTGTAATCACTTAAAATGCCAATATGCGAAGCCAATGCAAGGCAACAATAACAAGAAAAAATGCAACGGCAACAACAATAATAAATACAACAACAACGATGACTATGAGCATTGAAGGCTCGCTGCAGCAACAGCAAGCTAACTTGCCACAGCAACAAATATCGGCAACATCACCGGCTATACCAACAACATCAAAATAAAGATCGGCGCCGCCACCAGAGCCCAGACGCGAACACCCATTGCAATGCTGCAACAAACAGCGATCATCAGCAAGCACAACAACAACAATGAAACCACTCCAACAGACAAAGGAAGTGTGGCAAAAAGCAGTAAAAGCGTCAGGAAGTGCAGAAGCGAATTGACGCGACGTTGCCGCAGCTTCGGCGGTCGAATATTCCACGGTGTTGCACGAGCATTCAATGCATTTTTTTTTTTGCCGAAGGTGTACATATGTACATACATGCGAGGTATTGCAGCATCCAACTGTGGGCAAAAACTTCAGAGCATTGCCGAGGCGAAGCCTCGTTCGCTGTGGGCTTTTGTAGGCTTGAGTAGAAGCATCTTGTTGTTGCAAGCTTCAGTCTTGTATCCTTATTGCCTGTCGCGCTTCGTTGCTATAGTTGTGGTTGTTCTCTGTTTAGTTGTTGCTGCTGCTGTTGTTGTTGTTGTCATTAGGTGTAGTTGAGCGCCATCTCGTTTAATGCCTTTAAGGCGTGACCAGAGTATTTTATAATGCGCACTGATCAAAGGATGCCGACACTTTTTATCTTCGCCGACATTGACTCAATGTTGCAGACACACACATCCATGCTCATACTTATAGAGCTGCAAATATACATATATTCGCACAGCCATCAAGACACACACATCCATGCTCATACTTATAGAGCTGCAAATATACATATATTCGCACAGCCATCAATTGCCGCCAAATGCCACAACCGTGGCATAGTTAAAGCTCAACTTCAGCATTGTTGCATGCATGAATTCTATATACATACATATATACATGTTGGTACATATGTGACTCAGGAGGAGGCTGTTGGCTAAATGGAGTGAAGTGGAATTGAATTTACTCATTTTAGTTGTTGACTTTAAGAAACGCAAAGGTGCAACACAGTGTTCAGTGACTGATCTTTCTTTGACTCATAGTTCTTCTCAATATAAATCTTATTCAGTGGAGATTCTAAATGGTTCGTGAAAACTTTTATTGATTAAATTGAAATTAAGGAAAAAGTAGAATCGTGATCTGATCCAACCATTATAAAGTTAAGTTTATTTTTTGTTCGTAAAGTTCGGCTATTAGATTACCCATGTCGCCATTTAATGACCGTAGAGTCCTGAAAATACGGGTGCCGAGATTTTCGTAATTTTTGGAAAGGAGAATTTTCATTTTGAAGCTTCCTTAGAGACGGAAATTTCCCAAAATGTTTTCGAGCTTTTTAACATATAGAAAAGTGTTCCGGGAACCACGATGAAGTGTAAACAAGGGGTAAATGGAAAAATTTTACGTCATCAATTCATCGTAAAGTAGCACTAAAAACAGGGTTGCCTTCTGGGTTGTAGCCTTGAAGTTCATACACTCCCTAAGTTCCTTTGTTATCGAGGCTTTACTGACTTCAAAAATGTAGGAACCTTTTCCAATTTACATATTTAAACGAAACACTGTACATGCTCATCGCATGAGCCTGCTTTGTTGTTATGTTGTTAAAGATGCAACATTCTTAATATGCTGCTCGACTTGCAACGCGCTTCAAATGGTGCATTTTACGCCGCAATCACCTCGACTCGCCACCAACGTTTGTATATTCTTTTTTAGCATTTTTTTGCTTTTCCTCTTTCGCTTTCAAGCCTTTCAAGCCACCCTTTATACCGCAACTGGTCGAGTGAGCTCCCTAGCACAGCATATTTCTTTCTGCTCTCTGAGTTGAGAGGAAGTGACTTTTTGTTTTGCAAGGAAGATAAAAAGATATACACCTATACAGTTACAAGATACTTGTAGATTTTATTATGTGACTAAATACAACTGATTGCCTTCTAAAAAAAGCTAGGTTTTTGTTTGATAGTCATACTTAGTATTAATGACTTCTTGTCGTAACTAAAAGTGATTGCCCTCTCTTTCTATACAAGTATGTAAGAAGCCTAATTAACTAATCCTAAATATTTATCAGAAAATTTCCATTTACTAATTATGGATATTGTAAGACTTCTTTATAAATATCTAGTTTCTACTAATAATTTCAGGACATACATATAATCAGAGGCATATACTATCTTCAATAATTTTTTCAGCTATTTTATTTAGCTATTATTTCCTTTGACTCTTTTGTAAGATGAATGTATCGATCTTTACAATAACTCCCTGTTTGAGAAGGATTCCTGGAACCCGTGTTAACCACATCCTCAATGTCGAAATATGAAGATGAATCAATAAATTCTCAGCCCTCAAAAGTAAAACGAAAATTTCGGAAAATTATGATTTATTTAAAATCTGACGAATATGATGAAAGGTGCAGGGCGGTGGGGAGGGTAGAGTCGGTGCATTATCATGGTTAAAAAGCTTAAAAAGCTCTTTTTCGCGAAATTTAATAATTTTTCCCTTAATTCAATATACTAGTTCTCTAACAGGGTCTTTTGAGTAGTTTTCGCCTTATTCGGAGTAAGTTTGCCGGGATAAATTAAGTGCTGTGTAAGTCCCTGATCTTGGTTGGTGTGGGTACCAGTCTTTTGAAGTTACTACTGCCTCAGCTCTTTCGCACAACGTCAATCACCGTTCTACCCAAACGAAAAAAGTATAAGAGTCATCGGAGAATTTCCAACTTACCTATATATACATATATTATCAAAAAGGTACTTATAATTTTCTATAGGAAAAATTGCGACTAAAATGCAATTTCTCCGTTGACTTTATGAAGGGAGGAAAGTCATTAACCCAGCTAATCATCAAAATATCGCAGCCTCTCTATATATTAATTATGCTAAATATGTACAAACCATACAAAAAATCAAGAGTATGCACTCCGCAGTCACCCCTCATGACTATGCAATATTTTGTCCCGGCAAAAGCTAGAATTATTACCTCCCCGCAGCCGGCAGCGAGTGACAATAACAACAACATAACCTTGTTCATACAAAAACACAATCACGAGTGCGCTCCTTATGGAAAGTGATTTTTAGCGTCAACGATTTATTGTAATTAACAATAACACAACCTCAATTTACACATTTTAATTTACGGTATTAATGGATGTATATATTCTTATCTATATATGTATGTGTGTGTATATGTACGCTGTCTCATTTGGTGTAACAAATTTTTGTCGACTTCATTAATTTCGCCTTTGACGTTTGGTGTTGGAAATTTGTCACGCCTCTTGTCAAGCGATTGTCATTGCGCCTGAAAACATTTGCCGTTGCTCGACTACTTCGAACAACTTTATTCATAAGCGAATATGCTGACAACAAACAAATGTATATGTGTGTGTGTTGAGCTGGCTGACAACTGTCGAGTGACAAAAGAGAACAGCAATCAAAATACAACCGAACGAATTGCAGAAGAGCAGCAGCGAAGGATCGCAGGACTCACCCCTCTGCCACAATAATTGCGCACACAAACACACACCCATACACTCGTAGATTGGATTTGCAATAAATCAGTTGCAATTGCACCCTTAAACGCTGTGTGTTGCCTCCCTGTGATGATGTTGATTTTATTGTTGTTGTTGAGGATTCTCACCTTCTTTGTCACAGCAATAAAGTCATTTACACATTTGGAGTTGACGAAAATTCTTCGTTTTGGCGTGAAAATCCAGCAGCTGCTTCTTCCTCACCATAACGGTGTTTACGAGTTGTAGGCAACCAGTATGTAGTTTGTGCTACTAATCAGTGTTGCCATTGTTTGCAACTCTTGAATTTTGTTGAGTTTCCAATTGTTTTCGAATGATTCGCCCGGCCATTGGCTGTCGTGACACGAGTGTGTGCATTATGAATTGTTGAGTACTTAATTCGGTTAAAATGAAGCGTGTCCGAGTGATGATCATTTGATGTCGATCGTATGACATGGAAAAGGTGTGTATTAGAAATATGGCTTATGAGTATATTTGACAGCTGACACTTTGAGGCGGGATAAATTGCGGAAGTCTATTGTTATGCTTGTAAATAAATATTTCAAAAACTCCTATGACATAATTAACTCAAGAGCAGTTTTATTAACGGGAAATAAGTAGTTCAGATTTTTGTAGATTGTCTTTGTTGGCAATTTTACACAGATCCAGAATGCTGCAGGGAAATATAATTATTTTGTATATAATATAAAAAATCAAGATGCATATACAATTGGATATACTGACGACTGACGAAATCCATCTCATTCAGCCCATTCAGCAGTGACCCATGTCTCCATATGATTTTCCACATACCTCAGTTGGAATATAGAATAGCATGATTTGGCTCTACAGCTATTTGCGAGCTTTGTTCTGCTGAATAATACGCCTCAAAATTTCTCTGTCATTTACTGTCACTCTACAGTTTTCCGGTTGGAGTTTTTCAGATCTTCGTTTAATTCGTCCACATATTGATCTTGCTCTTTCCTCTTGCTTTGCTGGTGAATGCTATCGCGTCCATTGACTTCTTTTGATCTCTTAAATTGTCCATCCTTGTAACATGACTTAGACATCTTATTTGTTGCGTTTTAATAAATCGAACCAGTTTTCATCTACAATTAGCTGGTCAATTTCGTTATTCCACCTCATACTCCTTTAATCAGGTCTGACTGCTCCGAAAGAATTTTTCGTTCCAGAGAATTTTTCTTTCAAAAATTATCAATTTGGTTTTTTTTTCGGTTATTGCCCAACATATACTTTGAAATATATCTGGTGACTAACATTCCAACCAAGAAGAGCTAGCAATACTGTTTTAAAGAGTTGGAGGCAGTCATGATTTTCAATAAATCAATATATTCTTTTATGCATCTTCGTTAAGTGCAATATCTTAAATATATTCTCTGAAAATTTGAAGTTATTCCGATAATTACTTTTCGAGTTATTCGACAAAAAACAAAGAGCGCTCGGGCACTCCAAAATGCTAGTGTAAAACATGAAATGCGTTTTTCTCAAAACTATGTTTTTTGAACTGGTGACAAATCTAACTCGAAACCCGCTATGTAGATTTTTATGAAATTTATACAGCTTTTATACATAATTATCATGGGTCGGATTAAAGCTTTTCTAAAAAATTCGATGTTTTATGACCAATTAACTGTCGAATTTTTCCCAAAAATCTAGAAAAAAATTTCCTGAGGCCGCCATTTTGTTAAAAAAAGAAAAAATCTTCGATCCGGCCCAGGATTATCTATTTATAAAACTAATTTTTCTTATCCGTTTGATTTTATATGAATCTCCAAGGACTTAAGATTGTCACCGCAAGGACCTTTTGTTTGGGACTGGGTCAAGACAAACAGCTATAACTTTGGAAATTATTATTTTTTTTTTTTTCTGGACTTCAAGCCAAAACATTGTATATTCATTACTATATTATTACTTTTAAAATTAAATTACTGGTGTTATGAGAGGACCTCACGAATTTGAATAATGGTTAATTTGTGCTGAGAAGGCAACTAAGAAAGTAAGTCCTTTGTTGACGAACAAAATTAACTAATGTGAGAGAAATCATCAGAAAAATGTTCATACACTTTAATATATTTCAATTAAGTCAAGAAAGAAATGTATTATCACACATTTGGGTATTCCTTCGGTCTATATTCTTGTATGGTATATCCTAATATATGAGTCATAAATATGAATATGATCATATGCATGAATAGAATAAGAAAAAAATTTTATTTTTATATATATGGCTCATAAACATGTGATAATTAGCATAAAAAATCATTGTAAGAATGTTAAGACGACATCGATAGATGAGATATCCTTAAGATCCAGACGGAGTCACTATCTCAAAAAGTATTCAATGAGGAAAGGCCTATTGAGAGCAAACAAGTTAGAGGCCTCACTTTTATTAATATAGTTTGGTTTTTAATTTATGAAATTGGTCGATTGCTATTTCCCTATATAAATATATAATCTTACAATGATATAGTTCAACTGCATTTTTAATAACGGTTTAAAAGTCGTCTGATTTATTTTATCCATCATATACACCAATCACGTTTCTGTGAAATTTTTTTTTTGTATGGAAGTATATACATAATTTAAATCAATAACTGTACATATGTATATATAAACGTATGTGCAATACACCCATAATTCACATTTATGCTCCAATGGCCGAACGAGTCAGGTTAAATGACGCAAAACGAGAAATTACAACACGCAGCCACAAATGGATGGCAAATGCAAATAAATAATTTTCTACAATGCCGTCTCTACACACAACTACCATACTTCGACAGCTATGACTGCTACAGCTACACACCGTTAGTTGTTGATGGTTTGCTGCTTGTGTGTGTGTGTTTGTGCGCCATCAGTCAAAGATCCTTTAAATTATTTGCAATTACACTAATTGCTGGCATAGTCAGTCATCGTGCAGAAAGTGCAATATAGCGTCAACAACAACAAGCAACAAGAACAACAACAAATAATCACAGCAACAGCAAAATCTACAAAAACAACAAACATAGCAACAACAACATCTGTATAAAGCAAGAAAACCTGTCTACAGAAATGCCGCCGCCAAGCAAAATGCCTAGAACGGTGCTTATTTACAACAAAAAATTTGCATAAATACATACATAACTAAATACATATGTATGTGTGTGGTTACATAGGCATGAGCACCTTAAGCAGCGCGTCATTTCGAGCGCAATCATTGCTGTGTTTGTTATTCTTGTTGTTGCTGGCATAGGCGCAACGTTGAATATTGCGGCGCGATAACGTCAAGTGGCCTAGTTTCGCAGCCCATACATACGAGTACTTGCACTCAAATTAGCCCACACCAAAGGTTGGCAACACACAGACACAAGCAACGCTAAGCGTTTAACTTATTAGGCGTCAACGCAAAGGCAAAAGCAAAGCGGTAGCGGCATTACCGTCAATTGCTCAGCTTGTCATGTGTTTATTTCTAAATTTTATTTGCAAATTTTTGTTGTTGTTGTTTTATTTTTATTTTTATAAGCAGCCAACTCACAATCACCCACTCAATCGCATTTTTATTGCTGTGCGAATTTGTTTCGGAAAATTTAAGTTGGCGTTGGCGTGCGACGGCCACCCTCCGCTGGCGAAACGCTCACTAGCTCGCTTATGCCTTATAGTATGCTCCTTTGGCGGGCTGCAACAGCGTGCGGCTGCCACCGGCGATCTTTTCATGCTGTTTGCATTTATTAATTGGCTGACATGTACATTTATTTCGAAAATCAATGATTAAATAGCTCAAATGCGCGCCGCTATGTGATTGCTACCGCTTGGCTTGTGGCTTGCGGCTTTTGATTCTAAGGTCGCTCTGGTGGTCGCTGTGTGGGGCAATCATCATGTGCGTATATATGTGTGTGTGCTCGAAAATCTCTGCTGTTTGTGTGCGTGGATAGCAGGTCGCTATAAATCGTTTAATTTGGTCAGCGTTGAAAAAGCGAAAATATAAATTGTTGCTGGCAAATGAAACATTAATCTCTTTCAGCTTGGCAATTATATAGAAATTTAAATAAATTAATTAGTGTTTTTTTTTTTTTGTTTTTGTTTAGCATTTGTTGTCGCTCTAATCGTTGATGACTTACTTAACAACAATTTGAAATTACACAATAAATCTGTTTGTGCTTACAATGTTGATGAATTTCATTGCGCCAACATTAGGGGTGGTCTGTTAGTTCGGAAAAATTAATTCATATTACTGAAGTCACAAATCAACATTAATGTCATGAATTAAAAAAATTTAAAACTAAATTTTAAATTAAAAAAATATTATAAAATTTAAAAATTAAAAAGGATTAATGGGAAAAATAATAAATTTTTAAATTTGTTCCTATACATTACAACCCGCAAATTATATTTCAAAAATGTATATGCACAAATCTTTTTTAGATTTTTGTTACCAAAAAATTTCCAAGCGTCTTAATTTTTTTATTTTCAAAGTATTTTCTAACGACTTGAAGAAGTTTTGCAGTAAAATTACTTTTGTCACCAAGAAAACAGCATGTAACGGGAATAATGTTTCATTTGCATATTATTTAAGAGGCCAATCTGGAGGACCTTTCATCGTAGTTTAATTTAAAATTTTGGAAATTTTTTGTTATGTTTTACGAAAATTCTGACTTTTGACATATAATATAAAAATTAGTCAAAATTTTAGAAACTCTTGAACTAAACCCGAACTCACAAGCCTTGTTTTTTTTAACTTAACTGTATGTTATAAAGAAATAGAATTAGCTTTGACCTCCATATAATTGTTTAGAAAATATAATTTGTTACAAAATAGGCAACGAAAAATCCGTGAGTATAGTAATCGTTCAAAGCTATTCATTGCACTTCACTATGTTTGTAGCCTTAGACCTAGCTCTGTACTTTACGCTCTGTCCATAGACTTAGACGAACTAGAGAGAAAAATTCCATTTCAACAAAAATAGGGTCCATGTCATTGGAATGTCGAATTTATATTTACCCAAGGGTTATGTATTCTTAAGCTTGTCCAAAAACAAAAGTTATGGAACATATAGTTAGGAAATGCAAGATCTTGAATATGGCAAAAGTTGAATCTTTTTATGAGATGTCTAAGATAAAAGAAGTAATCCTCTGAGATCTAATTTGTTTAATTATTTCAAAATTTTTCATATTAACTGAATTGAGAGATTATGCGATGCAAGTATTCTATATATCTAAAAAGTCTTTGGGAAGGTAGTTTATATTGTTTGTGTGGCTAAAAAAATATAAATAACGGTAATAATTTTTTCGAAGTTGATCTTCTTGATAGCTTTTACTTGGTTTATATTCAGTTTGATTTAACATTTTATAATTAACAGACTTATTTCGGAACAAAGTCTATTGTTGACTTACGACCCTAACTGCTGCAAAAAGCGTTCGAAAGTTGGACCTTTCGGCTGCAAAATGGCAAACCCCTATCTTTATAATAGAGCTAAATTCTTCTTTTATTTCTTCTTGAACACCATTGTCTACACAAACACCCTTTATTTTATATATAAATATATGTATATGTATAGTATAGATCTACTTGTATGACAACCGCCTCTGGTATTGGAACGCGTCCAAAAATTAGCGTAAAAATACTGGCTGAAATTGACAATCCGATATTTATTTATGTAAAAATGTAAATGCATATGTATTTTGATGCATGTCTTTTGAACATACATTACTGACATATATACTTACACTTTGCATTTTCATTGATGCACAAACATACATGATGACTCTGAATTTATTATTGGATATGGAGGTGTGCATTTTGCATTATTTAATAGATAATAATATTTTATTCATCACATAAATTAATGCTAATAATATAGCAGTGAAAATGGTAGCGTAAAGTGTTAAACATTTAAATGAAGTACATATAGATAACTGATACATGTATGTATATGCAAATGAATTTATTTGCTGGTATATTATCAGTGGAGTAGAGTCATGCAGCGGAAAATTAGGTTAATATGCCTAAGGAATATTTTTTTTTTAATTTTTATTTTTAAGTAGGCGTTAAAAAAACATTTCGGAATTTCAATTTAGTAATCTATATACATACATACTTAGGTGTACATAAACGTAATTTCTTATTTAAAGTTTTAATGAGAGACTTTACGATGAGAGGTTACCATGAATATTTCATAAATGAGTATACTTAAAAGAAAAAGTTAAGCTTAAAGGATTTATATGAATATATCATACATATATGCGAAGTTATTCCTCAAAAAATCCTCACTATGACAATGAATTCTGGAAGTAAGAGATAAGGTTTTCCTTATTTCTTTCTTCACTAAAAATGTATTTTAGTGTATAAAAATTTAATATTGACGGGTATCATCGCCGAGCTATTTGATATATTCGACCCGAATGCAATGACACTATAGCGAATCGGACAGGGATGCGTTTTTTGTCTATTCTACCAATTGAATAATGTTTTTATAGTCTTAAAGTGTTCTTTGAGCCAAAAAGAATAATCGTTTTTTTTTTTTTTTTTAATCATGGACTAGCAAGTCAGATTTTTGCCAAACCGAGGTGTGTTAATGCTGTCGCCTTCAAAATAGTCCTTATTCGATATTATACACTTATGACTGTGCTTCTTCCAATCATCGAAACACTTCTTAAACTCGATTTTTGGAATAGCCTTTGGATCTTTCCGCGATTGCTCGTATCCTTGTAAAACGTCGGTTCTTTAAGGTTCTCTTTATTCTTGGTAATATGAAAAAGTCATACGGAGCCATGTCTGGCGAATATGAAATAGGTCAGTACGTTACAGAATTTTTTGTCAAGAATTCACCAACAAACAACGAAGTATGAGCTTTAGCTATGAAAAAATCGCCAACCTCAAGAAAACGGGTCGAACCTTCAAGGCTGCTATAGATAAAGTAGGCGATGAATATAGCCGACAATTTTATCATACTTTAGGAAATGCATCAATATAATAAGAAAAAATTTGACATTTGGAGAGTCCAAACCCGTGAAATTTAAAATTTTACAATTCCCGTTATTTTTTGAACACGCCAAGAATAACATCCCACAGAAGAGAACAACTTTACATTTTTATTCTTCTTGGACTTGAGATTTTCTTGCACCTATTACCTACTGAAAATAAATACACACGATTATATGTACATCCATGTTAAATTAATTGGAGTGATTGTCACGGATCGTCTTTAATTCGCAATAAAAGCTTTCTTAACACATCAGAAAATATTCTTAAATCTTTGTTCTTATCATTACCAATGAAATATATAAAATAATAAAAAAACATTGATTTTTTCCCTCACACAATCTCCATTAATATTTTATGACTTCTACTTCCCAAAAGAGAAGAAGGAAGATGCGCTTTTATTGCCCTTAAATGTTCAAAGCGCGCTTTATTTGCCTTATTTCTTTCATCATTTGCCGTGATTTACATGTTTATATCAACAATTCACAATACAAACCGCGCTGAATGAGTGTATAAAGCCCCGACAGCGATGCTTCATAATATTTATTAATAATGTGATAGTATTTCTTTAGCACATGGAGGCGCTCTTTATTTGTATTGTTTATGTACGCTTTATTGCCTTCGAACTGCAACTAAGAATCCAAGGGAATCCGCTACACTAAAAAGGTCGATCAAACAGCGAAGCCGCAATGATTCCATGGAATTGCTACCTAAATAGTAAAGTGTATATTCCCACGAAATAAGTCGGCATGTCTGGATGTGGGCACAAGTGGAGACGCACACACACAAGCAAACAAACGGATTTAAGTATGCCATCAAAGAGTGCATTTAGTAAATTAGCTAATGTGATACCTAGATATGAAAGGAAAAGAAATATTAGATATTTTTGAGTGCAGCGGTACTTGCCGAAGCCAAATTAGTATTTTCGTGTGTAGAAATTCACAGTTGTAATGGCTACTGTTAGTTTTAGTGCATCAAATTTCAGTGGCTAAAACTGATACTAGAAATGCCGGGAGTCTCTTCGCTATGTCAGGTGACTTTCTGTCGAACGTTTTGTCATTTATTACAGTGGTGGGCATGATAATAGTTATAATATGTAAAATATTATATTACAATAACAATAATGGGATATTTAAAATAATAAAATAAAAGAAGTGTAAAATAAATGTAAGTAAATTACGGAGTTGTGCATAAAAATAGGGATAATATGTAAAATTTTATGAAATAATAACAATAAAAATTTGTTAATAATAATAAAATATAAGGAGAATTTGAAATTAATTTAAGGGTCTTGAAATTTTTTTTCCATAAAAAGTGTGGACTTCATCGAGTGTCATTCAATTAGTTTAATTATCATTTGAGATATTATCCTTCGAGCCAATACTTCAATCGAAAAGCTAGATATTGATTATAATAGAGCCAGGGGATGTTTAAGTCCAAATAATATTATATGGTGAAAGGAAAATGGAACACACTTACAACATCTCAGACACAGATCTATATGTACATATGTATGTATTTTGAGGAAATTGGAAAATAATATATTTTGTATAGAGGGGTCTGGAAGGTGGTAGCTCACAAAAATTTAATGAGCTACAAAAGTCTGGAGTTTTATTTAATTTTAATATTTTAAAAAAATTACTGTAGACAATTTTTTGCATTTTATTTCCAAACATTTTTCGAGTGTTCATATTTTTATGACCGCCACTGTAAATAAAAAATTACAAGCATCTGGAGTTTTATTTTTTAATAATAGTAATTTTTTAAATATTTTGTTTTGTATTTTTTACATAAACACATTTTATTATTCCCATTTCAATGACCACCACTGTATACATTAGAATTAGTTGCTTTACCAAACTAAGCACTCATATACATGCGTAAGTATGTGTTTGCATCCTTCTTGAGTGCTTGTTTGACGTTTCCATTCACACATCTTTGACAAGTAGTCCCAAGTGCCGCTGCAGCAGACGCTCGCTCGCACGTTCGTTCGCTTGCTCGGTACTCGGTCCTTTCGAGATGACTCCCACGTTGTGGGCGCGGCTACTATTTTGACGTTAATAAATGTCAGAAGTGAATAGAGAAATGTGTGCGTGTGTGTGGCTTTATTGCTGTGGGCATCTAATAGCGCTCGCATGACGTAATGTTGATGGACAAAGGCTTAACAGCCGGGACGGACAGATGAACATACACAACAATATGAAGGATATATAAAGAGTGAGAATGAAACTGATTGTCTGGGAAATTGACGGCAACATTGATTGTTGCACTCTTGTTATTGTTGTTCTTTGTTATTTGCTTGTAATGTTGATTGCTTTATTTGTTGGCTGCCGAATCGGGATTGTTTTAAATGACTGCTGTATTGTGTTCAAATCGTGGAGATTTCGGTGGCACAAATTGTTTTTGTGTTGATCCCAGCGCCCTGCGCCCTGCGCCATGTGTGTGGAGAACAATTATTTAATTGCGTCCGCCGTGTTCAGCTGTGGTAAATGGAATTTGAGATTAACGCGCTGCTGTTTGAATAACACATCAGATGTTTGTAGAAGGCACTCATCAGCGCATTGCTATCAATATTTGTGTAGTCATTGCTTTGTAAATATTCCTTTATATCTATTATGTCTATTTATTTATTTAATACCTGAACTCGGTAGTTTAAGAATTTTATTATTATTTTTAAGGATTTTATAAAAACAGAAGGATGAAATATGACATTTTAGCTGATTTCTAAAGCTTGATTTGGAAACGAACCGTTGGAATGTTTAAATATTATAATTATTATTGTTGTATTGTTGCATACATATAAATCAGTACTTTTAAAAAATTTATAAATTCAAAATTAAAATGGATGTTCATTAAATTAAAAAAGTTTCTAAGAGAGTATAATAGTTTTGTTCACATAACGGTTGGTTGTAAGTCCGAAAACTAAACGAGTTAGATATAGGGTTATATATATCAAAATGATCAGGGTGACGAGTAAAGTTCAAAATCGAATGTTTGTCTGTCCGTCCGTCCGTCTGTGCAACGGATAACTTGGGTAAAAATTGAGATGTCTTGATGAAACTTGGAACACGTGGTCCTTGGGACCATAAGACGGTTGCTTTCGGTTTCGTAAATCGGAACACCGCCTCGCCTACAAAATGGCGAGAACCGAAAACTTATAAAGAGCTATAACTATGCCATAAATAAAGCTATGAAAGAAAAATTTGGTACGAAGGATCGCACTAGAAAGGAGCATATGTGCATCTAATTTTTTTTTGGGGAAAGTGGGCGTGGCTACATATCTCATAAACTGCTAAAGTTATATCAACCAAACTATTTAGGCCATTTCCTCTAGCCACTTCCTTATACAGTCTAAATTGTATGAAATCGGATTATATCCGCGTCTATCTCCCATACAAATGTTATGTTGAAACCTACTAAAAATGCTTTAACTCAGCAAAGAAACCTCTAGAAACGTTAAATTTCAGAAATAAGGGCAGATGGACATGGCTCCGCCCACTTCTACAGAATTCTGTTTGAACCATTTTCTTAGCATCTCAATGTTATAGTTTGAAAATAGGCGAAATCGATTCACAACGACGCCTACTCCCATTAATTTAAATCTTTTTAATGAACTTGTATGTATTTTTTTAGCTTATTTTAGGTGATAACGCTCCCTTTTTTAAATAATTCACATTTCATGTTTTTTTAATTTTTTATTTAAATATTTAAAAAAGGTGGCAACTCTAAAAAATTATATCTAAAATAAAACTTTAAAAAGTTTTTAAAGCCTTTTGAATAAAGCAACCGAAAGACTTTGTAACAAATTTTTGAAATCTTCTGGGTCAGTAACTATTTTTACAAAAGATTTTTGGGAGATAGTTCCAGTATAGACACTATATATAGATGGCAACACTTACCAGTTCATGTATTCATGTGAAAAAACACCCATTCAAATATTAAATTTATTGTTCATTTACTTCCTGATATTCTCATACTTTGAAAGTACAACAAAAACAAAACTGCCGTTTCCGCATTGAAACACACACACGCATGAAAGTACATACGAGAAGTATTATGCATAATTATAAAGTCTAAATACGCTGCCTGCTTAATAAAGTATGGCTTATTAACATATTGCAGTCACCCATGCGATTCCTTTATATAGGCAGGATGCGCCACCAACATATACATATCACATACAAATACCCTTTCATGAATATACTCACCAAAACATACACATAGACATTGACTTGGTGCGCGGTGATGCCTCATTTTCAAAGCGCCAAAAATTTCGCCAAACATTTTTCCACGAAACAAATTTGCAAACGTCAGCGAGCCATGAATTTTCTTATTATTCAAGGCCCCTCTCCTCCGACACTGACCCTTTCCTGCCGTGGCAGTAACTTCAATCGCCGACAATGATGATGCGCAACATTAATTGCGTCCACATTAGTTTGCAGACCTCGTAATGTCAAAGCAGGCGACATGCTAATGATATTGCGCCGACGCCACAGTGTCATCCACTGTTTGAGAAGACCATAATCCATATGTACGTGTATGTATGTAGCAACAACAAAGCGAATAAAAAGTTGTCATAATAAGAAGTCGAAGCAAAGTGAAGAAGACAAAATTAATTTATTGAAACTTTTGCAAGTCACCACATCGTTTAGTCCATCTTGGACTGTGTTTGGGCAGCCGCCAAGATAAAGATCAAGGGAAACGGGTAAGGAGCGCTTAGTGAGAGTGAACTCTGTGACATTAAACGCCACCCATTTTGATACTTCCGCTGACTTACTGCCGCTGCGACAGACGCGACACATTTCCTCTTCATACCCTCCATCCGGTGGACTTCCCCTCAACACACTCACACTTTGACATACATATGTGAATGTGATATGTGTTTGTGGATCGCCATTGCGTCTTTAGCACTTTAATGATGCCACTGACGACAGAAACGACAGAATGCGCCAGCGCAGCATCATTGTCTGCAATGACATGAGGAAATGAGCATAATCATTTTAACGCATATTTATTTATTTACTGCCACTGAATTACTAAATTACTTGACAGTGATTTTTTCCTTGTCACTATAGTTGTACATATTTACATATGTATAGTATAGCTACATTAATAGATGAGATTGCTGGGGTGAATGAGATCGAATTTGTGAATATTAGTCTGTACCATTTGTATACATGTGCCACTTTCAAATATTATCTTATTAAAAAAGCTTTCATTGTAAAGAATCTGCAAAAAGTAACCAGATTTCGTGTTTCAGAAAAATTAGTGTGAAAATTTAGTAAATTCTATTACTGAAACTTAATGGTTTAACGCTAGTTTTTTGTAAAGATACTTCCAAATAAAGATTGAGAAATTAAATATATCATAAATAAAATAAATTTTGCATAATTATGAGGAGAAAAACTGGTATTGCTGAGTTTTGAGGTTATGTAGGAGCGAAACACCAAGCTATTGCGTTAAGTATGTGTTAATCCGGTGGGTGAAAAGGAGGAATGAGCTTATAGAGCTTTTCGACTGAAAAAAGAAGGAAGTATAAGGTAAAAACAAAACGGTGTAAGGGTTGAGAGTTTTGGACTTAGGACCGAATGGACCACTATTCCTATATAGGCAGTGGAATCAACATTTAAAATCTTTATCTGGGTTAAGAATTTCATTCTTGAAGCTTATTAAGTCCTCAATGTGAGTTTGAAACACATATGCCGCTAATTTGAAACATCTTCTTACTTTTTATTAGAGATGGTAACCCTCATACTAATGTTGTTTATTGTTGAAAAAATCCACATGTAAAGGGTGCTTTCTTAGAGAAGAAGAAATGGAACGTATATATTTTTGTATTATGGCCAAGGATTTAGCTTGATTATAAAGATAAGGGGTTGGCATTACGTTTCAAAATGATTTCGGGCTGGTTCAAATAAATTCCAGGCAAGAGGCCAATTGGGACCCCATGCCAGTAAAAACTTGTTCCAGAGTAAGTATGTTCATTATGAAATAACCAACTAAATGGAGCATAAATCAAGTAACAGCTGTCAAAAAGACCAACACCGAAAAAGTTTTGCTTTATTGAAAACCACGCGCCTAAAAAAGCACCCTTTATCTATATGTATTTCAAGCTCTTAATAAATTTGTGATTTTTGCACATTAACGTATGTATATATCTAAGAGCCTTTATCTTTAAAACTTCTAGTATTTTCAGTTTTACATTTTTGTTAGATGGCAACTCAATACCAATAAATTTCTAAATGGAAAATGTTGCGAATGATTTCTGAAAGACATTAAACAACAACTTATATTGAGTTCATATTTTTTAATATTATCAGTTTTATTCCGCCAGATAGGTGGCAACCCTTTTCGAATTTTTTTCTCAAAATTTTTATTTATATAAGTACTATGTACATTTATTTCTCTAGTTATTCTCATTTTCACAAAATTCAATTTTGTCATATTTGAGAAAAGTCAAACAAATAAGAAAATGCTCTTCACAAGAATTTCAAGCTACCTCAAAAGCTCAACTTATTATATACTCGTACAGTATACTCTCGAAAAGTAAATCGATTGGTATTTTGGGTAATTTACTTTTTCGAATAATTTACTTTTCCAAATATATACATAAATTATCTGTTTTTATAATATTAAATGCATTTTTAAATTTAAAAAATTCATTAATTTATTTGCTTCAATAAAACATGTGGATTTACATGAAAAACATATTTACATTTACATACATACATATGTATTTGCTATGAAGAGAAAAAATCTTGAATATTCTTTTGTTTTTTTTCTTTTGCAATATATTTTCTGACCATTTTTGTACGACAATTCAGAAAGTCTGACCCCTGATTTGCATCATTTTCATTTTTAAACCAGTGGATCAAGTAGGAGAGTTTATTTACTAAAAAGACGCGATAAACAAGAGAGTAAGTGTTTTTGCAACATCGTAAAAAACGCTGCTTGCTTCGTTTCGAATTTTTTATCACACTCTCTGAAAAGTAAATTAAAAAATTGACTTTTTCGAGGTGCATGTGTAATCTCAAAGGTGATTAACTTTTCCGCGATTATTTACTTTCTGAGAATTTACTTTTCGAGAGTATACTGTATATAAATATGTATATATATCTACAAACACATACATATATATGTATATTTAACTCTTTCATTATGCTATGTCCAGTTAATAATAACACCACATAACCTCACTTTGTCGCCTTTTTGTGATTTTTTCCATGTCATTCTACTCATCCGCCATATAATCCTCTTCACATGCGCTACTAATTTTCTTCTCTTTTTTACTCCTTTACGACCTACCGCCGCCACAATCACAATCGCCACCACACGAAATAGCCGCAATCGGAAATGTTTGATCTTTGCCGACACACACGCTGAGTAGAATGTGTGGCAGCAGCATTCCGCGTGCCCACACTCACGCCCGTACAACGGTCTATATATTTATGTATATATATATATATATATGTGTGTTGCTGGCGTCTTGGCCAATGGCCTGACGTTGTTATATGATTAAGTTGCTGTCTCTACTACCGACCGCCCGCTTCACCGCCTTGTGGTAGCTCCATAAGAATGGTGTGTGTATGTAGCTAGGTACATTAAGCTGGCTGCCAGAATCTTGAGGTTTGTCTCGTTAATGCCCACTTTGCTTGGTCATTTATTAACGCACACCACTGTAGTGCCGAGGAACACACGCATTCAAATTGATCATGTTTACACATGCAATACATACACACATATATATGGAAGGTATTTACTCACATATGTAGATATGTATGTATGTGCTTAAATTAGGCGACTGGTGTACATGTGGTCTCTGGGTGAGTGCACCCGAGTGTGTTTGCTCAAGCTGTGGACCGGAATCAGTGCGATGTTGAGCAAGAGATGAGTAAAGAGTTACGGCCAACAACAACAACAACATATGTACATACAAAACGTTTACCTTCCGCGTTGGCAACCATGTTCATGCCACAAAATACCAGAACAACAACAACATCATTATCATCCTCAACAGCCTCAGTTGTTGTAGCATCAACGTCATTATCATTATTCTCAGCTTCAACGCGCGATTTGTGCTGCATTCTTGGCGCATTTACCGAACATCATTCGAGCGAAGCCACAACAAGCGGCCTCCTCGGTCCAGCCTCGTGTGTCTACATCAAGCTTTTGTTGTTGTTGCTGTTAGTGGCTGGCCTTTCGTTGTGCCAGACTGGACCTCATTAGCTTTGAAGTTTAGCGCGTTTGCGTGATTGGTTAAAGCGCGTTCAAAGGTTTAAGCGTCTACTAGCAGCTGTTGCTGTTGCTATTATTGTTGTTGTTGCATGTAGCTGCTTTGTTAGTAAGTCCTTTACCTTTGTCGCAAGCTGAAGACTTGAAGCTTGTTTTTTGTCTTTTTCCACTTCTTGTTTGTCTTAATGTCTTTGGTTTGTGGCTGAAAGTAGTAATGGCCGCTCGCAGTGCTGATATGCACACATACATATCTGTATGTACATGCCAGTTATTTATCATAGCTGCATCTAACTGATCTCACAATAAATATGATTGTTTGTTCAATGCGTCGCGCATTGTGGCAGTAATCAATGTGCAACACGCGCCCGTTGGCTATTAGTTGGTGTTGCCTATTGACTTCTGGTCTTTGCATTTTAATGTCTATGCGTTACATACATACATATATATTATATACATATGTACATATATGTTTATAATTATTTTTCATCGTTTGGTTTTTATGTAACTCTTTGATGTGGCGGTTAGTCACCCGTTACCCCGCTGTGTGACAGGTTTTGCTGTTGTTGTTCTTATGTTTATCGCTGCAACTTCAGTTGTTTGTGATTCTGTGCGGTGACTTGTTAATTTAATTTTATTGCTGCACACGATCCGAAAAGAGCGCGGCAAATGACAGATTTGTTTGTGGTGAAAGGTTTTCAATTAAGAAAATTAGTCGCTTGCACGCTTCGTTGACGCATGCAGCATCGTCAATTCATTAAAAATACATTTTTATACTTTTGAGAAAAATAAATTATGAAAAATATTAACCGCTAATGTTAAGGAATTTTCTCTTGTTTATATATTATTTGGAAAACATACTGCAATAATAGAATTACCTTCAGTGTCGCAAGAGTGATTCTAAAATCTTCTTATGTTCATGTTTTTGTCTGCGTCGATTCAGCAGATTCTTCATGATCTCGCTCCGATCGAAAACAGTAGTTTTGAACTTTATTTGCGATCTACAACTAATTTTTTATATCGACAGTCGACAATCGAGTCTGTTTAACTGAAACGGAATGCTTTTCTGCCGCAACAACAAAAGCAATACTAGTGTTCAGTTGATAATTTCTCCATCAGCAAATGAACATCAGGCTTCTTAAAGTCATTACAACAATTAATGGAAAAAAGTATGTATTTCAAAATACCTTAATGTGGACTCCGCTCTTGACATTTTTGAAGAACATGTTTTTGGGTTTTAAAGCATAAGTTTTAATACTTTTGCTAAATATTTGGCTAGCTTTTTTTTCTATCCAAGAAAGAAATGGGAATCAACTTCGTAAGAATATGTATCTCCAGTTTTATCAATCAAACCAAGGGTCTTGAGATGTTGGAATTATGAAAGACCTTTGTTGAATCAGAAGTGATTTCTATATTGCCACTATGTCTATTAGGATTAGTCTGAAATGAAATCCACTTGAGCAAAAAAAAGAAAATCTATATCCAAATCTAAAAAGACCATGGAAATTTCGAGACCTAACCTAGTCAAAGAATAAATCGATCTATTAAACATGTCAAGTACATATAGAAGAATAAATACATCAGACGTAAGCAGGATAATTCACAAAGTGGTTTTAACGAAATCATACATTGAGAGCGTCTAAAATTCTACAAAATAAATTTATTCGCAGACAGCTTCAAATATACCTTAAACACCTTCCTAGACTTTCTCCCAGTGAATGGAATCCTTGAAGTCAAACCATCACCCATTGCAGATGACGAACTCGATGTTGCCTCGCGAAATAATAGTGATCCTCGCGAAACTGCGGTCTGGATCCTATAGCGAGCTCACTATTCCTACTTATCTAGATTAAATCCTTACATATCGAATACAAGTCCAGTATGACATAAATCACCTGTTTCCATGTCCAACAACCCCACACCACTAAATCCTTTTTCTTTGGGTCCGACCCGGTCGAAAAAGCTCATTTCCTGCGTCTCTGGTTAGATGGCGTCGACAATAATTATTTTACGCTTATCATTGAAGTCAGTTTCTGGGTAATCGCACCAACAACCCATATCTGAAAATCATTCCCAAAAGCACAATTAATACTTATCACACGATTACACATACACCGGTTAAAAAACTCAATTGATAAATTACAGGAAATAATAAACTTTGTGCCAAGTCATTCTTCTGCGCTCGCACTAAGGATCTGATTTATCAAACAGCTTCTACAACAACAACTCGTCACCTCCCAACATTTCGACCATTAATTGTTTTCGCGTGGCTTTTGCACTCACCTTGCTGCTGCTTACACGCCTTGCAACCCACATATTATGTTCGTAAATGCCGCTATTAATTTTTCGGTTAAAGGTACAAGAACATTGCCCCAAACGCGCCTTCAACTCAGTGACGCCCTTTCCAATTCCGTCAACATTGAATATCGACACTTCGCCTGCTTGCTTACCGCTGGGAGCGATTAATTACTTGACAAGCAATAAAATGTAATTCAAGGCAGCTTGAGCATCCACTAACGGTTACAAATCGCAGACAATTACTCTCACTTTCGTATTAAAATGGCATTAGGCACTTGCCACTTGCAACTTGCGACTTGTTGGCTAGTCAACTGGAAAATCACACCCAATTTGTTCGGATTGCCTTTGAAGAAGTCAATACGCTTATTTTGGCGCTGTTTGCTTATCGAGCTTTGAAGAAAGTTTGGTGAGTTGCAAGTTGTTTACTTACCCCATCTGCAATATGTGTGAGTGTGTTTGTATGTACCGAACTCATTATTCATACTCGCTTCGTCCTTTCGCTCGCTGCTTCTGCCTCTTTTGTTGTTATTGCCCCCCAAAGGTCTCTGCGTCGCCAAGTAAGTCACCGTTACAAATTGTTATCCTATTTCGCATCCTTTTCACTTCGCACCCCAATGCCATTTACTATGAGTTGTTGTTATTGTTTCTGTTGTTGTTGTGCCGTTTTGGTTGACAATATTGTTATTCGGTCGGTGGCTGCGTTGGTGATTTATTTCTGTTGCTATAATAAATTTCTTCACTCCAGGTGCAATGCGGCATAAATCAATCTATTAGTTTATTTGTTTGGTCGCTCCAGCGCTTCAGCGTGTTGTTGTCGAGTATGTCCTTTGTGGCGGGAGTGATTGCGTTGACATTTTATTTGGCTTCTGTGTTTTGTTGGGTGCGCTGTTTTTGGTGAAAAAATCAATTATGTCTTTGCTGTGTGTATGATTTTGGTGCGCAGTGTTGATTTTCTGACCTTGCTAGTTACCCCAAACGGTAAATAAGAACAAAGTAAGTAAGTGTGTATTACTTACATATATATAACGGCGAATAATAGATAATCTATTAAATTCTATATGGTATGAAAGGTATTAAGAATTAATTTTGCTTGAGTGATTTATTGCATTGGAGATTATTAAGAATTGAACTTTATTATGAATGACATACCGCAAATTGAAACAAATAGTGAAGATTTGGTTGTCATATGATACATATGTATATATTTCTTTGTTAGAAAAATAAGCAAAAAGGTTTAGACTGAGACTCAACCTAATTAATGACGACAACATTAAAATAAAATATCTTTTAAAACGTTTAAGATATTAGTGAACAATTTATCAAGAAAATTTCTTTAGCCAAATGAAAAGCGCGCCGTAAAAACCTAGTCTAAAGGACGGTTTTTTTTTAAATTTCGATTTTGTTTTCAACGTTCTATCATTTGATCTCCAAATGAATACGATGTTTTAATTTCTTGAACCTTTTAAAAGAGTAAATTTATTTTGCGATAGTGGCACCATGGGCAAGCGGATGGTGTAATACTTATCGGAGCAACCTCTTCAATACCTTTATGGAAAATGCCAAGCTTGAATACTTTACTTCGTCAAATGTTTTCCACACCCAGCTGCATTTAAACATGTGTTTCTCCTTGCCTATTAATCTTATATCTTTCTTCTATCATTTCACCGTTTACATAAGACTGAGTTGTCTCATGGTCCCTATTTCGTTCCTCAGCGTTCTTGAGGACATCATGTCCAAAGCTTTTATTGCATTTCTACAACTGAATAAAATTTGGCGTTCATCTACAATTTTAATATACAATAAAATTAAGTCTTTAAATTAATATGAAAATTTGCTGATTACCAACACCCTGCCAAACATGGAAGTGTTTGTCAATAAGTCTCTATAGAAAATTTTAAAGATTTGGTGGCCAACCACAATCAAAAATACAACTATCAAATGAGATATGCAGAGATCTGCGCTAGAGTTGAACCCACAATTTGATGCGACCTTACAGGTTACAGTACAGTACAATTATCAAAAGCTATATAGAACCCAATAAGAGCGATAGGTCAATTCATAACTTTAAAAATTCGATTCAGTAGATTAATTTTACAAAGCCCCACCCCGGTAAGTTATCCCATAGCCAATGTCCATTTTAGGAGTTTGGAGTTTTCTGATCTTTCGATATTCCATTATTTTAACTTTGAATATTTCTACTCATGTATTCAGTGTCTATAGAAATCCATCGCAGACTCACTCTTGCCAACAGGTGCTACTTTGGACTGAGTAGGCTATGGAAAACTCTACAAGTCCCTCCTCGTTCCCGTCCTACTTTATGGTCCAGAAACGTGGACGATGTCAACATCCGATGAGACGTCACTAGGAGTTTTCGAGAGAAAGCTTTTGCGGAAGATTTACGGTCCCTTAAACATTGGCAGCGGCGAATACCGCAGACGATGGAATGGTGAGCTGTATGTTATATTCGACGACATAGACATATGTAGTTCAGCTAATAAAAAGAGAGCGGCTACGCTGGCTAGGTCATGTTGTTCGAATGGACGAAAGTGCTCCAGCTCTGAAAGTGTTCGATGCAGTACCAGCTGGTGGAAGTCGAGGAAGAGGAACTCCGTTGGAAGGACTAGGTGGAGAAGGACTTGATTATATCCATTGGCGCCTAACTGCCAAAAGAAGAAGTAAGTGGCACGCTGTTGTGGACTCGGCTGTAACTGCGTAAGCTGTGTCTACGCCAGTCAAGAAGAAGAAGATTCAGTGTCTATAATTTTTTAACCAATCATCAACTTTTTTCAATATATGTTATACTATTTCATCCAAAACATTGATCACTTTTATTAATGAATCCATTTTTTTATTTAGAGCTATCCTCTGTTCGATTCTATATACAGTGAAGGCTTTCTGTTAACTATTGCCAAATTGTGGCAACCCTTGTATGATATTTCCAAAACAATAGAGTAAAAATCTAATTTCTGAATACATCAAATCTTAAAAATATATTTAATCAAGCCTATCTAATGAATTAATACAGTGTTCTTAATGCACACATCGTTACTTAATTATATGTAATATGTACGTATGTACATCCACATATTCAATGCGATTAAAGACGTTTATGTACTTCTACTTAAGCCCTTAAAGGCACCGCCGTAAGCAAATTGTGAAAAATAACTTTTTAATTTGGCGAGAAGAAAGAAATTTCGCAGACAAAGAGTCTACACTATTATCGAGTCTATAAAAATCCAATTACTGCCATAGAACAATGGACGCAGCTAATGTCAATAGATGTTGTGCACAATTACTCATTCTCGCCTACAAACGGAGAGAAAATCCTCGCTTTTGAAAATAAGAAATGCAGAACAAATTCGAACAAGTGTGCAGAGAAAATCTGGCAACAGGTCCTTTGTGAGTAACTATTGTGAGACTAAGCATATATGGACACACAGGCAAGGATGTGCAGTGCATTTAGAAAATGCTGAACATTATGTTGTTGCCGGTAGTTTGTAGACCAATTAAGCCGGGCCAATACGCTCTGCCACAACAATCGACGAACGCCGCTCGGGTGTAATAATCCACACGCAGCCCGACACCTCGCAACAAAGGACGAATTTGCTACACATAGTTATCCCATCGGGAAGGATCTCAAATCTTTCCTTGCGATGCAGGATCAGCGCTCAGCAGTTATTTAACAGGTATATATTAGTACTACATATCAAGTAGAAGAAAGGATATTTTGTAAAGCAGTTATTGTTGTTGTATGTTTGTGTGTGAGTTCGGTGGGTGTCGGCTGCTATTTATTAATGCGTAAAATCTTTTGTATGCTGGTGGCTAATGGCAAACGCTTTTGTTCGGTCAATCAGTTCACACCTTTTTCTGCGCTGGCGGCCAACGCCGTTGCATGTACTCGTCATATCGTCATACAAAGCCTTGCTTTTTGATCTTTGCCGCCGTTCTTTGATTGTGAGCGCAGCGCCGAAAATATGTAGGTACCGTACGCCGCCCTTAAAGAAACCTCGGCACAGGTGCCAAAATAGTTTGATAATTATTTTAAGATCACTGACTAACGTGGTAGCTCAGCGCTGCGCTTAGCAGTTGCGTGTGACGAAAGGGCAGCAAAGTGAAGGGAGGAGGCAGCGACGCACATTTTTGGCCAATAAGTGCAATTAGAGCTAATTTAAAGGATGTTTTATGACGCAGCAAAACCAAAATAAGCCGGTATATTGTGGAGTTGCAGCAAACACGCTTAAATTATTGGCTGCTCTTAAGTGCGCAGCGAGTTGTTGGCGAGATGTTTATGATAATGTTAAAAAATGCAGGTTGGTGTGAAATTTCCAAAAACTATCACTTATTTGTTGTTTTTTTCGTAAAGGTATTGTGAGTAAGTGATTGTTGAAAGGAATCTTGTATATGTAGGCGGGTTCTGATTAAAAGCATTACATGAGTGTGGGTAATTTGTGAATTAAAAAATATTATTTTAGCCTCAATTATAATCTTAATTTATTAAAAATTTCCATTCAAGGATTTTTTAGATATCATATACTCTTGATGGGATTAGTTTGGATGAAGTTTCATTTTAACTCTGAAATAGATGCTTAATCCTTTAAGATCTTATCTAAATATTACTTTTTATTTTTAATGAATTTATATAGAGATTTAAAAAACATAATTATTGTGGTGTTTTTTATAAAAAAAAAAATAATAATTGAAATATATTGAAAAAGTCTTAGCTACGCAAAAAAATATTTCATTCAAACAGTCGATCCAAAGATCTTGTTCCGATAAACAGCTTCCTCTCTTTACGTCTGCTTTTGGGTGGAGTCAAAATGGGCTATGCTGGCCTTCCTTTAATTTAAGACTATAATCAGCACCAAAACTCCTCATCAAAGTTGAATTTCCAAAGGTTACAGAGCAGGTATATGTAATAAGTCTATTTGATTCCTTAATGTTTTCTGGATAAGTAACAGGACTTATTTCCCTATTATTATCGGATGGAATTCACTTCTTTGAAGGAAATTGCACTTCGGAGCAGAGAAGACAGGAGCTTCAAGGGAAGATATCTTGGGTATAATTACATAATACCTATGTATGTAATTTAAAATTTTGGTTGAAAATAACTTGTGATGGAACTGTGTCGTAATGAATCGCATATTTTCATTGCGATCAAGCCCGTGACGCACTTCAATTGTAACAACTGTATTGGGATTCGATCCATCCTGCCTTTTAAACCACTTAAAAGCAACATATAGAGTTTCAAAAGCTTCTGCGTGGGATGGTACTTGACATACATACGTCTCCAGCTTGTGTCTCTTCATCATATTTTCTTTCCTTACTGTTCAAATAGCCAAAGACTTTTTCATCAGAATAAACTTGTCATTGCCAAATAAAGCCGAGATTAATGCGTTCGGATAATCGGGATTATATTGTATATATAATCTCACAATCGTTTTCAGTATAAACAAGTATAGGCTGATGGGGTTGAAGACTTTGGCAGTCACTTAAGAGTTTCTACCAGAGTTAGGGATAGAAACAGTTCCCGTACTTACAGATTTCATTATTGATTTCACAGAGAATGTCAGTAACTTTAATGACTCCTCACTGCTTGGAGTCCAAATACACTTAACAGCTTAACAGAGATTGTTTGTAATCGATATAAAAATGATATGCTAAGAAGCCACAAGGCTACAGAAACCTCTAAGTTGTCCTTGATACTATTAAATGCCATTTTTTAAGCATTAATAAAATTCAAGCAAAAAATCCATGATAATTCTCACACTGCTTTATCGACACCATCAAACATGTTGCATGTTACAACAATACATCCCATGCAACAAACAGATATCTACAATACCAACACAATTATTTGCCTTCCTACTTCACACCCTCATACGCCTTTCTTTTGCTGCATTCCTTCCTCCATGCGCCACACAACCCGCTTTGGTGGAAGTTGTAGGCGTGTTGCGTTTACAGCGCATTCGCTGTACAATTGCTGACGTCACACTTACAGCCAACCAATCGGATGACGATTGCTCGAATGTGGCAAGATGAGAGGCTTCTGGTCCGATGAGAGAAAATGCGTCGCGAAATAAAGAAATTGCGTCGACAATCGGCAATCGTTTCAGGTTGTGTGCTGTGTTGATGAACTATCCAGTTGTTGTTGTTGCTAAGTATTATTTGTCGTGCTGTCGTGTGCATAGCGTTGCTGCAGTAACTGCCATTGTTGCAAGTATATTACTGGTGTATATAATGGTGTATGCATGTAATTGCCGCTAAGGGCCATCATTCATGTACTGCCGTCGTACAACCAACCAGCCATTCAACGCAAGTACTGCCACCGCCCCCTCCGTCCTGACCGCTGGACGGCAAATGAAATGACTTCTAATTGCTATTTTACAATTTTCATTTAACATAAACTCACTCAATTATTGACATAAAATTATATATTCATGCATTGGACTGGACTCATGTAGACGGTAGGCGCACCCATAGAAACACATGCTGCATATGTAGTTAATGTTTGTATGTGTAGACAGTACTCATTTCAAATTCAATTTCATTACAATTCACATTGTATTTGTCACTGGCAAAGTGCAGTAATTGGAAGTAATTGAATTTCAAAATAATCGTACCATAATTTCACTTTAATTTCAGCTCTCGCTGACATTTCATTAGGATTTGATTTGTGAAATATTCCGAAAGGACTTGTTGCAATGTAAATATCTATTAAATATATATATCATATTAAAAAATATATAGCAGCAAAAATACATAGCAAGATTGCTTTCATTTCAATTCAATTTTGTCTTTTTATGTGCGAGTCTCCAATATTTTTGAAGTTGTTGTAATCGAATAAATATTTCTTCAAATAATATTTAGTAATGAACTGCTGAGGCGATAGTACTTGGCTGTTCATAGATCAGAGTACATTTTAAATGGTGGGTGTTGTTGTTGTTGTAACGGCAGAAATTTTTCCCAAAAAAATTTGAGAAATACTACGGAGTTGACAGTCCTTAGCTGGAATAAAAGCCGGATTCGTTTCAGTTACGCAGTCGGGTCTGCAGTAGAAATGATCAAGCACGAGGGTAATGGGGATTTAAAATTATTACAAAGATACGAGTATTACGTGCAGAATAGGCTATTTAGTGAGTGAAATTTTTCCGAACGTCCTTCAGACAACAACCCTATAAAACATAATTAGGCAAACATTGGGTTCATAGAGGCAGTACTATACTTTTTTTGAGAAACCCCAAGTCAACCGATATCTTATTAATTATCTTCACAATGTATGAATTCACGAAAGCTTCCTATTGGTAATAAATTCCAAATATGTTACTCTGTTCACGAATTCAAGACTAGATCCTCCCAATATAGGAAGAAAGTAAATTCTAAATACAATCCTTAGATTAAATTGTATAGGAATTTGTATTTCTAACTTAAGAGCATCATCGTGAAAGTGGGATATCACCGCCTTACTGGTATCTACTCATATTGACTCTCCAGGTGCCCACTCTACGTATACCATAGATGCTTCAATAATTCTATCTATAATATCTAATATCGCAACATAATGAGGATGTCCTCATGATCATAGTCGAATGGTTCAGCTTGTAGGTCATCTATTGTTGAATTCAAAGCTCACAAAAATGCGTATAACATTTACTAACAATGTTTTTAATAACTTTTTTTTTATTTAATTTAAAACCCCTTTACTGATATGGTTCGGTCGTGATTTATTCCATAATTGCATACTTAATCACCTAAAAGAACTTCAATTACTTTATAATTACAATAAATGTTTAAATAATAGTTGAAAGAATAAGCACTCAACTTGAAATTACAATACCTGTTATTTCTCAAAATATTTCTCAAATTCTCAAAATTTTCTAATTCTGACTTAAAGAATTTACCTAATTATTTCGAATAAGGATTTTAAGTATTCTAATGTAATAAATATTTAAGAAAAATAATATTTCAAGAAATTAATTTTAAATAATTTCAAATTAAAATTTCTTATAATTTTTTTCAATACTAACTCACACCACCTAGCATCCTAGCAACATTGCCACCATTTTGTATGAATGTATGTAAGCACTTGTATAGATAAGTATTCTAGTATTAGTAGCTATTAAGGCAATAAATTATTGACTTTACGTTGTCTCGTCTGTGACATTTCATTGAAATTATTATTTTGAGTTTTTATTTGTTTGTTTGATTGCCGTTGGCGTACATTTCATTACTTTCGCAGCCATATTATTAACTATATATGTATTTGTATATTTGTTGAGTGTCGCATACGACTGACTGTTTGTGGCAATAATAGGGGTGCCTAATAAACACATTTGCACACAAACAAATACAAATTTAATATGTATAAGAAGAGCAAGCTGGAGGCAGCAGGAAAGCGTTTGTTTATATACATATATGTTTGTGTGCGGCAGAGTGTCCGGCAGGCGTGCACAATCATTTTGTAATGATAGTATCATTAACAATAATTACGGTTTGATTGTTTCGTTTTTTATGTTTCGCTTTTCGCGTTGCTCACTCTCGTCAGTTTGCAGTTTGCCAGTCAGCCATACATATATGTATGTACTTACATAAACATTGCGCCAAGAGCATATGGTTGGCTGGTTGGCTCCGCTCATTGGCTCCTTCATTGGCCATTAGTTGAAATTATATTTGGTAAATAAATTCACCAAGATTAATTAGCGTAATAGATATCGATTAATTTTTTCCATCTGATTAGTAGCAGTCATTTGGTGTACGAGTATTGCATAGAATATAACTAAACTTTATTAGTAATTTCGAATTATCATGTTATAAACTTTTTTTTGGAAAATCATGAATAATAAAGTAATCAAGTTGCATTTTATGAAGATGAAAATTAAATTAAATTGTTAAAAAATAAATATACGCATAGGTTATAAATAAAATTACCTTGGAGTCGAATTGAATGTCTTTGAGACGAATACTGTTTCAGAAGGAAAAATATATATTTAAATATATGGTCCCCCGTGTATTTAATTCATATACTGACACGAAGCTTAAAAAAGGAAACGCAATAATATAAGGAGTAGCACAATCAACCGGAGGATCAGTATATTTGGCAGTTTTGAACCGATTTGCTCAAAAAGCCAAACTGATGACCAATCGTTGAGATATTGTTTTGACTTCGACCCACTTCTGACTGTATTGAAAGACCTTAGAAGGGACAATATTCATCAGAGTTTGCTTCTGAAAATTTTCACTACCTATAAGATATCCATTAAAGATTTTCAAATGACCTCGAGATTTTATTAAATTATATTAGGTTTAATAAAACGAAATCCATTATTTGTGAAGTTTGTATTTAGCCAGGTGCTTAGTTAAAAATATCCCATATTGTACCATTTAGTTCGACAACTTGTTGACATTTTGAAGGTAATTAATTTCAAAAGGCCTCTTTCGTACTAACACTCTTTATAAGCAAGAAACTGGATTGGTTGATTTTCACAAGCTTCTCCTGAGTCGAATTTTTCAACAACAAAATCATTTGACATACACTAGAACAGGTTGCAATTACATAGAGACAGGGCCGGACTTAAGATGAGTGTATAAGATCTCACAAAATTATTCCAGACCTTCTGGCGAGTCACGTTCGAAGTGTGTGGCTAGCAGTTGTTCGTTGTGGAACACAACTCCACAGTTAGCGGTTACTGGGCAATTCCTTCCTTCAGACAACCCAATTGTGAACAGTACAGATTCGAACTAAAAGTTGGTCCACAGTGGAGCAACTCATATTATATGATTTCCTGTCAATCCCACCAAACACATAGCAAAATATTGCCGACCGTTAATGCTGACTGGGTCACGGTTTTCGTCGCCTCTCCACTATTCAATCACGACTGTTGTTGTTGTTGATGTTGTCGTTGGTGATCCACTTTTCAACGTGAGGACCAACCGCTTCAGAAATGGATTGATTTTATTGGGATTCAACAGCAATTAAACAATTCGGCAAACTATTGAGATACTATCCAGGACTAAACCAAAGATCATAGTATTTCAGAAGAGTAAAGCTCAAATTTAGCGAGCAGAGTAGTGGCGAATCGAACACGGCTATTGTATTAAAATTGAAAAGTCAGTTTCTGAGTTGTCTATAAAATTATTCAAATTATCTCATGTTTTGCAATAAATACTAATTACTTTTAAATAAAAAATAATAAAAATGAAAAACATGCACTTTAATTAATTGTTTAACTGTTGCTGCAATTTTCCAAACTGTCAACTCTGTGTCATACCATTATAAGCAATTAGTTGACAATTTCAACATGCCAAAGGAAGTCCAATCAGCGGTTAGAGCTTCTGTAAAACAGACGAACGGTAAAAAAATAAAAAGTAAATTTTATTGTCAACTGTCAACAAGTCAACAATTATGCTGCCGGCCAAGTCGAAGTGACCACAACAGAAGCAATTTTCCTTCATTGGCATGTTAAAGTAATTGCGGTTTTTAACGAATTTTGCGGTTCATCAATCTAAAAGTGAGTAACTGTACGTGTGTACAACACTTTCAACATTTCATTTTCGAATGTGAAGCTTTTCAATAATAACTCATCGCACTCGCATGTCTTTCGAATGTGTTCGTTGTAAGGCAATTTATTTTGATGCACCTAAGACATTTCAAATAATTTTTCAACAGCACCTCTCCCCACTCCCCACACTCTCTGAAACGTAATTAGCCCCAATTGAAATGATTTCAACAAATGAACTGAAATGGTTTGAAAGCTTTTTGACCGCAAACACCGGTCAGCCGGCAGCCAAGGCAGGCAGGAGCGACACACACGATCGCACTGTCCGAGAGTTGTTGCTGTCATTACCAGTCACATTCTGTGTAGGCGCTAGGCTACAAATGTTCGCGTCTACAATTGCCGTTGACTCTTAGAAATCTGTTTGAATTTATGGCATTAAATTGAAAAGCGCTGACAAAAGCTGTCACTGCCAAGCGCTGTCATTAAGCGGTGGCAACAATTAGTGGCGCGAACAGTAGTAATAAGCGATTGGAGATCGGCAATTGCAGCCGCTTGGTGGTTAATGTTCGAAGCTTGGAAATTGAAATTAAATTTGATTGATGGCTGCAAGCCACACACACGTCTGGAAGCTGACCTGTTTTAGAGTAAACGACGCATGTGGCGCGATTATTAGTTGGAGCGCCTTGCCTTGTAAATGAATGGGTTGTAATTCGATGAAAATGGCGTGTTTTCACTTAATATTAATGGAGTTACCCGGTGGAGCCCGTTTTTGGAAAGGAATTGGAAAATGCGTGAAAGTTGTGTGATAAACATATATGTATTATATATAAAGCTATATACATGGGTATATATTATATAATATCATTACATAAACCATACCAATCGTTGATATTTAGTAATCAGACTGAATCCCGGAGGTAGCCATTTTCACGCAATGATTCTTTTGAGCTTATATAAGATTCTGGCTTTGAGTCAATAGGGACTAAAAAAATTATTATTATACTCGGTGGCTTTATATGGGTAATGGGTATAGTAATGGGTAAAAAGAGTCCAGGTTAGTTAGATTATGTTCAGCGGCTGATCCTCACGACAAGTGTAACTAAGTCTTCCACTTGGACAGCTAAGGGCGCCGGTCCAAAGAAGACCTTTAAAGATCGCCGAAGCTCTTTGAGACTATCACACATGTTATGAAGCAGCTAATGTGCACTCCAGCCAGTTCGCTTGGTTCACCGAATGAAAGGCTACCGATAAGAGGAGGAAATTACTTTGAGTTTCGACCTCACCTTTCTCATATAGTACCATCTACAGCAGTTTGGGTCCGACAGGATTATTAACTATATATTCCGCATTATCCAGTGTGTTCTTCCACTATTGCGGCCAGGTAAACCTCTTTAAGATCAATTAATTCAGCCTATCTCTCTATCTCTTGCGTTTCACTCGGGTCCTAATGGATCTCGCAACCGCGCTTGTAAATCAACGTTTACGGAACTCGCGAAGGTCGTTGATTCAGCGATAGAACTTAAGCTCAGCTCTTTCCCAACCGGGAATCCAACGGGAAGCTTTCAGGAAAACTATACTATTGAAACTGTTGTTGTTGTCTTATAGGGATTATCAATAAAGTATACACATCTACATATTATATGTTTACTGCTAGAGTGATAAGTCCATCGGTTCCAAAGGGCAGAAGTCGTATGAATTTGAGATTTCTAAAGATTTCATGAAATATACTAGGTAACCCGCATATTAAATGTCAAAGCTCTCTCAGTGAAAGAAAATTGCAAACATGTGGCAACACTCATATATATCATTAACTTTTTAAAATCCGAACAATTTCATTTACGATTTACAATTTCATGACGAATGCAAACTACCTACACAGTCATTTGTTTGATTAATAAAGTACTCATTACGTAAACACTTCAGTTCAATGCCACGATTAAGCTGTATGTATGTACTTACATACATATATGACAAGCACACATGTATACATAAAGACACCGCGTGGAACGTGGTTCCTGCCCCAAGTCGTATGCAAACAAAATATTAAACGATCGAGAGAGAGAGGGGACTTGTGGCGCCAAGAGTTGAATTTTTCGCGTTTTGTGTGTAAGCTTATGCCTGTACTCGTATGTCATCATATTCATACATACATACATATGTATCCGTAAGTGGCACTTTGGCAGCGTGTAAGCTGCAATTACTGCCAACGCACTCTACACTCTTTGCCGTTAATCTACAAGATACGCTAATGGCTCGATCGTTGCGCATTTAATGAGATTGCATTTGTGATAAATTAATTGATAGTTTCCAGTTGCACTCGCATGACAGTTAAAAAGCGTCGTGTGGGTTTGTTTATTAAATGAAAGTTCAATTCAACATTAAAAGACTTGCAAATAAAGGAAAAAAATTAAATTAAACGTGTTTTTAAAATTTAATAATATGCTCATAGTTAAATATCTAAAAATTACAATCAGTACTCTAAATAAAATGTGGTTCAAGTATATTGTATGTAAAATAATACCAACATAATACTAGCATAAATAAACGATATTTAAATTATCGAAGATAAAAAAATTCGTAGTTACCATCTGATTTTAATAAAAAGATATTTGAAAATAAATAGTTGATTTTCAGAGTGTATAAGTTTTTTTTTCTTTATGTTTGAAGTCCAAGTATAATTCAGTCGGAGGGTAAAATAGAATAATAAAATCAATTTTACAACATTTTTTAAAAAATGTAGTGTAAGCTTAATATTATTATACGAGGTGTGTTCAAAAATTAACGGGAAATAATAACATGAACCCGAAGTACGATAGCTGTTTTTATACTCTCGCAACAACAGTTGCTAAGAGAGTATTATTATTATTTACTTTGTCTGTCGCAGTCGCTAAGGAAAGATTAGCGATTTTCGTTTGTCAAAAGCTCACACTTCGTTGCTTGTTCGTGAATTCTTGGCCAAAAACAATACTCTAACGATGCTCCAGTCTCCAAATTCGCAAGACATGGTTCCGTGTGACTTCTCATATTACCAAAATTTAAGTGAACATAAAGCATCCGAGAAATCGCTGAAAGAGCCAAATGTTATCAAAAAAATCGAGCTTATGACATGTTCGACGATTGGAAGAAGCCCTGGCCTAAGAGCATAATTTCGAATGTAGATTATTTTGAAGGCGACAATATTAATGTTGTTGTTTTTTTAACACGCCTCGTATGCCCAATTTTAACTGATTTTAGGTACAGCTTCCTTTCTAGTTGAAGAAACGATAAAGTTAGCCACTTTAATCCGATGCAAAAGATAATGTGGATACCTTTTACAAGTGGTAAAACCGTTTCCTTCAATGTCAATAACAAACTTAAAAAGCTTAAAAAGAACACTCAACCAACTGGTAGTAAGATTTTGCATTTATTTGCAAACGATTGAAGCTCGACGCCGAACCTTAGGATTAGTTATACTAGCACATTTCCTGTCCTTAAAGTTTTCGATGCTCAAAGTAGAAGAAGACCTCGTCTTCCATGTACGAAACGTACTTGATATCACTTTTTTGAACAATTCTAGCCATGTAGATTTCTTTAGTTCTTACCAAGAAACATAAGAAAAATCTGAGCACTCTGATATGATAATCTATTACCCAGTTGTCTGATTTCTTTCATTTTCAAAACAAAATGGCGGATATTAGGATTACCAATGTAACAGGTTATCCACTCTCTACTTCAGTGAGGCCTAAAATCCAACTTTTTAAATGCATTGAACGTATTCTTTTGGAATCTTCTCCAACGGTAATAGAATAATTCACACCGCCAATAAACGCCTTAGGCACATTTTCAACTGAATTCAATCTTTCCGGTGCTTTAATGCAACATCGATTAATTTTCCTCATCATAAATCACAAAATTTCTAATCTCGCCGCAAATGCATAATAAATGCGCAACTTTCGAGTACATTTACTGCGCTATTATGCGCCCCTTTGTGTGTACGTATATGAGTATGTTTGTGTGTGTGTGTCTCCAAGCAAATAAAGTCAAGTGTGTAAGTAATCGCATTCGCCACGCGCACTTGTACGAGCTGATGCTTGGCTAAATTAAATCCGTGTGCATTGGAGTCTAAATACCGGCCTTGCAGCTGGTCCACAACAACAACCTGCCTGACATCCTGCGAAAGTCATCAAAGCACAACCTGCTCAGAACCCACACGCTTGGTGCCACCTGCGTTGTTACTGTGTGTGTGTGTTCATGTTTGTCATGAAACAGATTACAAAGCACATAAAATTTAGTTACGCTTGCAAATCGCTTCGGAAGTGTGAAAGCGAAAGTGAAAATGCCACATTTTATGAGCGCTTACTTGCTGCTGATGAACACCGCCGAAACTTTGGGGTGGCAAAAGTTTGACAAAAAAGTGATGACACGCATACTAAACTTGCCGCACTAACACTAAAATAACACCAACAACAACACACGAGTGGTTTCGTGACACGAACACATGAATGAACGCGATAATAAACTGTCATAGATGATTACTGATGGCATTGCATGGTTGCCGGACGGGGTTGTAGATGGTGTTGGTGATGTGGATGATGACTTCGCCTTCGCCAATGACAGCGCCGGCGAGCTGGGCGCGTCAACACCGTTAGTCGTTTACTACTGACGCTCTTATGGTCATTAAAGAATTTCAATTTACTTCTTCGTTCTTTATGGTGGATGAACACGTGGATAAATGACGCACACACACAAACAAACACATGCAAGACACTTAAGCGCTTTGACAGCAGCCAGTGAGTGTGGGCGTTGAGCTTATTGCTCTTCATTGGTTGCGCAGCCTTCAAAGGCTGCCGCTGCCGTTAAACGGCCAAGAGAGCAATCAAAATGTGTGTGGCAATGTGACACTCGCACGCAAGGTGTGTCGGCAAATTAAAAACACTAGCATCCAACAAAGTGTTACATAACACGACAATAATGAATTCATGAGCGCTTTATTAAGCGGAGAGTCCTCACTGAAGAGGGATTGTGTGTGGAGAAGGACTTTCAGTTCTTTATGATTAGCAAATTAATCGTGTGTGCTTTTAAGTTGTTTCGACAAAAGATTGCTTTCCTGCCATTAAACTTGATAATTGATTATTTCGTATAATTCTTGTCACGAAAAACTGTTATTTATCTTGTGCTTAATCTTGCTACTAACAATTAGATTGAATTTGATATTGTTTTTTTATTGTTGTTATAAGAGACATTTTGAAACCTGAGTTTCTATCAAATCTTCCATTAAAATTATAATACTCAGCTTACTGAGAATGGGGGCTTTGAAAACACGGCTTCAGCATGTAATGCTAGAGGTTTGGAAAGGCAAAAAAGAGCAAAGGTAAGAGATTTCTTTGAAAAAAAAAACGAAGAATTAGTACAATTTATTTCAACAGAAAAAGTCTAAGGACGTATATTTATCCTAAAAGAGCAAGTAGAACCCATAGACCAAACATTTTGACGCGTTGGGTGTCACATTAGCTTACTCCCGCAACCACGCGCAACTGTTAGACCACTTTACAATAAGGATTGACGCTTTTCAAGGCAACCTGAAGAGTTTATGTATAATTAAGCGGCCGTCGACGAAATATGGACTGGATATACTGATATGCAAGAGACCAAGGAGCAGGGAATCAGTAGTCAAAAATGTTCTGCAGAAGGCGAAGATTGAAGATCGACTGGAAAAGCAACCAGCTGACCAGAGCTTCTTGAGGTCAGCTAATATGAGAAAGGCTCTTCTATGATGAATTCATAGACCAATTTAACGCCGAAGCACAGAATAAACGGCTCCAGTTGGGAAACCGTATTTTTATACGGGTTAAAGAAGTCGCAGCATTGTCTCAATAGACAATTTCTATGAAATAAGTCCCCATTCTTCCAAAAATGTCGTTTTTCTTTTCTAAGTTGCCGGACCGCCTTTCTATTATATGATACATACGTAGATACTCTCAGATATATTATCGATATCAATAAACAATACTTCCCAAAAGACCAACATTCTTATGAATGAAGCGTAAACTCATTGAGTTGAGATCTTGCTGACTAACGTGTGATACTCTCCCGCAGTTGTATTGCAATACTTCACTATTGCCACTAAAGAGCAATAAACTCTATCACTAAACTTAAAAATACTTGTTACTCTCTTCTCATTTCATTCCAATAATTAAGTATTTACCATTTTTACCAATTTGTTTGCGTTTTCTACATTCTTGAAGATTCCATTCAATTTAATTCGATACGTATTGATGCGGCAGCACGATCATTGGTATGAACCCCGCTGACAGCTGCGTTGATCAAGCAGCAACAACGATCACAACAACATCATTCCGTTGGCGGCAGCGCTCATGCGCGATGATTGTACATTGGCATTGGCGTTGCTGTAGGTCGCCGTTGGGTATTTGCTGATAAAAATAAGAAAATTTTGTTCCGCTATAATTTAAGCGAATTATCTATGGAATCAAAATCTGAGGCAAAAGCAAATTTGTTGTGAGTACAAGCAGAAATATCAACTTATACATACAGAAGAGTATGAGGTTGTATATTCTTGTATTAAATAACTCGTGAACTGTTAGTATAACTAGTGTTGAAGAGAGTTAGGAAGGAAGTGGTATTCCGTAAAGTAAAGTTGAAGTTTTTAAGAATAATAACCTTTGTGGGTGGGGGTTTTAAATAGTAACCATTCTTCTAATTGGTAATATATTTCTTATGTATATGTTTCTTCGACATTGATTGGTCAAGGTGTTTTTGTATTATTTATACAGGTTCCATGTGAGATCTTAGTGTTGTTTCTAAAATATGATACGTAAAGTAAAGTTCAAGTAATTTAGACAGATTTTTTTTTCAGTGGAGACATTACTATGATATGTACTTGTTACCTCGGGTATTTGAGGTAAGAATCGAAGAAATAAATTTATTTACTTTATATGGAAATCAAGTTTCCTACAAATATGAAAATACATTCTAAAAGAGGGAAGGAAGAATGTAGAAGATACAACTTTTGTTGAAAGTTCCTAGAGTACTCCATATAAATATTAAAATATGCACTGTGAGAATAGCACGCCTAGAGTACTCCATATAAATATTAAAATATGCACTGTGAGAATAGCACGCCTAACTTTAGATTAAATTTCATAATCTTTGTGATCGATTTGAACTAAATTTGATACATAACACTCTACTCATGTCTCTTAGAAGTCTGAAAATGTTTAAAATAAAGTCACAACCTCGACTAGTTATTATGTAACGCCGTTTTGAACCAGTAAAATCTATTCTCTACACATTAGAAGCCTCTAAGTAAGAATTATTGGATATAATATTCCTGATATGTGGCAACTCTTTTGCAAAAATTAACGTAATTGAACTATTTGTACCATTAGCCCTCTTCGCCATCAAAGTTTTTACAAGCTTTTCGTTTTCATGCCGTTGTCCTCAATGTCTTCCAATTTATGAAAGCATTTAATAATCGTTTCTAGAACTGCACCCTTCTTCCTACATTCTTTAAATGATATTTAATTTGTTGCCACACAATTAAAATGATTAAAACTTACATTTATTGAATCGTCATCTGTCAAAATAAATTAAATGTCCGACTGTATACCTTACAGCTATTATCTCTGCGTGAGCGTGCCTAGCACGGCAATGTCTCCTGCTCAATCAATGCGCTCACCGGCGATCGTGTTAAACACGTGTGCTAATCTCTTTACAAAGTCGGTGAAAACAATAAATGCGAAACAAAAAAAAAAACAGAAGAAACAAAATCCGCCATAAAAATGAAAAACACTGTTCAATCAATTTAGCCACACTAAACGCACCGCCACCGCAAACACACGCACATCAGAAAACACATTCACCGGCATCAATATATCCCGCGGCAATATTTTAAGGATCAGTAGCATCAAAACAACACTAACAACAATACTAATTTACAGCCAAGCTAGCAAATAGTGCAAAAAAACACAAAAAATTGCAAAAACAAAAACATATTAAAGAAGCTACAAAAGATCATAAAGACTGAAGATAAATATAAGGAATCTCACACCAAGTCGTGGTCGAACAAGGCAAGCAAGACACTAAGGGCGGCATCATCAAACTCGCATAAATCTTCAATGGTATTCATTCATTATCCTCTGACGACTCAGCGCTGACCGCAACGTTGCATTTCGATATACAACGATCTACATACATATATGTAAGTATATGGATGTAAAGGCGGCGAACAAAGGAAGTGAAATTGTGTGTACGAGCAAACAAAAAATAGCAAACAATGTATCGGCGCATTAAAAAGCAGTTATCATGCAAAAATTGCTCGTTCAGGCGCAAGGTAGGAGGAACAAAGGCGATAGGACAACGCAGCACCACGACTAGGAAGGAGGATAATGTGCTGTGTGTTCTTTATCTTACCTTTATTGGATAAGTAGTAATTATCATTAAAGCGAGAATAGGCGCTAAAGTAACACACCTTCGCAGATAATACATATGTATGTATTTTTTGCTGACAAAAAAGGTAATCTAAGATTGTGCATGTACTTGCATTACTTTTACTACAAAGTGCAATTTGTAATAAAACATAAAGTTATACGTACATAAATTTAGGTTAAGTATCCTTAAGATCGAAGCTCGCACTAATAAGAACTAATCAGCTAATATATAATACATTGGGTTTTTTCGAACCCGCTCGATACAACTTTATATAAATTAAATATTTTTATGCTATCCTTACCATCGCTTCGAAATTCGCTCATTTTTAAACAATATAAGCATATCAATCATTTATAGCTGCCCTGTCGGACCTTAGCTCCTTCAGCTCACCTCATTCTATAGAATGTATCTTTCATAAAATATTTAATAAAATTATGGATTGTTTCACAACACTGAAATCGCATTATTTCGGGTAAAAAAAATGTCCAATTCAGTTTTGGCCATTGTCATTATCGGAATATCCAAGATATTTTTATGTATTTAACTAAGACAGCAAGGTGTTACAAGAAAAGGTTTGATAAGGAAGAGTTAGGTAGTGTCAAAGAGAACTGGCTGCTCATGTCGTCCTTCTACATTCTGTGATCCAACGCAATACCAAAACGTATTATTTTTGTAATATCTCATACCAAATATTTAAGCAACTATCCGAGTTTTTTGATGTATGCATTCATAAAATAAAAATGTTGATCGTAAGTCATTTGACCTAAAATTGCCAATAAGGTAGCAAATTGTCAAAGACTGTCAAGTGACATTCATATACATACAATAGGGTTAAGAACATAAAAAAATGGTGAAACTAAAAAAAAACTGTTAAATTTGGAAAAATTTACTTGATGTAATGCATTTTCGAAATATTTTCTATTAATAGAATTGTAATTCATATTGTATTAGTCACATACGTTTGTATAGGGTGATCCATTTTGAGGTTCCCTACTTATTTTAAAGAAAAAGACAGAAAATTCATTTTAATGGGAAATGTTCATTATCGTTCGAAAGAACATTCTTTATTTTTTAAAGATTTTTTTTTTAATGTGTTTTTTTTTGTAATGGGAATGTCCGCATGGACCTTAAACTTTAAATACCCGACCTGAAAAGGCCTAACAGTGTGATATCACACGATCATGGTGACCAATCGATCGGCCGAAAACGTGAAACTATTTGCTCACCTGTATTCTTTCAATAAATCCATTGATTGATGCGATGTGTTGGAAGTGAGTCCGTCTTGTTGAGACTAAATGTCGCTTCAATTTCAAGCATCAAATAGTGGGTTATCATGGCGCTATAACGGTCGTCATTAACTGTTACGTTCTCACCGGTATCATTTTTGAAGAAATATGGACCGATGATTCCACCGGACCACAAACCACACCAAACCGTTGTTCACTGTTTCTATTCGGTCAAACATTGTAAAAAGTTGCACTGAAGAAGAAGAGTTAAAGTAGATTATTGTACATCATATCATCATTCATATTAAATACCAAAATGATTAATAAAATCGAGTTTGTGGCGAAAATGAACATTTAGGATTTCCAAAATTTCCCTAAGTTTCCTGAAGTCCTTTTTAAAACCAACAATCAGTGATTCTGTTTTTTTTTTTCTTTCTGAGAACTCTTTCATTGGGGCTTATAGTAGAAAAGCTCTAATATGCTATTATAATTTTGAAAACCAATTAAATTCACAATAGTAAAGTATTCATATTCTAATTCACTCTTCTATTCAAATGCTTATGACTTTAGCTACTTGTATTTGCTGGCTGACAAATACAGTTCCATACTTATATTACATATGTACAGCAAAACCACCTCATGCATTTGAATGCGCTAATTTCTGCGCTGAAAATAATTTGTTTGCCATAAACCTACAAATCATTCGACTAAAGCACAACTAATTTGCATCACAAGAAATTCACTTAATTATAAACATATGATATTAGTTAGCACGTTTTCCCATTGCTTTGACAAATTCATTAGTGAAATTGGATTTTTCCCATTTTGCATTTTTGCATACATAAATAAGTCGCTACACATGCAAAAACAATAAAAACAGTAAAAAAACAGAAGCAATAAAACTTTTTCGTTTATATAAGCAAATGTAAATGAATATGTATGTGTATGTGTGTGTGCAAAGTTTTTGTCTCTTAAGCTAATTTGTTTGCCAAAGTAGTGAAGACTAATTGCCATGATGAGAAAGCAATTTAATTTCTGGGAATTGTATTAGTTAATTTAATTGTGTTGCTACACTTCGTGCCTGAGAACACATTTTAACTGAATAATTAGTATTTTTTAATTACCTTGAAATTTTAGCGCAATTTAGCGAGTATCTAGCTTGCTTCCTTGTGACCTCTGTGATAACTGTGTGTTATACTGGCACACATAACGGGTTCGTTATGTACTCAGAATGCAAGTAATTTAAATTTATTACTTTTTATTGGTGGGAATGACACAAAAACGTCACTATTCGGAAATATTTGGAGATTATTCATCGTAAAAGAATTAATTTAATTTCATTTACTAACCTATTACGTATAATAGATTCGGATCCAATAGTACGTGGATCCAATAACCATGTGACCGTTTTGCTCCGAAAAATACGTTACTTGTATCGACCGAAAAATAGTGACGATTTCTAAGATTCACAACCTCTGATCTTAATAAACTATCTGGTAAAATGCAAAACGATCACTGAGCTCAACCATAGCTCAAAATGGTCAAATTAGGATGAATTTCTATCCTACCAATTCTCTAGATATGGCTTCGAGAGACTTCTTTTTGTTCCAAATTTTTTTTCTTCAGAAATTTTCGTTTAATTAGTACTTGTTTCTTCGTACCTTGTTAATATTACTTGTTATTCCTACAGAAGAAGTATTTTTTCGACGAGTTAAAGACATACATATGTATGAGCATCAAGTATATGATTCTAAAAACATATTCTTTTTTATAATGAATCAAAATTTTTTTATTTTATTTTCGGGTAGCTATTTATCAGACCTAAGGGCATAATTGCTCGTTCAACCCATTTTATGTCATCTGTCTAGCTCACTACAAACTTTCTTTCCGAAATCAATGATTTCCGCCTTCATATGCACATCGATGAAGTAGAATTTTTCAGTGATAATAATTTTAAACCCTGAACCAAAACCGGTACCATATAAATGAAATCGAAATATAATTTGGTACGAAGACACATAAATGGTCTAATGCCACAATTTAGTTAGCCATATTATTTAATGCAGTTTAATTTATTTTTCGTGATTTTGGAAATGTAAACGTCATAACCACCACCTCAAATCAGTACTGGCACACTTATTTCACAATCAGCGTATATTAGATCTTTATCCTGTTCTTACGACCATTGGTCGTGGGTAATTAAATATGATTTAATGTAACACAATTACCGTAATAATTGTAGTATTAAAAGCAAATTAAAACTAAAATAAACACAATTTTCTTGAGCTTCCGTTATGTTATATACACATTCGAGTATATACTAGTCGTATGTAAGTAGTAGTACAAAATATTTCTAAGGTATAACACAATTTATGCATAATACTATATTATTTCTAATATAATTGACATAAATGAGGTAATGAAAGTACAGTGGTCTTTTGATGCTACTTGACTGAACAAAAATTTAATCGAACAGAAAATGTGGATTTCACCGTTCGAAGAACAGAACGATCGTAATTGTTAATTTGAAGTATTAAAACACTTTTACCATAAAACGTAAATAATTAACGATGAAGATGCTCTACTCACAAGGATATATACATTTTTCAACCAGTAAACTTGAAAAATTGAATCGCTGACAAGTGATGTGGGGGGGTCATGCGGTTGAACTAAATATAAATAAATGAAATTTTCGTAAATAAAACGGTATACTGAAGAATTGGACCAGACAGTTTCTCGTCGAATTAGGCTCAAGAACCAAGGACCGCTGTAAAATAATGTAAAAAAAATGATGGCAATATGTTTACCAAAATGACAAAAACTGACCCGAAATTAATTCTTTGCTGTACCTTAACGAAACCAAATCAATGACAGTACGCTCTGGGCTAGTAAAGGAGTGTCTTAGATCCTTATCAATAGCTTCTAGATATTTTGCTATCCAACTAGTGTGGATACCGGGTCACCGCGGAATCGTGGGAAACTGAAAAGCGGACAAGCTAGCAACATTGACGTCGAAATGGACTACAGACTACGCATGAGCTCGTCAACAACCAGCTAGCGAATTGGCTAGAATCGACATTAACCGTCTAAAGAAATTCGTAACAGATTCCAAGCATTTTGCTGAATCTAAGGGTCTTTGATCCACAGGGAGTTTTACTGGTATCACAATGGACAGCGCTCTAAGCTGTCTAAGCGAGATCTTCCGTTTTTTTTTTTTGCTGCAGAGATCTGCCTACAAACCTAACCTAAGTGACCGTCCCGGCTGTTTCGCATGAATTCCAGTTCCAGTTTCCGATGACTTTTTGCATGAATTGGGACAAAATGCCAGCAATAAATGTGGTTCCAGAGTATCAAACTGAATATGAATTAAGTAATAGCTAAAAGAAACTCCCTATATCGTATTCGAATATTCGAAATCCGGTCAACAAAATTTATATTAAATTCCTAGACCTAATTCACATATTATAGCTGTCATGGAGCACTGTCTGAGTCGACTGCGCTTAACTAATATTCGAAAATGTATTTATTCTAATACTAATGTGGCACTAGTTATGGCTAGAGGCGCTAATTATAGCAGCTAACGATTTACTACATGCATATATATAAAATAGTATACAAAAATACATGGAAAGCACTTTCATAAGCGCTCTATGCGACGTACATATGTACTTATCTATGAATATATATTACATATTGCATAAAGTCATTGTTACACAAGAACCCCAAAATTGTTGTATTGATTATCCACAATAATGAGGCACAATTTGCTCCAAAAATGCCAGCCAGCAGTTTCTTAATGCGTTCCTTGCCCGAAATACTGACTCCCGATCACTAGCTTCTGTCTTGCCAACGTCGATATTGTTGTTCTTGCTATTGCAGTTGGTGTTGTGGTGCGCCTTGCGTTCGTCGACGGGCAAAGCGCGTCAAAGGAAATTCGTTTATAATCGTCGTCATCAATTATTCTTCTACAACGCGTCGGTGGCCGGGTGGCTGGCTGCCACATAAATTGGTGGCAGTGGCAGGCTGCTTCATAATACATATTGCTAGTGGCATGGCATGACGATGGCGTTGGTGGCGCGGCTGTTGGCTGGTTGGGAGTGTGTTCATGTGCTTGTGTGTGGCAACTCAAATTTCTACTGACTAATTTTCAAGTAATTTTCGTAAAAATATATGCGCCTCGTCGCGGCAATCGTTGGATTGGTAGCGCAACGGACACACGCCGTGGTGCTGTTAGCGGTGGTGTTGGTAAATTGCTTCATCGACGCCTCGCGCTTACAAACAAAAATAAGACGCACACAAAAAGCTTCATATAAATACATACAAATAATACAACAACATAAATATTGAGTTTATGCGTACGACGCTCGCTTGATCGCCGTTCGCCGGTGGGTTTGGCAGCAGCGATTTAATTTAGTGGCACAAACCTTCAATATATTGAGTGTTGTTGTTGTTGTATGTGGCCTGCTGTTGTTGCGCTGCTTGATTGGCCATTTGATTTGTAAGTATGTCTGTGTATATTTTATTTGTATTCTGGGTGTTCCGGCAATTTGTTCCCTTTACTCAATTAACCCGTCATTGCTGCGCCACTCAGTGACCGCCGCATACACGCCGCTGCCTCTGTACGCTGCTGCTTATGCTATGTGGCGTAACTTGTCTTAATAGAGTTGCCAAATGACAGTTGAATTTTTGGGTTGCAGCTCCTTCCCTCCCTTGCGCGCCTCTATTATGAAAAACCCAAAAACAAAAAAAAAACAATCATTAATATTTTTATTGTTTGTTATTGTGTGTGTTTCGTAGCCATTATTATTATTAATAATGGAAACAATAATAGCAAAACGAAAGGCGAGACAATATGCCAATTGGGTACGCGGTTGCCCTTTGTTTTTGGGTGTGTGTGTCTGGTATCAATAAAATAGCGTAAATATGTATGTGTGTGTGTGTTGTTGTGGCATAGAAACCTATAACCATTTTGTTTTTATTTTTTTGTACCCTCATTTATTGTACTTTAGCTGCGTCTTTCTTTTGTTGAATAAAGTATATTAATGCATTTCGCCACATATTTCCACGCCTTTCACATGCCACATTTCACTTATGAATCAATTTGTGTTTGTTGTTGTGCTGAGCGATGCGCGAAACGAGCGAGAAAGCCGCGCTACAGGGAGGTCACCTTAATACTAATACATAATACATACATACATACTCAACATCATTCTGAGATGCGTAGCGAGGCATTTTTAGAAAACATCAGCCAGCTTGACTTCCTATCGCCGCCAATATCTCGGCTGCGCTCGGCGCAATTAAGCGTACCATGCTTGTACGGTCGTGTCACGCATTTTTCGGAGTTTTTTTTTATTTATTTAATTTTTCATACACACACAATCAAACAATTTAGGAGTGTATATAATGTTTTCGTGGCAACCCTCCGCCTTGCCGGGTATCCTTCCAGACGCATTCGTTCACTTTGTTTTATTGTTTTGTTATTAGCGTAAAAGGATTTTCCGCTTTTCTTGCGCAATTAATTCGAAATTAACCGAAAACCACAAATAAATAATTAATATATACATACAAATCGTGGGTGTATGCATTTGGATAATAAAAGTTCAAGGATATTACGCACATATGGTCGCAATTTGACCACGTTAAGTCGCGACACGGCATCTTAATTGCTTTTCACTTTAATAACTCCATTTGTTTGATGAATTTCCACTTTTTGCGTTCACTTAAAAATTTTCTTCGCTGCATTGCTGCAGCTGACGTCTTGCCACAGATATCCTTTTCTTTAATATTACTTAAAATATACAATCAAACTACCTTAAGTGCTCATTTCTTTACGTTAATTTAAGTATGGAAATGGCTATTTTTTGAGACTTTCAAACGCGGGTTTATTGATCATATTAGTTTAGTATTATACATATATTACGCTAATATTACTAAGTTTACCAAACAATTTAATTAGATATTGAAGTCAGAAACTAAACTCTAAACAACTCAATTTAGAACCCTGGTTATCCAAACATAAATTTTAAACTCGAGTTTATATCATGTAGTGACAAATACAATTTTTCTATAAAATGCCTCGAGGTCATTATTAATCACATTCCATTGGTGTCGCTAAAATCATTTTTTCAGTTCATATTTCTATGATCGGAATTATCGGCTTGCGTGGTTCTAAATAGACACCCTCAATCAAGTGACCTCTTCCCTTTCGGATGTGCACAGAACAATAAAATAATTTAAAAATGATTTGTCTTCACTCCACATCTTGAAAAAGTCAAAGGGTAAAAAAGTAAATACCAGGAGAGATAAACTGGATGTGCTTTATGCTGTATTAACTTATATTCTATCTTAAACTCAGTGGAATAAAGAGAAATGGAGACACGTGTATGTCCAACTTGTCCTAAAGGTATTGAACACCACTAAACATATAATCGAATGAGAGAATAGCTTTATTCTATCCCACAGAATAATATGGATATTCCTGGTAACAAGACATTTCATCGCCAGTCTGAAATGCTTTAGTTACAGCAATTTTCTAGAAAGAAAAAAACATAGATTTTTTAAAATTAGTATAGTTCTTGACTATTTTCCTCAAATTTTTCATAGGATTTAGGTCTTGTGATTGGGCATATTTTAAGGGGATTTTTCAGATCTTTTTTGCTATTAAATTATGTTATTTTACAAAAGTAATAATATAGCACTATTCCGCAATTCTTTGACTTGAAGTAACGAAATTTTGAAAAAAATATAGTTGCCAAAGTTATAGCTGTTTGTGTTGACCCAGTTCCAAAAAAGGTTCGTGCGGGGACAATCATAAGTCCTTGGAGATTCATAAAACCAATCGGATAAGAAAAAATACTTTTATAAAGAGGTAATCCTGTACCTGATCGAAGATTTTTTTGTTTTGTTCAAAAATTAACAAAATGGCGGCCTCAGCAAATCTTTTTTTTATAAAAAAAAATCGAAATTTTTTGGAAAACAAAAAAGTCTTGATCAGGTTCAGGATTTATATGTATTATAAAAGTTGTATAAATTTAATTAAAATCTATTGAACGATTATTCGAGATACAGTTGTCACCAGTTTCAAAAAAAAAAAAACATAGAGTTGAGAAAAACGCATTTAAAGTTTCACACTAGCGTATTGAAGTGCATGAACGCTATTTGTTATTTGTCGAATAACTGGAAAGGTAATTATCGGATTTTAAGAGAATAGTTTAAAGATATTAGTCTTAACGAAAATGCAAAACTTAATTTTTTCAAAATCCTGACTACCCCTAACCCCTTAAAATTCAATAAAATTCATACATTTAAAAAGGGAAATATGTCGGCACAAATATCTCGGCATGTATACCGATGTACTCGTATGTATGTATATAATTTCTAAAATAGTACATTACAAGAATTTATAATTGTCTATTCTAACTAACCGCATTAATTAAAATTAATGTATCAATATAATAGAGAGGTTTTCATGCATATATATATTATATACATATATACTATATACATATATATTATATACATATGTGTGTCTGACAAGCCATATTTGTACATCAACTAATTGCTTGCCACCTCAGTAACCGGCAATCGCCTTTCGCAACAACAAATCACCAGCCGCACAAGGTGGTCGTCCGCCACCATCATTACAAGGAGAATCACGAGAACTGAAAGCAACAACAACGAATTGTTATTTTTTATTGTACAACTGTACGTATGTATGTATGTATATGCACGAGAGCTGTTTAAACGCCACGAATAGTTTTCATATGCAACGACGGCACAAGCCATCAAAATGACCAAAATAACAACAAAAAGCAAACCAGCGAAGAGGAAGAGGAAAAAAGCATGAAAATGCAACGTACATATGTATGTCTGTAGCCAAAAGCGTTTAAACACCAACCAATATCACCATAGTCGCCACCACCACCACCAACTAACTAACAGCTACAATAACAATAACAACTTGAAGTATGGCAAATGACCAAAGTGTATAACAACAACAAAAAATATTAAAAAATACAAAATAAAGAAGAAATAAAATCAAAAGAGAATACTTTCAAAAAAAGCCTCGCGCTTTGATTGGTCACCACCGATCGCCGACATTGTTGAGGTGGAGATCTCGGTGCGAGATCAAAGGAATTACTATTAGCTGCCTGCTGGAGACGAAACAAGTTGTTGCCATTTCATTTGTGGCACGTCAAAAGACATCGTTTGGCCTTCGGAGGCGCTGGCACTGGTGAGCAATTTGAATTAGTGGCAAGCGGCTAGCCGTCAGTGATGCATATTTATGGTGCTGCACATCACTGGCACTCTGACAGGCGGAGATCATTAGCAGCCATGTTCACGATTGCCCCACAAACAGTCACACGTATAAATGTATATATACTTAGAGCAGATGCTGTACTAAATGCCCTGGCACGTATCTTAATTGCACACACATATATGTATACATATATACATATATACCTATGTACATGCCCATTTCATTTGTTATTGCTATAGGTGCCCGCATAAATATATCATCACGTTGTGCCATAGATCAGCAATTGTTTGACATTATAGTTAATTATCATCGCTTAAGATTTAATTGCCTTCATTTCTAAGCATTTGTGCGCCCATAGATCTTCATTTCAACGTTGGAGTTTTTGAGAACACAAGGTGTGAAATTGAAATTGTTGATTGCGCCTTAAAAAGCTTAACGGTTATACATGCATACATACATATGGACATATTTGTAGGTCTGCGAGTAATAATTGTATTAATTGGTTTATTTGTACATGATATTTTCTATTCGTGAGTTGATTAGCGGTGTTAATGAAGATGTCGACAAAGACATACAAAATCACATAAGAAATGGTTTTTGGCTGTTATTAAAAATCAACCACGTGCCCTATAACGGAAGAGAAATTTGGGTTTTCAAATTTATTTATTTAAAAAAATAAAAATAGTTGTATTCATTAAAAGGTTGTAACTGTGAGATATATACACATGCATTTCAGAGATAAAGACCTTGAGATCTCCAAAATTTTTTTCTCAAATCCGTCTGAATTTGTCCATTGCCTCAAAGTAACTCATATCTAAAATTCGGTATTTTTGTTTAAACATTTTATATGCTTGTTGTGAAGTTGAACTCATGCTCCACTTTTCTTCTCCTAACGGAAATCATTTCTAATTGCATGCAAATTCGCATTACATAACTTTGTCATACTCACTTCATATATCTAGTTATTGTTGTAAATAACCATCATCAATTCATGCTCATTCAACGCCAAATCATTCAAGCACAAGAAAGCACTTAAGTCAATCAGTCATCAATGCATATTAATCTTGGGAATACAGAGTTATATTTATGCAAATAAGTTGAAGTTAAAATAATTGCTCGTTGATCCAGATAAATAAAATACAGTTGCTCGTTGCTCATTTTATTGTTGTAAAATCATAAATTACGCTACTCGACTATATTTCTGTGTCAAGTCATTTTTAAAGCTTAATGACGAAGAATGCTAATGTTATAGATAGTTGTTAGTTAGTTGTCTTGTTAAGAGCCTATACCAGTATAACGCATGAAAAAAAATTTAAAAGAAAGTACTCGATCGAATGTTTCGAAGTTTTTTGGACACAATAAGGTATATTTTCAGCTATATTTTAAGATGTTTTGTTTTACAAAAATATTGAAAAATAACGAAGTTATGTGCTGTCTTCGGAGGTGCAAACAAAAAGCTCCCCAACTACTGACATGATTTCGGCCGAATGACTAGCTGAAACACAAAAATTCTAAAAGGTTATTAAAGTTGAAGTTATTTCCGATCAATGTCCTAGAATTTTTGAAAAATATCAAAAACAACAAAATGGCATAGTTCTGAAAAGAGGGTTGGTTTTTTAGTTAAAAATATGTAGTTTTAATGCCAAATTGACAATTTTAAACAAATTCAAGATCGTAGGTCATTGTATAGCAAAGATATTCAAGAATACTCAAATCCAATTTGAAGTCGATCGGTCAATTTCTCGCTGAGTTATGATGTCAGCAATTTTGAAAAATGTCGTTTCGAGAAAACCGTGTATTAAGTTTCGACTATAGCGACGTATACCAGTGAGCGGTCGCTCTTTAGAAAACTACCATTCAAAAACTATTCAAGATACGACCTTACCACTTTCACTGGATATTTTGAAAGTTTAAACTATCGAATAAGCAAAACAAAAAAATCGATTTTTTGAAAGTGTCTCACTGGTACTATTTGTGTTGAAATGAGACAATTACCAAAATCTTTATTAAAATGCTATACTTTTACTTCACGTATTTGTTGCGACATTTTAAGTTAAAGTTCAGAAGAAGTCATTTGTAAAATCAGTTTTATTCGATTATTTCAAGCTTTATCAAGGTTCTTAATCACTTAATTACTTTGTCCAATACTTGGATTTCCAGAGTACCTCAATCATGTATAAAATATTCATAATATAACTTTGAAACAAACAGGAGCTTGTTTAGAGGTTCAAGCATTCAATAATTGTTCTAAAATCTACTTAACTAATTTACACAGACTTGAAAACGAAAAACAATTTGCAAGCATACTTTTACAAAAAAAAATTGACACGAAATTGGACCTTTTGCAGAGTGTCCAAATGCTATATGCGTCAACTTTTACAGAAGTATTCTATTACTCGAGCATGCAAATATATGATACAATATTTTTTTCGACATACTCCGACATATTCTTTTTTACTAGCATTATCCGTATTTCAAATTATAACCAATAAATTTACACAAGGGTAGCGCTCTCAGTCAAACAATTTTTATAACATTGTATCTGAACAAAGAAAAACATTCATGAAATTAAAAAATATACCCAAACACGTAATATTAATAAAAGTGTATTTGAAAAAAATCAAAATCAAATCATTTAAATTAAAGCTACCAGCTATATTATTATTATTAAATTAAATTGAAGTCATATGTGCTTATTTAAACAATTTCGTGCAGCTGTAATTAACTGGACAATTATCATAATTAACTGCAAGAGCAATATGGAAACTGATTCTGAACAGCGAACTTATCAAAATCGAACATTTTTATATGTTTTCTCATATGTCTACTGATGTAGATACACAAAATGTATGACACTGTCTAGTTGAAACCAATTAAAACTGAATTTTTCATGAAGTGGACATAATAATTTTTAAATTAATAACGAAAAAACGAGTGTGAACAACACACACAGAATAATAATAATAAAAAAATTTCGTGTGTCTGTTGTCAAAACGCGCAATTATTCGATATCGCCGAGACATATGAGTTCAATTAGCGTAAAAGCTATAATTTAACTGAAAGCTTGTTTGGCACATGAAACCGATTTCCAATTTATCACCCGGAATTTTTCGAAATCGCCCATTTAGGATGTTTACTGCCAGTTCGTGAAATTAACATCAATTTGTCAAAAATACGAACGAATATTTTTTACGGTTATTCCGCAAGACGACGAAAGCGTAGTTTTTGTTTATTTTCTGTTCGTAATGCCGTTAATAAACAATTGTTGTATAAGTTTAACAACTGAGTTGACTTTAATCGAACTTGTTAAAGTCAAATTAAATTGCACACTTCATTGTTGGCGGAACTGAAACAAAAGCTCCGAAGGCGTGTGCTTTTGGCGAGTGTGCAGAGGAGTGTATGAGTAATAAAAATTTATCGAGTTTTTATGACTCTGACCGCATATAAAATATATAGTTACATACGTAAATATAATGTGGCCTTAAATTTCCAGGAAGCGGCATTGTATTGTAGTTTTGAGTGAAATGCCGAAAAATAAAGTAAATATGGACCTCCGTTAAACAGGCGAACTGTCAACAGTAGACTAAATGATAATTTTACATTAATAAACGAGCAAATTATAACAAGTAAGAGGAGTCTGAGTTCGTGCAAGACTGAATATACCAGACTCTAACGAATTTTTATAATTTAAAGAGTATCTCTTAACTGTTAATTAACTTTTATGAAAATAGGTTAATAGGTAGAATAGAATGGAAATAGGTTAAAAAATGTAATGTAAAATTTTCGAAACAGCATTGCATCCTCAAACGACTTAGAACTAGGACACATTTTTCGACGGAATTCCATGTTTTTGACCTAAACCCGGAAGTGTATTCGTCATGAGATCACCCAAAATCGATTATGTTTCCCTAAGACATGAGAGTCGTCGGAGTCATCAGAGCTTTTGGAGCTTTATTTACATAATATGCCTAATTCTTTAACCCACTGGTTCCATAGAAATCCATAAACCTCTTAAGCACTACTATAATATAAAATCCTTTCATAGTTCGGAACGTCTTAGCCAGCTATACGAGAGTCTCTAGAGCTTTTGAAACTTAATCCACTTTATTATTTTCATCCTTTTATATATTGGGTATACATTCCATGAGACTCCTAATATCAACACTCAAAAGCGATCGCGTCAGTAGCCTGTAGATCCGGGAAACAATAATATTTACTTATTTGAAGTTTTGCTAATTAGGTAGACGCTGTATGTTGACAACTCAGCGCTTTTTTCCGTTGCTGTTGCGGCGCTTCTGATGAGCCAACTTTCAATCGCTTCGTTGGAGATACCCATATATGTGCATAAATCCCAATTTAACGGTACCACCCCAGTGTCTGACATGACACGAAAGCGACAAAGCTGCCGAAAACCGCAACCAAGTGCCGCCGCCGCATGCTAATCCGCAACAATCTGGTGGTCCGGCCGCCAGTTTGCAGTGAAGCGCAACCTCAAGCGGCAACTTAAGCGACGGATTACGCGGCAGCATATAATAAAAGCTTAAAAATCTTAATATCAAATTATGACATATTTCTCAGAATTGGCTCACATACAAATGCAATATAGTGTAGGTGTGGGAGTGTCTCCCAGGGCTTTCAACGACAATCGTATGACATTTGCCGTTAACCCAAACGGACTGACAATGGCGTTCCACAAGAGTTGCGCCAAATTGCTTAGCCGAGACGAAATTGCAAATTCAAATGAATGAGATGCATACATCAAATAATATTAGAATGTGCATCGCAGCGGCTTTTCTACTGATCTTCCTACATAATTTATTTGCATTCTATTGCTGGCTGCGTGGCGGCAATTTTGAAGTGGTTGTCTCAGAGGTGCTTATATGGAGTTCTGCATACGATATATGATGTATGAATGTTTGTACGAGGTGTGTTAAAAAAATAACGGAAATTTTCGTTTTTACGAAAAAATATTTCTTCATCTGTCTTCATTAATGTTGTTGCCTTCAAAATAGCCCCCATTCGATACCATTACCATGCTCTTATTCCAGCGCTTCTTGCAATCGTCGAAACAGTTCTCAAAATCGATTTTTGAGATAGCCTTAGGTTCATTCAGCGATTTCTCGTTTGTATGTATGTAAAACGACGGCCCATATTGTTTCACTATATATTTGGAAATAGGGAAATGTCAAACGGAGCTATATTTGGTAAATATGGAGACTGGGTCGTCTTTACACTATTGTTTTTAGCCAAGAATACACGAACCAGCACCGAAGTGTGAGTCCTTAATAAACGAAACGCGCCAAGCTCATAAAAATACGTCTAAACTTAGATACTAATACAGTGGTAATGTAGAGAATTAAAACAAACTAGGTCGGGACTACTCCGTTTTGTCATGAACTTACTGAAATAGTTAATTTTACGAAAATTCTCAGCGAGTGCCAAATATATAGCTTTATATTTTCTCCAAACACCGAGACATTTACTTTATTTTTCATTACTTCTCAACAAATTTGCTCTGTTATATATGTAAATACATACTTACGTATACTACTATTATTATGTAACAACAACAATATGATAATCCATTTACAAATTTTGTACACATTTAAACAAATGTTTGTTTGTAAGCGCTTATGACGAATTTATTAATTACCTGCGACAATTTTTTAATTACCTTAAGTAATTTGAAAGCGCTTAATTGCTTTGCAGTCGATTGCATTAAGAAAACATCAATTTGCGCACTTTAAGGATGTAAACACAATTAACGACAAATAAACACTTTGTAATTTGTGCGACACATGACAAACATACATACATCCATACACACATACTTGTATATGTTCATACATTTGCATATGATTTTCAGTATTTCTTCAAATGTAAACAGTTGTCATGGGGGATTTCGTAAAACAAAAAATACAGAAAATCATGAACAGTCAATTTGCGACGACAACTGCGAGCGCTACCATCGGTATTAGTTATACACTTGGATAGAAAATATTAATAATGTGCGAAATTAAATCTTAACACTTTCATGCCTATAGCCAACATTGTACTTAACGGCTTCTAAATATTTTTGACCAGCGGTGTTTTCAATTGTGTAAACTTAAGTGTTGTGCAAGCTTACAGTTACTTTTTCTGATATGAGCTGTGCACGTGTTCATTCAGTAAGAGTTCTCCGCAGAGAGAAATTGGCAAAAACCGTTTCGCGAAAAAAGTTATACAAAAAGTGCTCAAAAACATAAAAATAATTGTTTTATTTTAAAACAAAATATAATATATAAATAAATAAAGATAAGAGAGTTATTTAAAAAAAAGAATGAGAAAGTGTTTAGTCTATTTGTAATAATTTAATTTGTGCTTATAAGCAACATCCTGTAACTAATGAACCAGGATACATAGAACTTTGTACTTTTTATCACTTCATATTTAAGTTAAAACTAATATATATCTGTCCTAAAAAAAGTTAGCTCCGCCCATATTAATTCGGGCATGAGAGAGTTAAGAGCTATCAAATCTATTAATCTATATATGTCCTCTATAAAATATCGGGCACTTCAGATTTAAACACCAAATTTTGAATGATAATTTTTTTCTGATGTCCTTAAGTTAAACCAAACTTTCTTAATCTTAACATTGCTTTGAAAAAAATAAATCGGAGAACTTCGGAGAGTTCCGTCATGAGTGGTGAAAAACCCCGGTGGTTTACTCACTTTCACTTTTTATAGTTCATACATAATAATAAACCAAATATACCAATTTCATGTTTTTTCCTCAATTCCACTTCTGTATCTCGATTTAATAATTTTGACCAATATGAACAGGAAACGTGCTCAAAGTCACCGCAACCGCTGTACTCAAACTCTATTGTCTTGTTCTTCGAAGCATCATGTTGAGATTCAGTATGGTGTTAAGGCGCAGAAAACATCTACGCAAGGATAGTATTCGAGTATATTCCCACTTAGTTTAACATTTTCTATAAATGCCATTTAATATCGGTCAAAATGACAATTAAAGACGAAAGAGAAGTGATACTCACACATTCCCGCCCCAGACAGACCGTTTAGTGGATAACTCTTTGCAATATCATATGATTTGTTGACGACTGGTAGAACTAGAACATTAAGGTTATTGAAAATTCGACCTGATTTAGATAACCCCATGAAATACGTAATGTCGCTGAAAAATTCAATAATACCCGGGTAGTTTTAAGCTCTAATCTATGCAGATATAAACATCTGGGTGAAGAAATTGAACTGTGTACAGGAGCGAGAAATAATGGAAAGTTAGCAGTAGTTTCCATAAGGAGACCAAGAAAGATTTTTTGTCAAGTTAAATAAGACCACTAAGAGAAGACACGCATGCGATTTTACTATTCTTTTATTTTCTTAACCAAATAGTATTCAAATAGAACATCCTTTGAACAAATCTTCATAGTTAAGTTGCTGTGTGTGTACCATACTATTGGTGATAGGAACAAATTCTCCTTTCATTGAAAATGGTTCTTTTAGTGCCTCAAAAGCACTTGGCTGTTGTTTTTGAAGACATTTAAGTTAAATTAACTTAGTTCAGTAAGAAAAAGAAATAGCTATATGTGGCTATATAGGATAACGGCAATGAAGAAACAAAATTTGGTAGTAGTTTAACTTTCGAACTAACTCACTTTCAGTCCAACCTACTGTCACTTGAGAGAACCACCATATTTAGCAATTTCCTTTTTTTAATCCAAATATTATCTAATGCACCGAAGTGCTGTTGTGTAGCGTCTTGTGTGACACCGCTAAAACCTCTACATGCTCTCACTACATTTGCGTGCCATTTTCGATGAGGCGAAACTTTTCAAAATCTGCTTAATTAGTCTGCCGCGTTCAAGTGTTTAAGGCGCGCAAATCGTTTCGATTAAATTGTGTGCGTTGATTTTAGAGTCACGTACATGCGCACACGCACACTCTTGCATATACATACATACATACATGCAAACAACCGGTGCAACTAGCACCAGCGCAACACCGTTAACCGCATTGAAAGCAGGGAAATTGCAATGCGTGTGAATATATATATAAGTGTGTGTGTGTGTTTGCTTGCTGCACTTTTAAGAAAATTCATCGCATAAATGCCGTTCATATTTATCCTCATTAAATTGTCACGCATGTCGTGCATTTGCAACACTTTGAAGTTGTCAACCATGTGTCCGTTGGCGGTGGCGCAGCGGCGACAATAACTATGTGTTTGTTGCTGTTGTTGTGGAGCTGTTGGCGGTTTGGCAACGTGATGTTGTTGCACTTGTTGTTGTTGGTTTTAGTGTTTCTTGGCCTGTTGTTACTATTGTTTTTGTTGATGTCGACGTTGCATTTACCGACAATCGTAATGACAATATCGGCGCGAACGATGTCTCAACATGAAACAAGACACGAAGAAAGCTTGACAATTAAGTGACATTTGGATTGGCACTTTACTGATGTATTATTATATTGAATAAGACTTACCGCACAATGCTATGTGACATACATACATAAGTACAAGTTTATACATATACAGACACATTTAAATAATAAGTGCATTTAATTTGCGGTTTGTGTGCGAGGAAGCTATAAAGCTTTCAAAAATGTTTTTATTGAAATTTGGTCACACTTAAATAGCGTACCGTTATTTAAAATATTTACCTCAAAACCGACATCAGCACTTACATTTTACATAAACGGTGTTTTTTTGGAGACATGTGGTTATCAAGAAGGCATAAAACGCATTTAATTTAATTTTAAAATGATTTCGAACACGTGACCGGCTGTCTTGAATAAGTTGTAGCCGAGAGGACCGAGATTTTGGACCACATTTTGCAGCCGAATGTCAGCAATAATTAAGGAATGGCAAAGCAAACTTAGTATAAGTTAAGTATCTAGCAGTTGTCAGAAATGTTAAAAATACTGTTTCAACGAAAACCACACATCCGAAAAAAAACGCAGACAGTTAACCATTATTCTTTCTGAAATACTCTTTTCGGCCCGTCGGAACTTTTGTGAGGTTTTTCTGATCCAGGATGAAGCGTAAGAGGTCATTCCAACAATTTGCTCTTAGCAAGGTTCTCTTGCCGCAATCAAATTTACGGTTTACCACAGTCTCGAAAGATATACCTCCCGACTTGGTTGAAAGCCAGACGCTTCGTCGATATATGCGGGTCCTTCGATCATATCTAGGAGTTCACAAGGTCCTGCTTCACATCTGTCCAAGTGTGATACTACGTGACCTTTTGGTGACCTATCCTAACTCTTGTAATGTTTAAATCGAGTGTTATGGCATTGGAAAAGTATAAAATTTTGTGATCCACACTTAAAATATATACTTTTTCAAGTTCATCGTTTCAACTTGTTTCTCATTCAAAATTAGGCAATTTGATAAAATCTAGATAAACGCAAGCTTCAAATAAAACATCTCTTACCTATAAGGAATATTTTCCGACTTAATTTTGATTTAAAATAATTATAAAAAAATTGGTACACACAAAATTAAATACAAAGCTCTGCTTTAAGTTGTATAACATTCCGCAAAATGGCGTTTTATGTGTTAACACTGATTGTAGATTTAATCTAAAATCTGTCAGCAACTGTTTTCAAACAAAGTACGAAAAACAACATTTATACAAAGAGAAAAGCCAGTGTCTCGCTTCCTTATTAGATTTGTTGACATAAGCGCAATTGTCAGATCATTTATCCGTATTAAGTGCTGCGAAGCGTAAGGATAACAAAGCCACCCTGAAAGGCATTTTTCGCATGGCGTCACTTTAACACCGAGGATTAACGCTTCTGGTGTGTTCTGTGTGCTGCTAAAATACAAATAGTATTACGACAGTATGGAACAACCCTCACTGGACAGTGGAACACTTAACACCAAATCTCAAATACATATTTTTTTTTTAATTATTAGCTTTTAATTTATTTTAATGTAATGTAAATAGATATAAATATATAATCAATCGACTGTCAATCATTTGTCATTTCAGATAGACAATCTAACAATCCATTTGATGTCATATACTAATATAAAAAATAAACAATAAAAATATATTTTTAATATTATTTAATAACCACTTTTTTATTAAAAATCGACAAACACACATATTTTCTCCTCTCTTGTCCCACTGTGCACGCTATCGTTTTGTCGGTCTACTGAATTTCAGTTTATTTAACTTTCTGTTACACTGCCATGATGGCGACCTTTTCACACTTCCCCCTCCACTATTGTCATTCTGGTGTGGCGGTTTTTCGCCATACTTTGACCTCAAACTTGATGAATTTATATGCATGTCAAGTTCGCCCGAAACATTTCGCTAAGGGCGTGAACGCCTCAAATTAGATATGGTGGTAGAAATTGTAGAGCAAGTACTAAAAATAGCACACATTAAATACAAGCGAGTGTGTGTGTACAAACAATTCTGTGTAAATATACATATTTGTATGTGTATCGAACAAATTAAATAAAATGGTGGTTGAACTTTAAGTACGAATAAATTGAACCAAATTAAAAGTGTACAACAACAAATCGTATTTTTACAATTTGTGACATATGTACATATGTATGCACATAGTATAAATTAATTGAAATGATAAAAAATATATATTTTTAAAATTTGAATCACAAAATCTTACACCAGATGGAGATAGTTGAAGAAAAAATAACAGTTATTTAAAATAAGTATCCAAAAAATTTTTTTTGAGTTAAAAAAATATTGGGAAAAAGTAAGGTGCTTTTAAATATTATATGTGATTTGTTTAAAATTGCTTTTAATACAAACAAGCCTTCAGACATATTTTCAGACAATCTCAATGGATCCACGAAATGAGCTCTTTATCTATAAAATTTGCTTTCCCAAAATTTAGCATTTAAGTATTTTTATAAGGCTCTCGGAGAAAATAAAACCTGCAATTAACAAAAAATCAGTTCCATTTACATTTGATTGTTTTTTAGAAGACAATGTCAGTCTTCGTTTCCATAATTTCCATGAAATCGTTCGAAGGCGGCGTTTCGAGCTCTTCATACAATAGAAGAATGTTAAATGTACTGTAATAAGTATTTAATAATGCCTACATACTCATTTATGCCATAAATATCTGAATATTTCCCGCAATATATGTACATATGTATGTATGTAAGTAAAAACAGGTATATACAATTACCTAGACATGTGCCGAGACATTATTATTAATGCATATGGGTATATGTCTGTACATACATTTATTCATTGTCAGAGTATCATATTCTAATTGGGTTAAATCAATAATTGTATCATACCACATAATTGCTAGGCATACTAAACTTCAGTATCTACTTATGTATATAAATATATGTATATACACAAATGTACAAAATGTATCGCGTAAGCAACTACATTCAAATATAATTATTAATTTTGGCTCCATTAATGGATATTCATATAGAAGGTTACATTAATATTGTTTTGTAATTGACTAATTTCGGATTAAATTATGATTTTGTGATTAAGTCTATATATAGTGATAACTACGGTCGCCGGAGCTATCACCAAAAAATAGATACCAAAAGCCTTTATTACTTTTTTGAAAAAAAAAAATTAGTAAGGAGGGGCTAAGTTCGGTTGTAACCGAACATTTTATACTCGTGCATTTTGAAAGGCTCAAAGGAGTGGAAATATTTTCATATATTGGTGAAACTATATTATGTATGCTAGGGGTATACCCCTAGGTTTAAACCGATTACATTACTACATTAGTCCTATTAGCACTAGGAAAAGGTCTAGCTCCAGTTACTTATTTTGACGAAATTGTGTTTAGATAACACACAGTCGGTTCATTAGAATAACGAAATCATTATAAATAGTATATGGGGGCTGGGGTGATTTCTGCACCGATTTCAACTATTTTCTCTTTCCAATGAACATATAATTTCTTAATTGTGTCAATATACAGTGGAACTTCCATAACTCGAAGATCTCTGAAACTCGAACTTTTAAATTGGCAATAGCGTTTAGAAATCAAATTTCATACGAATATCCTTCCATAACTTGATCTTCTATACGTTTTTTTGTGGATTATGGTGATTCGAGTTAGGGAAGTTCCACTATAATTTGTATCCATTTGTATGTTCACTTAATTTTGTCCATATATCCCATATAGTAGCCGATATATACGATATAAAGCTCACCGTAAGTTTTAAAATCCTAATATTAGGAATATGGGAGCTTGGTAAAGTTATTAACCATCTCCTCCCCTTTTTGGCACCGAGGCACAATTTTATAAGGAAAACATTAACTTAATTTCTTTAGACTATATGAAAGATTTAGATTTTCGGTAAAATAAACTATCCATGATCTTCATGTCAGAAACCTTGACAAGTTATACACCGCAAATGCAGTATTTGTGTAAAGTTTTATTCCGATATCTTAATTGGTGCTTGATTTATGGAATATGAATCAGATGGAATTCAAAATTGTGTTATATCGAAAGTAGATCTGGTTGGGAACCATTTCAAATTGTAACATCAGGAAATGAAGTAAATAATATGTACATAACTTGAAATTGGTCGAGTAGTTTCTGGTTTTCGAACCAAAACTGGGTGGCGCCACTTCCATTTTCCATTTTTATACCAATTTGAGTGCACCGCTTATATATCATCTCTACCATTAAATTCAGTATTTCTCATGTTTTTTGTTAGCAATTTAAAGCGCTTTTAGTACTTAATGTTCTCCTTTATATTGAAAGTAAAATAACGGTCTTCTTCTTCTTGACTGGCGTAGACACCGTTTACGCGGTTATAGCCGAGTCTAAAACAGCGCGCCACGTATCCCTCCTTTTGGCAGTTTGGCGCCAATTGGTTATACCAAGCGAAGCCAGGTCCATCTCCACCTGGTCCTTCCATCGGAGTGGAGGCCTCCCTCTTCCTCGGCTTCCACCAGCGGGTACTGCATCGAATACTTTCAGAGCTGGAGCACTTTCATCCATTCGAACAACATGACCTAGCCAGCGTAGCCGCTGTCCTTTTATGCGCTGGACTATATCTATGTCGTCGAATAACATATACAGCTCATCGTTCCATCGTCTGCGGTATTCGCCGTTGCCAATGTTTAAATGTATGGTATGGTCCATTTTCCGCAAAACCGTTCTCTCGAAAACTCCTAGTGCCGTCTCATCGGATGTTGACATCGTCCACGCTTCTGCACCGTAAAGTAGGACGGGAATGACGAGAGACTTGTAGAGTTTGGTTTTTGTTCGTCGAGAGAGGACTTTACGTTTCAATTGCCTACTTAGTTCATAGTAGCACCTGTTGGCAAGAGTGATTCTGCGTTGGATTGTCTTATCTACAAGATAATTGTGGAAAGTAACTATGTAGCGGATTTCACCTGCTCCTTACTCACAATAATTATCAGAAACTCACGCCGAATGATCCTTGAAATATTCAATTAAAGTACATCTGTTTTCATGTATATAAGTATGTATGTAATGTAAGAGTTGAAATATATGAATTTATTTGGTCTATATAATTTTATTCGACAGCTTCTTGCGTCTGCCGTTGAACTTTTTTCAGCTATGCTTTCGTGAAAAATTCAACTAATGAGCCGTGTTTATTTCTTGAACCCTTTCGTTGAACGCATATACAAATATCATATGTACGTGCAACACCTGTCCTACGGTTGAAAGGATCATTATAAAGGATAACCAAAGTGCCACTTTAAGCATAAATACATGTATATTTCGTATTTTGTATGCACCAGCATTTCAAGTTATATAGATAAGCAATTAAATGTATTAGTAAATTGTTGTTAGAATACAAGCCAAACCTAAGCATTATTTTCATATCTTTTTCAAATACTATTATTTTATGGCATCGATTATTTGATATATCCGTGTAATTAGGGAAATAAATGAATTTTGTAAAATATGTTATTGTGAGTGGCCATTTGCAAGCATATATAATTAGTACTACATATTTACTCATCAAGTCTTCTGTCCACAAATGTAAATACGCTGCAAAGCTTATCCAAAGCAGACTGTGTTTAATTCACTTATTTATGTGTATATGCATATCGCCCTCTCTTTTCTGCACGCTTTTAATTTACATATGCACATACATACATATATGCATCGATACACTAAAATGCTTTTTTACTATTATAACCGTTGTTTTACGACATGGCCACTTTTCTGTCATCAATTTGTGTAATGAGCGGCGAGAATATAATATCGCATGCATACGCATACCCGCCCAATTAATTTACCGCCATCTTTTATGGTCACTACTTAAATATGCACAATGAATTTATTTCAATGCACACACGCACACACACATGCAAACACACAATTCGACTGAAAATAAAAAAGAACCTGCTGAAAAATGCATAAACACAAATTACCTGCATTTTGGATGAAACGCACGGCGAACTGCACGCAATGTCACCGCTCCCCCCTCACTGAACACCGTTCATTCACAACTACAACAATGCATTTTTATGCAGCCCATATCTACTTGTACGTATGTACATATATAATTAGTGTATATAAGTAGTGCATTCGCTTCCATCTTTTTGTTTTTGTTGACGTTGAATTCAGTTGACTTTGTTGTGCGTTTCTAATGACACGGTTGGCACCTCAGCCGGCCTAGTGTGACCATGCACATGCACCATTACAAGCATATATACATATGTACATATGCATATATTTTTCATGTATATGAAGCGCTTTAAAGCATTAATTTTTATGCGCATAATTTGACACCAGTTTCGGTGTTTGTTTTGACACGATCGTCAATGTCGATGGGCCCTAATTAATTCCCAAAGTAATTTTGTAGTGATGAAGATCTTGTAGTTTAGATAAATAATAAATTGCCCATTAATATGGGTTTAAATATATAAGTATATATAAGCATACACGAGTTTTATAAAAATAAAATGTCTGCACTTCAGTGTTGTCGATGGATGAATAATAAATACAGTACCTGTCCAATAAATTACGAACGAGATCAAATTCGATATACCGATTTTCTCACTTTGGCGCGCTAGAGGATCGGGTGCGTCCGGGAGATGGTTCAAACACTTCGGACGTCCAAGTAGATTCTATTGGCTACCATTACACTATTAGCCATCCTAGCGTCACCAGGAGCGCGACAATAACAAAAGTTCCATATTGCTATGGGAACACATTGTTTTCTTCATTCGAAAATTATTCGACAAGTACTGTAAGTAAGGATGCGCAAAGCTCGGTTGTAATCGCTCTCAAAATCATTATGTAAAGTGTATGAAAGCTTGGGTAATTTCCGAAACCTAGCTTTATTATATTCAAGACTACAAATTCACTTATTTTTGCTAAAATAACACACTATTAACCGATATATCGGTATAAAGCTCACCGATAGTTTGAAAATCCTTATATTAGGTATATGGGATCTAAGGGAAGTTATAAGCTGATTTTAACCATTTTTGATACAGAGACACACTATGAGAAGCAAAGATTCCCTCTGAATTCAATTCAAATATCTGACAAATTTTCATTCCGTCAAAAAAAAATTCCTTAGGCACTGAGGTCCACATCTTTGATATTTAGGGCCTTGAAAATTTATGACCCGATTTCGACAATTTTTAGATGAGCGATGTCACACCACCGATTTGGTATTAATGCAATGTTTTATTCCGTTATTTTCGTTAGTGCTTGATTTATATCTTGAAAAATGAAGGCATCAGATGACATACAAAATTGAGTTATATGGGAAGTATGAGTGATTGTGAATCGATTTCGCCAGCATTTTAATCAGATATGACGTCATGTTTTTACAGTAGTTTTCCGAAACAACGAACACATCAGACCTGTTCGTTACATCGAATTTTTCGTTAATTTAATTTATTTAAAGAATAATTTCTGAAATTTTCAAAAAAAAAAATTAGAAATCCCCCATTGTGACGTCATTTCCGGTGACCCCTCGGAAAAAAGGTTGTCAGCATAACTCCTGACAGGATCATCCAAAATGAAAAAAACAAAAATAAGTGTTAAGTTAAGTCTTAAATAGTTAAGACCATAAACTCGTGCTTGAACGAAGGTAAGACAAAAAAAAAAGTAAAAATTGGAATTTTGGCAGACATTTTTCCAAAAAAATAAAAATTTCTGGCAAATTTGCTGAACATTTTGTTTTAATAGTTGTAATTAAAAAAAAATCCTTCGTTCGATCTCGATTTTTTGAACCCACGAAACCCATGTAACCCCTTAAACCGAGTACTTGCAAATCAGCGATGTTTGTTATTTAAGGTACTCAATGTAAAAAATTTGCTTGTTCGTAATGAACGGTTTTCGTTAAAACGAATATTCGTTATTTCGGAAAACTACTGTATCTACAAAATTTCCTTGAAATTTGTCGAGTAATTTCTGAAATATGTTTTTTGACCAAAATGTGGACGGCACCACGTCATTATCAAATTGTCACACCAATCTGATTGCCTGAGTTCTGTACCATCTTTTCCATCAAATTTAGTGCTTATGGCTTTTTTTTGATAGATTTTCAGTAGTTTCCAACATAACCTATAAGAGATGGGCGTAGTCATCATAGCATTTTTAGTAAGTCTGATTGATATGGCTTTAGTAGTTCGCGAAATATATAAAGTAAACCTATTAGAGCACAGGGTCTCTCCCATTTTTCCAAAAAAAAATTCAAGTACAACTGCCAGTACTGATTCAACTATCTCGCATACCTTTATTGGACGGTCTGTTTCTACGAGATAGTAGATTTTTGTTACTCCAGGCACCGTGGTAGCTGTTTTCGACTTCAAAGATTGTTACGATCAATCATTATTGTAGACCTTCTGTTATTTCAAGAAATTTTTATATTCCTAAATTAAAATTGTCGTCTGACTAACTCTCGAAGATTTTCAGAAATATGCGATTTCATTACAAAATACATTTAATTGTGTAAAAAAATCTAACTTTTCTAGAATACCTGTGAAAGGGTGCACATGTTATTTAATAATTATCTTTCTCTTCGGGTCAATAACCTTCAGACCTCTTGTCAGTCGCTATTATAGTTAGCTAATGCTACTTTCATAATTTTTTATTTTTTTCTTCATATCAACACTATGTGATAATTGGCCACCATTTTGATTGCATATGTACATTAATAGGTGGATATATTTGTATGTCTTACCCGATTGTTTTGACTCTTTAACTTGCTTCCGCAATTGTTGTTTTGCCAACAACATTTATTTAACTACGCGTCAGTGGCCTTTGGACGTCAACGCCGCCGTCGCGTTGCCAGTGGCCACAATGTCATTTCAACCAATTCCCCCATTTGCAAAGTCGTTGGTTGCTTGAGGCATTCATATGCAGCCTAAGCTCTTATGTACACACATAAGACCAGCCTCGTAAGTAAACTGCCGTGTTGCGGGTGCACCGCAAAAGCAGCGCTAACGATGGCCGCAAATGAAATGTTGCTCAAACAAATTTACATACATACATACGTACATACCTAGGAGCGAAGTTAATGACATTCAATTTGTGGCGGTACCCGCATTGCATTTCTTTTGAGTTTTTGTATTTACCTTTATACATATGTACATATGAACATATATGCATATATATTATGTGAGTATAGACGCACACCCTCGCTTCCGCTGTCTTTATAAACGTCCACGTTCTACCTATTGCTAATTTCATACACTTAATGATAGACCCACAATTGCATTACCATATGTACATATGTTTGTTTGTTTGTTTGGCGTAAATGATGGCACCCTCAACAAATTAAATTCGTCAATTTTATGTTAAATTATAGGGATCGTATGGCATTTTACCATCAATAGCAAAAAATAAATGTTTTTTGCTTGTAATTTTATTTTCTGCTTTTTTATTGCAGTTGTAGCATATAAACAATCATATTTGTTGGCATGGTGAAATTATACTTACAATTATACTTGTGGTACAAAATGTAAATTTCGATACGATTCAGTGAATTTCCGTCTCGCCTTTTTCATAAAAAATGTTTTAACTTCATTCATTGTTCTTCCGCCGCTGCTAAGTACTGAATAAAGTAAGAATTTCCAAAAATCAAAAATTTTCAAGTTTTTCGAAATTCTCAGCTATGTGGGATCGTCCTGGAAAACGCAACAAATTTAATTCACAGAATCAATCTACAACAAATTCATTCAAAATTAAAAATCCAAAATTTAAATCCAAAGTCCGACCATCTCGTAAGTACTGACTCGATTCCCCAAGAGCTACGAATTGCACGAAAACTAATTTCGAACCATTTAAATAAGGTTAGATGCAAAAAGAAGCTGTATGATGTATGAGTCGCTTACGAGTTGATGCAAAAGACCCTTATGGACCGAGATTCCATTTAAGAATTGCTTGAATTGCAACATATTCGATACATTTCTGAAGCGGATAGTTACTGGTGATGAAGGAAGGGTCACTAACGACAATCATGGTCGATTCCCGATGAGCCGGCGCAAGCCGGTGACCAAGTTAGGATTGACCGTCAGAAAGGTTTTGCTTTGCTATGTGTTTGGTGTGTTTGGCAAAGAATCGTCTATTATGAACTGCTCCTCTACGGTTGGATTTGTACTGTACACAATTGGAACCTCTGAGGGAAGAAATCGCCCAGAAGTCTATTATGAACTGCTCTTCTACGGTTGGATTTGTACTGTACACACAATTACCTCTGAGGGAAGAAATCGCCCAGAAGCAGCCAGCTTTGGCAAATAAGAGAGGAATTTTGTTCCATCAGGGCAACGCCAGACCACACAAATCGACAGTGCCAGTGTCTCGTCAGAAGCTCAGGAAGCTTGTTTTAAAGAAACATTCAATGCATTGATCTAACAGTACAGACCTGGCACCGAGTGCTTACAACCTTTTCCTATCTATGGGAAATTATATTTCTGGTTAAGAATTCATAAAATCAAAATACGTTTATTACCAATAGGGACTAGGGTTTCTATAATTACCTTAAAAGTGGGAATAAGTTATCGAACAAAACGGTACATATTTGATAAACCAGACCTATTATCAGACATGTCCAACGATTCTATTTCTAATGAGAACTCTTATGTTGCAGAATTTTAATGCATTCGGATTCTATTCTATTAAGGAACACATACAAAGAACCCTGCCTAGACCTATATTCACGATTTTACTTATCAAAGTAGTCGAAAAGCCTACTTCTATGCAAATCACCACTACATGGCAACCCTGAGAACGCAATAAATGGCTTACATTTTACTGCCAACCCTATTACCCGAAGTTCACTTGGTATCACAATTTTCATTTGACGCCATATTTGTTTATTGTTAATTTGTCACCATTGCTGTTATTGCTATCAACCGTTGCCATTAGACAAAAGACACACAAGCAGGAACGAACACAAACAAACAAACTTCAGTAGATATGTATGTATGTGCGAGTATGCAGTTTCGGTCGTGTATTTACGGGCAATATTCGTGTGCGCCCTTGCGGTAAGTATATTTTATGGTGCTTTTAGTGCGTGTGTATATGTATGTATGTATGTGTGTGTGTAGACCAGTGTGTTTGGCTGCGGTTTGCACCCATAATTATTGTCGTTGCTTTGACAACAATGTTGCAAGTTTCCAATTAATTTTATTACAACGTTAAACGTGAAACACTCTTTAAAAACGATGCGCATACATGAGTTACAACAACAACGATAACAACAACATGTAGGCTAACAATAACTATTTATTTTAATGAGCGGCAGAAACAACATTTATCTACAACGAAGGAAAATATATTGCAACTAAGTGGAGACCCTACTGTGTAATTGCCAGGGCGTTGAAATGCGTGTTTCACAAACTCGAGTTTATTGATAAATTTGGAGTTTAGCATTAACACTACTCTAAAGCATAGATTTCAATTTTTTTTATTTTTCTTAAACACCACTTTCTGTTAATTTTTAAAGTAATCCCGAAATTTCGGGATTGATCTTGAGATTTAAATTGAAAAAATTAAAATTATTTATTAAATTACAATTTTCTTTTTTCGCTATTTCGGGATTTTTTGTATAGTCCCGAAATTTTGGGACTGAGATCGGAGTTTTAATTCAAAATTATTATTTTTTATACAATCCTAAAACTAAAATAAATATTCTTATCTTTAATATAATCCCGAAATTTCAGGATCTATATATACGAAAACTAAATTGAATATTCTCTCCTTGGATATAATCCCGATATTTCGGGACTGACTCGGGATTTAAATTTACAAAAACTGGAATGAATACTCTCATATTTGATATAATCCCGAAATGTCTGATACGAGCTCTGGGTTCCAATTCCTTTTCGTGATTCTCATCCCCATCATAGAAGTGTCTACGCACATGTTGCAATTTTGTTGCCGGCACATCCTCAATAAGGTGTTAATGGTTAACTCACTCCTTACAGTTCAGGCGCATCTGCAGTAACCACAGCACACCGCAACAATAACAATAGCAATAACAATGGAAAATTTGCAAATTGTGTGATTGGCGAGGCAACTTGTCAACATGACTAAATTGGCGTATATAAATTTTCAACTAGACCCCAAACGATTAGCGTCGCCGGTGCCTAGCCGACGTGTCAGCATAGTTTATTGCCTTTCCTTATGAGAACCAAAACATTCTATGCAATGCTGCGTTCTTGTTCGTTTATTGTCTTCGAGGCTGATTGCTTTCTAGGATTAAGTGGTTGTTGTTGTTGTTGCGGTGTCACAGCAATACTTCATATTATGTTAAAAGGTTTGGAAATTATAAAAGGGTTAACAACTTTTGCCGCAGGCAACAACAAAAGTTCGTGTGATTCAAATGAAGCCATAGAAGGATTCATATTTCATGTGATTTAAGTTGAAAGTTGGCTGGTGTGGTGAGAATTGATCGGAGCCTGAGAAACAAATTGTGTGTCGAGTTTTCACCTTGTTTACGATTGTGCATTTCTAATCTTGAAAATTATATAATATAAATATATTATTATCCTCTGCGGGTTCCTCTAATAATGCTATTGTCAAATAAAATTTTCTAGAGAATTTTTCTTCAAAGATTTTTTTTTTAAATAATTATTTTAAATATATTTATAATTTAATTCATTGATAATTTTTGAATAACTCAAGTTATCATCTAGTTCGAAAGCCATTAAAATTTTAATAGGTGGCAACGCTGTTAAAAAATATTAATTAATTTAAACATAGAACCAACGTCGTTGAGAAATCTGTATAATGAATTAAAAAAAAACATAATTTTTATAGACTTTCTCTAGTGCTTTCAGAATAACTCTAGCCTTAGAGAGAATAGAGTTGAAACATTGACCCTAAAATAATAAAATTTAATCAGTATTTGGTTATCATTGAAAGAAAATCTATATAATTTATATTACTGCTATTATGTCAGTGAAGAAAATTTCCTATTTTCAAAGCTTCGTGTTTAATTCGAGGTTACGACAGAGGCACTTAGAGCTTTTATGGTATCAGCTTTTATCATTTCGACGGAAAATTTAGAAACGTGGAAAAAAGTTATAACGGTCGGTGATTCTATTTTTATTTTTGGAAGGGAAATTTCGTGGTAAAATCCAAGATCACTTAGGACCTGTTCCCGGAGACTCTTCTTCTTCTTTGATGGCGACCGTCAAAAATTGTTTTAACAATGAAGTACTCGTACTCGAGGTAGCTAAGTTGACCTTTGTGATTAAAGAGCCGCTTAGGTTATATCCTGAAACAATGAGAAATCTGTCGGTCCAATGAGTGTAATGTTTGCTTACTCCAGACAACAAGCATAACAGTGAGACTTCATATCAATATTTTATACTATATAAGCTCAATTCGAATCATTTTCTGCGTCGCTTCATAACTGTCGATGAAACCTGTAACCAGTAGTACGCACCAAACATCAAGGAAAGATCAAAATCAAAACAGTTGACAGTCGTGGTCGAATACCGATGAGCCGTCGCAAACGGTGGTCAACTTAGTATTGAGGGTCGGGAAGGTTTTGCTGTGTGTTTGATGGGTTTCGTTGTTTTGAACAGCTTCTCCGTGGCCAAACTCTCAATTCGGACCTGTACTGTGGACAATTGGAATAAAGAACTTCGCAGAAGCGACCGACTTTGACTAATAGAAAATTAGTAGTATTGCATCCGGGCAACGCTACATATGACGATCTTGACACAACAAAGGATCTCGAATTTTGTTTTGGATGTTTTTATACAACCAATTTATAATCCGGATTTGACATAAATTAATAATTACCTCTTCCAGTCTGTAGGGAATGATTTTGCTGATTAACAATGAAAAAAAGAGACACATCATACCATTAGGTAGTCGGGTTTCGGGAGAGTAATAATATGCAATTACCTACAAAATGGGAATAAGTTATCGAACCAAACTATTTGATAAACCAACGATTCCATTTGAGAAGAGGTTCCATGATTATTCAACCTGTAATCGGTAGTACGTATCAAAGACCAAAAAAAGATCGAAACAGTTGACTTCAATTAACACCTGGAGAAAAAAATAATCGCATTGTTCTACTATACCGTTTTAATAGACAGATTTGAAGCTGATTTTACCTCCTTACACTTTTAAAGAACATCAGAATACTGATCTTTCAAACGGTTTGAAGAACCACCCTATTTACTTGCCTAAATATGTACATTTGTTTATACAAATCTATGTTCATGTACGTATACTTCTGTATGCCTTGTCTCTTTATTTTTGTAAACTAAGTGAACAAATCATTTGCACAACAACAACCAATTAATAAATAAAAAATAAATTATTATTGCACAATTCATGGGGTAATTAGACGCGCCTCATAAAAATCATTTCAATAAACACACATACACACATACATGCATAAAAATATATGTATAGATATATGTACGAACATGTGCAACGATCTGTGCACGAATTTAAATAGACAATTTGTTGGCACGACATATTGTCAAAGGCGAGTATAATAAATGGATGAGTTCGTTGTTGCTGATATGAGGCGCACAGAGACACACACATATTTGAGATTATATGTATGTATGAGTTTAACTTTATATGAAAAAGTTGGTTGTATTAATTGAAATATTGTTAAATATAATAAAAAATAAATTAAACGAATTCTTGGACGAGATATGTGTGTTCAAAAAATAACGGGAATTTTCACTTTTGAAAAAAAAAACATTATTCATTCATCTTCATTAATATTGTCGACGGCCATTTAAGGATTTCTTTATTTTATTCTGCCGAATATGAAGACTGGGCTACCTTAACGACTGTATAGATAGATATAATATATAAATTATTAAACTAAATTTTATCAAATTAAAAAAAATATTAATAAAATCTCGCACGTCCTCACTCAAATACACGTTCACACATATCTATTCATATTCCCTCCCTTCAAAAGCCCACATTTAATGCGGTTGCTGCTATTTTTGGAGCATTTCCAAAAATTAATTACATTTTCCTTTCGATGCTGCACCGCCATCAAACGGGTGAACACCGGTGGCCGAACGGCAGTCACTCAAATGCGCCAACACGCTTTGTAGACGTCACAATCGCTTGGAAACCGCCACGGATGAGTTCCATGCACATTCGCTTGCAACCCAAATGGCATTGCACATCATGCGAATACCCACAACTATATGCATTACACATACATACAATGTATGCGTTTGTATGTGTGTTGTTGCTTTTCGCTACAGATGGGGCTCATATAGTTCGGTATTTATCTGGTTTGCCAGCGCATCCTGCACCTCTAATTGCACTGTGGCAACGCTCAATTTAGTGCAATCAGATTAAATCCCATTTGCATTAGCTTGAGCGCAAACAAACACACACACACATATATACATAGAGAGTTATGTAAATATGTGTAGTTGAAAAAATATTTAATGAGTAAGTACATTTAGTTGATTGGGAGGAACTGCCAACAGGTGTAGAGCTACATATGTGAGTAAATGTACATATGTATGTGAGTATAGGGAAAGCCATATTATATATGAACAGTCTATATGGCTGTGTACAAGCACATCAGTTTTAAGCGGCTCATAAATCTTATTTGATCCAAATCTTGTCAAAGAAAGATATAAACAGATATGATTATTGTGGTTGTTGTTTTTTTTTAATTAATAATTCGAAACTATATATGTATATCTACATATTTACAAAATATTGTCAAAGGTAGCAATATTTGACCGACTGAAAATACAGTTCCGTTCCTGATATACAGTTTCGACTATCGTGGATTCATACCTCAAAAGAAAATGGAGTTGACTCTAGCATGTTGTAAGAGAGATCCAGCAATCATCTGGCACACTATCGACTGGAATCCACTCGCAGGTAAGACCTACCTGTTCTAACCTTGAAATTTGGCCACCGAAGTATCTAAGGTCCAAAACAGTTGGAGCCAAATCAAGAAACCAGAAATCAGATCGAAATAAATGGAATAATCTCATTGTGGCGCTTTGCTCTCCCATGTAGGCATAGAATAGAATACATACTTTTCATACAAAAAATGTTAATGCTTTTCCCAAGACCACTAATTACCCATCAAATTCATTAACCTTCCGTAGACATACTTTTATGACACACAATAAACGGAATCAACTCCAAAAGCCAACCGCTAGACATGAGCTCCTGTCGGCTGTCGTCGAAAAACTAGCAAGCGGTTAATAAAAAATCTCATCCGCTGGTGTGGTTTTAAGGAAGATCTCAAACATAATAACGGTCATTTCGAGCAACAGCTCATCGCAGACAATCTCCTAAACTCGCCCTTAAAACTTAACTCACAGATGGCGCGACGAGCACAGATACAGGGTACATTTTTGTTATTTCCAATGAAAAGTCCGTTTTTCAACCGGTAAAAGTCAAGCGGAAATACTCTACTGAGCGACATCTAGTGAGACATTTTTAAGTGATGTTTAGTGTGAACTAGCTTAAACAGGGCTGTGTTCGCATATAGATGTCGCCCCTGTGATTAAATGCAACATTGGTGAAATTATACTATCGAAAAATTTGAGTTGTTGAATTTTTATACCGAATAAAGAATTTATATGTTATTAATTTATATAATATATAATAGTGTCCGAGATTTTGTAAGGTACCACGGTCAATTTAAAATATTTAAAAATCATAAATTATCTGGTACCCTTTGCACTCGGAAATCGTAATAATTATTGTCGTAATAAATGGCGGACATATTTTAAAACCTCCCCATATTGCATCCGCCATTTTGATTTTTGAAAACCCGACGCCAGATACGTAATCAGCGACCCCGAAAACCCGCGGAATCCGAATTCGATAAATTTTAAAAATCGCTATCCGCCATATTGGTTTTCTAGGGTTATCTTAAAACCCTGTTCTGTTGGGGTTAGATGAACCCCGGATTCGGATTCAGCGGCTCCAAAAACATATAGTAAATATGGTCTGGGTAATGAGTTTTCGTGATTAAGTTATTAAGTGATATTTCGGATTAATTAAACACAATTGTTGTAAAACATTTGTATGGCAGGTAAATTAAACTACCTTCATTTAATATCTGAAACATTTTAAAAGTGATTCGGACTAAAGGAAAGCAGTATATGTAGGTGTAGCATGAGACCTGTAAGAAAGAGTCTTGTGAAGCCATATTTCTTATTGATATTTTCCCCTTTAGTCAGATTAGGTTGGGTTAGGTATGACAGCCTTCGGTATAACAGCTTTTAAAAAAAGGAAACACACATAAACTATTAAGGACAGTCCTTTGTGATGCCATAAAATTCAACCCCCTCATTTAAATTTACGAATCGACAAAGCGCCTAGAACCTACCACAAATCTGCAGAGGTTTTTTATATATTATATCCGCTAGCTCAGGTGGATGCCCAAAAAAGTGAGATCCATGGAACTTTTGCATAGATCGCGCAAAGGCGGGGCATTCCAAAAGGAAATGTTGGGAAGATTATAGCTCATCCACTTCCAAGCAGATTCTGCAGCTAGCATCCGGTAAATTTTTTAGTTTGACCGCGAGAATCCTGATGTACAATGGCTGGTTAGAACTTCTTTGACTAGGGAGAGATAGATCATGCTGAGGGCGAAGAGTTTCCTTGCCCTGTTGCGATTTACTTTGGTCCCCTTTAGTCTTGTACAGCCAGAAATTATAAAGAAAGGAATTGAGAACATGTCTGATTGAAGCGGAATATATGGTCCTATTACACCCATTTTTGATTGTCGTCGAGCGATTTATGTCCACCCAGGAGAGGGTAATTTGTTCAAAAAATTTCGCTTGGTGCTTGAAAAAATTTGCGCTCAAGCGTGGTATCCGTCTAATAGAGGAATCCTTTAGGAGAGGTTTCTTTGTATTTAACTCCAACCAAAGTTGAATTGAAGTTTTATTTTGTTAGCTAACTACTATAGAGTGGTTTAAATCTTGTCGAATTGGTTTTAAGTATTTCGAATAATATCGACATAATTTAGAATTCATAGCAATTATACACGTATTTTCATGTAATCACTTCCTCCTCCTTCTCCTGGTTAACAATTGCATGTTTCTCTTAAACTTTTATCAACATACATATGTACATATGCACTTCCTCATTAGTTGCAGTACTTATGTACATAGTACTATATCGTTCGTGTCTCAGTGCGACTCTGTACAACCGCCGTAACCTGGCGTAAACTTAAATGAATCAAGTATGATATGCTTTTGTCTGAATGCTAAATTAAATTAGTTTTCTCTGAGAATTTTCGCTTTGAATTGCCCAAGCGAATCATTGCTTTTGTGGGCACGACTTTAATATTCCAGGCAGCGTTGCCATTTAAATGAAAAATATTTATATTTAAAAAATAAATAATATAAAGGGATACATACTTCCTTATAAAGCCAAAATGTCGTTAAAATAATTAAATTTAAGAATTTTTTCACACAGTGCTAAGGCTTGGCTAATGAATATTTCTCATAGGCGATATTCGAAAATCTGCTCTGGGGCGAGCAAATGAAAAAAATAATTTACAATAATTAGGTAGTAATTGTTTTTTTACTGAGTATTTTCAAAAATTGTTTCAGTATTTTTCGAAAATAGTTTTTTTATTTTTTTCGAACATTCAACTTTAAACCTTGTAACAACTGTCATATAAGGTTGATCGAAAAATATTATACACCATTGAAATGATAGAAAAAGGTAGTTAACATTTCAATATCTTATTTTTTACTCACTACATCCTACAAACTTTTGAACTTCGAAGAGAGGTATATCGATTCTGTTGGCTAACTTCGAAAAAAACCAGTGAATATACGTTTTTTTGACTAATGACTCAATATTCTGGAAAAAAAATATCCGAATTGTACAGTATTATATACGTATATGAAAAAAGGTCTAACTTTTGGTAATTCTTAAAAAAAATTCGACGCTCATCAAAATAAGAAAATTTGATTATATTTGAGATTTATATAGGATTTATTTATATACATGAGCATTGGGTCTGATTCGGGATGATAAAAAATCTTCATATGTGGACCGATTACAATCACATTAAATACGTGTTATTTTGGTAATGGGATCAAATATATTTAGCAAAAAAAGTTTATTCGCTAGGTGGCGCTGGTGTCATATTAGTAAAAATAGTACCATTTGACTGATATTCAAATATCAGATATAAAATAGCATTTATTAGCGATGTGGCAACATGGCGTGCACTCGTATATATAATGCGTGCTTTTAAATCACATCGATTTGTGGCAAATTACGACGACTCAATTGCTTTTCCTTTTCATTTTTTCCTCGTCTCTTTTCCAATCTGTTAAATTTAATTTCTTATGATGAGGTTTTCAACATTTTGAATGATTTGCGGTTAAATTGATTGTTGCCGCTGCTAGTGATGTTGTCAATAAGCAGCACTATTGTTGCTATTGTTGTTGTCATCGTCGTTTCTTGCATTATGCGCTTTGCCGGCAATTCGTTTCGAAATCCAATTTCAATTTCAAATAAACGCTTATGCGAAAAATTATTTGTACGTTACGTACGTGTTGCATCACCGATGTCGAGCGTCGGTTGGCGAGCGCAGAGTGTCGGCTGCAGCGGACAGCGCCAATCGAAGTTGGCTGCACGACGACGTTTGGCCGCTTATGGCTGATTGCAGGGTGCTGAGACACACACACACTCGATGCATGCATATCTGTCTATCCCTACATGTGTGTGTGTGTGTGTGGGGAAGTGATTTGTCGGCAATGGCGAGCCGGACATTGATGGAACTCCAAATTGGCCGCAACGCACATCTGCCGCCAATATCTCGTAGACTTGTGAACTTTTGCCATTGGTGCTGCCAATGCACGCCGACCAGCACCAGATCATCAAAATGGAGGGCAGCGACGTTCCTTCATGTGCGAAATTGGAAAAACTACTTAGTTTGCCGTCCGTCCGTCCATTGCCATCGATTGTGAGAATCAAAGCGCAAATTCGTTGCAATTCGTTTGATTTGTGTTTGCGTGATTTGCCTAAAAAATAAAAAAAAATCAGCAAAAAGGCACGTAATTTGCGCTAAATTGTATTAAATCAGCTTTGGTTTTTTCGTAAAACAATTTATGGATTGTTTATCTCCATATATGTACGTATCTACATATGTTTTTGCTTAAGCGTTGAACACACCCCCTTATTTGGTGTTTTATTTAATCATTACTTTCCACATAATTGCCGCACTTTTTGTTGCCATAAAGCATGCGAATTGCTTACAAACGACCTATTTAAGTGACTGCTGTTGTTGTTGTTATTTATTGCTATTGCAATAAATATTATAAAAGCTCTCATTTGCGAAAGTTAGCTTTTGTTTGTCATCTGTATATCTATATAAGCAAGTATTGTGCAATTCTGACAAACATACATACATATGTACGTGCATACCATTCATTGTTACGCGCCTACAGTATACATACATTGAAATGGATACAATTTTGATTCGAAAATATAAAATGTGATTTTCTGTGATTTTTTAAATCAATTTAAATGTAATGATAAAAAATATTTAAAATAAAATAATACCCACATATGAAATATTAAATCACATCCATACATTCGAAATACCTATGTCTATTCTATCTATATTCCTAATTGTCTTATTAAATTCTACAATATCTCACTAATATTATCCCAAAAATTCAAGTCATTTCAAGTATTAGTTTTGTAGATACAGTCTGAAGAAGTAATATAATAGTAGAATAAAACTACAAACCCTGGTCACCAAACTCCAAACTACAACGTACGTTCTGGAACATAAAAAGTTCTGGGCAGTACAATGAGTTTTTTGGCAGTTCTTCGAAATACAATGAACTAATTATTTTGTTTTATTTTAGAATGATTTGCGGTTAAAACTGAAACTAAAACTAACATTAACATTAAGTGGTTATACTAATCACTTATGCAAAGAAGCTTAACAATTAAGCTTCAATTAAGTGAACAGCTCAGTACAATATCTTTATTTTGTAACAATTCTATTCTTACAAGTGGACAGTGTGTACTTATCAGCTGTTATGAAAAATTAATTATGGCTACAAATATTTACTTGCTATAAAAAGCGTATGTAAATAAATTAAAGCCCTTGTGACAGATCAAATAATACTTAAAGCTTAATGAAATTAATATTTAATGAGGTGAAATGGAATTTTTTTTATATTTTCACAAGTGAGCATAAAGATAAGATCACGTTTTGCTTGACACTCAGTGGAGGTTATGGACTGGGAAAATTGGAGTACCATTGCCACACCCACAAATTACAGTTAATCATAATATTACATTGAATCAGTCTATTAAAGCTCTACTGAAGATATAAAATTTTGGAATATACCCATATAGCACCTTCAAGATATGGCACCTCTTCCCAGAAATGGTGAATTAAGATGAGCATCTTTTTTGGATAATAATATTACATAATTTTATATAAAGCTCATTGTAAAATAAAACGCTTACTCTCTGAGCTTTTATTTTATTTTATTTTAAATTATTTTATTTTATTTTATTTTTTTTTATTTTATTTTATTTTATTTTATTTTATTTTATTTTATTTTATTTTATTTTATTTTATTTTATTTTATTTTATTTTATTTTATTTTATTTTATTTTATTTTATTTTATTTTATTTTATTTTATTTTGTTTTATTTTATTTTATTTTATTTTATTTTATTTTATTTTATGGCCTAATTAGCTTCCGTTTCTATTTCAAATACCGCAGGTGTAGTTATATTAAGCTTAAGATATGTGCTTTAACTATATTATTTTAATACATATGCCTACATGAAAAAACTATATTACAACAAACAAATTATCGGTGCTTAGATGTAATGAGCGCGATGAAAGCGACGACATCTTCTTGGCTGAGAAACTGAGAACCTCTGAGTTTATTAACAGCAAAGGGCTAGTACTTGAGTGCTCATAGCAATTTACTTGCTATTGAGAAAGCAAAAGCTAAAAAGCTTTCCAAATGATTGTTTTGAACTTATACAGTAGTGCGAGTAATTAGTATTTAAGTTCTGCCAATTCATTCCATCGATAATTAATAAGAAGCTGCTCAAACGAACAACAACCTTTGTCTTCCCAACTGTAATTTCACCAAATGGACGAATCAACAAATACAAACATTCCCAAGTGGATAAATGTTGACTATTTCAAACCGATTTTGAAGAACGATGGTGAGGACTACCGGAAAATTACGAAATTCACACCAGTTGCAGCAATTGGACCCGGTGAGAATTTCGTTTCCGTTATGTTGCGCATACACTTGGACCTTGAACTGAAAGGTGAGCAGAACTTGAAAATAACTGAAAAGTTAATTGTATAAATATATATACATACCATTTACAGATGGTTCGAAAAAACATAAAACCTACGTGATGAAAACTATGTTGGAAGATGAAGCTGGCAGTGATGTGATTGAACGACTGGAACTCTTCCCCAAAGAATTGGATATGTATGGGATATTTCTACCAGCTTTCGAGAAGTTGTACAAAGATGCTGGCAAGCCAGTGCAGCTTGCACCACGTTGTTTACTCACCGAGACGAAGGGAAACCGCATGAATTTCGTCTTTGAGGACTTGTCCGTTAAGGGCTATCGGAACGTTGATCGTATTAAGGGCTTGAATATGGATCAAATGAGTCGAGCACTGCAAAAGCTGGCGGAATTTCATGCCGCATCCGTGGTATATTACGAACAGCATGGTCCTTATCCAGAAAAGTATAAATTCGGTTTTGTACAAGAAACGGATTATGAACACCAAAAGGAATTATTTGAAATGCGGATTATACAATTCAAAGAAGCCATGAAAGGTTGGGGTCTCAAAGATGTTGACAAATATTTCAAGAAGCTGGTGAGTTATTTTCAGATAAATATATATCAACAATATTCACATATGTATGTCTTTCTTTCTTTTAACTGCAGCTCACATTCGAACAATGCTGGAAATGCATGATGAAGAATGTACGCGAGACCTCACGCAACTCATTCAATGTGCTGAATCACGCCGACTTTTGGAGCAGTAATGTGATGTACACGTTTTTGGAGAATGGCACTGTGGATGATGTTATGTTGCTCGATTTCCAAATGTGCAAATGGGGTAGTCCCGTTGAGGATCTGATATTCATGATAACGGTGTCGGCCGCCAAAGATATACGCATTAAGGAATATGAACATTTCGTTGCCATTTATCATGAGCGTCTTGTCGAGTGCCTGAAGGTTCTAAATTACAAGAATCCATTACCGAAGCTCAGGGACTTACAAATGGATATGTACCGTGATAACAACACTTTTTATGGTATGTGGAAATTTAAAGTGTGAAATAATATTGATTATTCATTTTTTTTTTCTTAACTGCTTTAGCTATGTACTCGGTTTTAAACCATTTGCCGCTCATTTTATTGCCACCTGATAAAGATAGCACCGTTGCATCTTTCTACAGCCCGAATGAGGATGGTCAGCGCTTTCGAAGGAAGATTTACACAAACCCCCACTATAAAGCTGCCATGTTGGATATCTTGCCATTCTACTATAATCGCGGTATATTTAATTTTACGGATTTCGATGAGTAGTCAACTATTATAACAAGTACTTATGACTTATGTCAAATGTCTTATTATAAAATGTATGAATGGCGTTATTCCTATGTTAGCACAGTAGTTAGGTAATTGGTAAAGTTTCCGTTAAGAATATGTGTATATTTTATTGATTTTTATTAAATAAAAAACAAAAAACAATTTTCTAAAAATCCTGGCTTTTGTGTTCAATTAGTATTTCTCGCAAATCTAGATTGATTCGAAACTTTCAGAAGGATTTCTTCCAGAAAATTTATGCCAGAATAGACAGAATTTCCCAAAAAATCTTTCTTATCTCGTTCAATTCAAAAATAATGCTTCCCGATATTTTATTGTAGATTTATTATAAGTCAAAATTTTAAGCGCTTTTTCTCAAAACTGTGTTTCAAAGTCGGTTGTGAAGATTTCTCAAGAACTACTAAACAGATCTTGTTGAAATTTTAGACAGGTCTTCGATCCATTTTTCACCGCTCTAAACCCCTGACAGCTTATATTGGAAAGTCTTAAGTCTATACGTTAGAACGATTAGAAATTAATAAAAGCTCTTAAATCAAGACTGTGATTGGTTGCTGATTGGCCATATATAATCATTTCATTATACTAGCGTGGATATTAAGCTGAAACTAAACCTAACATTAACATTAAGTGGTTATACTAATCGCTAATGCAAAGAAGCTTAACAATTAAGCTTCAATTAAGTGAACAGCTCAGTGCATTATTTTTATTTTGTAACAATTCTATTCTTACAAGTGGACAGTGTGTACTTATCAGCTGTTATGAAAAATTAATTATGGCTACAAATATTTGCTTGCTATAAAAAGCGTATGTAAATAAATTAAGGCCCTTATGACAGATCAAATAATACTTAAAACTTAATGAAATTAATATTTAATGAGGTGAAATGGATTTTTTTTTATATTTTCACAAGTGGTTCGTAGCATAAAGATAAGATCACGTTTTGCTTGACACTCAGTTGAGGTTACGGACTGGGAAAATTGGAGTACCATTGCCACGCCCACAAATATCATAACATTAAATTTAATCAGTCTATTAAAGCTCTACTGAAGATATAAAACATTGGAATATACCCATATAGCACCTTCAAGATTTGGCACCTCTTCCCAAAAATGGTGAATTAAGATGAGCATCTTTTTTGGATAATAATATTGCCTTCTGCTTGAAATTATAATATAATGAACATATTCGCTTAAATACTTCCACTAGATGCACTCCCTAAACTAAATTTCTTTTTAAAATAGAAAAAAAAATAAAAGTTTAAAGCAACTAAACTAATGAAAATAGTTCGTAGGTGATCATCTGAGAGAGAGAGAGTGCAGAACAAAAAATGTCATTTGGGAAAATTATTTTTTAAAAGCTCATTGCAATATCAGACGCTTGCTCTCTGAGCTTTTTGCAAGCTCATTTATATCAACAAAAGGCGTACACACAAATTAAATAATCTATAATTTTGTAAATAAGCTTGTAACTATTTACAAAACTTACGTCAGTTTACATTGCGCTAATTGATAGCCAGTCAATAATACTAGTTGTCACTCAGCATTAGGTTACGAAAGAACTTCCACAAATCGTAATTATTGCAGTCACATAACGGCGATTGAAATACATACATATGTGCTTGACAACAATAGTAAATTAAATTTCAATATATAATTTCAATATACCGTTACTCATAAATATTATATTTGGAGATAAAATGAAGATGTTTTATAGTTTTACTATATATTGGGGGACGATACATTACTTCTTTCAAGAAAAAAACACATATATAAATCGGTGGATGAGTTTTGATCTCGAGACTTCTGCCTTTAATTAGGGCAGCCAGTCTACTGAAGCTTATACAAAGCTTTCACAAAGCTTTATAGAGCTTATACAATGCTTTTATAGATTTTTATCAACTTTTTATAGAGCTTTCATAAAGCTTATAAGGAACTTTTTATAATATTATACGATGCTTTTATTTATTTTCTCCATTTAGTCTCACTCCATTTACTCCAATTGGGGCGGAGGAGGTAATTTATGATATGCTAACGGCATTTACTTGTTTGTGCTTACTTTCTGTTGACTTCACATATGTGTATATGTATATTTTTGTATATGAAAGTGATACCGGCCGATACACATATGCCTTATCTTATGTGTAAATACACACCATAAGTATTTATGTGCTACATCCATATTAATATACATTCATATATACACATATTTTGTTGTTGTTGTATGCTCTTACGTAGCCATTTGCATGAAACATTTATGATAACTGTTCATTTCGCACACTTTTCCATTTGTGTTGTTGGCGGCAAGGCATTCTGTATGCGCCACCAACAAGCAATGGTAGGCAACGCGAACAGCGAAAAACAACAACGACGGTGGCAATGGCGACGATTCAATTGTGTTGGGATTTCATGTGAAATGGCGTAATTAACATGAAAGTGTGCGCATTAAATTAATTTGCTTTGCGTTATTATTGCCTCATTGCGGCTCTGTTGTTATTGTTGTTCTTATTATTATTATTATTATTATTTGGTGAACGCGTTGTGGATAATTAACCGGCGAAATATGTTTGTACCCATGTTCTTTATGCATATTACATAATTATAAAACATTTTTGGTGGGGTACCGTTAGGCAGCAGTGATGTCACAGAGGTTGTTACAGAACTAGTCTCAATACTCAAAAGCACATTTAGGGATCTCAAATGTGAAACATTCCTCACGATGTGCGACATGGTCAGAAGACTCATTGCACTGAAGCAACAAACTAAACCGTATCTTGGTCATAACGATACCTTTATCAATCTGTCTGTAATTATTCTTCCTACATTTATTTCTATTTTAACCAATCTGCGAAACCTTTAAAACAATCTTTGATATTATTTGGTAAATTCTTAGATTTGGTCTATGTTGATAATACTTCAACATTTTCTGTGGTCTGGTCTGATCCTATATCAGATTATTCAGCAAATTCTTAAGTCCATACTATAATATCATTTGAAACCCTCGACAAATGCAAATGAAATCGATACAGATCTCATATTATATTAAATATAGAAAGCGAGTAGTTACGACTTTGAGTTCCTTTATTATCAAGATCCTAACAATATTACTAACGAAAACTATAAGGTTCCCAATATTCCAATTCTTGATACTTTTAGTATCTGGAAGTGTCTCTAAATCAACTAAATCCGGATTATCTATAGAATCGGTTGTTGCATACTTCAGACTTCAGTTGGATGCCGAAACCAATGAGCAAACTATTTCTCAACTTATATGAATGATTTATGACCTCAATGGCCAACATCGGATCATTGAATTTCAGACTATATTCTATTTCCTAGTGTCTACAATTCTATAGTTATTCATGCAAGCATCACCCTTGGCAAATTGGACTTATCGAAGTTCTGGTCTTGTTATCTAACTCATATGATACAGTAGTATGCTGGCACCTTGAACAAGGCTTTATGAAATTTAAAGTCGTGCGAGTACCAAGAGTACTATCGAAGAGGATTCCAACGCCCTATGGTTCATGTCGAGAAGACCATATTGATAATTGAAGTAAGAATAAAATCATTGAGTTTACCTTTGTAATTAAAAGATTTCGAATATATAACCGTTAGTTCTGTACCAAAGTTCCCTAAATTCTTCAGATAGATTCTCTCAACATAGCCGGCTTTCTTAGTCCAATAATGAAGGTATACCAATCAATTGTATATTTGATGGATATGTAAGGCAGAAGAAAACTTATATTAAGTAATCTTCAACAAATCTTCATTTTGATTAAATTCATCGCTGAGCTCTAGCTCTCTAGCTTTTTCTTACTCTATGTGAATTTAATCTTTCAGACTAGATTGAGAACGATAAGGGGAGTAGAAAGTCTTCTCTCCTCATCCTCCTCCTCCACGGGTCAATTTAATCTTCTTTTTATTGTTAATCTCCGTTTGTCCACTAGGCGTTACATGGTCTACAGCCACATATCAAAGCGCCAATCAAAGTACGTAGCACACAGTAAGTGCAAAATGATTCCACTTTCATGCCGAAAAGGTGCACTTTTACCCATTTTTTCGTGAATGTCCAAATTGAATGAAAGAAAATTAAATTCGAGCGTTGTAATAAAAAAGTGATTTCTGCAATATTGTTGCAAAGTGCGGATTTAGCTTTGCCTTGGTCTTTTAACAACACGAACCAAATGTGTTGTTGTTGCTTTCCGCTGTTGCGCCCAAAAACGGACACGGTGGCACAGTCATTTTACGGATATCCCTCGAGTGCGGCCCAGAAAGTGCGTCTCTTTGATTTCGAATTGACCGCCGTCAACACCACAGCCCCGCCCATTTCGCCCGAAATTGCCGCTACAAACAGCCACTTCCTCGAGTCCTTTTTGCAACGTTTATTTTCACATTTTCTGTTTGTTGTTGTGTGTATTTGTTTTCGTGCCCTCATTTCCCACCGAAATGGTTTGATCCATTTTGGTCATTTCATTTTTTATTGTTGCCACACTTTGTAGCCGAATCTTAAAACGCAAACCTCCCAAGAAAGATGCGCACAAAGCATACAACAACAACAATGATGAAACAACTTGACACGTTAAGTCACAGCAACAATAGTAATAAAAGCAGAGTATGGTACAGTAAGGGTCGTACGGACGGACCACCACCGCCAACAACAATAAATGTATATTTTTCTTCAAATTCATTGTAGTATTTCGTCTCGTTGGTAATTTGACATGAAACTGACATAATTGGTGCTTCTGTTCCTGTCTTTACTGTCTCTCTGTTGGCTACGTTTCCCTTTGAAGGTGAACTCTTACCAAGCGGACAGCATGTGGCCGGTGCGTCGGTGCCAGTGCCATTGCCATTGCCATTTTCGGTCAGTTGTTATTTGGTCCGGCACTTTTCGGTACGGTCAACCAACAGTCAATCTCCAGGGCGATTTTGGATTTTATGACAGTCGCTGACGATGTCGTCCGTTCATTCGTTCGTTCGGTGCTGACGCGAAATGAAGCTACCACCTTGGCGCCGCAGGGGTTCTCGGTACGCACTTAATGACAAATCGATTTATAAAACCCCAATACAAATACCCGTAATTGGTCATAAACAAACAAAAACAAATACTTATGCTCGGTCGAAGGGGTCAGCCAGCCAACAGTAGCGCTTCGGAGGCGTTTTATAGGCGATTTTATTGCGGCTCAGTGGCTGTGTAACATCCTCCATTGGCAAGGATAATGACTTTCAATTGTTACGTCGGCACCGATGACAGGCCAATCATCAATTCTAGTGTCAATATAGTATGTGATGCCGTTTGTTTGGCCGATCAAAAATATGTTGATGTTGTGCCAATGGCTCGTGTAGGCGCACAGGAATTGTTAATGTTATTTGTTGTACATACATGCAGACAAATTGTTAGTATATTTAATTGGTATAAATAGCAATAAACCTCTTTCCTATGGAAGAGTAGACTTAAATTGCGATTGAATCAAGAGTATTTTTAAGAAAGTCTAAGTCTGGTTAGCATCTTATGGAAAAAATTATTTGGTGTCATACCTTCTAGACAAATTTTTTCAATATAAAAGAGGCTAATGCCTCACCTGAGCCAACATCATCAAAAACTCGGACTTCACTTAATAGGTTTTAATCGCTGAAATAAGAAGTATTAAAACTTTTGTTGAATTTCTTTCTAAAAGACTATGTTCTCATCGGATTTTATTGTATCTATGCTTTCTCTTTCTTTATTGGCTCTTCTCCACATGTGCTTTCCAACGGAGTCAAGGACGTACTCATCCTCTGTTTCCACCAGCGAGTACTACATCGAATACTTTCAAGGCTGGAGTGCTTTCGTCCACTCGGACAACACATTCGCCGCACATTTCGGGCAGCTTATGGATCCAACGAATGCGGTATTAGCCGTCGCCAATGATCTTGGTCTTTATTCGTCGAGAAAGGACTTTTAGGCAAGGTATATGAAATTATCTACAACGTCAAAGTTATCACTGTCAACAGTGAATGGGAGCCTAAACACGAATGCACCTGTGCGTTCGATGAAGGGACATAATATTAAACTTAGTTGACTTCTCAGTTCGAAATATTACTTGTTGGAGAGAGTGTTTCTATATAGAATTTGAAGACTGAACCCAACTCTCTATATGATGAATGGGTGTCTTTTGTGTTTTCAGACCTTCAAACATTCTAGCTTTCAAAGAAAATGTTCCTTTTAATTCATATTCTTTAGCAAAGAGTTCCAAATTGGGGTTTAACGATTCACATGGGGAGCATGTCTTGATTCTATTCATTTTTAACTACTACTACACCAGAAGACAATGTACTTAATTATTAATCTGAGAAGGAATACCAGTACTTTTCCATTAATCCCTTTGAAAAGGGGTCACCTGGCTGTATTTTCCGTATCTCGATAAAAAACGTCGAGTACCAGATAAGGATGATTTCGCAATTCATCAATCAGACTGTTCAATTCATTAACCACTTTCAGATTAGCTTTTATAGGAAAGTTTGTGGTAAATTTTCTTATTGGAATCGATGTGACAAAAAGGGGTTTAAAATTATGTAATATTTGAAATTGTGGGCTGATCTCAACTAATCCTTCTTATATTTGAAATAAAGTATGGTTTCGAAAATGTTTATCAGTAGTCAGTAGTCAAACGTATTTCCATATTTTCAATATCCTTTCTCTCTGGTAGATTCAGAGCTTCCTTTTGTTCCTAACTCTAAATAACAATCGAAGTTGTTCGTTTGTTGAACCAACATAAAAGACTTACTTCACCAAATATATGTATATGTCCATATGTGCCCATAAAACCATTACAATGGACATTATAAGCTAAATGCTTTGAATAAATCATCATCCGAAATTCAATAAAAAACTCGAAATTATAAATGCTGCAGAATATTAAGTTAATGGCTCTTCATTCAGGCGATTTCCAATCAATGCCATTAGTGACATTTTATAAATGGTTAACTGACTGTCCAGAAATACACATGTGTGTATGTAAATGTGTTTTAAAAATTCGTAAGCAATTATAAACAAATGAATGGTATCTTCAATCGGCCGATTAGTCAATAAAAAGCAACAAACATTTTCACACTTTTATGAAATATACTACGAATAATATATGAGCACATACGATAATTTCTTAACATAAAGCAATTTGTCTCTTTCTTTTTTTTGGGTTTTTTTTCATTCTTCTTGCTTTCATAGACAAATAATTTTAGTTAATGAGCCTTGTCGAATGCTCACATCCGGTTATGCCACAAAAGTTGTTGACAACAAACACACACACACACACACCAACTCATATAAGTGTGTGTGTGTGCGCCCGTTTATACCACTTTCCGTTGTCTTAACTGTCTGCGTGTTAATGACGGCGCAGTTAATGAAGAAAAAACCACAATCCATTCACTAATTTCTAGAATCTAGACGCTGGCTGGCACCTCTTTTACTCTAGGGGGCGCTGAAATCATCACGTTTTCGACACAATCACATTTCAAGTTGTCTGCTCTTGTTGCGAGTTGTTATTGTTGTTGCTAGTGCCTGCTGTCGTCGCCCAGCCGTTGCTGCGAACTGCTGCCAATGGTGACTTGAGTGCTGTCATATTATCTTGTTGGCCTGTCAAAGTCATACATTTTCATGCCAGTCTCTGAAGCTTCGGACCAACCAACAGACCAACAGACATTAAATGGAGCCTTTGTTGTGGGAAAGTTGAAAGATGGCCGTCGAGTGAGCGGTGTGTAAGCCAAATACGAAATTCATATTCATAGCCACATTTACACATGTAACTGTAATAACAGTAATAAAAGTTTTCATGCTTGTTGTTGTAGTACATTAAGTATTAAGTGGCGATTTGATAAATAGTTTAATAAATTTTGTGCGTAGGCATGCTAATTACTGATTATACGAAACATTAATGTAGTGATTTAAGAAATAGGCATTTTACAAGCTTTGGAAATCATTTGATAAATGAGTCAAATATACACAAACGCGTTTTCATTGTTTTTTGGAAATGTTAAAACTTGTTCTAGCCAACGCTTTACAAATATCATATTAATTTCATAATGTACATGGGTCTATAATGTGACTCTTCGGCATAGGTGTTCTCTGTTATTTTAGGTGGTCGCATTTCTTGTTATTTTTCATAGTTGAAACATATGAAAAGAACGATTGAATTGGTATCCTCTGCTGACCAGGTATTATTAATTTGCAGAAAGGGGCTGTAGAGGAATATGTAAACTTAAACTAACCTCAAATATTTTGATAAATTAGTATGAGAATTAATGTATGATATTCATTTTTACATATCGACGGTTTAAGGATTTTCGAAATTGTATTTTCAGATTTTTTTTTTTGTTTTAATTTACACGTTAATCGATAAGAGCCCAGCAGGAACAATACACATCTGTTAAAAAAATAACGGGATTTTTCGTTTTGTAAAAATAATATTTATGCATTGTCTACATTAATGTTGTCGCCTTTAAAATAGTCTTTATTTGATCCAAATGTCGAAATACTTCTCAAACTTTCACACTTTCAGCGATTTGTCGTATAATTGTAAAAATATTTTATTTTGGGTGAATAAATGAAAACGAAAATCGCGAAGACCATAAAAAATATAAAAAAAAACACGTCTAACCTTAGCGGCTGCTACAATTACTTCAGGGGCATGCATATCAACATAATAAAAACTAAGAAAAAATAAACAAGAAATGTTAAAATTCCCGTTATTTTTTTAACACATCTCACATGGACATATTTTCTTTAAAAACCGTCATTTTCATGACAGGACATTCTATATGCCGGATTAAGACCGAATTTACAACTGACCAAGAATGACGACGATTTTCTTGCCCACTATGTAAACATCTATAACATGGTAGAAGAAAGAGGTTATGCCTCTTGAAGGAGGTATCCGCATACTGTCTTGTATTGAATTCAACTAGCTGGCTTTGTTCTAGCTTTCAAATGGACCTCTTTATAAGAAGACATCACTGTTCATAAAACGGTGAGCAAAGAAATGGCAAATCGAAGACGACTAGTATAGAACTTGATTTCGAATGGATACGACCAAAATACCTTTCCGATCTCCGATCTCCGTCGATTTATATAACATACCTTTAAAGGTGGTTTGAATACCACTAAATCATATCATCACCATCATGTGCATACATACCGTCAATAGTTCTATTTGTATTCCATTTGTATTGATAAATAAATATTTTTCTTCCTTTCTCCCTTTTTGCCATGTCACTACTCAACTCGCATTACACCTCGCCAACATCTACCAACATCTCATCGAATGATGGAATATATCACTCTTTCAGCCCGACAATTGGCACCAATGCGCGCGAACGCTTCACTTAAAAGCCGCATAAATAATTGCTCAAACACCCTACAAATTGCAAATAAACACATTAACCCGAACTCTGCCTCCATGGCTGGACTGCTGTCAAGCGGCACAAACACGCATACCAACAGACATAACTGCAATGAATGTTGCGACGAGTATTCGCGAACGCAAGCTTCCATGTGTATGTGAGTGTGTGTGTGTGTGTGTGGTTGGCAGCTGTTGAGACTGGCGCTCGCACTCTCGCTTATCGGACCATGTAAATGTCTCAACTATTTGTTAAATGCTAAAACGACATCAGCCGTAATGGAAATGACAAGTCGTCGGTAACACCAGGCGACTGGACTGAACGATGACAGCCAAACAACAGCAATAACAATAACAACAGCAGCAGAGTTACTCATATTCTCAGGTATTGCATGTAGATATATATGTATCTATGTATTTATGCAGTTGGCAGAATTTTTGTGAGGCCAGAAAGCTTCAGTTAAGGTGTAAAGGACGAGCGATCATCGACAAACATACAAATTTATACATTCAGAAAACCTCATATTTATGAAGTGGAGCCAATACGTCGCGCAGCCGCAGCACATACCACACACTTGCCACACACACTCACATATACATACATATGAACACACAGCAGCTTCGAAGCATGCGTGCTGCATCCATTGCAAGTACAATCCAGCGGCGTCGCGTCAGACTTCTGCTGATAATCTGGAGTGAATGTCATTAACATTTTGATTGGATGCACTTTGTACCGATCACCAACTGGCCAGTTCTGCTTGGCTTTGGTCAGTTCGATTGTTCTTGGCTTGTTCACTTGGCTGCCTCTCACTCAGCACCGGCAGTCTAAGCAACAACTCTACGCAGTGAACTGTGCTTATCTTAAAAGGTTTTTATTTGGGCGCCGTTAAATGACCACGTTCCTCGCGAGAGCGATTGAAGGGTAATATTCAAGTAGTTTTGTAGTTGCTTAAGAAACATGCCATCAAACACACACACACATATATTTATACATTTCTGTATGTCTCTTGCACATTCACACTTTCATAAATTTATTTATTAAGCTGAAAATGTTGAAACGCCGAGGAGATAACAAAGGAAGCGAAATTATACGACACTGATCGAAAACAAACTCGTATTAACTACTGATGGACCCACAAACATATAGACACTCATACATACATACATACTCATACTTATTTGTCACGCTGTCGCTTCTGCCTTCCACAAAAATGAAACCAAAAAAAAAATTGTCAACAACAAAGTGTTTTGGTGTTAAATTGTCGCGTGTCCTGTGTTGTGGCACCCCGCCCACACTCAGCTGCTGCCACATGCTCGACTGTTGCAAATATAATCAGACAACTCACACACACACACACTTACTTACATAGGTATGCGTGAAGTGTAGTGAATTGAAGTGCGTTGCCACTACTCTTCTTTTCGCCTCATATTTCAGTCTGCCCGGCTTAATTGCTTTCCAGCGACAATTTGGCTTAAGATTGCGAACAGCAATTAATCAGACTTTTTGCCACAATATAAAATTCGTATAAAATAGACGAGAGAGGTGGCTGAGTGACTGTGGTGGGTGTAAGTGCTAACCTGTTGTGGCAAATATACATATTCTGATTTGTTTGTATAATTTTTGATTAATTTATGACTAATGGACTTCTTCAAAAACTATTACAAAAAAAAAACATTGTTTTAAGAAAAAAATTGTAAAAAAATAAAAAAAAATTTGTTTAGTTTTTGAAAGTTTTATTTTCTAACTGTTAGAACTAATGATACCTAAATAAACCTGTTCATGGTTAAGAAAACGAAAAAGCATTTTGAACTACCCGTTTAAATAAATTTGGTATCAAGGTCAAATGTCATATATTCTTATCTAATTAAGGGAGTAAGAACTATATTTGGGCTATGATCTTATTAATTGTCTTTTTATTCATTTGAAGAGCACGCCTTTGTCTTATAGTTGAATTTTCTATAATTTTTTATATACTTTTTATACCAGTTATCTTCGATTCGCCAATTCTTTGTTCACTAACTTTACGCGCTGCTCTCTTGTCAGAAATTTACATGAAAAGAACAGCAACAAAATTATCGAGTTGAATTCGGTACAAGAGAGTATGCGAATACCTCTTTAATGTGGTATAACCGCCATCTTTAATTCTACCAAGTTTTGTTTTATAGATTTTAGACCAGTTTTACTGTCTTGAATGGCGAGTTGGAATCATCTAAGTGTTTCCTAATCCAATCTCCAAGCTTTGCCAGGCGGAGCTTAAAACACCTTGAAAGGCTCACCTTTGGCGAACCAAGCAAATTTGCTAGAATTGACATTAGCCGACTTAAGGAGTTTGTAAAGCCGAATTATAGGAGTCTCTATGCTCCATTAGGAGTTTATTGGTATCACAAAGAAAAGAACAGAATCAAAACTGTCTAAGTGAGATCTTCCTGCATATGCAGAGATCTGTCTACTAACCTAACCTAACATACTGTTTTGAATGGTCCAAAGGCCAAATTTTTGTCAAAAATTATAATACAATTGTGTCTTTCAATTAAGTTTTCTTGAAATAAATTTTCATATTCAAAGAAACGATAAGGCGTGGACGCGGTTCGAAACTAAAGATTAACGAAAGTGTTCTCTTGTGGGGCTTAAAGTATTTCTCTACCAAAAAAGTATCACAAAATAATTGCGCATGCATTAGAGTTCCAGGTTGTCTGAACTTCTGATATATCTGTATTTGCTACTATTCAATCTCTGGCGAATTGAAGACAGCTAGTCTGTTAATGGTCTTTTATAGAAATTTTTTTTAAATCAGAAGTTTAATCAATCGTTTGTTGTATTTTTATATACCATACACTAACTAGGGTTCAAGAAATTTAAAAAAAAAAAAATTAAAATTCGCAAATCATAGATACATACATACATACATAAATAGAACCCGCCTCACGATTTTAACCAAGATTTTAAACTCGTAAATGCAAATCATATGCCTAATGACAAACATTTACTACATTTAAATGACACTTTATGTCGCAACAATTGTGAGTTATGAAAGTCGTAAAAAGTTTTTGAAAAATGTTTCGAAATCAAAGGCTTTAATAAATTGCGATCGTAAAAAAAACGCAATAAAATAATTAAGTGTACGATTTGAAAAAGTGGAAATGACCAAAAGACAAAAAATTGACAACATTTACAGATGTCGATACTATATATATACCTATATATATATGGTGTATGTATGTGCGTATTTTGATTGCAAAGTCGGTTAAATTGAAACATCTAATAGCCATAAAAGTGCAGATCGTAAAACCGTCGAAATGTTCGAAAAAATATGGCTAACCGGTTAGGCCATTAAACGTACGCTAACTCGCTTGTCGTTGTCGGCAAAACCGTTTGGCGGTGCTCGTAGAGTTAACGAGATGTTTAGCCAGTTAGTTGATGATGATGCTGATGGTGCTTTGCACCAGACATGAACACATCTTTTTGTATAAATGTATATTTAGACGTGTATTTTTTCATAAAGCCAGCTTCGGCTCTTAAATGCAAATCGATCTAGATAATGAGCGTAGATTAGAGACACACACTCATTTGTGCTAAGCGTTCGAAAATAGAAATAAGGCTATAAAATGACACCTTCAGCGAGTAATTAAAAGTGCGCCAGATTGAAACAGCCAACAACGCTTGCGGTCCAACATAAATACATATAAACATGAATACATACATACATACATATATATATATGTATAAGTATATATTGGAGGTAAAGCCTGCTTAATCACTTAATTTGTGGCGTGTGGCAAAGTGTCAGCAAACTATTTCACTTATTTGTACGTTGTGTATTGCGAGTCACTTTTAAGTAAGTAACAACAGCCTCAAGGGTTTAATTGCCATACCCTTCCATAAGCACATCCGCTATGTTATCGCCCGCTGCAGCTCTGCGCATTCATCTTCAACTGTGTACTTTACTTAAGCGTTGAATACCCATACATCCTGCTGCCCGGCACCTGAATGACTCATATTTGTTACGGCGGATTACCGTCAATTTGCTTATCATCTGTGTTGCTCTTCGTCTTGCGCTGAGCGTTTTGGCGACAATTTTCCTACCTTTGTCTTCGCATATCTTTACCTTTTTCGGTTTACTTGACTTCATTTCTTTTGCTTTTGTAGTGCTTAAATTTTTATAGCAGTGATTCAATCAATTAGCGCGATTTTTTTTTTAATTAATCTGAATAATTTTTATGTACAAACCTTGTTGTTGTTATTTATAAACTTTCTTCGAATATTAGGGTTATTGTTCGATATTGACCAATCATCAATTATTCGTTATATCCATAGTAAGTCTTTTCGAATGGTTTATTCGAATAACGAATATCATAATTATATTTTTTTCGAAATATTTCTTCCTATATGTATCCGATGTGAACATAGTCTAAGCTCAATATTATAATATTCATGACGATAATGCCAAACAGGCCAGTCCACTGAACGATCATTACTGCAAATACTTAGAAAAGTGCCAAAAAAAATTACATATTCGAGATGTGTTCAAAAAATTACGGGAATTTTCGTTTCAATAAAAAACATATTTATTCATTCGTCTACATTAATGTTGTCGGGTTCAAAATGGTCCCCATTCGGTATTATCCACATATGACGACGCTTCTTCCGAAACACTTTTGCAACTCGATTTTTAGACTCCTTCAGCGATTATTATATGCTTGTAAAACGACGCTACTTTAAGGTTCTCTATATTTTTGAAAATAGAAAAAGTCACGCAGAGTCATATCTGGCGAATATAGAGGCTAGGGAATCGTTAAAGTATTGTTTTTGATCAAGAATTGAAGAACTAGCGACCAAGTGTATGCTTTTAAGAAACGAAGATCGCCAAGCTCACAAAAAAAAAAACGTTTATCCAAAGTACGCAATGAATACAGCCGGAAATTTTTTGATTTATTCGGACTCTCCAAACCCGTGAAATTTTAAATTTTACTATTCCCGTTATTTTTTGAACATACTACATATAATGTTGAGGTATTGCGCTTTCTAAAATATTATTAGGTCAAAAGTACTGAAATCTGAAGTTCTGAATGATTTGTTGGTCTATGTATGGATGTATCCCAAGTTGTTAATAATTGTACTTCTAAAACATCGTATGTTCCCAGAATCAACCTCTCAAAGTCTTGGCTTATAATCCCCTTAATTTCATTAAGAATACCAAGAGACGTTAAGCAGTACTAGCGCTTTTGGACAATGTACCCCGGTCCTCCCGAGCCTATTATATTCGAATTGTATGACCGTTCCCTCTGACGTCCTTTAACAAAACAACTTCAAATAAGGGTTGAAGATTTTAAAAGTTTTAAGGGCCTATCAATTAGTTGACCGAACTTTATGTGTTCTGAGTGTATCAAGGAAACATCTGATTCGTTCTGAAGAATTGTTTTCAAACTACTTTATTGCGCCTCACACTCATTTTGTCTTTAATTTACTGAAACTTGATGATATCTTGAGGAGTAGACTTCCTCAAAGAATTATTGGATATACATATATTCGGCATATGGTTCCTGAGTGTTTTAAGACAATAATTAAACAAAACCAACTTACAAAATAAAAAAGAATCACCCTACTTTTGTTATATATACATATACATATCTATAAATACACATATATAATCCATGTATATAAAACTATATGCAGATATTCATACCTGTTGCTGTTCAATAAAACCAAAAGCGTTATTATTATGACTACACACATTCCGCGTATTAGCGGTCTTTAAAAGCTTTTTAATATTATGCTTGTCGTTGTCATTTTTAAGTTTATTGTTTTTAATATCTATACAACAACAACATGAGTGTTTTTTGTTTTTGTTTTTTTGTTTTACGCGCCTTTGTTGTTGTTGTCGCTGAGTGTGTTAATTTGTATTTTAAATGCTAATTAAATCGCGATAATTTTTAAAATCAATTCATTAACATGTTTAAGAGCTAAAACAAAAGGCGAAATCAGCTTTTATTTTCGATCTTTCGAATATGCATGAGTCCCAATATGGATCACATTAATTTTGCTCAAATACATTAAGATTGAGATACAATATCAGATAAGAGCAACCAAACGAATTTTGTTGATAAAGCAACAACAAACAAATTTTACACTTGTTTTAATGCATGTTTCTTGGCGCACAAGTGAAAGGATGAATAATAGCTTTGGCGCCAGGGAAGTGAAGGAAATCGTCTAGCAGGCAATTGATTGTTTAATGTGTGCAAGTGATGCTTAAGGAACTAATTTGTCTAAAATTGAGTTTAAACTAGATTTCAACGAACGTTAAGTTGAATTATAATATCGTATCAAATATTTATAACAATGTTTATCACTAATAATATTTTTTCATTTCCAAACAAATATGCTATTATTTCCCCACTTCTATACAATGGTTATGTGGACAACTATTAATAATGCCTTAACTCGTTAAAGAAAACCGCCAGAAGCTCAAGATGTTACTGTAATACGGATTGTACTGATAGTAAGGCAGCGCTGCATGTGATGTGGGTGTAACCCCGCCCACTTCTGTGTGTATCTCTATATTGAAGAACATACTTGACCAATATTAATTTCCCTTTGATTTTTTTACTTTACAATATAAAACGCAAATACCAATGAAGATATTGGTGTGCATCTCTCATTTAAAAATCGAAATCTGACCATAACTTTTTAACCCCCTATATATACCGAATATGAACACCTGCATATGACTGACTTCGAACCAAAATCAGTCAATCTGTAAGATATATTAATGGAATCTTTCCCTAGCCCCGGTCCTAAAACTGGATAAAACCGGTTCTTTAATTCGCCTGGTTCTCATATACGAAATATTAGGTTGGCCTTCCGCTTTTTTGCTGTTTATTCAATGCTTTATAAAATGTCTTACAGTGATCGGACTTAGTTCAAAAATGTGCCGTTTCGTTCGATAATCTGTTTCCATCTAGACAGCAACTTGATAATACTCTCCGCGTAGAAGCTCCCCTACTTATTTGCGAAGAACTCGGACAGCCATTTTTCACAAGTCGCTTTTGAGTTCAACTTTACAGCACCAAGGACGTGCGCCATAGACAAGAACAAGTGGTAATCACTTGGCGCTATATCCGGGATATAGAGTGGATGCGATAAAACCTCCCATCCGAGCTCCCGTAGTTTCTGACGAGTCATCAACGAAGTGTGTGCTCTGGCGTTGTCCTGGTGGAGCACTACACTCTTCCTGTTGGTCAATACTGGACGCTTCTGATCGATCGCCTGCTTCAAGCGGTCCAGCTGTTCGCAGTAGATGGTAGAATTAAGCGTCTGGCCATATGGGAGCAGCTCATAGTGTATGATTATTTTCCAATCCCACCACACACACAGCAAAACCTTCCTGGCCGTCAATCCCGGTTTGGCCACTGTTCACTGGCATTTACCACGACGGTTTTCGCTTGCTATTGTCCTATGTGATCCATTTTTCGTCACCAGTCACCACCCGCTCTGAATCGTCGAAACCATTCCTCCGTAGTTCGGAGTGATAGAGTACCATCCCCAAAACACTATTAATATCACGGAATGTTTCTCTAGCGGATTTGCCTTTAACGAAGGCAAACTTTAAAATAGCGCGAATTTCGGCGTTAGTGAACTCCATGTTTACACGTCTATAACTGTTGAACGCAATATCTAAACTAATCATAGCGTCGTTTTGTAGGTTATGTCAAGACCTTTCAAAGATGTATAGTATTGCCAGATACGAGCTCTGTAGCGCTTTATACAATAGACAAAAAGGCGGAAGATATTTGCCGACTTAATATAAAGACCTCCGCTCTTATGGCTAATCCTACATTGTAAATATCGGGGAAAATGTAATATATCTTAGCAAAATGTAGCGATTATATAATCTTGAAAACACTATATTTTAATGCAGAAAATAAATTAAATCGGTCTAGGAATTAGTTTAATCCCATATACGATGAGTTTCGTTATTCTGATCAATTTTTTCAATTTGACAATTGCATGAAATTAAATGTCTTATAGTGCTAAAAATGGATACAATCGGTTTGGTATTATACTCCCCTAATCTATATATGATTATCTTGGAAATTTCGATTGACAGTATTTGTGATATTTTAATGAAATAAAGCGAACATTTTTGCACTCGAACTTAGCACTTCCTTGTTCACATTCATGTACTACATCCTTTCGAATTTTTATACGTTTTGGGAATTATTAGATTGGATACTTTATACATTTGAACAGTGATAATTTTACTTTGAAAAATTTAAAATTTAAGATGACTCCAAGGCGTTTGCACGATATTGTTTTGCAGAAACAGAAAAAGGAGTTATCAGTCAAAATTATATTTTTTTTTATTAATTTAAGAAAATAAAAAATATGTATGTAATAGACATGTACTATATTCTCTGCAACATCAGGAAAATATTAATTTCACTTGAGCTCTTCTTCTAATGCAGTCAGCTTGTCAAATACCAACATCATTTTTCATATTTTCCATTTTTTCTATGATTTAGAAGCTCCTCAACAAGCGCTTAAAAAATAATAAATGAATCTGTTTATAATGATATTCGCAAATATATACATATATCTTTAGACGATTTTACATTTTTCGAACCAATTAACAGTCAGAAAAATTAAAAAAATTACAAAAAATGGCAAAAAACAGATTGAAATATTTTTAAAGGCTACTTCAGTGACTGAATGATTAATTTGAACAGTATTTCGCTCATGCAGTTATGTAGCAGTAATAAAAAATTCCACTTGCCTGCTCATTAATGTAAGTAACACGGGGCATTGCAGATTTCTAGCTGCCACAATTTTTCCTAAGAGATTTACCAGCTTCATGCTTTTGTTTAGTTTTTCGTTTTTTGTACTACGGACTAGCCGCAAGCTACCTTAAGCCACCACGTACACCCACACTGAGGTTGGCCCGCTGCCACCACCACCACCACCAATGGCATATATATATGTAGTATGTAACTACCCACCAACTTGACAACTGCTTTTGTGGTATTTGCTGGTTGTTGTTGTTTTTTTAGCTCACTGCAACAAATATGACAATTGCAGCAACGACATTTCATTGTCGACGAAGGGGAATTCCGATGTTGACACTCACCGCAAATTCTCAAAACGTTTGTTTCTCTCTTTTGCCTTTCTGTCTTATTTCTTCTACAACTATTCAAAACGAATTTTGCTCTTTCATGATTTCTTCTTCGCTTTGTACGTTGTTTCGTCAAGCTGTAATATTTCTGCAACAACTATTGCTTTGCAGTTGCATTAAAAATATGTGGAATTGAATTGTGTTAGTGTAGCGTGAAGTTTTTCAAAATGGCCGCCATGCACTGCAGTCACAAGTCCCAGCACGCCACGTGATTATATGTATATAATAGTTTCTTGCAGATTGTAAAGCTTAGCAACAATTTGTGGTTATGTTTGATAAGAAATCGTTAAAATTGTGTCATTTCCTTCGCTTCTTATTCTCCTTTAACTCCTTTAAGGTAAAATGTTATACCAAGAGCGTCCGATTAGATAAATATATGAAATCCACGATGAAGCTAAAAGCTCTTCGACAAAAGTTTTTCGAAAAATCTTAGTATTTTTACCTTGCCTTGTCGATATGTAAGGGATAAAGCTCAGGAAACTATACATATATATTAATGTAACTGTATCGAACGGAACCCCAATCTGACCCTTTTGTTACTATAGTTTAGACTAATATACATCCCTGAAAAGTTAAGCTTGAAGTCCGGACATGAATCCTTCGTCAATTCTGGCATCACAATGTCTTCCACTTCTCAATCAAACATAAAGCTCTTTCGGATAAAATCAGTCTACTTTAATAATCATTAAAAAAAAACCATTTAGAAATGTCCGAAGTTCTTCGAAAAATATGCTCTGAATTTTCGTAAACCAAAATATTTAAATCGATTTATTTCTCTCAGATAATTTCAGCAAATATCTTAATCTATAAAAAGGCCTACATTGCCTAACATACTCACATATTCACCACCCAATGACTTATATTGCCATAAACTAAATATACATCACGTAAAATAAAATTTATAACAGTGAAATCAACGTTGACATTTTCAATTTTCACACCGAAAATGATATCTAATCAAATGGTAAATACCTGAATGCCAAACGAACACGCACGAAATCACGGAAACCAACTTTTCCACAGATTTGCCAAAAATTGCAGCAATAAATATAAATAAATTGCGTCTTTGTTGGCCTAGTAAAGTTTTTACAACCCATTTCGTGCTCACCAACACTGAATATAACGGTCATAGCAATTGCCTTCCCGAATGCATACATAATTAATGCTGGCACTTGGTTTGATACGAAATTGGAAAGACATTAACCAACGACGACGATGAGGTTAGAGCAGACGATTGCGCACAATTGCTTCCGGGTGGACGGCGGACGGAGGGTAGGCTGTGCTTACTTACAGATATACAATGTACGTTCGTATGAAATTGGCAACAAATCTATAAAAGCTTCCTAAGAAATTACTTTTTGTGCAGTGGTTTTGTGATGCTGAGCTGACAGTGGTAAGCTTTACGAAATTGTATTTTGGAACTGTAGAGAAAGCCTTTGAAAATTCTAGCTATTATTTATTTATTAATTTTAGATTTTTATAGCTAAAATTCCAAACATTTGAAAGCTACAAAGCCGAAATTACGGGATCCCGAAAAATGGTTTTTATTTCCAAATTTCGTATCTTCGCTTGCACGGTGAAATTACTCATTACTAATCATTTTAAGGTTTTCAATCCCGAAAAACTTCCTTTCTCGTGTCTCTTGTAAAAATTAAAAAAAAAAAAATCCTCTAATGAAATTATTTGACCCTGGCCACAATGTAAACAAACCCCTGTCAAAGATAGTTGACCTCGGCCCAATCAAATTGTAAACAAACACCTGTCAAAGCACATTGATCCCGACATACCGTACCAAAGGTCAATGAACCCAGTCAAAGTGTAAACAAACTTCTGTCAATGGTCATTGACCTCGACACAAAACCTAAACGAACCCCTGTCAAAGGTCATTGGCCTCAGCCCAAAAGGTTAACAAACCCCAGTCAAAGGTCATTGACCCGACCAAAATGTAAACAAACTGGACTGAGGCCAATGGTTTTAGCCGGGCTTCGTTCACATAAAATTTAGTTTTTTGAATTTTGCGGAGTCATGGGATGCCATGTTTACTTATATTTTGAAGTTCGCGTATTATCAGATTGTCTTCTTGAAGTCCGATCGGTCTATAATTTAAGGAATAATGTGGGTTCAGTTTTTTATACAATTTTAGGTATGATGTGAGGTAATTTATTTTTGCGCGAGTGTATATTTGCTTGATTCCAAAAGCAATTAAATCAGTCTAGATTCTATGAAAATGTACCCTATATAATGATTTTCTAAATTTTGAGAAATTTTATTTTCATTGAATGATGATGTAAGGTGATTTGCAGTCAGAATTGGATGAAATCCCCTAAACATTTGGTTCATTTCATTTTTACTATATCAGTATTATATTCAGATATTATGTTAAAACTATTATACTCTCTGTGCAACATGTTTCGAACGTATAAAAAAAGAAGTGTCTTCTCCATTGTTCGCATTTTGAAGAGATTTAATCACATGATCATAACTTAACCGAAAATCGACCACAAAGGATTTGAAGTATTGTGAAGACTATGGAAGCAGTCTAGAGCATTTGACTTCATAGTTCCACAAACTGATTGGCATCGCATCTATTTTTGTGAGCACATTTACATTTATGGTCATGTGACAGAAATAAAAATGCATAGAAAATGAAAGTCCAACTCCATTCGGTGGAGAAACGCTCGTCTGCACTTAGAGGAAATTGTCAGCCGAATGAATGCCCAAAAGCGAAGTCATCAGCACCGCAAACTTTACCGCAGAAGACAGAGTACTTTTAACAAGATTGACACTCTGCCGAACTGAAATATGTGAACCTGCTGACGGTGGTGAGAGAGAGGGAGGGAGAGAGGTGGTAGAACAATGGAGCTTGTGAAGATTTGCAAAACTGAGGCAAAGCTAAGGTATGTTGTTGTGGGAGCAACGGCATTCGTTAAATATTCCATGAGTTGCCAATAAAGTCTGCGATGTGGTGGTGGGCCAGATAGAGGGGAGGGGAGGAAGTCTCATCTGCCTGAGCTGCTGAGTGCCTATGGAGGTTCACCGCTGTAAGCTTGCAGGTTGTTGTCTTATTGTTAATGTAATTGTGCTTGTTGTAGTTATTGTAGTTGCACAAAATGGCAAAGTGCCATACTATTTATGTATGTATGCATGTGTATATGTATAAATGTAAGTGTGTTTGTGTGTGCGCTGTAATTGTGTTGGCATGTCTGCGTTATGCGATATGCAACGTGTAGTCTACAACTTCGTGTTTACTGATTGCCACTTGCCTCATGCCTCATGCCACATGCTGCATGCCGCACGCTGCATGCCACATACCAATTGGCCATCATTCGCCGGAGCTCTTTTGTCTTTGCAAAGGTGAAACTAATTTCGTATTCATACCAAGTATCAATTTCGTGTTGCTGCCGCTTGCCGCTTGCCACTTGCCTCTGCTGCCGCCTCTGTCATCGTCGTCGTCGCTGTCGATGTTTAATGCTGCTGTTGCTGTTATTAACCGAAATAAAAGTAAAGAAATGTTATAAAAATTTCACCAAACGTTGTTTTGTTGCTGTTGTAATGTTGCCTTATGGCCATGCCTCTTCATCTGTGCTTGTGTTTGTGTGTGTTGCCTGTGCTGTCGTTGTGTACATTTGCCGTCACTATTGTTTTTATTGTTGTGTGGAAATTGTTATTTTGCATTAAAATTGCATTGCAATTGCTTTGCGTCTTTTATTGTTGTTGTTATACGCAGGTTGTACTTGTTATTGTTTTTATTATGGTCGTTGATGCGAAATCCAATTAGCCATACAGCAGCAATCGTGCATTTACTTATGTACGTATATTACATAAATACATACATAAATACGTATTAATATAGTTTTGTATTTGTGAAATGTTGAAAAGTATATATTCATACATTTGCAATTATATACGTATTTATACATATATCAGCGTACATTAATAAATTTGTAATTTTTCAGAGTAATGTATAAATTGTTTAGAAATGTGAAATGTATATGCGCTATAAGACTCATTTAACTGTATTCAATGGAATAGTCTTTCATTAAAAATATTTTAGATTTTTTTCACAAGTTAAAATTTATTTTCAAAATATACAGTTTAATCTTTAAAGAAGTATCAGTAAGATTTTAAACTGACTGAAAGAGACTTCTGACATACACCAATTTGGTCACAACTCCTAAAGAAAACTTGAAAAGTCTGAAACAACTACTCGTAAATTAAATTTCTAGACATCAGCTTATTAAGAATCCCTTATTTAAAATAAGGAGACTTCTAAGTTATTTGTCAGATGAAACTGTACTTAAGGCTAATCCATGAATAAATTTATATATTTAAAACCCAACTATAAAGAATTTAACACTGTTTGTTGAAAAAGAATCATATCCTCATGATAAAATACTGTACTGTTATACTATCCAGATTTAGTAGTATTTCTATTACCATTGAGAAATTTCGAAACTATAATTTTGAGTGCACCGGTTCCTTAATACCATATAATAAAATCGGTATTTGACGTAATTGGCTTCCAAATCAGTACTGGATGATGGATCGTTCAACAATTTAGTCATCTCGCATTACCTTAGTGAATGTTTTGCCCTGTGTTTTTGTGCTCTTCAAAAGTTTTATCCAACATATGAGGAAAAAAAACGGTTTAATACGAATCTGGACGGATTACTTTACGTTGCTCTGATAACAGTGTCTATTAATATCGGGAAAAGGGCGATAATTTACTACGATGATCTTTGTTAACGAACTATTTTAACTAGACTTGGTTCGATTAAGGAGAACACAATAAATTTTTGTCTTCATTTCAGACTCGTAAACCCAAATCCATGATTAAATATTTCCGTAAATGTTAGGTGGTACTTTCAAAGGACATTTACCTCATTTTCTAAAAAAATGCATACGTTTTTCTTAGCAGTTTTTATAATCCAAAACAGGTAGATAAATAGATATTCACTTAATACATTCGCCTAATCGACGGCTTTTAACACCTAGCAATATTGATATTTTTTGTTTTATGCAGAATCAATTTAATAATCAATAAATTCAAATATAATAGCTAAAATCAGGTTTCAAGTATATGTTTGCATTATAATCTCTTAAATATAAAATAATAATTAATGTTAGTATAAAATAATCAATGAAGTATATATTTTTGAGAAAATAAAAAAAAATATACAAGAATTTAATGGATTGTACAATTGCAATATCGCAAATAAAATATAGCTATTAACTTTGATTGAATAATTTTGATTCTAACAAAATGTTGGCAATGTATAATATAATTGTTTTATCAACATAATAATATGGGTTTAGGGATATCAATTGTGGGATCGATACATTTTTTATATCATATTTTCAAAATGTATACCTTTAAGAATATACTCCAAAAATTTTAGTGCGATTGGAGTTATAGAACGAACAAAGTTATAGGTCTTTATAGCGCGCTACGTCTCTTAGGCAAACGTGTCGCACTTGAACTCGATTGTCTCGAAATTCTGTTTTTTGTAAACTTCCTTAACCTTCGTGAATGAAGGAAATTTGATTTGGAAAAAAATTATATTTTTTGGTTGGAAAACTAAATTTTGAGAATATCAAAAATCGACATTTTCGAAAAAGGGTACGCAATTTTCGCTTATAATTTTTTTAAGCAAAACCCTCGTTCACGAACGAAAGAATACTGCAAACTAACAGTGTTTTGTTTGTTCATGTATTTCAGAAAAGCTGTTCTTGATTTATCGTGCTCACCGCAAGCGTGTGTAAAAATGAGGCGTTACCGAATTCACCGAATTTTCTAAAAAAATTTTATCTACAAATATATATGTCAAAATATGTACTACTTGACATTATGAAAGTCGTTTGGAAATATATAATGTAAAATGCCAAAAAATTTTGTAAAAAAATTGTCAATTTTCACATGTATATAACCCCTTAATAAGAGAACTACTCAAAGATTAAATTGTGATAGATGTCAATGAGTCAGTGCTACATTAAAGCAATGTTGAAGTTTCCATAATCTTTTTATATATAAAAAGATATATAGTTAGATATCACCAAATTTTGTATATAAAATATCCATCCCAGTATGTCTAGAATTAATTATCTTATCAAACTCGCTATATGTTAGATTCCTTCCATAATTTTAAAGGTTTATTACAGATATTTTGGCTTATGAACTTCGACTAGACTACATGTAAGCTTCATACAATGTACAATTATACATATCCTATAAACCAACTCCGCCATTACTGTTCCACGACAACACTAACACACTCACACATACACCGACATGTGCATTTGAAAAGTTCAATTCGCATTCGACAGAAAATGCAATTCGTGCAGACTAATTGAATAATAAGAGTAATGTACTTTTGCCAGCTGCAATAGAGTTGTCAATCTAATCAACGATTATCGGTGGGTTGGTTCGGTATGCCACATACACCCAATACAAGCAAGCACAGGAGCTCGCTACTTTTATGGAATATGTGCCAAAGGAAAATTAGTGCACAAATGTGCATTATATGCTTTTGGAAATGCATGTGGCTTTATATACTCTTATGTACTCGCATATTAGTCTATGGTATATAGGAAAACAATGTGGCTAATAAAGTTCTCAAAATCTCAATAGACATTTCACCACAGCATTGGCCTCGAAGGTTAACCCATTAAGCTGGTATAGGCAGTACTTTAATGAGATTATGAACTAAATTAAATATCTTATATGTTATGATTATGTTAAAAAATACATTTAATAAACTCTCTCTGTTTGCTGAATTTAAGACATAAATAATTTTCTTCTTCACATTTTTTTCTTAATTAATAATCTGGGAATTTTCAGATAAAAGAGTCTTCTGAATCTAGAAGTATCATATGCCTTCTTATACAATTCGCGTAACTTCATCCTATGAAGCTTGGTCGCTTCATAACTTGCGTATTCTATGATTTTAAGATTTAAATACATTCAAGAGGAAGAGTAATGTTTGAAACTTCTTGCCATAAAACGGTACAAAATGATTATAGCCAAGTCTGAACTACCTCTAGATATAAATGTTTTCTAGTATTGTTTTCTGTAAATTCGAAGGCAATGTCTGAGAAGAGAGTCTTGAAACGCTTAAATATAATATTGCTGCACTCAAATTCGACCAATTTCAACAAAAATGGTATTCATAACAATATTTTGACATCCTTATACTACAGCGAAATCGGGTCACAACCACGCCTATTTTCTCTATATCTATATTTTAAGTGCAGGGAAGGTATCGAAATAGAACTTTGTACCAGTAAATCATGTCAATCGCTGAAATCGGACCATAAATTTCCAAAGCCCCTGAAATGAAAACCTCAGTGCTTGTGACCAATTTTCTACCGAAAATAGAGGTAAATATCTCAGACATTGTAAAGAATTTCACAGATGATAGTTTGCTTATAATAGGGTATCTCTGTTCTGAAAATGGTCAAAATCTGGTCAATATTTCCTTCAGCCCCATTTTGTACCCCATACACTGATTTTCAAAGTTCCGGTGAAGTTTATACCGTATATATCGTTTAATATGTCAGATATCTTAGCAAAAGTATCTAGCTAAGTAAAATTTTGGATATAGTGCAGCTTGGTGACGAAAATTAGTGAAAACGGTCTAGGAATTACACCTATTCTGGTGGACTTTATGAGAAATATATGTTTCCAATTTTGTTTAGATATAATAGAGTTATATAAATAAATTGCAAGAGTATTAAATGTTCGGTTACAGGCGAACTTAGCCCTTCCTTACTTGTTTTGTTCGATTTTATTTGAAAACTGTAAAAATACATCATTACTAGATTAGTCAAAAATGCACTTCAGATTTAAATTTAGATTTTTCTCAACCAACCAAATATGATACAAAATTAATTATTTATCTTTGTCAACGTAAAAATTATTATTTTCTAAAATGAACACAGAAACTGTGCGAACACTTAAATGTTTCAAGTATTCATTAGCACACTCAGAAAAAGTTCAAAACTAACGTAATGTCCTTCATTAACCCTCCAATATATTATGCAGCCATCCAACTCCATCTCTTTCCTTCACGCTCGTTCATTGTACATTCATTTCGCTGATGGTTATGTTCTATTTTCGCTTTTGACATATTCAATAACGTAAAATTAACAGCACATTGTTGTTGTTGCTGTTGCTATTGCTTTTGTCGTTTTTGTATTGCTCGTACTCTCATTGCCAATTGTTCTATTAATATGCCACATTTGCGCTTGCCACAATTTAACGATTTCCTCTAAACAGCAAATCAAAGATATCAAAAACAACAAAAAAAGAACGCCAACCAACAACAAGAAAATAAATATCAACCGAACACAAAAGCAAAACGTTTTTCGTTTAAAACGTCGCTAATACCAGCTGCATTGTTGTTGTTCTTTGTTGCTCACCATAATAGCATTGAATACACACACAAAACACTTGCGACTGCTACTAAATAGCTTACAGCTTGTGAGGGCAGGGGGCCTTTAGTCAAATAAGCGACTCCATGAAATTGCACAACTACAACAAATTGTATGCACAACAAAGCGATGGCACAAAAACAAAAAATGCCGACGCATGCGCTGTGCCAATGACAACGCAGCAATTGTGCGCTTGACTCCGCCTCCATTGTTGCATGCGAGCTGCGGCCGGCCAACAGCAGAGGTTCGTGCGAATGTGTGTGGTGTAGTAAGTGACAGCAAGTGCATGCAGTGCTGCCAAGTTTGAACGAAATGTATGTGAAGTTACAATGAGAACTGGTTTTCATGGTGCTCACGCCGCCGCTGCTGTAGGCCGTCGATTCTGACGCAGTGTGACTTCATTGCCTTTAGAAACGGTATATGAAAAAGGGGCGGTGCTTATTGCAAATGTTTTTTGTTGCTGTTGTTGTTAGTGTTAGTAATAATGTGCACATTAAAAAGGTACTCATTCACAGGCGAGTTGTTGTTGTTGTAGCACTATTAGCGTAGGTTAGGGCGGAACGTTGTGTATATTTACTTGCTAACGAGCTCTGGCAACACACAGCAGGAAGGAAGCCGTAAAACTGGTATAACGAGCCGCTACTGGTGCCACTAACAGCAGAACACAACACAGCAACAACAACATGGCAATCGCACTATTCGCCGGTGCCTGGGGTGAGTCGATACGTCGCTTGTGTTGATGTTGTTGGTGGTGGTGGCGGCGGCGTTGTTATTATTACTGCTGCTGCTTCCATGCTCTACGTTGGGTACTGGCGGAGAATCAAAAAGCGGAACGTTTTATTATTAAGCTGCTGCTGCTGCTCTGGTGCGGTTGCAATAATCGAGACTCGCGTGCGCTCGCACAAAATCACATCTCATAACAACTATTTACCCGTTCCCGTTCAAGTTAATTTGCGCGCTGCTCGCTGCTCGCCTACTCAACGGCAATAACGGATTAAGAACACGCATACATACATACATATATTAAGAAGTTCCGTTTGTGTGTGTGGGTGTGCGTTACCCCGCGACATATTTGTGCAATTGGCGTTGACAGCGCTTTTTGTCAGCGTCTCATACATGCTCCACGAGTTGAACGAGGGCACGGCAATTTTTGGCCATACAGCATATCAGCATAAGTTCAAAAGCGTTTGAAGCGCTCGCAGTGACGCGTTCCATTGAAAGTTGTGTCGAGTTTTAACTAAATTAAGTGGCAATATTGTGTGAAAGACCAAAAAAAAAAAAACAAAAACAAATAAAAAGCAATAAAAGTGTGTGTTAAATAGTAGAAAAAAGAAAACTAAATATTTACTTTAAAAATATATGCAATACCGTTAGCAGTTTAAATTTTTTTGAAAATCAATTAAAACTTCCCTTCTCAAAGTTATACGCGTTTTATAATCTCTTCCAAGTATATATAATAAGTGTAGTGCTTTGTGTTTCCGTGTAATTCCCATTAAATTGGCGCCACAACAAATCACCATGTCATCAACACACGAACACGACGATGAGGAGCGTGATGAAATGGAGGATGAGCAAGAGATCCATGTCGATGTGGACTCAGACTCGCGTATATCCTGCGGCAGCGGTTCCGAAGTAGATATGGAAGGTGGCAGTTGCTATGATGAAATGGAAACTCCACTGAGGTAGTGTTCTTCTATATACCTTTAAAGACCTTAAATTATTCAAAAGGAAAACCTCTTTATAGGTTAGATATTATTAGTACATAAATGTAAGACACCAATGTGATGGATCTGTACATATGCATACATAGTTCTAAGTCCGTTTGTAAAATAATACTTAGAGGAGTTGAAGTCATAAAACCATTCGGTAAACATTCAAGTCAAATTGAGACTAAAGTAGATTGGCTTGTAAGGTTTAAGTTCTTGATATACTATTACTGGGGAACATAAAAAGTGTGCCGCAATAAGAATATAGCCACGACATGGTAAGCAAGCGTTCTTTCCATGGAGGCGCGTATTGTTTTGACTCCGTTAGAATACAGCCAGACCTCTACTTCTTCTTAACTGTCGTTGGCACCCCTTATGCGCCCGAGTTTACAACAGGGCGCCATTCATTCTTCCTCTTGGCAGTTTAGCGTCAATTGGTAATACCAAGAAAAGTCAGGTCCTTCTATACCTGGTCTTTCCGTAGTGGAGGGTCTTCCTTTGCTTCCAACAGCGGGTACTGTATCGAACACTTTCAAAGCTGGAGTGCTTTCGTCCATTCGGACAAAATGACTTAGCCAGCGCAGCCATTGTCTTTTTACTCGCTGAACTATGTGCTGATCGTTCCATCGTATGCGGTATTCGCCATTGCCAATGTTCAAAGAACCTCAAATCTAAAGAATTCGTTATAAAACAGTTAAAGATTGACTTACTTACTGCACGTCTAAGCCCTTGCATTCCGACACGTTAACTGCCTCAGCAGGAGTTTGGTAACGTGCAAAAAGTTAGGAAACTATCTTCTCTCTTTGAGTCTCTAATGAGAAATTCTATTCTTTAACTCTTGCTGCCCGTCACATTTTTAAACAGAAAATCAGAACTATGAAGACGGCTTAAAGGAATTAGAATGAAGAATGCGTCGATTATTTAGAGCATTTGTAGAATTCTGAAGATTAGAGAGAATAAAAAATATAACTATTATTTAGTTGGACTCAACAACAATTTTTAATGTATTTGCCAATGAAGATTTTAAGATTTTAAGATTTTAATTAGGAAACTATTTTCAAAAACCTGATCAGATCTTGAATCTTATTTATTATTCAAAACTAAAGAAGACAAAAAAGAAATTGAAGCAACTGGGAAATCGTGTTGATACTATTAGTTAATTATATCTAGTTTTAAATATATACAACAAAAACAACAAAAAATATTTTATATAAAATAAAAATATTCATAAATTCTGCAAGAGATCACACTCAATTGCTCCAAATTCCTACAGAAAGTTATGAATTCTATAAATAGTTACCTCAAAATCAATTTCATAGAGCAAGCTCATTATTAGTTCTTTAATTATTCACTTTTACACCTACAAGACCTGATATTAAATATAATATAATCACACAAACTATAACTGACAAGCGCCTAATGGCGAAATTATGTTAGTCAAATGCTTACAAATTGCTCAACAATTTAAAAAAGTTAATAAACGCTGTATAATTTGTAAATTTACTAACAAATTAGACAAATGCGAACAAGACAAAATGCGATGAGAAAGAAAAATTAATAAGCTGTGAACAAAAAAAGCAACAAAGCAAAACGACCAACTTTTCTAGTTATGCCAACTTCGCATTCAAGGCGACGAGTATTTATATTAACGGTAGATAATGGTTATAATTATGTGGGGCACCGTTTCTACTACTAAGTGAAGCGTTGAGTGCTTCTTTTGAGGGCGTTTGCTTGGTTGACTCTACTGGGGAGTAAGAAATTGAGGAGAATAGGAATTTTAGTATCAACAAAATTTTATAATTTTTAATGGAAAAAATAAAAATATAATTCCAGAATTTAAATGATATTTTGTTAAGAGAGGGAAGAGAGTAGGGGGTACTATGTAAGTTTTCCTTTTCTGTTATTAATATTTTTCATTTTAGAAAGATTGTGAACTTACTTGTGAGCTTTGGAAGGTTTCCGAGCTCAGTCACAAAGTATAGTGTATTGCTTTACAACAAGTTCAAGGATTACCCACCATATTTTTTTAAAAACTGCTCGAGTAGTCTTACGAAATTTTCTTAAATCAGATACAATACAAAATGGCTATTAATTATTATTTTTGAGAAAACAATTGCATTTTAATGCTTCTGTCTCAAATCCAAATTTAAAAATTTGATCACATTGGCTTTTTCAAAATAATAAATTAAAATTTTAACCCTTTGAGTTTTCTTCGGTGCTCATATGGCCCGTGACACCTTCAAAATCTCAACAAATTTACATTCCTTTCAGAATACTCCAACATGTATACAGAAATGGTGTTGTCAATTTAATTTTAGCAAGATAACAGCTTGTGAAATCAACAAATTGCCCTCAAGAGCAAAGCAAAATATGAAACAATCGTGACCACTTAAACTAAACGATACGTGTTTGGCATTCTCCATACGTGTTAATGGGGTTAAGAATAATCAGGGCCGGATTTAGACGCAATAAATCAGTAAAAGTCGCTTTTAGACAATTTTTTACGCAATGGCGATTTAAAAAGTTTCCATTAAAAATAATGGTTGGAATATTCACATTTTTTTTTTTTGTTAGATGGAAAATCACTCAAAATCGTGTGAAAGAAAGAAACCATTTTTATGTCTGAAAAAAAACTGAAAATATTTATATTTTATTTCAAAATATATTTTATACCAAACAATTACTTTTTTAAATAGCTCTCTAACGTCCTTTTAGGGCCCCTTAGCTTGCCTCGGCCCATTTCACTGAAGTGCAAGCAACTCCTGCCGCGTTGAATTGAATTACCTTGTTTCCCAACGTGTAATTCATACTTTAACGAACAAATTTGTACATATGCTTTAATATACATATGTACATACATAAATATATATGTATGTCTACCTCCCATTTATAATGAGTGGTACATATTTGATTTCCATTTTAAATTAATGAGTTTTACAAAGTGTCACTGATAAGAACACGAATATGAAAGGTAGTTTAATCCAATATCCAAATAGACTGCAACGCGTATACTCGCAACACTCGCATTTATTAATTAAGCATCGAAAGGAGACTGGGGGCCCACGCAAGGCACGACATAGCGCCGTTTTCGATTAGACATGCGAATGTGACGTTGGACGGACAACAATGTTAACAGCGAGCAGTCGACAGTCGGCAATCGCATTAGCAATATCAATGGTATACAGAACAACAACAAAAAATCACAACAAAAACCAAATCAACCAAAGTCAATCGCATAAAACTGGTGCGAAACAAGAACATGAAAACGCGCGTTTAAAAGCAAATATTCGTGTGAATTTTGTGATTGTCCAGCAGCAGCCGATGACAGACTTAATAAAAATAGCACAACAACAACACAGTTCGAAATAGTTTGCGTGACTCTTTGAATGCGACAAGGTTTTGGCACAAAAATTTTGTTTATACCAAAATGCTTGAAATCCATAATTTGCGTGTTCTTTTATAAATTATGTCAAAATTTTGATTTTGAGACGCGAAGAGGCGTTTTGTCCTTGATGGACACTTCTTTAATTACATTTTTTTTTAATTCTTCGAAAATCGTCTGTGCATATCGAGCTTCATACGAGAATGTGAGGGACTTTTAATAAATTTTAAAGTTTATAGATCGATATTTTAAATATTAAAAATTTTTATATAATTATGGGATGTTCCAAACCTTCATAGGAGAGTTTTGAAAATATAGCTCATCGAGAATAGGTTACACCCCATCAAGATTATGTCAACCCAAAATCTCTCGTTTACGAAGTACTGTGACCACGTAAATAAACTTTTTTTCATTCAATTCGACGATTTTTCTTCAGTTTCATAAAGATTTTGATGTGATTAGTCTCTAACAATTTAATAGATCTTCCAAAATATTTAAATAAATAATTTAAAATATTAAAATATTTATCTCAACTCTAGCAAGTAAGAGTTTTATAGAGATGAAGGAAATTTTGTTAAAAAAGCCGGGTCCATGGCAATTTAGTACATCATACTTCTTATTATCTAGCGACTATGCATTCCCTTATCTACTACTTGATTCCTATCCCGACTCTTGTACTTCCTAATAACGATGACCCTTTGGTAAGCAGTATCTAAATTCGGAAGTTATATCTGACATAGAATACATTTCCGAATCTAAGATCCCAGTTCTAAAAGAAGAGAACACCCTAGCCCACCCCTTAATAAAATTTTTTTTTTCGCATACAAATTATTATTATCATTATTATCTCGCATATCCATCCATTTTCAAATAAACCTTCAATTCCTCTCTCATTTCAGTGAATCCGTGCAATCGGAGCAAACACGCTCGTCATCCAGTGAGAATTTACCCTTTAGCATATCGCGCCTGCTGTCGAAACCCTTCGAAAACAACAACAAACAAAGTCCTGAAAAAGACATAATACAGAGCGAACATGACTTAGCCGCGTACAAGTTGGCCACAAGCATAGCCACCTCGACGTACGGCGGCGCCACAGCACTCTACACATATCCGCACTTGTATCCGACCGCCGCAGCGGCAGCCGCCGCCGGACATGTACTGCGTGTACCGCCGCAACGGACACCATTAACCTGGGCGCTGCCGCCGTTACATCATGCCGCACTGGCACATCAAGCGGTCAAGGACAGATTGGCAGGTGAGTTGGTACAAAATACCAAATAACAACAAAAACAATAAATATTATTTAATAACCACCAAAAACATGAGTACCAACAAAAGAGCTTCCGTTTAACTGCCGCTGCGTCGGCTACTGCTGCTGTTTCTGCTTTACACACGAGTGTGCTGCATTTAAATTCTTACCATTTAATGATCCATCAAAATCTTTGGTAGCATTGGTCGTTTTGTACTCGCCAAACTTATTGGGCGGCAGAACATTGTAAGCGCTGTGGGGCGTCTAGTAAAAGCCACATTTATGGATTGACCATGTTGTTGTTAATCGGAATTGTGTCAAACTCTTATGGGGGTTAGTTATGTGCGCGGTTGTTCGGGAGAATGCACTTCATCAATTAAATAAAAAGTACCGTTAAAGTGATGTTTTGGTGAGGGAGAAGTCCAAAACGGATTAACTGATGTACTCGTGAAATTGCAACAAAATAATGGGAACTCAATATTGGGAACCAAAAAATTTGGGATTATTTTTTGTACCGAATAAATTAATTTTAATGAAAAAATCCATTTATGACCCAATGTTAAAGAAAGCGATATTTTTAGTTTCATCTTATATCAAAAATATCCCCAAATCTAAATTTGTTTAGTCAGAACACCAGAAGTAAAGGCAGTTTGGACAAGATCCTGGTTAGGCTGATCTTTGTATTCAAGGTCACGAAGAATTCCACTTGTTACAGTTGTGGAAGTCTTTTGCGATACCAAAGAATTCCTAGAACAAATCAGAAGAGTCGCAGAGCTTAGAGTCTGTCACAAAGGCGGTTAATATCAAATTCAGTCAATTCCCAAAGTTTAACGAAGGATGTTTCCACATCAGTCTTCGAAATCGTAGACAGTAGAAAAAAGTTTGAATGATTCCATCCCGGCTATTTTCATATAATTTTTTCAACTTATGTCCGTCTTACAAGCCTCACCTCTCTGGTAGGTTGAGCAAGATGAATCTTGCTGGAGGAGCAAGTTAATATTATACTACGAAATTATTATGTATGAGTATATCCAGTTCCAAAACATCTCTTCATTCAGAACATTTATATAAGTAAGGCTACATCCGTCTCGAAAACTATCATTGAAGCATTGCTGGAAATATTCCAGTGTTCACATTTCAAATACTTTGCATGAGTGTTGTGAAGACGTCAACATTAATCAACGCAGCCAGCGCTCGAGCAGAGCTCATGGGCTCTTATGAATTCCTGTCTTATCAGTGCCTTGGCGTAAAAGCTTTTTCCGCGCTGGCAAGACCACCGGTTGGAATTTGACAAATGAATTGCATTCAATTATCACATTACTAGCCAGCAATGAAGCTTGTTTGGTGAGTGGCGAAGGCAATGTTGCCAGCCTACAAAGTTGTCAAAAAAGATGACTTTTCTAAGAAGACGCAGCTAATGCAATATACTAAAGGTATCAACATAAACATACATATACGAGTATGAAAATAGCACATCGTTTGGCTACAGCAACAACAACAAAACTCTTACAATAAAATAACAACAACAACTAAAGTGGGAGTAGCATAACAAATCACCGAAAACGGCAAAAAGCTACTGTTTTCAGCAGCAATAACACATTGCCGCCCTCAGCGTCACGAACAACAACAATGGAAGATGCAATGCAGTAGCAATAACATGATGGCCACAAAGCACGCACACTTTAAGAATGCGTGCCACATCGATCTTGCAAACGAGTGTTGCAGTGAAAGCAACAACAACAACAACAACGAAAAGGCACAAAATATACACTAACAACAACAAAATACATGGCAAGTGTTTTTTGAAAAAGGATGTGCGTTGAAGTTGCACGTACGCGGGCACACGCATTTGCCAACGGGGGGCTTCGTGTTCAGCGGTGGGCACACTAAATGGTGGCAACGTGTCACCCAGCTTGCAGTGGCACACATGGGCATGCGCTATGGCTGGACTCCTGAACTGATTATCATTGTTGCTACTGTTCTTACGTATGCTCAGATGCTGAAGACTTTGATGGAGGCGCGTGATCTGCGCGCTTATATGTACATATGTAGTTGTTGCTGTTGTTGTTGTTTTTTAATAGTTGCAAATTTAAATGGCTAAAGTGTAAAAGCATGTTCGCCTTCAAACGTTCACAACTAAACATAACACACTATCGCCCATTGAGTCCATGAGTGCGAGGATGAGTTCGCCGCCCAGAAGTACTTGTTGCTGCCACACACTAGCACTTGCTACTTTGGGAGGCCTGTTACTGCCTGTGTACATATATATTTGTATATGTATGATCAAATCAAGGTTCCTGAAGATGATTGTGCGCGTTAAGTATTCATTTTCAAGAATATCCGATTTCGTTTCCGCTGGTTATAATGTTCAAGTGTGGCTCGAACCAAGCTTTGCTTTGCTAATTTGTTTATATTTTGCCATTCTTTCGTATGAACAGTGAAGATTTGTGTTACCATGTGTAATTAAAATAAAAAGGGTGTTCCGTTAGCTTCTATGTTTTACTTTAATTGCATTAAGAATTCTAAACCCATGCAAAAACGGGTAAGAAGTGGTTTTTCGTTGAAATTTTCAAAGGTTTTCCTCTTCATTTTTGATATTAATTCATTAATTTTGTAATTGTTATATCATGTAGGTTATAGTTTGATATTTCCTTCAATATTTTAGTGCTCAGTTTTTATTATATGGTTAAAGATGTTACTGAAAGATTCTGGATCCCTAAAACAGTACAAGATCGTAAAGAAAGACTTTCAAATTGTTGCATAATTAAATATCCTAAATCACCTAACAGTTCTAACCTAATTTTTTTCAAATAAAACCAAAATTAATGCTCTTTGAAACCTAGTAAGCTGAACATTTAAGTACACTTAAATAGGAACGAGTTTGTCTACATTGCTTCTAAATATTCTTGGATTTGTAACTATCGACGATAATTATAATCATACAATATGGACACCAAGAGACGATTATGTGGCAACAGCATCGACTTTATTCCTTTTCGGAGTCACTACGCATTTGCAGAGCTTTCCAAGACTCATCTTTGAATATATTTTCCATTAATATAAATTATTTTTCCAGTTCGATTATCCAAATTATGCATGGATTAGCGCATTTAATCCGAAATTTTTATATAAGCTATTCAAAACGATCGATCAAATGACAATCAACCGACAATTAACTGCAAAAAAATTTATTATAGAACTTCGGATTCGGAAGAAAATATATAAGAAGTTCCATTCCAAACTTATTCAAGAAGCTTTAGTTTATTCAAGACGTTTTGGGATCCGACAAAAAGTTTCTTGAAATTTTTACGACAGTAAGAATATCTAAAATCAAGATCTTTAGAAATAGTACAAATTCTATACACGCTTAATTCCTCCATAAGAACCGGTTCCCTTCATTATCTGAAACAACACTCGTTCCCACTAAACGTTCCAACACACCTACTAAACTTCTCAAGCAGCTGAAAACCCCAAATCAAAATCCCAAAGCAAAAAAAAGTCGAAAAGCAATATTCGAGAGCATTTGACCTGTTTAGTCCACCACTTAGCAGATCAATTTAAATGCGTGTCACCGACGGACGAACCGTAGAGACACCGTTTGTCGGCTAAGCTGCCGACACTCACCGTTTTCGCACACACTTTCAAAGCACCGCTTGAAGTATTCGATTTTGGCACTGTTCGGTGCGGTCAGTCAGCAGTCAGCAATGCCGCTCGTTGACTGACGGTGGACTTTTCGTTATTTTAATGAGGTGGTTTACATGACTTTTTAATTTCGAGTAGAAGGAATTAATTACGCGTTGGGCGGTCACAGTCGCTCGAAATGACTTTGAAATCGAAGCGCAAACACTTCTACATATCGGAAGACAGACAGCAAGATTTTTGTTGGGGCCCTTTATGCGCGCGCTTTCCGCAATGCTGCGCGCCTGTTTGTCGGCGTATTCCTCTTATCCATGCAAATTGTGACGGTCCACGCATGCGCAAAAGCCGCTAGTTGATACACATTTAAGTGCAAACCGATATATGCGAGCTGTATGTCTCTGTTAAGCTTTTAATTTTATTAATTACTAAAACATCGGCTGGTAGCCGCGTAGCCAGTGTTGCTACATTTCCGCCTGCACCTTTTTATTACCTGCTCCATCGGGTCTTCGCTCAAATCTTATGCGTCAACGCCACACATACATATTTACATACACTCACATACTGGCAGCAATTCGATTATACATTTTTATAAACAAGAAAATATTCAATTTTATATCTTTTCAACCGCGTCTTCTGGCCCTCGCTTCCTCACTGCCGCGCGCTCTCGCATTGCTCGCTTCGCGCCGCGTCGCCTGGCCGTTATTGTGCTTATTAATTCTTACACTTTTATCAGAAATTTACGTTGTCGCTTGTTGTGCTCTTTGTCTTCGCTGATAAGGTGGCGCCTTGGCTTTTTCTCTAAATTGACTTCTTTCAGTCGTTACCCCGCATTAGCGCAACCATGGTGGCAACATTTCATGGCTTGGCCTGTTCGCGACCTCATCTCTGTCCTTATGCTTGCGATGATTTATGGCTGCCTAAAGCCGTTTCTGAACCGTTTAACGATAGGACTTTATGCATATTTAGCGCCGCTATGCGACAGTCGTTAACCGTAATTGAGTAACAGTTCGGAAGTGGTTAGAGTGGCGACACACATCGCAGTGGCTGCACCTTCGTTTTCAAATAATGTGAGTGTATGTACATATATGCATATAGATGTTGATAGACTGGGGAGACTTGAAACGTTTTTGTGAAATACAAAAATAGAAACAAGTGTTGGACATGATTTGGTAAAGGAGAGACAAATGGAAGAATGTAGATCAATATATGCTCGTACATTTACATAAAGATGGAGAAACCCCTTCTAAGCCCGAAATACCAGCATTTCATTCTTCATTGTAAATTATCTAATTGGAATCAGAACACAACAAACAAGGTCTTTGAAAGATAGAGAGTCTTCATTAACTTTGTAGCCGATTTGGTTAGATTTCCAATGTTTACTAGAAATATATGTTTCATAAATAGTAAACTGGGAAGTCGTATTACTCCCTTTTGCGTGAAACTTCATATTCAATAAACCAATTAATCAATCTCAACTAATATTTATTCTTGCTAGCTATAAAATCAACTTTTTCTACAGTTTCAGTATCAGAAGAACAGCGAAAATTTTCATTTAACGGAATTTCTACGTATTTAATATATAACTGTATAGTTTTAGAAAGATTTCGAAACCTATTTTGGACCCTATAATATTGATTATATTCATCTAAAATTAAAAAAATTATTAATTGAACAGATTTTAATTAATTAATTAATTTCTTAATATAATTTAATTTCTTAACATAGAAAAATTTGATACCAAATCTCGATGAAATATAGCAATACCTGTGATTCCATAAGGTTAGACGGATTTTTATATATTCCTTCCATATTCACCAGAAATGACTCCCTGTGATTTTTTCCCATTTATTATGCTAGAACTTTAACGGGCTGTCGATTTACAACCATATGAGAAATCACTGAAGGAGCCAAAGGCTATCCCAAAAATCGAGTTTGCGAAGTATTTCGACGATTAGAAGAAGCGCTGTCATAAGTGTATTATATCGAATAGGGAATATTTGGAAAGCAGCAACATTAATGTAACCGAAAGAATTTTTTTTCAAAAAACGAAAATTCCCGTTATATTTTGAACACACTTCGTACATTTTCAAAGTATAAATTTTCAAGAATAGGTTTTACCGATAAAATGTAAGCATTCTAAGGGAACATAGATATGTGCAGTATCAAACATTTACGAAATTTGTCTATAACTTCCCCAAACTACCGTTATGAATAGAATACAAGTTTCCACCCGCCTGGTAAACTTAAATACGAAATTTAAACACTTACGATATTATTTGAATACATAATTTTTTTAGGGCTTACCTTTTTGTACATGCATACATACGTACATCCAAAATAAATATTTACACAAATTTAAGCTTCGAAAATCCTACAATCTGACCCCTTTGATTATTTAATGACTTTTAATTTATTACGAAAACTTTTCAATCGGACTTATTTTCATAAAAGCGACCATTATAAATGACTTCTATGCAGCATAACGGCATATGCAGGAAGCAATTTGCTTAAGTACTTTCATAAACGTAAAATCGATGGTTAAACAGACGTTAAATATTATGAAAGCAAAACTTTTCCGAATTCTTAGCAAGTTTCTTAAGCTTGAAAGGACTTCGTAGCGCCGCTGCTGCTTGTGAAACCACAAAAATCATAACTTAGCTATTTTTCAATTTATCTAAATCAAGTTCAACTACTAACTATGCTGGGTCTATTTACGAATTTCGAAAGGTCGTCGCAAGACATGGAATAAATATACACACATACATATGAATACCCTTCTCACTCGTGCTTTCATGTGCCGTCGGTTTTCCGCATAAATAATGCATGTTAAAAGCTTTTCGCATTATTCGTCTTGTGCTTTAGACGCCAACGCCAAGCGGCACTACTACACATTGGAAAAGAGCAAGGAAACGGCGCAGAGAGTGCCGCTTAAGAAAGGAACTACCTCCTTGTGTACCGAGAATACTCAAGCACTCGCTTGATATCATAAAATTTCATATCCCCTTTGGATTATTTAAAAGCGTTTGGTTGTGGGGCAAAAAATAAATAAAAATGTGCTTATGTAAATCCGCTGAGCTGTGGCAAGATTGAAAATGTTTTACATATGTATATGTTTCAAAGGCGTTAGGCGGCGCCACCCACAAGTGAGCTGTTACTACTGTTAAGCACCAACTCGAGTTATTTGTTTACATACATATATGTTTCTATATATTGTTGTTGTTGTACATTTATTTTCAGCGCTTTGCTGATATACATATTCAAATTCAATCGCCTCCAAACCACCGTTATTCACAAGCAACCCCGACTCATGAGAACTCATGTGGGTTACAGGAACACATATAACCGAATATAACACTTTTACAGCTATATAAGTCGTTATTTTAAATGGTGGGCCTATAAAATTATGCTTACGTGGTTTACATTGGATTTACAAGCCTGCACACTCCTCTCTCAGAATCGAAGCCATTTTCACTGCCAATTGTGGCTGCCATACTCGTAAAATCGGTTAACATTCACAGCATCGACACACCTAGATTTTTGGGGCTGAGTTGTTGAGATGGGGTTGGTGTTGGGGTTAACGTGTCAAGTATGCCATATAAAGTGTTGTTGTATGTGATGCGGTTGCATGGCAAATCATGTGCTTATGATGTGTAGCGTTTGCGGTGCGATAAATGGCTTTTACTGCAATTGATATTACCAAAAATACAGCCCAAAGCATAGACAACAGCACTACATACTCGTATATATGGACTCATGTACAGTCACGTGTGAATTTTGGATTGGTGGTAAACTCTCAGCATATTGATTGCTGGCAAATTTATGTTCCAACGTCGAAACATAAACAACGTATAAAATTTGAAATTATTTCGACGGCGTTTAAAAAATGAGTAGCGCTTTGACTTCGCCATTTTTTATGTGTGCTTTGGTAGAAAGCATCAATAAGCTATGCGATTTGTCAGTTTAACACGTGATCACGTGCTTCAACTGTGAGTTGTAAAAGAATTCGTTGGATTTATGGCTTGAACGGGCACATAAAATCTATCGAGAAATCGTAGTCAAAAATTTATTTGTGGATAGGTGGGTGGGTCATAAAGTGTAAAATAGAAATGTTTCCTATTCAAATATTCGATTTTTGCATATAAAATATACTTTTTAAATGATTTGATTGTAGAAGTTGAAGGAAATGTGGTTTTACTTTCTAAATACATTAATTTTTATATTTATTAAAAAATGTATTTTCACCTCTTTATTATAAGGTAATATTTGCCAATAGTTTTAAAATATTAATTTTTTGAAGACCTTATGTATGCCCATATTTTCATTTTTTTTTTTTTTTGTAACTTACTAATTATAAATAACAATGATATTTTCAGTAAGTCCAATTCCGAATTTCGAAATATTCGATTTTGAAGGCTAATAGCCTAGACAGACGGCAGAGTTAACCCCGATTAACTGCACTTTTAATAAGTTCCAAATTTGTAGGTAACAGACGGCAGAAAATCGAGTTATAAACTCCCATTAACAGCTGATTGGCAATAATATTTTCATTTTGGTAAAATAAAATTTGATAGAAAGCAAATATTGCGGTTGTTAGCCGCACAATTAGTACAAAATCACTAATTACTAAAAAAATATACATAAATACGTTATTATATATATACTCATATTTCCATTCACAATAGGTTAAAAGCGGCCATGTTTAACAATGTTGCCAACGAAAATGCCACGAACTCCCATTAACTCTCTAAAATTTTGAGGATTCTCCCATTTAATATATAATAGTATAATTAGCTTACGGTGTTAACTGAGATAACTCTCGAATTAAAGTACAGTATACTCTCGAAAAGTAAATCTATTGGTATTTTGGGATCAAGTAGGAGAGTTTATTTACTAAAAAGACGCGATAAACAAGAGAGTAAGTGTTTTTGCAACATCGTAAAAAACGCTGCTTGCTTCGTTTCGAATTTTTTATCACACTCTCTGAAAAGTAAATTAAATTTTTTTTTACTTTTTCGAGATGCATGTGTAATCTTAAAGGTGATTAACTTTTCCGCGATTATTTACTTTCTGAGAATTTACTTTTCGAGAGTATACTGTATCTCGAATCCCCGATTAAAGTATTTAATCCGAATTAACGCCGCCGTCTGTCAGAGGTATAACTTCGAAAAAGGGAGACATTATTTTTTACTCAATCAATGGCTCAATCTCTCGAGTCCAATAGTCCAATACTAATAAAAAGTTGATTTTGCCGTAGAGTGGACTATATCGTGATTGGAAATTGTATAATGTATATCCTGACCAAGTCTTAGGAATGTCTAGAGCCAACGCAACTGTGAATTTTGTGAGGATAATCATAAGTACAAAGCCAATACCAACTCGAATAGTAGAGCAATATCGGAGAACTAGATGCCTATATATGTATAACGTTCCCATGACATTACATAGGTCCGCCTATGTAACCGGAGAATTTAAATAGAACTAAATTACATAATTTATTAGAACTGTTAAGTTTTCGTATTTTATTGCCTAAATCACACGGAAACTATGGAACTAAATTTTAGGTACAATTATAGACATTTGATAGGGAACTCTTAGGTTTAAATATTTATCCATTTTTGAAATACTCAAGAAGTAATTGTTGAAACCCGGACACGTTTTCAAATTTTTTTCCCCATAAATTGATGGAAAATTTTTTTTCTTCAATGCCAAAATCCATGCTAAAGCTTGAGCTAAATGAGTAGTGCTTTAGCAACAGTTTTTATCCATTCCGATATTTATTGTTTAAGTATGAGTCTGACATTAGTTTGCAAAATATGATTTATATACATATATACATATATACATTTTTTCTTCTTTCTTTTTTCTTTTTGAATATCTATCTTATTGCAGTTGTGCTGAGCTAAGCCTCTAAGAAAACTCTTCCAAAAACCGTCTTTATAACATCTCTATATTACTATGTACTACTTTTGAGTATACAAAACGTTGACTCCTAAAAATTCATCAATTATGCACATAATTATTGCAACAAAAAAATAGAATCTTACTTTCGGTTGACGATCCTCACTCAGACAATTTTGACGCATTTAAACACTATTAAAATTAATACAAAAAAACTTAATTGCATTGCGCCGGCGCTACTTCACTGCTAAGAAAGTTGAAGAACAAATTTCACAATTTTATGAATGAAAAAGTTAAATGACAAGAACGTCTGTCAGATGTACAGGTCTTTAGGCTCACCTCTTCCAGCGCGTACACGCAACACACTCCAACTATTTAAGTATGACTGATAAGTCAAATTTAGGATAACAACAGCAATTAGGATCACATCAATGTACAAGTATAGCTGTATGTATGTATGAGTTTAAAGTGGCATTAGTCTGGTTGCATGCTCGCTGTTTCGGGGCGCGGTCATTTTGAAGTGTCTAATTGATTTCACAGCAGGTATACGCAGGATAATTGATACAATAACATCGTACTTTGTTGTAGCACATTCGCGCCGATGATGAGTAGCAACGGTGGACAGGTACATTTACTGACCGACGCACACACACGCACACACACTTTGTGCCGGAAGTAAATATCGGAAATTGCTTGTTATCTCTAAGAATTTATTGCTTTACAAATTGCTTGAAAACTGAAACCCTACAATTAAATTGAGTTGAGTTCGCTGCCCGATTGCTTAGACGCCACCGACGGTCGACGGTGGTCGCCACACAATCACACGCTTCGGCAATAACTGCGTATGACAAAGTCTACTCAATTGCGTGCCCTTTCACTTAAATACACATAATTGTGTGCGGATTCTTAAATATTTTTATAACTTTATTAAAGACAACAATTTATGTGCGTTTCGTTTTGTTTTTTGTTCTGCTTGCAGCTGCTTTTCCCATCACCCGTCGTATCGGCCATCCATATCAGAATCGTACACCACCAAAGCGGAAAAAGCCCCGGACATCCTTTACACGCATACAAGTGGCCGAATTGGAGAAACGTTTCCACAAGCAAAAATATTTGGCGTCCGCCGAGCGTGCGGCATTGGCGCGCGGTCTCAAGATGACCGATGCCCAAGTGAAGACCTGGTTCCAGAATCGTCGCACGAAATGGAGGTGAGTGGTGTTATAAAATTACATATATATATATATATTAAAGAACGTACATACGTATATATAATAGTTTCATTACAATTTTGTGAAATGCTTTCCTTTCCATTTGAATCCTGTATATAGTCGAATGTTTCGAAGTCATGGAACTTGTTTCCAGCCAATAACCCATTTTTCTTCTATGTCTTCTTTGATAACACAGCCACATAAAAAATGTTTTATATGACCTCGTGGTCTTACTATTTGTGCCTTATGTTTTTTGGGTCGCTGAATCCGAATGCGATGTCCATTTAACCTCATCAGATCAGGGTTTTGATACCGCAAAAAAAAAACAATAATCCCCAATGATAGAGTTATTAAAAATTCATCGGATTCGCTGAATACTCGCTACTTGGATTACGAATTCGGTGTTGGTTTTTCAAAATTATGTCAAATCCCTGATCTGAAAGGTAAACATAGTAAGACCCCTTTTTGAGTGGCTGTGTAATTAATTGCAGGAGCTTTTATTTAGAGTTCCTTAGAATTTGTACTGGATAGGATTATTTTCTTGTCTCTAACTCTCTATTGCGGTTCACTCTTCTTACAACTTTACTATTCTGTGGAACTTATAGAATTCTTCTAAGAAGCCATATTTCGAAAAGATCTAGCTTCTTGATATTTGCGATTTTTGAGAGTTGATGTTTCCATGGTATAGAGAAGTACTGGCCAAACATAGCATCTTAAAAAAACGGATTTTTATTCTGATGTTGAAATTATGACCACATACTATGTTTTTGTAATTGAGAAAACGGGTTCGGACCACTAAAAAACCTATGAATAGACTATATGTGAATGGACAGAAAATTAGCAATTTTCTGGAACATTAATAAAGCTTATTATCTAACTCATGGTGCTAAAATATGCCAAAGGCTCCAGAAAATGTATTCCTTAAACCTTCAGTAGAACCAGACATGGAACTCATACTTTTGGTATTAGCATTTGACTATTCAAGTTTATACGAAATGTATTTTTCATGGATCATATTTATATCCAAATTTCGTCAAAATTTGGAGATCTGCCAATCGAACAAACAACTGGTATAAACTACTTAAATTTGCATAATCAAAAGGGGATATAATAACAAGCCATTATACCACTTTAATGAGATATCCACATAATATCTTATGATGAATTCTTCTAGAAGTTTGTTGTGGATTTCACAGTTAATTCTTTGATAAGCGAGTTGAAACAGGAGAACTAGAGAAGTGGCGAATAGACCCGCTTTTATACTATGTATCTCTCAAAAGCTCCGAAAAATTTAAAAAAAAAAAATCAAGAAAAATCGAGGAAAGATTCACTTAAAAGTGCATTGACGTTTCTTCAACCAAAAAACACTTTAAAACTTTTTCGAAAAAAGCCGAAAATAGCATTCTTGTTATTTTTTTCTAACAAATATATACCTTTTGGCAACAGAGGCCGCAAACTTTGCTGTCAATGAATGTACATATGTATGCAAGCGCAGTTTAAATAAGTACCGTTATTTATTATGTACGCGTATGATATAAAAAAGTGTAAAATGAAAATAAGAAGCTTAAAAATTCATGAACACATTAAACGTGCAACGAACAATGCCACATTTCAATTTCGTGAAGCAGACCGCTTTTTACCCACTTCATCTACGGTAGTTAGGGGGTAACTCTATGTAGCTGTAAAAAGTGCGTTCCTTGAAAGTGAGTACAAATTTGTGTACAATTTTCATTGTGGGCGTGTGGGTAAGTAGGTGGAGGGTAGTTATAACTTTCAACGCTACAATTTTCAACCCTCAAAAATACACAGTTATAAACTTGTGAAGGGAAGTGCATGGAAAAAAGTAACAAAAAGGGCTTATAAATGGCGGCCAACATGTTGTTGGTGTAATTTTGTGTTTTTCTATTTTAATGTTAAAAGCCTGGTTACATCAACGCTTAGCGCTTACATAGTGCAATCAACGCTTACGAAAATACTAAATTATTTATATTAGTTTAAGACATATAGTGCTTAATGCCAAAGGCGGGCGCACGTTTAGGCATTTAGCATAACAACAACAACAACCAGTAATTTTGGGGGGTCCTTTTTATTTCCAAAAGATTTTTTTTGTGTTGAAAGCCATCGATCAGTCACTGTTGGTTATTAGTTAAATAATTACATGAAATATATAACAAAATTAAATAATTATACTCACGTTTGTCGGCGGCAACTCTAACTGTAATGGCAGCGCCTAATGCGCCAAGCAAACACATTAACATTTTAATGGCCAGTGTTCACTCAATCGTCGCATTTACATAGGAAATGGCCGCTGATTACAATGGTGGACAGTTTTTTTTACCATTTTTTGTTGTATTTTTTTCCATTTTTTTCATTTTTGTTTGTAATTTTTTTTCCATTTTTTTTTTACTTTTTTTTTGTAATTTATTTTGTTTGTTTTTTATTACTATTCTTTCGTGTCACTCTCCGCTCATTGCGCATTTCAGTAATTTTTCCCCTTGGACAACTCGTGCTTAATTTGTAGCTCATTAATTTCTTTTGTGTGCGCCATTATGCGCCGGGCACCCGGCAGAGTTGCTTTGAATTCCGCGATAAATTCACTGTTTGCATTTGATTAGAGGTGTTTTTTTCTCTGTTCACTTTTTGTGCTGCCGAAATCATTAGATTGTACATTTACTAAAAGCAGTTAACGTTGACAGCTGTCATCAAGCCCCAGCCAGTGTTGCATGCAACGTCCATTATATGTATATTTTTTCTAGCAAATGAAAGCAAATTTAACTGGACTTTTACTTTGCATGTGTCACCAAGTATTTTAATATATATTTCTATATAACTGTTACTTACCGCCTTATTTACTACAATTACACACACACTCATACATATATATTCCATTTGTTGACTGACTGAATTAAGTGTGTTCAACATGCAAACGTCGAGCGAAACTGCGAATTGGCACGAGTAAATCACAACAAATCGAGATATTGAAATGATAGCTGAAAATAAATTGCCTGTGCTTTCAATTAATCGCCATACAAATTTCTCGATTCACTGAATAGTGGCAGCACACATACACACATACACATACATACATATGGCCAAACTAATTGCCCGGTTTGGTATGCAAAAGTTGGCGTGTTGAATGCATATTACAAAGTTTTCGTTTGCTGCTTCGTATATACACACCTACATATATACAAATGTGCGCTTTTTGTAAACAAATTAACTTTTCAATTAAAGAAATAAATAACCGCAAATACTTGCTTGTGTGCTGCATGGCTTGCATATCAGCGTTAGTTAACTAAATTCAAATGTATGTATGAGTATAACACACGTGCATGCGCGCTTGATTGACATAATTAGTTAATAATTATGGACAAAAATTAATTGCATATAAATTTTAGGTTATTAAAATTCATGGAATTTCATATTTTTCTATAGCAAATGCGCAATTCTAATTAAAATTGTCAGCAGCATGTAATTATTATAAAAAAAACATATTTTTAAAATAAACAGTTATTATTTAAATGACGTACTTAAAAATCTATTACAAATTACTTTAATGTATTGTTAATGTCAATATCAATTTCATATATTCTTAAATGTGTTTGACTGAATTTCAATATCAATTGCTGCAGGGACAAATAATGAAATAAGTTAATCTTTTGAGGAGCTTTTATTGAGTAACTTTTTTTCACAAACTTTTGAAACTACTCTAAAATATTTTAAATTTATAATTTAAAGCTCTTCTAAAATGCTTTAAAAGCTTACATACTGAATCATTTATCTCCTTAACTCAACAATTTGCTTTTTGCAACTATAAAGCTTTTTAAGCAACTTTTTTTGATAAGCTTTTGAAAATTATGTTAAGATTTGAAAGTCAAAAATTACTTGAAAATATCCATATAGAATCATTTACCTCTTTCAAGTGCCGAACTTTTTTTATGTAATAGGAAAACTTCTGTGGTAGAAAGTAAAGATTTATTTAATTTTAAAAAGTTAGATTGTTAAACGTAAAAAATAAAACAAAACTAAGAAATCATATATTCTAATACTAGAATCTGAAAAAAAAAATTGAAAGCTTTGGTGGGAAAGCTCAGAAAGTTTAACAAATCGAGTGTTAAAGTTGCTAAAGAGTGTTTAATTGGGTATTACTTGCGAGCACAAGGAGTCTAATGATGCCTTAGGATCGGCCGTTTACGATCCGCGAACCCGCGAACTCACTTTTCAATCATAAGAAACATCTCAAGGAATTCATTAGAAACATTTTTAATAATTTGGATTTGGAATTTTGGAGTTTTTCATTTCAAATTATTGTTTTAGCTCATAAACAGTATGGAAGTTAAGTTCAGTCATCGCTTTACTGCGTTTTTTTGAGGCCAAATTTTTACTATATTTTTTTTTTTTACTTTCACTTTTTCGAAAATTTCTCAAAGTTTTACCTAGTCCATCTATTAAGAAGAGACCTTTTAGATTGCATATAATGAACGAATAAAATCAAATAGCCTGACTATATATTTGCTTAAATATACATATTTATTTCTGTATATGCATATAGATACTTATATAAGTAAGTAAATGTCGTATATATGCCAGCGCATTAATATAGTTTTAACGCTATCGAAAGCTTTAACGAGTTCGGCTAATAGATTTAAAAATAAATTTACCCACTCAATATGCTAATGAGCTTAATATTACTTTTTAATTGTCGATATTTACGCTTGTAAATTGATAATAGAAATGTTAAATAAAATACTAATCTGTCCTTGTTCACTTTGTGAAATTAACTTTTATGGCATAAGCGACAGCCTAACTTAATTGCATTAATACAAATACATATATACATATGTATGTATGTACATATACACTTATGTATTTATTAATGAAATAGCAAAGCATTAAAACTGAAGGCAATTGAAATCACACGAAACATAAAACCAACAAAATGGTGCTTTCGGTCACCGATTTGCCTGGTTGCGTGTTCTACAAATTTACTTTAACTCAGCAACATACATTAATATAAATAATTAAACTAATTCTAATAAGCGAACTTGCAGCACAAGAAAGTGGTGATGTGAAAAAAATACCAAGAGCAATTGTGAAAAAATCTCTCTCCAAGTCGCCAATCGATTTGTTGCTTGTAAACAAGTTGACATGTTAACTGTCAATTCGACAAATGTCAAATCAAGTTAATCAAATACTCCAAACAAGACGCGAGTACCGTAGTATGGGGCGGGGCGCTGAAACGTGATCAATGACAAACTGGTACTAAAATTAAATAAAAACGAAGCACATGAAAACAAAGAAGAAGAGCAAACGGAGTTCGCAAATCACCTAAATTAATCATGAACGGCAAAAGAACCCCCAAAGAAAAGAACTCCATGAAAGCTTTAAGTGTGGGTGCGACACTCGTGCTCGTACACTTCTTCCCCATCCAACGACAGCCATGTGGCTTCCTTTCAGAGCCGCCAACTGTTTGATTGCTGAAGAACTCAAGTCATAGCAGTGGAGGAATCACTGTCAAAAGTGATGCGAAAAAAAGTGGAAAATAAATGTGGTTTCGTGAGGCTAAAAGAATTGTTGCCATTTACAAAATGAAGTCAAATATATTAAACGACTATATACAGAGATATGTGTATGTAAGTTCGTATATGTACTTCGACAAACGTCTAAATTAAGCATAATAAAATCGTGTGGCAGATGGCGTTGGTATGGCTGAGGTCTATATAAAAATTTCAGAAGAAGACATAGCCACGAAGTCATAGTCAATGCTTTTTACCACTCCAGTAATTTTTTTATCGTAATTGAGCGATTTAGAAAAAAATACTGTCAATTGAACCATTTAACTGTACATAGAGTGAGTAAATTAGTATATCTTGTAGGTACAACAATTAAAAGTGTCGTACTACATGAAAAGAACACAATTGAATCTACTACTAATGGTCTACATATCACTTGTGTAGTCGCTTTTGAAAAGGATTGCCTTCAATTTAAAGCATAGTTAATAGAAAGAGTCAATTTTTCTTTTACAAAGAGTCAACGTAATCATGAAATACGTTTAGTTTCCAATAGTAACAGAATACTAGAAAGGGAATTATGAAATCTGATATCACAGCCACAAAAAAAATGTTTTATGACCTGAGGGTCTTACTACGTGTGCTATATGTTTTTGGGGTCGCTGAATTCGAATCCGAGGTATATTTATACCTCACACTTAGCACACTTAGTACGAGCCCCAGGTCATGAGACATTTTTTTTATGTGGATGTGTATGTAATAATTTTTCTGCAGAAAATATTATGAAAATTGGATTTTTGATTTTTTTGAATAGTTGTAATTGATCCCTTCATCCAAGTGCTTATAAATTGTATCCCGAAGATCTGTCTAAAATTACATCAAGATTGGTTGAGTAAATAACGAGATATCTTGACAACCGGCTTTCAAAACACAATTTTTAGAAGTTTGGAGTGTTAACAAAGCTACTCTGAGCTTCTTTAGACTGTATCTCCAAAACCATAACTCGGATCGACGTGAATTTTATTTTAGATGAAATTACTCTTTAAAATATTTTCATAAGATATCAGAAAATATATAAATTTTCAAGAATTATACATATATAGTATTTTATAGTATAAGACATTCTTTGGAGGTTTTATGAAGTGATAATTTTAACCGGATTCCCTGTACTTACTACTTAAATTAACTGTTACATTATAGGTCTTGCACAACAAGAAAATCAGAAAACGTTAATAAATCAATTTCCTTTTAATTTTTTAGTTGAAACATAAAATGAAAATATCAAATTCTAAACTGAAACTTTAAAATTTTTTAAATTAAATTTTAAACATATAAAACATACTGGCACGCAAAAAACAATAAGCGTTTCCTTCATATAAACTTACAAATATTATTTATGACCTTAAAAATGCCAAATCAGCACAAACTCCACTCTCATTTCTCCACAAAGCCACTTATTTAATTAAACCCAAACACACCTTCACAAACCCGAAATCTTTATAATAATTGCCAACACTTTCTCTCTGACCTGCCATATATCACTTGCAAAACTTGCAGCCAAAAAACATATTTCAACACCTTCACCTATGAAAATAATGCGAGAAATTGTTAGCAAGTCCTTGAGCCGGAAATTAACCTGCACATTTGTCTTAAGGCGAAAATTAATTGTGCACATGTGTTGGCATGTTGACACATAAGAATGGATGTGTGTGCATAAGTACATTTATCTCTTGAAACTTAGTTAAATCCCGCCGCCCGCACACCACTCGGGCAAGAGACAATTAAAAATTCACGCAACTTATTGCCGCAGGCATTGTCACTTGACAAATTACTAGCAAATTGGTACCGGAGCATGAGCTCCAGCGCCAAAGTTTGGGTGCGTGAGTGGAAGAGTGGGTGAGTGAGTGGCAGCATATGAGCCAAAAATTTATGAAAATTGGCAAATTAGTTTGAGCCACACCGCAAGGCAACCGCAAAATGAAGTTTTCCGCTCCATCACAGGAGCCACACGCACACACACTCAGACCTCCGCATTTTCAGGAATTTAAATCAATTTGACTAAAACAAAAGTTTTACATGGACAGCGACGAGCAAAATCTTAATTAGAGAAATTTTGATTGTTCTTACAGTAACTTTAAGTAGTGTGTGTGTGTCTTCCCAGCGGTTTTAAGCAATTTGGCTATTAACATTAATTTAGTAAGCTTTTGACAAGGTTCAACAAAAAGTTTTACCAGCGAAAAAAAAATAAAAAAAACTAACCTCAACCGTCCATTTTCTTAGTATATTAGTGTGAAGAAAGTACCTTCTAACGCCCTAGGGATTTCACGATTTAAAATGTCCCAGTCGGTAGCATTTCCACACCCACCAAACAGCAAAGGTTGCCCGAATCCAAAGCCACGAAGAAAGCTACCGCAAGGAAGACCAACATAAAAGCTTAAAGAAGAGTTATTGCTTTATGACTAAGAACAATAACAACAACAAAGACGCTAAAAGCCAAAAAGGATACAAGAAACTTAAAGCTCTAGAGAGTTTTCCAGCAGGAGGAGTAAGCAGTGGCAAAGTGATTATTTTGCCTGGTCATTGTCGTTTGTGGCTAAATTGTTATTGCTTGCACAGATAATTACCGTTGTCCCAAATGGCGGCAGTTAATAAACACACATATACACACAAACACAAAACATGTGTATATGTAAAGGTATATTCACACAACTCAGCATAGCTGGTGGCGTCCATTTTGTTGTTCAACATCCAACTGTGTTACTTGTGAGTGGGGAAATTAATGGGGGAGTGGTGATTTTCTTATTTAAGGTTATTTAATTCGTTGATGTTTTTGGCGTAAATTGCTGTTGCAATAGCTGTGAAATGATTTTAATTATCACACAGAAGAAGGGGATTTGGCTGTTTTAAGTGGCAGATTTCAATTAAAGCCTAGGCAATGAAAATAAATGGGCGTCGTTTAGTAAAGTTTATTATTATAGCACATAAAATTTATATAAACCCCTTTTACTAGCCGATTTAGTAGTTTACCAGATGATCCCAAATATATCTTACGTATATTTATTTATTTTAAAAATTCTCCTAAAGCTGAACTCTAAAATGTGAATTTCGAAAAAATAGTAATAAGAAGTTCCGAACAGTGTGACATCAAATTTTATTCAGAAGAAGTTTGTTAAAAATATTTTTTATAGAAAATATGACGTTATATATGACGTTATGGTTATTAAGGGCTTAGGTTAGTCTAAAATCAATTACTCAAAAATATTTCGATAGTATGTACATAAATAAATCTCGTTATGGAACGAAGGAAAAGAAAAATATTAAAATTTTAATTTTTTTCGGACTTTCAGATAACGTTATTTCAAAGATGTGTGCAAAATTTTAACAAAATCCGCTTCATACATTTTCGAGTAATCGTGAAAACCGACTTAAAAAATTGAGTTTGGCGATAAAAACCTTTATAGTTTTAAATTGAAACTCGGGTCGATTTGACATTTTTCTAGAATATTTATTATATATTTATCATTTTATGATTTATAAAAACCCTTTTTTTCATATTACAAATTTTAAACCCACCTTAATGTATTATTATTGCGGTTTCCGGAGCTTAAACTGTCATATAAAGTATTAAAAATTACTAATCCACTCAACAACCGGTCAGAATTGTTCCCAAATGCAGAGAATTGCCCAAATATGAGTAATTTTAAGGTCATACCTTAATTTATATTTCAAACACTACAATGTAGCTACTATGGAATTGAAAGATTGTGCTTCCTGTGTACCATTTTTGATAAAAAATTCAGATGACTGGCAAAAATTAAAAATTTCCTTGCAATTAACCTTTTTAGAACCTTTTTATATTATTAGGTTCGTATTGATTTTAGGTTAGATCGCTTTAGAAACTATTTAATTTCTATACCAAAGACTTTCATATTTAATAAGTATGTGGAACCGACCTAAAATAAAAACCAATAATTGCGATTCCAAAATTGTATGAAAAACGAAAATACCGTGAATTATAGAACACACCAAACGTTTTGAAAACGCAAAATAGGACACTGCCCGAACATAATTTACAGAGTTTGAGTGATAATATTTAATTTAAAACTCAAACATATCTCCATATATAAAACATATTTGTTCATTTACATTCCACTCCAAACAAATGGAGATAAATTACTCTCAAAGGAAGGTAAATCAAAACGGCATAAATTAAACGTGTTACACGCAACAACAATTCATATAAATATGCAGATAACAGCAAATTTCTTTTTTTCAACAAAAACACATACATATATTCAATACACAAAAAGCATATGAACACATCCAACAACTTGCATATAAATATGTACATATGTACTGGTATGTATGCATCTATGTGCTTCTAAACAAATGCGGGTGCGCTAAAAATGTAATCAATTTCTGCCGTTTTGTTTTATTATTATTTCACTGTGGTGTGGCATGAAAAAGTTTCGAAGTGGAACCACCACTGCTGCCATACCAGCAACGCAACAACAACAAAGCAGCATCAACAACGAACTCCAACAATTTTGTTGCCGGCAACACCAACTAGCAGTGCCACCGAAAATATTTTGTTGCCACAAACAGTCCCGTCCGTGCACCTTGCCCCATTGCTTTGCGCCACCAAAACCAACAACACCAATACCAACAACCACAATACTAGCAACAAGCAATTGCAACTTATCCGCAGTAATAATTCACTCTGCAATATGCGATATGGAACTGGGAAGGATTTGACTTCATTGAGTGCAAATGTTGCAAATTGAATTGTTGGTTTTTGGCGAATATTTCTCAGTTCATATCTAAATACATACATATGAATTTATTTGTTATGCATGTGTTTGGCATATTTTTCTTGTCTATAGTATGGATAGAGCTTATGGTCGTTTTTCGAAGAGTTGGAATTTTAGGTGAATATGCATTTACATACAATTTCTTCATTTTTTTCAACTTAAATTGATTTTTTTATTTTACTAATTAATTTTCAAAATACAACGACAAAATCTGAATAAATCGATTTTTAGGATAAACTTTTTAAGCATTGTCGATTATATAAGCGTATAGAACAAAAAACTGGTATAAATCAAATGAACTGGTATAATAGAACTATTTATATAAACTTTGTTGTAAGGATTTAATATTCATAAATTTGTTCTTTTTTCTCAAGTTAATTTTTGGGAAAGAAAGAGCTACAGCAGAGTAGTGGTGAATCGAAGGAGACTTTTTCAATGTTATCGTAAATTTGCCTTAGTCAGCATTATTGGAAATGGATAATGTTGAGTTAAATTGCTATATTATTTTAAAAATGGAAAATTTTGCAAATATAATAATGGTTTCTATTGGTTCTATTTTTATGAGGTAGTTTTGTCACTACCATTATTTTAATCTATTTTAATCTATAAAACGTCTACAGAAATTCCGTTCTTCAAGTTCAAACATTCACATGTTCACTCAAAATATCGATCCCACTGTCCTGGCTCTCGCAAGCAAACCTCAAATAGGTATGCATTTACGAGGGTATATCATTAACTTATGACTTATTCAATATGGCGCTTCATCCCCCCAGACGCATGCAAATATACACACACAACCACATACATACATATTTATGTATGTGCGTAATTCACATCTGTGGCGCACATTAACTTAAATGCGCAAACTCCATTTTCCTTCAACGCGAGTGGAGGGGGCATGTAGAGAAATGGAGCAAGCAGTAAATGCCATAGTTGTAGTTGTAGTTGTAGTTAACGTAATGAATTAAACGTGTGCTGTCACCGTTATGCTCATCAACATTTCTCCTTACTTTAATTAATAACGAATAAGAATGAGAATAAACTTAAAATTTTGTGAGTAGACACATGCTCACTTACATATATATATAAATTCTAGTTAATACATATATATTTCGCACATGTGTTTGGATATTATTTTGAACAATATGCAAATTGGTGTGTGCCCGCCCACACACAAACTCATACAAACCACAGTTAATTGCATTTGTGCCATCAACACTGGCAATCAGCAATCATGTCCTTAATATTACTTTGTGTGCATGGAAGGATGCCTACATACATTCATATATACATATATGTGTTTGTATATCTATGGCAGAGTGTTGTTGTAGAGTATGTGCGAGCACTAATGAGTTTTGAAATTGTTTCTCGTTTAAATATTCATTAACAAACTGTCATTGATTCAATAACAACAACAACAACACTAGGTCGTATAATGAAAATGGGTATATAACAGTAGATGTTTAATGGGTAAATGGCTACCGATTTACCGTAATTGCTTTCTAAATACTTTCCACTGTGTTCATACAAATATATATTTGTCGATATGTATATGGAATTTTGATCTACTTTAAATGGACGAAAATTATGGTGATTATATTTAGATTAATTTCGATACATATTTATGTTATATAAGCCTTGTAAGAATTTTGATATTTATATTGCCATTTGTAAGACTTTTGAAACTGTACTGGTATTGTGTTTGCAATTATTCATAAGAAACCATTTATGACACAATATATATATGTATTTATCTCACTCCCTTAAGAATTATACCAGAACCATATCATTTACGAAGAATGTTAAAAAAGAACGAGAATTTTTGGTTTTTGAAAAATATATTATTCATTCGTCTACATTAACGTTGTCGCTTTCAAAAGCGGTTTTTCTAATCGTTGAAACACTTCTCAAATTGATTTTTGGGACAGACTTTGGCGGTTTCAGCGATTTCTCGTATGCTTGTAAAACGAAGACCCTTTAAGGTTCTCTTCATTTTTGGCCATAGAACAAAGTCACACGAAGTCGAGCCTGGAGAATATATGGATACTGGGTCATCGTTACATTATTGTTTTTGGACAAGAATTCACGCAAAAAAGAACACAAAAATCGGCAAGCTCATGAAAACACGTCTAACCTTGCAAATTTTAAAATTCCCATTATTTTTTTAACACACTTCGTACTCGAACACTTCATTTTTATCTTTCAATCGATGATCATAATACTTGAAACTCATTAACCATTCCGAAATGGTTAAAACTTAAAGAATGCGGTTAGAACGTGTCTGATAAAAGTCTCATGGAACCCCAAGAATATATATTTATAGTATAAAAATAACATTTCATATTTACCAAGCTCTTTCATAAAATAACCTAAATGCATAAATATGAAAAAAAATAATTTCCTCCACTTTAATGTTTTTCTTCACTTTCTTTGCAGACGTCAAACGGCTGAGGAACGCGAAGCCGAACGTCAAGCGGCAAATCGTCTAATGTTATCCCTGCAGGCAGAAGCAATTAGCAAAGGATTTGCACCGCCACCAGCCGCGCAATTGTCCACACAAGCGGTTAACGGTGCACCATTGGCGGCACTGCATGGACTCCAGCCGTGGGCGGAGACACATGCGGCCGGTTGCTAATCCTCCCCACAGTAAAAGACGACGAGTCGGAAACGCAATCTAAGTGCACCAAATATCAAAAAAAGTGCAGTAAAGTTCATTTGTGATATGCTTTGTATATATAGGAAAATCTACTACACTACACATATACATATATACTACTTATATATAATAAATATATAATTAATACAAACAAAACGGAATTAATCTCAACAAAACATTAAGTATTAGTTGTACTAACTAATTTATAAGCGAAATGAGAAAAAAAACTTAATTAGGAAAGTTAAAAATAAAAAAAATGGGGCCGCTTTTAAGTTGTCACAGCGGAATTTTGAAATGCGCAACAAAATTATTTATTAATATCTAAAAAAATTAATACAATTTTTGCATTGTAGTTTTAGCTAACAGTTTTTTGTATTTATTTCCATTTAAAATTCTAAAGTTTTTTATAAAAAAAAATTAAATTAATTATTTTATAAAAAGCACTAAAAATTTCATTTCTTCTGTGACAATTTGCTTTGGAAATAGCAAAGGCTTCAGCTAAAGTTCAATTTTAAATAAATTAATAGTATTAATATGTAGTAGAAAAGCAATTAATATAAGCTGAGTAGCAGTAATGTATATATTAAGCGATTTACTTGCGTATTTGGAATCTTTTTTAATAAGTTAGTTAAACACTTATGACATAAAAACGGTTATTGCGAAGAGATCTAAACAAAATAACGTTAAATTAGGACTTCCATAATACTTTCTTAATTAAAGTTTTAAAGAGAACTTCAGGAGACCGGAGATTCCATTAGAATCTGACATGAACGCTAACAATCCAATTTTCTAAAGACCAGTCCACACAATTCTCCAGTATTTTATGTTATTTTAGATTACTTTGACTAACCCCGATCGAGGGAATCCACTGAATCAATTGCAACTATGTTTTACCATGATCTTAATTCCAAAATTACATAATTCCATAAGAGATATCAAATATAACACTTGGATATACTTACACCAGATACGAATAAGTCACGGACAATACAGAACCCATATTACTAGAAAACTATGTGTTTTAGCCAAATTCCATAGAGCTTCTAGAGTTCCTAAAGCTCGCTCACTCTCAAATACTTGTGATTAATATATCGGTACATTGACTGAGATTCAATTCAAAAACAGCTCTCAAAAGTATAGATGACCTCTTATCCGCTTCCAGCTTGATTATCAGAAAGAAATCAGGTATTCGAAGTTGAGGTGATCCGAAGAGAGCCTTCAGAACATTCATACTGCTCGGCAGAATTTCATTAAAAGCATATTTATTATAGTCTGAAAGTGTTGAAATTTAAAAATCCTAGCAATCTTGTATTTCACCGTTTTCCTGATCGAAATTCGTTGGTTGACAATTTACCAGACAATAGTCTCGAAAAATATTTCTATCAAGAATTGTGTCGTTTATAAGACAATACAGAATATTTTTACTAAGTAAGTTAGTATCTACTTCTACTAATACCTACGGTCTTACTATATGTTAGCTTTCATGTTCAACATTTTCTTCCGCGTTCAAAATTTCAATATTTTTTAGCACTCTAGTCAGAAAATTGCAAAAATAATTAATTAATACGTTTAAAATAAATTCTCCGACAAATTTTAACCATTTCATTTCAATTATATTTTTCAAACAAATTTATACAAACAGATTTCGCAATAGCCGTCGTTATGTCATTGGCGCTCTAATACCATTTAAAGCAAAATATAGATTACAGCTTTTTTAACACTTGCGTATGCCTAGAGACGAAAAAAGAACGAAATATGCAACAACAAAACATACACAAAATCGCTTGCAAAACTCTTTCTCACTTCAACAAAGCTTAGAATATTTTAAATTAGTTTAGATTAACATTAAATAAATAAAATCACAAGAAATCGTGTATAAAAAACAACAACAAAAAATAACAACACGTCGCATTATTTAAAATAATAAATGTACAAACTTATGTAAATATCTGATAAAAAAAGGAATAAATTGTGTTTTTCATTTTAAATTCATTAAATTATTGCGTTAAAAAAATTTAAAATTTTAACAGAAGCAGCATATGAGGGTGATACAAAATCCTCACGATCCGGCGGTCAGTGTTACTGTCATGTATAATTTACCTATATATATAATATTCTCATTGACGATCCAATCGGAAACGGCAAAAAAGCAATATCGGTCAGATAAGGGATGCTTGTTTTTGGAAGAGAAAACGCGCTATGAATGAAAGATAGCTTGTATACTCTATACGGTGGCTCTTCTCCACGCCGGTCCCGCGATACCGGATTTAACCCGGATTTTATCTGACCAAAGGCTGTTCTTTCAGCAATCTAATCCTATTTGGATCTTTGAGAGTTGTGAATAAATTCTTCTTCAGCGATGGCAATTGTCAAAAATAGATTTATCGCGTTACAACTTGGTCAGTTTTTGATAAACCTCGTCCAAGTGTTACGAAAAAAGTTACAATGCTGGATAACTGGACATAAGTTCACAGTCGTTTATGGTAGCTTGCTAACCTATCGACTGACAAGCTGATGTCCACCGTTTTTTAAGGAAGGTGTGATCCATATCCACCTAGAGAAGAGTAAACAAGCTATAGGGTTCTACTATGCCGAATTACTGGACCAGTTCAATGTGGAATTGATGAAAAAAGGTCACATCTGGCGAAGAAGAAAAATATCTTCAAATCTCCAGAAAAAGTACTTTTCCGACGGGTTAAAGAAGTTGTAACGAGCTAAAAAGAGACTAAAGGTTGAAATACGTGTTTGTTAAAGGCTCACACTTCGTTGCTTGTTCGTGAATTCTTGGTCAAAAACAGTACTGTAATGATGCTCCAGCCTCCACATTCGCCGTGAAACTTTTTAGAGAGCCTCAAAGGGCCTTAATTTTGCAAGCATACGAGAAATCGCTGAAAGAGACAAAGGCTATCCCAAAAAGGATATCCCATTAATGAGACGAATAAAAAACTTTTTTTTTTGAGAAACGAAAATACCCGTTATATTTTGAACACAACTTGTTATTTATCATTTTCAGAAAATCAACTCTTTTGTCGCATAATTTTGCAATTTCAAGAGACCTTACAAAAATATACATATAAAATAGAGTTGTTCGTTGTGCCAAGTTATAAATGTTATGCCGTTAAAATTAATGGCATCGAAAAGGTTCAGCAGTTTTTTTTTTGAAAGCACTTGACTTCAGACCGTACACAACACTTGCGCGCAATCCCTCATCAGAACTTAACGGTGAAAATGTATTAGTGTACTTGTTTAAATGGTTGATATGGATATTCTCATTTCATACAAATGGACTCGTGACTTTTGCGCTACATCACAATACAAAAACACGCTCGGAAAGCGGCAGGCAAATCCCTAAAGACCACAGCAACGGCCGCGGGGATGCGGCGTTAATAAAAAATCGAAAAGCAGGAAAAATTAAGCAGAGACAACGGCATTGACATAACGTCTGGAAAACATACGAAATTGATGAACTTGTTACAATGACTATGCTCCGAAGCAAAACACGTGTCAGAGCGCGCTCAGCATTTAACATCCACCAGCAGTAGCAGGAGCAGCTAGTTACCAGGCTTGCCGTGTGGACACAACCTGCTTCAGCATACTCGTACTCGTACATATGTAATCTAAGTGTAAATGATTATGTATATTTTTTCCACCCCATCTGAGGCAATTATCCTTGAATGTCCTTGACTTGGGAAAAAAATGATGCGCTGTGCTTAATTGAAAGGGCGTTCTCGTGTAGTCGCCGTGATAAATATGTGTTGTTGTGTCGAGTGCGTGCAATTCACGGCGGTTACACGCATATCCTGTTTCACATCACTTTTGACAATCGTTTTTATATGTTTTCTTAATGTTTTTATTACTTTGGCACTTTGCGCCCGAATGATCGTGTAGCTGCTTTTGCTCTTATTTAATGTAATTGCCATCGGATAACGGATTTTCACACAGCGACGACAATTACATTCGCAAGTGCAATGCATAACCATTATGCAAGTGAGTACTCACAAACAAGTGTATCGTCCGAGGGGGTGTATTGTTGTGAGTGGAGAACAAGCAAATAAGATTAAGATTTCTAATAAATTTTAATCACTTAATAATATTTAATGAGAGCGCATACTTGTGGTAAATGAATTTTCGCTGAAAGAACTGGAAATGTAATTTGGTTTAAATATTTGCATTTTATTTTCCACATCACACTTTTAACAGTACCCATCATCCATTGTGTTGATGCGTAACTTTGCAATTGCAATCGAATGCAATCGAGAGTTGAGGTGACAAAGCTGCTGTCAACAGCACAACAAATATGTGTGTAAGTCAATTTACATATTTTTGTTGTAGTTGTAAAGCCAGTCAAAACTACAAAAGTGTTGCTTTTGTACGTACAACCTGTAGTTGTTGTAAAGATCGTGACGCAAATTTAATTTCAATAAAAGTCAACAGCGATTTTGTTGAGTGTGAGTGAAAGAGCGTGCAGTCATCGTCAGCCATCAACCACCCCATGCAGCAGCGGACAAGAGAATGCACTTTGTATAAAGAGTTGAGAACAAAGTGTTGAATTTGTAACATGGTTGGGAGAACAGGTTATGATGGTCCTACAGGAAAAAATCTAATAATTTATTCATGCTGAATGAGAGAATTTTTTGTCGAGCTTTCGCAACTTTAGTAAAGTGATATTTTAAAAGGTTTTGTCTTTTTAAATAGTATTTTTTAAATGTTATAAAGAGATAGATGGATTTGAAAGGCCCGCCCATTAGACTAAAAAAACGCGTTTATATCAAAACTAAATTCTTAATGGCAGGATGGTGGACACGATTTCTTGAAATGTTATGAAGCGATGTTTTTCACACATCTATGAAATAACATAATATAGTTAATGAATGAAATATTTATTTTTATTAAAAACAACAAATTTTTCGATCCAATGTATGGCGAAAAATTAAAAAAAAAATAATCATTTTTTTGTTCAAACCCTGTCGAAAATTCAAATTTGAATATATTTTTGACCTACGTTCAATAACGAGATTTATCCATAAATTTTTGGTTTATTGATTTTAGGTAATCATGCTATCAACGACAAAAGTATTTATTTGAGACATCCAGGGAGATGAGGCACCAACGCCTGAGTTTTCGGAATTTTTAAATAATAATTTCACCAAATATTCTTTCAATATGTATCTTTTTATCTAATGCGTACTTATGTAAATGAAATATATAATGGTGAATATAAAAAAATGATAAAAATACCATTTTTCCAACCTCTGAAATCAAACTTAAGCCATCTCTAATAGTTATTGGATATTTATACATTAATAACAATATTGTTAGTTTAATATTCGTTAGTTTTTTATGAAACCCGATTTCTACTTTGTCCAAATGTTTAAAGAAAAAACAATTCTAGTCAAAATATATATATAAAAGCTCAAACAATATTTAGTTTTACGAAATATTGAAAATTAGTAAGAATTGTGAAGAATAATAATGCAAAAATTACATCTTAATAGTTTCCGGTACAATTTTTAAATGGAAATATAATGGATTTTTTGAAATACCTTAGCATAGACCCAATCGAACAAATATTCCAATTAAAAAGATAAAATTATATGAAATATTTTTTTAAATCACTTTAATTTTATATTTCAATATTTCCAACAAACTTAATAAAAAATATCGAGATTTTTTTAGAAAATAATATAAACAACATTTCTTAATTTAATAAATTTTGTATATTAATAAAAAAATAATAAAAATATATACAAGAAATATTTTCCTCCAAAGGAAATAAATATAAAATTAAAAGCAAAAAAATATTCATAAATCCCGCTAAATATATGTATTGTAATAATATTATATATGCATTTATGACCAGTTTTAATTTTTAACCTAAAAATTTACTACAGGCCTCTTCAGCATGTCAACAATGTTGCCTGGGAAATTGTCGATACATTTGTATGTATTTACATTTATGCGAAACATAGTAGCGACAACGGCATGGCAGAAGCATCAACTGTAATTGCATTTTAATGCAATTTACGCTTCGGACGTCAACTCGGTCACCCTCATCCTCATGCAAAGCAGCGCATGAAAAGCTCATAGCGATTTACGAGTGCTGCCTTGTGCATAGACAAACGAACGGCCCGGCGCTGGCAATGGCAATGTCACTGGCTATAAACGGCATCAGTCAGCTTTGTGGCAGGCAATGAGTGCGCACACACATACATACATATACACTGGCATTCGCAGTCATTCATGGTGAAATATGTCCGATGTCCTTAAATTTACTTTTTGCTCTTTTGCCAGATTAAAAGATAAAAATTCATATTCCCCAATTCCCAAAGCATACGTTCGCCTCCCGATGCCATAGCGTGAAGCTGCTTGCAATAGCAATCAACAACGAACAACAGCAACAACACCAGTAGAATAAGCTCTAATGCACATGTTTGTTTGTTTGTTTGTCTGTATATCGCACAAAAAGAAAAATTAAACACGAATGACAGAGTTATTCGGACTTTGTTGCAATCACCCCCCTCGCCACACAATCCCCGAGGATCAATTACCTTGTTAGCTAGAAATTCAATTTGAAAACATATTTCGTTTGCCGCCGCAGTCAGCAGCCAGCAGTCAAAGTCGAAGTCGACACCACCCTCTTTTTGGGTTGGCTTACAAATGTACAATCATTTGCCACTTGTGTGTTTTGTATTCATTTATTGTGTTAATAGCAGTGCCTATATGTGTGTGAGTGTTTATTATCTACATACCTGCGTACTCCAAAATAGATGTTTATTTATGATTGTTGGAATGATTTGTTTGGTGTTGTTACAATCGAAATGTTTTTGCAAATCTTTTGTGTCCAGCATTTGTGTGTATGTATGGCTGTAATCAAATGTACATGCATTTGGCTGTTCACATTAATTGTTTTATAATTGTTTGGAAATAATATAAATGTTATTGAATATTTATCTACATTCTTATAGTAAATATAATAATAATTTATATTTTATATTCATAATATATGACATTTATTTTAAAAATATAATGTGATTGGAAATCTTTCTCACACCAATAAAAAATATAATATTATATATAGCGTGATCGAAATGTATTAATCGACACATTCTAACAATAGACCCTCAAAAAAACTTTTGTTTATTGACTTCACAAATGAGTAATATTCCACTACAAGTCAGTTAATAATAGTTACTTTTTACTAGATTTCCAGACTTCTAAATACGATTTTTTTATGGAAATTGGGTTAGGAAACGAATCAATGATTTTCGTGAAAATGTTTTCATGTAAAAAATTAATACAATTTATTCAAACTTAGATAATATTTTTACATATATTTAGGTATATACTGAAAATATTATTGACCCTATATTGCAGATCAGAATCAGACTCAACAATTTGCGTATATTCTAGAGGTTTTCCAGCCTGATTTTTTTTAAAAAAGGGAGGTGTTGTGAGAAACGAGCGTTTCGAGCTGAGAGCGAGGTTACTAAGGTTTCGCTAAGGTTACCACGAGGCTCGCTCTGAACCTCGCATAGACCTACCAACTTTGAAAGGTTGCAACAATGGAGTGAGCGAAATTTAATTTAAAATTTTGGAAGCAGTGGCTTAATAACAATTTATGAAATAAAAAATAACGACGTTTTCAACCGTCTAACCATATTTCCCCTTAAAATTTCAATTATACCGAAATTACCTCAAATCGACGCATTTCAAATTTTAGATCTAAATCGGGTAAACTTCAAGTATTTTAAGAGTATTTTACCCATGGTTATGAGCAAAAATGTAAAGTTTATATTACTTCTTATTTGCCCATTTTTTTACATAAAATCAACGGCTCGGAATACTTACCGACGGTATTCCTTGACCCAAAAATTTAGTATTTATTTTATTTTAATTTTTATATTTGTTGTCAAATATCTCCCTTCCGCTTATTTTGCACCTTATTCAATGCTTTATAAAAAGTGTAACAGTGATCGGATTTAGTTCAAATATGCGCCTTTTCGTTCGATAATCTGTTTCCATCTAGACGGCAACTTCCTAATACCCCCCTCGTAGAAGCTCCATCCTTATTTGCGAGGAACTCGGACAGCCACTTTTCACAAGCCTCTTTTGAGTTAAACTTTACACCACCAAGTGCGTTCGGGTGGTAACTGGACTGGAACGGGTGGTAATCACTTGGCGATATGTCCGAGCTGTATGGTGAATGCCATAAAACCTCTCATCCGAGCTCCCGTAGCCTATGACGAGTCATCAACGAAGTGTGGGGTCTGGCGGTGTCCTGCTGGAACACTACACTCTTTCTGTTAGCCAATTCTTTACGCTTCTGGTCGATCGCCTGCTTCAAGCGGTCCAGTTGTGCATAGTAGATAGTAGAATGGCCATATGGGAGCTGCTCATAGTGGAAGTGATGATTCCCTTCCAATTCCACCAAACACATAGCAAAACCTTCCTGACCATCAATTCCGTCTTGGCCACTGTTTCGGTCCTTCGGCCTCGACCGTTTTCGCTTGATATTGTCGTATGTGATCCATTTTTCGTCGCCAGTCACCATCCACTTCAAAAATGGGTCGAGCTCGCTTCGTTTCAGCATCATATAGCAGACGTTGATTCGGTCCAGAAGGTTTTTTTGTATCAAATCATGCGGCACCCAAACATCAAGCTTTTTTGTGTATCCAGCCTTCTGCAGATTGTTTAAAATGGTTTTAAACCAATTCAAGAATGTTTGACTGGTTTACCTTGATTTCGTTTGAATTTTGGACGTATTTTTAAATGTTGGACGAGGAATATACAATACCACTTTGGTTTTATATGGAAGTTTGGAACAATTTTCTAAATACTACATTAGGGGAGGAACTTAATTTGGTCTTTGAAAAAAAAATTACAGAAAGTTGGAATAAACGCAGAAGCCAAAATATTCTGAAACCTATAAAGAATTTTAAAGTATATTTTCTTTTTTTTAACAAGATTTTTATATGTTCATATTCCTTTATTAATTTTGATCATGATTTGAACTTTTGTGATTAAAAAAATATAATAACACTTGATGTACTGCAAATTATTTGCCCACATAGTCTAACCCACCCTAATGTGCATGTATAGCATAGGGAGACCATCTGCAAATAAACATTTACGCATATTTACACACTTACAAAGCGGACATTTATCACACGGCATGAGTTATGAAATTATGTTGTTACAACAACTATACCGAGGAACACCAAATACACCCCTGATAATTTTTTGATGTAACCAAAGTTGGTGTTTATGAATATTTGATGAGGGCTGTTGCTTGTTATACAATTGGCTATTTACATAACGACACTGTGGGGAAGAGAAGTGGCCATTGAAGAGGCAGGGGAAGAAAGCGGTACTTTAAAAGAGGAAAAATGTAATAAGGGTACAAATTAACAGCTTGAATAATAAAATCTTCTGCAACGGAAATCAATTTGGCGGATGTTTTGGGATGCTGGAGAAGGAAATGTATATACATAAGTGTGGATTAAGATAATATTTCAACCAATTAGTTTCGATGAGCAAAATTGAAGTCTATCCACAGGCGCATAGTGCATTGAATATACATAATTGCCTTGTTTATTAATATTTTTAATTAGAAAAAAAAGTTAATATTATTTTCAATGTAGCTTTTTGCTTTATTTGCACGATTTACTTGAATTTTTTTTTATTTTTTCATTAAATTTTACATATAGAAGGAGTGTCTACGTTCATAGTAATTTTGAATCTGTGAATCCATCATATTATATACAAGTCGTTTCGTTTTATAAATATTTTATCGCGCATAATCAGGTTTTAGTGTTTTCCATAATCGTTCGCCTCGGCAGCATTCAATTCTTCGTACAATTCATTTGATTGATGATGATTTCCAAATAGATTGCTAGCGGCTGGAGTCAAAGCCGGAACGCCGGCGCGAATCGACAGGGGATTGTGTAATAAATATTGCAATTGCAGAAGACACCTAAGCAGGAAAATAGAAATTGATTAGAAATAAATATTGAAAATGAATTAGTGCAGTCTGATTCCACGCACCTCTCCAATTTGCGTTCGCCATCTTGTTGTAGCATTTCGGATATATCATTATCGCGATGGGTGTTCACAGCGCGCTTGCCACTGGTCCAGCCGTGAGAGTATTGAAATGTTTGCCCGAAGCATGTAGCCACGAAGCAGAGCACAGCCAATGAGACGAATAATTTGAACATTTTGCTTATGCTGTAGATAATATATAGAAATATTGCAGGTTTTGTGGTTGAAATATGTTTATTTTATTTTGTGTAGTTGTTTGCTGTAAAATACTATGATATCCTTGTGGATATCCTATTAATATAGCAACTTTGTTGCAAATTTGTAGCCTATCAGCAGGCGCTCAGTAGGTTAATCAAATCTCTCTGATTTTTTATAATATTAGTATATCACTAAGAATATCTCAAATTCGAAATAAATTACGAAATATACCTTGCTCCCAACTCTATTACTATTTTTAAATAATTTAATTAATTATTATCTCTATAGCAAATATTTTACTGAAGTTTCAATTATTTGTAAACATCACAAAGTGGTAGGCGCGCCATCTGTGTATGAAAAATCGAACTGCCTTTGGATGTATGAGAAATACAACAATGACCGTAGACATGTTTTTCTTATGAATACTAACACAGTGGCTCTCAACACACAGTTTCACAGCTAATGTAAACTTTTAGTCAAAATAAACTAAAACAATTGCCTCAACAAAAATTTAATACATTCTAACAAAATTCACTGCAAAGTTGTGCTCTTAACAAATTTAAATAAATTTATTTCGTTTAATTTATTCTTACTTTTATGAATAGAAATTCGGTGTGTTCGTGTAAACTGTGTACGCGTTTGGAGCAAAGCGCTGATTGAACTGTGATTCCTGTTGATGGAGCAACCGTTTTTATACCAACTGCCAGCTAGTTGCTTGCGGCACGACACTTAAAAAAATAGGGCTCCCCTCACACACACATCTAAACATACAACACATGTGCGCATATGGATAACAATCTGGGCTTCAACAAAGATTAACAATGATTATTTTAGCTGCACTATTGTCTTCCAAGGCAGTTACCCCGAAAGTGGTATTTAAATGGGAAGTGCGCGAAAAGCCCACGCAGCACACACAAAGCAACAGAAGCACATGCACACACGCAAACATACAAAGATGCAAATGTAGCATATGTGTAGTGGCAAATGGCACAGGTTTATGGTCGAAAGAATAAATTGAATGAATTTGTTGATTAAAATTACCACTTAAGGATTTCATGGATTTTATGCTTAAGCAACAAGTGGTAAAGGATGCCGGCGGGCCAATGTGAAGGAGTTAAGCTACATACACATGCTCTAAAGTACTTATGAACGCATGTAAGTACTTATTTTTCTAGATGTTTGTCCGTGTGTTCACCGCTGCAGTAATCATTGCTTCTGGCAGATATTTGAGTTGGTCTTTAAGTGAAGTATTCATTGAGTTTATGGTTATGTGAAGTTGAATTTAAGACAAATGTTAAGTAAAGTATATAGTAACAAGCTTTAAGGTTAAATAGTTTAGTAAAAGCAGATTTTATATATCGTTTTCGATTTGAGGTTAGAGTATTTTATATTTTTATTTATAAGAGGAATCTCTAAAATGATTTTTTCTTAGCAGACTAGTGTTCACCGTAGCAAAAGTTTTCACTGTGAAATATTAAAATGTATATATATATAACATTTGGTAAAAAAAATATACATATAAATATGTTTAAATATACGTAAAATATCGCAAAATATGTCCACTATAGAAATTCAAGGTTAAATTTTTTGAAAGTCTCTTAAACAGCGGTGCTGAACACTCCAAATAATTTTATATACATAAATACTGGAATTATAGACTAGTTATTTCATAATCCGGCGTTGTGGGGACATTATTTGCATTTGCATTAGCAATTTCGACAGGCTTCTGCTGGTTTTTACTTTTATTGCGACGCAAAATGATATAGCACAAACTGCAAATGAAAAGAAAGGAAAGATGCATGAAAAATATTTAAAAAAATAAATAAAATGAAAATAATACTAAAAACACCAAAAATTACAAATATTTTAGAAATATACTAGCATGAAATAAAATTTTTCGTGCGAAAAATAGGACACTTACATAAACACCAGCACATTAGGTATATAGAATATCTCGCCAAAGAGAAATATGGCACCAGGAAAACTCTCCACAGTTTCCTGATATATGACACTGAAGATGGGCGGGAATATGAACTGACCAATTGGCTCACTAATACCAAATATTGAGTACATTTTACCTGAAAAACCCGGAAATCATTAATAAAAACCGTTAAACCCAATATATATAGAGACTAACTTAATTCCTCGCCATCCACAATACTGGAGCCGATAGTTTTAATAGCAATAACACGCAAACTCACGAACATATCAACAACACCAGCAACATAGAAGGCCTTTGTATCCTTGGCAAAAGCCTGTAATATAAATAAGTTGAATTTAAAGACTAAAAATCAAGAAAATCATAACAAACTTACGAATAGAACTCGGGAAATCACGATTGCCACAGCTGATAATATACCAATGGTGGGGTCCGAAAATTTTAGCAATTTACTAAGTATTGCTGTGCCAATGAAAGTGCCTAAAAGATAATATTATAATTAATACTGTAGATGTACTTTAAATATATTTTCAATACGAGGATTTAGGAAATTTGAAATAATTGTTAAACCTTACCAAGGTTTCAAAAAATATATATTCTTACATACCAACTAAAGCCGCTGCAGATGAAAATGTGAAGAAGAAACTAAAGTCATTGCCATTCCAATTCAGCTTGATGAGTGTGTAACGGTACCAATAGTCGTTTTCACCTGAAATGGAGTGTTCTTTTATATTTACATACAAATTAATAAAAATCAAAAATTTTAAATTACCAGAAACTGGACCCAGGGTCAAAAAGTAAGCAAGGATAAGCAAAATCAGTAACAATCTTCCGTGATTGGGACGTTTTACTAACGGAAACTTAAAGCAATCTATCACCAAAGTCGGATCGAAGAATTCACGGAAAAAAGAACGTCGAACGGGTGCTGCAGTTTCAGCACTCGACAATTGTGCCGACTTATCCGACGGCTGTAAATGTGAATTCAATTCAAAACTCACATTCTTCACCCGATCTACCTCATCGATACCCGTCTGTTCATAAGCCAAATTGTCTGAACCGGCTTGTAGTGTTGGTGGACCATGTGCCGGTAATGGTGGCGGTGTGTCTTCAGGTTCTTTTTCAGCTGATTTAGGCGTAGATTTTATCTCTTTTATAAAGAAAACTATATAGAGTATGGCAATAATTTGAAATGATGCGGCCATGCCAAACGAAACTGAAAATAAGAATGGGAAAATGTTGTTAATTTCTGGTATATAATAAATATTAATGACTTACATATATAACCGAGTTTCTGAAATAGAAAACCACTTATAGGTTGACCAATAAAAGGTACAGCGGTCACGAACATCGCAAATATGCCAAAACTGAAGTGGTTGGGAATGAAAAAATTAATTAAACATATTTTTAAAAATAATAGAAAATAAAGAAAATCACCGAAATATGCGATCTTCCTCAGGTGTCGCTATAGTTATATAACTGTAAATAGCCATTAAACAAAACGTAAGTCCACCAAATAATGCCGGCACGATCGCCTCACAGTATGCGCCAAATTCCATCGGTAGTGAGTCGAAGAAGATTGCCGAAATAATCAGACCTTTCGGGATTTCAAAATAGGAAATTGAATTTTAGTACCAGCTTTTTTGTGGAACACTTAAATTAATTAATTTAAAAACATTAAAATCTACTTACATGTGAAGGAAAGCAGTTCACCGATAATGGGCATAATCATGCATGGCTTGCGCTTGTTATAACGATCAGCCCAGCCGCCAGCAAAAAGTAACACAATCAATGGAAAGATAGCAGCTGTAAATGATAATAAATACGATAAATCAATTATTAGTCATAAAAATATTTTTTTTTTATTATTTTAGAACACTTAACACTGAAAATTTTCCAAAAATCATTCTGTATTTTTAAAATCTACACTATTTCAAGTATTATTACATAACCTCCAAATTAGAAAAGAAATTTGCATGTTAGAAAATAGTGAATTTAAAATGTACGTATATATGTATTTACTTTCTGTAAACGTTTGCGAATTCGGCGCAATAAAAAAAAAACATAAATAATCCGACAATTCATTTGGATCGCGTCATAAGCTGGATAAAATTTAATTAGAATTTATATCTTCTGCCAGTCATTGCTTTTAAAATTCTCAAATTTTAAAATTGATTCTGTTCTTGAAACAGAACTGAAATATAAAAACAAAAAAAAATGTATCAAATCCATTTGAGAACTAATTTTAAGTTCCTTAAACCGGTACTAGTGTTTTAGTTTTAGAAGTAGTGTTTTAGTACATCACTAACAAATCCAGTTCAATAAAAGTGACTATTTCATAATACCACTAAATCAATTAAACAAGAGAATGTTGTAATATAGCTATTTTGCGAGCATCTTCATGTAGGAAAAATTCATTCAACATTTCACTAATTGACACTATCTCACATTGAAATCGTTTTTTTTTTTTATAGAGATTTACATACATACACACAACTGCTACGATGAAACATTGATGAGAAGGAACGCTGATTAATCCGTCTGTATAAATAATACAAAAAAAGTTAATGAAAACAACTTGTTTGATAATCAAACTGTACGCAATGTGGGTACTAACGGAACCAGTTTTGAACTATGATTTGAAAAACTCAAGTTCTGAAGATGAATTGGCAACTATTTTCATGCATGAAAAAGGCGAATTATGAAATAAAAACAAACCGAAAAAAACATACACACTCCAATAAACAATTAAGACCTTTATTGGAGATTTTGCAAGTGGATTTTTTACTTATCAGCGATCAACAATTAACATAAACGGCGCGAAATTACTACCTATATTTGGCGTTTACAAGTAACGCTAAGTCTCATTAATTACAAAAAAAGAAGAAAAACTAAAAAATAATAATGTGGAAGTTAGTCAGCAGCAATCCTATGCAAATACACGTTGAATTTAATGATGCCTCGGGGATACTATTGTAAGCAAGAATATTTTTCTCTTCTCTTTTGTTCTTTTTTCTTTTTGTCACACACACACCAGCACACAATACTTTGGCTTTAATGCGCTAGGAACTGGTAATTCCAACAATTAGTACGTTGGTATTTATATTTTCTAAAATTTTAAACGAAAATTATCTCAGATTTGCATTATTTGATAAACACGAAATGCAAATTCCACAAACAGGTTCGAAATATTAAATTCTTTGTTCAACACACGCCTTTATACCGATTCTGAATAGAACAATACTGACATCATTTGAATTCTCGAAATTTTAACAAGGATCCACAAAAGGATCTAATGCGACAATAATTTAAACTAAACATACACACCAATGGGTGCGCGTTTTCCCGACACATCGGCTGCTAATTTCTGCGCTTCGACTTCAGCTTTGCACACGGTGTAGTTGAAGCCCACCGAGCTGATGGCGAGCGCTGCATCTGCTGCTGTTGCGCCCAGTGTTGTGTTCTCGAAATTGAAGCCATCACATTCGATGCCCAGCTCGGATTTGTCCAAAGTGGTGTCACAGACAATTTTATTATAACCCAAATTGACGCGACACGCCTAAAAAAAATCGAAAGAACAGCTACAGTTCTAAACACAATCCAATTTGGAGGGCCCTACTGCGCAATTGTTACCTTGTCGAGCGGAAAATTTTGCATTGCGACCGCATTGAACACACTAGCCATCAGGTAGAAAAAGAAAAACGGTTCGATAACCAAATATTTACGATATGCATACAACTTTTTTAAATAAACCACGACGCCTTTTGGTTCCGTCTCCGCTTCCGGTGCGGCATCGGCGGAAATACCATTTTGTTGTGACATTTCACTTTTTGAGGGAGCACTTCGCAAATTTTACACAATTTTGATATATAATTTCTCTATTTTTTTTATCTTTGGGCTCTTCAAGCCAACTTAGCACATCTTCACTTAATTGCTTATATGTACATATATGTACTAATTATAACACTTGATGACTAGATAGGTGTATAAGCTTAAACCGTGTAAGCTTTTCGAGTTAGTGTCTGTTGACGCTCGCGCCCGTTTTAAAACTAAACAGTCTATAACGATTTGTATTCTTAGCACCTTGCGTCTATTTGCATGCATGATCATCTCGAACTCGTCCAACATGTGTTCAATGATCAGCTCTTGCTCATCTTGCGCTTCAAGCAAATTCCAATAACTCTCTTATGCTTAGTCGTTAATACTTAATTAATTTATGCGCAATTAAATTTGAGAAAAAATCTGTGCGAACTAAGGGAATTTTACAAATGTAAACAAAATTTAATTATATACTTCTCGCTGATTTTGTGTGAAGTTGTGTTGAGATTTGTTTGATCTGTTTTTTTTTAATTATTCTTTATTTGTATATTATCTACACTGTTACCAAAATTCATCAACAAATAATTATATACAGGTTTTTATTTGTTATACACTGATGTGATAAAATTATCTCTTCATAGTTCGTTGGTTTAGTATTAATTTGTATGTCGATTAAATGGACGAAAGAAGTTCCACTATTCATCATCAAATAAAAACTCAATAAAAATACGGTTCATTCGTTGAGAGCAGAATCAATCCTATTAATAATATGTGAAATCTGTGAATTTCAACAATTAGAACTTAATGGTAAAATTAATTCTATGGGAAAATATATTTTCACCACTTTTAAAAAAATATTTTAAATACAACACTCGTAAGTCACCATTACAACATGAGTATTAACGAATTTACTGAAATTATATTATTATTTTAGTTATCACTTACTAATTAATTTATTATAAAATACGTTAAATCTATAAATTTCAAATATTTTGTTGTGGATACCCTAATCATCACAAAATGTCAAAACAAAAAATTAAGATGCACTTTACAAGTTTCTAATCGAAATTCTACTATCGATAAATATAAATAATATATACAGTGGAACTTCCATAACTCGAACTCCTATAAGTCAAAGATCTCCATAATTCAAACTTTTGGATTGGCAATAGCGTTTAGAAATCAAATTTCATAGGCGATCAAAAAAATATATTACACTTATAGATTTAATAAATCGTGTAACAAAGGCATGAGATACAGACGTCGATTTTTGAAAAATTTTATGTTTTAATGAAAATTCTATAACTCGAAGTTTTTTTTGTATATTATGATGATTCGAGTTAAAGAAGTTCCACTGTACATAAATGAAAATCGATTGTGACATTCGCTGTGTGGCTTATGGCGCCGTCCTGTTGGTACTACATATTGTCCAAGTCCTTATCATCCAATTCGTGCCAAAAACATTCGGTTATCACAGCGATAGCGATTCCCATTCACAGTAACGTACTTCTTTTATAAAGAAAACTATGTAGAGTATGGCAATGATTTCAAATGATGCGGCCATTACAAACGAAACTGAAAAGCAAAATGATGTGAAAACAGGTAAATGGGCTCGTGGTAAGCTGATAGTACAGACTTACATATATAACCGAGTTTCTGAAATAGAAAACCGCTTATTGGTTGACCAATTAACAGTACAGCGTTCACGAATATCGCAAATATGCCGAATCTAAAGTGGTTGAAGGAAAAATTTATGAAAATGTTCAGAAAAATAATAGAAAATAATAAAATCACCGAAATATGCGATCTTTCTCAGGTGTCGCTATTGTTATATAACTGTAAATAGCCATTAAACAAAACGTAAGTCCACCAAATAAAGCCGGCACGATCGCCTCACAATATGCACCAAATTCCATTGGTAGTGCGTCGAAGAAGATTGCCGCAAAAATTAAACCTTAAGGGAAAATATTTAGTAAGTTAAGTTAATTATTAAATTTCAGTATCGGCATCTTTGATTCTAATTTAATTTTCTTCTTTTGTATTTATAATATTATTTATTTTTAATAATTCTTTAAATAATTGTTTCTTTTTGTTTTGGATTTTTCTTTTAGAAAAACCAAGATTTCTTTAAAGAAAAAAATATTAAAATTTACTTACGATGATGATATGAAGGAAAGCAGTTCGCCGATAATGGGCATAATCATGCATGGCTTGCGCTTATTGTAACGATCAGCAAAGCCGCCAGCAAAAAGTAACACAATAAAAGGAAAGATAGCAGCTGCAAATGCCAAAAAAAAATTATATAAAATATTTTTTTTTTATTATTTTATAACTTAAAAAAAAGCTACATTTTGAATATCATTAAGTTTTTTTTACTATATATCTGCATGACACCAACAAAATAATATATTTTGTTTTAGTACATCACTAATAAATCCATTTCAATGGCAAAAACGGCTATTTCATAATACCTCTAAATCAATTAAACAAGAAAATGTTGTAACAAAGCTAATTAGCGATCATCTTCAAGTAGAAAAAATTCTTTCAACATTTCACTAATAGACACTATCTTATAATGGATATGTTTTTATATGAGATATACACATATGCTAGAAAGAAACGTCGATTAGTAAGATGATTAATCTGTCTATATAAATAATAAAAAAATATTGAAAACAACTTGTTTGATATTCAAACTGTACGCAATGTGGGTACTAACGGAACCAGTTTTGAACTATGATTTGAAAAAGAAATTAAACATATCAATAAGCAATAAAGACTTTTATAAAATATTTTTTAAGATTTCTTTAATTATAAAACTTATATTAAGCTAAACATACACACCAATTGGTGCGCGTTTTCCAGACACATCATTTGCTAATTTCTGCGCTTCGACTTCAGCTTTGCACACAGTGTAGTTGAAGCCCACCGAGTTGAAGGAGAGCGCTGCATCTGCGGCTGTTGCGCCCAGCGTTGTGTTCTCGAAATTGAAGCCATCACATTCGATGCCCAGCTCGGATTTGTCCAAAGTGATGTCACAGACAAGTTTATTATAACCCAAATTAATGCGACAAGCCTAAAAAAATCGAAAGAACAACTACAGTTTTAAGCGCAATCCAATTTGGAGCGCCCTACTGCGCAATTGTTACTTTGTCGAGGGAAAATTTTGCAAGGCGACGGCATTGAATATACTAGCCATTTAGTAGAAAAAGAAAAACGGTTCGATCACTAAATATTTGCAATATGCATACAACTTTTTTAAATAAACCACTACTCCTTTTGGTTTCGTCTCCGCTTCCGGTGCGGCATCGGCGGAAATACCATTTTATTGTGACATTATATTTTAAAGTGTGAGCACTTCTCAAATTTTACACAATTTTATATATAATTTATATATTTTTATAATTATTTCCACTCTTCAAGAGCTCGTTTTCAATTAAGTTTTTATATAATACATTTATTATAGCAATTGATGAGTAGATAGAAGTATAAGCTTAAACTGTGTAAGCTTCTAGAGTTAGTGTCTGCCGACGCTCGCGGCCGTTTTAAAAACTAAACAGTCTATAACAATTTATATTCTTAGCACCTGATGTCTATTTACGTTCATTATCAGCTCTTAAACAAAGTGCTCATCTTGCTTTTGAGGCAAATTACAATAGCTTTTTATCTTTTATTAAAAAGGTGCATCATCACTTTGGATAAAAAATTTATTGAAACTATAAAATTAGACTTCTTCATAACCATTTGCACCATCATAGTAACAAATAATACGTTTTCACAAGTTACAGGTTTCAGCTATAAGATTTTCCCGAACATTGTTTAAAAAACTTGATCTTGGAAAAAAATTATTTTTATTGTATATTAAAATTTATTGTTAAATTTTTAAAGTGATTTTGACATTAAAGAGATAAAGAATTATAATTATTATAGTTTCAATTAAATATTTCTTATTAAAAACTTGGTAATTAGTTTTAAAAAAATACGTTGTTATTTGATTAATATAAAAAAAATAATTGAAATTTCCAAATATTGGGTAATGGCTACCCTAATCATCATGAAATGTCAGTCAGCAAACAAACGATGTGCTTATGTTGTACTAATCGAAATTAAATTATCGATAAAAAATATTGGAGTCAACTAAGCTATCTTATATAAATACACTCCGTTAATATTTATATTTTTTCAAATTTAATTTTCTGGTAAACTAATACAAAATAATTACATAATTTGTAACTTATATGCACATTTTAAATTTATTAAATAATACTCACATCAATATTCGATAACAAAAGTGTTGTTGCAATTTTACGCATACGTGCACATCTCTAACCAATCCAATTTGACATTTTGTACTTGTAAATTTGTTCCGGTTGTTTATTTCTTCACATCTTAATAAGTCCTTTATTTATTTGCTGTGTTATTAGTGAGTAAGCTGAGAACTAAAAATTAACTTCAACGCTGATAATAGTTTAAAAGCACGCATGGAAATTAACGCAAAATAACATATTGCTACCGCAACTAAAACCTTTGTTATTGCATGGCTACATATGAAATTTTCATTTTAATATGATGATTTCGATTTTTGGTAGCTTTTTATGGGAGGCGTTGTAGATTGAATGAACTACCTAATTTTGCTGTGCAATCGAAAACCGACCATGCTGTCACGACGCAGTAAAGAAAAGGCTACCGGTCATAAGGAAGGTGTGGTTGGTAAGTATGTGAAGAAAGAGACGCCACCCGAAATACCAGTGATAAATGTATGGTCGTTTGATGAGCAGCGAGCTAAGCATAACAAGAAATCACTGCAGCGTTGTGCTAGCACTTCGCCGAGTTGTGAATTTACCGGCCGAAGTTCGGGTAATTCCAGTCGCAATACTTACTCCTGCGGCAATGACTCACAATTGAATTCGCAGCCCGATTATTATCATGCTAGGCGTGCGCAATCTCAATTACCACCAACGACAACGACAATGCGTTCGGTGTCACAGACGCATCAGCAACGTTACAATGTGACCGGCTTTTATGCGCCTTCTAACTCCATATCCTCAACAAACCAACATCCACATTTTTATTCAAGCAATAATTTGGATGTGACCAGTAATGGGCATGGTCATAGCGGCAACAGCAGCAATACAAGTAGCAGTACCAGCAACTATGTAAACATTGAGCAAATTGATCGTATGCGTCGCCAACAATCATCACCCTTACTGCAGCCCACCAGTGCCGCATACGAAAATTTTCAAAGAAGGCATTCGGCTAATCAAAAGCATAGTAACTCGTATGATGGGCGACTGCGTGGTTTCACAGGCAGTGAAGCAAATGCCACATCAATAGCTGAAGGTATGGATTCCTACAACAATGTGCTGCAGATACCACGTGGTACTACGCCAACTCCACCACAACATTATCCAACCAATGCCAGTTATTTAGCCGGCTCTGATTCCTATCCAATCTACGAAAACCCATTTCGAGTTTCGTCAAATACTTCGGGTAGTGTGATCAACAATAATCATACATCAATGAATAATTTCGATAGTCGTTCAACGCAATCCACCGCAGAAGTGCGTTCTGAGTCACCCATTTATAGTAATACCACTTTGGCCGTCTCCAACAATAACTTGCATTCATCATACGATTTGTCTGCTGGTACAGCTGCTGCAACTTCTGTGCAATCTCTGTACCACGCACCGTCACGGCAGCTACACTCACAATCGGTCGGCAAAACAAACAGTACAACAAATGTTTTACAAAAGGTGCCATCACAGCAGTCCATCGAAGAAGAGCTACCACTACCACCCGGTTGGGCAATGCAATATACTCTACATGGACGCAAGTATTATATTGACCATCACACACATACGACGCATTGGTCACATCCGCTCGAGCGGGAAGGTCTGCCGGTGGGTTGGCGACGTGTTGTTTCCAAAATGCACGGTACCTACTATGAAAACCAATATACAGGGCAATGCCAACGACAGCATCCCTGTCTTACCTCATATTATGTATATACTACATCTGCCGAACCACCGAAGGCCATATGCCCGGAAATGCCAGTTCCTTACACACCGCCAGTGCACACACACAACGCGCTAGTGCCGGCCAATCCGTATTTGTTGGAAGAGATACCCAAGTGGTTGGTGGTGTACTCAAATGCTGATTCATCGAAAGACCATATGCTGCAGTTCAACATGTTCAGTTTGCAAGATCTTGAGTGCTTCGATGGTATGCTGGTACGGCTGTTCAAGCAAGAGCTCGGCACAATTGTTGGCTTCTACGAACGGTATAGGTGAGTACGAAATGCTAGTATAAGATGTATAAAAATATTATTTATTATTATTTTTTTATATATTTTAATTTTCTGTTGTTTTTTCGTTTTCTCAGACGCGCTTTGATTTTGGAAAAGAATCGCCGTGCTGAGCAGGAGCGCTATTTGCAAGAGTTACACACTCAAGCCACACACCAATAACACACGTTCAAATGCAGCTATTTGTATTCTACTTGAAAACCGTGTGTGCTGTGCTTCCCATATTTTACTTACATACTTACTCACGCATATAAGGAAATCTTATATATTTTTAAAGTATGTTTGGACTGTCTTGTTCTGTTGTACTGTGTACCGTTTTCGTACCGACAAACATTTGATAAATACATTTTAAGTGAAAAATTTATGTAACTGATTTTAAATAATACATACATATATTATTTATATTTACCAATGATTATGTTCGATAAAATGTTTTTGTGATTTGTTCTACTATCATTTTATTTATATATACTCATATGTATCTTCTTTTTCATTTTAACGTGTCTGACTTTTGCAAAAGTAATTATAAATATACTTTATATTCACATTTTTTCAAAGTGGGCTGTTTTAATTATTTGTGTGTACACATGTAAATATATATTTAATGTTTTTTTTTTTTTTGTTTTATTATGGTTGTTTAGTTCTTTGTGCATAAACACTGGTTTTCGGAGATCTAGGTATTTTCTACAGAACGGCTTGTTGTCAAGATTTACGCAATGTTTCGTTGTTGTAGTAACAAAAAATATTTATTAATAATACAAATTTACCTCCCAAACCTCCATAAACTGCCAGGAATAGCTCAAGTTTATTAGTAAAACTTTGCATTCTTTGTAATCACTGCACAAATGCAGTCTGACACTGACTCAATATTTGTATGCTCTTGAACGCACTTTTCTGTCAAATTTTTCATCATCGTCGGAACGATCCTTTTCCGAATTTTCCTTTATTCAGTATATACGAGGATGGTTTAACCCAATCATATGTCATATGAAGAACAATGGAAACAATCTAGGAACGAGCTGAGCAATTAGTAGTAGGACAGGGAAGGAAAACTAAAAGAAGTTCGTGATTGTAAATTGGTTACTTAATAAAACTGTACAAATCTAAATTCAAATATTATTTCTTTCAATAATAACAGTAATTGTAAAATCTCAAGGCCCAATTATCAAACTTTTCATATTCTATATATTTTATACATACCCCTGAAGTACTGTGTCTGTAGGACCCACTAAGGTTAGCCGTGCTTTTATGGCGTGCCAATTTTCACTTGTTACAAGATCATACTTCGTTGCTTTTTAGTGAATTATTGACCAAAAACAATACATAACGATGCCCCAGCCGCCATAATCGCCAGACATGACTCCGTGTAACTTTTTGCTTTTTCTAAAGCATACTGAAAGAGCCAAAGGCTATCCCAAAAGTCGAGTTTGAGAAGAGTTTAGAATTTTAGAAGAAGCGCTGGCATGAGTGAATAATATCGATTAAAAATTGGCGGCCTCAGGAAATTTTTTTCTAGATTTTCGGTAAAAAATCAACAATTAATTGGTCTTAAAAAATTAAATTTTTGAAAAAAGGCTTCAATCAACTCCAGGATTATTATGTATTGTAAAAGTTGTATAAATTTCATTAAAATCGGTTGAGCGGTTTTCGAGTTACAGTTGTCACAGTTGTTCAAAAAACACAGTTTTGAGAAAAACGCATTTAAAATTTCACGCTAGTGCCCGAGCGCCCTTTGGTTTTTGTCGAATAACTCGAAAAGTAATTATCGGGTCCACTTCAAATTTTCAGAGAATAATTTTAAGATATTATACTTGACGAAAATGCAAAAACATAAGAAAACTTGATGTTTTGAGAATCCTGACTACCACTAACCCCTAGCGGTTAGGTTGAAAAAAGCTTATTTTTTACTATTATTTTATTTTATTTTTTAAATACATTTATTTATTTCATTTAAAAAATTTAACATTTTTAAAGCAGTAATTTGTGAAAGTTTTTATTTAAAAATTCCGAAAACTCAGAGTTTTTGTAAAAAAACTATTTTTTTTTTTTGTAAAATTTTCGCCATATAATGACTCGAAAAAATTAGTTGTAATAAAAATAAATCCTTTATTCCATACCTAGATAAAGTTATTTCAAAGATGTGTGATGTGTGAGATTAGTTTTGAGATAAACGACTTTAAAGTTTTAAATTGAAACTGACGTGGTCTGATGGGCGGAACTTCCAAAGGGTCTATCTCTTCGAATTTTAATCGGATCGATTTAAAATGTTTGGGAATATTTTAAACAAATATAGGGTACTCACAAGTTGTCAAGTTGTCATAAAGTTATAAGTCATAAATGAAAATGTTAAAAAATACGACGGTTGTGAACAACTCGTTATAAATCTGAAATAATAATAACTCGTGATAAATCTGAAAAAAAAACTGATTGACTGAAAAACAAAAATTGTCACTATACAACAAATAGATTTGTAAATTTATTTTGTAAGTCCAACAACGTTTTTTTTTTTTTAATCAGTTTAAAACTTTATGATTCTATGACAACTTGTGAGTACACAAATTGTATTATTTATTAAGACGAATATTTTTGTTTAATTTTGACACTTTGACCTACCTAACTCCTTAATAAATATACAAAATCAATGTTAATATTGAAATACAGTGGAACTTCTCAAACTCGAATCACCATAATCCACAAAAAAAACTTCGAATTAGAGAGACTTCGAGTTATAGAATTTTCATTAAAACATATAAATTTTCAAAAAGCTGTAAAATATAGATTTATACACAGCTTTATTTATTTAATTCGCATAAAGTTTTACGTAAATACGTTAAAAAATATATTCTGTAATTTTGTGTGTTGCAGTTTGCTATTATTGTCTATTGACGTCTATATCCCATGCCTTTGTTAGTTGATTTATGCAATCCATAAGTGTAATATTATAGTTTTTGTTCGCCTTCGTACGATATAGAGGGACCCTTTTAAAATTCTGCATCGATTGTAAAATTTGAAATTTTGTATTATTTCCTGACCAAAAAGTTCGATTTATGGAAGGAAATTTGTATGAAAGTGGCACTCTATTGCCTCTTCAAGAGTTCGAGTTATGGAGAACTTCGAGTTATAGAAGTTCGAGTAATGGAAGTTCCACTGTATGTGCATGTACATATGTATATATATACATACATATATTTGACGGAGGAACCTCTTTAAGCGATTATAGCCGTGTATGTACATATGTACATATGTATGTATGTATATTATGAAACAGATTTAAATCAAATTGAGTCGCAAATACTAACTGTACTTCACTTTGAAACTAGTTTTTTGATTATTTTATAATTTAACAACAATTTTTTTAGAAAAATAATTTATAAAAAATCAAAAAATTTAATTTCCTATAATTAATTAAATTAATGAAAAGTATTTAAATATTTACCAAATAATATTATTTATAACAACTATTGCCATAAAAAACTGGGAAACAATGTATCAACATAATGATTACTTACTGTATATACCTGTCCCCTATATCCTCATTTGATAACAATCTACATTGTATTAAAGGTACATATGTATGTATGTCTGTATATTTGCAGCGTTTATAATTCTAATCAGTTGTAGATTTGGCTTACCTACGTATGCTCTTTGATGCGCTTGATAATCGGTTATCAGCTTAACAAGCCGCTATAAATATATCTGTACATGCACACAAACACACTTAGCGGTGGCGTTGGTGGCGCATGCATTGAGTACGCTGAGCTGAGTGTACTGAATTGCCCGATTTAAAGTTTTCAACGCTCATGAGTTTGCACTTCAGTGTTTCAATCAAAAACGGTCTCCTCTTATTACACAGACTGTTGTATATGTCGCGTCATTAGTCGCGTTATAAACGTCGAAGTGATCGGACTCATTCACAAGTACCTACTCGGCGGCAGACGGACTACTCGCATTTCAAACACCGTATCGGCACACGTGTGACGATAAATAAATAAATCAATTTTCGCTAAAGTTGCAAAGTTTTTAACGCGCGTTATTCTGTGCTGAGGCCTTTCGTTGCGTTCGAAAACACTCAATGTTGTGCGCCTGATTATTATTAAGTGAAAAAAAAGTTAGAACTCGAGTTCTCGCATATTTGACGGATTTTAATATTTCGGCTTTGGCTTTGGATTTGGCTTTGGCCTATTAGCACGATTTCAGCAATATTCGCAGGGATTTCTGGTATGTTTGTTTTCGTTTTCGTTTATGTTTAACTTATTTGTTGTCGTTGTTGTTATTTTTTTTCTTAAAGCGTCGCTTGTTATTTATTGTGGAGTCAGCACAGGAAAAGAAATTCCGATAAGTTTGACAAGTGTTTTAATCGTCGCTTTTTTCTTGTGTTTTTTTATATTTTTTTTTATTGATGTATGTATGTTTGTGTATAGAAAATGTTGTGCGAAATCTTTATTGCTTTTACGTGCTGTGGCACAAGCTTTTGCCGATTGGCAAAAAGCAAAAAATTTAAAAAACGATTTTATGTCGTACTGCTTATTAAAATAATTAATTAATGACATACGCGGGCCAACAAAGTTCAGCGTGATTATTCAAATTTTGAATATTTTAAATAGAAAGTGATTTTGCTAATGCATATCTTTATTATCTGCATACATACAAACATTTGTATACAAATTATACTTCTGCGGACTATTTATATAAATGTTAACGGTTCATTCACATTTAGCCGGTAATAAAAGCATGAATAAGCGTTCTAATTAAAGGATCAATGTGTAAAAATAAACCAAGATCGGAGATATCATTATATTATCCACGACACTCGCATTCATATCCGCATTTTACATATGTAATGTATGTGTGTCGGTGCAGGCTCCAGGGGTTTTGTAAAACTCTATATTAATATTTTTTTTAAAATGCTAATGGATTTTAATATGATTTTTTCTTACCAAAAAATCCTGGGGTTTTTAACTTAACAGAGGCTGCAGATATATGAAAGTTAAAAAAATATGCTCAGAAAAAATAAATTTGCAATAAATGAAATATTAATGGAGTCGTTTATATAAAGTAGGAAAATAGACAGGAAAAATCCCCATTGTACAGCAGTTATTCAACATTCAATGGATTAGTGTAGCGCGTTTCTAATTGCACAACAATTCAGACAATAGTATAACTTCTCTTATGAACACGAACTAGAAATTGTTATTACCATATTATCATGTAAATATAGATAATCCCATTCATCGTATTCCAGTATTCTCAAAAGTATACAGTCTGTTCTGAGATTAATTTTGTTACATGATTATTTAAGATCTTATCGGGGTGGTCTAACGGTTGATTCTGAAGCACAAAAGTATTTTCTAAAACGGTTCGCCCCATAGCCATCGGCTTTAAAATATTTCTTATATGAAGAAGCTTCTAATAATATCCATAAGATATTCCGGGTCGTCTAAAAACTTTTAGAACCCTCCTATGATCTATAAAATGCGACTTTGATCTAGCGTGATAACATATATATGCATAATGCAATTGAGTCAGAATTACATAACCACTTCTTTATATTTCTAATGATTTTTTTAACATTAATATAGAATTCGCTAAGATGGGTTTCAAAATTTGAAAATTTTTTGCTTATCAAATAGTGCAATATGTTTAAAATATTATCCAAAAATATCAAATCAATCAGAGTAAAATTCTAAGATATATTCCCATTGGAAGTTCCGTCTATCAGTCCTCTTCAGTATGAATGGAAACCCTTAAGGCAGTAGTCTGCCGAAAAAAAGCGTTTGCGTGATTGCGGTAAATGGAATTTTAAGACGATAGAGTCTATATTTAAGGCTAAAAAAACAATATTTATTATATAAAAATATTGAAATTTTTTCAAAGTTGTAAGTATTTTTCTGGAGCGCCTGGAGTCTGCACTTGTAAATCCGTGCCGGTGTTGGAGGACGTGCGATGCATCTGAAACAGTCGAACTAATTTTTTTTTAATTTTTATAAGTTTCTTTTCTTTATGAACTAAAAAAATACCGAAGAAGTTATAAAATTCAAAATTTTTTCGAAGTTTGAAAAAAAAAATTCACTTTTTTAAGAAAAAAATTGACTTTAAGTTGTAAAACAAGTAATTTAAATAATACTTTTGTTCAACTTTTTTAGTTCAAATAGAAGATAATTTAATACTGAAGCTAGATCACTTTGGTTTTTTTTTTTCGATCGGACATATATTCTTTTTGCTATCGCCGGCACCGTTTTCTAACACTTGTGAAAATGAAAACTCGAGAAAACGCGCTTTAAAGGTCTGCCTGAGCATTCGCACCTGCTCGACGCTCGGCCACTAAAACTGCTCTAGCTTCGAAAATATGTCGAATTGGCCTCTGGAATTTTAAAGACATATCCTTGGATAGTTTTGGAAGAGATTTAAAATAAAACAAAAAAATCGATTTTTTGAAGCCTGTAAAGCAGAATACTGCCTTAAACGCATTTATCTCAAAACTAACTTTTTCAAGTCGGTGGACACGATATCTCAAAAAGTTATGAAGTGATTTCGATAAAATTTTGCACACATCTTTGAAATAACATTATCTAGTTAATGAACGAAGGATTTTTATATCTTTATTATAACAATTTTTTGGAGTTGGAATGTATACCGAAAATTTGACCAAAAAAGTGAGTTTTTTGGTTTAAATTCTGCCAAAAACTCAAATTTCAATATTTTCGTTTTTCCTTCGTTCATTAACTAAATAAATCTAGTACTATCGAAATATTTTTGGTTTGTTGATTTTAGATGAACCAATCATGAGTTTGATGTCCACCGAAAAACCTTTTTTTTGGGCATGTCATGGCAGATGAGGTGCCAACGGCTGACTTTTCAGAATTTTTAAATAAAAATTTCACAAAATACTGTTTAAACATGTATCTTTGATACGCTGATTTGTTTAAATGAAAAATATAATTGTTACATTAAAAAAATTATAAAAATACCATTGTTTTTAGCCTCTGAAACCCACCTAACCCCTTAAGAAATAATTTACTACATTTTTCCAGATAAATATTTATTCTTCTTCAATTGCTTAATAACTGAACTTCGCTAATATATTAATGCAAAACAAAAAAAATTAAATTTATATTTATACAATTACCTTAAAAAATTCAAAAATTTTACAATAAAGAGTAATTATTTATTTTGCGGTATATTTTTGATTACTTTTTATTTTAGAATCATTATTTAGAATTCTGTAAAATATTGCGAAATATTCTAGCTTTTTTTGCTAAAGTTCTAATCTAACCACACTTTGACTCAATGGTCATTAAATGTACATATGTATATATGTATAGCAGTTAACGGGAAAATAGCCATAAAGAATTATTAATAAGTTTGACGTTAACTGATAATTGATAAGGCAATAGAACTGTTATAATGAATGAATGTCTTCGTCAAATTGAGGATAATAAAGTGGCACAGTTACACAAACTTGAGTGGTTTTACTATAATTATTTAATTGATAAATTATTGAATTAAAAAAGCGAAGGTTAGTGAAGCTCAGCGTTAACATGCAGTTATTAGAAATGAAGATATCACAGAACAATATTTTTGTGTTAAATTTACTGGTTAAAATATTTTTAAAAGCTAAAAATTCCTTACACCTTCAAAATATTTTAATTATAATTCTAAAAGACACATCTGAAATCTGTTAAAATAAAATATATTTATAACAAATATGAAATTCCAAATCGAAATCCCCTAGTCATGGAATTTGTTTAAGATGGCTAGCCCAAGTACCGTTTCCTGGTGCCAACACTTCATATAGAGTATATCTGATAACAGATCGTCGCCTAGAGTACGTACTTTAAATTGAAACGAAAATGTTGAGCGTATACTTGTCTTGAGACCTACTAGGTTTCAGAGAACGTTAAATAACGTTATCTGTAGGTTTATAAATATAAAATGGCGTCAATGTAATCTTTAAGAAACAAAATGGCGTTCCATATAGAAAGTACATCGAGATCGTCGAAAAATTCTTTTGAATAACATAAGCCTTTTATTCCGTTTTATAAATCATCTCATATTTCCCTATATTTTAATCACTTATTACATAAGCCGTTTACGAAATTTTCCATTTCATAATTAAATGAGTTTATATTTATATGTCTTATTTACAAGTAAATATCATTGCTCACGAGGCTGTTTATGACTGCGGTTGTTAATTGCTGATGTAAGAAGCCTGGAAGATAATATGTCGTGTATTTTGGAATAAACTTTATAGTTTTTGCACTCATGACTTCAATTGAAACTGCTCGGATTTTAACTTATTTGGGTTTCAGTTCTCGAAGAAAAAAAAAACAATGGATATAAATCTGGCGACTCGGTAGAAAATGCAGAACATCGTTTAGGTGTTGAAGTAAGAACTATATATGAGCTTCAAGTCTCATTAAGTCAATTGCCTTTGAACCTTTGGTGTCAATTTATATATAATATACATAACTATAACGGTAAAAGCTTTCGACCCTGGGTGTGTAACTAACATTCTTTGGAGTGAAATTGTTTCTTGATTTTTAAAGAAAACTGTTCATGACTTGCCTTAAAACTTTCGTCTTTCTTTATGTGCTTGCCAATCGCTTCGGAATTTTATGAATATTTTCAATAGGTCCACCAAGTTTGATAAATATTAGCTGTTGTTTTTCGATCCACATCTATACAAAAAAAATCAGATAAAATTTGGAGGACTCTTCCCAATCATTTTATGCATTTTGATCCTCCATTTTTCAAGATCTTAATATCAGTTAATCAATCCTGATATCGGTTGGCTTCTTAAGGTCACTTTTTCCATATTTTAGTTAGCTCCATAAGATTGGCAACCCGACCCGGTCCCAACTAGATAGATGTTAGTTTATAAAACTGGCTAGAATCAGTTATGTATGTCAAGAGCTCATTAGCTTTTACTACAATTGTAAAGTTTATTTTTAGTGTTCTGTAGACTAAACAAATATGTATGCATGTAGGCACTTAAAACCGCTTAAATAATAATAACATTGCACGTCATATTTATTTTATTTATATGCATAGTAGTAAAGAACCACTGAGAAGTACAACAACCCAACAAAATGATAAGTTTCGCACTTTGGTACGGCAAACAGCTGCAAATGAATGGCTAAATTGGTTGGTGGCCCCCAATTAGTTAAAGCACTGCATTTAAATATAATATTTTTTTTTAACGAAAAGATTAGAGAATTGTTGTTTTTGTAATCTAAAATATTAATTTGACTTATGTATGTACATATGTATGTATGTAGCTGCCGGCGCTCTCCCCGTTATGAGAAAATTTTATGATAACTTGCATCATATCAAACTCACATTCCACAAAAAGCAGTAAATTGCGCTTATCAAACTACGTGACATGTGCTTACGGTCCATATACATATGTACGCCTTAAAGACCATATATGTATGTAGACCTAACGAAAGTGTTACTTTGCTTTTGTTTCAAATTAACATAGTTCCGGTAGCTTTGAACTGCATTGAATAATTCTTCTTAGATTTATGTGTGCAGGGCTGTGTATCTATATCCGATATCCACTGGTTCGCTATATATTTTGTATGCCTAAGCTTTATATACTTGTTTATTTGCTAATTTTTTAAACCGGCTTATAAATAGAGACACTTAGGCACAGGTGTTTTTCAAAGTAACTGAGAGATATGTATGTATGTACATAGCTATGAGTGTTTGTACAGCAGATTGTAATATTGAAACTGTAGCGAGTCATTGTCAAGAGCGAGGTTTATCAATTAGACTTATTAACCATTTTCTTAACTATGTGCACACGTATTCGCAATGCACTTGCAGTCGTAAATTAACTAGATATATATATATATACATATGAATGTGAAAATGCCATAAAGTTCAACTAAATTTAATACGTATCACTAATTGCTTTCCAAATTTAAGGCAAACTGCTTTTTTGGATACTTAAATAGGCGTTTTAACTCGAAAATTTCCCTCTAAGACATTAGAGTTACATTAGCAATACGAAAATAGAAGACAATTTCTCAAAAATTGTAAAACATAGCAAGCCATAAATTTAGAATTTTCGAACACGTATCTCGAACTCGATATTGGCACTTTCAGGGATTTCTTGTACGCTTGTAAAACGACGGCTCTTTTAAGTTCTCTTTAATTTGGAAAAGTAGGAATAGTCACACGGATCCATGTCTGGCTATCCTGCTGTATGTATGTAACTGACGTTGAACCGTTTGGTTATAGCCGAATCGATGAGAGCGCGCCACTCTTCTCTTTCCTTCACAGTTCGGCACCAGTTGGAGATTCCAAGTGTAACCAGGTCGCTCTCCACCTGGTCCCTCCAACGGAGCGGAGGCATTCCCCTTCCTCGGCTTCCTCCGGCGGGTACTGCATCAAACACTTTCAGAGCTGGAGTGTTTTCGCCCATTCGGACATCATGACCTAGCCAGCGTAGCCGCTGTCTTTTTATTCGCTGAACTATGTCCATGTCGTGAAATAACACATACAGCTTATCATTCCATCGTCTGCGATATTCGCCGTTGCCAATGTAAAAGGACCATAAATCTTCCGCAAAACCTTTCTCTCGAAAACTCCTAGTGCTGTCTCATGGGATGTTGAAATCGTCCACTCTTCTGCACCATAAAGTAGAATGGGAATGATGAGGGACTTGTAGAGTTTGGTTCTTGTTCGTCGAGAGAGGACTTTATATTTCAATTGCCTACTCAGTCCATTGTAGCACCTGTTGGCAAGAGTGATTCTGCGTTGGATTTCAAGGCTGACATTGTTGGTATTGTTGCTGGTTCCCAGGTATACGAAATGTGTTATGACTGTCAACAGTGACGTGGGAGCCAAGACGCCGAGTGCGCCGACTGTTTGCTTGATGACAGGAGAAATTTCGTCTTGTCCTCATTCACCTCCAGACCCATTCGCTTCGCCTCCTTATCCATGCGGGAAAAAGCAGAACAAACGGCGCGGTTGTTGCTTCCGATGATATCAATATCATCGGCGTACGCCAGCAACTGTACACTCTTATAGAAGATTGTACCTTCTCTATTTAACTCTGCAGCTCGTACAATTTTTTTCCAGCATCAAGTTAAAGAAATCACACGATTATGAGTCACCTTGTCTGAAACCTCGATTGGTATCGAACGGCTCGGAGAGGTCCTCGGAGCTTTTGGTGTTGCTCAACGTCAGTTTACATAGCCGTATTAGTTTTGAGGGGATATCAAATTCAGACATCGCGGCGTAAACGCAGCTCCTTTTCGTGCTGTCGAAAGCAGCTTTAAAGTCGACAAAGAGATGGTGTGTGTCGATCCTCTTTTCTCGGGTCTTTTCCAAGATTTGGCGCATGGTGAATATCTGGTCAGTTGTGGATTTTCCAGGTCTAAAGCCACACTGATAAGGTCCAATCAGTTTGTTGACTTTCCTGTCTATCCTGCTATTCCCGTTATTTTTTGAACACCACAAAAATTTATGATTTAACAAATTATGTTGGTATTTCAGGGACATATATTTGTAATTTTGATCAGAAATGCGACCATACATACATAATTTCTTGTTCACCTGTTCATAGCTTAATATTACACAGTTTATAGTTTACACAGAAATTATGTAATATCAAATATTCGGCTCAAAAACATAATCATAGTTAAGTTGTCATTAAATCTGACGTAATGAAAAATTCCATAAAAAAATGGCTACCAAAGGCTTCAGCGAACCGTTTAGTGTTCTTAGTTAGTTATGGAATTATTTTTCATCAATTAAGAGTTCAATTAAGAGCAATTTTCACAAAAGTATTCTGATCAGATGATTCAAAAGCGACGAAAAAAATTTTTGAGATTTTCATTTTATTCTACTTTTAGACAAATTTTATTATATCTACCAGTCTTCCAATATCTCTCAAAACTATGCACCTTGTAGAACAATCAAAATTTACAAATTAATTTATATTTTTTCATTAATTACCTCTGATATTCTATAAAAAAGCATATGGGTAAACGAGATCTAATACATATGTATATCAGATAATTGCAAATCAGTGACAACATGGATCAAAATCACAAATCTTGTAAAAGTATCCCTGTTTGAAATCTAGGACAACGGGTTCTTATTAAAGTAATGCACTTAAGCAATTATATGTTACTCAGAGACATATTCAAACTAATGAAATGACAACATCAAATCATCAATTGTCACACGTTAGACGTGATTTCAAGCTATATGACGATTAAAACGTCATAGACCGTCATGACCACTTTTGTACATAAGCATGACAGAAAAGTATTGCATTCCCTCTATAAAAATTATAATTATAATAACATTATCATCGGCAACTTGTCTGACGTACGTACACACAATGAGTAAACCAATTTATGGCATAACAACTATTGTAACATATCGATTTAATAGCCCTATAAAAGTGTTCTAATCAAATCGACAATAAAATTGATGTGAAATGTCAATTAAATATACTGGTTCTTATCAGCTACGTGGTCTGGATGAATTTTATGAGCAGTTTGTATTATTAGGGATGAACAGCGAACTTTGGTTAGCTTGATTACACGTGACTTGATAAAGTTGTTAAGAAATCTACAATAAAGGAATCTCAACAACAACATCCGATCATAGTTTCTTTATAAAGCTATCTGTCAAATCTATTATTCCTGACAGCTATCAAATAATAATCAGACCGACAACCTCATAATGTTCTAACTCAACCCAGATAGCTTGGGGGACTTTATAAGCAACAAAATATAGTTAGACTAGCTAGGAAAATTGACATCAAAAAGTAGTAAAATTAACCGTTATTGACCGAACGATGTCACTTGGTTACAAGATTTAAAATATTTTTCTTAAAAAAATTCAAAACATTACACAAACACCGCACGAAATATGGGAATTCCATCTAATGATTACGTCATTGCCCACATATTTTCAGCAGTTAATAGATATTTATTCATTTGAAACTCATTCCTCAATCACCAAAACATTAATGCCTAGAATTGCTAATTGCACGTCGAATTCATGTTACTGACCTTTACTTAGAAAAGTAAATAAGCCATGTATAACATATTAATGCTGATATCAACACATTTACTCTATAATATATAAATACTCTATGTATGCAGGTGTATTGTGCCCACGTACTTCCCCAATTCATTTAGCCCGCATAGACAATGGCACATTGTTGACAAACAACGATTATATTTTCACTGGCGCAATTAATCGGCATTCGGTCATGCCAATAAACACTAATATGATAATTTCAGCACGTTCGGTCTCGTTTTCATTCAATAAGTGGACGTCGCGGTATTCAATCACGTTTCTTAAAGACCACTGGTGGTGCATATTTCTGTATGTATTTTTACAAGGGTGGTACAATATGTAAGGGCATTTCTTGAAATTTCTATGGTGTTTAAAAGGCTAAATACTATTATTTTGTTCTGAAGCTAAAATATATTTCAGATGGTCTTAAATTTCTTCATGATTATTTTTTTTAAAAACAGTTTTGAGATTTATCGCGATCGAGAATATCTAATATTTAGTTCATCTATCTATTTTCGTTCATGATTAATAATTCTTAACAAAAATTGGAGTTTTATCCAGATCTATATTCTAGAATATACCATAAAGTCGAAATTTTATACCCGCAGAAGCATTGTCAACTGCCCAGTTGATCAGGTGGTGGAAAAAGATCTCTCTTTTTCATCTCCATTGTAAAGATCTTCACTTGATTGAAAAAATATGATTAATTTGACAACTTGATTAGGTTTCACAACTTTTTTTTAATTTTTATTTTTTTTTTTTCTGAACCATCAACATCTCAAGAATATTGTGTTAAAGTTTCAGGTCATTCGGAGAAAAACTAACGAAGTTACAGCAGGTTGAATAACGGTACCTCCAGCTATCTGCGCTGAGTGTACACAACTTTGAATCGATTTTCCCAAATATGTCATTTTTAAAGTCGGTGACCAGCCTACAGAAAAAACTACTGCATCGATCGTTTTGAGATTTTGAACAAATATTCTACATATATATAGCTCTCGAATGACGTCGGGTTTTTCCAAAAGTTTTAATTACTAACAATTTTACAATAACAAATAGGTCGATTTTTTCGTCTAAAATCGTCATTTTGGTTTGAAAATGGTACCAAAAATTGAAAAATTGAAAAATAAAAAAAACTCGACGTCAGTTGAAAGTTAATCTAATAAACTAAAGAAAGCATTTTGATTTTTTGGTTTCGGATGAACCAGTGATGCTGTAGGCTGGTCACCGCACAACAACTTTTTTTCGAGGTGCCTGCAGAGATCGACGATAAATCCGTTATTCCTCGCTATTTTGCGATAAAACTTTTTTTTAAGTATCCTTCAAATGTTGTACTTTAATATAATAATAAGTAAAATAAACCTACAGCAATAATTTTTTCTAAAAAAATTCATGAAAAATGGTCTTTTTACGACGAAACAAACCTTATACCCCCCCCCCCCTTAACTTTATGAGAGCAATCAATAAATGCACTTTCATAAATTCATACAATTAACAATCCACACGCACTTTACTCGTAGTAATTGATTCAATTGCGTGTAATTTCCGCACTTCGGCTTGAAGATGTAAAGGAAATTATTAAACATTAAACATACAAACACATAAATATCTTATAAAGTGCATTTGTATGTATGTATGTATATATATATATATTTGACCACAAGTTATATGGATGTTGTTGTAATATATTCTTAGAAAAACTAAATAAATAGTAGTAATGAAAGCATAAACAATAAATTAATTAGGGAGAGTGTATTTATTCATGAGTAATGACAAATATACGAGGTGTGTTCAAAAAATTACGGGAATTGTAAAATTTAAAATTTTAAGAGATTGGTGAGTCTAATTTTAAATTTTTTTCATTCATTGATTACTTTGCCAGTAGTAGCCGCTAACCTTAGATGTGTTTTTATGATCTTGGCAATTTTAATTTGTTAAAAGTTCACACTTCGTTGCTTGTTCGTGAATTCTTGGCCAAAAACAATAATGTAACGATATTCCAAGCTCCATATTCACAAAGGATTCCGTTTATCCTAAAATAAAGAGAACCTTAGAGGGCTGTCGTTTTACAAACATACGAGAAATCACCTGAAAGACCCCAGGGTATCCCAAAAATCGATATTAAGGTGTGTTTCGACGATTGAAAAAAAAAAACATAATATCGAATTGGGACTATTTTAAAGGCGACAACATTAATGTATTCAAATAAATAAATAACAAAACACGAAAATTTCCGTTATTTTTTGAACACACCTCGTATTTAAACAATATTTTATTCAAGTGAAGAGATAATGATCATGTTTCCTATTACGAAGGGTGTTTAACCCGTTTCCACGAAAATTTCTATACAATATAAGTGCGTATATGTGCTATATAAGGCTATATTAATTTACAGTAAGGTTGTTGTCTTCGCCAGATTCCAGTTACTAATTTATTAACTTTGAAAAAAAAAAAAATTGAGAGACAATTTACAAATTGGAACGAAATTCACATATTACTAGAGTAATAGGATATCGCCAAATTGCAGCTTAGCAAATTGTTAAGATTAAAATCTTGAGGTTGAGCTCTTTTCTAAAGAAATTCGCAATTTATTTGCTAAATTTTTTTTATTTTATTTTTTTAATTATTTTATATTTTATATTATTAATTTGTTTTCTAATTGCATAAAACTTTTATATTCTCATTGATTGCAGAGAATTTATCTAATAGAGAACGCGTTTAAAATGAGGAGTTCTACAGGCATGCTTAGTATACTGCGATATACGAAATCATTAATATTTGTGACATTAATAACAGGTGATTTGGGAAAAAACTTTATATTTCATTGTACTTTATAATTACTAATTTATTTTTCGCATCTCCAGCAGTTTTACTCACACAAACAAGCGCAGATGAACAATTCACGCGAAGTGCAAACAGTAGCGCGTTAACTGTATCCACCCATGATCTCACAATTATAGTGAAACATACGAAAACATTCGATGTTTTATTGAGGTGAGTTCTCGAATAGTGAACAAGTAGATAGAAAAGAAAAATACAGTGTAAGGCAGTAAAATTGTTTTAATTGTTCAAAAATTGAGTCTACTTCCGGTTTAGGAAGATATTTAGTGAAATAAAAAATAAATTCTTAAATATTATACAAATATTCTTGTTTTCCTCAAACTCCACAGTGAACCTTTAGAACAAGACGTTTTTGTCAGATTGATCAAACAACATGAGACGCTAGTCGAATTGGAGCCAAACTATTTCACAATCAGCGCAACGTCGCCACAAAATAAAACAATTAGCGTGCTGGGTGTACAACCTGGACATTTAGAAGTTACCGCCACAAGTGTGCCGGACGAGTCATGGATGTACGTATGCGCTTGAGTATGAAACAACTTATTTTTTAATAAAATAAATATAAATTTGTATACTCTATACAGTGTTCACGATTTATTTGTGCGAATTACTGTTGCCAACTCGGAGCCGATAATTTACACATCCATTATGTTCGGTTGGATTTATTTCGTGGCCTGGTCCATTTCATTCTATCCGCAGATTATCATTAATTTCAAGCGCAAATCTGTAGTCGGTCTCAATTTCGACTTTATCTCACTCAACATTGTTGGTTTTACGCTATATAGTATTTTCAACTGCGGCCTCTATTGGATCCCGGCCATACAGGATGAGTATGCAAGCCGACATCCACGAGGTCTCAATCCAGTTTTATTGAATGACGTTGTATTCGGTTTGCATGCGATGTTTGCGACCGGTATCACAATCGTGCAGTGTTTTCTATATGAGGTAGGTTTTGTTATTATTTATGTAAAGCAATTATTTCTGATCTTTTTGTTTGTCAATTACAGCGCGCAGATCAGAGAGTCTCAAGAATCGCTTCATGCATCTTAGCTGCGATCGCCATAATTGTTGTGGTTACATTAATTCTAGCCGCCGTTGGTGTTATTTACTGGCTGGATTTCCTTTACTATTGCAGTTATATCAAATTAGCGATGATCATCAAATATGTGCCGCAGGTTAGTTTTTTTTTAACTAAAAGACAACTCAATGCCAAGACATAATAAATTCAACCAGATAAATTTATAAATTTTATGAATACTTAATTTTTCTTCAAGGCGCTGATGAACTATCGCCGCAAGAGCACTATTGGCTGGAGTATTGGTAATATTCTATTGGATTTTACTGGCGGCATGCTTAGCATGTTGCAGATGATCTTGAACGCATACAATTATGGTAATTTTTTATTATTTTTTTAATTCTATCAAATTTTAAAAATATTTACATTTTATTTGCAGACGATTGGGTGTCAATTTTTGGTTCTGTGACGAAATTCGGCATAGGCCTGTTCTCGGTGCTCTTCGATGTGTTGTTTATTCTGCAACACTATGTATTTTACAGGTTTGTGGGAAAAGCTTTAAAGTATATTACATAAGAACTCATACAAATGTTGATCACACATCTTATATACATCAAAATTAACAAACATACATATGCACAAACATTTAACACAAAGCCCAAAAAATAAAAAAGTTTGGCAAAAGCAACAACTCAACTTCTTTCAAATTGCATCACCAACAGAGCACACAGACACATCTCCATATACATATAAAGCACCTGCATACACCCACATTTATAACTGTGTGTATATATGCACTTGAAGACATCTCTGTCATATTCACAATTCACGCGCACTTACCCCGTTTGTCGATATTTTATTTAAAATGCACAATTTTTGTTTCTAGGCACTCGCAGCAGCTATCCATCTCTAGCATAACTAATGCCACAGAAGTGGTGACAGACAAAGATGATGAACAGCGCTATTAGTTTTATGTATTTCTGTTTTATTATTTTTTAGTTTTCTGTTTTTTATTATGTATTTATTTCGTTAACGCCTGTTAAGCACTCATATGTGTATATGTGTATTTGCAAATACTTTTGTTGTACTTAAAATGTATATATGTATGTAAGTATTATGTTTATTTAAATTAATAAGAATAAAAGTACAATCAAATACTTTAAAGTTTGTAAATACATTTCCTTTTCAAATAACCGAAATATATTTCATTAGCACAATTGACAAGACACAAATAGGAGAGGAGTGGAACAACAAAAAAGTTTTCAAACGCCTGTTAACCGATCAACAAAAATTCCATTATGACTACCCGACATAACACATATAAAGGGTGATTTTTTTGAGGTTAGGATTTTCATGCATTAGTATTTGACAGATCACGTGGGATTTCAGACATGGTGTCAAAGAGAAAGATGCTCAGTATGCTTTGACATTTCATCATGAATAGACTTACTAACGAGCAACGCTTGCAAATCATTGAATTTTATTACCAAAATCAGTGTTCGGTTCGAAATGTGTTTCGCGCTTTTTTATCGACAAATTTTGTTCAGCGATGAGGCTCATTTCTGGTTGAATGGCTACGTAAATAAGCAAAATTGCCGCATTTGGGGTGAAGAGCAACCAGAAGCCGTTCAAGAACTGCCCATGCATCCCGAAAAATGCACTGTTTGGTGTGGTTTGTACGCTGGTGGAATCATTGGACCGTATTTTTTCAAAGATGCTGTTGGACGCAACGTTACGGTGAATGGCGATCGCTATCGTTCGATGCTAACAAACTTTTTGTTGCCAAAAATGGAAGAACTGAACTTGGTTGACATGTGGTTTCAACAAGATGGCGCTACATGCCACACAGCTCGCGATTCTATGGCCATTTTGAGGGAAAACTTCGGAGAACAATTCATCTCAAGAAATGGACCCGTAAGTTGGCCACCAAGATCATGCGATTTAACGCCTTTAGACTATTTTTTGTGGGGCTACGTCAAGTCTAAAGTCTACAGAAATAAGCCAGCAACTATTCCAGCTTTGGAAGACAACATTTCCGAAGAAATTCGGGCTATTCCGGCCGAAATGCTCGAAAAAGTTGCCCAAAATTGGACTTTCCGAATGGACCACCTAAGACGCAGCCGCGGTCAACATTTAAATGAAATTATCTTCAAAAAGTAAATGTCATGAACCAATCTAACGTTTCAAATAAAGAACCGATGAGATTTTGCAAATTTTATGCGTTTTTTTTTTTAAAAAAGTTATCAAGCTCTTAAAAAATCACCCTTTACATAGTAGATATTGTAGTTATTTATGAAAATATAATAAAGATAAATTATTTGTTTTAAAATATTTAAAAGCGGTCGGCTTTATTTTATATTTAAACTAAATAACAAACTTAAATTAAATAAGAGTTTTACTTAGAGTTAATTTCACAAATAATTTAACTAGTAACTAAATCGCAGTCTTATAACATTTAATTAAAATAAATGACCAACATTTAATACTGAATATTGGTTTAGTCAACCTCTTCGACTGTTGGTCCACCATAAGTACCACCACCGAAACCACCTGATTGTTGACCGCAATTAGCAGGTTGTGGACCAGCACCTCCTGCTTGCTGGTGCATCTTTGTCATAATTGGACTACATATTTTCGTCAGCTCCTCCAGCTTATACTCAAACTCCTCCTTTTCGGCGGTGGTATTGGCGTCTAACCATTTAATAGCCTCGTTACACTTCTCCAGCACTCGTTCTTTATCTTGTTGACTTAGTTTGCTTCCAGCTTCGTCAGCTGCTTGTTTTACACCAAACACATAGCTTTCAAGTTGATTGCGAGCTGCTATGCGTTGACGTTGTTTCTCATCTTCCTCTGCATATTTCTCTGCTTCGCTAACCATACGATCAATATCTGCTTGTGAAAGTCGTCCCTTATCGTTCTTTATGGTTATATTCTTCGCATTGCCGGTACTCATCTCTTTTGCTGTTACATTCAAAATTCCGTTAGCATCCAAATCGAATGTTACATCTACTTTGGGTACTCCACGAGGTGCTGGTGGAATTCCAGTTAAATTGAATGTGCCCAGCAAGTTGTTGTCTTTGGTCATGGCACGTTCGCCCTCAAACACTTGAATGGTGACGGCTGGTTGGTTGTCTGCATATGTTGTGAAGGTTTTAGACTGTTTGCATGGAATTCGACTATTCCGGTCAATCAATTTGGTCATCACTCCACCAGCAGTCTCAATTCCCAGTGATAATGGTGCTACGTCAACCAAGAGTACATCTTGAATTTGACTGCTCTTATCACCACTTAATATGGCTGCCTGTATCGCTGCACCATATGCTACCGCCTCGTCTGGGTTGATCGAAAGATTCAAACTCTTTCCACCGAAGAAAGTTTGTAGCAAGTTTTGCACTTTGGGAATGCGAGTTGAACCACCAACGAGGACAATATCGTGGATTTGACTTTTGTCCATTTTGGCATCGTTTAAGGCTTTTTCTACTGGATCTAATGTACTGCGGAACAAGTCAGCACACATCTCCTCAAACCGCGCTCGACTGATTTTTGTGTAAAAATCTACTCCTTCATATAGAGCATCAATCTCGATGGTGGCTTCTGTGCTGGATGACAGTGTACGTTTCGCACGTTCAGCTGCTGTCCTTAATCGTCGCAACGCTCTAGGATTCGATCGCAAATCCTTTTTGTATTTTCTTTTGAACTCTTCGGCAAAGTGATTCACCAATCGGTTGTCGAAGTCTTCTCCACCCAAGTGAGTATCGCCAGCTGTTGCACGCACTTCGAACAGTGAACCTTCATCAATGGTTAAAATGGAAACATCGAAAGTACCACCACCCAAATCGAATATGAGCACATTGCGTTCGCCTTTAAGATTCTTATCCAGTCCATATGCTAGAGCGGCCGCTGTGGGTTCATTAATAATTCGGAGAACATTTAGTCCTGCAATGGCACCAGCATCTTTGGTGGCCTGACGCTGTGAGTCATTGAAGTAAGCAGGTACTGTGATGACTGCATCTCTTACAGCTGTGCCCAAAAACGCCTCAGCAGTCTCCCTCATTTTCGTTAACACCATTGAACTTATTTCTTCCGGAGCAAACTTTTTCTGTTCTCCTTTGAATTCAACACTAATTTTGGGCTTTCCACAATCGCTGACCACTGTAAAAGGCCAATGTTTCATGTCCGCCTGGATTTTGGAATCATCAAATTTTCGTCCAATCAATCGCTTGGCATCAAACACTGTGTTCTTTGGGTTCATGGCAACTTGATTTTTCGCAGCGTCACCAATGAGCCGCTCCGAGTCGGTGAACGCCACATAGCTTGGTGTTGTGCGATTACCTTGATCGTTCGCTATGATTTCCACTTTTCCGTGTTGGAATACTCCTACACAGGAGTATGTTGTTCCCAAATCTATTCCAATTGCAACCATTTTTATGGCTTTCTTGTACTTTCAAATATTTTATATTCAATTAAACTCTCAATATTCTTGTAACGTTTGTTATGCACTTGGTAAAAACTTGTTTTTATTCAGTTTTGTTTTGCTAAAACACTTTAGCCAGTTTGTTATGTTTATTCGCTTTGATTTCTCAATTGAAACTATGTGGAGGAGAAATTTTCGGCTGCTATTTATATGAAATCGGTTGGAGAGAGAATTGTCGAGAACAGTTTTCTTGCCATTTCGAGAAATGTCTGTGCAGTGCTCGCTTTTCGCAATTGAGAAAAACGACAAATAGGTAGTACAATACGTTGCCAGTAGGAATCTAGAAAATTACAGATATTTCTGAAATTTTGTGGAGCACTGTTTATTAGCAATGCTTTTCAGAGAGAGGAATATATTCGAGAACATTTTAATGAAAGACAGTTCTGAAAAATGTATAAAACGTAAGTAATATTTAAATAGTTCGAATAAATAATACTACGTACTTGATTGTCCATAATAAGAGAAAAAATTGTAATGTACATATGTATCTCTCGGAGAGATTGATAATGTACTCAGCATTAGTTACAATCTCACCCAATTGTTTTTTAAGAGTTTAAAAAAGTCATTTGTATTTTAATCGGAGAGTTGATAAGAAGAGAATGAAAGAAAAATATTCTGATTAAATTATACTTAATAATAATGTGATTATTTATATTATTATTATTTATAAAAAATAGTGTATGTATCTTCTATGAACACATGTAATCTATTCGTTTTACTATTATTACTTTTAAATATAATTAGATTATGTGAAACCCTCTCGATTAAAATACATTACTTAGTAGCTATTTTTGTGTAGACTAGGGGTTTCTAAAACTTTGCGAAAGATATACTCTTTACTTTAAAAGTATTATCATAAGTAAATAGCATGTATCTTTTCATAAAGTAACTACATATTAGTAGACCTAGAATATTTTTGGTCCCATAAATAAACTTTATAAAATTTAAATAAAAATTGTAAGCAATTCATGTCTTTCTATTTCAAGTTAATTTAGTATTAATATTAATATATTTAGCAAAAAGTTATTGAACTTTATTTGTTAATAAATACATATCTATGTATCTTCATATGTACATAGCACAGAGCTCTCAATCACATCTTTCTGAGTATCAAACAGTTTTTAATATTACTAAAGTTACTCTCCGCTCTCGTTTACGAAAACACTTGCAAAACGTTTCCATTAGCGTTTTGGTGGTGTTATTTCTCCTCCTTCTCACCTTGATGAGAACAGTTTGTATTTTTTCTCTTCTCAGTTATCTGTCACCTTCAAGCGAATAGCACATAGACATTTCTCGAAAAGTCAATAAAAATGTTCTCGATAATTCTCTCTCCAACCGATTTCATATAAATAGCGGCCGAAAATTTCTCCTCCACATAGTTTCAATTGAGAAATCAAAGCGAATAAACATAACAAACTAGCTAAAGTGTTTTAGCAAAACAAAACTGAATAAAAACAAGTTTTTACCAAGTGCATAACAAACGTTACAAGAATATTGAGAGTTTAATTGAATATAAAATATTTGAAAGTACAAGAAAGCCATAAAAATGGTTGCAATTGGAATAGATTTGGGAACAACATACTCCTGTGTAGGAGTATTCCAACACGGAAAAGTGGAAATCATAGCGAACGATCAAGGTAATCGCACAACACCAAGCTATGTGGCGTTCACCGACTCGGAGCGGCTCATTGGTGACGCTGCGAAAAATCAAGTTGCCATGAACCCAAAGAACACAGTGTTTGATGCCAAGCGATTGATTGGACGAAAATTTGATGATTCCAAAATCCAGGCGGACATGAAACATTGGCCTTTTACAGTGGTCAGCGATTGTGGAAAGCCCAAAATTAGTGTTGAATTCAAAGGAGAACAGAAAAAGTTTGCTCCGGAAGAAATAAGTTCAATGGTGTTAACGAAAATGAGGGAGACTGCTGAGGCGTTTTTGGGCACAGCTGTAAGAGATGCAGTCATCACAGTACCTGCTTACTTCAATGACTCACAGCGTCAGGCCACCAAAGATGCTGGTGCCATTGCAGGACTAAATGTTCTCCGAATTATTAATGAACCCACAGCGGCCGCTCTAGCATATGGACTGGATAAGAATCTTAAAGGCGAACGCAATGTGCTCATATTCGATTTGGGTGGTGGTACTTTCGATGTTTCCATTTTAACCATTGATGAAGGTTCACTGTTCGAAGTGCGTGCAACAGCTGGCGATACTCACTTGGGTGGAGAAGACTTCGACAACCGATTGGTGAATCACTTTGCCGAAGAGTTCAAAAGAAAATACAAAAAGGATTTGCGATCGAATCCTAGAGCGTTGCGACGATTAAGGACAGCAGCTGAACGTGCGAAACGTACACTGTCATCCAGCACAGAAGCCACCATCGAGATTGATGCTCTATATGAAGGAGTAGATTTTTACACAAAAATCAGTCGAGCGCGGTTTGAGGAGATGTGTGCTGACTTGTTCCGCAGTACATTAGATCCAGTAGAAAAAGCCTTAAACGATGCCAAAATGGACAAAAGTCAAATCCACGATATTGTCCTCGTTGGTGGTTCAACTCGCATTCCCAAAGTGCAAAACTTGCTACAAACTTTCTTCGGTGGAAAGAGTTTGAATCTTTCAATCAACCCAGACGAGGCGGTAGCATATGGTGCAGCGATACAGGCAGCCATATTAAGTGGTGATAAGAGCAGTCAAATTCAAGATGTACTCTTGGTCGACGTAGCACCATTATCACTGGGAATTGAGACTGCTGGTGGAGTGATGACCAAATTGATTGAGCGGAATAGTCGAATTCCATGCAAACAGTCTAAAACCTTCACAACGTATGCAGACAACCAACCAGCCGTCACCATACAAGTGTTTGAGGGCGAACGTGCCATGACCAAAGACAACAACTTGCTGGGCACATTCAATTTAACTGGAATTCCACCAGCACCTCGTGGAGTACCCAAAGTAGATGTAACATTCGATTTGGATGCTAACGGAATTTTGAATGTAAGAGCAAAAGAGATGAGTACCGGCAATGCGAAGAATATAACCATAAAGAACGATAAGGGACGACTTTCACAAGCAGATATTGATCGTATGGTTAGCGAAGCAGAGAAATATGCAGAGGAAGATGAGAAACAACGTCAACGCATAGCAGCTCGCAATCAACTTGAAAGCTATGCGTTTGGTGTAAAACAAGCAGCTGACGAAGCTGGAAGCAAACTAAGTCAACAAGATAAAGAACGAGTGCTGGAGAAGTGTAACGAGGCTATTAAATGGTTAGACGCCAATACCACCGCCGAAAAGGAGGAGTTTGAGTATAAGCTGGAAGAGCTGACGAAAATATGTAGTCCAATTATGACAAAGATGCACCAGCAAGCAGGAGGTGCTGGTCCACAACCTGCTAATTGCGGTCAACAATCAGGTGGTTTCGGTGGAGGTACTTATGGTGGACCAACAGTCGAAGAAGTTGACTAAATATAAATTAGTGGTATTACTTTAAAAGTATTATAGTAATTAGCACCAATATATACAAGATTGAAAGTTCCTAAAACACATACTATAAGTTCGTTATGAATTGTTAATGTTTGTATGTATGCTTAAATGTTTATTTAATTAAAAAGTTAGAGAAGTATAATAAGTGTTAATTTATTTTAAAGTTGTAAAAATAATTTAAATAAAGCCGGCCGCTTTTACAATATTATAAAAAATAAAAGGTTGATTTTTCATTTGTATGCAACTAAACAAAATATTTTGCAGGATTCACTGCGTGTGTAATTTAATGACGAATATGTTTGCAGCAAATGATATGTAGTTCGTAATGTTTAATAGATATGACAATATGTATGCACTAACCTTGTGAATGGTACTTCTTATTTGAAATGTAAATACGCACGGATGTAAATGCATTTCCACTAACCCGTAGTATTGAAAATTGTATGCAGGAAATAAGCCACTTGCTTTTCGCTACAATTTAGTTTTAAAAAAACAATTTTCACTATTTTAAGATGTTGTTTAGCCATTGACACTTCATTTAAATTGGCGGTAGCTTTGCAATTATCAATTGAAATCCAAAGCAGGGGAAGTTGTGAGCATAAGGTTTTGGCAAAAGGGGAAGTTGTTGTTATGCTATTGTCCGCTGACGCTAGTCAAGTTTTATTACAAGCTATTAAATTCGCATAAAACTAAAATTCAAAGCAAAATCGATATATATTTTTAAATATTTCCAATAACATATTGGATCTTATCGTTCTTGGTACCAATTGTTATAAAAGGAAAACCGAAGGAAAGGGGTATTGTGGTGGAAATAGTAATTGTAGTCCGTTATTATGAGTTGTACCAATTTCCGCTCACGTCGGTAAATATAGGTGAACTTGTTTAAATTATGGAATAAGAAATAAATATTTTTTTTATTTAAAAATACGATTTTATTTACGACTCTTATTAAGTTTTTACAACGGAATAGATAGAGTTAATTCACGAACGCTAGTTAGTACCTGTGATTAATTAGGAAGTGCTCTTCGAAAATTAGTTTTGTGGCCGCAGTTAAGCAGAAGAAACCTGCTCTATGTACTGTAGATATTAAAATTAAAGTGCGTCTAAAATTATGTAAGAATCATAAAATTTGGTACTTGGAAGACTGCAAAAAGTTTTCTCACCGGGTTAAATAAATAAGACATTAAAAACTTAACGTTTCCAATCGGAATGCAAACAATACTACGGGAGATGTCATTATGAAAACCTTCGGCGTCATCATGCGCGACAGACTGCATAACGTCTTAGAGGCAGTCTCATGGAATGGTGATGTTTCACAAGTGTCTTATACAGAGGAAGATATCTCGTTTTTCAACAGAATAACGATCCGAAGAACACTGCCGAATTGTTAGTTGCTGATTCAATGTCAACGATTTTAACTCATCCAATGGTCAGCAGAAAGCTCCGACCTTCTCTCGATGGAGGATTCGATTGTGCAATTACCGAAAATCGCCGGGCCAGATGAAACAACTATGGAGCAGAGTACGAATCGGATGGAGAAGCATACCGAAATAATCGAAAATTTTTATGAAAGTAGACCGATACAATATGTAATTAAACACATACATCTTTGGACCAAATATTGAAGAGTGTAATTTGAAGCCATTTATTTTTTAATTAATTGTTTTTTTTTTTTTATTATATTATACAATGAGTATGAAACTTATTCCGAAAAATGTATAACATTTGAGCTGTCGTAAAAATGTGTGGTGAACATCCGAAAGGTTTTGCTCGCCACCGTATATGTTTAAAGAAACATTAAGAAGTAATTATAAAAGTCTATACTTCGTTGGTATTAGTGGCATAAGGAGACCAGGATTTCAAAGCTTACATGTCGATTACAAGATATCTGAAATCTGAGCCAGTGCCCTGACTCCTCATTTGTTATCAGGAGATATTTCGTCCTGTTTTCATTGTCATTGATAAGGCTTGAGAAAAGCAAGACAATAAACACAGGAGAGATAATTTACATTCTTTAATGTGCGTCATGTCCGAGGTATCCGAGGTTGGGAAAAGTATTGTTCCAGTATTCAGATTTAACATCAGGAAACATTCTTAACAAAAACTTTCAATAAAATATCTAGAAAATGTACCAATATTTTCAGAAAAAAAGCCATAGCCACTGACGTGCTCATATTCGAAAGACTTTTCAAACATATGTAGATGCTAGGGTAAAGAATGCGGCTATAGCACTTTATACCTGCGAAAGGATGGTAGGACCAAAACGCCGACACCTCATGTAACTCATTGGCTCTACACGGCAGTGGTAATGCCAATTATGACATTGGTCTGGTGAAAGCTTATAATGAACAGAAAGCATATGTATGTATGTTACAGTAGAGCTCTTAGAACAACGCTAATTCTTCATTTAATGCCTATAGACCTATTTTATAAGCAACAACAACGAAATCGACATTTAGAATGAGAAAATCTTCCCTACTAGTCAGTTGCAATTAGGGACATTCTATTATACTCAGCAAATTCCCGTTTCTAACAAATATGACGGTCTTTCCTATTTTTTTCGAAGTGAATCTGAATTCACTCTACATTGACTTTTCCTCTAGAGAGCAGTGCCAAGGTGGGACAAAAATTCAAAGATAAGTATCTATACCGACGAATCCAAACTAGACAAACGAGTGGCGTCTTTTCAGAAAAATAAATTACTAGAATCTTCTTCCGGCTACCAGATCTTTAGGTGAACAAAACTGATAACTCTATAAAGAATTCCGATTTTAATGACATTTGTCATGATATACTCACAATGTCCTTTCAGTTTTGTTAAAATAAAATATTTGTAGCAAAACAACTTAACTTACAAAACATACCAAACAAACGTTGCAGACACCTCAATATACTACAAATGTATGTATGAAATTCATACTATGATCCTGCCTTTAATTGTTACAAATTCGAAAATATGAATACGATTTTAGCTCTCCTTTATTATGCATTTAGAAATTATGAATTATATTACAAGTAACAAATATATCATCTGAAAAAATAATTTTCTTCTTACAATGGAGCAGTTCTAAACTACAACTGACAGGAACCTGTGGCACTTCCGGAAATATGAAAAAAACAAGTTTTATCTTTAAACATTTTTTAAAAGTAGTCGGCTTTATTAAATTATTAAAATAAATTATCCCATTAATTAACAAATCTTTCATTCAGCAACAATCACACTTTTTTGTAATAAATAATAAATAAATAAAGATTAGTGTGTAGCCATTAAAGTGTGACTTTTATTTGACAATCCAGTGATCGAATTCAGGGTAGAGCTTCAGCGTTAACGATAGATTTTGGAATCCGTTATAATATAATACATAGGAACTAAAATTAAGTCTTTATTTCTTTAGCATTTAAATTTAATTAATAATTAAATTAATTTAAATTAAATTAATAATATAATACTGAAAATTAGAATTTAGTCTACTTCTTCGACTGTTGGTCCACCATAAGTACCTCCACCGAAACCACCAGATTGTTGACCGCAATTAGCAGGTTGTGGACCAGCACCCCCTGCTTGCTGATGCATCTTTGTCATAATTGGACTACAAATTTTCGTCAGCTCCTCCAGCTTATACTCAAACTCCTCCTTTTCGGCGGTAGTATTGGCGTCTAACCATTTAATAGCCTCGTTACACTTCTCCAGCACTCGTTCTTTATCTTGTTGACTTAGTTTGCTTCCAGCTTCGTCAGCTGCTTGTTTTACACCAAACACATAGCTTTCAAGTTGACTGCGAGCTGCTATACGTTGACGTTGTTTCTCATCTTCCTCTGCATATTTCTCTGCTTCGTTAACCATACGATCGATGTCCGCTTGTGAAAGTCGTCCCTTATCGTTCTTTATGGTTATATTCTTGGCATTACCGGTACTCATCTCCTTTGCTGTTACATTCAGAATTCCGTTAGCATCCAAATCGAATGTTACATCTACTTTGGGTACTCCTCGAGGTGCTGGTGGAATTCCAGTTAAATTGAATGTGCCCAGCAAGTTGTTGTCTTTGGTCATGGCACGTTCGCCCTCAAAAACTTGAATGGTGACGGCTGGTTGGTTGTCTGCATACGTTGTGAAGGTTTTAGACTGTTTGCATGGAATTCGACTATTCCGCTCAATCAATTTGGTCATCACTCCACCAGCAGTCTCAATTCCCAGTGATAACGGTGCTACGTCGACCAAGAGTACATCTTGAATTTGACTGCTCTTATCACCACTTAGTATGGCTGCCTGAATCGCTGCACCATATGCTACCGCCTCGTCTGGGTTGATTGAAAGATTCAAACTCTTTCCACCGAAGAATGTTTGTAGCAAGTTTTGTACTTTGGGAATGCGAGTTGAACCACCAACGAGGACAATATCGTGGATTTGACTTTTGTCCATTTTGGCATCGTTTAAGGCTTTTTCTACTGGATCTAATGTACTGCGGAACAAGTCAGCACACATCTCCTCAAACCGCGCTCGACTGATTTTTGTGTAAAAATCTACTCCTTCATATAGAGCATCAATCTCGATGGTGGCTTCTGTGCTGGATGACAGTGTACGTTTCGCACGTTCAGCTGCTGTCCTTAATCGTCGCAACGCTCTAGGATTCGATCGCAAATCCTTTTTGTATTTTCTTTTGAACTCTTCGGCAAAGTGATTCACCAATCGGTTGTCGAAGTCTTCTCCACCCAAGTGAGTATCGCCAGCTGTTGCACGCACTTCGAACAGTGAACCTTCATCAATGGTTAAAATGGAAACATCGAAAGTACCACCACCCAAATCGAATATGAGCACATTGCGTTCGCCTTTAAGATTCTTATCCAGTCCATATGCTAGAGCGGCCGCTGTGGGTTCATTAATAATTCGGAGAACATTTAGTCCTGCAATGGCACCAGCATCTTTGGTGGCCTGACGCTGTGAGTCATTGAAGTAAGCAGGTACCGTGATGACTGCATCTCTTACAGTTGTGCCCAAAAACGCCTCAGCAGTCTCCTTCATTTTCGTTAACACCATTGAACTTATTTCTTCGGGAGCAAACTTTTTCTGTTCTCCTTTGAATTCAACACTAATTTTGGGCTTTCCACAATCGCTGACCACTGTAAAAGGCCAATGTTTCATGTCCGCCTGGATTTTGGAATCATCAAATTTTCGTCCAATCAATCGCTTGGCATCAAACACTGTGTTCTTTGGGTTCATGGCAACTTGATTTTTCGCAGCGTCACCAATGAGCCGCTCGGAGTCGGTGAACGCCACATAGCTTGGTGTTGTGCGATTACCTTGATCGTTCGCTATGATTTCCACTTTTCCGTGTTGGAATACTCCTACACAGGAGTATGTTGTTCCCAAATCTATTCCAATTGCAACCATTTTTATGGCTTTCTTGTACTTTCAAATATTTTATATTCAATTAAACTCTCAATATTCTTATAATGTTTGTTATGCACTTGGTAAAAACTTGTTTTTATTCAGTTTTGTTTTGCTAAAACACTTTAGCTAGTTTGCTATGTTTATTCGCTTTGATTTCTCAATTGAAACTATGTAGAGGAGAAATTTTCGGCCGCTATTTATATGAAATCGGTTGGAGAGAGAATTATCGAGAACAGTTTTCTTGACTTTTCGAGAAATGTCTGTGCAGTGCTCGCTTTTCGCAATTGAGAAAAACGACAAATAGGTAATACAATACGTTGCCAGTAGGAATCTAGAAAATTACAGATATTTCTGAAATTTTGTGGAGCACTGTTTATTAGTAATGCTTTTCAGAGAGAGGAATATATTCGAGAACATTTTAATGAAAGACAGTTCTGAAAAATGTATAAAACGTAAGTAATATTTAAATAGTTCGACTAAATAATACTACGTACGTGATTGTCCATAATAAGAGAAAAAATTGTAATGTACATATGTATCTCTCGGAGAGATTGATAATGTACTCAGCATTAGTTACAATCTCACCCAATTGTTTTTTAAGAGTTTAAAAAAGTCATTTGTATTTTAATCGGAGAGTTGATAAGAAGAGAATGAAAGAAAAATATTCTGATTAAATTATACTTACATATATGTACATATGTATGTCGATGTATGTGGGCATTAAATTTATGAATGAATAAATTTTAGTGAAATTTATAGTGGATTATTGAGAAATATGTATGTATGTATGTATGTATATATAGAATAATGTGATTATTTATATTATTATTATTTATAAAAAATATTGTATGTATCTTCTATGAACACATGTAATCTATTCGTTTTACTATTATTACTTTTAAATATAATTAGATTATGTGAAACCCTCTCGATTAAAATACATTACTTAGTAGCTATTTTTGTGTAGACTAGGGGTTTCTAAAACTTTGCGAAAGATATACTCTTTACTTTAAAAGTATTATCATAAGTACATAGTATGTATCTTTTCATAAAGTAACTACATATTAGTAGACCTTTGTGTGCATCTAGTTTGAAAGAGTGGAAGTCCACAAAGATTGAATACTAACTTCCAAGGAAGTATTTACTGCTTACATTCATATGTTCACACATATGTACATATCTTTATGGGATCCCATAAATTGGCCGACTTTGCAATCAAGCCTTATACAGATGAGCAGATTAGAGAAAATGTAAAACTAATAAAAGTTCAGTTCGGTTCAGTAAACCATACTATATAAACGTAAATACACGACAAAGACCGTTAAATAAATCAGAACAGTTATTAGAAGTCAATATTATACATATATGTACATATGTATAAAATAAATGATTTATCTCTTAAATTGTATATTAAGCGTGTATCAATACCTTAGAAAGAGTAATGTTTTTTTATAGTATAAGATTTTTAGCCACCATTTCCATTCATTCATAGGTTTAGTTATTTAAAGTTAAACTAAATATTTCCGTTTGGAGCTACTGCCTAGTTAACTATCAGCAATAGGAACTAAATACATAATACATTATACCTAATAAAGTCTCTTTGTATATGTATTAGGAGGAGAATATTTTTGGTCATGTCTTTCTATTTCGAGTTAATTTAGTATTAATATTAATACATTTCACAAAAAGTTATTGAACTTTATTTGTTAATAAATACATATCTATGTATCTTCATATGAACATAGCACAGAGCTCTCAATCACATCTTTCTGAGTATCAAACAGTTTTTAATTTTAGTAAAGTTACTCTCCGCTCTCGTTTACGAAACACTTGCAAAACGTTTCCATTAGCGTTTTGGTGGTGTTATTTCTCCTCCTTCTCACCTTGATGAGAACAGTTTGTATTTTTTCTCTTCTCAGTTATCTGTCACCTTCAAGCGAACAGCACATAGACATTTCTCGAAAAGTCAAGAAAACTGTTCTCGATAATTCTCTCTCCAACCGATTTCATATAAATAGCGGCCGAAAATTTCTCCTCCACATAGTTTCAATTGAGAAATCAAAGCGAATAAACATAACAAACTAGCTAAAGTGTTTTAGCAAAACAAAACTGAATAAAAACAAGTTTTTACCAAGTGCATAACAAACATTATAAGAATATTGAGAGTTTAATTGAATATAAAATATTTGAAAGTACAAGAAAGCCATAAAAATGGTTGCAATTGGAATAGATTTGGGAACAACATACTCCTGTGTAGGAGTATTCCAACACGGAAAAGTGGAAATCATAGCGAACGATCAAGGTAATCGCACAACACCAAGCTATGTGGCGTTCACCGACTCGGAGCGGCTCATTGGTGACGCTGCGAAAAATCAAGTTGCCATGAACCCAAAGAACACAGTGTTTGATGCCAAGCGATTGATTGGACGAAAATTTGATGATTCCAAAATCCAGGCGGACATGAAGCATTGGCCTTTTACAGTGGTCAGCGATTGTGGAAAACCCAAAATTAGTGTTGAATTCAAAGGAGAACAGAAAAAGTTTGCTCCCGAAGAAATAAGTTCAATGGTGTTAACAAAAATGAAGGAGACTGCTGAGGCGTTTTTGGGCACAGCTGTAAAAGATGCAGTCATCACAGTACCTGCTTACTTCAATGACTCACAGCGTCAGGCCACCAAAGATGCTGGTGCCATTGCAGGACTAAATGTTCTCCGAATTATTAATGAACCCACAGCGGCCGCTCTAGCATATGGACTGGATAAGAATCTTAAAGGCGAACGCAATGTGCTCATATTCGATCTGGGTGGTGGTACTTTCGATGTTTCCATTTTAACCATTGATGAAGGTTCACTGTTCGAAGTGCGTGCAACAGCTGGCGATACTCATTTGGGTGGAGAAGACTTCGACAACCGATTGGTGAATCACTTTGCGGAAGAGTTCAAACGAAAATACAAAAAGGATTTGCGATCGAATCCTAGAGCGTTGCGACGATTAAGGACAGCAGCTGAACGTGCGAAGCGTACACTGTCATCCAGCACAGAAGCCACCATCGAGATTGATGCTCTATATGAAGGAGTAGATTTTTACACAAAAATCAGTCGAGCGCGGTTTGAGGAGATGTGTGCTGACTTGTTCCGCAGTACATTAGATCCAGTAGAAAAAGCCTTAAACGATGCCAAAATGGACAAAAGTCAAATCCACGATATTGTCCTCGTTGGTGGTTCAACTCGCATTCCCAAAGTACAAAACTTGCTACAAACATTCTTCGGTGGAAAGAGTTTGAATCTTTCAATCAACCCAGACGAGGCGGTAGCATATGGTGCAGCGATTCAGGCAGCCATACTAAGTGGTGATAAGAGCAGTCAAATTCAAGATGTACTCTTGGTCGACGTAGCACCGTTATCACTGGGAATTGAGACTGCTGGTGGAGTGATGACCAAATTGATTGAGCGGAATAGTCGAATTCCATGCAAACAGTCTAAAACCTTCACAACGTATGCAGACAACCAACCAGCCGTCACCATTCAAGTGTTTGAGGGCGAACGTGCCATGACCAAAGACAACAACTTGCTGGGCACATTCAATTTAACTGGAATTCCCCCAGCACCTCGAGGAGTACCCAAAGTAGATGTAACATTCGATTTGGATGCTAACGGAATTCTGAATGTAACAGCAAAGGAGATGAGTACCGGTAATGCCAAGAATATAACCATAAAGAACGATAAGGGACGACTTTCACAAGCGGACATCGATCGTATGGTTAACGAAGCAGAGAAATATGCAGAGGAAGATGAGAAACAACGTCAACGTATAGCAGCTCGCAATCAACTTGAAAGCTATGTGTTTGGTGTAAAACAAGCAGCTGACGAAGCTGGAAGCAAACTAAGTCAACAAGATAAAGAACGAGTGCTGGAGAAGTGTAACGAGGCTATTAAATGGTTAGACGCCAATACCACCGCCGAAAAGGAGGAGTTTGAGTATAAGCTGGAGGAGCTAACGAAAATTTGTAGTCCAATTATGACAAAGATGCACCAGCAAGCAGGAGGTGCTGGTCCACAACCTGCTAATTGCGGTCAACAATCTGGTGGTTTCGGTGGAGGTACTTATGGTGGACCAACAGTTGAAGAAGTTGACTAAATATGAATTAGAGGTATTATTTCAAAAGTATTATAGTAATTAGCAGCAATATATACAAGATTGAAAGTTCCTAAAACACATACTATAAGTTCATTATTAATTGTTAATGTTTGTATGTATGCTTGAATGTTTGTTTAATGGAGAAGTTATATTAGTATAATTAGAGTTGATTTATTTAAAAGTTGTAAGAATTATTTAAATAAATAAAGCCGACCGCTTTTAAAATATTTAAGGAAAAACAAAAGGTTGATTTTTCATTTGTATGCAGCTAAACAAAATATTTTGCAGGATTCACTGTATGTGTAATTTAATGACGAATATGTTTACAGCAAACGATAGTTTGAAATGTTTTATAGATATGACATTATGTATGCACTAACCTTGTGAATGGTACTTCTTATTTGAAATGTATTGAACGATGTGTACAATTGTTGCCGATATGTAAATACGCACGGATGTAAATGAATTTCCACTAACCCGTAGTATTAAAAATTATATAAAGGAAATACGTCACTCTCACTACATACTAGTTTCAAATAAATTATCACGTTTTGTTTAACTAAAGGTGTAATTCTTATTTTAGCACAATACACTATTTTAAGATGTGGTGTAGTCATTGACACTGCATTTAATTTGGCGGTAGCTTTGACAATTATCAAATAAAAGCTGATAGCAGGGGAAGTTGTAAGCACAAAGTTTTTGCGAGAGGGGAAGTTGTAGTTATGCTATTGCTGAAAATTCTTAAATGTCATCTGCAATTTATACTGTAGTGCGCGAATTTCCGCTGACGCTAGTCAAGTTGTATTACAAATTAGTAAATTCGCATAAAACTGTGTAATTAAGCATAAAATATATAAAATGATAATTTTAAATTAAAATATTCAGTAATAATTGGTGAATTCTTTATATGGAATGTTGTCTAATGAAAATAGTTAAGTAGCATAAGCTCGGTATTGAGAATTTCAAAAGGTAATGTGTCTGACGTGCCGGAAGATCATTTTTAAGATACATATGTTTATACGCAAGAACTGCCTAATATTTCATTTGAAAACAAAAGAATGTTATAAGTGATAATCCTTAATTCAGGTATGTTCATCTTATATTTTTACAATAATAATAACAACAAAAGTTACGTTCTGAGTTCAGAACTTCGACACTTTGTAAATATGATGCAGTTCCAAAATAAATTTATCAATATAGTCTATGACCTTTTTCATTTATTATTGACTAACTTTATTGTTGTGCACAATATTATAAAAAAATTAAATCATTTTCAAAATGACAAGTTAGTAAAATTTACATATACATATATATTTGTTGTTGTTTACATCTTTATGTAAAATAGCACCATTTTATAATGTTCAACTCAAATTACATATCCAACATATCTATTTACTGATACTCAAATGCATGTCTGTAAGTCCGTGTATAGTAATTAAACTTTTTTTGTATAAATAATTAAACTTTTAAACAAAATCAAATGATTCCACGTTTAGGGCACAACATTCCATGGCGTATATGTGTCAGGGGATGGTTGATCAATCTAAAAAAAAAATAAAAAAATACATTTAATAACGCTAACTGACAGGAAATTGTCATTTTAATTATACCAATTCTGTGAACTCGTCTTGGCATGCCATTCGTATGCGTGCCGCTGTCGCTGGAGCGTGCAGTACGAAATTGGCGCTCAGCTGACGTTCAGCACGTGCCGCAGCGATGGCTTCCTTAATGGCGAAAAATGTGGTGCTACCAATGAATAACGGTGGCTCACCAACCGCCTACATAAAAAATAAATATACAATTTTTTTAAGAAGTACTACAGAGCAGCAATAATTTAATAGTTATTACCTTTGAAGAAAAAACAGCTCTAGGGTTAGGTGCGCCAGTCAAAAGGCTCACATTAAACTCGCCCGGTATGTCGGCAAAGCCTGGTAGTTTATACATGCCTGGTCCGCGTGAATAAAGCGCACCTTGTGGTGAATAAATGAGTTCTTCCAACACAAATAAACCATAACCTTGCATGAATGCGCCTTCGATTTGTCCAATATCGATAGCTGGATTCAAGCTTGAGCCTAAATCCATTACGATGTCTGTGCTCAAGACTTGATGATCACCTGTTAAGCAATCAATTTCAACCACGGACACCCCCACACCATTGGTATAATAATTATAACAACGCGCATTTGGATTTGTCTTTGGATCGTCACCAACATCAGGCATTTTGTAGAAACCGCTTGCCGAGAGCCCTACACGGGCAAAATATGCTTTGCTGATCCACTCTTGCCAAGTATCTTTCGGATTGGCTTCCTTGATAGGTTTCAGGCGCTGATTTATCTTCTCACAAGCATCCAATACTGCCATGCCATTCAAGTCTGAACCGACACTAGCTGCTGTGGGTGATGTATTCGGTACCTTATCGGTTGCCGTTTCGGCAATATGTATCAACTCCGTTGGTATGCCCAAGGCACGCGCGCAACACTGTATCATTTTGGTGTGTAGACCTTGACCGATCTCGACGCCACCATGCGAAAGCAATACCGAGCCGTCGCCATAGATATTCACCAGGGCGCCGGCTTGATTGAGATGCATGGCACCAAATGCAATGCCATATTTGGTGGGCACAAGTGAGATGCCGCGCTTGCGCCAGCGATGGCATTTATTGAATTCTTCAATCTCAGCACGCTTCTCGTAGAATTTCGACTGATCTAAGCAATCGCTGAAACATCTTTGCGAAAAGTGGGGAATTAGTTTTAATAATTCTCTGTATATGGTAGCGACTGGAATGCTTACTTTTCAATGGGGAAGTTTTCCAACTTTTGATTATAGTGTGTGTAATCACCAGTCTTATAGAAATTCAACTGCATGATGTCCAAGTAATCTTTGCCAACTATGCGCGCCACATCGCGCACAATATGCTCCGCTGCAAACATGCCCTGCGGACCACCAAATCCTCTGAACGCTGTATTCGATGGTAAATTCGTTTTGCAAACCCAACCACCAACTTTGACATTCGGTATGCGATAACAGTTCTCGAAATGATTCATAGCACGATCAAGCACCTACACAAAATGAAATACTATTAAAAATTAATTAAGATTTGCATATAGAGAACACTTACGGAAAATGAAAGATCCATTGAGCAGCCGGCGTTCGTATAACATTCAATGTCACATGCCGTTATTAGACCTTCCTTGGTAAAACCAATTTTGTATTTGAAGAGAAAAGGATGTCTGGTGCCGGTTGTCATCATATCTTCATCTCGATCAAGCATACAGCGCACCGGCCTTCTCAGGCGATAACTGGCCAATGCAACTGGTAGTGACAGGATAATCGAACGCGACTCTTTGCCACCAAATCCGCCACCCAAGCGTTTAGAACGACATACGACCTTGTGCATTGGCGCAGATAATACATGCGCCACCAGTTTTTGTATCTCGGTGGGATTTTGGGTTGAGCAAAACAGTTCAATTTCATCACTATCTCTCGGCGTAGCCACACAAGCGTGCGTCTCCAAGTAGAAGTGTTCTTGACCACCCATGCGACAGCTACCCTCATACACGTGGTCAGCTTCCGCAAATGCTTTTGTCACATCACCCTTCTCAATATATGTCGGATAATCGGGAAAATAAGATTTATGTGCGATGGCCTGTTCAATTGTTACAATAACCGGGCTAAGTTCTTCGTACTTGATATGCACGAGACGCGCCGCACGTTGCGCCAAAACTTGGCTCTCCGCAACGATGGCACCAATCACCTGCCCCTGACAATAAACTGTCTCCGAAGCGAAGACTTCTTCATCATGAAACACGGTACCAACTTTATTTTCATAGTCACTCAAATCTTTGCTGGAGAAGAATGCATGTACACCCGGCTGTTTTAGCGCTTCGCTGGCATCAATCGATAGAAGCTTTGCATGTGCTTTGGTGCTAAGTACAAGCGCGAGATACAATTCATTCTCATGGCGTGGTATGTCATCGCAGTAAATTGCTTCACCCGTGGCCTGTTTCAGTGCGGAAGCGTGTACCTTTGGTCTACCGATGGGATCACATATTGGTTGTTCGGCACATACGCGCTCAAAGAGCTGCGCACTCTTCAAAATCGGTGTATGGAAGGTCTCAGCACCACTCAATTCTCTCTCTGGTATTGCATCATCTTCGATGATACCGGCTTTAATTAATTCTTGACTGATGGCTAAATATGCCTTGAAGAATAAACTGACTACCAATGAACGACGATAGGCGATCATACCACCTGGTGCAGATGGCGCCAATGGCAGTTCGGCGCAGAGGCTTTCAGTCACACGCTCAACTAATACGAGATTCCATTTCTGTTTCGCCATGATTTGTGATGTTTTTGGCGCCATGATCGTTATGGGTGCCATACCGCCGAATGCCATATAAATATGTTTGATTATATTGGTATTCGGTTCGAAGGTCACATTTAATACTGCATTCACGATGGCAATGTCATCATCTCTACGGCGTGCTTGCTTAAATGCAACGAAGTGTTGATCTTTTGTGCTCTTCGGAAAGTATATGCCCACCAAGACTTCATGTGGTAGTATTGTATTCTTGCGATATCCAGTAAAGAAGCTTGGGCCCATATGGACATCTCGTGTTTGTACTTCCCCATCAACTAAGCTGCACACCTTAAGCTTAGCACAGGCCGCAGTCAAAATTGGATTCATATCGGATATCGGACTTCCAGTCATGATGTTGCCACCGAGAGATGCCACATTTCGAATCTGTTTGCCCGCAAAGTAGTGCAACATTTTTACGGCGCAGCGGAAGAAACGTGTCTCGTGCTCCGGCAATTTCTCGATGCGTTCGCGTAGGTATTCATCAATGTCCATTAAGGTGACGGCAGAACCAAATAGAATGCTATCATCTAATTCACGTATCTCATTTAATTCCGGTACTTTTATGGGGTTAATGTGTACGGTGTATAGAAACTGCTTAAATTTCATTTCAACACCAACTTCTGTGTTGCCGACAATGATTTTGCCATGCGGGTTCTCCGCTTTCAGTTTCAGCAAGTCTAAAAGTTCCACGGGGCGATACCATGTCGACCGCGGTCCTTTGAACAAAAGATTTTCCGCATCGTATTGCGAATTTAAATGCAGTTCTGGTGGAAATATGGGTTCCTGACTGGGATCGAATGGTAAAAATTCGCTCTTCTCAAATAACTTATCATCTTCATTTTCGCCATTTGGTCTCTTATTACCATTCAATTTGCAACACTTATCACCCATGGCACAGCTAAATTCCTTCGTGAAAGTCTTGTATCCTTCCAAAATAGGACGATAACCCGTACAACGGCAGAGGTTGCCCTGAAAAGCCACTTCCAAATCTTTCATCGATGGCTGGGGCATGCTACGCAGCAGTGCGTACATGGACATAACTATGCCGGGTGTACAGAAGCCACACTGACTGCCATGCGCTTTGGCCAGACGCTCCTGTACCGGGTGAAGGCGTGTGCGTGTGCTACCGATTCCCTCTATGGTGGTTACTGCGCAACCATGCATGGCGCATACGGGCATCAGGCAGGCGTTCACGGCCAAGTGTTTGATACTGTTGGTGGCGCGATCAACACGCGACAGCATAACCGTACAAGCGCCGCAACCACCTTCGCCACATCCCAATTTCGTGCCACATAAACGCAGTTTATCGCGCAGATATGTGAGTAAGGTGCATTCTGGATCTGGTGTCGGATCGACGACCTAAATAAGAGAAGTTTATTGTTTTAAGTTTTTATGATGCCATGGTTTGAAAAATTAGTGATAAATGTTGATGTTTAATATAAGTAGTAAAGAGCCTTGGCCTGAAGAATCTGAAAAAGTCATTGTTCTATATTGAACGATTTTGTCACGAAATCTTTATTTTCTTTCGTTCTTGATGTCACGATCTAATATATTTTGCTCTCAAACTGTCTGTGGACCATCTCTCAAGCACTTATTGAGTGATTTTTATAGAAATGGACTAGGTTCGATAACATTTCAATGTTTTTTCCCATGATTTTTTTTTATTTTCTTCAGAACCCATATTTTATATATAAAAAAGGTACTTAATACCCAACTTCTAGTATTCGAAACTAGAGCTTATTTTTGCAATTTTGTTTCCTCGTCAAGCGTTGATAACAGTTATTGAAGCTTCAAGAACCATTCAGTTGTTTACATTGTTTACAAAATAAAAACTTTGATATTCATATATAATATATATGTACATTCAAGGTGCTTGGTGGAAAACTCATATGCAACCCTGTGAGAAAATCTCGATTAGTCACTCACTGAGAAATAATATCGTTAAAAGACATTTGATCCATTGTCACCGCTATTTAATAAACTCAAAAACAGCAAAGGTATTAAGGGGTTATATGGGGGAATCGATTTCAATATTTGATTTTTTATATTTTTAAATTCTACATCGTAATCTCTAGAATATTGTCCAGTCTATCCGAGTAAGTTAGAGTCATTTTTTCGGTTGCCAAGATTTCTCGAGAACTACTCAACCGATCTTGATGAAATTTTAAACAGGTCTTTGAAATAAAATTTACAGAATTTGAATTTTTTTTCTTAAAAAACTCCAATTCTCATTTTTAACCAAAAACGTATTTTTTATTTTCAATACAGATCCTACCAGGAGTTATGCTATCAATGAGAATATACATTTTCCTCGAGGGCTTGACTTTTCAGACTTTTTAATATTTTTCTTCAAGAACTTCAGTAATTCTATATTATATGTGTATATTTAAGACAATAATGAGTTTGAAAAATCAAATTTTATGTATTCAAAAAGTATTGGAATGTGTATGTCGTTTTTCTATGCCTAACAAAATTATCATTCAGAATTTTCTGGAGTAACAACAAATTTGAAAGAAAGTCAGCGCTTAAATAATTTTCTGCAGGGATTGCACATAGGAATATATGTATATATTTATGCGAACATAATTATTATTATTTGCGATTGTAGGTCGATGAATTTCAGGTCGAAAGCTTATCAGCGCAACAGGGGATCATTTGCGTACATACGTAAATATAGATAATATATAGTATCTTTGTACGTATGTATGTATATAGTATATTTTGCTCCAGCATATCAAGTCAGTCATTAAATCATGCTTATCACAAGCGTAATAAATATTTATTTACTTATGATTTTTGCAATAATTCCATAATATTAGCAAATATTATAAGCTAAGTGTATTCAATTGCATTCATAATTCACGCTCATAAAGTTTTCAGCTTAGTTGATAATACTATTATTATTGATTTATGTTGAAAGAAGTGTTATAGATGTCGATAATTTATATACTTGCAGACCGACTTTTGACTATATTTAAATCCATCGTAATATTATTTGCTGTTAAAAAGACCCATAAATATTCTCTATCACATATACCACACGCCAACTCTTATCATATCAACATGCCTTGCGTTTTCGAAGATTGTAAAAACCAAAATTCTTCAGTTCAATAGTCACTAAGCCAATTAGCGACGTTTTATTAGAGGGTGTGTCAACATAAATACAACAACCACTGCATAAATTCAGCTAGTTCAACGATAGCAACATGAGCGCTATAATTTTTAGCGTTAGTATAATAGTGAGTAGATTTGGTTCTAGCGCTAGCTAAAAAAAAAAATAAATTTTTTTATAAGAACTTGTTTCAATATTCAATACTTTTCACGAAATTATCACGACTACAACTCTAAAATGAGGCTCCCATACAACCGATGTAGATTTAAAATAAATCAGCTTTCATTCATATAGCTTCAAAGTTATAGCCAAAAACTACTTTTCTTAGAGTTTAAATAATTACCTTCTAAATTTTTATTGAATAATTATGCGCAGCTTACGTGTTTATTTTTATTGCCGGCCTCAGTAGCTAAAACAGGTCATGCTTGTTCTCAGTAGAAGAGCAATATGGCTAATATTATCACTAGCAAAGCTATTGATAAAGATATTTGCACATTCGGAGAGCAATACCTTGGTCAACAACAGGTTTTCTAAGTTCTCTCTTGTTTATGGCATAGTTTCGAACACATGGCGAGCTCATTGCTTACTCTTTGCTCTACAATTCTCACGATATACATACACACATAATATATATCCACTGACCTGTCCACTAGTCGTTTCTAGTTTTAAATTTGATTACAATTATGAATCTACGCACCTTTTTACCATTCACGAAAAATATTAGCGGTGACTCCCGCTCAACTGGCATTGTTGACGAATTTCCATTTGCTGCCATAGTATGAACAACTGAATTATTTTGCGACATTTCAACGTGTACGTGTTTCTTTACGGATTATTCTGTGTTTACAAATTATATTTCACTAAGCACTTATATACTCCTTTTACGGCACACACACTTCATAACACTTTATTTAAGATTAATGTTTTTAGCTGCCAAAAATGTTTTTTTATTTATAAAGATAATTCAGATAATTATTTTAAAATGCAATTGAATGCAATTACGTGTGGTTTGTTGTACTCAAGAAGCAGATTCTTACACACTACCAGCCAATTGGAGTGTCAAAAGCGAACTGAATCTACAAGCGCTTCGGTAAATATGAGAGACAGTGACAACTTGCACATGTCCATGGGTATGATTGTAGGCAGGTTTGTAGGTGCGAACCCCATATTAAATAAGATTAGCTGGTGACTAGTCTGGAGTAAACATTATGTAGGGCAGTACTAGCCTGCTTGTAACCACTCCCACTACTAGGTGTTTAAAATATTATAATTGTTTTGAACTAGCAATGATTTATAATAAAATAACTAAGGAACAACACATAACACATTACAACCCATAATTTACCGTTTTTTGAGTTTCTTTATTACCTATTCGTATACATTTTAGATCTGAAGATAATTGATGTGTTTATGTATGTATGTGATTGGCGTTGAACCGTTTAGCCGGTTATAGCCGAATCGATGATAGCGCGCCACTTCTCTCTCTCCTTCGCAGTTCGGCGCGAGTTGGAGATCCCAAATGTAACCAGGTCGCTCTCCACCTGGTCCCTACAACGGAGTGGAGGCCTTCCCCTTTCTCGGCTTCCTCCCGTGGGTACTGCATCGAACACTTTCAGGGCTGAAGTGTTTTCGTCCATTCGTACAACATGACCTAGCCAGCGTAGCCGCTGTCTTTTTATTCGCTGAACTATGTCAATGCCGTCGTATAACTCGTACAGCTCATCGTTCCATCGTCTGCGGTATTCGCCGTTGCCAATGTTCTGAGGTCCGTATATCTTGCGCAAAATTTTCCTCTTGAAAACTCCTAGTGTCGTCTCATCTGATGTTGACATCGTGCAAGCATCTGCACCATAAAGCAGGACGGGAATGATAAGCGACTTGTAGAGTTTGATTTTGGTTCGTCGTGAGAGGACTTTACATTTCAATTGCCTACTCAGTCCAAAGTAGCACCTGTTGGCAAGAGTGATTCTGCGCTGAATTTCGAATTGAATTGGCAATAGAAGTAAAATTGCATACAAATTACCTTCCATATTTCAAAATCTATCTAACCCAAAGGTTTTTTGTGAATTATAGTGATTCGAGTTAGTGAAGTTCAACTGTATACAATTGCCGTACTGGTTCACTTCATATTCGATTTGGACTAGTTAAAACACAGTCACAAAAGAATATGCTTTAAATTTTTACTAAAAAATATTTTCTTTTCTCATCAAAACTACTTAGAGTCTCCAAGCACAGCTTACCAACTATAATAGAAAAAATTCTCTTTTTTGCTCAAATTTTATAGAATTACAGGGTTTTTTCTGTTTACCTCAATGAATTACGGTCTATGTGTATACAGTTTTACAATATTTAAATTGCCATTATTTCATTTGTACATACATATGTACATAAGTGCAAATGTAGCAGCATTTTATGATTACTTACTTACTTAATACTCAAAGATTGCCGAGATGATAACCACACACATATCTACAATTATATGTATAAACTTATATGGCACGTACACATGTAAAGTTTTGAAAATTTACTACCTCAATACAATACAGATAACAAGAAGAGGTTTTTTCGCCACCTTCCTTAGATGCCGAGAAGCTCATTGATATTAGGCGTAGTTTAAAAAGAGGAGGTTGGCAATTGTATGTTTAATATATGTAAACTATTCAGGACTTTTAACTCGTAGTTTATTCAATAATTAGCCGTTTATTCCATCCGAATAACCCTTTCCATTGAATGGCAATCCAGACAGAAGCTGCAGAACCCTATTCAAGACCTAAAATGTACATGTGTGAATTAAATTCAGTCAAGCTCCAAAAAATGGAAATATGTCAATTCAAGCAAGTTCCCAGGCGTGCTTCGCTAGACCAAATCGTAAGATAACAAATGATAACAAAAATTACAATTCGAAAAAGTTGCTTTCATTCATTATTTTATTGTCGGTTATCAAATAATCAATATGCCAATCGGTATATGATAACTTTATCACAGAAAAAAATTATCCGATGATTTCTACATCACTTACCTAAATTATGTATTTTTTGGTAAACTAAATTCATATAAGAAAAGGGGAAAATATAAATGATATTAAATGTACTTAGATCTATCGTCAACTCCGATTCTATGCAGTGGGCAGTGATGATTATGTTTCTTACTATGAGACAGCTGATTGAATCTAAGCTACGAGTTGTTCTTAGACCTTCGGATATTGCACTTGTCTGAAACAGTACTGGATGTCCGCATCCATCTATTACAATTGAATTTGATTTTGCGTTTTTAAGGCTTTTCGGCCTTAAACAGCGTTTTTAGCAATTTTTTTTGAAAGGGAAGGAAATGATTGCTGTAAACGGAATTTTAAGACGATAGTGTACTATATTTAAGGCTTGAAAACAATATTTATTATTAAAAAATATTGAAATGTTTTCAAAGTTGTAAGTATTTTTCTGGAGCGTCTGGAGTCTGCACTTGTAAATCGGTGCCGGTGATGGAGGTGGTGCGATGCATCTGAAACAGTCGAACCAATTTTTTTTTTAATTTTTATAAGTTTCTTTTCTTTATGAAGTAAAAAAATACCGAAGAAGTTATAAAATTCCAAATTTTTTCGAAGTTTCAAAAAAAAAATCACTTTTTTAAGAAAAAAAATGACTTTAAGTTGCAAAACAAGTAGTTAAATAATACTTTTGTCCAACTTTTTTAGTTCAAATAGAAGATAATTTAATACTGAAGCTAGATCACTTTGGTTTTCGATCGGACATATATTCTTTTTGATATCGCCGGCACCGTTTTCTAACACTTGTAAAAATGAAAACTTGAGAAAACGCGCTTTAAAGGTCTGCCTGAGCATTCGCACTTGTTCGACGCTCGGCTACTAAATCTGCTCTATCTTCGAAAATATGTCGAATTGACCTCTGGAATTTTAAAGTCATATTCTTGGATAGTTTTGGAAGAAAAAAATCGATTTTTGAAGCCTGTAAAGCAGACTACTGCCTTAAATGAATATAGAATCTCCCGTGATGTACCCTATTTGAGAGCCGGTCCTGAAGGTTAATTGTGGAACTTGTTCTAGTTATACAAAAAGTTTCTAACGAATTTTACACATCCGTCCGAAATATTATTCGAATAACTCAACAAAACGTTCGTTAGCTTACTCTACTCAAGGGTTGGTCACAAACTTGAAAGAGCTTTTGATAAACATAAATAAATGAAAAAATTTAAAAGCTTTTAGGCATAGTTAAGAATGTAGCTTATTATAATGCTTTTCTGTTACTTACGATATTTGCCTTAAACGGATGTATAGGTTTATAGCACTCATACGATATAATCGTACATTCCATAACATAATAAATAAATAAACGATATCCTTTAATTACGGTAAATCCTTATAGGATACGCAAATGGTCGAAATGTTAAGCGCACAAAGCTGTTCATATAAAAGCATAATTTGCATTCGGTTCAAAGTTCGGTCAAAAGCTTAAAATCCTTAAGCTGTTCCAAATAAAAACAATAATACTGTGGAAGATAATATTTTTAAAGTCAAGGTTGTGGAAAAAATTATTTTTTCTATTTTATTTTGAAGACGTAATGGCATTACTAATGAGTAAAATAAACCCAAGCCCAACAATGGAACGAAAGGAAATAATTCGTGCTTTCATATATTTCAAAAGATTGTTGTTACTCTAATCCTATACAAACCATTTCAAAAACAATTTCAGTTTTCCCAACTAGTTCTAGTAGAACTAGGCGAAATCGGGAAAGTAATTGCAATGAAATTAATGTCAGTTGTGAAACATATGCATATATTATGGAACCGTCCACTTTTACATCAACTCCTTACTTAGTAATCTTCAGACGAGAAATCACTTAGTTCTTTAATTGATTTTTTAAGACCTGAGTCTATATATGGTCCATTCACCCATAGAATATTTTATATTTTGTTGCAGGAAAAAGTCATAGGTGTCCAAAAATTAAAATAAACTGGATGAACCTTGGCTTCATACTCAAATCATCGTCCAAACTATATTGAGTAGTTCCGTAATAGTTTTTGCTCTTAAGAAGGACGATGTTATCGATTTTAAGAGTGGAGAATTGACATGAAGCAACATTTCTATGATTTCCGAACCTCTCATTTCTGCTAATTAAAACTCGCGTTATCAATAAAGAAAAGCTTATATATCACTTCATAATTCGAGGTCGTAGTTCCTTGCAGAATTCTCATAAAATTGAAGAAAATGTATTGAATAAACATTTTTGTGAAGTTTGCCGGTGGTTTTCACGAGTTTACCTTGCTTTATGGACTTATATACATACATATATCGAGACAATATACTTTAACAATTAAAATAAATTAATTTTCCACAATTTAAAAATAAATTCGATGTATTTATTGTACAAAATTAATTGTTCATTGCTTATTCATAAAGTATTCGAGACGTTTTAGTTTGGTTAGAAACGCTTTACAGCTCATTTGATTCGAAGATGTCGTTGCTTTCCACAACTTGCTTCCTGAAGTCTTCATACGATGGCGTGGCCTATTTCAAAAATTATAAAAGATTGAATAAACAAAAGTGGATCAGTTTTATTAAAAAGGAAACAAAGTATTTATTGAAAATTATTATAGAAATATTAGGTTAGTATATTAATTGTAATAAAAAGTAGGATAAGTGATTAAAAAAAATTGTTAATCTACATGTAATGTGTTTTATGGCTTACTACAATTTGTTAAAGAATTGTTAAAACATTTAAGACAAGTAGATATGTATAATGTGTTCGTTGAAGTTTTGTATTTGTAATTATGAGTTTAGTATTGTAAATGTTTGTTTGTGTTTTTGCGTGCTGTATGTATGTCCAATGTGTGATAGTTCATTCAAAATCATTACTAAATTTAGAAAAAAACAAAAACAAAATAGTTAACACAGAATGCTCTAAAATACCATTAAACAATTAATTTCACGCGACTTTCACTGACCTGCCAATAATTAGCCTCCCAAGTGGGGAACATGCGGGTGAAGGCGCGAGGTTCGTTACTCTGTTCGATGCGTATAACAGTGGTTGTATCGATGGTGCGTTCTGTAGGCTCATCTTTAAGGTATTTCTTGGCCAACTCTAGAATTCTGCCATTTTCCTCAGCGGTGGCGCCTGTGCCGACCCACATATAGATTTCATCACCAGCATCCAATAGCATAACATCATTTGTGTCGAGATCCTTTGTGTATTGAATAAAAGAAACAATAAATTCGTAAGAAAAAACTACATTACAATTTAACAAGAACACCTACAGCTTGTTCGAATTGCGGAATTTCCTCCACTTGTAGCTGTTCACCATTTAAACGGCAGTGGAATAGCCTTGGCTCCAGCAGTGGCTTCGTGGCCTCACTCATGCTGCGATCATAGATGCCCTCTCCATGTAAAAGCTCCCAGAAGTTATCGGGTTCAGCGCCCTCCTCAATCACTTCGACAACAGCGTCGGACCAATACCCTGAAAAACGCTCGATGGCCATGTCTTTCTCGAACTTGCTAGCTGCCAAGCCAACCCATATATACACCTTGCGCTGTTCCATTGAAGTCAGCGCAAAGACATCATTGGAGGCCAATGAGGAAGAGTCGGCAAGCACTTCGTTAGCGTGCACATCGCTGGCGTCTGTGCCACGTATGCGATATAATTGTGGATGGATTGGTATGGGGGTGTACGATGTAACAAGTTTTCCCTTGAATAACTTGAGGAAATGGCGTGGTTCGTTGTTCTGTGTGGTACGCACTAAGATTGCATCACGCTCCAGCGCCAAGGCCAAGGCATCCTCGAACGCGCGTTCTTTAACAGACTGTGTGGCCTTAACACCCTCCCACACATATACAATGAAGCCTGATTCACCTTTTATGTTGTTGTACTTGTAAGTAATAACATAGGCACCGAATCCCAACAAGGGCATATTTGGGGTCAGTGGAACAACATTTCGTAAAGCGTCACCACGTCCGTGATTACTAACGTATTGTACCGTTTCGACGATATCATTCTGACCATTATCGGGCATGAAGCCAATAGCACTACCGCCACTCTTTTTGAGTTCCTCAACATCGGTGAGTTCGCTCAATTCCGCGTCGTCGGAGTCATAACCCATAGCAGAGCGCACCAAGCGGGTGTGTGCCATACCGACATCGCGCCAAGTGGCGAAATATTGTTTAAATGGTGCAGATTCAGCGCCTTCGACAACGCGATGTACTTGTGTCCACGCGGGGTACTTCTTGGTACTTAAAAATTCCTGTGCTTTGCTCAAGGCATCAGTCTTTTCCTTTGGTGTCGAACGACGGCCCACCCAAACGTAAATGCCAGAACCAGTGTCCAAAATGAAACAGTCGTTGGTGTCCAGCATTTCTTGGCGCAAAGGTTTTACGGAGATGGGATCGATTTTCAGACCACCACGCGCATCTGATACTTTGTACAGGGTTACTGAGTTTGCATCGGCCGTCTCAAAAGCGCCATCCTCTTGCTCAGCAGCCTCATCCGGCACTTGGTTGGGTGCGCCTGAACCCAAAATATCGAAAAAGTGCTGTTTGTCCACATCCGAGCTGAACTCATCTGTGCAATTAATAAAAAATATCAAAATTTAATAATAAAGTTATTACCACTGAATGCTTCATGCTCACCAGTTATCTCAACTCGGGCACGTCCGTTGTGATCTTGATCACGAATTTGATTCGCCGCGCTGATCGCTTTCAACTTCTCCACGCGCTTCGCTTGTGGCCCGACATAAACGAGTATCTCATTGCCGGCATCTAAAATGAAGCAATCGCCTTTGTTCATTGACGACACGGACAGATTCACTTGACGGACACGCACGTTACGTTTGCCCTTAACCTGGAAGAGACGCTTTTCGCCTGCAGCATTGGTCGTTACATGCCTGAAGCCAGTTCCTACGCCACCTTGCTCATAACGCACACCTGAAGATGACAAATAAGGTTTTTTAAGATCTCTGATATACGGATATATGGTAAAATCCGGACGGTAGTGACTATATTATTGAGCTCAGTTCGCATTGAGTAGGTGCATGTTTTAAATTCGAATTTTTACTATTTTTACTCAAGGTTCCACCCCTAACGTTCGCTTTTTGAGCTTTTTTGTGGTATGAAAATATACATACATACACTTTCATAGAACCCTTTTGGAAGTAACGTCATATATTTGTAAAAATTATATAACTGCATACAAAAGTTTTGCAGTAAATCAATCGCCAACCGTGGGGACTTCTGTGTACTCAATCCCTTGCATGCTCTTCTACATCTGCGCATATCTGCTTGTACTTACCATTTCTGAAGTAACTGAGAAATAGCTGTGATTCGTGATCCTGAACTTCACGGTGCTGCACCGGTGCGCCATTAAGCAGGTCATCCAGCTGCACAGCATAAATCGCAGCAGCGCCAGCTTCGTCAGTCGATGTTTCCGAACCCAACCAGAAGTGAATATCCCAGGAGAGCTTTTTGTCTTTGCGTTCGATTGTCTGCCAAATGAAGAAACATTTCCAAAGTGAAATAAATAAGTGAGAGGGAGAAAGATGGTAAAAATGCGGATAAAAATTAAAAGTTATGGGCAAGCTTTGCAGCCACCCAACAGCCTTTAGCTATAGTTGTATGATACTGAAATTTTTCTATTTTTGTTATTCAAGGATGGTATCTTAAAACAAAAATCATAATCTTATCGACTTACATTTAGAACAATAAACGAGTCTCCGGTATAGAATTTGCCATAGTTATTTTTTGGGTATACCACAGGCTCAAAGTTCTGAAAGAGAAAAAATATATTAAAATCAAGTGTATTTTTGGTTTAACCCTACTACTATAGATTTAGATTTTATTAGACATTGAATAGGTTAAGTTAGATTAACAGACTCCAACTACTCAAATTTTGGGTATTCTAATGGATAATTATTGTTCGTATACACCTAAGCTGGTTCGACATCGAGTTCCTATAGAGAAGACAACATAATGCATTGAAGGTCAAGATCTCTTCCAATGAAACTATATTCAACTGCAACAGTTTTCTAGAAAAAGGTTTTACGGAAGATTTATGATCATTTGGACATTGGCAACGGTGAATACCATAGATAATGAAAGGGTGAGCTGTATGAGTTTTATGACGATATTGACATAGGTCAGCGAATAAAAAGATAGCGGCTACGCTGACTAAACAATGCTGTCCAAATGGAGGAAAGCACAACAGCTGAGAAAACAATATCCGTTGGTGCAAGAAGAGGACGAGGAAGACCTCTACTTCGTTGGAAAGACCAGGTGGTGAAGGACCTGCTGCTCTTGGTATCAAAAATTTGGCGCCAAACCTCGAAAAATAAAAAAGAATGGCGCGCTCTTGTTAATTAGGCTATAATCGCATAAGCAGAAAGAAGATCCGAAGAATAGGTAGGTCCCAAAGTGCATTATTTCCTGCTTTCCTTTCCTCTCTCTTCCTAATCGACCGGAAGCATTATAACGAAGGAGTTTCGATAAAATATGGATCAATATGAAATCCGATATATTTATTGATTCTAAAGGAACCGTCTTATACGACAGGGCTTTACAAGATTAACTAGGAAAGGGGATGGTGTTTTTGTGATAATGAGCAAGTTGCTATGGGATGGATCGGAAGAATTGAGAATGCTTTATTATAAATTCTTGTATTGTCTTCCCCTGTTTCTCCCGAATTTCGTCAAATTTTTCACACCCACGCACATACTATGGACACATGTATACAAAAAAAATTATGAATATTATGGCATAAATTTTTGGATCACTCAAGCGAAACGATTTGATTAAAAACTAAATAAACATGTTTAACAATAAAAGCCGCTTTCCGGTCATGAACTTATTTCAACGGTAGGTAGGTACTTTCTTTGAAGAAATGTTGTTGCATTTTTTTATTGATCTTATGCGATTGCATTTAGCTTATCAGCTCAAACCAACAGACATTGCCGATGATACAAGAGCGTGTTGCGTGTTGCTAATATATTTTGCATAAACAAATCACTTTTTAAATTCAATTTTTCAACAAACCGCGAAGCACGCAATTAAACAGAAAATACCGTAAAAAAAGAAAAAAAAAACCGCACCGTTAGTTGTGCATCAGCACACACACATACATATTCATGAATGCATAGCAATATTATTTGACGGAAAACCCTTTAAACTCCTGTTGGTAACTTACCTCAATTCTCCAAATCTCCAAGCCGGGCGCACGGCCAGCATTGGCGAACGCACGATGCATGACGTGGCGGCTGGGCGCGAATTTGTCGTTATTCTGTGCGGGGGGCTGTATGAGGGTCGACTGCGTGCGGAAGGCTGGAGCGCCGGGCAGCAGAACAAGCACAGCCAGAATGCTGGAACGACATTATTTGAAATTAAAACAAATGAAATAATTTTTTTTTTTATTTTTTTTATTTAAAAAAACGTTTAATTTGTAAAAAATAGATTAAAAAATATTTTTAGTCACTTGGTTATTGTTGTGGAGTTAACTTCTTTAAATAATAATTGAAAATTGGTGAAAAGCGAACTATTCGATTGCATTACCTGCAGATTACTGCCATCTTCGCTGCCATTTTCACAGCTCCTACCAGGTGTAGTCTCAGCGACTGTTAAACCAGAGCTTGAAATTTATTTGATTTGTCTTCAAATTGAAGCGCCTCTGTTATAGTAAATGCTCTCTAGTCGACACGTTCCACAATGTGATCACGCTATGATCAATTAATTATCTTGGATTTTGCTAAAATGAGATGAAGATAAATCATTAATAAATATACATAGATACTTGGAGTGTATGATATTATCTTAAATTAATAGTTATATGTTAGTCAAAAATTAGATGTTTTCGGCTCACTAAAATTGTATGTTAAATAACAGAAAAAACTTCGTTAACATCCAAAATTTTTTAAGTTAAAAATATTCATATCATTAAGTTATAGAACAAAAGATAAACTGTTGTATTCCCAAATTTCGCTAATCTTTTTCTCATCACATTTTATTCAGTTCGACTTGAAACACCCATCATGGCAAGCACGGAATATTAATATACTATAATTAAGACCCCAATTTTAAGGCAGTAGTCTGCTTTACAGTCTTCAAAAAATCGATTTTTTTTGTTTTGTTTTAAATCTCTTCCAAAACTATCCAAGGATATGTCTTTAAAATTCCAGAGGCCCATTCGACATATTTTCGAAGCTAGAGCAGTTTTAGTGGCCGAGCGTCGAGCAGGTGCGAATACTCAGGCAGACCTTTAAAGCGCGTTTTCTCGAGTTTTCATTTTCACAAGTGTTAGAAAACGGTGCCGGCGATAGCCAAAAGAATATATGTCCGATCGAAAAAAAAACCAAAGTGATCTAGCTTCAGTATTAAATTATCTTCTATTTGAACTAAAAAGTATTATTTAAATTACTTGTTTTGCAACTTATGCCCGGTTTCACAGTCAGTGCATAGGTTGTGCTTAAGATAAAACAGAAATATTGCGTTTTACAGTTCATACTTAAGTTCTGCTTAAGTACTGAAAATGGGGGACTTAAGCAGTGCTTAAGTAACAGCTGATTTTTGTTTTGAATTTTGACTTATTTGTCAAAAAAATAAAATAAAAATTATTTGCTGAAAAAATTTTTGGAATTTCTTGCATTCAATGACGGTTATATGCTTTCCTGCGAGTTGCAATAGGTGCCCCCACTCACTTTCGGTGAAATTCGGTGTCCTTTTATTGTTTCCATCCATTTCCCAGATTCTAAATTTATTCGTCGCAAAGTTATTTTTCATCAACAATAATTTCAATTTGTCAGATGGTATTTGTAAACAAATGTTTTTCATTGTGCTGCCATATATCATAATAGAATTTTATAGAAAATAAGCATCGACTGTGAAACGCAAATGACTACTCAGTCAACAACAATGCTTAGCTAAGATTTTATTTGGGCACAACTTAAGTACGAACTGTGAAACCGGGCATTAAAGTCGATTTTTTGTTTTTTTCTTAAAAAAGTGAATTTTTTTTTTCAAACTTCGAAAAAAATTGGAATTTTATAACTTCGTCGGTATTTTTTTAGTTCATAAAGAAAAGAAACTTATAAGAATTAAAAAAAAAATTGGTACGACTGTTTCAGATGCATCGCACGACCCTCATCACCAGCACCGATGTACAAGTGCAGACTCCAGACGCTCCAGAAAAATACTTACAACTTTGAAAAAATTTCAATTTTTTTAATAATAAATATTGTTTTTTAAGCCTTAAATACTATCGTCTTAAAATTCCGTTTACCGCAACCATTTCCTTCCCTTTAAAAAAAAATGCTAAAAAAAACTCTTTTTCGTTTTCTAACGCAGACTACTTAAATCCTTAAATTTTGTGAAGGACTGTCAACTCGGCAGTATTCCGAAAAAATACTGGAAGAATATTTTAATATTATTACAAAACCAACAACAAGATTTCAGACCATCACCAAACCCACTCAAACCTATTTATGATCTCATGACCAGTTTTATATACCCTCGATCCTGAAAAATCAGACAAATGCGTATTTTCAATGTGTTGTTTTGGGTTTTTGTTATTCTTGTAGGCACAAGAGTTCTTTTAGAGTGCTCTGATGGTTTGGTAGAATACTTAATGGAGTTTAGCTTGCTCTCTGAGTACTCAATCTGATGCATAAACCCATGAAAGCGTCGAGGAATTTAATAGATTTTTTTTTGATAAGTAGATTTTTTTCATTGTCATCTAATGTTGCTGTAAAGCTATCTAACTTGAAGTTGTCTTCACTCTCTTGAAAGAAGTGAGATATTTTTAATACTTTGCCTAATGCATTATATTTCTTTTATTTTTTAATGATAGATGTTGACTCACTTTTTCTTTCTTGTTATTCCAAAAACAGACACAACATTTGTTATTATTTGTTAAAAAAAATAATAAAAACAATTGTTTAACTGCATTTTTTGTTTATATTGCAAATTTTGCTTTTAACTTATGAGAAAACATTTTTCTGAAGTTTCTTTCACGTTGAGTGACATCACTTATCGCTAAGATAATAATTACTTTTTTGGTTTCTTTCTCTTTTGAAAAAACATCGGCATTGTTTTTGTTAGGAATAACATATATACCTCATAGGTTTAGGAGGCATTCCAAAAAAACACCGCGAGGTTATGAAATACGTGCAAATTTCGTCTAATCGATTTGAATTTTTGCTCTGCGAACCTATAACGAACTATATAACTATTGTATTATTATTTTTATTTTTACTGCCTATTCATCCTTACTTCTTTGTTTAAAAAAAAAAATTAAAAAGAGCATCACGCTAAACAAAAATGAAGCAATAAGCACGTATGTAAATTATTTAGCAGTTAATAAAACCTAAACAAGGCTTGGTTATACCATGTAAACACTTAAATGAGCTCGTCAATCATCTTTAAGAAGCTTGTACATATGTATGTACATACATTGGTATATCATTGGAACAATCAGAAGTTGAAAGAAAGCAAACTTGTCAAAAATTTGTAGCCGCATAACGAGCGTCATAAACAAAGCTTAATGATTTGAATGCTCATGTTTTTATTTGTATTACATACAAAATTACAGAGACTGCTATTCATGAAACCGATGTCAACTTGTACCGCAAAGCATTTACTACGAACTTGGCACTGAAACTGTCCTCCAATGTACTACATACGCGCATACATATTAGGTCATGCCAGTATGTAGTTGACTAATCATATGTACTCAGTACTGTTGTTTTATAATTATTTGCCGGCGATTGAGAATAAAAAATATGTAAAATAAAATAAATAAAAATACCTATAAGTACATATGTATGTATGTATACACTCATATCATATGAGTATATAAAATTTTAATATATAATGTTTTTTACAATTACAAATCTCGAAACGTATTATATAAATAAAATCTATATTTTAAATAATAAAAATGATATGTCTTTACTTATTTTTCAACAAAATAGAGCAATTTACACAAATATTCATGTATTCGTACCTAGATCTCGCTACAATCAAAATAAAAATAAAAAATATTGAAATCCCAGGATCACGACCCTAAGATTATTTTCGAGTTAGCCTGCGATAAGTCTACTTCTAGCAGTGTGTTGTATTTAGTACGTCAATAATATTAAAAACAAGATTAAATACTAAACATATTTTTTTATAATGATCTCAAAATAAATATAAGGAATATTGAAAAAGGTTAAAGCTTCTATGTAAGATCATAGTATAGTAAAAAAATATTTATTTGTAGCTTTATTACGATTTTAAATTATTTTTATTTATTATATTATTTAATTTATTTCAAAGTGTAAAAAAAGCCGTTTACCTAAACAAACTAAGCGCAGAGATTCGCTATTTAACATTAAAATGCTGCGAGTTTTGGCCAAAGTACAAACGTACAAGGTATAAATATGCAAATACTTTCACCGCACAGAGTAAGAAATGCATAATGAAGCTATTTCTGCGTTTTTATAGCAAAATATGTGTGATTTTGTATTTGCCTACCATACTTACATGTACATATATATGTGCCTATGTGTAAGTTATATGCACATTTGTATTTAATATACAATTAATTTATAAATTTAATTTTTTTTTTTATTTATAAATCTTAATTTATTTCTACATTTATTTAATAAGACAATTAAAATCAATGATGTCTATATACAAATGCTGTAATAACACTTCTCTACATCGAAGTAAATTAATTTCACTTTCATTTGTTGAGTGCACACATTAGCAGGTGCTATGAATCACTATAGAATATTATTTACAATTATTACAAAGCCTTTGTTATTATTTTTCCAGCTTCGAAATGAAGTAATTTATAATTATACGTGCGTATATAAAGGCAATTACTGTCACTCAATCAGGAAACCGCGGTTGACAATTTCTATGAATTATAATATATACTCAATCACTTGAAGGCTGATTCAGATACACCCCGCTTAAATAAATTGTCTCCAATTGTCACCTTCACTGCGTTTTGAATTTCTGGCATTTCGAACCCCACATATACACCGGTAAATGCTACATACTTAAAATCAATTAAAATTTTAATTAAGCTCGCATTGAACATACATAAGTTCTTTCTAAATGCATACAAACAAGTGTTCCCTATAATTACTTCCAAAGAAAAGCATTTGTTTTACCGCAGAATAATCAACTTCTCGCACCCTCAACCCTTGGCTTCTGCTGTATATTTGTATTTAGATACATATGTAAAGACATGGCTACTTATTTGTATAGGCGTCATAAGATTTATTATCGCTTACAAGTGATGGCCTGTCTATACAATCAAAAAAAGTTCACTTAGCTAAATGCGCAAAACATAGATTTTTTTTCAAAGACAGCCTCAATTACTAAACACTTTGTAGACGGCACATACAAACATACGCAGATCGTATACTTTATAGTTACTATATAGTAGTATAGCAGTTAGATCCTAACATACTCGTATTTGTTTTATTAATATTACTACTATCAGCAAACACATTTATTATTTATTTCTATGCAGTATATACAAGTGTATGTCTGTATGTATATATCCACACGTTTGGGTAGTCACCAACAAATTTCTTCCGGGCATAATTAGCGTACATAAATAATCCTCAATAATATATGCTAAAACTTGTTTAAAACACAATACACCACACAGCCCCATATATATACCTTTTCCCACTTATGGTTCCCACAACTCGAACTCGAACTCGAACTCGCACTCGCGATTTTTCGTCTATTTTAAAGTGTATCTTTGGTATTAAATGTATTGACTTTTACCTCCGGCGGATTATGAGTTACTGAACTGTTTGTAAACGCTGTCGCTGTTTATATTCAATTTTTCAAATTCGCTTATTTAAAATCTGTGCGCTCTCTCTCACTCTCACACAAATGTTCAACGCGTGCTTTGGATTAAATTCATTCATATGGATTTCATACAAAAGAAATCTCTTGCTTTATGTGTAGTACAATTAGCGCTAGTAGAGATCATGAGCTTTAAGCGAGACTTATTGGTGATAACAAGAAATCAGCTCCCTATAGCTAAATGCAAATGCGCTTATCAATTTGAGCTGCGATGATTTATAATTTCTGAGAACCGGCGAATATATGTACATATATCGGAATACATTTCAATCTTATATATATTCAATGAAATACATGCTTGTATCTGTTTGTTGTAATGTGCGCACTTCGCTACCGTTAGACCGTAAAGCAGTGATGATTTGTTGACAAACAAAGACGTTTCTAGGAATTGTTTTCAATACTCGCCGCTTTCTTATCAATGAATTCATTTGGGCATTGGAATATCCCAAGAGTCCAAGCGATATTTGTGAATATAGTAAAAGTATTTCCGCTTATAAAGTTCATTAGTCAACAGCTAATAGATTTATAGATATACACTATATTTATATATTAAATTTAATAATTAAAGTTGTATACAAAAGTTAACATTCATAAAAACATACAAACGAGCTCAATTCGAAACTACAAAAAAGCAGAACACACCGTGTGCAACTTAATAATCTGCAGCAGTATTCGATAGATAATCCCTGCGTCCAATATTCGAAGCTTGTTTGCTTTGCACAGCTTCCAGTTTTGGACACTCGGTGATACGATGACCCAAACCACCACAATAACTGCAACCATGTGAATCGCCAAGATCCAAGTAATTCTCCGGTTCTGGACATAGTTCATTGAGAAATTCGGGTACCTTTTGTTTAGCTTCGATTAATAGATGTTTCAAGTCCAACAACACCGACTGTTCGGCAGTTTTATTGATAAATGTGGTGGCAAGTCCCTTAGTGTTCGAACGACCCGTACGACCAATACGATGCACATAGTTTTCAACGTCATCGGGCATGTCATAGTTAATGACATGTTGCACATTCGGGAAATCCAAACCTTTTGAGGCGACATCGGTAGCGACTAGCACGTCCTTTTTACCCTCACGATAAGCTTCGACGGCGCGTGAACGCTCCTCTTGATCTTTACCGCCATGAATTGCAACAGCTTCAACGCCTAAAAATAAGGAAATATTAATTTACAGTTACAGATAATGTTAAAAATAATTCCATACCTTTGAGCAGCAGATATTCATGTATGCAATCAACATCCTGTTTCTTCTCAGCGAATATAAGCACGGGTGGCGCAGTTTTTTGCAGACAATCCAAAAGGTGCACCACCTTCGCTTCTTGCTTAACATACTCCACTTCTTGTGTCACATTCATTGAAGCCGCACCGGCGCGTCCGACATTGATAGTTACCGGCTTTACCAGAGCTGAGCGTGCGAAATTCTGTATTTTCTTGGGCATAGTAGCGGAGAAGAGTAGTGTTTGACGTTGTCCGCGGAAGAACGAAAAGATGGTACGCACATCTTCTTCGAAACCCATGTCTATCATGCGATCAGCCTCATCCATACATAAATAACGGCATATATCTAATGTGGCCATTTTCTTCTCTAACATGTCCATTAAACGACCCGGTGTCGCGACCATGATATGCACACCTCTTTGTATAACCTCCATTGCGCTTGAAACCGGTAGGCCACCAATCGCCAAACAAGCGCGTATTTCAGGCATGCCACATTGTTGTAAATGTTTGCTGTAATGCTGCGATATTAAAATAAAATTAATATTATAATTTTTTGCTCATTATATATAAGGATATTCCAATCCACTCACCATAATAATATCGAAGGTTTGTTTTGCCAATTCACGCGATGGACAAATTATCAGTCCATATGGACCTTCATTTCGTTCGAACGGTAGTCGATATTCTTGCTCTAACGCAAACATTATAATAGGCAAAACAAAAACTAGCGTTTTTCCCGAACCAGTAAATGCAATACCAATTAGGTCGCGACCAGAAAGTACGGCCGGTATACCTTGCACTTGAATGGGCGTAGGCTTTTTAATGCCCTTAGCGGAGAGTCCATTTAGTATGCCTTTAGGAAATTTCATTTCACGAAAGCTACGTATTGGTGGTGCTACATCATCACCTTCGACGAGTATTCTTAAGCGTTTACGTATTGCATTGCGTCGCTCTTCCGTCATAACCGCCAGATAACGTGGTGGACGCCAACTTGTTTTGATAGGGTCTTCATATTGTATACCTTTGGCCAATTCCGCTACACCCATTAAAGCTTTTTGTTGTGTGACACTTTCTAAAATCTTCTCCTCTTCTTTTAGCTGCTTCTCCACCGCACTTATCTTCTTCGCCTCAGCAATCTTTTTCAATTCCGTATGTTGGTCCAGCAAACTGATGTTGTACTTACGCCCCCATAACTCCGCTTCATTTGCGCCTTGTGAATCTTCATCTCCTTCATTTTCACTAGAGGACTTTGGTTGTGCTGATGCTTCTGAAGCGAGTTGTACAATTCTACCAAGTTTCATTAACTGTTGTTTCTTACGCTCCTTAACCGGCACATAAGGTACGTAACTGTCGTCATCCTCGTTATCTGAATGATTTTCATTGTCCTCGCGACGATAACGTTTAGTTTTTGGAACTTCTGTCATTTTTCTAACACTTGTTTACAATTTTACTAATTTGTACGTTTTATTGAAGCAGATGTTTTTTGTAGTTTATATTTTAGCGAAATTCGCGTCTTCAATTTGACATGTATGAACTGTGCTGCCATATTGAAATTAGTTTAGGGTTACCATTTCAAAATTCTAAATGTGTACACGTATTGAGAGAATTTTACCAAATTTCGTTAGACAAATAAATGAAAATAATTGTATCAACCGTTTAATATTTGCTTAATACATATTTGTAATTAAAAAGATATTTTATGTTATAATATCAAAAGTATTTATTTCATATTTATTATATATATATATTCATAATAAATAGTTGCAAAATATTTGAAAGACTATGACAACATTGAAAGAAGTGTGATTTGACATTTTACTTCACACCGTGGTTCACAAATTTTGTCAGTTGCTTTCGCTTGGGCATCGTGTTGATAAAATTTTCGCCATTGTAAAAATAACTTGATTTTTCTCAGTAAAATATACTTTATTTGCTCTTAGTTCCGTGATTATACTACAAAAAATACACATCCAAAATGTCTATGTCAAAAACAACAAATACATACAACAGGCAAAATTGGGAAGATGCCGAGTTTCCAATCCTGTGTCAGACTTGCCTTGGCGACAATCCCTATGTGCGAATGATCAAGGAACGCTTCGGTAAGGAATGCAAGATTTGTACACGCCCTTTTACCATATTTCGCTGGTGTCCCGGAGCACGTATGCGTTTCAAGAAAACCGAAATTTGCCAGACATGCGCTCGTCTGAAAAATGTATGTCAGACATGTCTACTGGACTTGGAGTACGGTTTGCCGATACAAGTGCGTGATGCTGCACTTAAAGTAGCAGATACCATTCCGCAGAGTGATGTGAATAAGGAATACTATATACAGAATATAGATCGCGATTTAGCAGACGGTGACGGTACTGAGGCCGCGGGTGCAGTTGGCCGTTCATTGGCCGCTAACGAGATGTTGGCAAAACTTGCACGTACCGCGCCTTATTATAAGCGGAATAGGCCACATATTTGCTCATTCTGGGTTAAAGGTGAGTGCAAACGTGGTGAAGAGTGTCCGTATCGTCACGACAAACCAAACGAACCCGATGATCCACTTTGCGAGCAGAATATAAAAGATCGTTATTATGGACGCAACGATCCGGTTGCTGAAAAAATTATGAAACGTGCAGCCACATTGCCCACACTGGAACCACCAGAAGATCGCAATATCACAACTTTATATGTTGGTAATTTACCTGAAGAAATAACGGAACCAGAACTGCGTGACCAGTTTTATCAGTACGGCGAGATACGTTCTATTGCTCTAGTGCCACGCCAGCAATGTGCGTTTGTTCAGTATACAAAGCGTGGCGCAGCCGAGTTGGCAGCAGAACGTACTTTTAACAAACTTGTGTTGCACGGACGTAAAGCGACTATCAAGTGGGCGCATTCCCAGGCGAAACAGAGTGGTTTGGCGAAAACCGATAGACGTTTTGAAGTGCCCGCTGTGGCCCCAACACCGGTGGCTAATCCAAATGATTTCTTCAACCTTCAACAAGAACAGGTTACCGTGCTGCCGCCCGGTATGAAGCTACATCAAATACCACCGAGTCTTATACCTGCCTCTTCGTATCAAATGTACTCACAGGCTTATGCAGCGCCCTACTCCAATATTCCAATACCATCTACCTCTGCGGCGGCTTTGGACGCGATTCCACCACCACCAACCGGTGGCGCACCAGGACAAGTACACTATCCTAGTCAGGATCCTAGTCGTTTAGGTGCTGTGAAAAAGTGACAGTAATAACTCTAATGCAATTGGCTTTGTATGCATATTCGTTTAGAACATTTTGAATAAAAAATAATAATTTCAATAATTCGGTATGTTTTATTATAAAAAAACTATTTTATGTATAAATTTATTCTTAGTTGGGAGGTTACAGCGCAACAAACTACTACATATCCAAATCTATTTTTTCAACGTGTTCTGGGTAGAATCGAGCTTTTGACTCCGGCACTTGCACAAAATACTTATCAATATAGCTGGGGTTCTTTTTTAGTAAAATCTCATTTAGTATAAGCTCATTGGTAATTGTCTTTTTCGATATAACCAGACGACGTTCTTCATCTTTGCCATGGCTAGTTGACTTTAAATTGAATTTTCCAGCGATTCTGAAATAAGAGAAAGCATAAAACATTGTTTTAAGAGAGTAATCTAATAACTTACTCGTGTAGCATTGCACGTTCTTCCTTAGTAAAAGTGGGTTCAAATTGCAGCTCGCGTATGTCTTCGGACTCCAGATAATTTTTCAATATTTGTCTGAAATAATTACGATCTAGTTTACAGGACTCGTTTCCGAGTCCCGCGCGATTATTTTTTAACAGGTATCCTACGGGTTCTTCACGGCCTTGTGTTTTTGAGCCTAAACCACCACCAGTCCAACCCATTAGCTTCATCATTTTATAGCCTTTATTAGACGCATCCAATTTTTTATCATCCGCATTGTCAGCCTCCTGTTTGACTACACCACAAACGATCTCATTATTGGTTTTGTTTATTTTAATGGTATCACGTAGTGGATTCGGCTGTAATAAGTCACATTTTCAATAATAATTAAGCCACTATAATTTAAAGCAGTATATTACCTTTATTGAATAGCATTTATTTTGCAGTACTTCTAAGGCGTTGTTAAAAGCTTGTGCCTTTGCTGCTTTTATGTTGTCCTCGCAAGCTTCGCATACTAGCTTGCCATTTAAGAATACTTGTATTTTCCTATATAATTATTTCCCCAGTCAAATTAAAATTTCAAAATAAGTGAATCACATCTCACACAAATACATACTTTCTGTTTTTTGGGTCTTCAACTTCTTTTTCTTCATATTCCACGTTACAACGCATTGCAGATGTTCGCAAGCAACTCCGTCCACCGATTAGAAACAATACATATTTTCCAAATGGTAGACCTTCGTAGAGATTACTACTCTTATGCATTCCAGACTGTTTCTTATCCGCATTATTTCGATTAAGATTTTGTTGCTGTCCACCCAACCTAGCTGCAATTGTTCATGTATATTGGGTATACAAAAAAAAATAACATTTTATTGGTCTATATTCTAGACAAGGAGTACTCACATATAAATTCTTAAGACTAAACGTTATTTTGAGTTTGTAGTGTTTTATCGTCTACCTTTGACGCGTGCCTCAGCTGCTTCTGAAGCTGCTACAAAAGTACGTTTAAGTCGCGTTTCTCTACTTTTCCTGTAGTCTTTTACAACTTCTTTCGACAGCTCGGCGACTAGTCGCATGGTCTCTGCTGGATATCGGCAACCCATGAACTCCATATTCGTAAACACTGCCGCAAGGCAGACAAGTCGATCTTCTGGGAATTTGTCCTTATGCAGCTCCATGAAGTGGCGTCTCATTTGCCAGTGCTCCTCACTTTCATGATCCGCGCGGTAGTAGTCAATATCCCAGTCCGTGGGGAATTCTTCATTTTTTTTATTTTTCTTCGATGAACTAGCCATAAAATAACAATTTAAATTTACAGTTTTTTATGTTTTGATCGGTAAAATAAAAACGCGGCGCGATGGAAATTGATGTAAAGAGAATATGGCAAAAGGCACATGAAGCATGTCGGCTGCGTTCACTGTACCCTCGTTAAGGCATTATTATTGCCTTAAGAGAATTCATTGAACGCGTCACGAAACGTAGCACTGAATCACGCAACGCGCTTAGGCGAAAGCGTAAGAGTTCCAACGTAAATTATCGGTTAATTACCATAGGAAGCTACCAGATGAATCTGTTAAAGGCTCTAAAAAATTTCTTAGACCAATTTAATATGACAAACAACAAAACAATCGAGATACTACAATACCGAATTTTCTGGATCTCGAAAAATACTTTCCAGTTGATTTTATTTTCAAAAAGTAATAGCATTGATGGGAAACGCGGCAACCCTGCGGCAACCGGATTGCGAGCCGCAGAGGAAATATGTAAACATATTTGACAGAACAATTTAACTACAGAAATCAGTCAAGTTATAAAAAAGTAGTTTTTATCTATAAATTTAGTTATAAAATAAAACAAATGTTTTATAAAACGTTCAGAATTAAAAATGCTTTTCCAATAAAGTATTAAACGTGTTATATTGATTAGGGTGTGCTTGTAAGAGTTTGTAAAATCCACTATTTGCTTGGTGTTCGCGAATTCTATCTATATCACTACATTTGAATTATTTTAAAATGGATACTGCTGTTCTTGTAAATATTGATAACTTCGTGCAACCACAAAAGCCATTAGTCGCTCATCAGGTGTGCTTGATTGAAATAATATTTATTTATTATTCGAAACATTTAATAGTTAAAACAAATCATTATAGATGTATGTGACCGAGATTCCAGACATGATTGCCGTAGAGACCAGATTCATAACACGTCAAATGGCTGAAGAGGAGGAAATGTTGCTAACACAAACGCTGATACTCTCTGAAAACTCTGACACGGAATATAATCCAAACGAGGCTTTCAATATTTCTTATAAAACCAAAGAAGCGAGTGTTATGGCAATTGTCGATGTTGCACATAAGTGTGTTGAGACTAATAGTCGTAACCCACTGCGAGATCGAGAACAACAGACCGTTCGGGCGTTTAATCAACAAGATATAGGCATCCAATGTGATTTGGAGAATGACATAAACAGTGATATAATGCTAATGGAAATAAACCCACTGGAGGAATGCGATACCAATGAATATCACTTATTTTTAGATTTTGTGGAAAAAAATACCTATCTATATAGTAACAACAAAAAAGAGTGCATAGTGTGTGGTGAAATTTGTGCTAATTCAAAACAAACACTAACACATATGGCGACACATTGGGGCCCACCGGCACTTTGTGAACTTTGTGGCCAACAGTTTGAAAACGCAAACATTTTAATAACGCATCGATGTGACAACAAGGAAACTAAGAAAAAGATGAAGAGTAGTTGTCTACAATGCCCGTTATATTCTTGTGGATTAATTGTAAGATCGAAAATTGATTTATTTCATCATATTAATGAGCACTTAGATATGCCTACTTACCGTTGTTTGTGTTGTAAACTGAAGTTTAAAAGCAGGAAAGCGCTACGACAGCACTCCCTAGTACAAAAGACATGCCTGCCAAAGTTCTGGCGTTTACCATTGTTACAATATTTAAACAAATCTAAAAAAAGTAAACTTCTCCGAAGACGTAATCAACAACCATTACGACTGTATTTTAGTGAAAAGTTACGCTGTCAAATTTGCTTACTTAAATGTTTAAACGTGTCTTTATTTGCAAAGCACCGTAAAAGATGTATAAAAAGGTTTATAGAAAGACTAGAAAAGGTGAAATAGACAGTGGTGACTTAGGGGGAATGAAGCTAGTCATCATCCGGCTATGATATTTAAATTAAATTAATTTATAGATAATTGTAGGTATTTATTCAATAAAATTAAGTAACTTTAACAAGTATTTCCATTTTTATTAATTTCTCATACGATTTTAATGGATCATTACAAATGTACAATCTATAGAGTCCAAATAATAAATACTTTACATCTAGGATATGCCATGCACTTTGTTTAAACCTTCAAAGAGTTGGCGTTTTTCGGCGTTGATTTCCTTAATCGTTTGTGTTGCCAATTCCAACTGCACTTTCTTAAGCGCATGTTTACTAATGTAATCTTCGATGAAGGGTAAGCACAAATCATCGACTTCAAAATCAACTTGTGTTTTGCCAATAGTCGATTGTATATCCTCTTTAACATCTTTGGAAGTACGTTTCAACTCCTTCTCAAGTTCCTTCAATGCCAAGTCTTCTTGAGGCTTAATTTCATCAACTCGTTTCAAAACATCTTTGTAATTCGATTCCATATTGTGCAATTTATATAAGAGTGCAATGAGTTCGGTTGCATTTTGCAGATAATCCCGTCGCACCATATCGTAAAGCAAATCGTCAATGCAACGGTGCCAAGCAAAGAAAAATGTCATTGGACCAAAATGCCTTGTAGAACGTAACGCATCAAATTGTTTGGTTTCGTTAATGTGCTGATACACGCGACTGCTGATGTAATGGAATTCGGGTTCAAAGGGGTCAAATTGCACTACCATACGATTCAATATGAATAAATATTTTTGTTCATCCAAACAACGCTGTAAATGCTCATCTTCAAACATACGTGGTATACGTATACTACGTCCATTAAGTGGAAAATATAATTGATGCATGCGTTTAGTTATCTCCATTGGTGCATACTCTAGCGTACCGTCTGTTTGACGTACAACAACTTTGCGTTCTGACTGTCGCAAGCCATAGGTTATATCTGTTATAACATATTTTGTGTCTGAGAAACCGCTCAATGCGCTATCATTGGATATGATACGCCTTTCATCTTTTTTCATTTGCACCACAGGCGGCATTTGCAAGCGCTTTTTAGCACGTTCAATACTCTTACGAAACTCCTCTTCAAGCATTTCAACAGTCATTAGTTTGTAGTCCACAGAGTTGTCCGCCACAGTTGTTTTCTGGAAAATTTTATCGAGCTGTAGTTGTGTCATAGATTTCAGTAGCTTTTGTGTTTCAGGATCGGTGAATTGTGGCTGTGGATCTCGTTCATAGAGTAGAGTAGTAGAGGATATGCCCGTATTGGTGGCTGAAGAGGCAGCGCGTTGGAAAACACGGAAACTTGTACGTAGGTTAGCATGATTGGATATTTGACGCAGGAACATTATTGTCGACATTTTATTTTAGAACTGTAATTAACTATTTTAATGAAAATATGAAGAAACCAATTCAACTAGATTAGAAACAAACAGCTGTTTCACTCCTTGCATGCGACTGATTATACTTTAGAGATGGAAAAGTTATATCGTTTTATAAAGACAATCCAATAAAAAAGTCGATATGTCTAATTTCTTTAGAAGAAAATTGCATGTAGATTTATTAATACTGCTAGTTATTATTATGAAAAATTAAATAAATATACATGCTTGTAGATATTTAACTTTTATGTAAAAAAATAATCATAAAAATTTTTGATTATAAAATTATATATAATAAAATGATAATCAAAATCTTTACGATTTTTTAGGGTAGTTAGAGTTTGCTTTAATAATACAAATTTTGCTTCATAATTAAATAAATTATTGCAAATATTTCGTCGAAAAAATTATGATTCATATCTGGTCTTTGCTTTTTGGGTTTATCATATTTGAAACCGTCGTGTGCGACCACCTTAAATGGTATTTACATTTTCTTATCGACTATGCTATGTGTACATCTCTAATTGTTTTTAAATGGTGAATTAATTTGTTTGTGCATTGCAACAAATTTTGCAGAAAATAACGTAAAAAATGGATTCCGGACCTGATGAAGAGACACCACAAATACACAATGATCTCAATGAGCCAAGAATACGACGAAAGCGTCGTCATACGGAAGACGTTGAACAAAAGAACACCGACACTGCTTCCATTGGGAATAATGGGGCCGTGGCGGACTATATACCCGCACCAAAGTTGCGCGGTGTTGATGAATCCAATAAAGTTTGCCTCACAGACTTTCCGGATGAGCTGCTTTACGAAATATTTAAGAATTTAGATTCTTGGTCGTATTACGTTCTTATGAAGTAAGTATGCCGGTGTCTTACTTACAACGTACATATGTACATATAACAGTTTCTATCTATAGCTGCTGTAATCGTTTCTATACATTATTAATGGATCGACGATTTTGGCAACACATTGATCTCAGTCAAAAGTTATTGCCGTTAGGCATACTTGAATATGTGATGGATCGCACACATCAAGGAACAACTAGTATAAAATTGCGTGGTCCATCTAGACAATATACAAGTGCGGAAATATTGAAGTTTAACAAATCGTTGGCGGACACCTTCGCTTTGCGTAGCACACAATTAAGTGTTTTGGAATTGCGCGGTGTTACAGTAGATCTTAGAAATGTAAGTAACTTGTATTTGTTATTGTACTTTTATATTGCACACTTGTTTTATTTGTAGGTACGCATTGTGCACTTTCCGAAAAGTTTAAAACGTTTAGTTTTTAGAGATTGCAATATCTGTAAGCCACCAGAAGAACAAACAATTTTTTCCGGTATTCACACACATTTAGTGAATTTGGAGGTTGGTACATAAACTAGATTACAACGAATTATTGTTTTTATATCACTTTACATTAAAGGAACTTGGTATTGAGTTCTGCAGTTGGTTTGAACCTTATTATGTCATGATGATATCCAAAATACCTTCACTGCGTTGGCTGAGTCTTAAAGGTTGTCCGCGCCTAGGCGATTTTATACCATATGGTAGCATGGCGGCGCGCTTTGGTTTTAAAAAATTAGAAGTAGGTATATATACTTGCATACTATAAATATTAACAAAATATTGAACTATCTTTTAGTATTTGGATTTGCGTTTTACACCGATAACCGATTCAGATGTTCAATGTTTCAATGTGGTATTAACGCTAAAAGAGTTACTACTTGAGTGCCCTTTGAATATGCGTGCCAACGATTCAAATGCTAGCTTAACAAGCAAAGCTAAAAATAAGGAAACCGTTAGTAAAGACAGTCAACCGTCCACATCAAAGGCATCGGCGGCACGCGAAGATAGTAACTCGCCTACTAATAGCATAACGCTGGAGGCGAATTTAAATACAACCGGTGAAAGTGAACGTGAGGATACAGCCGGTGAACAACCGTCTAGTTCTAGCCCCCAACCATCAACATCCTCTTCGTCTTCTACATCATCGTCATCGTCGCCTTCATCTGCAATGAATTCACCCTTCGCATCACCTTCCCGCCTAGCATTGGATAATCCAACGGACAACAACGCACCCGAACCGGCCGGCAATGTACCGTCACGCAGCCGATTTTTACCACGCCCAGATCAGGTTATATTCTTGGATTTTGTAAATCGCCGTCCCAGTATACGGCATGTACGTCCACCGCCAAACGTAGATAATCACTTCGATCAAATGATACAACATCCACTGTTTTGGAATATAATCAATCCAATGGGTGGCCTTGAAACCAATCGTACGAGCTCTTCGTCAGTGCCCCATTTCAGCCATCATCCATGCTGTCGCCAATATCCCATTTCGGATCGTGGTATTTGCTGCTTTGGTCGGCCGCAAAATCCAGTTGAGCCGGGTGTAATTTGGATACGCATCGGCAATCGGCCGAGTGAGAATAGTTTTGTTCGACTTAGTGTACGAAACTATAAAAAAGTCACCGACATTTCACTGCATCATCTCGTACAATGCTCACCGGAGCTCATCTATCTGGATCTCAGCGGTACCAGTGTGACGCGTGAGGGCGTAAAACGCTTTAAAGCCGGTAAACCTGAATGTCAAATCATAGCCGATCATCTGATTGAGACGAACGAACCGGACATACCGAACAACAATCCGACACTAGATTAATTCTAAAGTACGTTTCTAAACACACACGGTGCTCTGTAATAATTATGCGAAACGAATATGCACAGACAAGAATTTATATATAAATACATACATAAGTATATGTATCTCCCTCTCTCTCTCTCATAATTTAAAAGTACGCAGACATAACTTGTTGACATAAATTTTATTCAGAAATATTATTTTAAAAGTATAGTATATACATACATATAATATGCATATGCAGCAGAGAGATGTAGTTTTGACAGTGTTTAAAATGATAAGTGATAATGATAATTGAATAAATATAGGAAATAATAAGCTTAGTCCTCATTCGCCTCATTATTGGACGAGTCGTCTTCCTCATCGTCATCGTCGTCGTCCTCATCGTCCGTATCATCGGATTCGGAGTCCGAACTTTGACAATCGGCAATTTCGCCAGTGAAAAACATTACCGCCTTCGGTATGACGCGTTCCTTCAGATAGAAACCGAGCTCAAAATCATTTTGCAAAATAGCCTAGACCAAGCAAGCGAGTTGAGTTAGATAATTTCTAATAAATATGTGTATTACTTGCATTTATATCGCTATAGTTTGGATCCTCCGTGTCTTCGGGCAGTGTCGGCGGACTGAAGAAGTCGAAAAACGAGGTGTATGCTGCAAATTTATTGTTTCACATCTTTATTTACGAAGAAACCAAATTATTTTTTTACACTAACCTTTTTTATCCTTCTCGCTATTGCTTTGTTTCCAATCGATTTTACAACCTTCACATTTGTAAATTTCAGCGCCATCATACGAAAGCGGATCATCCACATCGGGTAAACAGTTCAAAAAGTATGTTTTCGTTAAAATACTATTCGAAAAGAACTCATTCGGTTCGAAATGAAATTCGATAATGAACATAACGATCGGATCGTTACGCAGTGTTGAACGTATATCGGTGAGATGCTGCAGTTGAAAACAAGCAAGCTATTAGTAATACATACATGCAACAATCAACATGTTAGCCCACATACCGTTAGTATTTTTTCATCTTTTTTGCTTATAAATTCCGTGTATGACGCCTTGAGTACACGCAACCAAAAATTTGACAAATTGCTCTCAGTGCTCGAATCGCCATGTGTCTTCTTGCGATAGTCACTGCAAGTGGGGGCAAGCAATCAAGTTAACGGTAAATGCCAGGTAGCTTTCTTACATAATTGGTTTTTAAGTGAAACTTACTCGAGCAACTTGGCGCGCTTTTCGAAAATGGAATTATGCTTAATCTCAAATGATTTCTCCATATTATAGATCTCTTTTTGCAAATCCACATCGAGCTTAATGGTTTCCAAGTAAAGCTTTTTAAGCTCAGTTACTGTCTTGGACTCGTCCTCATTAAACTTTTTGTCCTAAAAATGCAAGAAATGTTGATTAATAGCGTAAAGCAAGTTTCACTCAAAAATACCGTTGTTATTAACTCATTTCCTCGAATATTTTAGATGAAAAGTATTAAAAAGCTTTTCTTATGATTTGTTTTTTCAGGTTTAAATAATAAGAATTTTACAAAGATTGGTCATGCGCAAAATTATTGCAAAAATTTATAAAAATACAACAAAAACAACAATCAAAAAACATAAAATACAACAACAATCAAAAAACATAAAAAAACAACAACAATCAAAAACACATAAAAAACAACAACAATCAAATAACATAAAATACAACAACAATCAAAATAGCAAAGCAGCTTGCCGCCGAAACCGAAAATTAGTCAATACTTGAATGATTAAGGTAAGTGGCTTTTGCTCTACTAATAAAGAATACCAGTACAGCATAGTCCGAAGTAGCATTCCCTCACACAACAACAAATACAATTATACATACATACCAAGATACAAATAATTGAGAACTCACTTCCCTGCTTGCCAACCCAATTTGTCCAATTACTCACCGCTGTTTTCTTGGCGCTTGCTACCGAATTCTGCTTGGACACCGGTATCTTCGGCAAGCTGCGCATCTTCATTGATTCCATATTCATGTTGTACAGTTATATTGGTGCGGCGCTGTGTGAAAATTGTCGGAAATTATTGCGGAATTGAAATGTTTTTGATTAAAAGGAAAATAACATAAATTTTTTGTTTTCCAAAATTTAGACACTAAAAGACAGGCCGCAGTTATTTTTGACGATTCGGCTCGTTCGTTTTTATTTCTACGAGCACAAGTAGAATATTAATGTACGCATGTGTTTTTTGGTTTCGAAGTGTTTGCCAGTCCGCACTTCGCATGCTTTCCTCCGATATGCTAATAAAGATGTATTTTTGTCCTTCAATTTGATTGGGTATCTGTTGTTGTTCTGCCTGGCTGTAATTAACATCGTTCAGCGAGAGTTGGTCGCAATTTTGTATTGGCACATTGAACCTGAAGGCTATTGTAAAATGTGTGCGAGAAAAATGTCGTAAAACTGAATTATTTGCCTGCAATTATGATACGGAGGCAATACCACAAGTAAGTGGTTGCCTGATAGGGCAATAATCAATTTTAAGGTTAGAAAATTTCTCGTTCATTGCGTTTTCTTTACTAAGTACTCTAAAATACATCCATACCGTTATGCCGCGCTTGATTCTGTAGTGGAATAAGCGAACAAGCGATTAAGATGTGCAGGAATCTCAGATAAGTGTTATTTTTTCGTAGTTCGGTGCAAATTTTGGTTCGTGAATAAAGCTTCCGATGTTCCGGGTTTCCATAACAGTCCACGAATCCTCGCCGATCGGTCTTAAGGCAGTAGTCTGCTTTACAGGCTTCAAAAAATCGATTTTTTTGTTTTGTTTTAAATCTCTTCCAAAAATATCCAAGAATATGTCTTCAAAACTCCAGAGGCCGACATAGTGGCCGAGCGTCGAGTAGGTGCGTATGCTCAGGCAGAAACTTTAAAGCGCGTTTTCTCGAGTTTTCATTTTCAGAAGTATTAGAAAACGGTGCCGGCGATAGGAAAAAGAATATATGTCCGATCGAAAAAAAACCAAAGTGATCTAGCTTCAGTATTAAATTATCTTCTATTTGAACTAGACAAAAGTAGTTGAAGTTGGACAAAAGTATTATTTAAACTACTTGTTTTGCAACTTAAAGTCAATTTTTTTTCTTAAAAAAGTGAATTTTTTTTTCAAACTTCGAAGAAATTTGGAATTTTATAACTTCTTCGGTATTTTTTTAGTTCATAAAGAAAAGAAACTTATAAAACTTAAAAAAAAATTGGTTCGACTGTTTCAGATGCATCGCACGACCTCCATCACCGGCACCGATTTACAAGTGCAGACTCCAGGCGCTCCAGAAAAATACTTAAAACTTTGAAAAAATTTCAATATTTTTATATAATAAATATTGTTTTTTAAGCCTTAAATATAGTACACTATCGTCTTAAAATTCCGTTTACCGCAATCATTTCCTTCCCTTTCAAAAAAAAAAAAATTGCTAAAAAACGCTTTTTTCGGCTTCTAAAGCAGACTACTGCCTTATACGGGTTTTGAGCTCGAAAGCCCAATTTACGATCTCAGTATTCCATGGGTCCAAATATATGGTTACAGCGTGAGATCGTCATAAGAAAAAAATGTCTATCTCTGTCTTACAAGTACTATCCTTAATTAGTCCCTGGCAGTAATCCAGAAAATATCGCGAAAATTCGTCAAATTGAGTTGGATGACCTTAAAATGTAATGGAGTGAGTTAATTAACATCCTTGGTATCTAAAACCATCCCTTGTAAATGGACATACCATTCATATCTCGACTTTCTAGTGCTAATTTCGATTTTGACTCAACTTGATATACCACGCCTCATTTGAAGGTCTCGATACTTCAAAATTTCGAAGTGGTAAGGAAATGTTAGCGACAACATCTATACTCAAAGTGGAGATCATGTCGAATGTTCTTAAAAACGTTCGTTCCCTGTTAGTCCGAAGACTTCTCTGCCATGTAGTATATTTTATAGGTCCTAAGAAGCGCTGTTTTGAGGCGGCTGGCCGAGTGTTTTTTATGAGTGGTTTGAAGTAGGACTGCAAAAATGGGCTGGTATCATACAAATATCTACAGATATTTTTCGACTTTTCTGATATAAGACGAGGCTTTCAACAGAGATAAGAATTTAGAACAGATCAAACCTCTCTCTCACAATAATTTTTATAAAACATGCTCGATTTTCTCCGGGAATTACGAGAACTAAGCGACATTGTTAAAATATCTGGTTCCAATACAGTTGTCCAGTCCATGGAACTCATAAAGTTCATAACTATATGTGTGAGAGATTTTCAGAAAGTTTCTTTATTTCTAATGTCTAGGAAAACTTCGAAAGCGCCTGATTCGAAACTTGAAAGGGTAGCAAATATTCCAAATACTGTTGTGCGGCTTTGACATAAATACAGCGAAAAAACTAATTATGCCTCGCAGTGTAATTAATCCCCAGCGGGCGATTCGTGACGGCCTACTGTTGTCGCACTTCATGCGGAACGCACGAATTGTAGCTGTAATTGTAACTGTAACTGGTTGGCGGTGTCAATGAAGCAGCGCATCGGCAATTATGGCACAAACGCGCTGTCCTGTGTCCAATTGACAAACGCTTATTGCTTACTAATTGAAGTCATCGAATGCGGGCGAATTGTAGCGAGCTCACTGCTAGCCATACCATTCATCAGATACTGAGGCAGAACAAATAAAGCGACTGCCCTAGCGCTATAAGACTCCCCAAGCACCAGGCGCTCCGCTGGCGTTACAGCCAGCTGGCCATTTGGCGCGTTCAGCGCGCTGCTCAGGCGGGCTCCACAGGTTTGGCGTTCGCACGACGTCCAATCACTTGGGTGGGCGCCAGCGCAGCGGACATGCTCGGCTGCACTCGGCAATATGGCACGTTGCATGCCACTGGTGGTGGTGAAAGTCAACAATGAGTCACGAAAGCGGCACGGAGCCGCATTCAACGAAATTACAAAACACTTGGCCAAAGTGCAAGTCGCAATGAAAATGTGTCGCGAAATGGACATGGAAAGACAAACTGAAACGTAAAGTTGTGTGGGAGTAGCCTGCGAAATGAAATGAAATGAAATTATGAGTGGGAATACATACGTGTTTACCGATGTACATATGTTTGTGTGGGACAAAAAATGGCGCAAATGTAAACAAATTCAGCGAAGCGCAAAAAAAGTCGCCGGACCGTTGAGCAGCAGGTCCCTCTGTGTATGTTTGTACGTAGACTAGCAGTAAATATGTTGTGCGTCGTCTGCGTGTGTCGCAATGTTTGTTGTTGCCGTTACATTTGCAGTTATTAATTTTTGTTTTTGCGACATACGCTAAACACCTTTGGGAAATTAACTTAAAAAAAACATAGTTTCATTTATTTCAACGACGCCTTTTTCGCAATCACATTCTGCTAAAGACCTGGCAGGCTCATGTGTGTCTAAGTAACGGCACTTTTTTGACCTGTGTATATATGTATGTATTCACAAGCGTCTGCGGCCTGTCAGCGTGTTGTATTTTTCTTATTTGCTAACCTTAGAATTATTTTCTTTTGAAAAACAGAAAATTGATTACATTTCATACTTGAGGAGCTTTTGCCTTGTGTACCTTTTATCAAAGATCTTGACTTTAATGTTTTAATTTCATATTTATTTATTTTCTTCAACCCTTGAAAAATTATCTATAATCATATTTTCTTTAGTTAGTTCGACTCACATCATTCCTATGCAATTTTTAACGTATGCCTTGTTCGTTATGGATACTGCCAAATACAGAGCTCCTCATATGACCATCAGTTCTATGAAGAAAGCGGTATAGGACTAAAATTTATGTAACTTGTATTCTGTATTATGATTGTTTTGAAGGATTAGAAGATAATTGTTCATCTATAGGGAGGTTCAAGCAACTAGGTCGGTCCATAAGGAGCAGGGTGTTAGAAGAGAGAGTTTCAATGGACATGAAAAGAGATCTTAAGTATCATGCGAGGACTCATTGGATGAAGTACATATGCTTAGCATGTCGGGGTCTTGTATGAAAAAGTAGAGGGTTCTACGATTCATGGCGGTTCTCCAAGAAAGCCTGGGAGGGAATCGATAAAAGTGTTAATGGCACTTAATGTCAGACTAATACTGGTCTTTTTTGATCGATTTCATATTACCTGACTGCCTTTTGACTGGTCCTTTCTTCATATAAAACTGATTGTAACCTTGAGTAGAATTGGGAAGGTTCGTATTGTATGTGGACCGAGTCGGATCTTTGGGCGTCTACGACTTTGAAAACGCTTTATTCGAAAACACCGATGGGATGAATGATAATGGTTAAAAAACGGGCGTGGCTCGTTCCTCTTATAACGTTATGTCATGATCTAGTGAAGCTAGCTTAGCCAATTTCCAAAGGAACGTTGTATTTCAATAGGTATGTAGTTCGAAAATGGACTAAACCCGTTAAATAAATTAAATAAACTCAGATAAGGGTGCTGTTTTCAAGTGTGTTTAATCGATACAAAATAAGTTTTCGATTTAACGATAAGAATCAACCATGAATTGATAAATTTTGGCCGAACTTGAGACATAATACTTTCTCGATGTCCGGTTAGTATATTTACGAAGTGGGGTTCGGGTTCCAAAGACTCCCAGTTTCCAAAAAATGTAATTTTGAAAGAAAAATGGAGACATTTGTGAGAAATCGCTTTATGGCTCCTCCTAGCACTTATATGTTTGTGGTTCATGGAACTCAGCTCTTCCTTCCTTGAATTCGGGTATAAATATGTATATATGTGCGTACTGAAATAGATGAATGCAATGATGCAAGACACTAAAATGATCGCCTGCAGCTCATGGTAGTTCAACGCCGAATTAAATGTCGCAGCTAAAGAAGTTGTTGTTGTACGTGTAATAAGTTTCCTGCTCAAGTTTTATTTAAAGCGACTGAGAGTGTGACTATGTGTGTGTGCGAGTGAACAATGGAGGCGACATGCGTGTGAGCGCTACCTAAAAGTATGCATTTGTGCTCATGCGTGTGTGTGAGTGCATGTGTGTAATTCCAGACAATATTACAACTTATTGCCACATCCGTTTCCGCAAACGATTTCATTGAAGCGGAAATAAAGATATCCAATAAACCGTGTTATTACCGCTATTTTGGTTTTACATGAATAGTTTCGCATTTAGGTGCGCTGGTTAGCGGGTATACATATACATATATATGTATGTATATAAGTAGGTGTGTGTGTGACTGTGTGCTGTCAATTATGAATACGCTGCATTTGCACTGTTGTTGGTGTTGCAGTAGTAGTAATATAATTTCATTGAATTTTTTTGTATGAATGATCTTCCAGCTTAACTTTTTTTGAGCTTAATGCGTATTACTTCTAGCAATGTGGTAGATTTCTAACTGGCTTGGTTGGATTTTATTTCATAAAAGTGTTTGTATTTAGAAAAGCTTTAATTGCGCTGGTTTAATATTTATATGAACTTAAAGCTTATAATAATTTTGAAGAAACTATAAAAATCGATAAAAATACATTTTATAAAAAAGTGTCAGGTCTAGTTAAATAAAGTCTATTATTATACTCTCGCAACAAAAGTTGCTACGAGAGTATTATAGTTTTGTTCACATAACGGTTGTTTGTAACACCTAAAACTAAAAGAGTTAGATATAGAGTCATATATACCAAAGTGATCAGGATGACGAGTAGATTTGAAATCCGGATGTCTGTCCGTCCGTCCGTCTGTCCGTCTGTCCGTCTGTGCAAGCTGTAACTTGAGTAAAAATTAAGATATCTTGACGAAACTTGGCACAAATATTCCTTGGCACCATAAGAAGATCAAGTTCGAAAATGGGCAGAATCGGACCATTGCCACGCTCACAAAATGGCGAAAACCAAAAACACATAAAGTGTCATAACTAAGCCATAAATAAAGCTATGGAAAATTTGGAATAAAGGATCGCACTAGAAGGGGGCATATTTGGATGTAATTTTGTTGGGGAAGTGGGCGTGGCCCCGCCCACAAATCGGTTATTTGTATTTAACTCGCAAACTAATAAAGCTATATAAACCAAACTTTCTGCAGTCGGGTCTCTAACATACCCCACCACACACCATGAAAATAGTTGAAATCGGATAATAACCACGCCCACCTCTCATACAATGGTTAGGTTGAAAATTACTAAAAGTGGGTTAACTAACTAACGAAAAACGTCAGAAACACTAAATTTTGCAGAAGAAATAGCAGAAGGGAGCTGAACTTAGATTTTTTTACAAAACGGAAAATGGGCGTGGCATCGCCCACTTATGGGTCAAAAACCATATCTCAGGAACTACTCGACCGATTCGAATGAAATTCGGTATATAATATTTTCTTGACATCCTGATAATACGGACAAAAAATGGGCGAAATCGGTTCACAACCACTACTACTTTCCTTATAACTCAATTTTGAAATCCATCTTATTCCTTCACTTTATAATGTAAACATAAGGAATCAATGAAGATAACGGAATAAAACTTTACACAATTAGTGCATATCATCTCTGGCTTCACTTGTGAAAAAATTGTCGAAAACGGACTATAACTTTTCAAGGCCCCAGATATTGAACATGTTGAACTCAGCGCCTAAGGATAAATTTTAACCGAGAATATGGGTAAATCTCTCAGATATCTCAATTTAATTCAGAGGAAATTGTTTTCTTCTAATAGTGCGGTTGCACCCGAACTTAGACTTTCCTTACTTGTTTTTTGAATATATTGCTTATATGTGTGATTGGGTTACGCTATATGGCGCTAGAAAGATAATACAGTGGAACTTCCATAACTCGAACTTCTATAACTCGAAGATCTCTATAACTCGAACACCTGAATTGGCGATAGCGTTTAGAAGCCAAATTTCACACAAAATTTCTTTCCCTAATTCGAATTTCTATAACTCGCAGTTCTCCATAACTCGAACTCTTGAAGTGGCAATAGAAGTCAGATTTCATACAAATTTCCTTCCATAAATCGAACTTTTCGACCAGGACATTATACAAAATTTAAAATTTTACAATCGAGGCACAATTTTAAAAGAGTTCCTCTATATCGTATGGAGGCAAACAAAAAATATGATTTTATACTTATAGATTGCATAAATCATCTAACAAAGGGATCATCTGAGATACAGACGTCAATAGCCAAACAATTGCAAAGTGCAACAAACAAAATTACTGAATACATGATTTAATGTATTTAAATAAAACCTTTTGTGAAGTAAATAACTAAAACTGTGGTTAAATCTATATTTTACAGCTTTTTCAAAAATTTAATGTTTTAATGAAAATCTAGAGAAGCGTGTGAAAATTGACTGTCCCAGTGTTTTGTCAATGATGTTGGGTGTTTCTCAGAGAATGGCATTCTGAAATTACCTTCAAAATGGCAACAAGTTATCGAACAAAAGTTTGACCTAAATTGGATCATGCTAAGCATGCTAAATAAGACCATTTATGTATTGCAAATATAGACCTTAGTGACTTTGAGTGTGATTTTTTTTAAGTTTGGGAACAGAAAGTAGGCGTCCGTGGCTTTTTTTTATATCTTCAGAGATATCCTGGTCGCCTTACCAATTTTTTTTTAATTTTTTTTACAATATCCAGTATGATGTCTGGTCCGTAGTGACGCTGAGTCTGAATCCAATGGCTTCCAATTTGATAATAATGAAAGAATAGGATTTATTTTTAATTATTTAAAAGAGTCTAAATTATTATCAACAATATGTATTTGGAAAAATATATATCCATATATAAGTACATACATATATATACATCCATGATATAAAACTGTATATATAAACACCTAAAAGCATTATCAAAAAAAAAAAAAATATTTGTAAGCAAATCCAATTTAGCATACTTGTTCATAGTCAAGTTTTTCACGCATGAGTATGTTAGGTTGTCATAGAGGCAAACTTGAACTGTGTACATACACATATACATATGCAAAAATGTTGCAGAGGGATTAACATAAAATATCTGCTGCTAATTTGTACATTCATTCATTACTTAATTTCTGTGTACCTTCATGCGCACACACATATAAGCATATATGAAATCTCACACACTTCGGCAATTTATCTCCTTCATTAGTGGTATTTTGAATCATTTTGAATGGCGATAATGAAATTTGCTCTTTGACTGCAGCTGAATGTGGGGTGGGGTGTGGTGTAGTCACGCCGCCATTATTGCAACCAAATCAACAGTAATATTCATGCACACCTGCTTACTATATACATTTGTGTATGTGTGTGTGTATGTTAGGGCGCATATGCAGCGTGACGCCTGACAGAAATGCAAAGGCAGCATTAAAGTTTTCTGAAAAAAAAAAAAATGTTGCTGAGAGCCGAGCTCATAATGCGTGTCATATATAGGGGAAAGTGTTTTGTATATATATATGCATATGCACATACTTTCACCTCCCTCCCTCGTATTGCCCTTGTCAATTCTGCTTCCGCTGCTGCGGCTTCCAATGGAAAATTACTACAAATCTCACAAATTGTGCGCAATAATTGTAAACATCGCTGATTTAATGTTGAAAAGATTTCGAAAATCTGCACTTAAGCGGCGGAGCTGGCGGTGTGGGGGGTAGCGTGCATGTAGTAGTAGCGCGGATTTTATTGCGAAAGTTTTGCAAAGTTTTCATGCATACTAAATATGATTATGTAGTTATATTTTTCGTAGAATATATATGTGTAAATATGTATATATTACATATATATATATATATATATTACATATATGAGTTTGCGAGTAGTTTAAGTTAAGTATTTTCATATGTATATGCGAATAAATATGTATAATGAAGGATGATTACTTGTTTTAGGAAAGTTAATCAGTTGCTATTGCCTAAACCGTTCATTATTTTATATTTATATGTATATATATGTATTAAATATAAGGAAATATACATATCTATTTTTTCATAAAAATATTATAATTTGAGAATCACAATTATAAATCAATTTCATATAAAATTTGAATTAAAAACTATAATCGAATAATAAATTGGCAACTACTTGCGGCGAAAAGTAGTCGTCAAAGCAAAAATTTACATTGAATGATTTTTACAACAACAGAAAAACTACATACATACATACATATGTATTCACATAAATATTCAATGAAATTACGCGCAAATCTAATTGCATGAATAGTCGAAGAAAGGGTGAGAGAGAGTGAGCTAAAAAGTATGTGCTGAAAAAATATGAGTCCAAATAAATTTACAGTCATGGAGAAAAAATTAGAGCATTTTGAGCATCTCCTCGAACATTTAAAATGTTTAGGCCAAAAATAATTTATTGCTTCACACTAATGAGGCAAATTCTATATAAATCTGTGACTTGCATTGTATTCCCTCTTAGTTGATTTACAGCTCTAATATATTTTCTATTGATTTAAGGTTAGAACTTCGTCGATATTTGAATGTCTTTTAATCTGTATTTGGAAGTTTTTGGCATCTATTTCAGCTGCCCTAGTGGAAACTTAAGGTTGTGGGTTGCATTGTTGTAACCTATCGAGCTTGATTTTCGTTTTAGAATCCTTTATAAATATACCGTTAACTTGACTAAACAAAGGGATTACGTCTTAATTGTACTCTTTAACTTTTGTAGATGACAGCACATTCGATAACATCAGGTCTTACTACAAAGAACTACTTTATGCCAAAAATACGATACCTAGACTTTAAAATAGTATACATCGGTTTGCCAGAGAGACATCACTGGTCCAATAAAATTAATTTTAGTATCACCGGAGAGAAATACTATCTCCCTTAGAGGTGTTGGCAAATGGCTATTATAATTTCATAAAACCTACACACCTATATAAACCTTTTCCATTACGACGTCTTCGCACAATCCTATTTAAAGGGTTAGGGCTAGTGAGAGACACGAAAAAATTAGAATTTTTAGTTCCAAAAAAGGGTACTTGCGGTGGCAATCAAAAGTCTTTGGAGATTCATCTAAAATCAATCGGATAAGAAAAATTAGTTTTATAAATAGATAATCTGCGGTCGGATCGAAGCTTTTTTGTTTTTTTTTTCTTTCAAAAATTAACAAAATGGCGGCCTCAGAAATTTTGTTTTTAATTGATCTTAAAAAATTGAAATTTTTGGAAAAAGTCTATATTCTAACAGCTGTATAAATTTCATTAAAATCTACTGAGCGGGTTTCGAGTTACAGTTGTCACCAGTTCGAAAACCATAGTTTTGAAAAATGCACGAACGTGCCAGAGCGCTCTTTATTATTTGTCGAATAACTCGAAAAGTAGTTATCGGATCAACCTCAATTTCAGAGCGTAATTTTGAGATGTTACACTTAACGAAAATGCAAAAAAAGGAAAATTGATTTTTTGAAAATCCTGACAAACCCCTAACCACTTTATACTTTTCAGCCAAATTAATTTATTTTCTCAACAATTTTAGTGGTTATTTAGTGGCTTAACTATGTTATTCTCCATTTCTTAAAGCGCTTAAATTCGAAATTTTTGTGGGCGTCCCATAAACTTTCTGTAGTAATCTATTACGAGGCCTGCTATATATATTTCTGGCCTAATAATGAAAATAGGAATATTTATCAACGAAAATGGTTTTATAGTTTTTCAAAATATTCTCCATCAAGATTTATACACTTTTGCATGCGATCAAACCAATTTTCGAAGCACTTTTTTTGAGCCTTTTTTTGAGCGATTGTCAAATTGTGCGAGATCCAACGAGAACAAACCTTCTTTACGGCCAGGTGTTCATGCAATATCGAATGTATGCTGGTGGGAGAAATGCATAGGCATGCCTCCATCTGAAGGTATGTTACATGACGGTCTTGCATTATCAGTTCACGTACGGCATCGATGTTTTCTGGCACAACGGCTGTTTTTGGACGACCTTCACGGAATTCGTCATTGAGCGAGCATCGGCCACGATTGAATTCGTTGTACCAGTTTTTCACAGTGCTATAGGATGGTGCTTCATAGCCAGAGAAAGATTTTAGTTCATCGTCGCGATAATCCACGTCGAAAGTTGTGAAAAATTATCGCACGAAAATGCTCACGAGTTAATTCCATTTTTTGGTCGAGATGAATTCTTTAATTCCCTGTAAATAAAACAATTCACGATTAAATGACAAAACGTTCTGAGTGATGTTATGCTAAAAAATGTCAAACTTTCCAATGGAAATGTCAGATTGCACCTAAAATAGGCTTCTAGTAGAATATAATTTTCTCATGTATGAATAAAAGTTTGACCCTTATGACTACAGATGCACTTTATACATATTACAGCAACCTAAACCACACATTATAAATTTGATCTAGTATTCTAAAGAAAACATCTCCTACGTTAGATACCTCTTACCATTGTACCATACATCTCGGAGGGTGTTAGTTCGACTGCAAAATCGAAAATATATTATATACTAGTTTAAATAGTTAGATTTTTTTATAATGTTCATACTTTTGAAAAGAAAACTCCAAATAGTAACCCGTTAGACGTCCTGAGGCGTCTTGAAATTACTATGAAGAATCTAATCTATCTAATCCTATTAATATTACTGTCATTTTACTTACACATATACTAAAAATATTATAATTCTTATGCAAATCAAGAAATGTGCCAACTTCCACACGCCACAAATGTAGCAACTGAGTTGCACCGTTATACCGAAGGATTCATCTGCAGTGTGAAGAAGGAAAAAAATCGCTTTTGGCGGAATTCAAACAATTGAAAAGGTGAAATAAACGGAATTGTGCATGTGCCGCGTCAAACGGAATCGCAGTCGATGCATTTCGCAACTAACGGCATTGGCTACAGTGCTGAGGCACCGTTACTTGCTTGCCACTGCAAGAGCGAAATGAATACGTAAATTGTATTATTAATATGAAAATAATCCAATAAAGCTTATTTGGTATGCAATTTGGCTTAGGTAGAAAACAAAAAGAAATCACTAGATTTACGAAAATTTCACTTGAGCGCAGCGACAGTCACCGTCAGTCAGTCGACGACGAGGACGGCGACGACAGTGTTAGCTACATAATTGAGTTGCTGAAGGAGTTGGGTGCATGTGTTTGTGTTTGTTTGTATGAAGATTTGCGTATAACGGTATGATGTTTGCATATTGCAATTGTTGGTGGTTTGTATCAAGGTTTATTTGTATATTCTATATGTATGTAAATATATTTATGTATGTGTCTGTGTATAACTTGTGTTAGTTTGATGCTGTTGCACTCTTAGCTGCCTAGAAGTCGCAACAGGAAATAGTTTAATTAAAGTTCCAGGAAAATCATTATGGGTACTTGTCGTTTACAGGTGGTAAAATCCAAACGGCACACAGTTAGTCTATATACATACATATATATGAAGGAGGAGAGATGTGTGGCAAATGCAGCGTTTGACAAACTGAACTTTGTGATAAAAGTCAAAATATTTTTATTCTTTATACAGTTGCTAATCATTCCTTACACTCTTACTCGCTAAAAAATCGTTGTACATGGCGTATGAGTAACATTTTTTAGAATTTTATATTTTCTGTCTTGAACTATATAAGGTATATATGTTATTAGGATTTATGCTCTCTCTTGCTTACTTAAATATGTTTTTCCACTTTAAGCTTATTTTAAAAAAATAAGTTTATAATATTTATTATGCTCCACTTAACAACTGTTGTGTTCATAAAGTTTGCCAACCGCTGCATTTAGTTTATCTGTGAAATTGCAATTAGAAAATTTTGTGTACATCCTTTCTTAACAATTTCACACCTTAGAATAAATAAACTGTTACATTCATGCATGCTGTAACTGGTGGGTAAATCCATTAACTGCGAAGCTATTTTATAAGAAGTGAGTAGTATACGTGGCGTATGCGTAATATTTGTTGTATGAGAATTTGATAAGATTTAATAAGATTTTGGTTTATTTAAAATGTTCAGAGAAGGGAATAAGCAAATTTTACAGAATATATAAGACAATAGGATTTAAAAAAATATATATTGTTAATTCTTAAGAGTTATGGGCTTAAAAATACTTGTATATATTGCCTGATAAATCAATTATATCTATTTTTTTAAATAGTATTACCAATTGTGATATAAAAAATAATTACTTATTATTAAAAAAAAATTATCAAAGTATTTCCAATTTTGTTTTTTTTAATAATCGGTATTCTTCTCAAATGGCTGAAATCCAAAAGCCATAAAAAATATCTTATCTGTAGTGTTCTGGCTGGGCTAGAGGTTTGAGTGCAGCTTCCTTCTGCTATTATTTCTGTGAAATTTCGTGTTTCTGACGTTTTTCGTTAGCGAGTTAACACACTTTTAGTAATTTTCAACCTAACCTTTGTATTAGAGATCTGGGCGTGGTTATTATCCGATTTTTTTCATTTTTGGACTGTATTAAGAAGTGGCTAGAAGAAACGATTGCAGAAAGTGTGGTTTATATAGCTTTATTGGTTTGCGAGATATATATATACAAAAAACCTTTTTGGGACGGGGTCAAGTGGGCGTGAAAAAAAATTACATCCAAATGTGCCCCTCCCTAATGTGATCCTATGTTCCAAATTTTATTTTCATAACTTTAGTTATGGCTTAGTTATGACACTGTATTTTGTGGGCGTGGTAGTTGATCGATTTTGCCCATTTTCGAAAGCAACCTCCTCAGGGTACCAAGGAATATGTGTTCCAAGTTTCATTAAGATATCTTAATTTTTACTCAAGTTATCGCTTGCACGGACAGACATCCGGATTTCAAATCCACTCGTCATCCTGATCATTTATATATATATAACCCCATATCTAACTCTTTTATTTCATGGTGACACAAACAACCGTTATGTGACCAAAACTATAATACTCTGCAACATGTTGCGAGAGTATAATAATACATAATAAATTTAGAATATTTCTGTGATAATAACCTAGAATCGGTTGTCCATGGAATCTCTAGCCTATTTTGTATTTTTGCTGGACTGATGCCTTACAATAGAATTTCTTACTAATAAAAAAATATAACTACAAATCGAAAACCTAAAGGCCCTAATGAAGACTTCTCTTAGATATCTTACTCTGAATATCATCCCGTCACCACATTTCCCTGGCCATTTATGAACTTTTAAATTATTTTATATATTGGCCGCTTGTTTTCACTAAGTTTCTCTTCGAAAGAACCTAATAAATAACAGATATCAGAGGCGTGCTCAAAAAATTACGGTAATTAATACATTAATGTTGTGGTCTTCAAAATAGTCCACATTCGATATTATTCGCTTCTTCCGAACGTTCCATTTTTAGGATAGGGTTTGGTTCTTTCAGCAATTTCTCGTATGCTTGTAAAACGACGGCACTTTAAGGTTCTTTATATTTTCGGAAATAGAAAATATTCACACGAAACCATGTCTAGCGTATACGGATGGGGGCATCGTTACAACATTGGTTCATAAAACACGTCTAACCTTAGCGGCTGCTACAGACAAAGTAAGCAATGAAAACAGCTGCAAATTCTATCGTACTTAAGAGGTATATATATCAACATAATTAAAATAATTGACAAAAGGACTCTTCAAACCCATAAAAGTTAAATTTTACAATTTCCGTTATTTTTTGAACACTGAAGTGTTTCAGCAAAACAAATTGAAATTCCATAACTGAAAACCGACTATACATACATGACTCTTTTCCCCCTATCCATTTGTTCGATTTTATGATTATTTCAATTATTACTAGAAAATAAATTAATGCTAAAATAACCTTCAACTATTTGCAACAAGTATCTAGTTTCAGTATCAATCATTATGGGAATTACCCAAACAAGCGCGATAGTGAACATAATTGACCCTGTAGGACATAAAAAATGGATACTAGTAGCCGAATTTTGGAATTCGAGTATTATTTACAATATTTTACAATAAAATCAGAGACACATTTTTTAAGAAAAATATTTTTATTTTAAATCACGTTAAACACCGAGAAAGTGACATATTTAAATGATTACTTAATCACTTCCAACCGGCCATCATGCGATATGCACACACAGACATTTCACTGTAAATGCACAACAACTTATGCAAGTAGTTATGCCAAAATATAAACTGACGCCCCTCATGAGCGAGGTAAGGTTTTCATACGCTTGTGTGTGTTTGTGTGTATTTATTGTGCAGTGTGCCTTAAGTTGCGAAGTAAACTTGGCGGCACAAAAATAATAGGGGAATGAAGCCAGTGTAAAACTAAAATGCTGCATACTCCGTTGCAAAGTTGTTGGCACCTTAGACACACGCACACTTTTAGGAATATGAGTATGTAAGTATGTGTGTTGCACACATATGCGCATATGAGGTTATGCATGAAACATCTCGAAAATTATAATATGCAAAATTGCTTTTACTTGCATTTGTATGCTTTCCTTTGCGTATGTATGTGTGTGTGTTTGTATGCATGTCGTTGTGTTGTAGCGTTGCGTAGGTATGTGTCACCAGGCGATGCCGGCGTCTTTGATGAAATGCATTTAGTGCGCTCCAGTGCTTGCTGATTACGCTGCTCCTGCAGCGGATTTCTTCCATTCACTCAGACCAATTTAGGAATTACACTGCACCGCACACCAACACACACGCACATATGTACATACATACATACAGACCGTTGGCACGTTCGCATATGTGCGTGCAATTGTATGCCAGAATGTGTCTCACGACCTTTTTGCCCACAGTAACACTCACTACACCCATTGCATATTACATAACTCACGCCTTCTTGCCCTCCATCATTGTATTATATTAGTTTTTGGTTATTTCGAGCTTTTAATTTAATCTCACAATGACGTGAGATAGAGTTTTTAATTAATTTAACAAAATCTGTTGGTATTGTAGCTGGGTTATTTTGAGGGGTCAAATCAGTTTTTGTTTAGTGTTTAGTCAATGATAACAATTTAATAAAGTCAGTTTTGCATGAGAAAATGCAATGAATGCAAGAGTTTTTTTTTTGACTACGAAGACGTCACTAAAGTGGGTAAAATTAATCGTAAAATTTAATGTCAGGTGGGGGAAATTTTTTTATTAAAATGTAATGCAATAATTTTGTTAGAAATGGGATATTTTTTTGTTGTATTTTAGTATAAAATTTGTTTTATTTTTGTGTCTTTGTGTCTTTGCTCCAGCATTTTATGTTAGTATAGAATAAATATGTTCCCTACATTTAGGCTCAAATGATATTTATCAAAGTCACACACCTGAAGATATTTTAATACTTCGAAACTTTGTGCCTAAATTAATGATGCAGTAAGTGGAAGCAAGATTTTTCTCATAAGAAAGATAATAGTGCTAATATATGTAGATCTGTGTTGTAGAATCTATACAAGGTAACGAACTTTACAATACTATTAATACTATTCTCAAAATGATTTTGGATGAGTCTGAGTGGCTGATTGGTTGAAGAGGGAGACGGACCGCAAGCGGCCGCACTTAGGCCATCATTGGGCGTGTGCCCCCCAAAGTTACCCTAATAAGCGTGACCTAAATAACTCAGTAGATTTGATGAAATTCCACCCTATCTGCCCAATTATTCTTAAGTTGGAGTATTGGGATCCGCGAAAAGTATCCCTTCTTAACCAATGACGAGACCCTAGTACATATCATTCTGCCGATTCTACTATACCAACTCTCTGAAATTGGCATCTTAGAGGTAAGTGCCCCGTTTTAAGTTTTCTTAGCTCTCTCTTACTCAAAAGTAGACTTTTTTTGTCTGTCCAATGTCAACAGTAATTTTGTGGTGTGTATGACCAGGTACCCAAATAATATTAACCAATATTGCGTCTAGTAGTCTCTTGATTGCCTCTTTGCATGATCTTACGCCGTGAGACTTCGTAATATCGCAGCGGATAGAGTCTCCATTAGTGATCCAGATGTTTTTTTTGTTTTGAAAGCCCTAACTTAATCATTCCAGAGGACAGAGATAGCATTCTAATTCTGTAAATTTTAATACGAGGATCCTACCAAGCCTTTCTACTTAATTCTTCCTTTTCTACAAGACCAGTCGTTTTACTAATTAAATAACGGCGTATCTTATTCTTCTCAAGGTTATCCATCACTCGGTGAGTTATGGTTATGGTAGTCAATATGAAAAATATAACCTAAAACTTGTAAGGTTAGTACGAGGTTTAACGATAAAGACAGTGCCCGAACTCTTACCAAAGGGTCGAGATGTAAATAAGCTTCGGCTTTCTTGATGTTTTAAAACAGTTTCTCAGATTTCTGAGTTCTTCGAAAAAATTCCCTTTCGTATTAAATATTTGAATTTCGCAAAGGCTAAGATGGAACAGTTAAAGGTTAAATATTGAACTATCTTCAATTGCTTACATACTTCATTAATTATTATCTATGTGGGAATTTTATTGTACATGTCCCAATCTTATCTTTAAAATAACGCAAAATAGTATTCCTCTTTGCCCAAAAGACACTGGAAGATTCTCAATTGAATGCGTCACCGCCAAACTTAGCCGCATGACGCACCAAATGCACTTTTCGATTTCACTTAAGTAAATAAAAATGTATTTCGGTTTTCACTTTTTTCGACCACTCTCTCCGACACATACTACATATATTATGCAAAATCTTGCACACTTCTTCTCACACTCCACTCAGTCCACCACCACCAACCGCGGCATGTTTGTGCTGCTGCGGGATGGAGTTCGTAAAACTGTTTGTCAATATTTTTCTATGCAAATTATGAGAATAAATTACACAAAACAATTGACGGGAACGAAAAACAAGTCAATAAAAAATCACATTACACACAGCAGCAGCATGCCGGAGGGTCCGAGAGTTTGGAGCCGGAGGGCCAGAGTGCAATGCATAAAGTTGGTAAATGAGCGATAACGGAGATTGACAACGAACGAACCAACCTCGACGAAATCACAACGCACTCGCAGAAGCGTGAGCCATAAATGAATGGAAATTACTGTGTCCGCATTGTTGTTGTTGCTTGTTGTGTTACCGTCGGAGGGCAGCACGTACACGCCCATTAAATCAGCCAAACGCCAAGTGGGTGGAGTGTATAAAACAATAAAAAATTAAAATAAATACAATAATGACAATCACAAACCACAAATGTCAAAATAAATTATCAATAAATTTCGCTGGCGAAAGCAATGAAAATGACGATTGTGTGTGAAGAGCGTGTTCATGCGCCACACATTCATTTGCCATGCGGTCCACTAGCATCTACTTTGCTTGAATTTTTTATTTTAATTTTATTTTTGTAACGGAGGAATTGTAGCAGTAGATTGTATGTACCGTTTCAAAGCAATGTGTATGTTTGTCGACTTTAACAGTTATTATAAATAGCGCAGTAAACACAGTTTTTAAAAATGTTTTTTGTATAAATGTAGTATACATTTAGGCTTAAAACCTTTTTATATCAAGGGTTTTATAAAGAAAGTTACGTTTGTGGGTTCACGAATACCAAATTCTAATAAAATCAAATTCTAACCCTAAATGTAGGCAATGTTTTATATCAATGTATATCCGAGAATCGTGTTTGATTGATAGCAACAGCTGTAGACGGATAACCTCATTTTTCATGCGAAGATTCGGATAAGAGTATGCATATACATATATATATCATAGGTAGCATTAAAAAAACGAAATGTTGCCTACATTTAGGAGCGAACCCCTTACATCAAAGCCACACACATCTAATGTGATAATTTTTGAAAGAAATATGGGATATTGGTCTATATTTCTGATTCTACGAGTCCCTTAAAAGGCATTCATAGAAAATATTAAACTGATGCTACAAAGTGAGGTTGTAGATCCAAGAAAGATAAAGAACTTCAAAGTTTTATTTTCTTTTCAATAATGTACCGTACTGAGCTTTGGCGCATAATAAAAATATATAAAAAACCGCGTTTCCCCCTCACACTCACAGTACAATTTCCAAGCATTCCAAGTCCTCTCGCGTTCAGCTAAATAAATCGAGATGGCGTCAATGACAACAACAAGCACAAAAGCAAAAAACACAGCGGTGACCACAATAATGACCAACGATAACAGCAGGAGCGCAACAACTACACACACAAACAAAATGTGTAATGAAAACCTTTAAAAGCGTTGAAAAAATTACGGCAAAAAACGAAGAAGAACGCTAAAAACATAATAAAGAAACGCAAAATAAACAAATACAAATCCAGAGCAATAAACAACAAAAATAACATCAACACAGCGACAAAGGAGGATGAACTCAAAGCGTTTGCATTTGGTGGGAAAGCGCGGCAACAACAACAAGAAAAACGCTTAAAAGAGAAGCGCGAAAACGTGTTCGTATAATGACCAAAATGGCGTTGTAAAGCGTAAAGTAATAACAGCGCGAAAAATGCTGTTTAAGCCATAATAAATATTCATTTCCTCTCGGTTGTAGTGTTTCTATTTTTAATTCTTATTTTCAACAGACTCTTCAAGTCAGCACACGAATTTGGATTATTGTTGAGAATCATCTAAAGGTTGGAAATATGAAGCTCTTCTAAGTTTCCCTCTTTAATTTAGAGTTTAAAGTTTATCTGGTTTGGGAATGCTTTCGCAAAAAATTTATTCGAATATAGTTCAATGAAAATTGTGTGGTTGTTGTTATTACAACTTTGCTTCCAATAGATGTCTCTAGGGTCAAGCACTGGTCGATTAAATCGGTTGTTTTATATCGACCTTGGACATTTGTATCAACATTAACCCAACAAATGCATCCCAAACTTATTCTCCGCTAAAAATGTCACTTTTTGAGCCGAATTCTCGACGTTTGCGGGAATGTCTCTAGGGTCAGGCACTGGTCGATTAAATCGATTAAATCGTTTTATATCGATCTTGGACATTTGTGTCAACATTAACCCAACAAAATATTTGTAGAGATCTGTTTGCATCCCAAACTTATTCTCAACTGTCAAAATGTCAATTTTTGAGTCGAATTCTCGACATTTGCGGGAAATTTTGCTTTTCTCTTTTTTAATTCCAAGAAAAGTGCGGCTGAGGCTCATCGACATTTGCAACCGTTTTTATACAAAAAAAAAAAACGGCGGAAGCAAAGTCCTAATAGATATACATAAGATGGAAAAGGAGCTAAATTTGTTCAATAGAACCTCTAGGGGACCCCAAAATGAATAGGAGATGATTCACCGACATCCTAGGTATTTACTTTGTGGGTATTAGACAGACTCGATAGAGAAGTCAATAGCATTTTTGGTCTATATTCGGACTAAAAATCTACTCGATAGATGGCGTTGCGGTCATGATACATTTGAGAACCGTATTTACTAACCGATATATTTTTGTTGTGAAAAATTAATAATTATAAATGTTAAGAAATAAATTATCCAAACCCTAAATACGTCCGATATTGACAGCATTATGAGACGACAGAGACAAATGGTCAACGTATCTATATTAGAATTAATTATTGTTGGTTAAGGGTTCACATACCATTCCTGCTCTCTTCAAAATGGCAAAAATGAAGCGCCATATTCTAGAAAACATTTAAAAGACGGCATATGGTTACTCACCAAAAATTTCAACATTCAATTTACGATTTTTAGTTTTGTATCCTCTCGACAGAAAGCTCCGTTATGTTATAAATGCGAACTATCGTAGACTTAAGGGGACAGATAATTTCGTAATATCGTACGTTAAAAATAGTTTTTTCTGTCTAATTTGTATATAACAACTACATAAGCTTTTGAGCTGAAGCAAATACGAGATACGAGATGCTTTATAAAGCAACAATTTATTGGAGTATCTGTTGCCTTTCAGTGTTAAAATACAGACTGTTAAAACTGTGGTGGCTTTGAGTTCTTATAAGATAATTTTATACATAGAAATGGTGTAAATGTTAATATGTAAATTACGAGTAAAGTTAAACTATGGATAAATTGATTCTCATTTGAAATACATTTAACAGTGTTCATCCATAGTGTTATTGTAAACAGCTAATAAATATTTGAGTCTCCTCAATTCTTAAACTTCCCTGTTACTAGACTATAAGCCTTTGGCACGTCAACTACAATATGAAAATCGAAAGTATTTATAATAATTTAAATAATGTAGTTCATTACTTTGTTTTTGATACTTCGTATTATAATTATTTACTTAGCTTATTTTATAAATTTATAATAATAAAAACTCCACTAGTTTGCACTTAAAATAGTTACTTTTAACTTAACATTACTTATTATTTTAAAAATATATTTTGACTGCGGCTTTTAACGCTTAAAAGAGCTAAATTTTAGCTGAAGAGAAAATTTCCTTTATATTTTAGCTTTGCTATTATCTACAGAAGTAGTAAGTTTTACGATTCCCTTAATATCGTAAATAATTTAATGGTTGCCCTGTGACTGTTAAATGAACAGTGCTGTTAATGTAACAGCAAATGCTAATAACATTAATATTCTCCTGAGCAACTGTAACTGTTAACTGCTTGCTGTTAACTGAGAGTATATTCATGGAATCTCAGTTCATTTTATTAACGTTCGTTGTCTCTTCACTCATATTTGAATTGAGTTTTTTGGGATTTGCTAACATTTTTATGTTCGTTCACTGCTTTGCACTCAAGTAGAATGCAAAAGGCAGGGCAATTAAAGGTCAGTTTAATGGTAGCTTAAATCTCAACTAGCAATGTATTAGTTGTAAGATATTGTTTTGGAAAATATGAATTAATTTGTGGAAATAAGTAAGTTTTTATAAGAATCTCCTTTATTATCTTATCTTCAAAAGCTGTTAAGGATCAGAGGAAAGTTATGTATGCTAAGTAGAAACTATGCACTTTACTATAAACCTCTCCCTTCTATTAATACGATGAGCCGTTTGTTATTAGATAATTTCTTAAACTTTGCTTCAATAAGTATCAAAAAAAAAATCGTTATCTACATTTAGGGTGAACCTGAATTAAATATGAAGTGTTTGGTTCGTTGATATTAAAAGAAGTATTTAATGACTTCATTTCGACATCCTTCAGAATCTGGTGTTCGCAATATATAGGAACATATACTAAAACTAGACACGGTCGAGTTAATTCTTCTATGTCTATAGTGTGCCTTCAAGTCATCAAGCCGAGGTAGTCGATTTAAAGCTTGCATTTTATTAATTTTTGATGGAAAAAAAGTCCTACACCTCGTCGGTTGTCAATAAAGGGGCATATGTTGGTGACGCAAAACATTAAAAACTGAATTTGGTTTACTATTAAGGAAATAAAAAATTAAACGTTGCCTACATTTAGGGTTATATTAAAAGGATGAGACGACAAAAATAAGTTGACGAAAATAAAATATGCGGTTGAAATAAATTTCCAATCATATAATTCTCACTGATTAAATTTTATAGTATTAAAGCGTAGTCCTTCGTCTTACCATACAAAATGCAGACGGCGGTATTTGGGATATCTGTAAATATGTTAGGTGTCTGAAGGTAACAATTTTGTGTGTTAGCATATGATGTTGCCAAAACAAGGTCATCGAGATAATTATGTAAAGCCAGTTTTGCTAATTATGCTCTATGATAAAAAAACTGAGATTTAATGACCTTTCCCTTGCAAGCTCTACATTGCAACAAACTCACGGGCATTAGTAAAACTAAGAAAAATGCAAACCCCATCGATATGCACTGCACCAACTGCAACGCTGTTCAACAACCTTTGTAAATATTTCTTTCACTTCACTTCAACCGCTGTTAACTCCATTAGTGGAGCTACTAAAATTCACCACACACAAGGAAAATCAAAATGCGCGCTTGTAAGTATGCCACACTATTTGCTTTGCCCTTTTGAAGGGTAATAGCGTGAGTAACGTCTCTCATTGCGTTTCTCTGAGCTGTGTTGAGTACAGTTCGCGTTTTACGCATTCTCAGAATGAGAGTGAGCTCTCATTCTCTCTCGCTTAAGTTTCGGCTGCTGCTGACACAGTTCAACTTCGGTGTGTCCCCGCCTCACTGCCTTTCTTGGCTATTTTCAAACTGTTGCATCAACGAGTGCCATACGCAGTGCGAACCTGAAATCGCAAATCAGTGTCGACGGTCAATTGAAAGCGAATGGTTGCCACACGTTAGTTGGTAGTGTAAAATAGCGAAATTACGTTATAAGTAGCGGTAAAGCCGGTTCAATAGTGCAATAAATGAAATGTAGAAACTTGTAGCGAGACTCTTAAAGGTAGTCTTAATTGTAGTTATATAGTTAAAAGCTGTGTGGTGAAGGGTATTTTTAGTTAGTTACAATTGTAATGCATTGGCGGTCGGAACAGGTGGCTTAGCGCCATACCATAACCTCACATACGATTGTAGGAAGACTTATATGTATATGTATGTATATAAATAAATGTATGTATGTATTTAAATATGTATATATGTATGTATGTATATATGTATGCATGTTTGTATGTAAGCCATGGCTTATAACGAGAGATTATCTACTTTGGCAAATTGAGATTGAGATTTTCCCTGCACATTTCGTTGTCGTTGCTGCGCCCTCTGTTAATAGCTAGCCAGCCCTCGCTCATACGTCAGCAGCAGGAGTAGCACCGCATTCGCTAGTGTGTCAGGTCACTGCCATTATACGAATACACCACATTACACACATACATACATATACAGGCATACATATATAAACTATTGTTTGCATTGGAGAGTGCAAGTGAAGTTGGTAGCGGATTTTGGGTATGCTTGCGGTACGCTTGTGTCTCAACTGCATGGCGCTCGTGCATACTCGTACATATGTACCGTTATAGTTATAGCCATTCGTTAACGACCGGAATTGGTCGAACCTGCTTCACACCGAATGCGTGTTGAGTAACTGTAAATGTAAAACGATAACAACAACAACAGCAAATATGTTCGTTGGCTCGCAGAACATTTTCTTCGTGTGTTATCCAACGGATTGCAGTTTTGGCATTTTGGCATTTACAACTAAGCTGCTGTGCTCAGTTTTTCATCCTGTCGGTTTTGTCGCTCTTAAACTCATCGTCAGACTCAATGCGAACGACGATGTTAACAAAAACAAAACAGTCAAAACAACAACAACGATAACAAAAACAAGTACGACGAAGACGAGAACGACAATTGCGTGTTGTATTTTTGTTGTTATATTGTTGTTGTTTTCATGCGTGCTATATATGTATGTTTGTAAGACGAACATTTCCACTACTCGCACGACGACTCCAACATATTTGCACGAACAAACCGAGCGCACATCGTAAAGCGACTGCTTGTCCTTTCGTACAATCGGCTCGGCACGAAGTTGCGCGGAAATTGTTGGTTGCTGAGCAGCCGTGGCTCATTCACGCCGGAACGTTGCGATTGTTAGTGTCGAAAACGTCGCTTGTACGCGTTTGAATGCAAAATATTAACGCTTTAGTGTTTAGAGATTTTCAATAAGTACGGCTTTTCCAAAACAAAAAAAAAAATTTACTCGGTCACACGCATGCATGCGTATGTGTTGGAGCGTGAGTGCGTGCGTGTATGCTAAATAAATACGTGAGTGCAGTCAAGTGAGTCAAAGTAAGGGTGTGTGTGTGTGTGACGCGCTACACTGTTATAATTACTTTAATTACAATTAATTACAACTATTAATTGCTAAGTGGTTGCTGGGAAAACGCTCAAACGAAAGTGTTAAATATTGCTAAGAGCAAGCGGTACGCATTAAAAGTGAAGCGTGTTATTTCCGTTAGTAATATAGCATAAATGTATTAACAACTGCTGTGGCAAGTAAAAATTAGAAAAAATTATCAGCTGACTTAGAAAACACACACAGCCACATATATATATATATATAAATATATATGCGTACAAGCGTCTAATAGAAATTTCGTATTTTCCTTGAGATTTTCGTGTTGCGTCGCGTTTTATTAGCTTACATTCTTATATGCATATATAATAGCAACAATTGTACCATCAAATTAACGCGCTAACAAATACAAGATACAAAAACAAAAACACACACAAGCAGCGCCTGGTGAAAACGCGGTTGTACAGGGCGTATGAGTGCTCCAATTCGACAAAGTAGTTATCACTGATTTAGCGCAAGCAAACGCACAGACCTACTAACATACATAGCGGTATATATGTGTTTAACTGTACATTAAATACAACTAGCTACGAAATTGTTGTTAAACGCGCTATTCGAGGCTCGTCTGCGTGTGTGTGTGCGTTGTGTTGCTGTGAATTTTTCATGAGCCAACAGAATTTGTGCTGCTGATTTAACGGCGCAACAACACTAACAACAAGAGGAACACAAAAAAGAGAAAATAAAAATAATAAATAAAAGAACAAAAAATAAAAATAAGAAATAAAAACAATAAAAAAATAATAAATTAAAACAAAAACAAAAAATAAAAACGAAAACAATAAAAAAAAAAATAAAAAATTAAAACAAAAACAACAAAACTAAAAAGGGAGCACTCGCCTCGCTCTGGTATTTTGTGTCTGATATATATATATTTTTTATTTTTTTTCATTTCTTTGTTGTTGCTACTTTTGCTTCGCGCGCTGTCTTGGCACGCATATTTTCACAATTTACACCATAATTCAATTCGTTTTTTTTCATTTTCGCCAGCTCATTCGAGCGCTTTTTTAAGGATACGCTGGTGGCAAGCTTAGCATACTAAAAGGCGCTAGTACGCACTAACACTAAGACATAGGCAACTAGCAGACTACCATGCATTGTTTTTGTTGTTGTTGTGCAGCGTGTGCGTGTAAATTGAATTATTTACACTTGGCATACGCTGACGTGCTTTAATTTATGCGCAAGTAAGCGCCAAAGCGCCTAAAAGTATGCAGCGCTGCAATTTAAATAATTCACAGCAACTAACAAACGACTTTGCACAAATAAATCAAATAATTTAAACTCAGTAAATAAATAAATAAATTTTCGCAGTTAGAAAACAACAACAACAACAACAAAAATAAAACTAAATCATCTCCACACAAGAGTGTAAACTACTTGTTATGCCGTGAGTAGCTTCTGCAACTGTTATTTGCTGACTATTTACGCTGACAAAACAGCCAAGCATATCCGCAAATGAAGTGACAAAAGAAAATGTTGCAGAGGTACTGAAAGCAAGTGCGAAAGGAAAAACAAAAAAAATAAAAATAAAAGCAGAAAAGTAAAAACAAAATAAAAACAACAAAAATTCAGAATTTAGTGCAAAAGCGTGCAAAACACACACAGTGTAAACGCTAAACAACAGGTGAACTTCGCAACTTAAATATTAACCTGCGTCTCTGTGGAAAATTCCCTGCAAATTACAACACTACATACTTATAACCGACACAAAAGCTGCTGAACTAAACTAAACTGAACTGGTGAGTGTCGCTGTTGTCTTTGTTGCTTTTGTAGTAGTTTTTCTTTTATTTTGCGAAACTTTTGCATTTACTTTTTGTCGATTGGGGTAACTGAAACTGTAGCTGTTGCTATTACTGTTTGTGTTGTTGTTGCCTTTTCCTTTTCCTCTTCTTCTTCTTCATCTGTTGTGTGCTATTTACTGCTGTGCTTTATTACAGCTGAGAGTTCGTAAAACACTTTAATTAATAGATTGATTGCATTGGATAGTAAAGGAAAGGAGGCATACTACTTATTTGGTGCTTATGTCTTTAGTGTTTATGTGCAGAGTGTTTGAAGTGCATGCTTGGGAGATAATGCAAAAAGGCGCAAATGGTGATTTAATAGATAAACCATACTTTGTGGCTTGCACATAAGGCTTAAGCTAAGTGTTTTACATTTTTATAGGTGAGTTGTGGAAAAAGGCTTTAAAATGAAATACTCATGACAAAAATTTGACAAATTTTCATTAAAATGATTAGCGATATTTTTCGCTTTCTAAACATGGAACAACTAATGGTTCTACAAATTGTATTTTAATAAATTTTTTTTTTTATAAATTTTGTTCAGAGATTATTATAAAATAAATTCAGTAATAATATCCCATATGAGCCTCACCAGAAGGTTGTTTTAGACCTTATTACTTAGAAGTAATGGCTAAGAACGATAAATAATATTAATCAAATTTGTCAAAATTGTAAAAACAACTATACAACAAAAATCAAAAAAAAAAAAATGTTGCCTACATTTAGGATCTCCACGAATATACATTTCTAAAATATATTAGTTCAACAATAATTTATATGTATTTAGTTAACTTCACATCTGTTCGTCTCCAACGTTAATTCTACCGACAATTTCTAAGAAATATTTAGAGAACTTCTGAAATTTTATAGTCAATCTGTAAATTTTGGAATTCTATATTCTTTGAAATCGTTTTTTTTAGAAATTAACCATAAAACTGTTGCCTACTTTTAGGATTTCATCGAATTTATATAAAAACATATGAGTTGAACAATTAATTATATGTATTAGTTAATATTTTTTATCCAAACCGTTACTTTCACTGACAATATCGAAGAAATAATTTTAAGTCTGGTCAATTTACAGTCAATGTGCAATTTTTGGGATTCCATGTTCTTTCAAAGAGGTGAAATAATTTCTGTTAACGTTTTATCCGAAAATATATCTCGTCGTGATATCTCATTCGTTATCAGTGTATATGAATGAAATTTATAAAAATTTCATTGTGATTTGAGTGGATAAGAAAATTCCACTTATTGAAGTGGAGGCGAAGTTATAACTTTTTACAATAACTGGATCACCATACTAGGTTTGGCTTTGATTTTAAGAAATACAATTAAAAAATCGGAAAGAAATTCATTGAAAGCGTGGTTTGTATTGTACCCCATGTAATAGAGAAAAACTGTATATAAAAATATTTGAATTGAGAAATCACATTGTCTGTTAGGTGATGAGGAATTTATTGACTGACTTTGAAAGGAAAAATTAAGTTTCTGTTTCCAAGTTAAAAAAAATATATTTTTTATTTCACCATTTTGCTATCATTAACTGTTCTGTTCTGTTCTACCTCTATTATTATAACCAAACATGTGCATTTATTCCGAAAATTCCACTTTTGGCCATTGTCAAGTTTTACAATAAAACATATAAATGGATTTTATTAATATTTCTTTATAATAACAAGTTAATTCCATAAACTCAAACCAACACACAAGTCAGCATAAAAGCACTCGTTGGCCTCATTCTTGTTAATTGATCTTAATTCTTTCTGATAGGTTTCCAAGTATAATTCCGAGTGGCATTTTAAATTTAAAAGTATGCTGATTAAAAGATATACAGCTTTACATTAGTCGAGCTTGGAATTATCAGTGTTGGGCATATCACTTTAACTTTTTATATTGTCTTGTTAAAATTATTCACTGAGAGCAAAATGTGAAGGATATAATTAAAATAAAAATAGACTTTTGGACAGTTATAATAGAGAGCTTGTATGTACATTAGCTAACATTTTTTAGTGAAATTCTAGTGTTACAACACTTGGGGATTCGAATGATTGGAATGATTTTACTGGATATAAATAAAATTTTCGTTTTGTAAAACTTTTTTTAAATTTATTTGGATCAAAATGAAATGTACTGTGTCGATTGTAATCAAATTGATAACAATATGTATTAAAAACTACTATTGTGTATATGAGAAATGCAGTGTCAGGCTCTGTGACGGTTCGGAGATATTTGTGTTCTCATAAAATGCCTTAAAAAATATTTTATTTTTAAATCTCTAATTTCAAATCTCTTCTAACTCTCACAGAATTTTTTTCGAATAAAAATTTTAAATAAGCTTTAAATTTGTTTAAGTTGTACTTAAAAACTTACAACTTGAACTTGAATTATTTTTCACAAAATCGATAATCCGATAAATGTTCGGATAAATACAATCATCAATCCACATTCATAAAACTGCATCAGCTGTGAGCTTTTTTCTGCTTCAACACACACGCAACACACACTTTTAAGCAGACAACAGTACGCGTACGCAACACCACACTTATTAAACGGCAATCTGTAAACAAACACAATTGACTTCTTTTTAATTAACCGGTCTTACGTGATTAACAGCCGACGCGCCATTGTCTTCATGCCATGCCGCTCGCGCCTTTAATTGGAGCTTTTTAATGTCGCACGACTTGCTGCTGCTGCCGCCGTTGCCTTTGCTGTTGTTGCTTTTCCACCGTTTTCGCCGTTCAATTTGCAGCGACGCAATAATGACAACGGCCAGGCAGCCAGCCAGCAATGGTCCCCAGCGAGCGCGTACACAATGTCCTGCTAATTTTTCATGTAACAAATGAAAATGGCAAAAACAAACGAAAACAAAAAACAACGCAAACATATATACATACATATATGTGTGTGTGTGTGTGTGTGTATGTTCATGTGAGACAATTGTGCGCTGAAGCTGTCATCCGTTGGTTGTTGTTCGCGTTGTGTGTTTTGTTTTTTGCCTTCGTCATGCGTCGCACTTAATCATATTAACCCGCAAATAGAGTGTGGCAGTGTTCGCGCGCTTGCCTGTGCGTGTGTATGTATGCGAGTGTGTGCGTTGGCGTGTGGGTGTCACCATCACACATAATAAAACATTTAAATGATGGCACTTAATTTAATTGTTCCTGCCGTTTCATTGCAATTGTTTGCATGCGTGTGCATGGCTTTGTGTGTGCGCTCGCACTTGCATTGTTCTGTCAACGCTGCGATCTGTGGTCAAGCGTCACACAAAATAGGCGGAAGCGCCATAAAGTAGACAATAGTAAATGTAGCATGTAAGCGTGTGTGCGTACGCGCGTTGGTGGTTTTAAAAAGTAGAAATAATATTAAAAAAAAAAAATAAATAATAAATAATGAAAAAATAAATAATATTACAAAAACAAAATGAAAATGAAATTGGTGATAATTTCCCAGCGTATATGCCATAAATTATTGTCGTACATGCATTGCCACAAATTATGCGAAATGAAAAAATAATAATAACTAACGATGCACAAATAATTCAAAATAATAAGCATAATGGGAATTGTGATGAATATTGAGTGAGCTTCATATATAATGCATGTGAGCTCTAATGAAATTCAGCTAAAATTTAGGCAATCAAATAGTCGTACATACATAAATACATAAAATCCTATTCAAACACATCGATATGCAATTTGTTTTTAATTTTTTCAGAGTAATTTCAGATTTTTTTTTAATTTATTTAGACATATTTTCGGAAATTTGTTTTTATAATTTTTTTTTACAAATCTATTGTTTTTAGAATTTTTATTTAGATCTTTTTTTTTGTCGATTTTTTTAATTTTTTTAGATTTTGTTCAAAATTTTTTATAGACATTTTTTTAATTTTTTGAAATATATTTATACCCTGAACAGGGTATATTAAGTTTGTCACGAAGTTTGTAACACCCAGAAGGAAGCATCGGAGGCCCTATAAAGTATATATATAAATGTTCAGTAGGTTGAACTGAGTCGATTTAGCCATGTCCGTCTGTCTGTCTGTCTGTATATATACGAACTAGTCCTTCAGTTTTTAAGATATCGTTTTGAAATTTTGCACATATTATTTTCTCTTCAAGAAGCTGCTCATTTGTCGGAACTGCCGATATCGGACCGCTATATTATATAGCTACCATACAAACTGTACGATCGGAATCAAGGGCTTGTATGGAAAACTTCGGCATTTTACTACATATCTTCACGAAATTTGGTGTGAGTTATTGTTCATAGAAATAATTTAATCTCCGAAAAAAGTGTTCAGATCGGTTAACTATAGCATATAGCTGCCATACAAACTGAACGATCGGAATCAAGGGCTTGTATGGACATTTTTCGCATTTGACGTGGTATCTGCACGAAATTTGATATGGATTACTGCTTAAGGTAATAATATAATCTCCGAAGAAATTGTTCAGATGGGTTAACTATATAACCTTAATGTTTCTAGCAAACAACCCGGCTAAAAAGTATTAGTAAAATGTTTTCTTTTTTTTACTTACTTTTTCTTACGTCTTTAGATTGCTTAAACACATAGTTACTAAAAGAAATGCACCTGTGAAGGTTATATTAGCTTCGGTACAGCCGAAGTTAACGTTTTTTCTTGTTTTTAAATTTTTTTAGAAACTGTCCGCATAAAAAATGTGCGATCCATGTCATAATTAAACACCAAATATATGAGTGTGTGTGCGTGTAAATATTTACAAATTCACACATACATACCTATATATGTACATATATGCATAATTCAGTACAGCTGTGTTGCGTGTAACCAGAGAACTCCTGCTGGTCGCGTCGACCACAACAGTTTAATGCTGCGGTCAGTGTGACTTTTACCAAAAGTGTAATGGTCACACCAGCTGACTGTCGCTCAACACGCCCGTTTTAAATATTTTTTTGTCTTTCTTGTTAATTTTGGGTTTCTATTTAAAAATGCATGAAAAAGTCAAATTTAAATCTCTGCAAATTTTGCAGTTACAAATTCATACAAATAAAAAATAATATATATACACATATATAAATTTTTGTAAAATAAATATATACCGCTAAATTTCGGCGCTGGCTATTTAGTTTTAGCTTGTGGGAATTGTCAACAAGCGCAACTGTTTGCGGCATCATTGGTGGGAGGGACGCTGCTAATTCTTGTTTATTATGATGCATTGGCTATTTGTTGTGTTTCATTCACGCCTCTTTTTACTCGAAATTTGGGGTTTTTTATGAGGATATAGGCTTGGTATATTTTTTGTACATTTTTGTGGTTTTTAAAATAATTCAAAAGTGTTGGAATGGAAATAGTAAACTATTGCGAGTGATAAAACGAAATTCTTAAATTCTTATACATATATTTATATATTCTTGTTCAGTAACATTAACATCGTTTCATGGTATTTTTTTTTAATTATATGGAAGCCATGATTGTCAAATGACAAACATTTCACATTTTCACAGACATTTTTATTTTATTTGGTGCGAAGTGCAGATCGATTTTACTTCTTGTATCAGAAAATATGTTTTAAATTGTATTCATGTAGTCAATTCCAAGCAAAAAGGCTTTCTTGCCGGTACCACACTCCAAGTGTGAAGAAAACAAATTCCGTGTTTTTATTATTACTGTATTTCTGGTTTTCTATAAACTACTTTTTTGTGTTTGTGCTTTCAATGAAGAACTCAATTAGTTCTCATAAACTCTCTAAGATTATTTACCAAAATGCCTAATTCGTAGCATACATTTTTATTGTATAAACAAAAACGTTGCCTACATTTAGGATTCATCCAATATGAATCTAAGACATGAATATTTACCTTGCTAATATTAAAAGTGTTCACAGTCAAGAAAACTCGGAATGGTATTATAACAATTTCGAATGCAGTTGGCGTATAAAGATATTGATATTTTGATATATGAAGTTTTACCTTGATTTTCTTTCGTGGATAAAAAAAGCTATTGCCAGTGAATTTTATTAGAAAAATACTTTACGCTTACGGTGTATTTTATATACTTATAATGTTTTATAGATAATATGAACTATGAATGTGGGTTCCTTTGAAAAATAAGAAATGTTTATGAAAAAAAAATAAATAAAAATGATTTAATTATTAAAAGAACTTCCACATTCACATGTACCTAATCCGATTTTGCTGCATGTGTATTATTTACTAAAGCGCCTAATTGTAGACTAGGTGTTTTCATAATTTTATTTACATTGCATAAAAATGTAGAAGCTCTGCCTACATTTAGGGTTTCTTTGCATATGAACACCTCACATAAATAATTTTAACATGAAGGATTAAATAAAAAATTACGGGAATTAATTTTTCACATATGGAGAAAAAATTGAAATGATGAAGGATTAAAAAATATGTTTGAGTGCCGTTTTTCGTATTCGTATCTGAAAAATATATGTTTTGTCATAGCTGTTTTGGGTTATGAGTTTATTTTGTGGTTTCCATGTGGTTAGTAAATATTTTTAATATTTTTTATTAAGTACAACATTAACAACTAACCCATTTCTGTTTGTCACTTTCATTACACTTTCACTAGCGAAATAAAAATGCATACATTTCAACAATGAAATATAAAAATTCTATAAAAATTCTATTTATTTGTCACTGTTATAAACCTGCAAGTGCAACACAGTGAAAATATTGATATAAATACGTTTCAGATAAATGCCTTGCCGTCCAACATAAAAATAAGTAAATAATGAAATTTGCATAAAAACAACAACATTTCAATTTATTAATGCACTGCCTTCATTGGCTATATGAAATTTCTAATTTTAACAGAAAGTGCTAAGCATTCTTATTGAGTGCTCTATATTACTCTTCCAAATATATGCCTTTTGATAACTGCAGACAACAAAAAATATGCAAAAATAATAATTATAATTAAAATTGAAATTAATAAATATCAAAGCATAATTATTATTCAAAAATTATTAATTACAAACTCAATGGGAGATATTTGTATCTATGTTTGTACGAGTATAAATGTAAGTAGTGCATATTGCCATAAATCACTTGATACAAAATAAATGATAAAGTCAGCATGTTAGCAAGCAAATATATTTATTTAAATACATATATATTTATTTACATATATATAATTGTGTTTGCCACTTTTATTCATATGCAAATATAGACTTGAATTTGTTGTTTGCATAACTGTATTAGCTATTTGAACATCGAGCCATTGTGGTTATGCGCATAATTGGCAAAATATTGTCATTTTCCAAATACCGCAAAGTGTTTGTTAACAAAACATGAACATTAAAATCCAAATACGAGTAGAATGCCAATAAAATGCTTGGAGTATATGAAAAATGAAAAATAAATGCACACAAAATACACCAGTAATTGACAATGACTTTAAAACACACATATTTGAAAAATACTTACATACACTTGTATGTGTGTATATGTGTTTGTATGTGCTTTTTGAAACCTGTATGTTTACATTTTGCAAATAATATTTTTTTTCATAAATCATTTTTTTTCGCAGCTCATATTGCAGCTGTTTTCGATGTTCTGTACTTTATATATTTATAACTTTTTTTTTGAATTTTGCTATTGGCGTGTTATAACATGCAATATGTTTTAGAAAAGCCAGGAAAAAATGCTTTCAAAAATTTTTTAATTAATTCATAATTTTGGTGAATATCAAATAAACACGTGTGCTTTTTTCGTTTTTTTTTTTGGTATTTTGGTTATATCATAAATGGAGTTCAATTATATAAATCTTTATTTCGATTTGTACTATTTTATTAAGTTTTCGGCATTCTAAAATATAAACTACTATTTTGTAATTTTAAGATGTTTCCTAGCAGTTAGAAGATTTCTAACCAAAGATATTCAAAATTATCCAAGCTTGCTATATTATCGAGGGAAATTGTTTTTAGAAGCATCTTGTTCTACAATTATCATAAATTTTCGCTTTAAATGCGCCAACAATTCCTACATATAAGTCCAGTCGCTACTACACACAATACATTTGAAAAAGCTGTAACTGACTGCGCTTTTTCTCAAATAACGTTGAAGAGTCTATTTTATCAGCATTGTTTCCAGGAAGTGTTGGAAAATTTGTTAGATTAGCACGTTAAGAATGAGTTACAGGTTCCAAACTCGGGTAAAGTATCTTGGTATCAACTCCCATTACTGTTTTTGTGTAAATAACTGTGTTTTTTGAGCACAAAATCCACACACTGAGCGTATACTCAGTTTTCTACATCAATACCCTCTGGATTCATATGGTTAAAAACAACTGGAACTGACAGAGTCCAGCGTGTCAGGTGTTTCAAAAGTTCATTAAGAGGTCAAGTACTTTTCTTCCTGACCTTTCAATATTTTTCTGAAACCTCCAATGACTAAAACGACTTGAGCTGTCGTACTCTACCGGATCAGTCGTTTTGCAATTGTTTTAAAAGGTCAAGTTCCTTTGTCCTTTCAACTCCTCTCAAGCTTCCAGCTGCTTTTGGATTAAATACTTTTACGTCTGAAAAGTCTACTTGCTTTCAAACTAAGTGTTCTACCTCAATAAATCGCAGAACAATGTTGATTCTTTCAAAAAGTTTGTACTGATAATGAGCCATCTTATGCGTAATGCTGCTTTACAAAGTCAATTCAGATTATGTCGTAGAAACTTCCTTTTGCACACTCAAGCAAAAGCTTCATCTTTACTCTGGCAGCAGAAAAGTGAGAGCAAGCAATAGTATGCCTGTCTTATTTGATTGTTGAAGATATTTTGTCTCATCCTTGTATATTCTCGGACTTAGTCACATTGCTTCTTGTTTAAATAACGGAACAAATGTTTCAACTTTGTCTGTCTGTCTGTCTTTTCGCTATTTTCTATCTAGTGAAAAATATTCGACAAGGAGTCTCTCATCCTGAAATTTTGCTTCGGTCAAACTGTTCAGAAATTTCGGTCTTGGATTTTTCGAAGTTTCGACGGAACTCCTTTCAATACCATCCTCTCTGATGTTCTCTAAAATTCGGCAAGACATGAGTGTATGGTAAATATGATGAATAATGAGTGAATGGCAGATTTTTGGTTTAAAATAACACTGTTGTGGTCTATGGACAGCAAACGACGCCATATTTATTTCCGCTCTTTTGACATTTCTCTTTAGTAAGGTTTCACATTTCACCATTGAAAGATATGCGATATAGCAACGAGTCGAAATTATTAAAATTTACACCGAAATTCAGAGTCAGTGGCCTCAACTTAAAGAGCGTTACGTCCAATTTATGGTCGTCGTAATCGTCCTGTCTGACCGCTTAATGATAAAAGAATATTTTTGGCCTGAATTGGATGGTATGGACTTAGACAATATGTGGTGCCAACAGCATGGCGCCACAGGCCACACAGCGAATGCCACAGCCGATTTATTGAAAACCAAGTTGGGTGAATGTGTTATTTCACGAAAATTGGGTTCAGCGTCTGGATTTCAGCAACCGCGCCCGTGGTGGCCAAGCAAAAGAAATCGGGTTCTTTACATAAAGGCATAGAATGTATTTTAACAGGAATAAAGAATTTCATTGATATCCCAATCATTTTTAGCGCTCTTATTGAAAAACCCTTTATTAACAATAAATTTGAACTCAATTTCGGATTAAATTTTAAAATGTATATACATATGTATCTCCAAATTAAGTGACGTTGTAAAATTGCTAATATGGATTTTATAAATACATACTACATATACTTATATACATTTTTGTATATTATTTTTTACATATTTATTTTTATTGCAAATTCATTTATTTTCCACAATTTACAAGCATACATTTCTATAAATATACGTGTGAATGACTATGTATGTGCGTGTGTGTGTGCCTTCGTTTGTGTTTGTTTGACTTTTGGATGACATTTGTTAGTATTTACTCGCATGTTCTTTTGTTGGCAACAACTTTGTTGTATTTTCGCCCGTTAGGTATTTGTTGACGCATTTGTTGTCAGCATTGATACCACAGGCATTCTCGTTGTTGTGGTTGCTGTTGCATGCCTATTGTTGATATTTATTTAACACTACACTGATGACATTTACGTGCGTTCTTCTCTGTTCACTGTGTGTAATCAGAGCGTTTTGAAAACCACTCAAAGCCAAACCGAGCGACCCATCGACCGACCCAACCAAGCGTCTAACCAACCTACAACAATGAGAAAAATCAAACTGAACTGAACACAACTTCTATGCAACACTGTGACACCATGTGTGTTGCAAGTGTATGTGTGTGTCACAAAGAGATAAAAATTCATTAAATTAAAATATTTTATATTGACAGCAGTTGTGGTTGTAAATTCCGGTTCATTTTGTGGCATTTGCGGTCAATGTGTCCTGTCAGTTGAGTACTTCCTCGATGGTGTTGTGTAATTAGCGCACATACCGCAAAAATGTTAACGACAACAACAACAGCAAGAGAAAGTAAAATAAGAGCGTAAAATAATGCATGCTTGAAAGGGGAAAATTGTGTAAAATTTTTTGTGTTTCACTGTTGGTCCTCAGCTGACCATTGTCACCCGAAACTTTTGTACAACATTTGCTGTTCGAAGTATGTGGGGCTTGAGTACATACTTGTTGGTATATAAATGAACGATTCCTATTGAAATTGTAAGCGGATATTCCATGGAAAAAATGTATTTGATGTGAGTGCTTATTGTTGCCATAAGCGGATACTTATGTCCTTAAAAGTAATGGTAACATAAAGGAGTAAGTGTGATATGAGATTAATGGCAGAGTTGATTTCCACTAGAAACCGTTAAAAAACTGGCGTATTTGGTTAAGAAATTAATAAAACAAACAGAATGATGCCTTTCCGCGAAATTTCGGAGATTTAAAATCAGAGTTATTCACTCTAACTATTTGATAAGGGTGGTAACACTGCACATTTTTTTAAATTCGTCACAATTTCTTACCAATTATTTTCTATTTAACAATTTTTTTTAATTAAAAAAATTAATAATTTAATCTGGCAACTCTCAATTTATTATAAAAATTGTTTCAAAATATTTACGGATTTGAACTCAAATTTTTTAGTACAAAATTTCAAATTGGCACAATTTAAAAATAAAAACAATAATTATTTAGTCTGGCAACTCTAAAGTAATTTTTTTAAGTCTTCCGGAAAATATTTTAGCTTATAAATTTTGTTTATGAAATTTGAAATTGGTACAATTTAAAAATTAAAAAAAAAATATGTTTAGTCTGGCAGCACTGAATCGATTTATATTAAGAATACTTTGGAAAATATTTAAGCTTACAAACCCATTTTTTATTACGGAATTTTAAATTGGTGTAATTAAAAAATAATAATAATAATCTGGCAACTCTGAATTACGTTTTTTAAAAATTGTTTAAACATCTTTACAGGTTTGAATCAGCATTTTTATGGCGAAATTTCAGCTCTTTGCAAATAGTTTTTATTTAAATTATTATGTAGTTAACAGGTGGCAACACCATGGAATAAAATTTTCTAAAAAGCTTGTTGCACAAACATACTTTGGATATTCATAATATGCATTTTTTTTTTAATTTTTATTTCTAAATTTCTTTGAGATAATTGTGAAGCTTTTTTACAGCTTAAAAGCTTTACAAAATATTTTCTCAATTAAGTATTTAAAATATTCAAAATTTGTATATTCATAATGTGTTTTTTTTTATTTTCTTGTTATTTAAAATATTTTAATATGACTAGCAAGCTTTTTAAGCCTCTTCCACATAAAAGCTTTATACAGTTATTGTCTCATTTAACCGCTCATATTAACGTTTCACTAGAAACTTTCGCAATTTTAAAAGTAAATAAATAAACACACTTGAACTAGATCTAAACTCCCCTACAGCACTACATAAATCGGACACGCTTATTGAAAGCTTCCAGGAAGCACTTCTGCTTAATTTATCAACCACTGTTTGTTGAAAATCTTCTGATCGTATGTTATCGCTTTTATCATCTTGGAAATCAGTTTAATTGTATTTGCAGACGGTATTGAGAAAAAGTTATGTTCAATTACTAAGTAAGGACCAAAGTGAGTTTCAGCGCGTAGTTACTTTGCTCGCGCTTGAATAACTTTCTTTCAACTTTTCTATTTATTTATGTACAATGGTGTGGTGTAAAGCTTTGTCGTCGCCGTGCGCCTAGCTATATATTCGTGCCATCAGGTTATTAATATCCCTATTATTGTTGTATTTCCGTAATTTTTCCTCGACGAGTTTTTTTCGCTTCTTCCTCTCTTTCCATTGGTCTGCCAGAAAGTCCTTTGTCCACGATTTGCCATTGTCCACGCGCGAGTGCGGTGTGTTTTCAGTTTGCTTGCTTGTTTTGCTAGGTGGCGCTCTGCTCTCTGTGTTTGTGGGTGTGGATGCTTTGTAACCCTGCTCCTCGCAGAAGATAATCCACTCTAAGTATTTGAGATTTTTTTTGTAAGCGGAGAAGACAGTCAAAGTTATGCAATAAATAATTTCCGTTAAAGGAGAATTCAGTTAAAGCTTATTTTTTCTCCACATTTATCTCACGGCCCTTTAAATACTTGTATGCATATTGCACGCATTCCGATTTTTCGCCAACGCAATCATCTCCACTTGTGAGTGGGGTAAAGAGAAAAATCGCTTTGTTATGATTCTTTGACAGTCTCTGATGATTGGCGCTCGCTGCTCGCAGTCGGTGTCGTCGCTTTAATCCGCACTCTGTCACACCGCTTGTCCATTTGCATTCCTTTCATTCGGGGGTTTTTTGCATTACACAACATTTTTATATTTGACACATGCGTTTGTCCTTCGACCTTTAACGCTGTCATTATTGCTTTCGTCAATAAAGCGTCAGCGCGGGTTACCAAGGCCTGTTGATCCCGCTGTTGGTTGTCATGGTTGCTCTGTGGAAGCCTTGGTTGCAGCTGAGATATCTCATACGATCGTTATGAGTAGTTATTTTCGTATTTAAAAAAAATGGCAAATTTTTCACTTTACTGTTGTTGTAGTTGTCAAGGGAAGACCCTTAGTGATGACGGCGTTGAAATGCATAGCCGATAAAGAATGCAATAAATATGCACTGATTGCCTAGTAACGAGCGCGTAAATCACAAAAATGCTTTGTAAGTTCTTTGTCGCAAAACGACTTTTGAAGTCAAAAGCATTCTTCTTCTTCTTAACTGGCGTAGAAACCGCTTACGCGGTTATAGCCGAGTCCACAACAGTGCGCCACGCATCTCTCCTTTTGGCGGTTTGGCGCCAATTGGTAATACCAAGTGAAGACAGGTCCTTCTCCACCTGGTCCTTCCACCGGAGTGGAGGTCTCCCTCTTCCTCGGCTTCCACCAGCGGGTACTGCATCGAAAACTTTCAGAGCTGGGGCACTTTCATCCATTCGAACAACATGACCCAGCCAGCGTAGCCGCTGTCTTTTTATTCGCTGGACTATGTCTATGTCGTCGAACAACACATACAGCTCATCATTCCATCTTCTGCGGTATTCGCCGTTGCCAATGTTTAAGGGACCGTAAATCTTCCGCAAAACCTTTCTCTCGAAAACTCCTAGTGCCGTCTCATCGGATGTTGACACCGTCCACGCTTCTGCACCATAAAGTAGGACGGGAATGATGAGGGACTTGTAGAGTTTAGTTTTTGTTCGTCGAGAGAGGACTTTACTTTTCAATTGCCTACTCAGTCCATAGTAGCACCTGTTGGCAAGAGTGATTCTGCGTTGGATTTCAAGGCTGACATTATTATCGGTGTTAATGTTGGTTCCTAGGTATACGAAATTATCTACAACTTCAAAGTTATGACTGTCAACAGTGACGTGGGAGCCAAGACGCGAATGCGCTGACTGTTTGTTTGATGACAGGAGATATTTCGTCTTGTCCTCGTTCACCACCAGACCCATTCGCTTCGCTTCCTTATCCAGGCGGGAAAAAGCAGAACTAACGGCGCGGGTGTTGTTTCCGATGATATCAATATCATCGGCGTACGCCAGGAGCTGTACACTCTTGTAGAAGATTGTACCTTCTCTATTTAGCTCTGCAGCTCTTATAATTTTCTCCAGCATCAAGTTAAAGAAGTCGCACGATAGCGAGTCACCTTGTCTGAAACCTCGTTTGGTATCGAACGGCTCGGAGAGGTCCTTCCCGATCCTGACGGAGCTTTTGGTGTTGCTCAACGTCAACTTACACAGCCGTATTAGTTTTGCGGGGATACCAAATTCAGACATCGCGGCATAAAGGCAGCTCCTTTTCGTGCTGTCGAAAGCAGCTTTAAAGTCGACAAATAGATGGTGTGTGTCGATCCTTTTTTCACGGGTCTTCTCCAAGATTTGGCGCATGGTGAATATCTGGTCAGTTGTTGATTTTCCAGGTCTAAAGCCACACTGATAAGGTCCAATCAGTTTGTTGACGGTGGGCTTTAGTCTTTCACACAGTACGCTCGATAGAACCTTATAAGCGATGTTAAGGAGGCTTATCCCACGATAGTTGGCGCAGATTGTGGGGTCTCCCTTTTTGTGGATTGGGCAGAGTACACTGAGATTCCAGTCGTCGGGCATGCTTTCTTCCGACCATATTTCGCAAAGAAGCTGATGCATGCGCCTTATCAGCTCTTCGCCGCCGTATTTGAATAGCTCGGCCGGCAATCCATCGGCCCCCGCCGCCTTGTTGTTCTTCAAGCGGGTAATTGCTATTCTAATTTCTTCACGGTCGGGCAATGGAACATCTGTTCCATCGTCTTCGATTGGGGAATCGGGTTCGCCATCTCCTGGTGTTGTACTTTCACTGCCATTCAGCAGGCTGGAGAAGTGTTCCCTCCACAAACACAGTATACTCTGGTCATCAACCACTAGATCACCGCTGGGGGTCCTACAGGAGTGTGCTCCGGTCTTGAAACCTTCAGTTAGTCGCCGGATCTTTTCGTAAAATTTTCGAGCATTACCCCTGTCGGCCAGCTTGTCTTTGTCGCAAAACGACTTTTGAAGTCAAAAGCATTGCTGACGTAATATTCAGTCGATGTGTCATGTGTCCGAGGTTGAGATATTTTTCAACTCCATTGATTATTCAAGGCATATTATATCAAGTCATACTTCTGCTCTGCTTCTTAAGACATAAAGTTAAAAATAATTTGTTTGGGGGACTATCGACTTACAGTTCAAGTAAGTCTTTAAGGTGCTATCTGTTTTGACCCCTCAAGATTCTTTAGTGACCGAAATTTTGGAATATTTTGTCTACGTTGTATTTTCGAAAAATAACTGTAATTGTCGTTTAAAAAATTTATTCAATATTAATTTTGTCTCCATCAAATTGGTCCCCATTCGATATTATGCACTTATCCAATCGTCGAAACATTTCTGAAACTCGATTCTTGGATAGCCTTTAGCTTTTTCAACGATTTATTGTATGCTTATAAAATGACGCTCCTTAACGTTCTCTTTTGATTTTTGGAAATAGGATAAAGTCATATGGAGTCATGTCTGGCGAATATGGAGGCTGGAGCTACGTTACAGTATTTTTTTTTTACCAAGAATTCACGAACAAGCTACGAAGTATGAGCTTTGAACAAACGATAAACGTCAATCTCGTTAAACAGAAAATGTATCGGAGTTCAGGGGCATGTATATTAACATAATAAAAAATAATAAAAGTATATAAAATTGCTTTATGGTGCAGAAGTAGAACGATGAGTTGTACGAGTTATACGACGACATTGACATAGTTCAGCGAATAAAAAGACAGCGGCTACACTGGCTAGGTCATGTTGTCCGAATGGACGACAACACTCCAGCTCTGAAAGTGTTCGATGCAGTACCCGCTGGAGGAAGCCGCGGAAGAGGACGACCTCCACTCCTTTGGAGGGACCAGGTTACACTTGGCATCTCCAACTGGCGCCGAACTGCGAAGGAAAGAGAGGAGTGGCGCGCTCTTATCGATTCGGTTATAACCGGCTAAACGGTTGAACGCCAATCACATACATACATATAAAATTGACAATTGTATTCTCCAAACACTTGAATTTTTAAACATTACAATTCCCGTTATTTTTTGAACACACCACGGAAACTTCTTTAGTTCCTTCAAAATCAGGCCAATGGGAGTCCCCCCGTAAATAAATCGGTTTTATCTCGTTATTCATTATATTTTCTGTTTTCTCATTTCTTTATATATGTAAGAAGGTGCCTGAGTTATAAATAATTATTTAATTAGTACCTATGAGTTTCTAACTTTTCAACTGTAACTCAGATTGGCTCATCTATACTACTATTATAAAGAGGAAAGATTTGTATGAATGTTTGTAATGAATAAACCCAAAAACTGCTGTTACGATTTCAAAAATTCTTTCACTATTGGAAAGCTACACTCACTCCGAGTAACGACTATAGGCTATATTTATTGCTAGAATCTCAACTTTCTGGAATTAGTTACCAGGTGAGGGTATCAAAAAGACTCCGTGATCGAGAATTTTAATCTGAAACGGAAAATCGTCTTGCAAGTAATTTTTTCTCTTCAAATCGCAATCGCGTGCCAGAGAGTCGAGTAACGAGCGCTCGCAGCTGCTTACTGAACAAAATTTCAAAACCTCCAAGTAGGCGCTTGAGTGTCGAGTACGGAGCGTGTGCAGCGACTTGAAGAACAAAATATTAGAAATATACAAGCTCGGACTAGGGCATCGAGCTCTTAGCGTTCACAACGCCTTCATAATAGTAAAAAAAAGACAACGGACACCTAAGGCTAGAGGTCGTAATCAAGTTTTAGCTCATTGAAAATAATATATAATTTCATGATAGAATTTTAATCATTTTGCTTTTTTAAAATGAACACCACTCAAGAAATGGGAAAGTACAGACATATGTATGGGAGAGACATAGTAAAGTAAAAACTTTTAACTTTTGAAATATGTGTTTAAATCCGTGCGTAGCCGGAGCGGTCTGCTAGTCTTTAATAAATTTGTTGAAAGTGACAAATTTTCATACAAAACTAAAAAATATAGTTTTTTTTCGGAGAAGAATTGTGAGAAAGGACCACATTCACATAGTTAATACTGACTGGTACAAAATGGTATGGTATATATCTTCATATTTTGGCATTTTTAAGAGAATTAATATTCAAAAGGAACTTTAAATTAAATAACACTTGCCAAATGCTATAATTAGAATTCTAGATGTTAATATACCCTTGTGTCGGATTTGTAATTATTAAAATATATATTTTTTCTTAATCCTTAGCACACCAATAATATCTGTCGCGCTGACTTTATGGGGTGATATTTTTTAAATTTATTTTTTAAACTTTTCTAAAATTAATTAATAGCTTCTACATCACCCTTATGCAGTAGTATATGTAAATTTACAGGTATCGGCAATTGATTTTTTTCATTTAAGAACCCCTACACTAATATACAAAAAATTATGGACAATTAAAAAAAAAATGCTCATAATTCGTTTAGGCAAACAATTTACTTAATTAAATTGCATTCTTCTGCTAAACGCACTAAATTTATATAATGTTACACAGTAATTACGATTTCACTTTCATGTGTATAAATACACATATATATATATATATAGTATGTCTGTATGTACCGATTTATTTTATGCCCTGCTGCACATAAACACTGCAAGGCATTTGGGATTGTTTGACCAGCGAATTTTTTCGCTTTTCATTTATCTGCTTTAAAGTACACAAAACAAAAAAAAAACAAATAAACATATATGTACGTTTGTATGTATGTAAATATGTAAGCACAACAGTTGCTTTGTGTGTAAATATGAAGAAAAAACCTGCAATAATAAAGGGTGATTTTTTAAGAGCTTGATAACTTTTTAAAAAAAAAAAACGCATAAAATTTGCAAAATCTCATCGGTTCTTTATTTGAAACGTTAGATTGGTTCATGACATTTACTTTTTGAAGATAATTTCATTTAAATGTTGACCGCGGCTGCGTCTTAGGTGGTCCATTCGGAAAGTCCAATTTTGGGCAACTTTTTCGAGCATTTCGGCCGGAATAGCCCGAATTTCTTCGGAAATGTTGTCTTCCAAAGCTGGAATAGTTGCTGGCTTATTTCTGTAGACTTTAGACTTGACGTAGCCCCACAAAAAATAGTCTAAAGGCGTTAAATCGCATGATCTTGGTGGCCAACTTACGGGTCCATTTCTTGAGATGAATTGTTCTCCGAAGTTTTCCCTCAAAATGGCCATAGAATCGCGAGCTGTGTGGCATGTAGCGCCATCTTGTTGAAACCACATGTCAACCAAGTTCAGTTCTTCCATTTTTGGCAACAAAAAGTTTGTTAGCATCGAACGATAGCGATCGCCATTCACCGTCACGTTGCGTCCAACAGCATCTTTGAAAAAATACGGTCCAATGATTCCACCAGCGTACAAACCACACCAAACAGTGCATTTTTCGGGATGCATGGGCAGTTCTTGAACGGCTTCTGGTTGCTCTTCACCCCAAATGCGGCAATTTTGCTTATTTACGTAGCCATTCAACCAGAAATGAGCCTCATCGCTGAACAAAATTTGTCGATAAAAAAGCGGATTTTCTGCCAACTTTTCTAGGGCCCATTCACTGAAAATTCGACGTTGTGGCAGATCGTTCGGCTTCAGTTCTTGCACGAGCTGTATTTTATACGGTTTTACACCAAGATCTTTGCGTAAAATCTTCCATGTGGTCGAATAACACAAACCCAATTGCTGCGAACGGCGACGAATCGACATTTCACGGTCTTCAGCCACACTCTCAGAAACAGACGCAATATTCTCTTCTGTACGCACTGTACGCATTCGTGTGGTTGGTTTAATGTCCAATAAAGTAAACTGAGTGCGAAACTTGGTCACAATCGCATTAATTGTTTGCTCACTTGGTCGATTATGTAGACCATAAATCGGACGTAAAGCGCGAAACACATTTCGAACCGAACACTGATTTTGGTAATAAAATTCAATGATTTGCAAGCGTTGCTCGTTAGTAAGTCTATTCATGATGAAATGTCAAAGCATACTGAGCATCTTTCTCTTTGACACCATGTCTGAAATCCCACGTGATCTGTCAAATACTAATGCATGAAAATCCTAACCTCAAAAAAATCACCCGTTATTTTAATTTTATTTGCGGACGCTGATGTGTGGATTACTTTTGCATAATTTTTTTTTTTTTTAATATTTCGCTTTATTCGCTTATCACACTTCAGCACACATACACACGAGGGGAGAAGAAAGAAAAATAAATATGAAAAAAATAAAAAAAATTTGTATAAACAAGGCCCATTAACTTTAAACACCCACACTCTCCGTGCTGGCAATTCAAAGAAACTGTTATCTGTGAAATTAATTAAAAAGTGATGTTACAAGGAATTTTATTTGTATGCGAGCGCATTTGCTCAGCGGTGTAAACATTTCTGTCGAAGTTTTTCATAACTTAAATAGCACATTTAACATTTTATTTTACAAATGAAAAATCAAAGCGGTGACTTTCTTCAGAAAAAAAGTTGGTATACTGTGGATCTTATGAGGGGTTTTGAAATCTGACTAAGTGACTAAAAAAATATTGAGATAAAGTTAAAAGTGCGCTTAGCTATTTTTTTTTAGAGTCTTGGCCGAGGGAGGGGTACCATTTGTGGAAGGCTCCTTATTAGTAAAGTGTCAAATGGAGACACTTTCAAGTTTTAATCCGACTAATGGATTTTTGTGAGAATTATTTAGAAGTATTTTGAATTTAATTTTGTTTTAGAACACTTATCTTTATTTATATATAAAATACTTTTATTAATTTTCTCTCGCTTTTCTTTCAGGTAAGTGAACGAAGGCTTTAATTTGGATTGTAAATAAATTTTACGAGGTAATTTAGTTAAATCTATGTTACGAAACAAATATTTTCATAAAGAAGATTTTTTGTAATAACTGGTGTGCAGCGCCATCTAACGGATGTAATTTTTAGTAGAACTACTTCCTATAAAGGCGTAAGCTTTTTATACTCTCGTAACAAAGTTGCTAGCTAGAGAGTATTATAGTTTTGTTCACATAACGGTTGTTTGTAACACCCAAAACTAAACGAGTTAGATATAGGGTGATCATATACCAAAGTGATCAAGAATGTCTGTCAGTCCTGACCACTGCCACGCCCACAAAATGGTGAAAACCGAAAACACATAAGGTGCCATAACTAAGCCATAAATAAAGCTATGGAAATAAAATTTGGTATGAAGGATCGCACTATGAAGGGGCATATTTGGTTGTAATTTTTTTGGATAGGTGGGCGTGGCTCCGCCCCAATATAGGTTTTTTGTACATTACTCGGAGACCAATAGAGCTATATAAACCAAACTTTCTGCAGTTGTTTTTTTTTAGCCACTTCTTAATACAGTCCAATGAAAGAAATCGGATAACCACGCCCATCTCCCATACAAAGGTTAGGTTGAAAATTACTAAAAGTGGGTTAACTCACTAACGAAAAACATCAGAAACACTAAATTTCACATAAGAAATGTCAGATGGAAGCTGCACTCAGATTTTTTTATAAAATGGAAAATGGGGGTGGCGTCGCCCACTTATGGGCCAAAAACCATATCTCAGGAACTACTCGACCGATTTCAATGAAACTTGGTTTGTAATAGTTTCCTTACATCTCAATGATATGTTGTGAAAATAGGCCAAATCGCGTCACAACCACGCCTACTTCCTATATACCAGAACTTTGAAGACGATCTGAATCGTTTACTTTAATATATAAAGTAAACACTAGTGAAGATATCGATGCAGAACTTTGCACAAATACTATGTTTATAGTGTGGTAGCCACATTCTAAAAATCGCCGAAATCAGACCATAGGTTTTTAAGGCCCCATATATCGAACACGAGGACATCGGTGCTTCTAACCTAATATTATGGTTTCCAACTTTCAATGGAATTTATACAATATATATGAGGAATATGTGGGTCAAAGTGTGTATTATATAATATAAATAAAGTTAAATAAATAAATTGCGAGAGTATAAAATGTTCGGTTACACCCGTACTTAGCCCTTCCTTACTTGTTTATAATTATTTTTCACCTTTTTGTGATCATTTAAACTCATAACGCAATTATATTTGAAGAGTCACATTCATTTAAAGATTCTCATAAATGAAGAACTGTGTGAAACTAAGCATAAATTGATCGTAAGTGTTTGCTCTCCCTCCAAATCGCCACTAAAAGTAATAAAAATATAACTTCAACCACAAAAAAAGTAAGATGAATGCACTCCAAAAACTAATTGCCGCACAACTGACGCATTCGACATTTTCGAGAATACTTCAATTTGAAATGACGCATAAAAGTATGCTACATATAATAATCATAAATATGTCAACAACAGCGCCTTTCCACTTTGTCAACCAAAGTATTTATTATTATTTTTTTTTACTTTGATAAGAAGGGTGCCTCGTTTGGAAATTTGAATATCAAGTCCATCACCGCCTGCCTAAATATTATACTTCCACACGCAATGCGAACCCGCTCGCTAAACAGTTAAGTATACTTTGGCATTCAGCTTATCGCATTTCTCTGCTATCTTTTCCACCGCGCTTCCGCGCTCTCTCTTGCTTCTAGCACTTAATTGCACTGCAATGCCATTCGGGCTAATGTGCTTAATTAAGCCAACGTTTGTTTGCAGTCTTCGACGTTGGATTTATTTGCATTTGGATAATTAATTCTGGCGTTAATTTAGTCGTTTGCCGGCCGGGTGACTGGACGGCGGCGTATCAAATGCCGTCATATATTATGGATTTAATAATAATTTAGGCGATTGGTGAGATGCCAGTGGGGGTTGTTGTTGTAATTTTGGAATTTACATATGTTCTACAACATGCAATGTCAATTGATCCGAGGGCCTATTGCTTAATTATTGTAAATTCAGGCAAACCATTTCAAGTTGAGTATTAGTTTTGAGTTTCACTGATTTCAAATTTAATTGATACTGCCGTGTTGTTGCTTAGTTTGAATGTGGTTAAATGTCGATTAAAGAGCTTTCTGGGAGCTTTAAAGCATTTCGAACTTCTTGCTTATAATAAATTCTATTCTTATACATTCTTATTATGAGAGAAGGCGAAAGTCTGTCCCTGATATATATTGTCTCTTATGGTTCCTCGGGGGATCAATGGGGCGCAAAGCGATGCCTCCATTTATTTTCATCTTGTGCTAGCTCTTGATTTGATTTTAACTTTTTCGGATATTCTTAGATATTTCGATGTCCAAATTTCTTCTCCAGGTTAGAATGGGCCGGTTGGCGTTCTGGATGATTATATCTGGATGTCATGTCAGAACAAGCCCGAGTAAGCTACATTTTCGGCATATAGAGGTGTTTGGTTTGTGCATGGCCGTGTTAGAGACGATGATGGTCCAGAAATTATGGGAAATTATGTGAAGGCATAGGTTTGTGTAAACTTGCAGCATTTGGATGTCGGAGGCTGTGAGATTCCGTGATTCGCAATCGTATAGAAGTGTTGACTTAGTATAGGTTTTGGAACTGCTATACTCTTTCTATTGTACCGTTACTTGATTATGCCAGTCTAAGATAAGGCATTTTAAAGGTCCTGAGTTTCTTTCAAGAAAAGTTCTACCGAGGTCACATTACTTTTTTTAAGTGATAGGTAACCATAACCTAAATTTTTCCCTGCAGAATATCTCTCGTATTTACTGCTATTTGAGTTTATTTTCAAAGGTTAGGTCAGAAATATCATTAAACAACTCAGTTTGTCCTGGACACTCCAGGGAATCGCGAAAGTTCAAAGAAATTCTTCGACGAATGTAAAATTGCACAGTTTCTTCTCGACAACCAAAACTAGAACAGCAGTATGACAAGAGCAGCCTGTGGCTTTCTATAATTTTCGGGTCTGATAAAATTAATGTTTAATTAAATATTGAGAAATAAGGACACAATTAATAAGAGAGCTCAAATAAATTATAAGAAATAAAAAAGATAACTGCTGATAGGCTGGTTGCCTCTTCTCCAATCAATTATTGTAAGTCTTCTGTAAGAGAAGCGATGAAACACTCATTCCATCCATCACTTGAAACTCACCCAGTTGCAGAAGCTCAATGCGTGGTCCCTCTTGTATAACTCCCACTACCCACAAAGCAGTCAGCAAATAATACAAATACAATGAAATATTGAAAACGAATGTCAATAATCGTGTCAATAGAAGAGCAGTAAAATTATTATTGAATGTACATTATTGTCTGATTCTAACCATGCAAGCCAGCAAGCAGGGCATGTGCGCAGACACGCAAACAAGACACACACTCACTTCCAACTGTACAACCAATTACACTTGTCGTTTTGTATGTATGTATGTATGCCCGTAAGCACACTGTAAATATAGATTGCACATGTCGAAGTGTATTGTAGCGTAAGGCGAATAAGGAGTGTCACGCACGTGATGCCATTAAATTGAATTGTAAGCCAATACGCAAAGCTCAAAAGGCTAACACAAAACGAACGAACAACGGTGGCATACATACATACATACATATTCAACCGGACCTAATCATAACTGAAAGGATGTTTGGTTTGTCAATGCATATTACGCCCATACGCACACACACGCACTCACGTACGCGCTCACGCAAGCAGTAGACGTCAAAGTCACACACCCACCAATCGCCCGTGTGATAAGTGATGTTGCCATTTTGCCAATTTACCACTTTAACACAACTGCTAAGTACACTGACATGGCATTGCTTAATAGTTGTTGTTGTTGGCATTGCTGTTATTGTTATTGTTGTGGTAGAAGTAGTTGTTACAAATAGCACTGAGGGTATATGTTGTTCAACAAAAATGAGTGTAAACTCTTCAATTACTCACACATGAGCAGCGACAAAGTTCCGTTAGGGAGTGTAAATATTGAAATTTCGCAAATGTCAACCTAAATTCGAGTTCGAATCGAAGTCAAAGTTGTTGCTTACAATTCCCTTTAAGCGAATGCACTTTTGTAAAGGGTGATCCGTCTTATTTTAATGAAGAACTAGGAATGTGTGAAATCCAAAGTAGAGGGTTCGGTTTTCCGAAAGTTGAGTGAAAGCTTCTTAAAAGCTCAAATATTTTATAAAGCTCTATGAAAGCTTCCTCACTGTAAGATATACTTCTTATGGATGTATAGGTTAGGTAAAGAGGTGTCTAATAAATTTCGAAAAGGTTTATGGATGTGCATTTACTAAAATCTCCTCAAATTCGACACAGATCTTTGATTGATCTTGTTAAGGTTATAACATCTAGCATATAGAGCAATTACTTCTAAAACGATCGTATTTTATAACAGTAGTTGGGATCTACATATATCTACGACCTATTGAAAAGAAGGCACGAATTCAGTCAAAGTGGAACAGTCGAGTATGATCTAACGTTCGGATCAAATTACACTATCAGCGCTACTAGATTATATATCCGATTAAATTCTTTCGCTTCAGAAGAATTCTCGAAAAACTCATTACGAAGTCTTTATTGCTGTTATAATATCAAAGCAACGTCAGTGAAGAACAATTGAATAGATTTGAAAATGTCAGTATGTTCGAAAGTTTTTCGAAATTTTTTTCGAACAATTAAACAATGTTTCGATTTTTTTTTTCATATATTCTTATTATGAATATTCAATTGAATAACCTTTTATTCACATACATATGTATGTATATACTACTTACTTTTTGAAACGAAAAATTCTCTAAGATCACGATTTTCATTTCAAAACCTCGGGAAAAAATTGTCAAACAACTCAAGAACAATTAAATAGGATTTGAAGATTTCAGTATGCTCGAAAATTCGACATTTTTTTACGAACAATTCTAAAATTTTTCGGAGTTACTTCCAAATATTCCATATATGAATAACCACATTGGACCCCCCTGCATCCACACACATATCATCTACTTTTCGAAACGAAAAATTCCAAACAACAATATATACAGTTAACGACAATTGTCCTGATTCAGCAGAATGTCAAAAGTTCAAAACTGCAGGGACGGACTGACTGACGATTTCGTCGTCGTTTTAGACCCGAGGCTGCACACAATTCGATGATGTGGCAGAAAAGTGGAGTGAGTGCGGCGTTTCGAAATGTCGCAAACAAAATAATAGGCGATTATTTTCCAAATGAATTGCTGTGCAAATTACCTTTCCAACTAATTGCGGTTGGTCACGTGACATATGAATTTTGGCATACTCATCGAGCAGCCCACTGAAATGGAAAACCGAAAATTAAAAACTCGTACAATTTTCAAAATGTGCAAACGGCGCGTTGTTGTTGTTGCACAATGCGGTAAAATCCAATGCTTGGCGCATCCATAATTAACAGGCACAACGGTAAATAAACAACAACAACAATAAAAATAAAATAACGGAATCAACAAAACGCCGCTTAATAAGCGCGCTGGTTCTTTAAAGGTACTCTTGTAGTAGCAATGTATGTCTGTAGTTATGTCGGTCATGCAGGTCTGGTAATGGCTCTCGCACGCTTCCTTTTGCGCGCTCACGTACGCCGCGCTCTCATTCGCATTGGCCCCATAATTGCAGTGTGTTCGCACATCGCTGGCATAAACGTTTCTAATCACAGGTTAAGACGCACGCTGATTGTCACTAACGGGACTTTAATGTTCACGCTATTTTACGCTGAATAAATGTGCAGGACGTTAATTTATTTACGAGGCCCCCTCGCACTCTATGTTGTATGACAAGGTAAGGGAGGTATATAGTGTACATTAAAACATAAATGCGGAACTGGCTGATTTCATAAATTATATATATTATTGTTGTGGTTGACGTCTCTCCATGTTAAGAAAAATAGAGGTGTTTAATTGGACAAGCTTCAGACTATATCAATATTCACAGACTTCATTGAGGAATATTATTTTTAAGGCAGTATAATGTTGTATGGCGCGTATGAAAGAAAGTGAGAGATATATAGGTTAGGATGAGAGAGATAGTCTAATAGATACCTAGCGATGAAGGAAGATAGGCAGATAGAAGAGAAAGGGAGGTAGATACATAAATTCAAAAAGAGAGAGATATATATACATATATAAAAAGAGATTCTAGGGGAAAGATATTGAAACATTTAGCAAGATATAGGAACAAATATTGTCAAATAACCGGTTTCTTGCTCTTTATTCAATGCTTTATAAAAAGTGTTACAGTGATCGGCTTTAGTTCAAAGATGCGCCGTTTTGTTCGATAATCTGTTTCCATCTAGACGGCAATGTCATAATACCCCCTCGTAGAAGGTCCCCTCCTTATTTGCGAAGAACTTGGACAGCCACTTTTCACAAGCCACTTTTAAGGTTAACTTCACACTACCAAGAACATTCGCCATGGACAGGAACAGGTGGTAATCACTTGGCGATGTGTCTGGGCTATATGGTGGATGCGATAAAACCTCCCATCCGAGCTCCCGTAGCTTCTGACGAGTCATAAACGAAGTGTGTGGGCTGGCGTTGTCTTGGTGGAACATTTCCTGTTGGCCAATTCTAGACGCTTTTGGTCGATCGCCTGCTTCAAGTGGTCCAATTGTTCGCAGTTGATGGTAGAATTAAGCGTGGATGATTCCCTTCCATAGTGGATGATTCCCTTCCAATCTCACCAAACACACAGCAGCACCTTCCTGGCCGTCAATCCCGGCTTGGCCACTGTTTGGGACCGGCCTTCGACCGTTTTCGCTTGATATTGTCGCTTCAAAAATGGGTCGAGTTCGTTCCGTTTCAGCAGGATATCGCAGGCGTTGATTAGGTCACGAAGGTTTTTTTGCGTCAAACCATGCGGCACCTAAACATCAAGCTTTTTTGTGTATCCAGCCTTCTGCAGATGGTTTAAAATGGTTTGGTGACATACCACCAACTCCTGGGCGATGTCACGAGATGCCACATGCCGGTCTAACTCGATGTTTTCCAAGATTTGATCGGTATTCGTCGTCACAGGTCTTCCGCCGGCTGGCTTATCCATGGTGTCGTTTTCACCCGCTCTGAATCGTCAAAATCATTCCTTCGCAGTTCGAAGTGATAGATTATCATCCCCCAAAACACCATTAATCTCACGGAACGTTTCTCTAGCGGATTTGCCTTTAGCGGAGGAAAATTTTAAAATAGCGCAAATTTCGGCGTTAGTGAACTCCATGTTTACACGTCTATAACTGTTGAACGCAATATCCAAACTAATCATGCATAGCGTCGTTTTGTAGGTTATTTCAAGACCTTTCATAGATGTATAGTATTGCCAGATATGAGCTCTGTAGCGCTTTATACATAGCCGCGAAATTCAAAAGGCTAAAAGGCGGTAGGGGTATTTGACAACCTTATATATCTAAACTTTCATTTTTTAGTTTTATGCATTTAATGGGTGTCAGGAATTTTTTTTTTGGTTGCGTGAATGCGGTAACATACCATAATTGAATACAACTTAACGTAACATAACTTCGCATAACATATCATAACACAATCTATCTTAACTTAAACTCATCTATGTTTCCTTAACTTATTCTGATGTTAACATAACAAAACATTCCTTAACATAAGATAAACATGACTTAACTTAACATAACTTAGCATAACATAAGAGAACATAACATAACACAACCTAGTATAAACTAATATCTGTTTTCTTAACTTAACATGACATTGACTTAACAGAACATAACTTAACGTAACACATCCAAACCTATGACAACTGATATACCGTTATTTCGTACATACAACAAAAACCTATTATAGCAAATACCAGTCGATATAGTTTCGTGCGCTTTAATATCATTTGTGAATAGGTTGTTGTTGTTGCGCATATTGTTTAACGCTATAGAAATACATGAAAACATAGAGAGCTGTACGGAAGCGGAAATTACACACTGCAATGCATTCCATTCGCTGTCCATCATGGACGGGCACACTAAATGTGATTGCAATCAAATGGGCGAGTTGTTGTTGCTGTTGGTAGTTGCTATACAAGCACGGAGACGTTTCGACGTGTGCACGAAAGTCAATAAACATACACACAAACACAAATACAAGCGCAAATATTGCAACAACTAATTGCCTGAAAATGAGGTTAGAGCAATCGGCCGAGTGGAACAGCGTCGCAGGAACAACAATGACTAAGCAAATGCAAAGTGCTTTGGGTGTGTGTGTGTGAGTGCGTTGAAATTTCGCATTGTTGTGTCGCTAAAAGCTATTAAAGCAATGTGAGTGGACTCCAGCACTTGCCACAAGCCGGCTGTCCAACAAAGTCAAAGAGTCAAAGGCGGCGATGAAGACGGAGACGAAGGCAAAAAGTGAAATTTCCTTTAAAAAGCACAACACACACACATACACAAAATATAATAGCAACAACAAGCAAAAACAAAAAGCTTGTCCACTGTGACCTAGCTAAAGTGTGCCAAAACGGTACATTGGTTTGCCGTTGATAGGGTTGCCCTATTAACATGAAAGTGGCATTCGCACTTTTGCAGCATTTATGTAGAACAGCACCACCAGCAGCAGCAGCGCCAGTGAGAAGTGAATTACAAGTGAAAGCGTCAGCAAAAGTTGGGAAATGGAAAATAAAACGGGCAATTTTTGCGCAACACAAGCCAGGCAGCAAGCTACTGTTACATACAGTATGTCAAAGAAAAAATGTGTTAAGGTTCTCTTTTGGCGCTGAGCATACATTTACAGTTACTTTTTCTCTGTTTAAATTTTTTTCACGCGACAAAATGAGGTGACGCAGCGTGTTCGTTGCCATTTTCCAGCCGAAAGCAACGAGTGCCAATTGCTTGGCGCCTATTGTTGTTGTTTTTGGTGTGGCCTGCGAGCGCTCTGGGACACTTGAAATATTCTTAAGACACCGAAAAAATGTGTTTTGCATTTTCCGTTTGCTGTTGCTTTCGTGTTTTCGTCGGCTGTTCCGTTTCCCGTGTTGTTTTTCTTTTTTGTGTTTTCCTTCCTTTTTTACTTTTCGTATGTTGTTGTGCACCAGTCTTTTCTTATTTCTTGCTTTTTTACTCCACTCTCGATTGTATGCCGCTTAATGAGCGTCGCACTTATGTCCAACGTCTATGCGCCTATATTTATGCTAAGTGTTTCTCGCGACTTTATGATTTTTCGCATTTTCGCCGGCATTGTCTGTGCGCTTTCACAACTCGTGTACCCGCTGCGCACATTTTTCAACTTACAACAAAAGAACGCATAAAAGTAATGAAATAAAAATATAAAAAATAAATAAATTGCCGCATTCTCCGCTTCATTTACTTGCGCTCAAACGTATTACTTACACTCCCCGCAGCGTGTTCAAGCGGTGTATGGCGAAAAATTTAACGTCCCTTAAAGCATGCTTTCAGTTAAAAATTTAAATTGCGCGCACCAGCAGCACCTGCTCGGCTTCTCACATCCTTTTCATGTGCTTTTGAAAGCGCTTTCTGCGCGTCCCGCTCATTACATGGCCACGTGAATAATTGCGACCTTTTAGCTCCAGCAGATTTGTTTTGTTGCTAAAGCGCACTTCCGTTATTTGGTTCGCATAGCTGTTGTTCCAATACCGTTACAACAATAGCAAATCGCTGTGCTTTTGTTTTCGGTTGGCTTTGATTTATTTACCTGAAAATCGCAAACTTTTCACATTTGGTTTAATCGCCCTGCTGCTAGCTGGGCTGGCTGACCAACGGACCGACAAGCAAAACAAAAAAAAAAACAAAGAAAATCAAAGCAAAAAGAAAAAGAAAATGAACAAAATGTTAAGAAATTACAAAAATGTGCAACACAAATATTAGCAAAGTGGCAAAGTTCGTTGGAATGGAATTTATTTATTTTATTCATTGCTTTCATTTTACTCGAACAACATCAATGGCGCGCTGGGCACAATGAAAAGAAAAGGGCTGCAATGCTTACACACGCATTCTCATGTGCCTGTGTGTGCTTGTTTCTGTTTAGAAATTTGTTTAGCCACCTGTAGCATCTGCAGTTGGTTGGCGGGTCTTTAACTGTTCTTACCTTTTAATTAAAGCTGTTAGGCAAAGTTTAAGGCAAAGTTTTTAATATTCATTGGGTTGAAATTACTGCCTTTGCCGAAAATAAAAGTTTCACTTTTTTCACAAGTGGGACAAATTAATGAGCTAAGGGTTGGCTGGTTGAGGGTAAGGGTGTTTATGATTTTTTCTTGCAAAATAGGTACAGAAACTTTGGAAAAATATTATAATTATAAAATGAAAGTGAAAATCTGCCGCCGCTCATTAAAGATGAACTTGAAAATTTAAGCAAAAAGTAAAACAGAAAGGGAAAATGGCAACTGAACTAGGAAATACCAATTATTTTTTTTATATCCAAGAAAAAAAACGACTTCATTTTCCTTAGAGATAAATTCATAAGCTGTACTAAGTGAATTATTTTCTTTAATTCCTTATGTCACTAGTTCCGAACTAGTTCGATTCCAAAACTATTAATGGAACATCTATGAGTCCTTTACCATATAAGCAACAGGTATATTAGCAATGCCATATTCTGTAGTTACCTATTATGCCTCTCAATATACCACTTCCGAAATAGAGAACCAGGTATTAGTAAATAATATAATTTTTTTTATTGAGCCAACCATTATCTCCTTTTTTATTATATTTTAATTTTCTGTTTTATATTATAACATGGAAGTTTAATATCACTGCTTCTCATAACAATTGGAATCCGAATTATTGTCGTATTTTCGCTCTCTTCCTCTATTCAATAAATGAAGCATACATATAGGCTTCAACGAAGCGTCATCAATGCGGTTGAATTGCTCTAGTTTCGGAACTAAACATTTTTTGATCAGTAGCCTTTCTCTGTAAAGTATTTATGCCTGTAGAGATATCTTAGGAAAAACACGGTACATGTAGTATGGTTAATTATAATTATCAATGGTGGATCGAAATCAGCCAGATACATATGTACTTTACTTCATCATCTTATATCATATCATCTCTCAATAAAAGTTGTACATTTTCACAGTGAAATTCAAGTACGCATTACATACGAACGGTATTTTTAACATTTTTTTTTTTATTTTAACAGTTATTTGTATGTTATTAGGAAGCATAAAATTGTATATATTTTTATCAAAATAATATTTTGGATCCTTTTCTTCATATCTCCAATTGATATATGTACATAATATCAATCAGGTATAATGTTGTCTACATATAGGCGCATATTAGATATTAGAAAAGGTTAACTGTAATAGTAATACATAATATTTCTATATATTTACTCCGATAAACCTTAATGTAGTTCAATTAGCATTCCGCCTGAATATATGCAACGTTTTTTGTACTATTTGTTGTTTTTCTTAATTCTTCTGAGTTATGAATACCTAGTTCTAGTAAATTCAGAATATTTATTGTTGCTTTTGTGCAGACAGTTACATCCATTAAATTTCAGCTTTTGACATTAAAATTAGCCTTTGAGTTTCAATAAAAAATTTCTAAAAATCTGTAATATCGAACTGTTTCAGATCATTGAAACTGAACCGAAATCCTTTCCAAATGTTTCGAAGGGCATATTTTAGTCTACTAAGTCCTTAAGTTCAACACAAGCATTTCTCGCCTGGATGTAGGCAACGTTTTTTGTACTATTTGTTATTTTTTCCAATTACATACCAATTTCTCTCTCTCTGGAGCTGTGTTAAATTAAAAATTTTCGAAAAAAATGAAATAAAAATCCTTTCCCAATGTTCCGAAGACCACTAAGTCCCTTAGTTTAAATTTATAATTTTTATAATTCCTGGTTTCTTCATCTTATTTACACCATTTACTACTCTCATCCAGTGTTGTCCAAAGCAGCTGCCTTCTCTAATTTCTGTGGTTTTTTAATATTTTTATTGTATTTTCCTCTTTTTGTACCATTTCCCATATGCCTGCTTTACAATAACAATTTTTTGCTGTAACTGTTCTCCACCGAGCTGAGTATTTCCCTAAATAGTCTGCCGCGCGCATATTGAAACGCAAATGTAAGGAAGGAAGGAAGTAAGGAACAAAAGCAAAAAGATTCCATGCAATACAATGCTAGGAGTACAACAAAAAACGAGGAATTCAAAAACGTTAATCGAAAAATAATCCATGTGCCCATTAGAACACCATTTCCATAGACAAACAGAGCTACGTGGCTACACACATGTGTGTGTGTGTGGGTGTATTGTGGATTGTGGATCTCTAGACACAATCTTCTAACTGCGTTGACAATTTGTAGGGCATAAAAAAGCGAAAAGCTAGGTCGGCAATAAATTGAGGCCAATTAAAATGCAAGCCAGCCAACAACAAAAGCGACATCATTTAACTGAAATTACTGTACTTGTATATACGAGCCGAGTCGTTGGTGTACAAACCAACAAAGAGGCGTGTAACGGCGATAAAATGAAAGCGAAAGAAAAAATAATGTGTGTGCTTTTATTGTTGTTGTTGCTGTCTGGTGCAAAAATAGCAATTGCAATACTTAGACAAAACAAATACCGTAATCACATTTGAAATTATCCATATACACACATAGCGAAGCAAACAAACATGCTTGCAACCGAAAAAAATTAAATAAATAAATAGAAATAAAAAAGGCAACAAAACACAATGTAATAAGTGTGAACAGTAATCAGATACATGTAAATATACAAATTACAAAGCAAATACAGCCAAATGCCAATGCACACACAGCAGGCTGAGTAGATGAGTAGAAAAACAAGCAGCTCCCCAATCAAGGCGAGCGACCAGCTCACCAGTTCGACAGCTGTTTGTTTGACTCGATGCACACAGGCTCACACACACATGTTGACATTATGTGAGAAAAAATATTTGTAACAAATCACATGTCTGTGTGTGTGTATTTGTTTGTAATTGTTGCCAAGCCACAGGCAAACAAATACCCACCACACAGAGTCACACACAAACACCCTAAACTGAAAAGGGACAAAGTGAAAAATAGTCAGCAATGAGAGAAGTCACTCAGCGGCAGCGGGTATCGAAGCGTTTAAACCAACAAACAAAACAAAAAAAATCCAAACTGTGATGTGAAAATGAAAATGGCAACAAACCGAGAAAGCTTTAACAATTGCTAACAGCGGCACGAACTGTGTGGAGCAAAAGAACAAAGTGAATTTGGCTGCACGAAAGCTGGTTTGAGGCTGGTGAGTGGCGAGCAAACCAAAGTGTTAAATGACATGTAAGCCAAAAGATTGACCCTTTGCTGCAGTCTTCACAAATGTACTTTTGTATGTTTGCATGTCTCTGTGTGTGTCTGAGCCTTGTCTTGCTCGTCGGCTCTTCGGAAGTGTTGGAAGTGTTAAGTGTTTGATGTAGTTGGTTGGCTCTGTTGTATTAGTTGGCAACCCACAAAAATAATGAAATTTCGCTGACTGAAATCATTTGTAATTTGTATGCTGAGAGAGTAGCGTTAATAGAGCTGACTGAAGAAAGTGTTGCATTGTAGGCTATGGAATACAAATATTGAGGGTATACGTAGAATCAACGACAGTCTAGGGTGTTATGTTGGCGTTTTTGAAAAGTTGTTGATAAGTGTGCGATCGCTGTTTTTGTTTAAAAATAGCATATGTCTTTATTTCTATCAATAAAATGCTGCTTAGTAAACTTTTTGAGCTTTAGTGGTGTCTTAAACAAAGTTTGAAATGATAATTTATTTTTTATATACAATATTATGCTTTCCTGAGAGATCCTCTAGTAGCTTTAAAGCTTTTTTGTCATTTTTGATTGAGCTTTTCATTTCAGGAGCCATGCCTTAAAGCTTTAAGTGTCAGTTAGTGTAGTACAATCTAAAATTTTTTAGTTACTTTGAAGCTTTTTCGTCAGTCTATCGAGCATTTTATTTTAGGAGCTAAGTCATAAGGCCTACTGACGTCAGTGTATTCTAATCAAAAGTCGTTTAGTTCCTTTAAAGCTTTTTCTTCAAGTGATCGAGCTTTTCATTTTAGGAGACATACGTTAAAACGTTAGTGGCGTACACTGGCTAGTCTAACGCGCCTCAATCTAGCTGCTTTTGTAGCTTACTCGTCATTTGATCGAGCTTTTCATTCTAGTAGCTATGCTTTAAAGCTTTAAATATTATACAGTGTAGTCTAATGGAAGATCTTCTAGGCGCTTTAAGGCTTTTTCGTTGTCCTATCGAGCTTTTTATTCTAGAAGCCACGCCTTTGTATTATCTGTGCACATAAGAAACCTTTTATTGGCAAACAAAGTTCAATAGATGGTCTTTAGGCGACTGCAATTATAAAATTCTCGTTTGATGTGAGTTGAAAGCTATGAAGGCATACCGAGTAAAGTAAAAAAAACATACCGAGCTAGTAAAACAATGCTGCTATGATGCAAGTCGAAAGCTCAGATGGGCAGTTCCTCGAGAAAATATGCATTAAAAAGCAAATTTCTCTACTAATCATGGGCCATGAGATGAAAAGTGAAGATGTTGTCATATTTTCTATCGAAGCGGGTTTACTTCTATGAGTTTTCTAACACTCACTTAAATAACAATTAAATCGTGGGTTTTCCTTGGAGATAAGATAACTCGGCTTTATAATTGGCTTATATATGTATGAAGAGAAAACAATAAATTTAATGAATTAATAGTTCCCATCGCATGAAACAACAACAAAAATAACGAAAATATAGCAAAAATCTTGAATGAAAAAGTGACAGCACAAACTTATTGCCGGCATGTATGTTAGGTTCAAGTGACCGTTAATATATTGAGCAATGATAACGGTCAAAAAGCCAGAACGCGCATCTAAATATCCTGTGTTTGTATGCAAGCCTGAGTAGGCATAGCTGTAAGACAGAAATAGTGATGGGCCTCTAGTCAGCATTGACCGGCATAGGCAGTCAGTCGGTCACTAATGGCGGACGATTGGGCGGAAATGTCAGAAAATGCGAAATTGTTACGCATTAAGACTGAACTTATGTCCACTGGCAGCAGCTGTCAACACTGTGACGCCCATTCTAACGCATTGAACACACTGCCAAACTTACATATAGTTGGCAAATAAACCCGTATGCATATATATGTTTGTGTATATGGTTGAGAGATATGTGTACTTCACTCTGACAGTGTGACAAGATGGACGCGCAGCAATTTACGCCGCACACGCCGCACACACGCACACAGGCGTGAATGCGTGTGCGATAAAAGTGAAAGCCAGCGCTGAGAGCTGAGCAATAAAAATAACACAAAGCAAGCAACAATAATAAATAAACAGCATGTGGAAACGAGCACAATGGCGTGAAAAATAACAAAAATAACGGAAAAACATACAGAAAATAAAAATAATAAAAAGAAATATACAAAAATGAAAGTTGAGCAAAAAAATTGCTGCAAACATTGATGACACCAAGCATTGGCCCGCTTCGAGTGTCCCTACAACAATTTGCAGCAATTGCAAGCGTACAAGCTGGCATAAGCACTTCCTCAGAGACACACATGAGCACATGCACACACACACTTGAAGGGCGCCTGCTGCTCCCATGCTAGGAGTTGGTGCCTATGAATGGTGTCTCATGTGTATGTATGTGTTCATATGTGAGTGTGTGTGTATGTGTTGCGCACTTATTAACGTCGCAGGATAACAGATAAAATAAATTGTTGCGTTGCTTAATTTGCAGTTGCGTTTCTCACGTTCGTTCTACATTTGTGCGACTCACGCCCTTTTTGGTCGAACACGATCTGCCTGTGTGACGACATCTGAATGACACTGGAAGAAATGAAGTTATAAATTCCAATTAATTTATGATAGTCCTAAATAATATTTTATAGATACTACTTTTTTTCTTCTTTGGTCCTCCGACCGTGTATTGGTCCGGGCCGAGAACCCAAAACTTCGTTAGTTGCCTCTATCTTCTGCGAAATCACGCCATCACGTTGTCCTCCCAATAGCAGATAGGTCCCTATGCACTTGGTCCATTTTGGATCCGTGGGCGCTCTTGTTTCATTTGTCCACGCATGGGTCTTAACCAGCACATTCGTTGGATTTTTATGCGCTTAACTGTATATATAAATGGGGTGTGGTAGTTACTCTAGGTATCCAGTTATAGTCTTGCTTTACAAACAGGATCAATAAAATTTTCTACCCAGCTGGGGTTGGGCCCTTGGGTTTGGAGCGCGCTACGTAAAAAGTGTAGTTCAAATAAAAGGTATTGGAAAGCGTTGGTAGAGACTGCATAAAGTTAGCTAGCGATGAAGTTCTATGGTACAGTAGACCCTTAGTATAAGAATGACAGCCATACGAAGAAAAGGCTAGAATCTTGATACAGACCCTTCCTACAAATCAATAAATCTAAACCTAACTTTTCAAACGAGTTCTTCTCTACATATATTCCTATACATTCTGAATCCCCTAACCTCAATTTATTGCTTCGTAGAATATGAAGAAAATAATCCATTATTTCATAAAGTACTAAAGTGGCTCAAGTCTTTAAATTTTCGCTGTGTATTTACTTACTATAATATATTTGGTTCCCCTGGAAATAAAAACAAAAACACACAACAACAAAAATACAACTAAAAGTTCCGTAGAAGAGTCGCTGTTGAAAGTCCTCTACAGCTTTTACATTGTCCATCGTTATCCCCGTCATTGTCTATATTGTCGCTGATTGCATTGCATAAATATTGTTTATATATGTATGGTATGCCACGGCATATATATTGCATGTTCTTATATAAATGCCCAATAGGGAATTTTAATGCTTGTGGAATATCTTGAGACGAAGTCTACAAAGGTGAAATTAATTTTCTGGTTGTAAATGGGTATTTTCATAACTGTAGAGGTTTTACGGGAGACATTTTTGTGTTCACGTGGACGATGAAATCACATCTACTAATCATGAAAAATAAGTTTTCATAAAGTAGGTCTTATAACTGAGATTCTTCATACTACTTTTAGAATATTGATTCATATACTGTGAAGGTGGTGTATCTTCTTCTAGGTTATAACCATTGTATTTTGTAATGTTCCATGATCCAATCCATCATTCCAATGATTTTTCATTAAATAAATATCACCAGTATCAATTTTAAAAGACTTTTCTCTATACAATGGTTAATTACCTCTTAGGTCTCAGCTCCTAAAAAATCGTATCTTTATCGAATGATTTTTGCTCAAATCTGGAATGAAACGTTCTCAGTGAAGTTATATTTATTTTGGTCTCAATCCATTTACGACGCGTTCTGAGACCGGACACATGTGGTAAGTAAATCTCGAACAACAGAAATTAAGAGCTATTGGTGCGTTGTCAGTCTAGGATGCGCCCCATATCTCAAGCAAATGTTGAGGATCTTTGTTATGTTTGGATCTGGATTATAGTTTCTTTACGCCTTCATTGTTGTCGTCGGGAAAAAAATTGTTGAGGCACTCATAAAAGGTATATTTTTTACAATTACACGACGTTCAATGAATCATGAATCACTAGCTGAAATCTTAAGCGTAAAGTGGAATGTTTTTCATGGAGGAAATTATTAGACGAATCCTCATTTTTCGCAAACGGCCATTATGGTGCCAATATTGAGGTTTTATTTTATCTTAGCCGTACTATATGGCTGTTCTGTTCCGATACGTAGTACATATGATTCGTAGTACATATGAGTCTGTTCATATGAACTCACAATCGGGAAAACTTGATGGAAGTAGAAGTATTGGACACTACGAATTTCGAAATATTTGATGTCGAAGTCATTGAGTATGATTTACTGCGGTTGGTTCAATGGTTCACAACGTCGTCGAGGCCAAACTTAAAATGTGGTTCTTATAAATGTGGTCGACTTCTAATCGCTGACGAAGTTGTTACTTTGTATCAGGTCCAGTATTTCTCGCGAGCCCCAATATATATTTATATACCCATGGATATGTGTTTATGCGACTACACTACAATATATTGCCGAAGCATTATGAAGAAAGCAAATGTAACAATATGCAACAACAACAACAATTGCGATATTGCAAAATGTGGGAAAAGTATGAAATTACTGTGTACACTAGCCGGACGACAGGCAGAACTGGCGGGACTGGCAGAACCAGGACAGCGTGAGTAATAACAATGGCAAAGGCAGGCAATACAGGACCCACTAGGATGTACGAGTATGTGTGCATGTGTCTGTCCGTTGTGAGAAATGTTGGCTATTAGCAAGCGTATTGCACGCACGCACACAAATTCTTCGCTGTCCATTCAGTGTGAATGAGTGTGTGTGCTTATGTGCGTGAGTACGCGCTGTCCATCGATTGCGGCACAACAAAACAACTCACCGAGTTGGTGGAGTGTTGGCGAGTGGAGTTCGTTCAAATAAAAAACACATTCGATTGCGGCACGCGAAGGGAGAAGGGCGGAGGAGAAAGTAAAAATAATAGAGCGACACAATACGCGCATAAAACACACAAGCACAACAACAACAACAATGTGTGTGTGTGGGAAAAAAGCGGCGCGGGGCTGGCAAATATGTTGGGCTGCGCTCACGCATTGAATTGGTGGCCGTAAAATGCCACAGCTGTGTAAGGATCCGGGCATAAAGAGGGGCTTAGTGGCGTTACGCAAAGATCAGAGGGCGGGATATATGTATTTGGTTTGGCTTTTCAAGACATCACACTGCAGCGGGGCATGTGCCGACTTGTGTAACGGCATAAGTTTGATTGGCGTTCGGAGCCGAGAGTTGGGCGTCTGGCTGATGGACGTTGTTGGGCATTGCGTCGTGCGGAAGAGGATGCGGCACGAGATGTGTGACTCCATTAAGCTGAAGCTGCTTTCTTCAATCTCTTTTTAGTTGGCTGTGTACGGGGCAGTTACGTAGATTTAAGGATTAACGCTGCGGCGGAAACAGCGTAACGGCGATTACATTTTCTTTTCTTCGCGTGTAATTTTGTGCTAGTGCGTGTGCACTTATAGGCTGAGACAGCAAGCTAATATGTTTTTGAATAGGTGCGTGTTGTTGCTGTTATTGTTGTTGCTGTTGCATTAGTTGACAAGTAGCATAATAAACATCGTTTGTGAATTATGTTGAGCGCTATGTTGAGTCGCCTCCCCATTTATGCGCTAGTGTTTGTGGTGCGCGTCGGTCTGCGCACCCCCTCCGCCGCCACAGCCAAGTGGCTGTAAATTGCCTCTATGGGCATAAGTTAAACAATGAGCGTCAAGTTTTCATTTTGTTTGGTATTATGCATTTACTTAGAGATTTCTTTTCAGCGGCACTCATTGTGTTGTTATTATATTTGGTTTTTGCTTTGTGTAGAATTTTTATCGACTTTGTGCGGCATAAGTACCTTATATCCCCCGAAGCCTTAGATCCTTATTAAAGCGCGCATAAGCGCTTAAGCTGATAAATATAATATAAAGTGATATAAATTTAAATATTGGCCTAATTTTGGATGTGGCGGTAAACTAGCATTGGATATTTGTGTTGATTTATTTGTGGCTGGGATGTACATTCTTCAAAGCTTTTAAATATTTGTATAAAGTAGTTTTATTATTATTTTTTCATAAAGTCGAGCTGAGGAGATATTTTTGAGTTCCAGAAGCTTTCTAATACTCGTTCAGATGATTTATATTCTCAAAAGCTCTAATTTATGTAACTAAAAGCTTTCACTATACAAAAGCTTTAACATAAATCTATACCTCCAGAACCGAATTCTTTCGAATTATTTCAGATAAAGGGACTATCATTGTATTTTATTCATCGACAAAGTGATCTAAGAAGCTTATAAGGTTTTGTGGAAAGCTTTTATACCATACAATTTTATTTTTGGTTCTCCAAAAACCGTTTTCTCAAGCAAGAAAGTCGTTTTTATGAAAGCTCTAAGACAGCGTGGCCGAAGCTTTTACCTTAATACGTTAATTGAAGAAAAGCTTTAATGTTTTTTATATCGGGATTGCAACCAGCGACGAACCAAAATCAAACTGTACAAGTCGCTTATTTTCCCCGTCCTGATGTATGGCACTGAAGCGTGGACGATGACAACGTTCGATGAGACGACTCGGCGGCGATTACCGCAGACGATGGAACGATGAGCTGTACGATTTATACGACGAAATTGACATAGTTCAGCGAATAAAAAGCAGCTAGGTCATGTTGTACGAATTATGAAATCTCTACAGCTCTGAAAGTGTTCGATGGAGTACCCGCTGGAGGAAGCCCCGAAAGAGGACGACCTCCACTCCGTTGGAAGGACGAAGTAAATAAAAGAAATATATAATGTAGCAATATTGAAATCTCTTGTCCGGGTGATTAAGCTTTGAGCCCTGGAGGTCATGGCCTATACAGTGATAAACCCAGTAACATGGAATAACAAGATAAAGCTGTTGATCACAATTTTTATGATGATTTTATTATCAGAAAGTATATCGATGATGTTGTTCAACTATCTTAAAAACGAAGACTTTAGTCGCAGGAAATATTTATGGAAAATTTGAGGTTAGAAAAGCAAGGAACTAAAAATATCGCTGTTTTCGTCGAAGGTTCGGTCTATTGCGATATTTTTTCCGGTGTTAAATAGACTTTTTCTATCGATCTGTACTATTTTAAAATAGTACAAATTTCGAAAACCTACAGAAACAAATGTAGTAAATGATTTTTTATATCGGCTGCCACAAGCGAAAGCCGAATGGTCTCTGCGTTGGTTTCCAACTCACGTCCCTCGAACTGAAGTCCTGGAATCACTCGTTTATAGAAGAGAAAAAGGATTTAGGACGTGCGAGAGCTTCTAGCTGCTTTCGAAAAGCTCGGAAAAAATGTGTTGAGCCAAAGAAAACTATTTAGAAATTTACAAGCTTTCTGGGGAAAAGTAATTATATATGTATAACGTCTTGAGTTTACATATTGAACTAAGTAAATTGCTTTACATACATCTAAATATAACTGTATCGACGAACACATACCGCAATACCGAAACGCAACTCTGCGTCTTTTGTGTGCATGACATGTTGACACATGAATTCCTTACAGCTTATCATAGCATACTAACCGTTATACGACGATGCAACAGTGTCATAATGCAAACTACGCAACTAATCTGCCTGCAAACATTGTTCTCCACTGACAGATTGATCCGTTGTGGTTTGGCAGGTGCTCAGGTCACAAGCGAATGACCAGTTACATTCCTTTGCCTTTGCTTGTGTATGTGTGTGTTGTGCTTAAGTAGCAGTATTGCGGAGCAGCAGAGTTGCTGTTGTCATGATGTCTCCTGCAATGTAAGTGTCCGTCCACTAGCTGACTGAGTGGGTGCAAGCACCGGGTCATAGTTCAAAGTAGCGCATAGCCACAATCTGGTACGACTAGCGCAAGTCCAGCGAACGGCTCGGACTTGCTGGCCTGCTGGCGCATAAGAAATTTATGCTGACCAAGCACAGAGTATTTGTGACAAATACCAATTGCTTGCGGTCGATGGAAGTGGCAAGTGTGGCAAGTGCGTGGTGAAGGTATGTAAGTATGTATTTGAGGTCTGTGTATCTCTGCATGTGACTGCATGTGTTCGACGGTAGGTGGCACTGCGTTCGATGCTCATTAAATGGAGTGGCAGCTGGAGAAAAGTTAATGTAAGATTGCTTCGATAAGGAATCCATACATACATACAAATTTCATGCTTGGCCATGTTGTTTTTGTTGTTCGTCAGCAAAGTGACAGTGCAAATAAATACTTTATGCATTCATTAACCCAAAGCACACAAGTGCCAAGTATCATATTAGAGCCACAAATGCAAAATACCATTACACTGCGGTTGTGACTTTAGCACCACAGAGTGCTTCTCTACGCCCCTCTCCGCACCTCTCATCTGCTCACTGGTGTTATGTGGCCATGTGGTCACATCTACAATCTGCTAATCAGCCGCTCAATGATACTTCACTTTCATATATATTCTAACACTACTTAGCTTCTCATACTCACATACCACCATCAGCTCTATCTTATCACATCACTACCTACTCTCTCAGTAATGGTGTGAAGCAATTGTTCAGCTGGCCAATTGCTGCATGCGAATTGATGCGTTTAATAAAACGTAAATAAATTCAAGCAATATTGCCAAATACATATTCATAAGTATAGTGTGATATCTAATAACTATTGTTGTTGTTGTTGCTGGCAACAACAGCTGTCGCACAGCATATATGGTACGCTCCAAAGTACATTTGTTATGTATGGTACATGTGTCGTACACGTTTTCCGATTAGCATATCAATATGCAGGATAGGATGACAAGCAAATTGAAGGCGACACACACATTGACGCACGCATGCATGCATATATGGAGTGGTAGAGGCAAACACATTTATATGCACGCACACGTGTGGTGTGCAGTCATTACAATATTCTCAGTTATGCGGTTAGTTTGTGAAAATGCAATGACACCCACGTGTGACTTCGTGAGTGCCTTTGTAAGTGAGTGTGGGTGTGTTACTCCGTTAGTGCTTTCGTGAGTGTATATGTGCGTGCGTGCTTATGTAAATGTAAGGATACACACATGGGTGTGGAGTTGCCAATCTTATCGGATTTCCATTACTTTTGGGTTATTGACTTTGTCGGCCGGAATATGTTGACAGTTATTTTTATGTGGAAGATGTAACAGTTGTTAGTTAGTTGAAGAAATATTTCAATATGCGAGCGAGTTGTTTATTAAATTTGGCTTCACTTTCTTTTTCTTGGATTTCTTAATATTATTTTTAATAAACTAATAAAGTAATAAACCGTTAGAATGGTGGAGAATGCCTAACTAAGTTTCAACACGTATAAAAGGTGTGTGTCCTGACTAGATTTTAATTTTCCTAGGAATATCTTTGAAAAGTAAATCTTTGGAAATTGTTATGTTTTTGATGTATTTGCAATGTGAGTCGGAATAATTGTGCTATAAAATGTGTATATCGAACTGCCGACGTGCTTATAACGGCAGTTTTCATGACAGTCGGTCCTCTAACTCGAACGAGTTTCAGATTTCTATTCAGATAAGGACTGTTAACTCGACAGCAATTCTCAAAATAATTTGGAGAAATAATTTGGAGAAATGTTTTTTATCGTTACAACAATCCACACTCACAACTATATCTAGTCTGCAACCCGCGGACAAGGTGAAGTACCTGGGGCTTATCCTAGATAGAGATAGGCTTCAGTAACCCTTTATTGTTGTAGAGGGGCTATTGCAAAATGGTGGGGTCTCTTACCAACAGTGGTTTCCTGGCTCTATGATACCATAGTTAAGCCAATATTGTTTTATGGAGTTGTCGTCTTGTGGACGGCGCTCGGAAAGGTACACTCGCTAAGGAGCTGGAACGTGTCATGAAAGCGGCTCTAATTGGAATCTACGGAGTACTAAGAAAAACATCAACCATGGCTCTAAATGTCATTTTAAAGATTGCACCCGTGGACGTAGCAGGCCGGTGCATTGCGGTGAAGGTCGTCATTAGACTCAGAGAAGCTGAGTACATAAAGGGTCCGAAACAGGGATACTCTGATATAGTCCGTCACTTTACTTCCATTTCCCAGCGATTCCTTCGCAAAGCGGACCAACTTTCAAGAGAGGCCTGACGCCGGAGTGGAAGCGGGTGGGTAGTCCGTGTTCCACTTGAGCCAGAAGGCTGGACACACTAACTACGAGTGAGCTCGTCAAATGCTGCACAAAATCAGCACAAGTGCAGTAGCGAGGTCTTTCTGGCCCGCGGTGTACCGAAAATGGACCTTCCAGCTGCTGTCTCCTAGGAAGGCCAATCTCGCCGCAATCATTGATGTGCTTACTGGTCATTGTCCAATAGGCATACATATAGTGAGGGATCAATCCAGACGCTAGTTGCCAAAGCTGCTTGGAGGAAGGCAAAGAGGAATCATCCAAGCACTTCCTCTTTCGCCAGACTTAGGTAAAAACACCACGGTAGCCGACTTAAGTTCTTTATAATAGAGTCCAAGTGCTTTGTTGAATCATAAGGGTCTTGGCGATCCGTCAGGAGTATCAAAGGACAGTCGAAGCTGTCTAGGTGAGACCTAAACTAAGTTCGGTTCTTCTTTTTAAGTATATTTTATTATCTATTATCTTTTATCTATTATCTTTTATCTATTATCTATTGTTTAATATGTGTCTTCTATCAAATATCGAATATCTTATTTTTGTCAGTGTAATTTATTCGATTTGAAATTTTTCCATTGCCCAACTCTTTTCGCACATTTCAAGATGGCGTTCTCGCCGAGCAGAGTTCATTTGCGGCCGATGTCGTTTTAATTTAACGCGACACTGCCAAATGGCGAACTCATTTGCATGCTAGCAAAGGCTAGCCTATATGTTGTTGTTGTTGTTAAAATTATGATTCTAATGAATGTACATATGTATGTGTGTATGTAATATGGATGTTCTTCAATATAATTTGCATATTCGCAGAAAAAATTTTTCGCCACCACACAGCGCTCGCAACTAGTAGTTAGTTAACCGTTACAAAGTACTGCGAACGCCCACTCAACTACACACACACACACACATAATGGTGTATTTAAATATCGAAACTGCCACGCGATATGTCGCCTCGTGTGACAACTTGTCATTTTGTCATTGACACGCATTGTATTGTTGTTGCAACTTGTTCAAGCTGTTGCTATTATAGCGCGCATGCAAATATTTCTAGGGTTTTATTTCTAAATACACATATGGGAGTATATATGCATAGTGTGTGTGTGTGTTATAAGAACCGCATGCCAAAAGGTAAATGCATTTTACTTGTATGATCAGTGGGCGGAGGTGTGCGTATGTGTTGGTGTCTGCGTTGTTGTTGTTATTGTGGCAGCACCGCTGCTTGTAAGTGTTTGCCAACGACTTAATGGCGTGTAAATGGGTTTTGCCGCCGCGCTCTTCCTTCCTCAGCGCTTGGAAGGCAATCATTTTGCTTGCTAGCTCCTTACACCTTCTTCCGTTTCCACTTATTACTAAATTAGTTGATGGGCGCAGGATTTTTTCTTATTATTATGCTCTAGCATGCCGTTTTTTCTTTCGATTTCATCTGTGCTAGATATTTACTTAAACAAATGAAGCTAATCTACTTTAATTCGTGTATTAAAATTTATTCGCTCAGCTGAAGCTTAAGCAGAAAAGTACTTCGAAGCTTTTTTCATACTCTTTAAACTAGCAAACTCCCTTTAAAAGTGATATTTGTGGTCCACTTGAAGAACAATATGTGAAATCTAGATCTTGTAGAACTGTTGATTTATCTACTTGTGTGATTAGCAGTATACTAAGGTAAGAGATCACTTCAGAATTCTTAAGGGTTCAGTTAAATCGAGAAGCTCAATGTCTCAAATTCGTTCCAGAGTTTGAAGAGAAATAATTTAAATATATAGAGGGCTAGTTCTCTTTTATTTAGTTTAATGGATTCTAGACAGTTTCCCAAGGTTCATATTTTAGACGTTTTTATATGAAACTTCTTTCTTTTCTTAGAAAATCTGTCTTCCTTGACCTTTATCGGACGACAAACTAATTGTAAGATAAAGTTAAGATAAGTTCTAAACAAGCCGAGGAATACACTCGGCAGATCGATATAGTTCGGCGAGTTGCGACCGCATTTGAAAGAATATATTAAACCAGAGTCTCTGGAAATCCAACGCAGAATCACTCTTGCCAACAGGTGCTACTTTGGACTGAGTAGGCAATTGAAAAGTAAAGTCCTCTCTCGACGAACAAAAACTAAACTCTACAAGTCCTTCATCATTCCCGTCCTACTTTATGGTGCAGAAGCATGCACGATGTCAACATTCGATGAGGCGACACTAGGAGTTTTCGAGAGAAAAGGAAGATTTATGGTCCCTTAAACATTGATTTATACGACGACATTGACATAATTCAGCGAATAAAAAGACAGCGGCTACGCTCGTAGGGTCATGTTGTTCGAATAGACGAAAATGCTCCAGCTCTGAAAGTGTTCGATGCACTGGTGGAAGCCGAGGAAGTGGGAGACCTCCACTCCGATGGAAGGACCAAGAAGGAGAAGGACCTGGCTTCACTTGGTGTTACCAATTGGCGCCAAACTGCCAAAAGGAGAGATACGAGGCGCGCTGTTGTGGACTCGGCTATAACCGCGTAAGCGGTGTCTACGCCAGTCAAGAAGAAGAATAGTCTCTCTTGGTATCACTATAATGACGAACATGGTTATATCCTATCTAAAGACTGTTTAAAGAACTGAATGACTGTTGAAATGTTTAGTGATCTACGGTCCATATGAAACTTAGCGCTGATATTGTCGAGACAAATTAAACATTGTACTAATACTATGTTAATAAAATGTTCCCATCATTTAATTAGGAGAGAAATATCGAAGTGTCCTTTTGTAGAAAAATTTCTTATAAAATTTAACATTTTCCTGATATTTTGCATGATTTTCCACTCAAAACTCCAATTTTGTAGCTAAGACTTCCGCAGTCATTTTTCAAGTCATCCTTGAGTTGCCTCGGCACAAATGGTGGTTTTTATGAAGACGTCTTTTAAATGAATAATTGTTTGTGACATGATTTTGACTATCAAAGGGACTGTGGATGTGTGAGATGTTAACGAAGACGCTTTCCAAACTGGTGATATATCGTTTAGAGATCATCTACGAAGAAAATACATTTTCTATAATTTCGTTAATGGTTCCAAGTTCATATTATTTGCTACTTTAGTTTCGTAAAATATTTTCTTCATATTTTTTAAGAATGATTCTATGTTCGTAGTTATAGATCGGGCTTAAATCCGCGTCTATTATGATTATATACATAGTTATAACTGTTATAGTGAGAGCATCATTTCTCTCGGCTTCTAGTATTTTCAGGCGCCATCTGATTTTGTCAGTGTATTTCGTCACTGACATGTGTGAATCAAATACTAAAAAAATTCCAAAAATAATTCCCAAGTCAACGCTCTTTCGATTATATAAATCAGCTCGGCTTATACTGATTTACGAGTGTGTAGTAGATTAATAGTATACACTATATATATCGCTACTTACTCCTTCTTATTGACAAAGCGCATTGAAATATCTAATAAATTCTTATTGGCAGCCATATATCTAGTAGCACACCGACTTCAAGGCTAATTGAAATGTACTAAGCTTGAAATTTAAAGCTACAACTTACTCGAAAAGCAAAAGGAGCGAACATAAAAGTAAGTCAGTCTATGGGGGAAGCAATGGCGATTTATTACAAAAGTGATGCAGACCAAACCCAAAATGGCTTGCGGCCAAAATGCAACTGAAATGTGTCAATCTCACAAAAGAAGTACAACGCACCCACATACATACATCCAAGTACATACATACATAGACAACTCCCTGCAAGTGCAGGAGAATTTCAGTACATTTGCGCATGCACAGATTCAATTTGATGCGGTCAGTCAAGCAGATATTCGAAAATCTCTGGCAATAATGGCTAATAATGCCTTGTACTTGCAGCACTTTGAGTTGTACGAAATGTTACATAGACACACAACTGTCTGTCTGTTTGTATGTATGTTTGAGATGTAGTGTGGCTTCACACACATAACAACAACTCAAACAGCTCAATTTCTAACTAACATGACACATCGAAACGTAAATTATGGCAAAAGTGTTTGATATGCATGTGGCCACATCTCTGTATACATATATGTATGTTTGTGTGTAGGTGTAGGTGTAGGTGCGTTAGTTGTACTACAGACGAGGTGTAAGCTCGTTCATTGATTTGCCTAAAATTCAATTCATTGATTTGTTTATCAAAAGGAAATGCACACACCAAAGTAAGAGGTAAAAGTGCCAATGAGAAATGCTCAACAGACAATCATATAACCCACACATTCTCATGTACTTACCTCTAACTTTAACTGTAATTTTCTCTCTTCATTTTTGCTCTTGTGTGTGCTTTAACTTTTGTTCACATCAAATCAGTGTGCGAAGTCTTTTGATAACAAAGCGAAAATTTACGATGCACAAACATTGCAATCGGAACGGAGTGGCAGCGGTAATATGCATTCAAAGACACATATGTAGAGGTGTGGGTTTGTGTGCGTCCATTTGTGGTTGTGTGTGATCTTCAAATGCGTACCAGCCAGTGAGTCTTCACGGCGCAGCTCTTGCGGTTGATGACTGCTTTGGTGTTGTTGTTGCAGTTGATGCACTGTGATTTAAGCCCTCAAGATACAACTGACTTTAAGAGCTTATATTTGGGTTCCTTGCTCGTTACAAAAATCATAACATGCCACTTTGGCATATTTCCTGGCCAAAGCTCTCAATTTTCAAATATCTTTCTATTAAATATGTAGGAGATTACATAATATTATCCGTTAAATCACTTCGGGAGGACTTCCGGGAATTTGGGTTGTATAGCTGAATACCCATAAGGAAGTTGAAGAGAATTTTTTCTTTATTTTTCATATTCTCATACTCATAAACTCGAGTTTAACAATTTTTTTGTTTAGTTTGGTCATAAACTCGAGTTTATTATTTATTGATTATTGGTGTTAAGTATTTAACCTTTTCACAAACCTAACTCAACTTAAACGCCAATTGTTTTTGGTATTTATGAAGAGGGACTTTATTTTGTACAAAAAGGTCAGCACGATGGACATTGTTGTTAAAAAAAATCGTCGCCTTTTACCGTTACAGTTCCTAAAGATAGACCTTTAAAAAGAGTCCTTAGTCCAAATAAACTCTGAGCTTCTTAAACACCTCAATTCATAAACAATTAAACTCGAGTTTAACAAGCTAACAGTTTTCTGCTTGAGAATCTACTCTTCGCTATATTCGAAACAGTTCAGTTTTTGAGCTAAGATCGTGCTTACCGTAGTTTATCGACCATAAGTAGGCTAGATATTCATGGAACCGCTGAGTACCATTACAAAGCTCTAATGCACTCCTTAGAGTCCACGGTGTTGTAAAGATTATTGAGTGCTAGACACGGTAACTATATAGTAATGCTCTCACGCCGTTTTACCGATATCGTCTTGTTGCCGAGTTGATTACAGCTTTTTGTTTCCTTCTAAATATGGCTGTCCTCTCTACAAGTCTTACAAACTGTATATCTACTCGTTCGATTAAACTGTTGAAGAAGAAATTATTTATTGGATAATTTTCGTTCCACCTCGTTGTGATCTAGCTGTAAACTATCTGGAATAATACAAATACAATAACTTTCATTAACTTAGTATCTTCATTGGGGCCATTTTTTATGAAGCGTTAACCAGGAAATCTTCCAGATTGCTTCTTATGAAAATTTTTGATTTCTGTATTAATGGCTTCTATATAAGACCTTCTAAACATCCTCTACTCCTCTCTGAGCTAAGAATATCTGACACAGTTTGAAAATCCACCTTTGGAAAATAATGGTGGTTACAGAAAGCGGTTTCCACGCTACCATTCTTAGCTTATACTGTAACATAGCTGTAAACCAGTTGGGAGAATATAAATAGAAGAACTTTCATTAACTTAGTCTCTCCTTATACCCATTTTATATGAGGTGTTAATTAGTAAATTTTACCAGTTTGATGAAGAAACTTTTTTGAGGTTAAGTTCAGCATAGAACTAGTTTTATCTTGAGAATTTGGTTTCTACTAATAATATCTCATTATATATTAAACCTTCTAAGCATTCTCTATTACTCTCGGAGTTTGAAGATCTATTAAAGTTTTAAAATCCAACCTTGGAAAATGTTGATGCTTCTACAAAGCGGTTTTCAATTTAGTAAATTCCGAAAATTTATAGAATAAAATACAACTTTCTCATCTCATTCGGAACGTCTCCTCTTGAATTCAACAAAAAAATGACCGCAAATTTTCCCCACCACCGTCCACTGTGCGCCATCACAGCTGACCTTAGATTGGATTGAATCAATTCTATCAGGGAATTGAATGTCTACATGTACTCTATTGAGTAAGAGATTTCGTTATCTATGGTTTGTTGTATGCGAGCTTTTCACTTGCGCCACATACACAATGTTGTTGTTGTTGTAAGTGTAGGTATTGGTTAGGTGTAGCCACTGCAGCCACAATGACCACACTAACAGCCAGCGCCAGAGACACAGCCACACATTCGCAAAGTGAAATACTAGCGAAAAGCAAAAGAGAAAAGGTGCTCGAACAAAGCGTTCAGAAAGCTTGCAGCTGTTAGTTGCAGACAAACACACACACACACAACTACAGTCGCGAGCGCTATGGCATTGTAGTGGTGGCCAAGTGTGGCGGCATGTAGTGACAACTGAAAATATGGACACAACAATGAAGTAGCCCGAAAGGATGCTGCCAACCGCTCGAGTGCTCGACATATTGTCAATAAATTTTCGATAGTTTACAAGCAGAACAAGCGCAAAAGTGTGCTGTGAAAAATGTATTTGTGCAACATGGCAGCATATGCTATGCATGTAGGTGTGTGTGCCTGTGTGTATTTGTGCTTTATTCATTTTCTATCTGCTGCGCTGTAACTATTTCGGCCAATAGCTCGCCATGCAATGGAATTTTGGCTTTGTCTCTCTGGCGGTGAATGCTTGCACCTGACAGCGCCGATGTTAATGTGTGTGTGTGTGAATATAGTATATGTCTCTGTGTAAATTGGCATTTGGGTCACCAGTGTCACTCTTTGTTGTTTGTGTTTTTGTTTTAACGCTTTTCAATTGAGTTTTCTGGATGACTTCGCGCTTATGCTTCTACTATGTGCCGACTAGGTACCGTTATTGGCTGTGAAAATCAGCCAAACGTTTTACTAACTTTTAACTAAACTTTGTTGTATCGTAAGTTTTGTGTTTTAGTTCGTTTTGTTTGCTTAAGCTTCATTTCATATTAGATTATGCATAGTCCTACTTTGTCTCCTCTATTTGAGTTTGCAATTTATTAGAGAGACATACATACATACTTACAGTTATATGCAGTATAATGTATATCTTTATAAGCATAGGGTACTTTAGTGTTCAGTTATCTATGCATGTATGTATGTATCTGTGTATGTATACAACTGGCACAAGGTATAAATTGTTTAGTGTACTGTGCCCAACGATGTGTGAAAACAAAATGTAATATAAAGCGTAAAAACAAAACATTTTCTTTAAGTTTTATTTGTGCTCTGGAATTGTGTTTATTCGCTTTGTACTTGTGCACTCGCCTTTTGTTTAATGCTTAAGGCTGTCTGTATGAGTTAGGCATGCCCAGTGCGAAATGTCGAGAAAATAGTTTCCAAAAATCCTAAATTTTTAATCTCCATCCATTCCAATAAATCAGAAAATCCAAAAAAATTGTTATACGATTTTAATTTTAATTTTAATTTTAATTTTAATTTTAATTTTAATTTTAATTTTAATTTTAATTTTAATTTTAATTTTAATTTTAATTTTAATTTTAATTTTAATTTTAATTTTAATTTTAATTTTAATTTTAATTTTAATTTTAATTTTAATTTTAATTTTAATTTTAATTTTAATTTTAATTTTAATTTTAATTTTAATTTTAATTTTAATTTTAATTTTAATTTTAATTTTAATTTTAATTTTAATTTTAATTTTAATTTTAATTTTAATTTTAATTTTAATTTTAATTTTAATTTTAATTTTAATTTTAAGTTTAAGTTTAATTTTAATTTTAATTTTAGTTTTAATTTTAATTTTAATTTTAATTTTAATTTTAATTTTAATTTTAATTTTAATTTTAATTTTAATTTTAATTTTAATTTTAATTTTAAGTTTAAGTTTAATTTTAATTTTAATTTTAGTTTTAATTTTAATTTTAATTTTAATTTTAATTTTAATTTTAATTTTAATTTTACCTTTAATTTTAATTTTAATTTTAATTTTAATTTTAATTTTAATTTTAATTTTAATTTTAATTTTAATTTTAATTTTAATTTTAATTCTACTCCAAATCTTTCCTACTGACCTCTCTCTCACTTGGCACTTGGCCATTTCTTGTGACACTAACTCGAGTCCTTACACTTTGCCGATGTTTATCCAAGAAGTTACAGTTAATGTCGTCTATTGTGTCGCCTTCTAAGTACACCACTCCGGCCCACCTCAACTCTTAAGCGTTATTATGTTATTTTGCCGGCAATTTACGTGCCTTCCACTGCTGCCGCACTCGCAATTTACTGCTTTGTATAATATTTGCTTTTCTTATTCGTCGTTAAACATTTGACTACCACAACAACAATAGCAACTACAACAACTATAACGGCAACTTTATTGTTTGTGTTTCTTATTATTAAACAAAATAATTTGTGCTTTTATATGGTCACTTACTTTGCTCAGCCACTCACTCGCTGGTCACTTGCGGCACTCACCTTTTCCAAATGCCTGTCTCCCTCTTCTCACCTCTCCTATGGGTGTTGCCACATTTGCTTTTTGATTGTTCTCTTACTCTCTGTGTTACAGGCGATTTTATTGACATTTGTCAGCTTTTTCCTGCCATCTGCTCTGCACTTGTTTGCCTCACTTGCGCTGCTGGACATCGGCAGATGTTATCCCAGTTTTAGGCTAAACGCAATTTTGCACCCAAATGGTCACACAAATAGCAATTCGACCCATAAACAGAGTATTTAAGTGCTTCGGTGTGAATGTTAGCCACTGTTAATGGTTTAATAAATATCTTTACATCGGCTATTGTACGCACTTAAAGCCATACATACGGATATATGGACTCATATAAACACACATGGCAACGCATAAAATGGCTCATGTGGCATGTAATTACACACACACACACATATATATGTAAGTGTCCAATAAAAGTTGTTGTATGTTGGTCGCCTGCTGGTTGGTGGCTGCCTGGTGTTGTGTAGGAAATGAAATTATTGTCGGAAGCCACAGGTTAATTAGATTAAATTCGCTCCACACACTGGCCGAAGCAGCAGCTTATGAGCTCACTCTCAAGCGTTTGTGTGCGTGCGAGAATTAGGAATTTGGTTGCATTTACTGGTTAAGCCGCCGGCCTCAGCCACGGCTCGGGCTCTAACACAACGCTTGCGGCCACACTTATGCAGAGGTGTAATTTAAATTTTCACAAAGCGTAGCGAAGGCCGAAAGGCATTGCCGAGTTGCTGAGCTGAGTGAATACGGTAAATTTGGTTGGGTAATTAAATTGCGGTGTATTAGTGGAGCATGCAGCAAGCAGCTCGTTGCAACTTTGCTACGAACGAATTGCAGAGTTTTGCTCGATAAAAACTCGACAGTTAACGGTAAATGCTGTTGCAGGCGTTTGTACTCAGTTTTCGTACACGCAACACGCGCCCGTCTAACGATGTTGATGATGCATTGTCAATGCATGCAACACTGTCAGTCACAGTTATAGTTACATATACACACGCACGCACTCTTGGCTTCTATGCAGATTTCAAACTGCTTGTCATGCAACATCGGCGGCGCATTATCGCCGTTGAAGCAAACATTTGCGGCAAGTCGCTACGTTTCGCACTCGTAACTAGGCATTGTGGCATGCAACATTAGTTATGGTTGGCATTCAATTGTTGCCGTCTGCTGTTTTCTTCGGTTTGCCTTCGTGACACCGCCATTCAAAGCGCTTACTTGTCGGTTGCTGTTGTTGGTTGATTGTTGCGGCTGTTGCACCATAAATGTTGCCGCAACCGTTTGCCGCATTGCCGAGTGCTGTTGCATGCGACATACTTAAGCAGTTGCCGTGTGGCACGTGCAAAAGGCAATGGTGCGGAAATGTTTAATGCCCTTTCAACGACTGCATGGAGGGCGCTTCTAACGGATTGGCAGTGAACTAATGGAACGGTTTGCATGGAAACCGGTCTGATGATTGCCGGGAATGATAGACGATTTTGAAGGGGTTTAAGTAAATTTTGAGAAGAATTTAAGTTAGCGTGAAGTGTTTGGTTTCTAAAGTTATTATCGAACTTCCTTCTTTTTTGGTCCAAAAGTAACCTAAAGGGGGGGTAATTTGGAAGTGTCAGATTTTCTCTCTCTCTATTTGAGTCGCTTTTTGGTCCTTCCCTTCATATTATGAAGAATTACGAATTCCCACAAATTGTCAAATTTTACTTTCGAGCTCCTCAATTATATCGTCGTCAAATATGCCTTCGTCTTCCTTCGGGCTTCGTGAAGAGTGAAAGTTGAAAAAAATATTGGGGCCTTACTATATGTTTTTTTTTTTTGAGGCCGCTGAGTTCGAATCCATTTAACCCCATCAGATCAGGGTCTTGACATAACCCCAAAAAAAGAATATGGCTGACAGCGTTTTTATCTTCATCGGATTCGCTTGAAACTCGCTATTTGGGGTTTTTCGGGGTCACGGATTACGAATATGTTACTTTTCAAAAATTAAAAACGTCGGACCAACATGCCTTTATCTTTAAAATGTGTCCGTTTTATTGGTCCGTTATTTTAAATTACGGAATAGAAAAGAGTAAATTCTCATTTATCGGGGATTTTGAATAGTGGGTCAATCGGAAAGGAGGTTAAGTGAAGTCAGGTTAAAGGACGGATCCAATGTATTCTACTTGAATAATTATAGATACCACGTGTCGAGAATGCGCTTTGAGCTTGTTACAAATTTATTGAGACGACTTACAACTGTTTGGGCCAATTCAGCTGGTTCGCCGAAACCGAAAGTGTCTAGATGTCTCGTCTTCCACCATGCAATTATTATTTGCCTCATTGCACGTAAGCAAATTGGACAGCATCCAGTAAGGACTCCTACCATTGCGGCAATGAGAACCTTGCTAAAGGAAGTAGTTTAGTGGACCTCCAATGATCCACACTAGGTCAAAAAGATCTCGTAATCACGTTAAGCACCGCCAACCGTGCTCCACAGATCCAGTGCCAGAACGCGAGAGGACAGTGGGACATCAGCTCCTTCCCAGTCTGATGAGATTGCAGCTACGGCTCCGTAACATGCAAGCTCAACAGCTCTGCAGTATGGAAAGGAAATATGAATATAAAATACTTTATTTAAAAATAAAATACTTTATTCAGAGCAGCACACCAACGGGCACATACCGAAAAGTACAATTAAATATAGTCTTATGCAAAATATTCCATAGTATTTTTTATTGAGGCCCCTCAGGCGTAAAATATTAAATTTAAAAAAATCTCGTCAGCGAGGGCGAACTCATCACGTTCGTGGAAGCGCTGAATTTCTGCGCCTGATAGCATTCCAACATCAGCAAAAGTGATAAAAATGAAAACAAAAGCGTTGCAAAACGTCACACGCCCTTCCCGCCCACAGGCGCCATTTTGACATGGCAGCGAAAACCCCAAACCAAAAAACGCGCACAAAAATGCCAAGCTAAGCAGAAAAAATCGAAGCCAGGCCACGCAATTTCATGATTGACATATTTCGGGCGGCCTACGTGCCACCAAATGCAAAAAACCGAGGCCTGAAGCCACGACAAAGAGCGCTAGTGCCTGTTCAGCGCGCCTCCTTGTTGCACCACCCCAACACTGACGCCAACCATGCGCCTATAGAGTGGCTCATTCAGCTGTACACAAAGCCGCGAACGATGAGCCGCGTGGAACCATAGGCGTTGCCGCAGCCGCAGCCACAGCCGCTGACGATGTCATTGTTGATGTTGCACCGTTGACTGGTATCTCGTCAAGGACATATGGCATATGATGGCCTATTTTTTCCCATAGCATTTTTGTTATTGTTGTTACTGTGTTTTTTTTAGTTTCCTATCACAGTTATAGGCAATCAGCCTGAGCAGGTGGACAAGTCGTTGTTGCCGCATCTGCAAGTTTGCGTTTGCAACGCTGTGAGTCTCTCTCTTTCTTTCTGTGTGTGTGTCGTATGTTTGTTGGTTGCGTGAAAATCGCGAAGCTCATCAAAAGAATTCATAGCTGCCAGGTTTCGCTAATTGACTTGATCATTGGTGCGTGTCACTGGATGACTACTACAGTGCCTTCATCAATTTTTGTGTACATTGGCATGACTGAGTGTATGTGTGTGTTTTCCTCTGAACTCTCTGCCTACCTGCCACCCAATGCCAGCACTCATTGATGACGTCTAGTTGTTCCAGTTGTGTATGGAACTGCAAGCAAATTGCAAGTGTCCAAGTAGTTGTGTGGCATGTGGCAACAAAGTGAAAAGTGAGGCGAATTGGCGACGAATGTGGTGGTGTTGGTGGCATTGCGAAAAGTGTGACAAGTGTGTACCAATTACTGACATGCCGAGTTGCTTGTTGCACACGCTACAAATGTATCATTGATAAAAGAGTTTGTGACAGTTAGAGCGCACGAAGTGAGTACGGCAATATGCTAAGGTGAAGTGTTGCTGCTGCCGCGTGGTTTCTATTTCTTATTGGGGGGAACCGTAGTTAGGTCAAGTAAAAATTGCATGCAATAACGATGCTAATGGCTGAACTAAAGTCGGTTGCTGTTTGTTGTGGTTCCACACACTTGATCTCATAAAGCACTCATGGAAATGAGAAGATCTTAATTTGAGCCCAGCGTTTACTTAGACTGAATGGAGGTGCTCTAAAAGAAGTTAACTTTACTTTTCTTGCAAAAACATTATTTTTTATTCAGGGGCCAGTGTATTCTGTATTCCGAAGTAATGATAATACTCGGCTTAAGACGGGATTTGATATAAGTTATGGTAAAAAGAAATCGATTATTTTTTCATTGGAGGTCTCATTTAGCAGACTTAGAAAGAATGGATTTAAGCGAAACAGGCACCGTTTCCTTTAACAACTTGTTAATATTTCGAAAATAATTTCATAATACCACTCTTTTAGAAACCCTCGTTGTTGTTGTCAAAAAACTGGAACAGTCGTTTTCACAAGCTTATCTTGAGGCGAAGCTTTCATCAGCAAAATCATTCGCCATAGTCAAGAACAGATCACTTGGTTCGAGGACCGGCCTATTAGTTGGATGCATAAGAAACCCCCAACCGAGTTCTGGGAGCTTCTGTCGGGTCACTGCAGATGAGTTTGTCCTTGCATTGAGCTAATAGAAGACAACTCCTCTCCTATTGACCAAATCTGTCCACTTCTGGGTTTCCGTAGGAGAACAGTAGTAACATAGATTCCTTGTCTTTGACCCTCGATCCTGGTATTCAGAGTTGCATACGCTGTTAATAGTCATTATTAGAGCGATTACCTGGTAGTTGTTTGAAGGGCAAAGTTTAAGGCTAATTGTCATTGAGGTCATCTAACGGTAGTCCGAGTAAACGGAATGTTTCGACAGGGTCGGGCCAAAGGGAGGGTGGAGTCGATAATGTTAGGGGAGTCGATTTCGTTGGACCTGCAAAGAGGTGGTTACTGTCATCCGGGGACTCATCTACGCAAGATGTGTGCTTTATATGTCGCGGTCCAGTCTGAATAAGTAGGAATTTAACCCTTTCGCGGACACGTCGGCATAATCCGACACAACGAATGGCTTAAATTGGACACGTCGGTATATGCTGACATAGAAAAAATGAAATAGGACATGTCGGCTGTGTCCGACGTCGAGCATATCCGGCGTGTCCCTATAACAAATCAAAATCCCTAACTAGGACACCTCGGTGTATGTCGACATACTATATTTTTTTTGTTTTGAGTAAAAATTAAATATTCAATAAACCATAAACCCAAAACTGAAATCGGAATTCCATTATCGGTTTTATAAGCCAAATAAATGCATGTGTCATTCTGATAACATTTACTAAATTTCGTGTGCCCGCGAAAGGGTTAATCTGCTAAAGTACCCAGAACGAATTTGTGCGAGGGTCACTCTGATTTCGCGAGGCAATGGGTGGTGGTTTGGACTCCAAGAACGCAATTCAGTGGAAGGAAGTCTAGAACGGTGTTGATGGCTTCGCTGTGAATTTGCATTTAAGGCATTTCTGAAGTTGTTTGCGTCCTAAGCTTGGTCCGCGTATTGTGAGATCTCGTCAAGTTAATCTAAGAATGAGCTCTTGATGCTTCTGGCAGGCAATTCCGATTTTGTTTCAAAGAGCTAACTGCAGCGATGATTTCAACGAAAGTGTTAAAAGTTCTCATTGCGCTTTCTTGAATTTCACAAAGAACGCGCACGCAGTTTATGACGCCAATTAAAAGGATAAAATGCGTAAATTAAGCATTCATCATTGAGAGTTGCCAACATTTGCTGAGACGCTTATACACTCACCAATTTTCGCACGAAACATTAATTCTGGTTTATAAATCAGGCATATATATATATATCTACGTGGCAGAACTTCTTCACTCCACCAAAAACCCAGCAGTTCCTCTTAGTTATTACCTGAAAATTACAATTTTATGCTGCAGACTATCAAGCAGACTACGCAAGCATTTCGCTTAACACGATTTAATATTCTAACTTATGCAAAACCGTAAGCAGAACGTTGAAGTGCGCAACTGAAGCGTACGGAATGAAAAAGTGAAGGGAACACACTGCTACCGTTACACATGCTGCTTGCAACAGCAGCTCACAGCTGAAACGCCATCACATTTTAGCAATTAAACTTTCGCAACTAGTGGCGTACAGCACGTACTCGACTCGACTACACGACTGCTCATTTACATACATAGCACCGTGCGCCAGAGCCGACATCATTTTAATTTATAAAATAAGAGTGATGGCTTAAAATGCAAACTTTACAACTAAGTGTTGCACTTGGCTTTATCGTCTTCGCTGTGCTGCATTGCGTTGGTTTGTTTTTCTTTGCTTTTTCTTTGCTTTTTCTTCTGCACTTTTCTTGTTTTTGTTGTTGTTTGCCAAGTTGGCGGTGTTTGCAACAGCGCGCGGCTTGCCAGAAATGCCAATTTTGCAAGTTGAACGTCAACGCCACGTGCTGCTATGCATTGCCTTGCACCAGCACCCACTAATCAACCCCCACACCACGCCACTCCACTCCGCCTCTGGTGGCTGCCACCGTTGCAGGCGTTGCATCAATCCGTTATTTGCATTTTCCTATTTACATTCAGTGGAAAGTCGCAATTTTTTAACCAGCTGCCAGCACCCGCACACCCCTCTTCCCTCTTTTTTGTTGTCGGTCAGCGTGGTTTTGCTCGCTGCTCCGTCATGGCTTGTCCGCTTAACGGTCCGTTTGCGCTGCTGTTCGCCGCCACCGCCCACCACACTCCGTTGTTACGTTGTTGGGCTGACCATTTACGCGTCTATTTTGTATGCAAAACGATTTATTGCTTTTCCGAATGACTTTCGACCAAAGTTTTTAGGTCGTTCCTCATACGCCATGGCGGTGGCCAGAACCATAAAACTCAGCTCAAGCTGAGCGAATGTGGCGTGTGCGTTCAGTTCGTTGCGCTGTGTCGCCTTCCTGTTCTTGTGTGTGCGTGTTGCACATGTCCGTGCGCGTGCATTTGCATAACCTCTCGTCTCCCTTCAGCCCCCTCTCATCAACTAAACCCAAGCGCTGCGCTGCGTTGCCATGCTACCATGTATTGTTGTTGTCATTGCCATGCGCTGCATTGTTTTTGTTGTTGTTGCAGGCTATGTTCGCTCGTTCGCTATGCGTTAATCCTTGTCGTGGTGTATATCACGGTAACTTTACATAACGGAAATCAATATTTTCCTCGAGTTAGTCGGTTCGTTGGCTTAGTTCGTTGATTTTTTCGCTCTCCTCCTCTCTTTCACAGCTGCCAACAACAAGCATTCTTTTTCTACTTTCTGTTTGTTACTGACATCCTTCCTTCCTGACTTCCTGTGTGTCCAGTGTCACGCGCTGCCATGTTGCCACGCTGCCTTGGTGCGCTCGGTGTCACCAGTGTCGGCTGGTGTTTGCTCTGACATTAACTCTGCCATAAGCACAAATGGTTAGCTATTCACATTGTTGTTATTGTTGTTGCTCGGTGCGGTTGCTTTTGTTGGCCGGCAAGGCGTATAAATCGCAATATGCAAACTTTGGACAGGACAGGAGTCCTGCGTCCTGCATCCTTGGTGTGACTTGGTGCGCCTTGGCGAGCGCGTTGTGTATGTCGAGTTGTCTGCTGTCAGCTCGCTCTTTAAATGCGCACACATGCGCTTATATGTGTGTTCGTTTGTGTGCCTGCGTGTTTGCCTCAGCCATGATTATGTCTAATAGATGTCTAAGTCAATCGTTGTTTAAACGTTTGACATGTGCTTGACTTGACGCAGACACACAAGTGCCCGGGTAATAATTTGCAGCACTTATTGTCTGATTGCAAGCGATTTGTTACACCGCATATGTGGACTTGGGTGCTTGTTCATGTTGCCATTGACGTTGCGTAGTTGCCAACGTTATGAGCTTTAGGTTGTTTTTTCTTTGGTCTAAGGAATGTGTGTTGAAAACCTCCCGGCGCGTTATGAGAAAAAGGATATGCATGGATGTATGTTTGACGTAAATTGTTTACACTTGTAATTTTGAATATAGTGAACAATTTTCAACAATATTTTCTTTGTTTTCATTACAGATACATCACTTCTTGATTGGTTCGCGGAAGTGCTACTATCAGCTGTTTTAAGGTGAGTAAAATTATAAAAAAATAATTTTGATTATGATATATTTGAGTAATTTGTTTATATTTTTTTCAAAGAAGTTTGACTCTGACTAAAAGAGTTATTATATTCTATATATACTCATACATATATATTTCTTTTAGTAAGATGAGCTAAGCCTCCAACTAAAAAAATAATTTCGCTCTTAAAATTCGTGTGAAATACTGTCATCCAAAAGCATGACTACTAGGACTACGTGAGGGCACCCCATCTGATATGGCTAAGGACCATAGCTGGTCTATGAGTGGCCAATTGGTCTATTAGACTAACCTAACATAACCTATATGAATCCGTAAAGCTGTTGTTGCTGCGAAAGAAGCATCTTTGCAATACAGCTCGTGATATTCCTTTCGGCTATCAATGTATATTACTAATATCCTCTAAGTCCACGCACTACTATGGCTACAACAGCCAAAGCACATTGTTAGAATCATATAAAATTTGCTAAATCGCTCAAACTGAATGTATTTTCTTTCTTCCTATTTCAAAGATATTGAAATGTTTCAATCATTCAAATTCAGTGGTTGTTATCAAGCGCTCATTCTTCTTCATACTAATTCTCAGTTATTCTTCATTTCTATCTTCGTTTCTCTTTTGTTATATTTAGTTTTATTCATCGCCTTTTAGTATGCACCAAATGAGTCTTTAGACTATTTTAGACCTAATCAGCTTTTGTGATCAGTAAGGATCATCCAACCCTCATTCCTTATTTGTTACTAGCGATCCTTACCGTTCCTTCCTATTGAACGATTTTGAAACCTTAAACACTAAATCGCGAGTCCTATCAATTTAAAATATGTATTCATAATTAGCGTTTTACACAGCCAAATTAATTGATCAATCAAAATTTTTATTGAGAAACTCTTTTTTGCCCTTCATACTTCCGGCTAATAGATAACCCATCAGGTTTGTTTTTGTTTTTCATAAGAAGTTTCATAAGATTGATTGCTATTTTTTGCAGCGACATCTACCGTGGAGTAGTATTAATGCTATTTTATAAAAATAATACAGCCAATCGCAATCGTAAATCGATCTTAATCAGCGTTTTGATCGAGCTGAGGCCATTTATTGATCAATTAACTCCTGGGTAAGAAGGCTATAAAATTGTGTTCATAGTGCCCCTCTGACTACTTGAGAATCATATGATTTGCTCACACAACCCTTTAATATATTTCACGCTGATTCGGGAATTTAAATTTTTCCTTTTCTCCTAGCTCAAAAATATTCAGTAGAGTAGAGAAATAGGTATGGGTCTATGATAAAAACATATTGCCTACCTTTAGGCGCTTAGCCAAATTAATAAAAATTGGAATTTACATATTAGCAAAGTTCCATACGTAATCCATTTACGAGGATTTAGCTTATCAGTTATGTTATTTGTAGTAATAAGAAAACATACTTTAATTGTTCCTGAGAAAAAATTTGGGTACCAGTATTCGGTGTTGAGTAATTGAAGATTTTTGAATAATATTTGCGTGAATTTTCGATTTCTCTATGCCAAAACTTAAAGAAAGTTCCTAAATTTTAGTATTTATACAAACAACGCACTTGCTTCACTGATTTGTGGAAGTCTTATACCAATAACCATATATAATACTTTGATTTAGGTTTCTAGTTAATTATGATTCTCGGTTGATTAATTATTAGTAAAGATTAATATTTTTAATTACACAGTCGGCATACACGAAGCTCAAACCATCTCATGCATTTTTATTCGATTAGCTAATATCATAATATACAAGGTACGTTCAAAAAATAACGGGAATTTTCGTTTTTTTTTTTAATTTCTCATACGTCTTCATTAATGTTGCCGCCTTCAAAACAGGCCCCCATTCGATATTATGCACTTACTGCAATTGATTGCTAATTTGGACTTTTAGAAAAAAATTCTGTTATTTTTTGAACACTTCTCGTACAATGAAACAGAGCTCATAACTGAAAGCAGTCGGTCTTATCTAAGCGGAGTGAATTTCAACTAATATGGGTTCAATGATAATAAATTCTTATCTTTAGTTACTTAACTATACAACAACAACTATAAAGCAGACCCGTTTTCAACTTACTAGTAAGACCCCTATTGAACTTTTTAGACCACTCTTTCACCATTACAATTCAATTAAGTGCCACAAAACCAGTAGTTAGCGCCACCTGCACTCTTCCATATTCGCAACTGTTGAGAATGAGTTCAGGTAAACGCTCATGTAATAACTACTAACCCAATTAGAGGCCCATGCTTTAGGGCGCATCTACTTATATATGCATGTGTGTGGTTAAGCAGACAATCTCGTGTCGCAAATTTATTGGACTAAAAACATTTTGATGCACTCCGAAAGTTTAGCCAAAGACGAAATAAATTGCACAAAAGAAAGTCAAAAGTCAATATATGTAGGCCGACAAGCAGAATCACCTGCCTGGCACATATGAAATAGTAGTAGAGTTGGTCGAACAGCAGTGGCAGTGGTAGTGGCAGTAGCCAAAAACACACACGCACACGAAAAGCCGCATAACATAAAGAATCGAAAGCAGCCGCACAACATAAAATATAAACTTTGACACCCGACGCATTTGCTGCTGCTGCTGTTGATGCCCCGAAAGCATCTAAACTCACACTGCAATGCAGCAGCAAGCAGCTCAAATGTCTACATACTCGTATAAGCAGGCACACGCAGGCCACACACATCAATTGTGGCACATTTACACTTATGCGCCTATTACACATTCGTATGTATGTATGTATGTATGTATGTATGTGTGTCTGTGTGTCTGTGTGTTAAGTTCCTGCCGTCTAATATTGCCTACTCCCCGGCTGATCATAAATTTAAGTACCGCAAATCAAATTCAATTGTGTGAGAGCAGTGAAATCCCCGCTTGATTTGAGCGTCGCACCCGTCGGCCTTCTGCCTATAGCAGCCACAGCAACAACAACAACAGCAGCAGTAGCACTCACATGCTGCAATGCCAAACTCAAATTACAACAAATTCTCGCCTCCAAACGTTTAAAACCGAAATTGCCATATAAATGAAGTACTTACGATCATTGTATGCTGAAGCCGTATATGTAGACTAGAGAGCAGCGCCGCCGCCGACGGGTTAGCGCTGTGTAGAGTGGGTGTGCTGGTTAAGAGGTAACAAAGTTTGCTGGCATACGCTCCACATAAAATTGAGTGCCAAAAATTGTTAAATGGGGCGTACATGAAAACTAAATTCACACAAACACACACAGCCACACACCCGTCGCTTGCCAGCGGTCATATGCGCATGTGTGTCTGTGTATGCCTGTGTGCTTGTGCTGTAACTGCATTGTAAGAGGCCTTGCTCTAATGAAAGGCCGAATGAATTTTTAAATTTTGCGCTGTGCCAACGGGAGCCACAATATATTTTTCTTGTTCTCGTTTTATGTTGCTGTTCACACTTAGCTGGCTAAGCAACAGACGGTACGGTTGTGCCAGCAGCAGTGAACAACATGGGGTCGATGAGTGGGTTGAAGTTACAGTGTGTCAGATGGGTGTAGGTTACTGGAGTTCAAAAGTCATAAAAAGGATTAATAAGGAATAAGAACCCTAAGGTAGACGTTTCCCCAGCCTATCGATGGTTCGGGTTCCGACGTAATCTGAGCGAACCTGGAATAAGATCGGTTTAAAAAGGTAATCTCTTCTATAGAAATAAAACAACAACTTCAACGATCGGCTGTTCAGGGCTTCTACCCTCATATTATCGGTGTTCATTCCAGTAGATGAGTAAAAATTTGGCTTGATCTTGTCCTCATACACAAAAGCGATGTTCTTCTTGAGACAGAATCTAAGCTAAAATGCGTAGTTTGGATGATGTTCATTACCTAATTATGATGATCCTAAGGGTCGCTTCGGTGTATCTCACAGTTTTTTTGAGATATATTTGTTTTATACTATCGCAACAAAGTTGCTAAGAGAGCATTATAGTTTTGTTCACATAACGGTTGTTTGTAACACCCAAAACTAAACGAGTTAGATATAGGGTTATATATACCAAAGTGATCAGGGTGAAGAGTTGAAGGTGAAGCTGTAACTTGAGTAAAAATTAAGATATTTTGATGAAACTTGGCACACTTGTTTCTTAGCACAATAGGACGGCTCTTACTTGTTTTCCATTAAAACTATACTGGAATGGTTGAGATTTGATTTAACTTTTTGTTTTGACCGACTTAGGACTTGGATCCGGATAATGATTTTTGTATTTAATATTGAAATGAGTATATTCTGAACTTGACTGCTCAGAGTCAGATCGTGGACTCAGATTATGACAGTGATTCTAAAACCTGTTTTGTTCCACAATAGGAGGGATAAGAGGTAGACATTATGAAGAACTTCAGCACTCTTCTAGAAAGGACTTGAATCTATATTTGAATATGAAAAGATTGTAAAAGACAGTTTTAAATTCTTTAAACTGAAGATTATTCCGATTTCTAAAGTACGATATAGAACTCTATTGGGTCTTCGATCTTCGTGAAACTTTACTTGCGTTTTATAAGTCTGACTTTTAAATCAACCACTAAGACTGATTTGTAATTAAACTCTGATCATCTCATTGTGTCATACCAAAACTGAGTTTAGGAATAGAACTGAGCCTTCATATCTAAAAATTCTGGGACTTGGCCGTTGTCGTCAATAGCTAGTCTGGGCATTGATTCGAAGAGATCTGATAAAATATGGCGATGAGAATCATATGGCTAGGGAGCCTATCAGCTACAGTAATACTTTCAGGAAATCGTGTAATTAGGGAGATTGCCTACAGTATCAAACATTTTGTTTTCCATAATAGGGATCTTTGAGTAGCTTGGTGTGGGGCTCTGCTATTTGCTGTGGGGTATAAATTGTTGTCGTTAAAATAAGTTCTGGGGACATGCGACCGACCAATCCCTCGGACGATCAGATTAAACTTCTAGGTACATCAAAGAAAAAATCAACTTTGATTATTTATAAACTGAGTTTCGACAATACAGCTGTCTTGCTTACTTATATACAGTACCAATGAAGGAAAATAAGATCAAGTAGTCCATTTTTCTTCTATATAGAACTTGACTTGAAATCAGATTTTTTCATAAATATTTTTTATTAAAAAAACGTGTTCTATACCCACTGTTTGTCATATCTAAATTCAAATGTTCTGTGGATGCCAGTGAACACCAAATGTCCTAATTGCTTGCGTGCGTCCATGGGGTCTGTGCGTGTACGACGAACGCATGCCGGGCAGTCGGCTGTGTATAGGTGTGTTTGTGTGTATGTGGGTCCATTCGCGGCGGCTGCGGTTGTGGTTTTAATAGGGTGTACCACTTTATTTTTCTAAGTCAAATTTATTATTTTTTAATCACCCCCTCGGGTGTTGTTTGGTGTATAATTTACTTTTTGCGTTGTTTTCTGTTTTGGCCAGCAGCTGCTGTGTCAGGCCAGCAAGCAACCAGTCAGCCAACAGGCAGCGGTGGCCTGCGGTGTTCGTCGGTGCTCGAGAAGACACAAACTCCCACCCACCCAAGCAGCAGCAGCGGTAGCGGCAATTGAAGGACCTTGCCAGCGGAGCGAAAGTTGTAGGGAAAAGTTGTTGGAAGTTTATAAACGTAAGCTGGCATAAATTTGACCTTTTTTCGGTGAAGACCAAAAAACACATGCCACACACACACACACACTCATACAATTCCACTTGTGCATTTGTCTGCGAGAAGAGCGCGGGGAAGAAAAGTTCGTTGGAAATTTTGCGAGTGCTCGGTCCGCTGTGTGAACTGCAATGAATAATCACTTGTGTGATTTCCGCAACGAGGTCAAGTGTTTGCTTGCCAGGCTTGTTGATTGTGCCACCACCACTGCGTTCTTGTTTGTTTGGGTGTAGCTTTCTGCAGAGTCTTTTTTCATATTTTTTGGTTTAAATTTTTGGTTTTCTTAAGTTAAATTTAGAAACTGGACCCCTGCTTTAATTACAAAAGACTGATTGGCGTACATATACTTCATAAATTTGTGCGTAGGCTTGTATGAGAAGACATCTTCAGGAAGTCCAAAAATTCTTAATTTATTAAATTTTGCTCTGCTACTCTTACATTGTTCTCCTTTTTATTGTAACTTCATGAAGCCGTACCAATTTTCATTATTTTTCCTCCTACTTTCCTTTCACTTTTCAAGACCTCTCCTCTTACATTAACGGTATTTCAGCGATTGACTTTAATATCATTGACAGCTTTTGTTGTCACCACTGCCACCGTTATTTGCTTGCAGCTGCTGTTGGTTGCTGGTAATCTCCCCTCAGCAACTTTCCAATTGATATATTCCCATCTCTCCAGCAACAACAACAACAACAACAAATTGGAATTCACTTAATCGCATTGATTGCTGTTGTTTTTGCTTTTGTTTTGTGTAATTATACTTGCCTGTTTGTTGTTGTTGTTGTTGCAATTTTTTCTATTTTTTGTTTTATTTTCCTTTTTTGTCGCTACAATTTTTGCATTACACACAATCGCACAATCGCTTCGAGTGCTTCGGTTGCGTTTGTCCGCCGTAAGCACCATTTATTTGGCAGCAATTAAGTTTTCGTCCTTTGTGGGCCCACTCGCGGTCGCCACAGGAAGTGCTCCCAGTCAAATTGCTGCTGTTCAATGCTTGTGCTGTTGTGTGCTGCCAGCTTGTTTGTGTTTCATTTGCATGGTTTTATATTTGGTGGGAACTTTGTTTTTTTTTTTCGGCGTTGGTTTCATTCATTAGTGACCTCTGTTTCTAAGGCACATTAAATTGATTATAATCCTGGCAAGTCATCAAATGTTGTAATTATAATATGTTGCTCATCAAATGTGCTTAAGCTTAGTCAATTAAGACCTTGCACTAATTTAAATTTTATTTTAAACAAATATTTATAATCGTTTCGAAGAAATTCTTTAAAATTTCATATTTTTCAAAATTCGAGTTTTTAAATCAATGTTTTGGATGCTCTTTCAATCCCAATCGCCATTCCAAGATACCATCCGGGCATTAAAGGCAACTTTTATCTCCTCAGAGATGCAAAAATTCGAATAATACCATTTCTACTTAAGTTCAGTCCATATTACTAGACAAAATAAGTCTTTTGAGTACCTCAAGTATTGTAACCCAAGAAGGCCGTTAGAAATGCGTTCATCTTAAAATATGCTCAGAGTACTCTTTTCGGCTTGCATGAAAGGGTACCCTAGCAACATTGACGTCAGAGTGAAAGTGGTTGGGTAGTCCGTGGTCCACTTGCACTAGAGCGCTGGACACACTGACTTCGTGTGAGCTCGCCAAACGCTGGACAACAATCAGCACTTGTGCAGTTGCAAGATTTTTCTGGCCCGCGGTGCACCGAAAACGGTCCTACCAGCTGTTGTCACTTAGGAAGGCTCACCTCGTTGCAATCATTTGTTTGCTTACTGGTGCCAATAGGTACATTTGAGATGAGTTTAGGGATCAAGCCAGGCGCTAGTTACCAAAGCTGCTTGGAGGAAGGCGAATCATCCAAGCACTTCCTTCTTCAATGTCCAGTTCTCGCCAGACGAAGGTTAAAACTCCGCGGTAGGCACACATTCGGCGAACCCAGCAAAGTGACTGGAATCGACTTTAGCCAACTTGTGGATTTTGTAATATAGTCCAAGCGCTGTGTAGAATCATGCGTCTTGGCGATCCCTTAGTAGTATTTGGGTGCCACAAAGGACATCGAAGCTGTCTAAGTGAGACTCTCTGCAGTTGCGGAGATCTACCCATTGACCGAACATAACCTAACTCATTTCACCCTTGATTGCCATTGTCCTTCCATTGAAGTTGGAGTTGGATTAAAAAGTACTATGTAAAATATTTAATTTCTCAAATTATTTACTTTGATTCCAAGATCATAATCTCTATTAGACAGTAGTAAAACCATCAATAAATGATCAACCATATTTGAAAAAAAATGAAAGAAAGAGGTCAATTAAATGGTACTAAAGAACCCAGTTTATTGTTGGGCACTAAGCTCCATATGTTTTCTTAAGGTTTCAGAGAGTTTTAACAACCAAAATTTAAGCTTCATACTACCGCTTTGAGATTTATTGAAGGGGTAAAGTCTCAAAATTGCATTAACCATAAAAATGGGTTACTTTAACCCTCGCTAAATAGAACTTTAATGAAATTATAACCCTGTTTGTCGACGAAATTTCTTCAAACGATTGTAAGATGTGATCAACCAAATGTCAAAGTTTTTCATAAGCATAAAACCTTAAACTCGAGTTTGTTATACATAGGTATCTTAGTTAAGTTCAAAAGTTTATTTCCATTTTAGCTGGAATACTGCCATAAATAATATATAGTAGAGTCTGGAAAGCTCTGTTTTCTTAAAGGAATACCTTTTGAAGTAAACCTTCATATATTTAGAATGTTCCTGTGTAAAGTTCCTTATTGATTATTAGCACTTACGTTATAAGACCGATGAAACCATAGTATAAAAGTTCATAGTTAAACAGGGGTTTTGTTTGTAATGTAATAATTTGACCAGATCAGCTTCCAGATTGAAAAATAATTAGAATTATTGAGTTTTATAGAATGTTTGTCTTTTAAGGGAATCCTCTCTTCCTCAAATCATCCTCTATAGGGTTCTTATTCTAGGTTATATAACAAAAGCTATCGATGCTACTACAAATTATCAAAATTTTGAGTTTATTTGTTTTAATATTAGCGAGTTCTCATCAATTACATCTAAATCAAAAGAATACATTTCATTTCCTGTAACTATTGATTACTCACTTAAGCTTCTGAAAAGCTTTCACAAGTTATCCAACCAACTAATTGGCTAGCAGCTCACAACGACGCCGCTTTCATTGTCGCTTATAGCTTTAGGCCCTTTTCAATTAATTGCAGACTTGACACTTTTGTTAACCCTAATTCGCCATTTGTCACATTTATTGTTTGTGCTTTTTGTGTGTGTGGGTGTGTGTCAATAAAATTGACATAAGTCGTTGTAATTAAAATTTTCCAAAGCATTTATTACGGCACATTAACATATCTTTGTGGTTGCCACAATAAGCGAGCGCGAAGGGTTCTAACTGTAATGAAGTGAAATTTATTTGCTTTCAACCAAAAATTTTCGGGTTTATTTAACAACAAAGGGCAAAAACACAAACACACATACGCTGAAGTGGGAGTGGAAGCTCGAGCGAAAAGAAGTGCCCGAGCGTGCTTATTTACATAAGTTTGCTTTGAAAGTTTAAAATATTATTAGACGCTTAATTTGCCTTTCGATTGTGGTGATTACAAAAACAAGGTAACAACAACAACGAAAACAAACGAGTGTTTTCTCTTAATAAACAAAGATTTCAACTTTAAACTTTCAATTCAAATATTTCTGCACGATTTAGTAGCAATGCAACTGCAAACCGAAAAGCTTCGTTGGCAAAGTGCCGGAACTAGAACTTGCGGCTAGCTAGCGGTGAGAGAGGGTAGAGTGAAGTGAAATTAGCGAAAACAAGCAATAATATTATAAAAGTAGAATGTATGCTAGAGCGGGGTGAGTTCAAAAATCATATTCACATAAAATCAGCTAACGACTTGAATAGTATTGCGTAGAACTTTAAAGCTTCCGAGTCAATTGCTTGCCGTGCAACATAAAATAACCGTTATGCGAAGGTGTTTATTTCGTTTTGATTTTTTCTCTCGCTGCTAGATTTTGTTGTAGGTGTAGGTGAGTGTGTGTGAGAGAGTGTTGCTGTTTATGTTTACGGTGCATTGGGGCATGCGAAACACGATTATATCTGATGGTGAGGCAAACGATTATTGCGCTCGATATCGAAATGAAAGCAACAAAGTTATCCAACAGCATAAACAGCAAAGCCATTGGCCACACCGAATTGTGGAGGTACTATGTATTTGCCGTGCATATGCAGTGCTGTGCATAGAAATGGAACCAGATGGGCTTAAAAGTAATAAGAATGAATATATATAAATATTTTACTAACCAAGTGGTTGGTAAATGATGCTTATTGCTTAAAAAAGGATTTATACCATAAAAACTTGATTTTTGGATTACCTCAGTATAAAATATCTTTAAGCTTTGAGCCCTTTCCATAGAAGTTTTCACTTCAACTGTTATTTTTAGCGACTTCTAAAAGTAGAAACACTACGAAATGAAGATTGCAAAACACTCTAGCCACGCATTATGATTTACTAAAGTATATATACTACATATTTGGTGTGTTCAAAAAATAACGGGAATTTCGAAATTTAAAAGGTCAAACTTTGTTTATTAAGTTGATATGCATGCCCCTGAAGTACGATAAAAATTCCAGCTCTATTCATAGCTGACTTTGTCTGTATGTAGTCGAATGAGTAAATATATTCTTTAGAAAGCGAAAATTCCCGTTATATTTTTTGAACACACAAAAAAATTGAAATCATGATTAATTCAAATAAAATTGGTTTATAAAAAACGGTTGGTGTCTTTTGTCACACTCTTTGCTTTGCCTAAACTACTTCAAAATTAAGTGCTTCCATTTCCCCGCCCAACACTGTAGACACTTCAAACATGCTGAGCGTCGATACTGGCACACAATTGCTTCGTGGCTTTAGCAGTCAGCATCAATTGTTGCTCTAAAATTCAATTGCTGAAAAAAATTGAGTTAAATAAAAACCAGCAGCAACAGCAGTAGCAGCGGCGGAGGCAGCGGCAGCATTAACTGCGCATAAAAACCGAGCAAAGCAATGTGAGACGAAATAGAAAAGTAGAACTACCGAGCAAAAATAAAAAAATAAAATTAACAATAAAAGCGAATTAAACAAAACAACCTGGCAAATGAGCACTGAAGATGGCGGCAAATGCGGAAAAAATAAAGTTTGTAAAAAATCAAGCTTGAAACCGACCATAAAAGTCCAAACCAATCTGGCAGTTGTCGAGTAGTCGCTGCCGTCCGCACACTTCGACGTGCATATAGCTCGGACCGACGACTGCTGGGTGGCAGGTGTTGCGGTTGTGCGGCAAAAGCGAGCAGCACAACAATTGTGCTATTGACTTTTTTGTTTGAAATGGATTTAGCTTCGCTGCCGTTTGTTTTTGCTTAACTGTTAATATTGTGGGCGGCGCGCATGACGTTTGACTGGCTGTGCTACGTTCTCCACTGAATGCCGCGGTGTGAGCGTTCCCGACCAAGTGCCGAGTTGTAAGCATTACCGACTTTAGCTTTTCAATAAGCACTGCGCACCACTTGAGGCAATTTGTGGCTTCATTTCGTAACGGTTCATCAGTTACATATTTCCGTTACTTTCTTTGGTTCATTCACACATAATTTGCGCGCGGTTGGCAGGAGATAGAGGAGGTTTGGAGTCTAAGAGCTCGAAGGAGTCAAGCCAAATGTTGAAGGCGAACTGAAGTGAAAAATTTAATTTCTATAAGTATTTGTTGCTTACAGTATAACCCGTTAAAAATGTTCTCTCAAGACCGCAAACACTTTCATTACTATGTTACTTCGACTGAACTTTTTCTATGAGTTCGAAGTTATATCAGTGTTTCTTTCTCTTCAGTAAGTCTGGGGTATTTTCGAGACATCTAAATCAAGATCCTCTGAACTCTTTATGTGAAAGAATAATGTGAAATAGCGAAACGTGGTAGAACTACTGGATTATTTCGGTCGGTTGATATCTCAAAGTAGAAACCTAGCTTAGCCGAGTTCCATGATATTTATGATAAATCCATGAGATAATGGGAGTTATAAGTACGTCCGCAAATAGTCTATGCATACTACCCTTGGACGTTTTATTAGGTTGATGTTGTTCTCGGTAGGATCATTGTGATGTGCTATCATTTGACGTTGTTAAGTTCGGTACGGATCGACACCTAATATCGCCAGTCCTTTGTGATGCTGCACACTCCGAAATATAAATACCCCAGAACTTCAAGAGTCGACAAAGCACTTGGTTCGTATTTATTGAGATGATAAATATCTATTCGGGCTAATTCATCCCGTTCGCGGAAGTAGGGCTACCAGGGATATTTCAGTGCTTTGACGTGTAAATCTCGTCTTCGGCCATACAACATCGGCAACATTAGCCCTTTGGACATTGGACCCTTACCATTGCGGATCGCTGAACTTTGCTGAGGACAAGTAGTTCAGTGGATTCAGTTTTAGAACACAGGAGGAAAATAGGGCACCAGCTCGTTCGAAATCCGATGAGATTGCGGCTACAGCGACCTTATGTACATTCATCAGTTCTGCAGTTCCCAGGATTTGCTGTGGCCCGGCACCCTGACGAGTCCAATACTAAAGTGGCCTGATGTTTTTGATAGTGAGGTCAGGCACTTCTTCATTAGTTTTGAGTGTACAGTCAGTGAGCCCAAAGCCTGTTTTGTAGCTTTGCTATCAGAGTGAATGCACTACTTCCTAATGAAGAGAGCACTTTGAAGTAGAAGGTCTGCTGCTGTTTTAATGCTGGCTACTTCTATTTCAAACACACTGCAGTGGTCCGGTCGCCGATAGGTACACCACTTTCTTTATATCTGGGTCAGATCTGCCTAGTTATCCTCCATGCTTTTTTGGTTGGGAACAGTAAAGTATTCATCTCAGATAGTTGCTACAAGTTGGGCTTATACATCTGTTTTCTCTTTGTCTTTTATAGTCATGTGGTCTCGAATTAAAACTGAAGACAGGCCTACTTTGCGATTCATTTTGGACTCGTCCTTGTAGTTGGTGGTGGTGATGACTACGTTATCAATATCATCATTCGTCTAGTACTCCCTATAGCGAAGACCTCCTGAGAGTTTTTGGTAAAATCTCATTTTTGGAGAGCGAAGTTCCAATATATATTCAGTTAAGAATAGTTCCTCAAACAACTCGCTATCCGTATTTTAACTTAAAATTTTTTGAATAGGCACTTGGGCCAATTTTTTTTGTGAACTGAGACTGCTGATTATTTCAAGTGTTGTAAGAATATCATTATTTTTTCTCCTAATTTATATATACCGCTATTTAATTGAATACAAAATATCATGTTTTATTTGCCATCAGCTATACCTATTTAGCTATTCAAACTTGAAGTACTAATAAAAATCAACATGAACGCCTGCAGCATCACCCCTTTCGTATCAGTAAACCGTTATTTTTGTCGGCCAGCTCCTTGCGAATGTGCTGTAAACATTTATTTTATCACCATAGTGATGCCATCCAACTCCACAACATCATTAAGTGAACTATTTTTAGTTTAATGCCACTACACGCTTGCGCTCTAATGAGAAACTAACTTATTAAATGATACTTAGAGAAATGCTTTCATTGCGCTACGTAATAGATACTTATGTAAGCTATAAATATTTATACAAATGACTTTATGAAATCTAATACGATTTCAAGAAAGCACTGTTTCAAAGGCAAAAGGCGGCGACTAATGATGCCGCTTGGCTTGATGATTTGCGCTTAAGAAATTGAAAAAAAAAATTTAAAGAAAATATAATCGGTGTAAATAGACAATAATATGGAACTGTGGAAAAGTATTCATATTTTTCATGCGAGTGCTTGTGAGTGTATTCGAAAGTGAGGGAGAGAGTGTGTGGCATGTGTGCCTAGTCTTCGACACATTTTCACATACCTCTATATCGATGTGGGAAAATTACACGCCATTCATCAGTTTGCCATATTTTTTCTTGGTTTTTTTATTAACTAGAGTTTCAACAACAAAAAATAGACCGTTTTCATCGGCTTCACAGCAAGGAAAGAGCGAATGAATAACGGTATGGAGTATAAACGACGAGCAGCATCATTAGTAATGTAATGCCGCTCGTGTGAGGTGATAGGTTATTACACATGTGGGTACTCGTATGAACACACTCTCGCACACATAGGCCTGCCTGCACAACTGTAGTGTGACATTCAAGTACCGTTATATGCCACAGCAGCCTCAAAGCGGCTGTGGGTTGTGGAGTTGGCGCGTTAAGCACACCACACAACCGGGTTCACTGAGACCAGGTTAAAAGTATTAAATGACAATCATTATTTCATTTTATGTTGTCATAGCGAAAAATATGACGCATTTATGGTAAACGGAAATACGAGTGGAGCAAGCACAAAGAGACAAAAGAGGACGTCGGTGAGAGAGTATAAATAGAGGGCGCAAGGAATGTGAAATAAGTGGGGGAAAATAAGAAAAAAATACGAAAAATGAAAATCGAGAGGTTTGCGCTTTAATGGACGGACGACAGTGAATAATGATGAAGTGCCATAATATATGCTACAGGGGAGAGCGTTGAGCGCAAACTATGAAAGGGTTGCGCGGAATTGTATGGCGCACAGCTGGAATGCAATGAAAGGCACGGCGAATATGACGGACTGACGAGTAACGGTATTTGTATTGTAATATCTTATATGTATGTATCTCCAGTACATTCTGCCTTGCTAAGTCAACGCTTGTGTTGTCGTTGTGGCATCATCATCATCATCATCAACTAATAAAAACGCCATGCATTAACACGTGACAAGCATTAGCTTTTATGCTATTTGCCAACATCATCAGCGTAGCGGCGCAACAAGCGGCACGCGCACCATGCTCCATGCTTGACATTCTGACAGGCTGACAAAGTGTCGCAAACAAATGAATCAAGTAAACGACGTCGGCGACGGTGGCGCTAACAATGCCGGGTTGTCTACCGACAATGGCAGCATAGGCCAGTATATGAATGAGCAATCATGAAAAGAATGGCAAGCAACAATGCAACAAGTTGCACATGTGTGGAGGGGAGCGCCACACCTCAGGAGCCGCCGCGTTCGCTGACGATGTAAATCAAAATTGTGACAAAGTGAGAAAGACACTTGGTGAATTTTTTTCTTTTTCCTCTGCGCTGACTTTCTTCGCACGCAATCCGCACACTTTCACACATTCGTATATATGTGTTTTAACGGTGTTGATGAAGCCAATAAACTCAGCGAATTTGTCCAATTTGCCACATTTGCTAAATTGTCTATTTTATTTCCATTCGCATGAGCTGCCGTTAACGGAATATTAGCGTCACTTCACTTCTGTAGAGAGAATCAAAGTTATATGAGTTATTGTCGAAGTGTGGATAGGAGTTTGGAGAGTGTCTTTAAAATTATTCAATCGGAAACTGATTAGAACAAGGAGAAGACCGTACCAGTTGACAGTCAGATGACGAATCTTTAAAATATTGATACTAAAACAGAAAATAAAGCTTCTGTGTATCTCAAAGGCGTTCTGAAATGATATCCTAGCGAACATTGATCCCGAAGAATATCATAGAAGACAAAAAATAATTCTTTGTTTTATCCCTAAGATAATTTCCGATGATCGGAGCCGTTTAAAGTACATTAAAATATATTTTGGGGGTAATAAATTAATTTTGTAATATATTTTCAAACTCCCTAAATACTTTTAAGACAAAAATGAATCTCAACTGTTGCCTACCTTTAGGCGAACTACTGTCTTAGTTCATAGCCCAGACACACTAGGGTGGGAGTTCCAGGAGGAACTGTGGGTGGTGAATACAGTATTAGTTGATAGTCAGAATATGAATCCTTGAGAGAGTAATACTGAAAAACGATAATAAAGCAAGGACTTATTGTACTTCTCAATTTCCTTTTAATGAAAACCAAAGTTTAGCAGAAAATGAATCCCAAAGAACATCGTAGAAGACTTGAAATATTTTTTTTGATTCATAAGATCCATTTCGATGACTCAAGTGGTTTTAAGTAAGTAAAAATATATTTTGAAAGACTAAAATGATATTTTACAGCAAATTGTTGCCTACATTTAGGCGAGTGCTGTGGAACATAGCGCAGATAAACATCATTTGTAGAAGAAACATGCTTTTTTCAATAACTTCGTAAACTTTCAAAATAGAATTTAAAAAAATGTTATAATGTTACTTCATCGTATAAATATACTTAAACCAACCACATAAATAATTAAAGCTGTCTTTATATAAAACCACAAACAGTTGGAATATTTTTAATAATTACAAAAGCGCCATTCGCAATGAAATCTCAACAGCATGTTCAGCATACAATTACTGACATTATGGCATCAACGCCCCTTTCAAAAAATTTGCATGAGTAATCCGAAATTTCCGCTAGCGCTACACACACTGTTTCGCCCACCACACCACATTCGCAGCGCCCACATTTTCCCGTTAGGCCTACTTTACATCCGATTACATCCGATAACAATTTATTGATTTGTAATGCGCGTAAATTGAATCGTATTTCCGTCGTTGTCGTTGAGCCGAAAAACGCGCGTTGCGACATGCCAAAAAGCGACTGCCGACAGCGGGGCTACACAAACGATGCGACGCATTGACAGTTCTGCAGAGCTGATTGCATTCGCGCGAGCGACGCGTTCACGGCGTTCTTGTCTTTGCGCGCGGCGTATATTATTGTTGTTGTTTTTATTGGAACAATGGCACAGCGCGCCGTGGGCGAACAGTTAAGCGAAAACAAAACAACCTGAAAATCAATATGCCGAAAAACGGCATAAAATTGAGTAAGCGGAAAGGCGTGCAAATGGCCCAGTGATTGTGTAGCGCTGTATGGACCGTGGAGCGCGCGCGTTAAGCAAAGCGCAAATTTTCGCTTGCCATGCAAAAGTCTCGTATATTTTAATATTTTAATATTAAATTCAAGCATTGAAGCGCTGAAGGCGCGCGCACACATGTAGCGCTTACATATACTCTCGCGCGTGTGAGTGCTTGTTTGTGGGAAAGAATTCGCGAATGCAAATGGCATATATTCACGCGTCGGAGACATACATACACACATGTTGAACGTGGCAGTAACGGTGGCACATGTCGCGCGCCACTCGTAATAATCATAACATTAATACGCCGCTTTGTCACGCTGCGCGCGCCCGCGCTCCACAGCCGCCCGATAATGATTATTGTTGCTACACAGCACATATACAGACGTGCTCAAGTTGACTGACACATGGTTGTAGTTGTTATTGTCTCTTTGCTATTATTACTTTTGGCCATTAATCGTACACAGACACATATATGTATGTATGTTTGTGGAATGGCGGCGCGCGCTGTGAAATCGCCCACAGCGTGTATGTGTAATAAGGCCGCCTCCTGCCTTGTCGCCATTTAGCTCGCTGCGATTTTGGCATTTCGCGATTTTGATTTTCATGACGTTTGAGTGATGTGCGCGCGCGCTTGTTGTTGTTGTTGTACATATGTACTTAGCTTCGCATTGTTGTGCGCGGCAGTCGGCGTCGCGTTATATCTCATGTCAAGTGCCACATTAAAATTTGCAGTAAATTTCGGTTTTGATTTGAATTTGATTGAGTATCGCACGGTCGCGGCAACAACTGTAATTGCCTGCAAGCATTCACATACACACATATACACGAACAATAACAATAAATTCTCAAATCAGCATTAGCTTGACGTTTTTGCGCCTGTGTCTTCGAACTGTTGCATAAATGATGATATGTGGTGTAGTTGTCAAAGTTGGAAAATAGACGATTTTTGAATTTTGAATATGGTATGCTTAGTTAAGAGCGTGATTTTGGGTTTGTGTAACTTGGGGCATTAATAATTCATGAATTTAAGAAAAGTTGCAGTTTTTGAATAATTAATTGATAAATTGTAAATATATGTAATTAGTTATTCGGTGTATTTTGCAAAGTGTTGCCTACGTTTGGGCGCATTCATATTTTTAAATTTTTTGTTTCAATATTTCTATGCCCCTTTGTCAAATTTGAATAGCCCAGCTTATATTGAATTAAAAATAGCTTTACTTTGAAAATTGTTAATATAGGGATGAGTGCTAGTGATGATGCGCCTAAAAGTAGATTATCAAATTTGAAATGCCATAATTTTATTCAAATTATTATACAATTTTTAGTTGTACTTAATTAAATCATCACAATCTTGGAGAAAAGCGAATTTTATGAAAGTTTTAATATCGGGATTTCGGGATTTTCGAATTTCATTTTCGGGATCCCGACATTTTTTACAGTTACTTGGTGTAATATTACGTGGTCAAACAGAAATTTTAATTCATGTCGATATTCCGAAATTTCAGGATTTTAAATTTGCATTTTCGGGATCCCGAAATTATTTAGTCCCTCCCACTCCCACTAAATGACTTTATCAGTGTCACGCTGAATTGACGCCACAAAATTATGTCCATTTTATGCGCACTACTTTTGACGCTGTCACACATAACGGCACATTTTGCAGCTGATTAACTTTAGCGTTTGATGGCTATACCACCGACTACCACTATTATTGTTCTTTATACCAATGCAGTATAAGTGTATTTGTTTTTGTTGTCAGTTGTTTGTGAAATTGCGAAATTTCATTTCTGGCTCTTTTGGCTCTTGAACGCATTTATGGCATTTTAATTGGGCTTTCAATTGCACGGTTAACATTCGATTTCGGTTAGCTGAAATTCAAACTATTTTCTATTATTAATATTTACCGTTATTGTGCCAGTTTGGCACGTTGTCGCAGCAGTTTTTTTTTTTTGCTGATTGACGTAAATGCTGGGCAAATTAAAAACTAAATAAATGTGAGTTTTCAAATGGTTTTTGGCTTATCACAGCGTGTGGTGTGGGGGTTTTTGTGGTTAATTATTGATTAGAGTTCGAAACTAAATTCAATTCGCTGTGTTTTTAACGGGAAATTAATGCATTTTTGCTCATAAGCTCGACTGCCTTTTATTGCTGGTGAATTTAATTGCACAATGTAAGTCCGCTTTGAAATTGTAATCGACTATCGACTGTAAGATTAAGCCGTTGAATCTAGAGAGCTCTATATATAACAACTCCAGAATCTAGAGAGCTCTAGATAACAAGTCTAGAATTTAGAGAGTTCTAGATATAACAACTCTAGAGCTCTCTAGATTCTAAGTTCAATAGCTTTGTTATCTATCTGCGTATTTGTCAAAGTCCAAGTATCGTATCGATACATGTACAGAACGTCTGTGGACTGGACATCTGATATTAGTTTTAATAATATATTTATTTTTTAGAAATATATTTATTTTTACTGAGAGCCAGGCGGTTTTGTAATCACTAAAGTCTCTTTGAGGCTCATTGAAAATAGTGAAAGAATACTTTTAGATATTTATTTCACGATAAACCTGAAATGGGTTTCAGGACTCAGTGACATTTTAGGAAACTGTGAAGCGGATGAACTATCCAGTCTAGGTACCACCTTACAATTGAATTTCGATAAGTAAGGTATATATACTAGCCCATGGCCACTTGTAGGTACTTAAGGGGCTATACCAGTGTGACATTTTCAAAAAATTTATTTTTTTGGCTTATTCGATAGATTATACTTTCAAAAATATTCTACGAAAATGGTAAGGTCGTATCTTGAATAGTTTTTAAATGGCAGCATTCTAAAGAGCGACCGCTCGCAGGCATAAGATCAAAAATATATTTTTATTACAATGATTTACTATCTCTTTGATTTGTTAAAAATTGGCACTAAAAAACTACCATTTTTTACTTAAAAACCCGAAATTTTTTTCAGAACTACGCCATTTTTTTTAATTTTTGATCTTTTTCAAATAAATCATCATGAAATCATGTCAGCAGTTGGGGAACATTTTTATTTTTGGTATCTCCCAAGACAGCACATAACTCCGTTATTTTTCTATAGTTTTGTAAAAAAAATCGTAAAATATAGTTGAATATATATCTTATTATGTCCAGAAAACTTCGGAACATTATTTGAGTACTTTCTTAAAAAAAAAAAAAAATTCACGAAAATCGCCTAATTTTCCATGACATATTTGTCATAGATATGGCTGAGCCTCAAGGTAACGTCTATGATTTCATCAACCAGCACTTAAAGTTAGCCCGAATGGATATGGATTGGAAGACACTGGGGAAACTTAAAATGCATTTAGTCGTTATATACTGCATACTTTTAGGCTACTAGTATTATTATTTTTAATTAAAAAGTACTATGATTCTCATATTTATGCCACAACCATTAATTTATTATTATTTATTTATTTAATGACCCAAAAGCACCACATCCCTTTCATATATTTACTTTGGGGTCAACACCCAAAATCGCACAAAATTTATTGCTTAATTTCTATAAATTGGAGTGTCATTGCGTGTGCAACATAGCTGCCGATCAAATTTGTTTTGCTAATCGCAGCAACTATCTATTTATTTATTGAAATTTGGAAGCCATCATTTTTGGGGATCAAGGTGTTTACTCAAACAACAACAGGCGACACACACAGACTAAATGCTTTGTTGTCATGCAATAAATTATTATATGATTTTATTTCAGTTATATTAAGCAGTTGTTTGTGTGTGTGATTGTTTCTGTTTATATGTGTGGAATTTTGCGCAATTTAATTACAAAAGTGTCACCGAATATATGGACATATTTGGACATTTTTAATTTCATTAATGAATTTTTAATCGCCTGCTTAGCCCGCGGCAGCTTTGCTATTTAATATGCATTTCCCTGTATGAGCGCAACAAAAACAATTATATTTATTGTGTACGTGACATTAATCAATAACAAAATTAAATACAATCAATTTCCAAATAATAAATAAAAGCATACAATTAGGCGTTGTTGGGTGGGATTGAGGGTGATGGGTTTGAGTAAAGAGCGCATGCAAATATTTTATTTAATATTACCGCAGTTAAAATTTTCGCATCCGTGCGCTGGTGTTTTCGAAATAAGCACACATTTATTTATACAAGTTGTGTTCAAAAAATAACGGGAATTTTCGGTTTTTTGAAAAAAAAAAAAATTTGTTCTGTAGTCCACTATAATGTTGTCGCCTTTAAAACAGGCTCCATTCGTTATTATGCACTTTTACAATTGTCAAACTAATTCTCACGTCCGATTTTTGGTATAGCCTTTCAGCGATATTTTACAATTCCCGTTATATTTTGAACACACCTCATATAACTATATCATCAAATAAATGCCTAAAATTGCATGCAGTTAATGAAAATATTTTGATTATTGCAACAATTGGCGACTCAACATGTGGCATGTGGCAATTGCCGTTGCGCTGTGATAGCTGTGACGCTGCGGTCGCCAAATAATACAAAATAACTACTCAATTAAGCTGCTTAAAATGCAAATCGCACGCTATTGTTTTATGCGCTTACAGCTAATTAAATAAATATATACAAATGTATCGGCTTATGCATATATACTATATACGCTACGAGAAGGACAAAGGTGCGCGCTTCAGTTGAGTTGCTATATACAGATTCAGATTCTTTTGACTTCCTTATGAAGTGATTTTCATGCATATTTAAATGCGACTTTTTTCTAATTATGTTCACTAATTGAATTTTAAGCTGCTCTTATGTTAATAATAAAAAAATCACTGAACACACGGAGACTCATATACACATACCCAAATGTCCAGCATATACCTGAAAACCCATAGAGGTCCACATATAAACACACCTTCACTCAATGTCTGCCAGTCTCACATTCACTGTAGTCCCCGCAAATTAACATATTTGGAAGACATGCTGCGGGCGCATAACTGTCGCCGTGAGCACAAATGTTGATTTAGTCACAGCTGCTAATGTCGCACACGGACCGCCAGAGTACACCAGCAAACCATACGACACACTTACTGCTGTCACTTCTGGCATAGAAGGTCTACAGACTGCCAGGTGCTGGCGCCGAGCTCCAATGTGTTCTTGCCACGCTCACGGGCGGTTGACCAGCGCGCTCACACATATATTATATATGTATATATGTCGTGTGCTCAAGTGTTAATGTGTCCTAATGTCTTTTGTGGAGGCCATAAAAGTGATATAAATTCTCTTGACCATAATTTGCATATTCATTTTTGTCCATCTGCAAGGGATTCTCGCTCGCCAGCCACCGCTTATGTAAATGTGCGCAGCTGTGCGTGTGATTGTCGGAGTTTTGTGTCGGTGTCGGTGTCGGCGCGTTGGAAACTTTTTCATATGGCGCGGTGTGTTCAACTGTTTATGTTTCAATTATTTTCGCTTTGTTTATTTTGCGACTCGTGGAAATTTCGTTGGGTGAGGCATCAGGTTTGATGGGCGGTTCAGAGTTTTGGTTGAAATTATAGCTTGAGGCAGTTATAGTTAAGCACATTTTTTGTACCATTATACTAATATAATATAGACATAAATATAGTATGCTTAATGTGATGATCAAGTTTTAAGGATTCCGGACATTTTAGTTCTTACCTCTCTTACTCTCCCAACATGTTGTACACTTGGTCAAAAACCGTATAACAGGAACTACTCGACAAATTTCAATTTCCTTTCTTCTTCTTGACTGGCGTTTAACTTACGCGGTTATAGCCGAGACCACAATAGCGCGCCACGCATCTCTCCTTTTGGCAGTTTGGCGCCAATTGGTAATACGCAGTGGAGACAGGTTCTTCTACACCTGGTCCTTCCATCGGAGTGGAGGCCTCCCTCTTCCTCGGCTTCCACCAGCGGGTACTGCATCGAAAACTTTCAGAGCTTATCTCCTTTAGGGCATAATATTTCTTTGATCTTCTGATGTTAGATTTTTACATCCTGAATTGGTTCACAACCAGTCCTACTTCTCATATAACACAATTTTGAACTAAAATTGATCCGTTTACTTTAAAATATATAAAACGAGAACCAGTGATGATATCGGAATAAATAATATTACTCTGGATGTGAGACATAGTTCATTTAAAAATTGTCGCAATCTGACTATAATTTTTCAAGGACCCAGATATCGAATACGCAAACCTTGGTACCTATGGATACTTTGTTTTACTTTGTTTAAAATATCGGTAAATCTCTTAGATATTTTAAAGAAATCCAGTGGAAACTCCCACCCAATCGTCCACATTTGGGTTATAAACCATATGTCAGGAACTACTCGACCGATTTCAATGAAACTCAGTACATACTATTTTCTTGACACCCTGATAACACGGATGAAAAATGGTCAAAATAGGTTAGCAAGCACGCTTACTTCCCTCAACTCAATATAACTAAATTTTGAATTCCATCTGATTCATTCACTTTATAATATATACATTGGGAACCAATGAAGATAGCGAAATAAAATTTAGTCAAATACTGTATTTGAGCTGTGGCATAGCTTGTGGAAAATTTGTCAAAATCGGACTATAACTTTTGAAGACCCGAATATCGAACATGTAGAACTCAGTGCCTAAGGATAATTTTTACCGAAAATATCGGTAAGTCTCTCAGTTATTTTAATGTAATTCATCTTTTTTCTTCTAAAATTGTCTTTGTACCAAAAATTATTAAAATCGGGTCATAACTTCCCCTAGCTCCTATATACCTAATTATAGGTTTTTGAAAAATGCGATGGGCTTTATTCCGCATATATCGATTAATATGTGGGATATATTAGATTAAGTGATACGCTCACGTCTACTATATAGTGTACCATGGTGGTAAAATAAGAGAAAATATTATATATAGTGATTGTCATTATTCTAGTGGACTTTGTGCCGAATTTAACCCATATATTAAATTGCGTGTTCTCATAATATTATTACATAAATAAATCGCAAGTGCAAAAATTGTTCGGTTAAACCCGTCCTTATACCTTCCTTACTTACATTCTTATAGTAATAAGATTATTCATGGGGTACTTGACTAATAATTTATCTTTGGTTGTATTCCAAATCCGACACCTGAGCTACTCTCAGTAGTTAATACCTGTCCTCAGTAGTGCTAAATACCAGCTTTAGAAGAAAAAAGTTTGTGAAATTTACACTTAAATATTATAAAATATTTTTTATTCTCATTCATGAGCTTTCTTTTTTCAATATTCCAGCATCATTTCCCATATTTTATTCAACCTTTAATCGCGCAAAGTTTTGCTAAATTTTTATTTCTGGTTCAATTTAACCACGCCTAATAAATTTTGATATCCATGCAATCAAATGGCAGACAATCCCACTCTTTGACACATATTGCCAACTAGAAACAATTGTGTGCGTGTGAAGGTGTGTGTGTGTGTGGCATATACTAGATAGTAATAAAATTGATTTTAATTACAAGTGATTGTGCATGTGGTTTTTGCTATGAATTCCATTCAATTTCGCTGTTGCAAATCGACAAAACAGTTTTTCGGGCGGCGCAAGCACTTCTAATCCAAGCAATGAAAATCAGTCCAACGCGTAAAATTTAGTGATAAAATCCGGCGATTTTCAGCGTAAAAATTGTTGGGAAAATTTTCGAGGAAATTATTAATTTATAAGTGATATGCTATTGACCCTATGTAATTTACACACTCGACCTGTAAATATTGAAAAAATAATGATAATAATGAAATTTGTAAATGTAATAATCTTTACAAAGAGATCACTTAAAAAATTTTTGATTTTAATTGAATTAATTTTCAAAATACTTTAAACTTTTTTTAGTTTAACTCTCAATATATTTAAAATGTGTCCAAAAATTAAATTTTATTTATTTATATGTTTTGTTATTTCTTCATTTTAATAATTATTTTTCCTTTTCATATTAAAATTAAAATTAAAATTAAAATTAAAATTAAAATTAAAACTAAAACTAAAATTAAAATTAAAATTAAAATTAAAATTAAAATTAAAATTAAAATTAAAATTAAAATTAAAATTAAAATTAAAATTAAAATTAAAATTAAAATTAAAATTAAAATTAAAATTAAAATTAAAATTAAAATTAAAATTAAAATTAAAATTAAAATTAAAATTATAATTAAAATTAAAATTAGAATTAGAATTAGAATTAGAATTAAAATTAAAATAAAAAATAAAATTAAAATAAAAAATAAAAATAAAATTATAATTAAAATTAAAATTAAAATTAAAATGCTTTTAATTTCTTCAGCTTCCAATTTCCTACTGGCTTGGCTCGTAAGTTCAAATCGACGCTTGTATGTTCCGTTTTTATTTCTCGCGGCTTAGTTGTAATCCAATTTGTATTATTATTATATTATATGCACATGTACAACTATATATCAGTTTCATTCATTCATCGAATTTTATTAGATTACATTTTTATATTTTTCTGCTTTTCGGACCATTTGCTGCAATGAATTTTTCCTACGGCTTTGGTGTGGCTTATGTGGTAGTTTTGGTTTTTGTTATTGGAAAATAAATAGTCAAATCGAAATATTAATAACTTTGCTTCAAAAGCGGATGATAGAATTTTACAATCGAAAGTTTAGGTTAACATTAATACTGGCTTTGTGCGAGATAGATAGATAGTGAGAGTATTAAAACCCATCTTTAACTCAGTACTGCTTCAGAATTCAACACAAGAGAGAGAAAAATAGTCCGCTTCTCTTCTATTGCTACTTCACTGTTAAACCAGCTAAGTGATTTATACCATTTCCGATTCGCCACTCTTCAAGGTTTGACATCTAAAATAATGATCTAATATTGTATATTTAATGTAGGCTAAATAAAATTATTTTTTTTCTTATTTTTTATTCAAATTCAGACATAATTTTAACTTGAAGCTTGCATTTTTATGAGACCTTGGAAAATGTGGTCCAATTACAGTCCCTACTAATTTATGAGCATTCTGTTTTTCACCGATTTTTTTAAATAAAATTAAATTCTATACATGCTTGAAAAGCGTTAGAATCAAAAAATAGTTTTGCAATGAATATGGATTTGAATATTTGTTTTTTTTTTTTGCATAGCAAACAGCTGTCATTATATTTTATTGCAAATGCAAATGAATGCATTTTAATTACGTGCAATTTTCCCACAGAGAGAGAGAGAGATAGCGGGATTTTTTTCAATTTACAAAATTTATCGCTTTCGATTTGAGAAATTCGAAATTTATTGAAAACCAATTAGATTCTATTAATGAAAAGCGACCGAGTGGTGGTCTAAATAATGCAGCAGCGGCAATACCGCATTATTTGTTGCACGCAGCAGGTGTGTTGATGTGGTGAGTGAGTGTGGAGGAGTGCGGAGGTTGGTGGTGTTTAGATGGCATGCTGTTTTACTGAGTGTGGGTGGAGTACCCGCCTCTCCACCGTTTTGTTGTGTATTTGCACAGGCTAGTTTTAGTTGGGGCTTAATTGAAATTTATATTCAACCGCAAATGCGTCGGCATTAAATGCTTAGCGTGTAAATTCATGTACTTAATTTATATTTGAACACCCACACACACTTATATATGTATATGCATTGAGTGCTTACATACAAACACGCATTTAATTAAATGCCTTTGTGTGTGTGTGTGCGCGGTCGTCTGTTTGTCTTTGCGGTGACATTGTCAACTACCGCAATTGTTAGTGCTGCTAATATCCATTAGATTCTGTTGCATTTGGATGCTGCATGAGTATACGAGGGTTGGTTTGGAAGTATATTGACCATGGAATGAGTTAAAACTCACTTAATGAACTAAATCACCTATTTTTAAGCTTAAAGTCTGAGGAGTATTTCGTTGCCTACACTTAGGCGCCCTGCTTATATTTTGGCCAAGTCGCACACTTTAAACGTATTTCGTTGCCTACATTTAGACTATTTGTTTATATTTTAGCCAAATCGCACACTTTAAACGATATTAAAGAAATTATTTTTTTTTACCATATATTTTAAATTTTTTTATATAATTTCATAACAGAATCTCAAACATTTTTTGGTACAAGAGATAGAAAGATTTAAGATTTTGACTTTTTAATATAAATATTTTTGCTTAAGTTTGACGAGAAGCACTGTTAATTATTATTACTTCGATCTGATTATTTCTCAGATTCAATTCTTCCAGCATCTACCAAACTTTATTCCACCCACGTACCCATGCAAACATATTGCAACTGTCTACCTTTTACTTTTGTCTACTAAAAATTTGCATTTCGTTTGGAAATTTGTGCTAAACAATTTGCATTGGTATTTAGGTCAATTGGCCGTAGGTGTAATGGTTCGTATCTGCCATTAGTAGAACAACAATAATGGGTTTCTATTGGTCGTATTTTGGTTAAGCGCTGGATGGTTGGTTTAGTGATATGTGCCTAAAAGTAGATTATATGGTAAACATCGGAAATAATATATTTTTTTCTTTAATTGACATCATAATATAAACCAATGTGAAGGGCAGAGACGATTGAGTTTGCCGCATAGCTATTACTGATGAGAGTGGCAACATTTAAAATACTTAGAAGAGTGTTTATAGAAAGTGGGCGTAATTAAGTCAGTAAATTTTCAGAGAACATATTTTGTAGTTTATGAAATAGTACTAGCCTGTGGGATCTATATCAAAACGCGATTTTTTTGAATTTATTCTAGTCTATTGACGAAATTAAATTAAAACGTTGCCTACATTCAGGCGCATTGAAATACATAAGTGCTTATATCTCGGATACTCTTCTCCAAATTAACCATATTAAAAATGGTCTAAAATATGCGCTCATTTGTATTTAATACTAACTAACAGCCAATATACTCAGTTGAATTGTATATTAAAGCTTTTGTCTGCCAACCACTCTGCTCAGGTAAAATTTAAGAATCATATATTTTATATATTAGTCTCCCGAAAATAAAATAATTTGTCCTCTATCTCAGATGAAAAAAATATATTATAAAAGGAAGTATTACTTACACTTTCATCAGTTTAATTTCAATAAAATTCACTTATGCCATGTTACACTGTGTGTGTCCAAGCGCTCACTTTAACAATTTTATTTCGTAAATTCTATTATTTTGTTGCCACAGCTGCACAGAGTTGCCTAATTTAGTTATAAACTACAAGTATTGTGCAACATATGTTAGTGTTGCTGCTGCGGAGAGCCAACAGTTGCGTGTGTTGCATGTTGAAATGTAAGTGAGTATGGTTGTTGTTGTTGTGAAAAATGATGAATGCTTTGATCAGTTGCAAGCTGAGTTAGTGATTTAAATGTTTTATTTTTGATATATGCACAGTAACAACAACTTTTGAGAATTTTAATAGAATACTTTGTGGATGACAAATAAATTTAGAGAAACCTGTAATTGGCTTCGAGGAAAGATACTAGTCACAGACATTTGTATTTGTTGCTCAGTGATAACATTTGCTTGTTATTTCTCTATCAATTATGTATTTCATATTTGTATTTGATAGGAAGGCATATCAAATTTCCTGTGAGAAGTGCAAATTTTCAACTAATAAAATTGGTCAAAAGAAATAATCAGGAAGAGACGATAATAGAAAGAGGTTTAAACATTTAGCAGCACAATTTTATGCAATTTCATTACAACACTGTGATTTCATTTTGTTATACTCCCACAACAAAGTTGCTACGAGAGTATAATATGTAGCTTTGTTCACATAACGGTTGTTTGTAACACCTAAAACTAGACGAGTTAGATATAGAGTTATATATACCAAAGTGATCAGAGTGACGAGTAGATTTGAAATCCGTATGTCTGTCCGTCCGTCCGTCCGTCTGTGCGTCTGTGCAAGCTGTAACTTGAGTAAAAATTAAAATATCTTAGTGAAACTTGTGACACATGTTCCTTAGGGCAGTGAGAGGGTTGCTTTCGTAAATAGGCGAAATCGGACCATTGCCACGCCCACAAAATGGCGAAAACCAAAAACACATAAAGTGTCATAACTAAGCCATAAATGAAGTTATAAAAGTAAAATTTGGAATAAAGGATCGCACTAGGAAGGGGCATATTTGTGTGTAATTTTTTAGGAAGTGCAGAAGGAAGCTGCACTCAGATTTTTTTACAAAATGGAAAATGGGCGTGGCATCGCCCACTTATGGGTCAAAAACCATATCTCAGGAACTACTCGACCGATTTGAATGAAATTCGGTATATAATATTTTCTTGACACCCTGATAACACGGATAAAAAATGGGCGAAATCGGTTCACAACCACGACTACATGCCTTATAACTCAATTTTGAATTCAATCTTATTCCTTCACTTTATAATATAAACATAAGGAACCAATGAAGATAGCGGAATAAAACTTTACACAAATAGTCCATATCATCTCTGGCTTCACTTGTAAAAAATTTGTCGAAAAGGCCCCAGATATCGAACATGTTGAACTCAGCGCCTAAAGTTAAATTTTAACCGAAAATATGGTAAATCTCCCAGATAATTTAATGTAATTCAGAGGAAAATGTTTTCTTCTAAAAGTGTGTCGCTGTTCCAAAAATTATTAAAATCGGGTCCCATATACCTAATTATAGGTTTTTCAAAAATTCGTAGGGCTTTATTCCGCATATATGTATTGGTTAATATGTGAGATATTTTAGCCAAATTAATTGAGCGTATAGTCTTGGATATAGTGTACGTTGCTGGTGAAAATGAATGAAATCGGTTCAGGAATTACCTCAGCCCTCATATACTATATATGACGATTTTCGTTATTCTATTAAATTTTATGCCGAATTTATGGGTTAATTTGTATATTATCTTAATAAAATTTCTTCAATAAATTGCGAGAGTATAAAATGTTCGGTTGCACCCGAACTTAGCCTTTCCTTACTTGTTTATAATAGAAATATTTGTTAATGCCAGATATTATTATTATTTAATTTATAATAATTAATTACAACATTTAGTATATTTTACAAATATTAATGTTTATAAATTTCCAAACAGCTGGTAACCCTAAAAATATAATATACAATTATTTTTAACTGTAAGCTTGTTGCAAAATCAGCACTTTGATAATGAATTATATCTTTAGTTATTTTATAGATGTAAAAAGTTTTCAAATAGGTGGCAACCCTGCTAAAATTAATTTTAAATTTCAACCTACTGACCTACTCTTCAGTTGATATCTAATTTTTTTTTTAAATGTTAAACAGGTGGCAACCTTTTAATTTTTTTAGTTATTTTAAAGACAAGTGTTACATCAAGAATTCCAATTATAACAGTCAAATCAATTTAAAATTCTCTCTGGTGTCTCTTGAAAGTAATTTACAGCTTATCAGCCGGCGAAACATTAGCGATTTTTGTTGTATTTGCTGCAAATTTAGTCTACTGGGTGCCATTGTCCTAGAAACAAATCACAGTCTATACTCCTACGTTTTTATATCTACATACATGGCCTATATACTTTTAAATATGTTATTAACGGCTTATATATTTATATGTTTGTATGCGTAATTATGTTGCCTGCATAAATATCTAGCTATAAAAGACAATATATTGCATGAAGGCTCTAACTTTTGCAACTATATATACATATATATACACAGTACATATATTTTTGCTTGTATCAGAACCCACTTTGTTATTAGTAATCACTTAATGCTCATACCTGACTGCTTCTATCTACATTCATAATTTATGCATTCCGGCCGTGGCATATATTAGCAAAATGCCTTTTAAAGAGAGACGCATAATATGTATACATATATGCTCATATGTATGTGTGTATGTATACAGTAAATGGCTTGCAATTTATGCCGCATTATAATTAAAATAATGATTGTTTTGAAATTTTACGCAAAGCTACTTTTTATGTCACATGATACTTGCAATATACGAAGCGATAGCAAAGGATTAATATGCAGTAGTATATGAGTATGTGTGTATGTATATATATATGCATATATAAACTGAATAAATTAACGAGTAAATATGCTATTGAAAATGATATAATCAAATGGGAAGTCGATTATTCGTTATGTCTCACTCATACTTGCATACTTTACTATTTGCTTATGAGGGACTTCTAAAATATCTATATTTGTACATATGTATATATGAGAATGCTTATATACATACTTATAACTGTTTCTCAATCATGATTGCCAATTATTTCGAGAAGACATTTGCGGTTAATGTTAAATTATCAAGCAATCACGCGAAATCACCGACATTTGAATCAATGCACAGTGATGACTAAGTATATAGTTACTCGTATGTATGTATATACGCTTAAACCACATGCTAATATACAAGCTTGTATGAAATTTAATTTGTGAATTGATAACATTATATCCACATCAACTAAGAGTTATGTGCAATGAGTGCGAAGGCATATATTTGCATCTAGGTATTCAAGTAAGTCATTACTTAAGTAAATAAGTAGTAAGTAAGTGAGTATTAAGTAAATTACTAACATACTTACTTACTTGCTCACTAATTACTTATTTACATTTCTACTTACTTACATATTATCATAGTTAAATACTTACTTCATTAGCCGAGTATTTGTTGTATGTTTATTACATAGTTGCTAAGTATGTAATAAGCAATTAAGTAATAATTTAAGTATTTTACTATATGAGCAATTATGCAGTAAGTAAGTCAGAAAATAAATAAACAATTATGTAATTAAAAGTCAGTACATAAGTAAGAAAGTATTTAATTAAGTAATTAAGTAAGAAAGGAAAGGATTAATTGAACAAATAAGAAATGATTAAGTAATGATAATTAAATAAGTAAGTACAAAAACTAAAAAAAAAATAATTAAGTAATGAACTTAGTAAGTAATTAAGTAATTAGGTCAGTAATTAAGTATGTAATTGAGTACCTAAGCAAATAAGTTGGTGACTAAGTAACTAAGCATACATATCTCCCAATAATCACTGACATTACACCTTCTAAGCCAAGATTTCTACACTTGAGTACCTCGTCTCGGTCTCGGTCTTATATAATTAGCCCTCAACAGCTGTACTTAGTCACTTGACTTGCGCAAATCGAAATCACTTCCTCAACCGCCACTACTTAAAGGCATGCAACCTTCTTCACTCAGTTTAATTGAGCGCCGGTCTGCAAGTTGGCTCCCTCGCAGTCATCATGGTTTTATAATGACCGTCGTAGCCGAAGCCAAAGTGTTTGATGGCTCTTCAAGTACCTCATTGGGCGCAACACTCACTTGTGCGTACCTGCTTACTCGAAATCCTTTCCAAGTGACCCTGTGTTTGTGGTTATGCGAGGCTTTAATGTGTAATTGAACGTATTACAATGTCGTTGGCGTTGCCTCTCATTGGCTCTTCAAGAAGCGACAACAATGTGGCATTTACCAGAGTTCGTTAATATGTTTCTTAAGGGTTTTGACCTTGATGTGATTCATTCATTATAGTCATTCACAAGAATTGTTAGTTTAAAAGGGGTTTTAATGAAAGAAATATCTATCTAGGTCAGATGAGAGGAGCTCACGTATTACCAGTCTTCATCATCGCATAGTGAGTATCTCTCTGAGATTCACTAGTGTTTAGTGCATCTAAAACGGCGCTAACCGTTACTTCTGCTTTCTCCAGATTGGATAGGGAAGCGAAGCGTATGGGAAGGACAAGGACGAGACGAAACATCTCATGTCATCAAGCAAATAGTCAGCGCATTCGCGTCCTGACTCCCACGTCACTGTTGACAGTCATAACTTTGAAGTTGTAGATAATTTCTGAAGAATCACTCTTGCCAACAGGTGCTACTTTGGACTGTTGTGGCAATTGAAATGTAAAGTCCTCTCTCGAGGAACAAAAACTAAATTCTACAAGTCGCTTATCATTCCCGTCCAACTTTATGGTGCAGAAGCGTGGACGATGTCAGCATCCGAGATGGTAATAGGAGTTTTCGAGAGAAAGGTTTACGGTCCCTTAAACATTGGCAATGCCGAATACCGCAGACGAAGGAATGATGAGCTGTATGTATTATTCGACGACATTGACGTAGTTCAGCAAATAAAAAGACAGCGGGCACGCTGGCTAGGTCATGTTGTTCGAATGGACGAAAGTGCTCCAGCTCTGAGAGTGTTCGATGCAGTACCCGCTGGTGGAAGTCGAGGAAGAGGGAGACCTGGAAGGACCAGGTGGAGAATGACCTGGCTTCACTTGGTATGACCAATTGGCGCCAAAGCGAGGAATTAATGGCGCGCTGTTGTGGACTTGGCTATAACCGCGTAAGCGGTATCTACGCCAGTCAAGAAGAAGAAAACGGCGTTATCGGTTAAAAATGTTATCCATGGTTAGACCTGGGACTGATACAGGTTAAATACGAAGGGCTATAAGAAGTTAGTAAGTGAATAAATTCATAATTAAGAAAGTAAGGAAGTAAACAATTAGTAAATAAGTACTTAAGTAAGTACGTAAGTTTGTAAGTAAGTAAGTAAGCATGTAAATACTTAAGTACGTAAGTAAAGAAGTACTTGAGTAAGTACGTAAGTTAGTAAGAACTTAAGTAAATAAGCAAATAAGCAGATTTCCTAACTATCTTTTAAAATTTTCTTTTTCTAAGTCGATTCAGGCAATATATAAATCTTGTACACATATTTATTCAGCAGACAGTACCATCAATTTGCCAAAAAGAAACAGAACTTAACTGTTTAAGCAATTCATCTATGCCAACAAGTGGGCTTACACATTTCACTTAACAAATACACTCACATACATATGTATGCACATACATTCATATAGAAGAACAAGCAACCGAAGTATACTTTGGCAGCACTAATTGATGTTTTTCCAATTTGTATACACTTCTAATATCTGCACTTACACAACTCAAAAGGATTGAGCATGCATTGAAATTCAGTCGAACAAACACACACACACACGCACACATACATATATGGTACACATATGCATTTAAATAATAGTTTTCATCTTAAATATTTTCAGTATAAAACAAATAAAATCAAAGCAAAAATGAAAATCTTAAGTGATTTGCATTTGCAAAGCAATTAGTTTGTCTACAATAATCTTTGTAGACAGGCTGCAAATTATTAAAAAGTGAAGAACACATATGAGAGCTTACCATTTTGAGTGTGTGTGCTGAGATTTTGCAGCAGCCATTGCTGCTGTCTGCAACTGCTCGTGTGTTTGAGTGTGTGTGGCGCCAGTGGCTAGCAAACACGTTCACTTTTCATATTCCCTACGGCCATTCGGTTTCAGCACACACTCCACTCATTGATTGGTTTGTGGACTGTGTGTGTCTTGGTTGGCTGGCAGCCGCAATATGCTTGTAACCGTAAACTGACTGTTTGATGAGTGCCTCACAGCATATCACTTCATTGCTTCTGCTAATCCTTCTCGGCACTTTGCACGCGTTGCGTTTGCTTTGGCTTTGAAAATATGAATATCGGAAAATATTTAACTTTTCCAATTTCATACAAATGGCAGAAGTCCGTCAGTCCTTCACTGCTGCATTGGCTCAATGGTTCATCAGTTCATTGGTTCATTGCTGCCAATCGAGTTTTTCGTACTTGTTAATACTTGCATTTACATATAGACTCATATATGTATGTACATAGATGTGTGTATTTTTTGGCAATGCTCGTCCGTCGTTTTGTCTTTCCCTTTTCGCTTTGTGTTTGGCCAAGCAAATTAGTTTTCCACATCGAGTTTTCGGATTATGCAAACAGTTTTAAGTGTTCATGGTTACTTTGCCGCAAAGCTTTTGGATTTCTAAGTTTTATGAAATTTTGTATAAATTTCCATTTAATCGCCAATGCAGTTGTTGTTGCAAGATTATTATTAATAGAGGCGTGTTTGAAAAGTTTTTTAGATAGTCTGGGATTTTATGTATTTATATGATACTCTGATTAGTTTCAGTTCAACAATTTTGTTGTTGTACTTAACAACCAATTTTTGACTCTTAATTTTCCCGTTATTAAATTGCAAGTGATACTAACTTAATTCTTTCGAATTTTAGTTTTATGAGACAAACTTTTTTTAGTATTTCAGCAAAAGCTTTAGAAAAGAGTACCTCAAAAGAAATGTCTATGAAATTTCATATAAGCGCGCGCCAAAAGAAACACTAGCTAAATTAACAAGTAAGGAAGGGCTAAGTTCGGGTGTAACCGAACATTTTATACTCTCGCAATTTATTTATTTAACTTTATTTATATTAATAATACAAAATTTGACCCTCATATTCGTCATATGTAGTGCATAAAGTCCATTGAAAGTTGGAAACCATAATATTAGGTTAGAAGCACCGAGGCCCTCGTGTTCGATATATGGGGCCTTAAAAACCTATGGTCCGATTTCGGCGATTTTTAGAATGGGGCTGCCACACTCTAAACATAGTATTTGTGCAAAGTTCTGCACCGATATCTTCACTAGTGCTTACTTTATATATTGTAAAGTAAACGATTCAGATCGTCTTCAAAGTTCTGGTATATAGGAAGTAGGCGCGGTTGTGAAGCGATTTGGCCTATTTTCACAACATATCATTGGGACGTAAGGAAACTATTACAAACCAAGTTTCATTGAAATCGGTCGAGTAGTTCCTGAGATATGGTTTTTGACCCATAAGTGGGCGACGCCACGCCCATTTTCCATTTTGTAAAAAAAATCTGAGTGTAGCTTCCATCTGTGTTATGTGAAATTTAGTGTTTCTGGCGTTTTTAGTTACTGTGTTAACTCACTTTTAGTAATTTTCAACCTAATCTTTGTATGGGAGGTGGGCGTGGTTATTATCCGATTTCTGTCATTTTTGGACTGTATAAAAAAATGGCTAAAAAAACGCCTGCAGAAAGTTTGGTTTATATAACTCTATTGGTTTGCGAGATATATTCAAAAAACCGATTTGGGGGCGGGGCCACGCCCACTTCCCCAAAAAAATTACATCCAAATATGCCCCTTCATAGTGCGATCCTTCATACCAAATTTTATTTCCATAGCTTTATTTATGGCACTTTATGTGTTTTCGGTTTTCGCCATTTTGTGGTCCGGTTTTGCTCATTTTCGAAAGCAACCTTCTTATGGTGCCAAGAAATAAGTGTGCCAAGTTTCATCAAGATATCTTAATTTTTACTCAAGTTACAGCGTGCACAGACGGACGGACGGATGGACGGACAGACAGACATTCGGATTTGAACTCCACTCTTCACCCTGATCACTTTGGTATATATAACCCTATATCTAGCTCGTTTAGTTTTGGGTGTTACAAACAACCGTTATGTGAACAAAACTATAATACTCTCTTTAGCAACTTTTGTTGCGAGAGTATAAAAAGTATCTGTAAAGAGAGCTCGAGGTCCCAATACTTTCCCGCGATCTTCTAAGGTGGTTAAAGAAGAGAAAAATTGTAGTATGGCGACATGAAAACATATATATATTAAAGCTTTTTCTAACAGCCGCAGTCAAAAATTATCAAAACAAGAGAAAATGGATTCGATGTATATTTCCTGGAATTTTCCTAACAGTGGTTCAAAAACCAATCCTTAGCTTTACTCACCTGTTATCCAAACTGAAACCGTCGTGACTTGTGGATAGTACTTAAAGCTCTCTATTGAACAATGATATTAACATTATGCTCGGAGACTGTCATAATATCTCCCCTTACACCATATATGGTACCTATGAAGTGAAGAATTTGATAACATTTGGTAGAAGTCTGATAGAGCTTGAAAGCTTGTGGTTAAGATTTCAAAATACAACGATTAAAGTCATGAGATTCCTGATCATTAAGAGATTCAATAAGTCAGTTGAGGCTGCCAAAAAGGGAATTGGCCGCCAAATGGAAACTGCTTATGAAAAGAACGAGAGAAAGAGTCGGTTATATTTTTGTACTCGTCTTTATCTGAGTCGAATTAGTCTAAGGTAGTTCCAATGTGGATTATGAAAACGTTTGTTACAGCCCTGAAAAAGAAAACGAAAGTATAAGGCTCCAAAGAGAAGGAAGTACTAAAAAAATTACGGAATTAGAACGAGCTTTAAGTTGAAGAAGTTATAATAAATGTTTCCTCGGCCACCATAATATCGGCTCAAACTTCGTTCGTGGCAAAGTCGAAATTATTGGTCTGATTCTGATAACAGTCACCAAAGACCTGAGAATGTTATTTATAGCGTTATACTTGTTAAATGATGAATATGAAGAGTCAAGTTTTCTGTTAAGAATTTAAGAATTTTCAGAAAATCGAGACCACAAAAACTTGGTTCTATCAAAGACAACTAGTTTTCTACGAAGAAAACACCAAAAACAGTCTAATTTCCACTGACATCAATTAATCAATATAAAAAAATTACAAAATCGTTTAAGCTTTACTCTTTAAAGCTCTTAAACCGTGCAGCATTTAACTTGAAGTTGACCATTTCACCAAATTACCGGTGTATAGAAAAATATGCTCAATCTCAATCTGAAACGACTAACCTGGTATATACAACTACACCGCCGCAACGCCCGAGGGATTTGACCTTAATAAAGTTGTCCACCACGCGCGCGCGCTACAAAAGGAAGTGTTTGTCGTGGCTACTTACTGGGCATATCCTGTACATATCCTGCGTGCTGTGCAATTAGTTGAGCATGTTGTTTGTGGTTTTTCCACTAAATCCAAACGAGTAAACACCCTCAATGAAGTTTTTTTTGTCCTTTTTTTGCGTTTTTCGCTCAAGTGTCTCTGCGGTCAGCGCATACATATAAACTCGTACAAATAATAGACATTTGTGTCTATTGTCCCAACTAATTAACCGCAGCATTTTTCCATTAATCAAATCATTTACTCTCTCCCAAACTTTTGCGCCATGCATTGACCTTTTCGGGCGTTGCGCTACGCTGCTCACCAGCTGAGCCGGAGCTTTGGACTCGCTTACACACTGTAATTTGGTTGGTGGTTTTGTGCGCTCGCTTATTCTGCCAAATCTGCTATTTCGGACTATGGCGAATGTTTTTAAGTGGCGCATAACAGCAATGATCCATTTCCATTCAGACGAAATGCCTTTTTGTTGCTCTTCATTGTTGTTGGTTTTTTTTTTTTTTTTTTTTTTTGGTTTTGCTCGGCATTGTTTTGTTGCGCTTTTATTTTCACTTCCTGTTGCGCATTACCGTTACGTGGTAATATGTGATTTTGGCCTTGTTGGAAATGCTCGTAAATTAAGTTTCGTAAAGGTAACCCGGTTTTATATCGCTAAGGGTTAAACTGAACTTCATAATCAGTATTTAATCTCGGAAAGGTTATCAGCTTTGAGCTGTGTATTTTTCTCTCTCCACCGTGTTTTAATTAGGCTAGTGGATATTTCTACTAAAAGTTTAGGTTTCCGGAAATATTTTTGAGCCCCGTTTACTATATATAAAAGTTAGTAAGGAAATCAGCAAAACAAATTTCGATAACACATCTCTCATTGAGTTTTTGGTATGAAAGCTCAAAAAAGTAGACTCGCTGTTATATGTTTCAACGGTAGTTAGTTCGCTATTCCGGAATTGAACAAAGTGTATACTCAAATTGAACTTTCACTAAAATGTAAAGCTTTCACTGCAAAAGCTTTTAAAAACTTTGTGCAATATTATTTTATTTTCGAACGAATTATTGAAAAGTGCATTACAAAATGTTCGAATAATAGAATTGAAGCAAATAGAGCTTTATAATATTGATATAAAAGCTTATGAAAGTTATTTTTCGAATGTTTTTAGAGCTTTTATTTATTAACAACTTTATTCTAACCAAAACAACGACATATTTAATTGGTCTATTACGACCATGCTGATTTTCATACAAGATGTCTTATTTACCTAGTCAACAAGATCAAGATTTTCCTACCAGCTTCACATCCACAACAGTTTTTGGCCAAGACAAATAAATTGAGTCAAAACCAAAACAATGACAGCTGCAACACCGAAAACCAACAGACCAAACCGACCAGCAACATTAACAATAGCAACTACAACAACAACAATAACAAATAGAAAACAAAAACTGGTGACTAAAACTACTCTCTCCTCCAGCCAATCTATCGATTTTTTACGTTTCTTTTATATACTCGCTCGCACATATTATTGCTGACGCTCTGCTGTTGCTAGTGTTGTTGCTGTTGCTATTGTTTGTGTGCGTCCATTATTGGGTACTCAGTTCTAATTTAGCGAACACTTATTTCAGGCTCATTGCCGGTCATTAGCATTAACTCTTAGTTGGAGGAGAACGGAAATGCGGGGGGTGTGTATGCTAGTGGAGTGCCCGGCAAGTGCTGATTGCCACATGACTTGTGGCGCCTGAAAAATTTATATGAACGCATACATATTCATTTTCTGCCGCTCAATCCCGCTCAAGTTGAGGTGAAATGTGGTAAGGTTGTCTTGACCAAAGTGGTCAAGTTAAGTAGTTGGGCGGTGGAGTCAATCCATCGTGCTTAGAGGGCACGCACACACCTCCTCGTGTGTGTAGGCTTGATTGCGTAAATATTTAATGGATTTTTGTGACTTTTTTGCCACATAAAATGTGCATAAATACACTTTGTGTGCCATAAAAATATTTTGCAGGAAAAATATGAATTTGCAAAAATGTTTTCGTCTCAGCGTGGGTGTGCAAATTGAGTGGTCCCCAGTTCATGACCCCAATGCTGTACTCTTAAATACATATGTATATGTTGTGGGGTGGTGGGTATAAACAATTCATTAATGTAGCATTATTTTTAGTTTTTTGTTTTGATAAGACGTCACCAAGCAAGTTATGCAAATTGGACTTAAATTTGGAGATAACGGGAGCTGGTACTATTTTTAGAAAATATCGATATTTTTGTGACGTTTTTCAGACTGGTAGTTTGCTTAAACTTAGCACAAGGTTGCAATTGCTAATAAATAAAATATTCCGTTAAATTGAAATCGAAATTTTTTGTTTTTTTTTTTAGAAAAAGATCTTTAATAAATAATATATTTGTATATATTTTTTAAGTTAATAATTTATCTTCTGTAAAGTAAAACCAAGACACGTCTTCGGTGGTCTTAAAATTTCTGGTTTTCAACTCTGTCAAAACTACACTTACTTCGAGATTCAATTAAAAAGGGACGCCAGTATCAACATTTTTATGAATTATCTGTCGTGAAGAAACAAAAAAATGGCAAAGCACAAGGTCATAATTACTTCGGCAGACTTTTCTCAAAATACTTATTTTCGAGTTGTCATGTTATTCAAGGTCATTAAACGAAGGTAATCGTCCTTCAGTCTTCAGGAAGACCTTGACGAAGTTTTCTTCCAAGTTTCAAGAAATGCAACCCTGGAACTTGAAAGTGAATATAAATATCTTTAATTAGGAAATCATGGAGGTTCACAGAAATAATATTACAGTGAATTATAAAAGATAATTTATCCCATATGAAGAAAGATCGGAACCATATACGAGGTGTGTTCGAAAAATATCGGGAATTTTCGTTTTTGAAAAAAATATTTATTCATTCGTCTATATTAATGTTCGTCTCCTTCAAAATAGTCTGTTTTTGATATTATGCACTTGTGCGACTGCTTCTCCCAATCGTCGAAACATTTCACAAATTCGATTTGAAGCCCTCTCTTTTGAATATGGAGGCTGGGGCTTAAAGTGTTGTTTTTGCACAAGAATTTACGAAAAGCAACGAAGAATGAGCTTTTTGAAAACCTGATAATGGGATTCTCCAAATCTGTGAAATTTTAAAATTCTCTTTATTTTTTGAAATTCTCTTTCTATATATATTCTGGTTGATTTCAGCATTCGTCCACTTAGTGCTTTTTATTCGCCACCTAATTGATTTTCGAATAGTTTTTCGGATTTTTATAATCTCGCAACCTGTTGCACAGAGTATAATAGTTTTGTTCACATAACGGTTGTTTGTGTCACCAAGAAATATAAGAGTTAGATATGGGGTTATATATATATAAATGATCAGGATGACGAGTGGATTTGAAATCCGTCCGTCCGTCTGTCCGTGCAAGCGATAACTTGAGTACAAATTAAGATATCTTAATGAAACTTGGAACACATGTTCCTTGGCAACCGTGGTCCCGCCCTCAAATTGGTTTTTTGTACATATCTCGGAAACTAATAGAGCTATATAAACCAAACTTTCTGCAGTCGTTTTGTTTAGCCACTTCTTAGTACAGTCCAAAAATGAAAGAAATCGGATAATAACCACGCCCACCTCCCATACAAAGTTTAGGTTGAAAATTACTAAAAGTGCGTTAACTCACTAACGAAAAACGGCAGAAACACTAAATTTCACATAAGAAATGGCAGATGGAAGCTGCACTCAGATTTTTTTACAAAATGGAAAATGGGCGTGGCGTCGCCCACTTATGGGTCAAAAACTATATCTCAGGAACTACTCTAGCGATTTCAATGAAACTTGGTTTGTAATAGTTTCCTTACATCTCAATGATATGTTGTGAAAATAGGCCAAATCGCTTCACAACCACGCCTACTTCCTATATACCAGAACTTTGAAGACGATCTGAATCGTTTACTTTACAATATATAAAGTAAGCACTAGTGAAGATATCGGTGCAGAACTTTGCACAAATACTATGTTTAGAGTGTGGCAGCCCCATTCTAAAAATCGCCGAAATCGGACCATAGCTTTTTAAGGCCCCATATATCGAACACGAGGACCTCGGTGCTTCTAGTCTAATATTATGGTTTCCAACTTTCAATGGACTTTATACAATATATATGACGAATATGTGGGTCAAATTGTCTATTACATAATATAAATGAAGTCAAATAAATAAATTGCGAGAGTATAAAATGTTCGGTTACACCCGAACTTAGCCCTTCCTTACTTGTTTTTAGGTAAATTAAAGTCTAACTTATTGCTTGTCTGGTATTATACTTCTTTCATGTTAAACAATTGTTATTCGAACTCTTATGCTTTACAAAAGAATTCTAGTGTTAAATTTGGATTTTTTCAGCAATTTGAGGTCTTATGTAACACCGGTATAAATCACATGTATCACTAACCGAGTCTTCTGGTTTCATGATGGAAATAAATTTCATAAAAATTTAATTATCTTATTTTCAGAAATGCTTCTATACTAACAGATTAGGATCTCATGATAGTTTGAAACCATAAAGCATTCTCTTATATCTACCAAAAAATGTTTGCTCTAGCTCATAAATAAGTACAAACACGCATGCAATTGAGTTTGCTGACTTTATTACTTAATTTTTTTGCTAATCAAATTGCGCTTAGGTGCATTTTTCAACAACTCAAAAACTTTGTCACAGCGTTGCCATATGAGCACCTGATTTAACTGGCGCCGCTACAAAGCGTTTAAACTTTTGCTTTGAGTTAAAAATCCATTAAATTTTTACGCTTGAACTTTTTAATCCCAACCACTTTACGTACGCTACGCTAACACTGCCGCCGCAGTCATTACGTTTCGTGCAGAAATAATTAAAGTCTAAATTGGCAAAGAGTTGACTCTCTAAGCGAAAGCGTGTGTAAAAAAAGCCAAAAGCTGACATGGGCAATAGATACTCTGTCAGGGCATGATATGGGTGTGCATATGAGAGATGAGAGTGAGCGAAGCGGTGTGTGGGCATGTGCTAAATGCCTTGGCTAATTGTGTGAAATCAGCTTGGCATAAAACGTCAACATTTTTGAAAAGTTCACCTTTTTGTTGTTGTTGTGTTTTTTTTTTAATTTTTGTTTTTTAGAAAAAACAGTATGAAACAGTAATAAAGTTACTCCTTTTACTTTTGACTTCAAAGTGAAAACTTTTATTGGCATGTACATATGTGGGATCAAGGGGGGAGTGAGAGTATGAGCGCTCTGTGGATCTCCCTAGCTAATACCTTTATGCTGATAGCGTTGGTCTATGAGAGATTTTATAAAGTGATAGGAAAAGTGAAGATTGTATTTGTGGCTGTTGAGTGTTGTTGTAAGTAAATGTTTGCAATTACTTTGCCATAAAGCTCTTCGTAATGGATGGGAAATCAAAGTGTTCGCAGTGGTTGAGGTTACTCATACGACACGTAGCGCACATTTGTCATGTGTCAGTGTACATTTTTTGTTGAAGGAGTGAATTATTTTGAATACCAAAATTTCTGAATTAATAAAAATTTTGAGAAGAAGAAGGACATTTTCTGTTTATTTTTTCTTAAGTAAGATAAAAATCTGATTCTTCAAGTAGTTTGCTATTGTACAGAAAAGCAAAATTTCATGATTCAACTCGGGCCACAGGACGATTATGAAGATCATAAATTGGACGTAGCGCTCTTAAAGTTGAGACCACGGACTTCGAATTTGGGTAATAAATATTAATAATTTCGACTCATTGTTGGATCATATATCTTTCCATGATGAAACGGCAAACCTTGCTGAAGAGAAATGTCAAAAGAGCTGGAAAAATATAGCGCCGTTTGCTGTCTCTATCGTTCTACTTTTGTATCGTCTTTATTGAAAAATCCTTTATATCTAAGTATCTTTAAAATATCTACAAACTTGACAACCCTATTGAAAATAAAATATATTTCAATTTGATTATTATATTTAGAGACTAAAAGGTTCTAAAAGTATGCTAAAGTGTCCTTAGATAACGGTAAACTTTTTTATAATTGACAACCCTATGGTATTTTAGTATAATTTAATTTATTGATTTTAAGACCGAAATGTTCGAACACAGTACTAAAATGCTTGTATTTTCTTTAAATAGTAATTTTTTATTATTGTATTTGGCAACCCTATAGAAAACTAAGTATAAATTCGATTTGAAAATTTCAATTATTTCATTCCAAGACTGCAAACTGTAAAAAGTTTTATTATTCGAATAGTGATGAAATATTTTTATACTTGGCAACCCTATTGCAAAGAATTTACAGTTTGGAACATTTCTTAGCACGTTTTTCTAATTTTCCGTTTCGGCCTGCCATTTTAATTAATATAAGTATGTTTTTTTAAAATTCAAATAGCTGGCAACTCTGAAAAAAAAAGTTTTGTAGAAAACTAAGTATAAATTCGATTTGAAAATTTCAATTATATCATTCCATGACTGCAATGTCCGAAAACTGTAATAGAGTTTTGATAATTTTTTCAAATAGTGATGAAATATTTTTAATACTTGGCAACCCTATTGAAAAATATTTGCAGTTTGGAACATTTCTTAGCACCTTTCTCTAATTTTCCTTTTCAGACCTCCATTTCAATTAATATTTAAGTTTTTTTTTTTTTACTATTTTTTAGGTGGCAACTCTAAAAATCACTTTTGCTAAAGCAAATATTTTTTTTATAAAAAAAATGTCAACATTATGCATATGTATTTAAATTTATTTATTTCGGTTTAAAGCTACTTTTTAGACAATTCTGTTACATAAACTTTTTGTGTAGAAATACATATGTACGAGTGTGTGTGTGTGATTAAAATTTCAAAGAAAAACAGTAGTAATCATTACTCAGCGCACTGTATACAGTTAATGTTTTTCTTTTAAGGCACGAGTCGTTCATTTTCTGAGCTGCTTTGCTGCTTCCGTGATACAAGCAGCAGCATTAAAGAGAATACACAACATACATTTATATTGTATGTGCCTGTGTGTATGTGTACATATGTACATATGTGTATAGAAATCTACCGAAAATTTGCCTTGCACACAACGCTGATTATAACATAAATTACTTGCCACTTAAAGTGTTGCAATAACTAAAATAAAGTAATATTTATTTAGTGTGTGTGCTCAAGTATATATATATATATATACAGATATTTATATATTCATCTCAGTGTGTATGTGTGTTAGTGTTGTGCTAAGTATAAGAATATGTTGACATATACACATGAGAATGAACACAAACAGAAACTTTCAATGAAATCTCTTGATAGAAACAAGAGTGATGCACACACGCCAAAAAAAAAACGAAACAACAACAACAAATGTATATGTGACCAAAAACAACAGCAAACAATAATAAGAAAACAAAAAGCTTGGAGAATAATGGCGCACAGAATAATGACTGCCAGTAGAGAAGCACTCAAGGCGCACGGCCAGAAGAGCAACAGTGGAGAGTGAGTGGTGAAAGGTGCGGAGAGAGGAGGGAGCAATGGAGTTATTGGAGTTGTGAACGCACAAGGCGCTGCAATACACACTACTTTCCCCCACCACCACTCCCTGCCAGTGCCACACTGCAACTTTTGCGCTCGCCAGCGTAGTGCAGCCGCTCCAGCTTCAGCTCCAGCTGTTGGTGCTGCTACACGCTCGTTGGCTTGCGGAAATTTTTCAAGTATAATTCATCCTTGTGCACATAATTAAATGCCATCAAAAACTTATGCGAGCGCTTTTGTTTTGTTTTGCGTTGCGTTGCGTTGCTTGTGGCACTCTTTACCACTAGCACTTTTTAGTTGCTTACACAACAACACTACTCTTGTTGTTGCTTTTATTGTGCATGGGTAATATTAAGTTAGTGTTTGACTGCTGCTGTTGGTGTTATTTTGATTTTCTGCTTAATTTGAATTGTTTGCAGTTTCACTTAAAAAGCTTGAAAAACGAACGAAGAAAACTATAACAACAATAACAATAACAAGACAAAGCAAAGCACTTCCACTCACACCCATATATGAGGCATGCGAGGAAATAGTAAATGCCAAGCATTCAAGTCAGCTGTAGTGCAGTTGCAATGGGCTGGTGTGGCAAAGTTTTGCTGTCAACACATGTCAGCAATGTGCTGTACAACAAAAAACACACACGCACACATGCGCCCTTACTGCTATAAGCATACATTTAAGTATTTTTTGTTCGTACATATGTATGTATATACATATATTGAAAAAGGTTAAGGCGTTTACAGTTGAAAATAATTTTGGAACCGAGTTGCCAGCTGTATAAATTTTTTATTAATTTGTTTTTGTTATTGAAATAGTATAATTTTTGTAACAAACCAAACGGGTTTAAAAAAAAATTATGCGAAAAAAAATTATTTTAGAGTTGCCACAGTTGAAAAAAAATTAATTAAAAAAAATTATAATATTATATATATACAATTAAATATTACCAGTATTTCTAAGAAATAAAAATAATTTTAAAAATTTCTACATGTAAATATTTTCAAGCTATCAACCGTTTAGTTATTTTTGCAATTTATTCAGTAAGTTTTCCCCACTGGGTGTACACCTGCAACATTATTATTTCACTTCTTGTACGCGGCAACTTGAAAACAATAGCTCACCGGATGTGCCTACGGAAGAAATTTAATATTTATATAATTTACTACCATAAAGTTATTGTGGTGGTCTTCTTCAAGTTGCAAATAAAGAGTTATTGTGCTGTAATTGGAAACATATGGCAATCTAATTCAAGCCAATTGAAGACTGATAAAATCTCTAAACTGAAAAGCAGCAAAAATTGAGGAGTGGGTAATTTAATGACATCATTGCAAATTCTGTGTATTTAAATTAAGTATATTCAGCCTTATTGTAAATTTCATGTGAACGACATTCCCAACGAAAAAACTTACACATTTGTGTTTTTTGTAACATGAATTTCACATGGGGAAAATCTCACATCTTCGAAAAATTTCCATTTATTGTAAATGTAATTTTGTTGATGTGAAACTGTAAAATTTGTTCACAAAATCAATTGTAGGTAACAAGTATCAATATTAACAATTTAATCAATATAAACTAAGGTATATGTATATTAAGTACATAGTTCTTTGGCTATAAACAATAGCTAAAGTAATATTTGATGGAATCCTTGTGTGGTGGAGGGCGCTTCAAATGTCTTCAAGACTATTTTAGCGTTTTTAAAGTGCAAGTGGCTGCTATAAAGGTAGCAGCGGATCTATTGTTTCCTTCGTTTTTCAGTGAAGTGACGAATCACTCTGGGATTAAGTGCTCACTGACTATGCGCCCGAGACTGGTAAAGAAATGTCTATCCTCACTTTCAGTCGATACCAGTTAGATCTTCACGATTAGACTAGTTTGGGTGCTTGGCCACAGAGGAATCCTAGGTAATATCGTAAGGCTAATGAGCTTTAAAGGTTAAGAACCTGGCGTGTTTAACTTAACTACAGTAGAATGCGAACAAGTAGGAGCACCTATGCCTTTTACCTTTGGGCTTCAGCTGAGCTAGGCAAGGGTCACAAGATCCTTCTGATCCTTCAAGGAAAATCGTAAGTTGTGTAGGGTGCTCAACCCTTCCTTATGGAATGCTACGTCTATGCAAGATTATAAATAAAATTCCGCGGATCTTACTTTTGGAAAATCCTCGCGAATTGGCGGCTGTAGAAGTAAACAACCTATGCAGATTATTAGTAGGTTCACAGCGCTTTGTTTGAGTCTTAATATATAATTTGGGTATTTTCTGACTTCACAAAGGACTTTACTTATAGTTTGAGTGCTTTCCCTCTCTTGTGAAGAACAGTCATTAAACCTAATCATAGGTCTATTAACAAAATACATTTGAAGGTTTTGGTGGAAAATCCTGATATAGTACAGTTTTCACAAAGAAAATAAAGATAAAGTACATTTTGGAATAGGAACAAAATTTCTTGAAGTTGAGTACAGTTGATTCTTTAGTTTCTACCCAATGTGCTGGGTCAAAACAAAAATATTTGTGACACAATGCCGAAATTCGAATATAAGTTTTAATTCACACGGAATTCATTATACAAAATTTTCTCTCATGCGGAAAACAATATTCATGGGAATGATTTATTCACATACGGCTGATTATTTTCTTTCACATCAATTAAAAACATACTTTATTTATTTATTACAATATTACTTGTGTCTTCTTATAAAATTGTAGCCTTTTCGCACATGATCTAATTGATCAATTAATCAATGCACGATTAAAACCCTAATTTAGATCGATTTACTATCCAAAATAGAAATCTAATTTTGCCACATTAATTCTTAATCGAATACAAATCGAGTTGTAATTGGATTGCCATTGTGAAAAATTTACTGTGTTTATTGATAAAAGAAGAAGAAGAATTTGAATCAATCTCGTAGTCTGCTGTGCGAAAGCTAAAAATTGGTTTCTAAATTGCAAACTTAATGTACTGAATTAATTTGGCTGTTTTCCACAATAACGAATATTATGATTGCACATGACTTAATGAAAAATTCTTTGCACTGTCGCACATCAATTTTATGTTTCTTAAATTGATAAATTGAAAATAACTTGACTTTCTTTCTTCTTCTTTCAGGTATGTGCTTTTGTGTCTTCTGTTCCGTGACTAAAATAGGCAAGTTAATTAATGATTCAGTAGTTATTTACTATTTATAATACATGTTGGACATCCATTTTTCAAGAAAGATTGAAAAAAGAAAATATTTGTGATTTCTGTCATTAGCCTTCGAAAGCTTTCTTTGCCTCCGATAGTAATCATATGACTATTGTCTATTGCTCCTAAGTATCATTCTTTCATTCTTCGAAATTCAGTTTTTTCGGCTTTGATCTTTCGATATTCGTCTGAGTCCAAGAGATAGTACAATGATCTAATATCCTTTATAAATGATAATTATGTTTCTTGAAGACTTTATTTTCCGGTCGATTGCATTAAGAGCTTTCTTCAACGATTGTGATTTCCGGTCCACACGTGAGGGAGCAAAAAAGAAGCATTACTTGCCAAATTGTGTCGCATAAAAATAGGCGATTCGTTAAAAATTATAGTCCATATGTGTGTGTTGGTTTCAGTTCAGTTAATCAATCTAAACATTAGATTACGTGTTACAACAGCAAAAATTTCCAAACTAAACATAGCCTCGTAGCAGAAAGTATGTATTGTATGTTTTTAGCCCCTAATCAGACCCACTAAAGCGTTTGCGTGTTCTCCACCACCCAAATCGCATTAATTTGACGAAATCATTCATTATGACAACAACAAAAAATACATAATTTGACACTTTTATTACCTTTTTGATAACCACTGTGCTTATTTTGGAATAAATTTTTAAGTATTTTTAGTTTTTTTATTATTAATTAGAAGCTATCTTATTTGCTTTAATAAGCGATTTCTAGCAACAAATTATTTCAAGCAGTCAAATTTAAAGGTATATACTCAAACATATGCACATTAGGGTGGCCCTTAGTTGTATGGAGGATAAAAAAAGTTTCTGGATTCTCGATCGCACCCCCTAGAAATATGCGAATAGCCCAAAAACTAGTATATACAAAGTTTTGGGTCAATCAAAAAGGTTTAGAGGTTGCGCAAGGAGCTTGAAATCCTGAAAATAATAAGAATTTTTTCCATTTTTATGTCTCAGACTTCCATATTTCAAAGTCACACTATTCCTTACAGGTTTTCCATACCGTAATAAGATAATAAGAATAACATTAGAACCGTTATAACGGTATATCACGAGCATGCGATGCTTGAGAATGCACCACATTAAATTTACTTTCATATTTGTATTTCTGTAACTCTATCATCAATCGACCGATTTTTAAGATTGTGGTAATTTTGGAAATGTAATAAAATGCAGATCTTATTACGGTATGGAAACCAGATAGTGTGGCTTTGAAATATGGAGACATAAAAATTGAAAAAATTCTTAATTTTTCAGGATTTCAAGCTCCTTGCGCAATCTCTAAATCTTTTTTGATTGACCCAAAATTTTGTATATACTACTATATATACTCTTTTTGGGCTATTCGCATATTTCTAGGGGGTGCGATCGAGAATCGGCATACTTTGGAAACTAAGGGCCACCCTAATGCACATATATCAACACTTTTACTACTATTTATATGCCACAGCGTGTTTGTGCCCTTGCCGCTTGCTATAAATATTTACATCCCTTTAATTCAGGAAATAAAATGAAAATGAAAAAGTTTTATGTGCAAAGTTAATGCGTCATAAAACATGAAACCCGCTTTACAACGTGCGCGTTGCTCGTTATATTGGTTTCTCTAATGGCCTGGGTGACTAACTAAGTAACAAAGGCTAGACTGGAATGTCAAGAAAATTTAATGCCAACGCTATCGGCTGAGTGAGCGAGTATCGGCCGGGCTGCGGAGGTGGTGGTGGTGCTGGTCAAATGAGGAAGAAAAGAAAAAAAGTCGAAGGTATGTGGAATGCCAGAATTAATCAACTGCTCTTTAGCCATTTCGCTTTTAATTTATACATGCCAAGCACACCAGGCTAGTAAACAGCAACGCACACCAACACATATACATACAAGTGACAGAGCGCTATAGAAGTTAGCCCCATATATACTAGTGTTACCTGCCACAATTTGGTTCGAAAATTTCATTTATCTACACAATAAAAACCGTTTCTTTTAGCCACCCTCATTTGAGCGGAGGCGCCACACAAATCTTAACTCCCGTGTCAACAGGCAATTATGCTGAAAGCTTCGTGCATACAACAAGCGCTGCAGCGCTGCTGAACCGTTATGATATTTGTTGTTGTTGTGTTGTGGAAAAAACTAGCCGCCACTTGTTTGATTGCCAACACTTAGACGTGCACATACACTTACATATTTATATACATTTTCTCTTTACTATTATCCGCGCGACTTAATCTAAGGGCACTAAACACATACAACCTCCACTTTGTGTTTAATTTTATGCAAGAATTCTAAAGAAATTAAGTAAATCAAAAGGCGGCAAATGCTTTGTGACATTTCTACTGCAGACCTTAGCAGAGGAGCGCGGTCGTCCAGAGTCGCGTGGGTTAGCCGACAGTTCGCGCTAAGCTTTCGCATTACTTGCGGCATTTTTTCTCGGTGTTCAGCACCTGGTGACCATGAAATGACTAAAGGCAAGGTCTAATAAAAGGGTGAATTGCAGCAAGAGTGAAGTAATGGCGGGTAGGCACTAACTGTATATTATTTCAGTTGCCACTTTAACGGTAAATATACATTTTACTTATTGCTAATACTAATTAGTCATCGCTTTTAGCCTCAAGTATTACTCAGTGTTGGGGTTGGCGTACAATACTTTGGCTAATTAATTATGTGGAAACCCTTTTTTACTTATTATAAATATTAATATCTGAAGAATGGCATAACAGTGGGTGTTCCAAAGTGAACTAGATCGAAGTTGGTTGGGTTTATCTCTGTTAGATATTTGCTTAAAGTAAAATAGTTCGAGAAATGTAGGGAGAAAAAGAGAGTGAGAGACAGTTAGGGAGAGATATTTAAAGAGAGAAAGAAATACTGATTGAGAATGATGAAGAAATAAAGATAGAAAGAGAAAGGGAGAGAGACAAAGAGAGAGAGATGGAGAGACAGATTGAGAGAGAAAGATATATAAAGAGAAAAGAGGGAAAGGTAAATTGATAAAGAACGACTGAAAGAGGGAAAGAGAAAGATGAAGATAAAAGAGAGAGCAGGTTATATAAATAGAAGGAGGGCAGATTGAAATGAATTTAGGCTTCTTTTTATTCTCAAAGGTTCTTAAACCCAGAAGAATCAGTAATCACAACACAAATCATTCATCACTTAATCTTAAGAATGATGAATAGATAAAAAAAAAGCAGAAATAGGGAGAAAAAACAACACAAAGAGAGAGGCAATAAAGAAAGATAGAGAGACACACATTTAAAAAAAAGAGAGAAGACGGAAAGGAATTTAATTTAATTTGTATTCTAAAGGATTTTTAACCGTATATTACAACACAAATCATTCATCACTTAATCTTTAGAATGATGGGGAGATAACGAAAGAAAGAGAGAGAGAAAAATTTGAGTTCGAGAGAAAGAACAACAAAAAGAGAGAGATAGAGGCAGTAGAGAGAAAAAGTTATAGAACGAAAGATAGAAGAGTGAAATGAGTTTAGGCTTCTTTTTATTCTCAATTTTTTTTTTTTAAACTTGTACCGTTGAAAAGGTATCTTCTCTTAATAAGGAGACACAGCCCTTTGGTAAAACCTAAATACCACTTTAGACTCTAGCCTGTTTTGGATATCACCTTCCTTCAATCATATACAATGGGCGTAGGGCGGAATCTTTTGAATCGATTGAAATGTTCTAATTCAAGTTTGTCTGTGGTAAACCTCTATCTCGAATCTAGCACACAATCCTCAGCAGTGTACTAACTACTTGCCTGAACTCTCCATCAGCTTTTACACTGCAGCAGTGCACCTGCTACAATACATACAATACCTCCAACATTTTACTTTAAATTATGAAAGTTTTGGTCGAAAGTAGAAAGTAGCAACCTGACATGACCGTTAAGTTGTTGACAGCGCCGAAAGAGGTTAGAACGCAACGCCGAAGCCAAAGCGAATTATGGCTGTCACTCAACAGGGAATAAAACCACTTTCTTTCGAACTGAAACAGGTGCACGGCCTCCACTGTGAGGAACCAGGCTATGCAGCGATTATCTAAAGGAAATTGAATTTTCCTCAATTAAAAGAAATTTGTGACAAATGCGAATGACCGACAATCGACGAACTCAACAATTTAATTGCGCTGCATGCAGGCAATCACTTTGCACATAACTACGTGAGTACTTCAATACATAATGGGCGATAGGCGTAACTATGTCGCTGCCAATCGCTATACTCAAGTGACTCATACGCCTCGTTGAGCGGCGTCCCGTCTACCCGATCAATTTGTGCAAATAATTTTTATTTATTTCATTCAACTCGACTCATCGATAGCGAGCTAAAGAGTCATGCCATCAGCCAAGGCATGATGGCTGTCGTCGCATTAATAGTATTAATAAAAGAACTTCTTGTGAGCCATTTCAGACGACGTTGATTATATTGACAGCGTTTGCTGTAGTGCGAAGCGTACGCGCGCGGCCAATTGAGGCGGCTCGAAGTTATAAGTGGCTTTGGATAAATGACAGCGCCACTAAAATGCAGTGAAGCGCTTAAAAACCGCAAAAATAATAGCCAATTTTGGTGTAACGAATGTGGGTATAAAGGGTGTTTCGTTTTTTTGGACAGTAGGAGAGATTTCTTTCATACTTCTTCAGTCTTTGTTTCACATGTTCGGTACTTTGTGAAGAATTTGTCCACTCACAGTGTTGGAACATCGAACTTGCCGCATCCTACACCGTAGGAACTTGCTTTTATAAAGGAGTCCACTAGTATTAGCAATCGAATACCAACCGCTTCATTATAGGCTCTGACTCCGAGTATTCGAGTAGTTCGAAACTGACCGGGATTCCCAACAAGACGTATTTTCATTTCGAGACTATGGTACTTCTGGAGATCGAGAAAAGACTGATGGATTGACTTGTTTCCTGGTGTGGAAAAGAAGACGGTTGGAACATTGATTCTCTAACCGTTGAACCTAGCTTTTTTTATGTACGAGATCCACTTGTATTCGCACTTATAAGACCAACCGTTAAATCGTCAGTTCTAAACGTGTGTCTATGGTAATTGGGAACTGGCCGTGGTCTCCAATAAGATGAGTTTTCATTTCGAGATCATGGCACTTTTGAAGCCGCGGAACGACGGGAATGGATTTAGCGTTGTCATCTCACTTCTCTTTCACTTTGAAAGACTAATGGTGGACTTGCTTCCTTGGTTTGAAAAGAAGACGATAATCATTTAAGTCTCGATCTTGGCATCTTGAGCGCTGACATTTAACATCGTCGGACTAATGTATATTGTTGTGACTGATATGTAATCAAGGCCTAAGGCCTTGGACTTGATCTTGAAAGAGATATCTAAAGACTTATTGAGATAGGCTAAGACGATAACCTACTCTGATAAGAGATGATCCAGAAAACCTCGAGCAAACTTGTGGGTTTCGAGTAATTTATTTTTATGATAGACTTTATAACTACTTAGCTTACTACTGTCGGATAAAGTACACACAAAAATTAAATTTCTTACTGTACGGGGCACCCTGTATGTATATAGCTAGTTGCCGGACAGCAAACTGTGTCATCAATAAATTTAAGCCTTTTCCGTATGAACATAATTGCCATTGGATAGACACCACGATGGCTATCAATAATTCCCCAACATGTGCGTGTCCCAATTTTTGACAGTTCACAATACGGGCCATCCGGCGCGTCAATTGCTTGCTTAGTCTAGACTTACTGTGCAAACTACGAAGCGTTGTTAACAAAGCCAAAAAAGGCTGAGCCGCGATGAGCCGGTTGTGGCGATTGTCCGTGGTGGTGTTGGTGATGGTGTTGACTTATCAAGTGCATTGACCAGCACAGTTGGAAAGCGATGTATCGGGTATTTGTAGCTATAACTGTGCGTTTGAGTGGCTGTCTTCTAATAATAATTGGCCTTTTCACAATTCAACGAACGTCCTAAACGAAAATTGTTTACTATCCTTTGGCAGCGAAGAGGAAAATTTGTACGAAAATTGATTTTAACCACCCACGCCAAGCACGCACGCCCTTAAAGGCACACACACCCACACAGATAAGTATAGAGATACACACCAGTTGACATTTATGGCTCCTCGAATTTATTTTCCAATATATAGCAACATAGCAACAAGCCCTTCCCGTCTTGAGACGGTCGCGCGCTCTCTCTGTATGTGACAACGCCATCGCTTGCCAGCACAGCCTTCGCATAATCCTTTAGTACAATGTACGAGTCGCAGCTTTAATGCATTATATTTGCGCCTTAACCCGGCTGGCCAAAGGAAAAGAAGAGTGAAATGTTGAAAAATGTACGTTTGCACTTTGGAAATTTATTTGCACTTCCGTTGTGAAGTAAATCTGTAAGGATCTTTCCAGCTACTTGCCATATAAAGTAGCCACTAACAACATCACACCCGGCATAGTAATGGCTGTCGAGATAGACTGTGCCAGCACCAGCATATAAATTCCATAAAAACGAGCTGAAGAGGGATTTGTGTGGCGCAATATGCGGTGCGCTTGAGTACAGTTGGAGGGCATGGCGTGCGGTGCAGGCAAGGCGGTGTAGTGTTGGACCATAAGCACCACATTGGCTTGCCATGAGACAAGAGGACAAGTGTGCGAGCCTGCGTCTTGAGTGTTGTCGGAATTCGGTGAAGCCGTGCCAAGTAGGGCGTAAGACATTGTCGCACAGTGGGGATTTTGTTGAAAAAAAAGATAAATAAAATATTTGTAGAGCGTCGCAGAGAGTTCTTGGACTCATGGTTTTCACTGGAGAACAACTTGAGCTGATTTTTCTCTAAAGTTTTTATTAAAAATGTCAAAAATTTTAAGGAAAAAACATAGTATTTTCGAAAAAAAAGAAGAATTCTTCTGCATTCTTCTGAATTCTTCGAGTTCTTCTGCCCAATTTTCGTTGCGATAATTCAAGAATTCTTTCATTTCAAACTATTGAGATGCCCATCAAAAAATTATATTAGTCTTCCAAAAAAAAGAGTTCTTCTGCATTATTCTGAATTCTTCCAGTCCTATCGACAAATTTTTTTTATTAAAATACTAAAACTGATAAGAAAAAATATTAGTCTTCTAAAAAAGAAGAATTCTTCTGAATTCTTCAAATTCTACCGGCATATTTCCCTTGATATAACTTAACAATTCGATCATTTCAAACTATTAAGCTGCTTCTCAGTATGTTATGGAGGTAGAAAAAGTTTCTTGACTCTCGTGTGGATTCTTCAAAGGGTTCTAAATATGACCTTTTTAAAACAAAAATTTTAACTACAAAAATATTAGTTTGCAACCACTGTACGCCGCTTGGTCATGTGTAGCGACCGCTGCGAGACCAGCATGCAGTCGCATTGTCAATACATAGTCATGCCACAAGCGGCAAGTTGCTTCAAGATGTCGGCACGCAAGTATGCCAACATTCACACTACTACTATGTACCTTCAATTTGCGGTCGTCTCTCACTGTTGCATTAGTTGCCGTTATTAATGTTGCAGCATGTTCGAAGTGACAACGTGTAATGTGCAGTTATTTGCTGGTTGCAAGCACAGCTTCCGTCGCAATACACACACTCAGATACACTCATCATCACATATGGATGGCGAACTCATATCAGGATTTGCCACCAAGATACTCATGTGTATATGTCTCCATGTTGCTTGGTCTCAAGAAGATCTACTTTTAATACTTTTGTACGCCATGAAAAGCTTCGGCGAGTAGCCGCCGCAGCTGAAGGTGCTTAAATGGACGCGGCGCACATATTTTGTGTGGGAATTTTAGTAATGCTCGCGAGGCTCGCAGGCATATGTGTACTCCGTATATACTATATATGCACTTTAATAGCAAAATAACGGTGTATTATTATTATTATTTTTAACCGCAATTACGCTAACGATCCAATGAGTTTTCTACCTTCAGTGCGCCTAAAAGCTCACTAGCAACCAGATCCAACCATCGAAGTATTTGAAAATATTTATGCGCTCACGCCTCGTGCATGAATACTCGTCTCATATACTGCACACTATTTGCATATACTCAATTACACACACACACACTCAAACACATAGTCACCGGCATGTCTATCATCAAATTGCATAGCAAATAGTTGAATTCCATGTTGACCGATGCCTCTCGCATAGCATATCCGTCCGGCAGCGAGCATAAAACCATAACTGCTGGGTCTGTGTGTGTGTGGATGGCCAGCCACTTGACGCTTGGAAATGAGATACTTTTCCGCGTAATTTAAACATTGATTGCATCTGTTGACGGCACAGCAGTCATCAGTTGGTTGTTGAATGTTGGTTGCCGGTGTTGCATAGTATTTCATTCACTCTGGCCACATAACTGTATTTGCACATTTGAATTGATTATCTTTGATGCAACAGCACAAAGCTGGAATGCTGCAGCTCCACATATGTGGAATTGCATTCATATGCTACGATACTTGAACATCAACAAAATGATACCTGCGTTGATGAACCAGCGCTTAGTTTGAGTTGATAACAGGCACAGCGGTATGCTTGGCGAATTCGGTACCCATGTGGATTATACCCAGTGAGCTTTCCGTATTTGCATAGAACTGCAAAATAGAGCTCGATTAAAATGAATATGTTCCTGCTCAGTGGATAGCGGATCCGTCATACAAACAATGAGAAATATAGTTAATTGCCACGAAAGTTGGATTTACACAAATGGACCGGACTCAGATTTTGATTCAGTCAAGGACGATTTGTCTGTCAGCCTCAAAATAATAATTCTCAAAATGATTTGGAGAATATAATAACAACATCCTCAGAATTTAAAATACCGTAATGACCAATTACGAACTCATGAAAGAAACTCCCAAGCCCAGGCCATAGCGGTGTCATTTGGAACTGCAGAGGCGATGAGTTTGCGCGTAAGTGTATCCTAGCTATATTCTAATCAGATTGGGAACCAATGGTGCCAATGTTGCCAGCTAAAACCGACAATGCACAAATAAACATGACAGTAATTTTTAGCGAAATGTTAAAATCACCACTTCACACACACACACACACACACACACACACGGAAGTGCATTTATGATGCAAATGATTTTGCTGCTGCGGTCCATGCACAACGGATGCCAATGTGGAGATTACAACTCAACAAATCTGCAACTTCATTGCGCAACCGTTATTTGCGAGTGCAACAGTATTTATTATATTTGTATTTGTACACCTCTGGTAGCTAGGCTTGTAAAATACCAACGCCATAAAGTGTTGCACAGTGTTGAGTTACAACGAAATGTTGCTGGCGAAACTGATGTGGTGGCAGCAACAAAAACAACAAAAGTCATAATATATATAGCAAAAAAAAGTGCATAAATAAATAAGAGAGGACACCATAACAACGGTGACAAAAATAGCTGCCACTCGACGAATGCGGCTTAGCCACACATACACGCACACATACGGAGGGATGAGCAGCGCGCAAACATGCTGACACCGATTGGCTGTTGTAGTTGTTGTTGTTGTTGTCGCGGCTGTCGCTGGCCGCGAAAAACTGTTGACACTGATGAGCTGTCGCTGACACTGCCACTGCCACCGCTGCTATATACTGTTATGACGAACAACAACAACAATAAACACAAAATCAGCGGGCAACTCGGGCTTTTCTCTCTGCCTCCGTCTCCTCGACCTTTTACACCGTCGATTTGTTTTTACTCATGTTGTTCTTGTTGTTTCTGCTTGTCATTTCAGCATACTTTCGCATTTCTTTTTTTCGCTGCAGTGTTGTTGTTTGCAAAGTTTAAATTACTGACAATAATATTGTCGCTGCGAGACGCTGTTGCTTCAGCCACTCCCGATGTTGTTGTTGTTGACAACATATGTATTTCACAGTTGCTAACACTTTCCTAAGCTTGTTGTTGTAGTTGTTGCACTTGCTTGTTATACTTGAGCATCGGTGGCAGGTGAACTTGCTGTTCCCGGGCGTCTTGTAGCAACACTCGTAGCCAGCCTCGCCTGCAGCCATTCTCGGCTTATGAGTATTTGTTGTTGTTGTATTGTTATTGTTGTACGCCACGTGAGTTTTACTTAGTGGCGGTTGACTTGCCGCGCTTGCAAGTGCTTGCAAATGTTGCAACCACAACAACGCACTGCTTGCAGGTTGGTGTAGGTGTGTGCTCATGTGTGGATAGTTGTTGTTGTTATATAATGTTATTGTTGTTATTTATAAAGCAATCTTAAGCTAACGTATCGAAATAACACTGAGGTGTATATCGCTGGTGACAAATTTTTTACGAATATTAACTTATATGACAATATTGGTGTTGTAAGTAGGTGCATAACTGTAAAAAAATAGCTTTTATATCTGGTTCAACTGAAATTCATAATGTATATTTACAATATATGTATGCAAACAAATTATTATTGATATCTAGATTATGTGTAAGGAAAACAAATTGTGCTCGACGCGCTATACAGTACTAGGTCGAATTTGCTGTACCTGACTTTATATATACAGAGAAACCTCTCCTAATGGGCACATATATTATACGGACACCCCATCTCCCTATGACCCTCTCTTTGGACCCTCTGGGCGGACAAAAATTTGTCTTATTTATATTATTTTTGTGCTTTTCTGTTCGACTTCCCACCTCCTTGTGTTGGGTGATCTCCTGCATCTTCGACTACCTTGAGGAATCCAGCTTAGCGCTGTTCTGGTAATGCCGTCATGAGGTTTTCGAAAAGAGTGACCGATCTATTTTCATTTAACGCGTCAAATTTCGATATGGACCGGTAGCTGTTTGGTTGCCATCCAGAGGTTTACATTATTAATCGCTGTGGCCCATACTTCCCGTATTATATTTCGAAGACATCGACATGTACATGAAGAAACGGTGTCATTAATCCTGATTTTTCGTACTACACATTCTGCAATGATCCGTTCATTAGAGTTAACCTTACCTGAGCCAATTCATGAAAATGAATTTTAGACACTCGGTTGGACTCTGGTAACTCTTTGTAAGAGGCAAGTTCTTGACCACGTGGTTATTATTGAGGTACATTGTTGGACTGATTTGAGCTAACTCCGATGGGCTACTGGAGTTCGTGAATTACGTTTCATAGCTGTTCAGAAGTTTCGCATTGTTTGGTGGCGATTAGTACGTGTGCGAGTCAACACTATTGGAAGAAATTCTTTTTTTGAAATATTGGATCGACGGTCGGATTCTCAATGTGGTATCAAACTCTCGACTTATGGAAATCAGAAATATATTTTCTATGTTGTCTACGATGCAGAGATTTCGACTCCAAGTAAGAGCTACCGGCTACCTTGCGTAGATCCTAAAGCTTATAAGAATTAGTGGTTGCAAATACCTTCAATTATTCCTTTTTTAACTGTCAACATTTGATTAGGTACACATTTAGTTCGTTATATAATATATAGTCTCTGACAGTATAATCCTTCCTCTTAAGTTTTATAATTTTAGCCTCTAACTGTTGTTGTTGTTGCAAAGTTCAGAGCTTTTTGGTCTTAGATAGGCTCTAGACTACACTTTCTGAGCAAATCCACCTCCGGTATCTCAAATGTATCTATCGAAGAACGTTTATATAACAACACTTCGAATTTTGAAACTCACAAACTGTACATATATATTCGCCCCTCTTCATACACCAATAGGTAGGTAGGTACTCGTATATAATAGTCAAGCCTTATATATGCAAATGCAATTAAACGCAATTATAAACCGAAATGTTCGTCAAATTAAGTTATTAATGAGATTGTTTTAAATTCTTTACTTACAGGTAAGAGTCACATTACCATTAAGAGAGAAAGGTCACAAACACACACATGCAAACGCTTACATTGGCTTAATTATAGAGAGTGAGTATTACATATAATACCACACACACACATGAGTTTACTCACACATACGAGAGTATGTGAATATGCATTAAATCCGTGCGAACTCTTAACTGTAAATTCATGCTGTGCTGCTGCCTGTCGCTTGCGGCGGCGTCGGTCATATCAAGGACTAAGGTGAGTGGGTCATGAATGAAATTAAATATGTAAACGAGTACATACAAAAGGTGGTACACACATACATATATATGTATATATATATATTTATATACATATATACGAGTAAGAGTGGCAAGTATGTGTGTGCATACACAAGTGTACTCTGCATAATATAGAGCGAGCGAGAGCGCGCTAGCGTCAAGTTACTGCAGATTTTTGGCGCGAATTCGAATATGAGCTCGAGCTTTATCCTTAGCACAGCACAGCACAGATAATTAAATTGAAATATTAAACGAAATGTAATTGAATAATTCACATTATGCACACAACACCACCAACAACAACAACATAAAGTCTGTGGAGATTACAGTAAATGAAATGAATAGTGCGCGCTCTTCAGACTAACCACCAGGCCAAGCTAGTATAAAGCCAAGTGGCAACAACAACAACAAGAAGAAAATATGAGTGTTTACATATATATTTTATACATATTCACATAGTTGTTGGAAAATATGCTGCCATTTTAAATAGTCAAAACTTCAGACCAACTTTAGACACAGAGAGCAAAGGAACTCTGTGGCACTGGCTTAAGTAGCAAATCAAGTGACTTTTGTGAACTGAGTGGCAATTATTTGCAATTTTTGTTGTTATTTATGCTGCGGTTATTATTAATTTACGAAAATAGTCGAAATGAAGAGAGCTTTGAGCGCTGCATTTAGTTAGTGGCGCGGCATAAAAATATTTTTTATCACATTAGGGTGGGTATAAAATATTTTTTTTATTTAATTTTTAATTTTAAATATACCATTAATATTAATTTAGTCAGCACATATTGGCATCAAATGTCTCAAGGAATCCACTGATAAAAAAAAATAATTTAGAATACCATTTTATTTTATTAATTTTTTTATTATATTTAATTTAGAGTTAAAATAATTTTTTTTTTATGTAACTGTCTTTAATCGTGACACAAATTTGAAGTCGACAACTTTGACCTTGTTGTTACCATTTTTGGACGAAAAAATAACAAATTAATTTTTTAATATATTATACACCACCCTAATGTGCATATTTATTTCAAAACTTCCAAGATTTATTATTAATTTACATAAATAATCGAAGTGAAGAAACTTTGAGCGTTGCTTTTAAAATTTTTATACACAATAGGGTGGGTCTAAAATAATATTTTTTATTTTATATTTTAAATATAAATTTAGTATTAACTTAATCGAAACATATCGCAATCAAATATTTCAAGAATTCTAATGATATCACTTTTTTCCATTTTCAGAATTTTTTTTTTTTAAGTCTTGTTTAATTTGGACCCCTGTGAAGACACCCTAACGGTCTTTAATCGCGTTAAAAATTTGAAAACGACTTTTTTGACCTAGGTGCTACCATTTTGGAACGAAAAAAATAAAATAAAAACTATTTTTTTGAATTTTTATTTTTAATTTTTAGTACCACCCTAATGTTGACAAGTATTTCAAGAGCAACCAAGAAAATTGCCCAGAAATATAATGATTTAAGCTTTTGTTAAGCAGCACTAATAAAAGTGGCTCTTGAGCGAGAGCAAGTAGATAGTGCATAAAATATAAACGTTGAGGAGTGAATGGAATGCCAGTATATATAGTACTTGCAAGTCCTTGTATGACATAAATTCTAATATATGCTCTTACCAACAACAAAAGCTTAGAAGTACAAACTAACAAACATATCTAAGCAAATAATAAGTGTGCGTTTGTGTTTGCATATATTTATGCTCTTTATGATGTCATTATGCTTAACTTAGGCCAAGCCAACAACAACAAAACTCAAGTCAAATGGTCAGTTAGTATAAATATTCATATAAACACACACACACACAAGCACACATTAGTTGAGTGCGTGCGCGTGTATTTGTTTAAGTTGTTTTTTTTTCTCTTTTGCATTTATTATATTTATATTGTTGGCAAATGTGGCAGTGAATGTTATTTATGCGCAAGCAGGCATTACTTAATAAAAATGCTTATTTATGAGCAAAACATGTGTGGGCCGCACAAACACTACATACACAGACAGAAATAAATATGTTGTTGAAGGCACATGCACACACATCATACATTCACAACCATATTAGAGTCATATTTAAGTATGTGTATGTGTTCTTTTCGGCAATATTGTCGAAAGAAAGTCATAGAACAATTTAGTTGAGCAACGGCTCATAAAAACATAAAGCTCTTAATGGCAAAATAATATGAATTTAAATAAGTCTTCAGTCGCACATGCATACACATACACATTTATATTTTGTTGTAGCATACATTTAGGCGCTTTAACGTTTGCAAAGCAGATGTATGAGATTTATTGTTGTTTTGGATTTTTTTGTGATGAGTGGTGGAGTTTATGAAGTAGTCAAAACTGGCCTACCATTTATATTCATTAATCAAAAATTCTTTCTTTATATTAACCCCAGTATTTTCACTCTATGCAGCATATAAATATTTATTGACTTTTCTAGGCAACAAACTATTATTTTATGTTATTTTTAATAATTTATATATCATATTTAGTATTTTTGAATATAGTTCCCAATACTCCCATGGAATATAATTCCATTTATTACCATAAAAACTAAAAAGTTTGCATCGTTTCCATGATATGTCGCTATTAGAAATAATTTATCCTTTTTAAACTTAAATCTAACCTTCAAGAAACATAAAATATTTAATATTTTTATACAATCAGATCTTCTCCACGATCACCGAACCAATTTTCTAACATTTAGCATATATTTAGGCGTATTATTTTCATCCAAGGCGTACACCATATTTCACAATACTTGTTTTGGAAATCCTCTTTGACTATATTGCCAGAAAGAAGACGAGACGAAACTTAGGAAAGATGTCGATTTAGACAATTTTAGTGTTTGAAGTGTCCTTAAAATAGTTTTAAAGCATTCCCAGAAATATTTTAGAAAGGAAGAAGTAGAGAATACAAATATAAAGTGACAGACTTCAGAGTCTCACAGAGCTCAAGTTGTATTGACGACATTTAGATAAGATCTTCTATGCAGCTGAAGTATTAGGTTGTCAAATGTCTCCCTTCCGCCTTTTTGTCTTTTGAATTTCGGGGCTATGTGTAAAGCGCTACAGAGCTCGTATCTGGCAATACTATTCATCTTTGAAAGGTCTTGACATAACCTAAAAAACGATGCTATGCATGAGTAGTTTGGATATTGCGTTCAACAGGTATAGACGTGAAAACATGGAGTTTACTAATGCCGAAATTCGCGCTATTTTAAAGTTTTCCTTCGGTAAAGGCAAATCCGCTAGAGAAACGTTCCGCGAGATTAATGGTGTTTTGGGAGATGGTATTCTATCACTTCGAACAGCGGAGGAAGGGTTTCGACGATTCAGAGCGGGTGAAAACGACACCATGGATAAGCCAGCCGGCGGAAGACCTGTGCCGACGAATACCGATCAAATTATGGAAAACATCGTGACATCGCCCAAGAGATGGGAGTTAGTCACCAAACCATTTTAAACCATCTGCAGAAGGCTGGATACACAAAAAAGCTTGATGTTAGGGTGCCGCATGATTTGACGCAAAAAAACCTTCTGCACCGAATCAACGTCTGCAAGATGCTGCTGAAACGGAACGAACTCGACTCATTGAAGCGGATGGTAACTGGCGACGAAAAATGGATCACATGAGACAATATCAAGGGAAAACGATCGTGGTCGAAGGCCGGTGAATCGTCCCAAACAGTGGCCAAGCCGGGATTGACGGCCAGGAAGGTTTTGCTGTGCGTTTGGTGGGATTGGAAGGAAATCATCCACTATGAGCTGCTCCCATTTGGCTGGACGCTTAATTCTACCACCTATTGCGAACAACTGGAGCGCTTGAACCAGGCGATCGACCAGAAGCGTCCAGAATTGGCCAACAGGAAGGGTGTAGTGTTCCACCAGGACAAACCCAGACCACACACTTCGTTGATGACTCGTCAGAAGCTACGAGTGCTCGGATGGGAGGTTTTATCGCATCCACCATATAACCCGGACATAGCGCCAAGTGATTACCACTTGTTCTTGTCTATGGCGAACGCCCTTGGTGGTGTAAAGTTGAACTCAAAAGCGACTTGTGAAAAATGGCTGTCCGAATTCTTCGCAAATAAGGAGGGGAGCTTCTACGCGGAGGGTATTATCAAGTTGCTGTATAGATGGAAACAGATTATCGAACAAAACGGCGCATTATTGAACTAAATCCAATCACTGTAACACTTTTTATAAAGCATTGAATAAAGAGCAAAACAGCGGAAGGGAGATCGATCGACCATCTTAATGATGTTTTCGCCGAACTATACTAGGATAAAGGGTTAAGTCATTCATAAAAAATAAAAATCTTTTCACTTGATCTTTACAGAAATTGACAAAGAACATATTACAAATTTGTCATTTCCGATTAATTATTCCGAGAAAAATGCCAAGCAACTAAAATTCAAAATCCTCTTAAATGTAGTAACTTAGTAATCTTAGTCAAATGTAAAAAATTATAAAAACAATTTTCCAATACGCCATGTCATAAGAGAAACGAATAGACTGAAATAGTTATACCCATAGTTTTCTTGACATTTCGAACTAGAGTATTTTCTATAAAACACTCTAGATCCATTATGAATGTAGTTAAAGGTCTTGCTCAGCAGAAGCTTAAGCTCTTGCCTAACTCTTAGTTCTCCACTTCATACAAAAATCATAAGCAATTTCCTACAACAAAAGCCTTCCGTAAAATTAAAAAATGCCCCTCATAATTTAAACTCTCCGTAATAGTTTATGCCAGGAGCAGAAAATATATATTTGTCAACCCAAAGCCAAAGATAATTAAGTTCCGGACACCTGCTGCCTCAATTTTGGACGGTAACCATTAGTCTCACAGCAACTCACATACCCCTGTTACACAGTGCGCAACCGAAATGCAAAAACGTACAAATTATGATTACTACACTAGCTGAAAACTAAACGGCGGCTTTGTGGGGCACCACCGACTGCCCGAGTGCGTGTGTGTGTGAGTGAGTGTGTGCGTGTAGGTGAACCGCCAATCATTTCAGCAATTTTTAACTAAACTCAAAATGCGAGTTCAGTACCCACAGCTGTCGCTGTCAAACCGACTTGATTTGCCTCCTCTATATTCCTGTATGTAAATAGATGAGGGTGTATGTGTGTGGTACGCTCTTGGTGTGAGTAATAAACCACTCGATGGCCGACTGTTGCCGGTAATAATCGTCATTTGCTGATGGAGTTGCCGCTTTGGGTTAGCCAAGCAAGCGAACTGCTAAAGTGAACCACACAAAGGCATACCAGTGTAAAGAGGTCTAAAGGGGGTGTTGAATAGTTTCAAGGGTAGCTCGAGTTAAGCACGTAAATTCGTACATTTAAATATTTAGTTGTTGAGTTTGGGGCGTGTGGGTGTGCAGGGGAGTGCACGATAAATGCCAAGGTATGTCAGTTTCGTGAGGATATTGTTGTGGATAGCGTTCAGTCGCGGATTGTTGGCATTCGTTATTATGAATATTATGAATAGGCACGAGTCTGATTAGAAGGGTGGTCATTAGTTGTGGCATTGTGTAGTGTGGTGATTGACTTTATTTACTGGCCAAGTAGCCCAGTAAGTCAAATTGTGTTTTGAGAGCGGAGTAGATTATTCTTATTTAACTTCTGTGGCCTTCTGATCATCATTTATTCAATTCTTCATAGAGATTGGGCCTCAAACGTTAATTTGGTTGGTCTAAAGAGGTTTAGTTGTTCAGTCTTATCTCCAAAATACCTCATAATTTCATGTCTGAGTATATACTTATTGACTTAATTCGCTCTAGTCGAATTATTTAAACAAATCTTATAATATATTTATAATAATCTTATTAGCTTTCTAAGAGACATTTCTAATATATTTAGTCTCTACTATAATAATTTTAAAACAACTATTGATATTAGGTCGACTTAGCAGATCGAAAATATATATCTAAATTGTGAACCAAAACACTGAAAATAAATTTTTCGATTGTCAAAAGTATCTAAAATCACTTAAGAGTGGGCAAAAGTGACGAATGTTGACAATTATAGCGTTTTGATAATTTCGGTTCACTGGGTTACTTCTAATTTGAAGTCTCAAATTTCAGCCCGACTATATAATGAAAACCACCGCTGACGTGAACTGGCTTATGGATTGCTCATTCTGCTACGCCGTAATCTTTCATTCATTTTTGTTTAGTTGACTATATAGTGTATATATATATTTGTCATGAGTAAAGGACGCGTGTTGCAAGGGTTTCTGGCATTTAACGAAATATGACGAACGAATGAAATGTGAAGACGGCTTAATTAAATTTTACTTCATTTGTTATAAAACTCACGGGGCAACTGTAATATTTGCAACAATAACGGAATTTAGCTAGGAATATAAAAACAACAAACTACTGTAGCTTCTAAACAATAACAAAAAATAAATCAAAGTAGAAAGCGAGCAAAAAGCTGGCGAATAGGAAAGAAAAAAGGATAAATTTGTTTTTTTTTTGTTTATATCAAAGGAAAAGGACGAAAAAGGCTAAAGAGAATTATTTTGAGTTGAAATGCTAAAATGAAAAAGTGGGTAAAAAGGGAATTATTTTTAATTATTTTTATCAATATTTTAACATTTTTTTATTAAAAAAATTATTAGTTTGTAGATGCATACATATATTTAGAAAAAAAAACATATTTAAATATGTATTTTTCAAAATTGTATATGCCTGCTGTGGACATGTCTTAATTGTCTCACTAAACTCACTAATCGCACGTGCGAATATGTTTTCATATCGTCTTCGCAATAAAGGAAAGAATTAATTACAAATAATTATGCTAATTGACGCTGATTTCAGCCTTTCAACGCGTTCTCGGCATGCGTAAAAATGTTAAGCAAATTAAGACACAAGTGACTTTTGTCAACATTAGCAAGAGTATTCGCACATTAGGGTTGTACTTTGTTTTGGAAATACGATTTAAATTTTTGATTATTCAAATTATATTCTTAATCTATTTAAATTATCTCTAATATGTCTTTTTTTAATAAATTGCCACAAAATTAATTTTAAAAATTCAAATAATTTTTTTTTTGTAATTGAGAAAAATAATATGTGTAGCGAAATTCCTTTTAAAATACTTGGAACGTTTTTTTCTTTCAAAAAAAAAAATAGTAGTACAACAAAAAAAAAATATTTAAAGATCATCCCTAATGTTAAATAAAATAAAGAAATTTTTTTAAGAACTGTAGCAAAAAAAATATTTGGAGCAATGATGATGCTAGTTGCATTTAAAGCACTGAAATTTTTATTAAGTAATAAAAAATATAATTTTATATCAGTTAAACCATCCTTAAAATTTGTTAATTTCAATAATATGAAATCATAAGTTTTTCTGTTCATATGATGTTTTTAAACTTTAAGTAAGTTAGAAATATGATAAAATAATTTTTGAAAAAAATAAAATAAAAATTATATCAATAAAATATATATATTTTTGTTATGAACACCCCTAATGTGAATAGAAAGGTACTCGCATAACAAAAAAATACATAAATGCAGATAGAAGCACAAAATAATTTCAATTTAGTGCAACCCTAATATAAAAAATATAAAAAAAAAATATTTATTCCATTTCAAATGAGAGCAATAAAAATATAATTAATTATATTTTACAAATCCCTTATTCTTTTTACATCGCTCTCAAATAATTATTACAAACTGTGTCGCATTTAAAATAATTAGAAGCGGAAGTAATTATTATTTTTCCCAAATGCACATTATGAACAACCCTAACATCGGTACGTATGCTTACACATAATCAACACCGGCTGCTGCGCCACAGAGTCATTGCCGCCTGCCGCTTAAGTGGCTTTATGTTTTAATTTCTAGCTGTAAAATTTGGGTTGATTCCGACAGCACACACACACACATATTTCCAAATAAACATATATGCATGTATATATATTCAGAGCGATGCTTGTAACCTGACGACGGCTTACAATAAAGGGGCTCAAGCACATCGCACTCGCATTAATTTCGAAAATCTGCAACAATCACTGCCGTTTGTAAGCAGCTCGTGCCAGGAAATGTACTCGACAAACACACACATATACGTACACTACAACAATGGCGCACCGCTGGCTGAAAGTGAAATTGAAGCGCTCGAACTGTGAATCCTTTTTGGGCCTGCATGCCGTTGATCCAATTCCTGTTGCTCAATCTGCACGTTTCACGTTGGGCGCTGCGACCGGCTTTCGGCGTACCGTTAATGGTAATGGTTGCCAACATTCAGTGGTGCCATACAAGAGCGGGTTGCAGTTGGCGGCCTGTACGGGCATATGTGTAGGTGTGTTTGTGTGTGTGTGTGTGTGTACAAGGCATTCGTAATTGTTTCATTTCCAGGATTTACATTGCAAATATGCCTTTGTCGGCAGTTTCTTGCAAATTATTCCATGCGCAAGCATTCATTTAAACTGCCCCTTACTCGTGCGCACCGCTTTGGCACATGACTAAAAGATGGCGGCACAACAACATATATACATACTTACATATATCTAACTGTATATGTGAGCGCCCAACAGCTGCAAAATCTGATAACGGTACTTTGGCTATACGCCGCTGAAAGATCCACAACAAATGCTACAACTCAGCCGGCAACAACAACTCAGCAATAGCACAGGTTTTACTATTAAGAACACCAACAACAAGTACATGTAGGATTGGGTGAGGGTTTGTCTTTCACCAGCTTGAGTAGATTTAACCTAATTAAGAATGTTCAACAGGACGTTGCAAGAATACAAATGAACAGCGCTGTAACGTGCTGTTGTTGTTGTTGTTACTCACAGTAACTGCTGCAAATGCCAGTGCCAAGTGTGCCCGGTGTGGCGGCGGCGGTTGTGGCAACACTTGAGCAGCAGCCGGCGAAGTAGGCGGGCAACCAACCGTTGAAGTTGTGTGTGGCAAGCAATCTTATGGATGTTGCACAATGTTGTTTTTGTAGTTGTAGTTGTAGTTTTTGTTGTATTTTTGTTGTTATTGTAATTGTTGTTGTAGTCATTACTGTTGTCGCCGCTCTTGGTAGCGCTTGTAAGGTGTATTTACTACTGTTGTTGTTGTTATTTCCGTTACTGTGGCTCTAAGCGCGTCTGTCGGTATGTACCGTTTTTAATTTTAATTTAAACAAATGTTGTCAACGTTTTCTCGCTACCGTTCACTGTTGCTTGTTATTTAAACAACGGACTTGTTGTTGTTGTATGTGAACGACAACTCAACAGTGTTGTTGTTATGTTGTATGTATGTGTGTCTCGAATATTTCAGTTGATGATTTTAGTGGCATTTGTGTGCTGTGCTGTGCTCGCAGACGAGGACGCTGAAAAGCATAGAGCAAACAATAATAACAACAACAACAAACAGCCTTGATACAGCACTTTTATTATCTAAACAGCTGACGTCAGTGTGGCGGGCGGGGGTTAGCGAGAGCGCGCAAGCTTTCATCTTCTTCTGCTTCAGGATTAAGTGGCATTTGTGTGCCTGGGCACTTTATCTTCATTACAATTCGTTCGACTGTCCGTCC